>NC_064598.1:44118479-45469550 GCF_943734845.2 Anopheles funestus
ACAGACAACATACGCACGCGCGGTTGCTCTGTGGAAAATCTTCCGTACCGTAGCGTTGCAAACAGAACTTACTGCGTGCGTCTTAACGAACGGACAGTCAGTAACGGACTGAGAAAATATGTTTCGATGCTTTGCGGCTTTCCCATAGCGTGGTACGCATACTCACATGCTCTTAAGTACGGCGCGAGCTGCTCTTAGGTGCGCACGAAAGCTGCGTTCGAGTTTTGGTTCGGTACCGTGAACATAAGGATCGGCTTGGTTAAGATTTTTGCTTTGGATAATTGTTATTTTTTTATTAATTTAAGAAACACATTATTTAAAGAAATACATGTACTGCATAATATTGTAGAATTAAAAATGGTTTAATTTTGATCAGTTTTACACAACAGATACTAATCCTATTATTTACATAATAGTATAGTATTTTATTAACACTAAAGTCGGGATTACAGCATATCAAATCAAATAGAGTTTTCTTACAATTTACGATTATATAATGGATTTAAAAATGATTGCAGTTTGATCGGTTTCATATAGTAGTCCTCGGTCGGAACTACAGCATATCATATCAAATACAATCTTCTCCCGATTTACGTGGTTTTGTGGATTTTGAAAATCCGAAGTATGATTTTTAATCTTTTGTAATTAATTTTCGCATATTCCTCAAAACACGTTATCCTGGAACGGATTTAACCTTGTATGAAGAGGGTGAATTGTATTTGAAGTGCTGATAAGAAATATAAAATATTAGAATTCTTAATTTCGTGTAACATACATTTCGCAGGCATATATTATTCGTGTAACGAGGAACAGTATTGAACATAATTTAAAAAAAACCTACATCTCTTTCAAACGCACCCAACACACACTCTCCATCCCGTGCATGCTCTCAACGCATCGTAAGGATGCGCAAAATGAGAAAGAGAGTTAGTTTACGGCTTATGCTTCTCACATCGATCAATTTTATTCTCATTCTCATTCGCTTTTCCTCACTGCTCACCACGCAACAATCACTCACATAAAAAAGGATTCATCTCTTATCTGTTGTGTAGCAGTACAGTTAGCATTAGGTGGTATGTAATTAAAAATAGTAAATAAATCATTCTTATTGATTTTGATGACTTTTATGTCCATTATGACTGTCTATTATTTCGCCTACAGCATACCAAAAAAACGGAACACTGTTATGATACTTGTTTTAAAGTTCGAGATTTCCTTTCCGTGCATAACTTCCGTTTGGTATCCGGCAAACCCTTAAAAGAAGTTGCATGTCTATTCTAATAAAAGTTTGTACCCATGATACGTTACCTTCCGAAGCCAGCGGAATCGGTATTCCCACTTCCGCTGGAAGTAGTACGCGGTTTACAATTCGTTTTCCTGTGAAGTAAAACCCACATCCGGAAAACTCATCCAACGATTCACTGATCTTCATCATTGACAGCGATCGTACGCCAGTTCGGCACTCGCAGTTCACCTTTGTTACTCCAGAAAATGGTACCCCGGCACGAACCGAATGCACTGACGAACGCCGCACCGGATACGTCATCGTCATCGTACGTCAACGGAGCGCTCAATTTCGTCCTCCCTACCATGCCGGCCCCAGCAGTTGCCGCTGTGATGGATGGGATGAGGTGGAAAAACTGCGCTTCCTGTTTCCAGTGTTTTTTTCCATCGGTTCTTTTCTCAAATAGTCCCGGCTTAAGGCAACTATCTAGACGGTAAAGAAATGAAGAAATGTGTTTCAAAATCTATCTGATCAAGACAAAGAGATGGATACCTTCGTGAAAAGGTGAGGGTTTCTGCCGTTGTTGTTGTTGTTGTTGCTACACTACTATTAGTTTCCACACCATGCATGGTGTGTCGGGTGACAACAGTTGTAAACATGACAGTTTAATCACGTGAGGCCGTTTTGTGACGGGACCCCGACGCTCCGATGCGCTCTGGTTGCGGCCTCGCATTGCATGCTATCCAACAACACCCGCTGTTTCAAGTGCAAGGAGGGGTGGTAGTACGTTTTCGATAGGAGCGAGCATCCCCATGGTCAAAGCAAAACCCAACATCCGCCATTCGTCATCGCGAGACGTCGATGAGTTTGACGGAGAGTTCGTTGAATTGTGGTGTTCTGGCGAGATCTTTCAGACGCCCTCAAGTTCTGATTGAAGTGGGGCAAGAAACCATCCAAAAACCACTGACCAGAGCGAAGAAAACACGGTTGGAAATTGTAGCAAAAGGTTGACGGCAGGGGTCTTTGCTGTGAGGATATCGGCGTGGGAAGTGAAAGTCTCCGTCACGCGGAAACACTCCGTCGGCGGAAGCACAACCGTAGGCCATCGTTTTTTGGGATACGATATTTATTTTTAAGCAAACAAGATGACGTTTTGGCATCCCGTTTCTAACGAGCGGTATTCGCTAGGGACGTGAACGTGTACTACCAGTGCAGTGTGTTCTGTCCGAATTAGACCTAAATCATCTGTTCACGCACCAGCCAGGAAGATGGTAAGATGTTGCAATAGAAAGGGAAATGTTTACAAATTACGAATAAATCAACATCTCAAATGGTGTAATTTAGGAAAGGAAAGTCTACAAACATGCAAACAATAGAAGCTTAAATAAATGAAAGATAAATTTTATTAAGTATTAAATTTTAATACAATCAGAAGAAATAAAATTTTAGAAAGAAAATCTTTCAAACTTTAAAAATATTTACAAACACAAAGAATGGAACAAAGAATGATAAATTAAATGGATTAGGTATTTAATTTTAACGGAACGAAAGAGGGCGAAAAAAGATCTTCAAATCTTCAATCTTCAACAATAAAAAAAGGTTGTGCTATTTATATCATAATTTATAGTTCTAATTTCCCTTATAATTAAATTTGCTAAAAAATATTATTTATGTTCCTTCTCAGTTCTGTACGGCACTTGAATGATCGCTTGTTACTTCATAAAACAGTTAATATACATTAATAATGTTTGCTACCCAAGGTTGCAACAAGTGAGCTTCATAAACGAACCTGGAAAAGCGATTCTTCGGTCGATTATTAAACGTTTATTTTCCAACGGTATGTAATTTACTCGCAGCAAAAGCAGTCGAGCAGGAGGTTTGGTCAACTTCACTCATCACCTCCTGGCTAATAATTTCTCTATTGCTCGCCTCCAACCCCATCGTATCTCGGGCACTTGCGGGAACAAGCTCAGTGGTCAGTAGTATACACATCGTTTCATCTCGCGATCTTCCCTTCCCGGCGTTGCCGTGCTTAACACGTGCGCGTGCTGTGTGAGGTCGTGTTTTGATTCATTGTTGTTAATATGTTTTATGTACTGCATGGGGGACGGTGCATACGCTACTGCTGGTTTCGCTGGCATGCGAGTTAGCGTACGATTCGCTTTTAATCGTAACTGAAAATTAATCCCCAGTGGGAAAGCAATCCTGTTTTTATGGAAGCAACATTGAGCTATTCATTAGGTACATCGGTTATAACCTATCATTTGAGTTATCGTTTTAGTTAGAAACGTTTCATGCTGCAATGTTTGTGTAAACTGTTAACAAATCTTATATTTCATAAATGTTGAATTTATTGGGAATTGATAAGCATTTTTAAAATCATCTTGAACATTCTCAATGGTACGGCAGTGATTTTAAAATGGTGTTCCACAAATAACTCTTTACTAATATGCATTTTCACAGTGTGCTAAACGTTTGACAGATGACAAAAAAGGACACCTCCTTCTCCTTGCTCCTGATAAGCAAGTATCCATGTCTTTTCAATGTTTTTATTAGCTTCCCACAATCGATAGAATTCTAACATATACCTCGGACATCTTATTTCCTATATGTGGTAACGATATCCTCCTTTAAGCTTATCGAACACACTATTCTTTCTTATCACAGTTACCTCTTCCAAAGTTCGCTATCTACACGGTTTTGCGTGAAAAAGAAACCCAAGGTAGTTCCCAAACCATTTTATTTCCTTTTGTCGATCATGTATTTTAGATTAACGTTATGATTATTACCTTTCAGAGCAGATCGCACTAGAATGGGTTTATTTATTGTTCTGCTTTTCTTTCGTAATAGACTACGAACGGTTGGGAGATTCCTTCCCGTGCGTATGCGTGTTCGGTACATGCGTGGGAGCTACACAAGGGCTGGCAGTGCGCGTTCCAACGTATCACAGAACACATGGTTCAATGCTGAACATGAACGAATACCGATGGGGAGGAGGTAAAAGAACACGCAGGGATGCTTTAAATGAACCATTCTCTGACTAGCAGAGATTACAACGAGCTGAAACGAAACAAGCGGAATATGGAAGACGATCGTGAGGCCAAGAACGCCTCTTGTAGTAATTCATAGTAAGCGTTCCCTCATACGAGCCGGTTTGTTTGCGATTAATGTTGCCCAATGTAATCTTGTTGACATGGTGCACACGAAGCATACGGAATGGTAAGAGATCGTAAAAGTAATTGCATAGCATAAGATTAACAACCTAAATGATATGTGCTGCCATCATTAATAATTGCAATAATTGGAAAGTTTGCAACAGAATTCGCAAAGCAAAAGAAACAAAAGGGGATTCATTTGAATGACGAGAACAATCTTACTTTTTTGTTTGTTCATAAATCAATCGCATTTTGTGATTGTTTTATAAAAGTCTAAAATAATTATTATGCTACGGATAACGATTTGTAAATAAAATCAATCATTCTAATTACGATACCACTAACTTCCATTTCCACTGCACGATCATGCGCAAGTGCATCTGACAGCTTCCTAAATAGTTTGTTTTTCCGTATCCGAACAGAAATGTTCAGCGCCCAAAACGCCCAAAACTAAACATCCTTCACGGCAGCTGCAATTATCCGATGCGTTCCTAACGCTGCTTTGCATTCATTCTGCCTCACAAACGTTCAAATCCTTCGTAACGGAAAATCTGGCACTAGATTCAAAAGATGCTCCTTTACGGTTGCTCTCGTGCCAACTGCATCAACAAACCGGTGAAACGTTGCATGTGCATGGTGCATGTGTACACATGCATCTCCCCCATCTCTTTGCTGCATGTTCCTACACCGTACACAAACCTGCCGCAAACGCAACGAACATCTGGAACCTGATCGCTAGATATTTACATCGCTACCATCTTGCCAACTCGCGATGATCGCTTCCCTCAACTGCTTATTCTTCCCATTATCTACCCTTAGCATTGCTTTCCTGCGCACACACAATCTTCATTTCTGGGTGTACGCCGTACTCTGCGTCCCTTTCCATTCACCAAAAAACCCACCACAAACTAATCAATCTCAGCGCGGGACCTCAGGTTACGAGACAGGTTTTAGAAATTCGGGGATGGTGGCCCGATTTTTGGCTGTTTCCCTTGCGCCAACGACAGCTTCCTAGAATTGTCAACATAAATTTTGCACTTAACCACCGATTGAACGCGTGAGCAACTGGATTCAAACTTCCACATTGCTTCCTTCTTCGGGGCACCAATTAGCGAACGGGGAAAATCCTTTCCAGATGTTTTCGTCCGCTGCCGAACGTGCGCGGATGTGCCTTTCCGTGACCTCGATCCCGTGGGGCCAAATTGATGTCGTTTTTAATGCGATCTTAGAAACAAATTCAATACAACGTTGATCGTACACTGTAGCGCTTAGAATCGTTAACTTCCGTCGATGGTTAGTTGAAATTGGTGCATGTTATCAAAACACTCAGGTGCGTTTAAACAAGCAATTTATTTTGCGGCATTCATATGACACGAGGGTTATAAATTAGCCACGGGAAACTGAAAACAAACGGTGAAAATATTGAGGTCGAAAATTATGTTATTTATGGAGAATTGACGGGCTGCGTGATTAATGGTGTGGTATTTTATGCAATACCATAACATGCGGTATGTTTGTGCTGATATGAAAAATGTTTATGTGCAAGTTCGGTATGTGTGTGTGTTGAAATTATGAGAAAGCGAACATTGCACAACACTAGGCACAGGAAAATGGAAATGTATTTTATGTAAATCAATATTCATTCATTATCCAAAAGTTGACACAAGGTTTTGTCTTAGCAAATTAATGTGATCTAGGAAATTTTACTATTTGCCATTGCAATTATACTGCCATGACAAAACGTTGTAAGTAACAATGAGAAATCTTAACAATTTCTATTAACACTTTGACTTCTGCTCTTCTATGTAACGTTTCAAAAATAAATTAATGCTCCTTTACGCTAGAATTAGTTCTTAGGATAGCCTTAAGTTCAGTGTTCAGGTCACAGTTGGCCGTACACTTAAAGATCCAAATAAATAAATAACTAAATTTTTAAAACCCAAAATCGATAAAAGCTTTTGGACTAACTGAAGGTATTAGCACCGATCTTCACACGACAGGATCGAGGTGAAATCCTATCCACGCCCTATACTCTTCAAGTACATTAAATTGATCTGTACAAGGTTCTTTGATTGTAAAGTCTAATGTTTTAAACGGGAAAATAAATCAGTCAAGAAGAAATTCCTTTAAATACACGAAAGAATGAATAACGAATGAATAATAAAATTGAATTCTTCTAACAATAATTTTATACTTTATTTATGGGAAAGGCACAATTTTCAATTGTTCACCTTTAAAGTTAGCACCTTCCCATCGTACCCTAAATCATCTTCATGGCAAACGTCATCGGTACCTCGTATAGACCACGGCATTACCTAAACGAATTCGAACGGCTCACTTATACCCCATCTACCATTGTTTCCATTGTGGTCAATGCATCACCTGCTGATTCCTTATTCACATATACGAGCAACCCCCTTTAATATATCCGTCAATCGTTTCGCACCAAAGCTGTACGACATCGGCATCGAATCAAACCCATATCTGCCCCAAACCACACATCGCCCACGTTGCCCAAGACGATTACGAATAACGATTTGTCCCATCATCGTTTGTTTGTGAGGCTATTTTTTCTTTTGCTTAACCCTACTTTTGACACGAAGATAGTCACACCTTCCTAAGCCGGGTGGCATTTACTTTTCTCACCTCATTCCTGCAAGCGTTTTCGTGGAGCAGCGGGGGTGTAAAGGGCCTGATGTTTTCAAATAGCTGTTTTTGGACCATGGCTTTGTTTCGCCGAAGCTTTCCAACACTTCCGTTGGTGACAAACGACATAGCCTAATCGCGCTTGACAGGGTCGACGGAAATGATGGAATTTAGATATTCTATTTCTATTTACCGCTCGTTGGCCGGCACGAGTTCCGTCACGCCGGATATGCAGGACAGTATGCAAAAGGGAAGTGGAAGGGAAGCGTGTGTAGGAAGTGCGCTTTGAAGTGCATCCGATGCATATCGAAAATGAGGCCATCCGTTAGGTGCAGTACTATGGCACCTGTGCTGTCCAGTTTAATGCTTTGTTTACATTTTCTCAATTTCTTTTTTCGGAAGATTACAGTAAGATTTGGGGAGTTGAAGAATTATCCATTGTAGATCAGATGTTAATATATTGGAAGTTTTTTAGCGATCTGTTTGATTTTTGAAGCCCTAAATGTCTCCTTATTTATTTGATGTTTCTTTAGCAATGTTAATCCATAAAAAATAATCAAAAACTCCTGTATAATTTAATAATCTTTTGTAAGCTAAAATACAAATAAGCTGCTTGACAACTCTCGTTTTAAAAGTGATTCTTCCGACAACCAGCATAAAGCCCCAAAGCAAACAAGAGAACCCGTCTTAATTCGTTGTCATAGCTTCAGTAAACTATACATCCGCCCTGTCTGACTCTGTAGAGTTCACCCTGCTTGAAATAGTGACGGAAACAATGAGTGTGGGTGAAAATTCATAATTATATCTTTCACGTAGACAACACGCTAAGCCGCAAGGAAAGTCCAATGTATTGTAAAAAAAAATGTTCCTCCGAAAACTCTGACGCCAAGCGAAGATTTCAATTTGTGAAACGATTATCTTTCCGGTCGTTGCTCAGTAAGCTGAGTAGGAAGGATGTACATAGCGCAACGATACTCCCGCATATGACAGCGACAAGTTCTGAGGGTTTTGTGGTATCCCTCGCATAAAGTACCACGCGTATGTGTCGAGCGACCCTCGCGGCAGGACAAGTAATGATTTAAACCCATTGCCTAGAGATGACAGGTGAAGTAGTTTTGGTAGGAACGAATTCGCTACGAATGATAGATGAGACAAGGGTAAGCTTCTGGGAGGTACGTACCATCAAAAACGGCTTCCATAATCGTTAACGGATCGTTACGAATGCAACACAATGGTGCAGTTAGGTGGGAACAGTGTTTGGGTAATATTTTATCTCTCGATTACAGCAACGCACACATGCTACAACAGAATGGCTGTACTAAATTAAGCATAGGTCTGTGTATGGATTAAACTAATTAAAAACTGATCATAATGTTGTCACTATTATTTTTTAAATCGTTAATGGTATGTGCCCGGAATTGAAATGAAAATATTTTATTTTCTTCTCATCTTTACGCACATTTCGTTCACGCTGCTTCGTTGTTCTGAATACAAAAATTAGGATTTTAGATTACGTTTTTTTTTCATGCAAAACTAAGCATAAAACATTGAAATTAAACAACACAACATCAAACAGCAAATAGCCGGATGCCCTCCGTCAACGATGTGAAGGATTCAGTAGTTTGATAAGATTTTACCAACAATTTGATTACTTTGTTGTTTTTTTTGCTTAAGGTAGGAACATGATCTTCCTTTAATGAACTGCCATTAGAAGTATGTGTGTGTAAAAATTTAACTTTGTGCTAAAACAATCCAAACCTCCTAAACGATCTTCTACTACCAGCGAAAGTAATGTACATAGATGAAATAATTAACATTTCAATTACCATTCCAGAATACCTTAGTTAAGTTTTTCAGAACACGTTCAAAAACTAAAGTATCGAATGGAACATACTTAGAAGTTATCAACTTAAAATTGAAATTTCACCATTGGAATAACACAACATGACATTAAAATAGATTTTCAATTTCAATTAAAACAATTTCAAACAAACATTCCGTAATGACATTCCGGTAGCTTTTAATGTTTGTTCTTCTGAGAAAAACTTCCCACAAGTTTAAGCAAACAGATTTTGATCGAATTTTATCTAGTATTTACGCACATTATTTATCTGGCAATATTCTGAGAACTCTTGCTTCCGTTCTTGAATGAAGAGCATTCCGCTTTTTCAGTTTACCGCGCACTCTGCGAAAAACACGGAACAGCTGTAAGAAACAAACCACTAAAGTTTGGTCTCCGATGAAAGTAGATACGACCATATCTTATCCCACGGGTACCGCTGCAACTACTTTGATCCATCCACAGTTACACTGTTCCGGATCGTGGTGAAATTCCTAGTAAAAATCTACTCCCAGTGTGCGCCTGAAATATGATCACTTAAATCAGTTTATTTCCTCCTCCAGTTTGGTTTCACATCCATCAAACTTCCGATTCTTTGCTCACCGTAAATGGTTGTCGTCCGATTCCAGCGTCAGTAAAGAGCACAGCAGTATGGCAGATCGGCAACAACTGTTTACCGTCATCTGTGTGTGCTGGAGTTCCGAATTCTTCGAAATAAACAGTGTTCCCGCAGGGGGGGGGGGGGGGGGGCTGTGACGCATCATCATCTCTACGAGCCCGATGTAAACATCATGTCCAGCGCCTCCAACGGTTAAATGTTTAAATCCCGATCGGAAGAGTTTTGGTGCCGACCGGAATTGTGACATACAGAGCAGACCTTTTGATGTTACCTCAAACACCATAGGTGAGCAACTGTTTTTCACTCGCTCCCACGACAACTTCGTATTTAGAATTTGTGGAAATGTAGGTAAATAATGTAGCTGCATGAAGTCAAACTTTTATGGAAGTTTTAAGTTGAAAACTAGCGGTAAATTAAATTCTTGCTATCTTGCACCCACTCAAAAGTCTGTGAGACATGCGACCACCGGTAAATTCACGCTGCTGAGAGTGATCTCATAGGATAAAAGGAAGGTCTTCTGGGTAAAAAGATCAAAATAATGACACTTTAACCTACTTTATGAGCAACACATTTTGACAAGCACACCCCATTGCGGACAATGTAGACATCCCGTTGGGGATGAAGATCATTTCATACACCGTGTGACGCTTAACGGATCGTGCACCCACCTGGAAGTTGTTGGACACCAGTGTTCCTCTCGCATAACCAGCTCCAACCATCTATTGCACCACCTTACTAGGTTACCTCGTCGCAACAAATTGATGTCATACAAATGTCAGCAATGGGTGGAAAGCTACTTGCAAACTCGAGCAGGAAATTAATGTGTACAGCACCCGTTGGAGGGTTAACAAATTATCTCCGCACTTATCGTCTTAACACTTGCACAAGTCATCTGCCGGGAATGGTCTGACAAATATTTCAATCGTACGCTAATGTCACACCCGAACTGACTTTGTCCATAGTTTGAGCGATACCCGACAGGTTCTACGGCATTTGTATGCATGGCTGTTTGGTGTGTCCGTCCAATAAGTTATATCATTTTGCTTTATTTTTTTCAGTGGCGTCAAAAAACTATCCAAGGTTGTACAGGATATACACTTGTTGTCTCAACGCCGGTTTACTTCTAAAAGGAAACCTAAGATTGTACAGGGTTCCCAAACCTGATCTCACTGAACAAACATTAACATTTCACGGATGTACTTCCTTTCCATTTCGTTGGTTGCTTAGAGATTGATTAATAATTCATGTATGTATATGATTATTTGAATTTAATTTATCAACTTTACATACCGGGAGTCTTCAGCTGGGGAACGCTCTTTTCCATCTCCAATATATAAAAACTCTTTTCGTTTTTTTTGTCTGTCTTTTTTGAGATCTTTTCAATCACAATTTTATATTTTTCGATAGGACTTGCCGGTTTGCATATTAATGTGGCAGAACGAAGTTTTTTGTGTCTACCTTTTAAAGATTTCGGTGATGTATTGCGATGGTGTAGTTTCTCAACGAAAAGGAAATGCACTTGTAGGCCGAAATCTTTGCCCGTACGTACGATTGTATATATACCTGCACGTAATTCCAAGAACCAAAATTAATTCCTCGCAGACGAGTATTTGAACGCAACCATAACGCAAACACACATCGAATGTAAAGCATTAGCACGCGGAAAAATTATCTGCTATCACACAAATGGTCAGAGTTCTTCAGAAATTAGCACAAACTATCATACGCAGAAATCGTTACAGTGCCACGGTTGACAATGGCCAATGTTGCCCTTTAAGAAAGAACCACACGCTCGGACGTCTTGTCCGAAACATGAAAGGATGCGTATTGTTGACGGAACGCGCACGCTCGAGTTCGTATTTTTATTAAAAACTTATGCTGATGTACCTCCCGGGTTTCTTCCAGTCGCTGGTTCCGGGTCGGCTCGTTCGGCACGCGTACACTCGTAAAGATGAAACGAACGGTTGTTGTTTTCTTAGCGCATACACAAGCAAACGATCATAAGCGTTTGTCAAGATATGGCGGTTTGTGGGGAGGAAACTGGCTACGGCAAAACCATGAGCCAACAAGGTATTAAGAGATCAAAGGCTGACGAGTTTTCAGCGAGCGTCACGCATCAACCTGACGCTAATGTTTCGATCCGAAGTTACTCCCTACCAGATCGAGATCTGATCGCCCTAGAGAAGAAGGATTCAAACGAAATAAAACGTTATGTACGTTAATTTTGAAGAGATTTGCAAGAGATGGAGAATAGATTTCTCCATTTTTCACTATCATTTTCACCTTTTTATAGGTACAGGCCAAACATCGAGTGGTTCAAATTTAGATGTAAGCGTTCCTCCACCTTAGTATATTCGTCCTCAAAATAAAGACATCAGGATATCAAACATCGACTTCTGGAGAATGGGAGCGTCCAGCACTTCAATCCCATCCCATTAAATCCCATCATCATCATCTGTGACGTCTGTATACGAATACTCTGAAGTTTTAATAGAACAGCTCGCAATATCCAATTTCTTACTGATCCCACCAAACGCAGAGCATCGACTGATTCCCGTAAATGGAATAATTCTGATCCTAGCGACTTCCGAAATGTGTAATTATCCTATTGGGAAAATCTAATTTTCTGCACACACTGTTTTTCTTCAATTCAATGTTTCAAAATTATCAAAAAAAGTCAATCTACTATCATTGCTGTTTATGTAACAATAAGAAAATATTTTTATATTTGTAATAGCATTAATGTGGAGATAAAAGCGAGCTTCATTCTTAATGAGAATAAAAAATACTAAAATAAGTTAAATAATATTTATAAATAAATCCATTTTATAAACAGGCAAAACAGCAAATTATTCCATACGATTATTTGGGTTTTTTTATATATATTGATGCGGATCCTTGTTAATGTAAAACCGAATGTATATTCAACACAATTCCCTTCTACCTCCTACATTGCTCTATAACGTTTGTCCTTTTGCTATTGAGTAACATTAAACAGCGTAAAAAGCAGCCAAACAATTCATCAACATATTGTAAACCTCACGGTAGCCTTGAACGAGGCCAGACAAACAAGCATTGCTACGTACGCGCTTCCAGGACAGTTTGGCTTGCGACTATATACATATTTTCTACGCATCCTCTCAGTACGCTTTACAGAGCGCTTGTTTGTTTGCATAAGTGCATCTTAACGCAGCGGCGCAAGCATCGCTTACGCCATCACACACCAGGCATATAGACAAAAACGCGTGTGTACGATCGCTCCGACCAATTCCAGCGTTAAATTGAGCTGTTTTCCCTCGCGACAAACGGCACGTGGGGAGCGAATGTGTTATGTTTTATACTTCGTTTTTTTTTTTTAACTTCTCCCCAGGCTCCGGAAACGGGACACCACTCCGGAACTACTTCAAATTATGGGAAGACGCTAGGAAAACTGTACATAGAAACAGGAACAAAAAACAAACCAAACCTTAGGCACGCGTGCTTTCCGTGCCGAAGCGAATCATTAAATTTGTCCGCACTGTACCGAAAACCGAATAAATCCACCACGATCGGGATGATCGAATATCAATGCACCACGATCACGTAACGTTATCCGCATGCTATCGTGTAACGATAAATCCTTAAATGTGACAGGTTTTACGAGCCTCGTGCGTGCGGGTTTGATTCTGTTCTCTTCTGTAGAGCTCTCTCTAGTCTAGCTTAATTTTTTTTGTTACGAAGGAGAAGAATATTGCCGGTTGTACCGGTGGATTCAATCTTGGTCAGCGAGGATAGTATAAGAGAAAAAAAAACACGTGCTGTTCGGTGATGGTTCTAGCTCTGGTAAGAGATCCTTCTTAAGTTACGCTATAAATAAATCGTTTATTACATTGTCAGAATGTTTTGATTATGGAGCGTTTTACGATCGATTCCGATGTTTGACAGTAAAATATACATCTTACCAGTAGCTCCACTGGTAGAGAAGATACTACCGTAGTAAAACCATAACATATTGTTAGACATCAGATTACAGCACTGTATCGCATTAGCTTTAGCCAGATGGTGTTGAAGAAACTGAAACTTCTTTGCCCAATACATACAGATGTTATTTTCTCTCGGAAGCGCTTTCTTTATCACACATGCCCTTTGGACCTTTTGCACTGCCGTGCTACTACTACACAGCATAAATAAACGGTACACCATATCTTACGACATGGTTTATGCTTTATGCGCCCAAACAGCATCTTATGCACTGCCTCACCCAATGTACCCGCTGTTCGGCTATGATCCAGCGTCCAAGTGGGGCAATTTTCCAGTTGAATCGAATATCTTTTGAAAACCTTCCTAGCCATTCAAATCAATTGGCTTCAATTGTCTCCCGGACCTCGATGGAATCGGTGTAGATTTATTTTAATGCTATTACATTAGAAGATGTTCGCTACTCTAAATAAAACTAATAAGCAAGGCGAAATCCGTGTTGTTGCGTGCACGTTCCGCATCTTGGTTGACGGAACCTTTACGGCGTGTATCAACCGGCGACCCTCACCTCTCTATGCAGCAGCGTGTCCAGTCCTACCGGTGCAATTGAGTTTGATTGAGCTGACCGAATGCCTAGACAACTGGTTGACTCCCTACGAACATTGGCGTACAAGTAGCAGTGCACCAGTTTTTTGTTTGAAGAAAATGTTTCCAAATGATGCTTTTCCTCTCAAGCTGAAGCCGCTGCAAATGATGCTTCAGGCAAAAACTTTACGTTGATAAACAAACAGCTTGTTGAACAACTTGTCGACTAGGAGCCGCGGGAACAATGCAACACATAAACAACATTTCAAGGACTTGTTGGAATGAGCACTCTTTCCCAATTTTAAGCTTCTGAAGCAATTGAGCACAAAGTACTTAAGAACACACGGACAGCTCGTGCCATCCACGTAACAGCTGACGTAGAAGGGCTGCATCACTAGAACAGTCCAAAGGCTACCCATGATAAAATCTCGATCTGAAAAGGTACATTCGGATCTGTCGACGATCACGAAGATTAAACTTTCTTCCCTTCTTCTTTACACCTTCGAAATGTAGATGTTTGCTTCTCATAGAACTCTCTGCAGGTAGAAGAAAGGGTGTGCTTAATTTATTTCCAGCAATAAATTAACTTACGGTCGGTAATCGGAAGCCCACCATTCCGACGACACCGATAGACAAGTGGCTCCCGGAATGCTTTATTTTCCGTCTAATCATGCAGGTCTGGTTGCTGAATGATGGTACTCCTCACCAGAGCAACGCTTCTTGGGTGGTGAATGAGCTGCATCAAGGCTCTACGGGTACTTTGTTAAGGACTTAAGCTGGTTTGTGTTAATGATCAGTTATTTTTCAGCTTTTATTTGGAGAAAGTTTTTCGTTTACAACTATGAAAATTGATTTCCGAAATCAAGCTTAGGAACTGTAATTTAATGGGTTTTTTCGTGAATTATGTGAATTATTGAGATTAAAAAAATGGGTTTTCATAACATTATACTTACGAGTTGGAGATGCCTTCAATATTTTTGTCACAAAAACTTCTATCAAACATTAAATTGTTCATCACTCTACATCCGGCCTACAATCAAAACATCCGTTGCAATCGGAAGAAAGTGTTCGGTTTATGACACTTTTTGTGATCTTCTCAATTACATCCAGATGAATGATCACACCCCCAGCGGTAGTTCAAAAAACCGACAAAGACCATCCATTTCTCAACGATTCAATCCCATTTTTGACACCCTAGTCAATGAATTCTTCAAGAACAAAAATATATTTGTGGAGATGCACCAACTGCTCTCTCTCGTTTTTTTTCGCTACAACCCATTTGAGCTTTTGCGTTGAAACCCAATGTAATAATACCATCCAGGTGCCATACATCAGAGGGAGCAACTTGAACACTTCATCGTCTGCAACACAGACGGGTTCAGTAGAAAAAACCAAATCTACCGCCAACGATGAATACGGTTGACAGTGTGCACAACAAAATAAGAAAGAAAAAATCTACCGATCTTTCGTTGCGGGACAAATGCATCGATTCATAAATGGATGCATTTCCGGAGGTTAACCTTCACGCCCTTTAGATCCGTGGCATTCGATGCGAACAGTCCAGGGTCACTCGATCGATCGGAATGTAGTTGCAACAACGTTGTACGTATGATTCGACAACTGAAATGCGATCACGTTCCCGAATGCGAGTGCAACAGATGCGAATGCTGTAAATGGAAACACACCGTAAACAGGGAACGGTAACAAGGTCTTTGGTTTGATAGCAAAACCAGGCACGTGTCATGTGCCAGAGTGTAGGAAAGTTCGGATGTTAGAGAAATTACTCACGAATGTTTCAGCTTCCGATAATAAATAGCTCGTTCAGGGAAATGTTTACCTCACAATCTCACGTTTACTTTTAACCAACGTGCACTAAGGCGGCCAGAGTGCGAAGAGAAAATAATTGAAGACTGATAGTTCAATTAAAACATTTTTTTTGGATTTTGGATTAATTAGGAAACTTTAAATACAGAGTATTGAAATTTAATGTTCTAATAAATTAATGCACAATAATGAGGGCAATAAGTGTGAAGAAGAGTTGCTTATCCTAAAATCATGTAGGATGATGTTAAATATCTGAAAAGCTGCATTAAAAATGCCAATCTATATAAGGACACCCAAAATAGTTACAAGTAATGGAAGATATACTAGCTTCCACATCAAAAATAAATTTACAACAAGCTTTGCATACGGTGGGATCAGCTGGAAATCATATATTACGAGGTGTTTTTTTTCACACGAAGACTTAAAACAATCTTTAAAATTTCTTTATGTACCAAATTACAGTACAAAAGTGCTCTCGCAAATTCAATAAAAACACTAACTACAAATACCATCCAAAAAGCAAGGATGCATGAGCTCTAGTACAGTTTTGAAATATTGTAAAACGTTTTAAATACAAAATTACAAAATTATTTTAAAAAAAGTAGACAAAAATTCACCGTCACAAAAATATTCACTTGCTCCTAGGTGGGCAGGTACGAAAAAGGCTAAGCAATAACAAATATAATCAATCGATCGATCCCACCCTATCTGAATCAAGCAGTCCGAGCACGACTTTATCTTCCCCTTAGCAAAGGATTCTTCCTCCTCGCCACATAATCCTTCCAGTATCAACGCATCACAAAGTTCGAAAGCAAAATAACGCTTTATTATTTATTCCACCACGTTTCGCATCCTATCGCTTCCATCCTGTGGGGCTTTAGAATCGAATAATAAATAATCACTTAAACCTGTCAGCACACCGTTTCTTATTCCACGGCACAGGACATCCCTATTTTCCAGTGTCGTTTTTTTTTAAACGGTTGCATTCATATTGACAATCTTCGCGTTCCCATCCGTGCATCGGCTTGCAGTTGTGTTGGCAGTTTTTATCAGGTTCGCCGTCTGTGTGCTTCTTGTCCGTCCAAATCTTCTTCGCACCTACTCCTTCATCACATCCGATATCTTTACGATTCCTTTTGCACTATCGCATTTATTTATTCATTCGGGCAATGTTTTCACACCGCAACGTTTGCACTATTCGTGCTTATCGAATTGTTTGGTTTGTCTCTATTTTCCATCACCGCTGCCTGTGGTGTGTCGATATTCCTAACCATTCCCTGGTGTATGGTGTTTGTTGTGCAGTTTTCTTTTTGTTCGCGCTTCCACTGATTGGTCTTTCAGATGCACGATAAGAATTATTCGAGAAGAAGCTAACAGAGAAAGATCAGAAAAATGAACAAAAACATGATTACATGCTGGTCACAAACTTTGTCACATCTTAATAGAGACAAACTAGGAATAGCATTCGATAAACAACCAAAACAGTACGATAAACGGTCGTATGGTTTATAATAATTGGTACGTAAAAGTAGTCAAAAATGATTTGAATGAATTTTAGAATAGAATGGATAATTCAAATTAAAAGATTGTATATTTCAAACATAATTTTGTATTCTAAATGAGAGCAGAGAGGATGCTCAAAATAATGCGCTTTAGTGAATTATTACATTTTATTTTCTGTCCCAAATGCTTACACTGCTTAACAGAAATCGCAAACATATTCCCCGTCTATTGGGCATTATTGCAGAAACATCTAACGTGCTTGATGATCACCGTCCCAAGATCACTGGGAATTACAGTGGACGGGAGAGTATCGCGAGACGGCCAAGAAATCTCTTCGCTTCATTTGCAGAAGATAATACGCCACAATTCAAGCTTATTTCGTGCTGAATTGGGTAATTGTGATTGCTTCTTGGATGGCGGTTCGAGCTGATGTAATCGACGTACAACGATGGAGGTCGCTTTCGACAATGATGGCGATCCTTCTGTTCGTCTAACAGATCTTGTTCTCAATTGCCGTAGTAATTTTATAATGCGTTATATAAATATTTGTTGAAATAGTCCATAACATTACTAGTCCTAAATTGAGATTGTACAATTCGAATAAAAAATCGCATTCGATTTCCGCATTCTGTCGCAGTGACACTATAAATCGCAAATGGTTGCACATTAAACTTGACGACCTAAAAGGAAGCGAACGACTCAGGACGGCGACGCAAACGAACAAACAAGGGCCTCGGGAGCCGGTGATCGTATATTTCTTCCTGTTTGCTCGTTAAAACGTCTGTCGGTTGATGCGCACAGTACAAATTTTGCAGCACTGGCCCCTGCGTTCGACGGGCGACGATTTATTACCGCCATTCGGGAATCTGTTCCACCGACAGAATATTACGAGTAGCATAAGCAATTGGCATTGGTTTGGTGTAGCAAACGTGCAAGTAATCAACAAAATACAGAAGCCTTTTTCCCGCCCGATGCAGCTCATCGGGTTACGCACACCTCTGGTAACGATTTACTATTAATAGATGGCGAAACTATTGTCTCCACTTTACGTAATCGCCGATCATGTCCACTGTAAAGTGCGTGCTGCATAGCGACAGAACATGTGAGCGTGTGTCTATTGCAAGTATAATGGCACCCAAACACGCTCGTCGCATGTTAATTCCTTGCAAGTGTTCACGTTTATGTGTTTTTGGTTGAGAAAAAGTGAAGATGAATTTGTTTGGAGACATAAATTATATTTTCAAAGGTACAAAACCTAGATCGAACTATTATTGCAATCAACTATAAATTTGATATATGCCAAAATAAAATACAGGTACGGAACATAACCGAAAAGACGGTACAAAAAGGATGAGCAGCTACGAAAAAATTAAAGAAAAAAACGTTTCCCATACCGGGAATCGAACCCGGGCCTTCCGGGTGAGAGCCGGATATCCTAACCACTAGACAATATGGGACTGATGCTTTTTTAAGGCATACAGTGCTACTTAAGCTACAGTGTACTACTTTATATGCAATACTATGCTCATGTGTTTTGTTTTTCTTAGTGATGGGGTAATAAACAGCATTTTTGGGGTTATAAAAGTTTGATTATGTCAACGATTTACACAGTGATTCATACCGAAAAAGTCAAGAAAAATAATTTATGGGTTTTTTAACACACCCCAGTCGATTATAAAAATTTAAATTGAAATATTTATTCCACTGCCCTAAAAATTATCCAACGCATTGTTCTTTCTTATTTTTGTGAATCAGCAAATAATGACACCTCATGACACGCGTCTGGTGACGCGTTAAAATTTTAAACTCCAGAACGCCACAAAGCAAAAGTGTTGCTCAGCCAAACGGGCGTCATTTGGCGAATGTTGTTTGAAATTGATTTAAATTAGTCTCAATCAAACCACAACGCGAAGCGCAAAACGAACAACGGATGCCACTCAGAAATGGTTCAAACACTTTCGTGCAATGGAACAGAATAAGATGGTGTTTGTGATAAAGGCACAGTGAATTTTGAACAGTTCGCATTTTCGGAGTATGTCAGCTATGTATCGTTGTCACGAGTCATGATGTAGACTAGCATTAAAATATACCAACAAAGTAGTCACTTAAGCAAAAACTAAAACAATTCAGTTACACTTCAATCATAATCGATCAACGCGTAATGGTAAATATAACAGAAAGGTGAATAATTTTAAAAGAGTTTGATGTGAATGTCCAATCGATCAATAAAATCATATCATCACACACGCTAAACAGGACGGTTTACGCGTGTCAGCGCAGTGTTTTTAACCTCAAGCCTCGAACAGTTTTCCTTGTCCATACCGGCCTGCCGAACGAGGGACGTTTGTTTGTTATTGTTGAATTGTTGATATTATTTCTCCCTTCGCTGACGGATCGCCCACAGTTGTGATCCTATCCCGGACCACACCAACACAAACCACAGCATCCAAGACAACTCTCCAGCAGAACCGTTAGCAGGCAGTTGAACCGTCATCTCCCTGTCAGAGAGGATCGCGAGCACGCACAATTATTCCAGAGCGTATTATGATTCTGGAGAATCACTATCACATATATGTGGCACCGTATCGCACAGGCAAAACAGGTACCCGGGACTGTTAATCGGCGTCAATTGCAACGAGATAGCGAGTGAGTGCTGACACATTCTTTCACGCTTGCCACCAGTTCCGTTGAATGTGTTTCGGAAGTAGGGGAGAGATACTAGTATCCAGGGAAGTACAGATCAGATAGATCATAAGTAGATCTTTTGCTGAATATTCTACGTGCAGTATATTTGTTGGAAGGGTCAGTCTATCGAGAGGTCTAATATTAGGCAGACAGTGGAAGCAGAAGTGTGTGAGTGTTGGTGTATATGGACACATCCATTTGTGTGTCCAGTATTGCACTATCCGGACTACAAATGTGCAAACAGGCAGTACAATGAGGTGTCACACCAACAGCGGCATCAAAAGTGCAATGGAACTGGGTGTCGATACACCGGCAACCAAACACGATAAGGGAGTGTCTGTACCGGACAGCACGGAAGCCAGCGGTGGCTGCGCATTAGGCATCGACGAGCGTACTGGACGCCTTCACTGGTGTCCAGGGTATAGGTTCGTGAAGATCCTGTTCGTAATACCAGCGGCGATGCTTCCGATCGGTTTGCTGTTTCTGCTGTTATCTCGGTTTCAGGTGGTTGGATCAGTTAGATTAAGCGGCCAGCTGAATGACCCAACGAGCAGCCTTGCTGGATGCGGTGAGATTGGATACTTTACTGAGGAACAGCTTGCGGCCAACCACCTGCCGGAGGAGATTGACTGGGCCGAACAGTCCGATGATACGGATCGTCGCTGTCAACCGATACCCGAAAAAGGACCAGGCGAAAGTGTCGACACAGAAGATCGAGGATTGTTACGGGGGATCGTGAGAACTTCCTTTATTCCTTCCGAACGCCACATCTTGCCGGCTGATTGTTTGGAAGAGCCACTTATGAAGCAGCAACAACGACAACCGATAGAAGAGGTAGAACAAGGTGCCGAGGAGCGACGACGTGCCCCAAGGTCACTTGCGTGGATAAACGATGATAGGAGCAGTCCAGAAAGTGTACGCGCCGCCCAGGTTCAGATCATGAAACAGTACATGGATCCGCAGGCAGATCCGTGTGAGGATTTCTACCAGTATGCCTGCGGTAACTGGGATCGCGTTAATCCGATACCTAAGGACAAAGCCGCACTAGACACATTCGAGCTGTTGCGCGAGAGTCTCGATCTGGTGTTGAAGAACCTGCTGCTCGAGGGTGAACCGGCCGACTTGCACGATATAGAAAACGCACTGTCGACCGTACGCTCACCACAGGCTACGAAAAAGATCACCACCACGACCGCAGCAACGGTACTGATCGGTGCAACGACAGACGCACTGCAAGACACGATCACGTCCGCAGAACAGTTGCATCGCGTACGAAAGCGTGGCCGTGCCGAACGGAGCCGTACCCGGCGTGCTGTGCAAAATAAGCTTATCATACGCTCCGCGCAAGTAAAGCGAGTCCGCAAGCGTGAACTACTTATCAACGATGATGCCGAAATGAAGGCGCGTCATCTGTTCGTGTCCTGCATGAACTACGATCTGATCAAGCAGCGCGGTTTGGAGCCGTTGCACACACTGCTACACCGTCTCGGTGGTTGGCCAGTGCTCGAACCGGACGCGTGGGATGAGACTAACTTTGATTGGCTCAATCTGACCGCAGCATTGCGGCGCTACAACAACGATGTCCTGATCGTCGAATGGGTCGGACCAGATATTAAGAACTCCGATGAGAATATAGTGCAGTTCGATCAAACCTCGCTTGGACTGCCAACGCGTGACTACTACCTACAGCCGGGCAATCGCAAATATCTGGACGCGTACCGACAGTTTATGGTGGAGGTGATCGGGTTACTCGGTGTGTCGACCGAAACAGCGCGACAGGCAACAGACGAAATGATCGAGTTTGAGACACAGCTGGCTAACATCACTAGCACACCGGAAGAGCGCAACAACGTGTCGACACTGTATCGCAAGCTGATCCTGGAGCAGCTTCACGAAGAGGTGCCCGAAATCGATTGGACACGTTACCTCACCATTGTAATGGAGCGGCCTGTTAATGGTTCGGACTTTGTCGTGATGTTTGCGATGGGTTACATGCGCGAGCTGGTTGAACTGATCGGTCAGACCGAGCCACGCATCGTGGCCAACTATCTGCTGTGGCGCTTTGTACGCCATCGTATCAACAATCTGGACGATCGGTTTCTTGGCGCAAAGCAACGCTTCTCCAACGCACTGTTCGGGCGTGAGCGGAATCCTCCACGCTGGAAGAACTGTGTGACGCAGGTAAACGCCAACATGGGCATGGCAGTGGGAGCAATGTTTGTACGGCGTTACTTTGACGAAAACAGTAAACGGGACACGCTCAAGATGACGCACGAACTACAAGAATCGTTCCGTGAAATTCTCGAACAGACTAGCTGGATCGATCCGCCAACCAGACGGCTCGCTGAGCAGAAGGTGAACGCAATGTCGCTACGCATCGGCTATCCCGATTTTATTCTCGATCCGCGTCAGCTTAACGCACGCTACGCCACCCTTGAGATCCATCCGGATCACTACTTTGAGAACACGCTGAACGTGCTCAGCCACATAAGACGCACCGATCAGGAGAAGCTTGGCCAACCGGTAAATAAAACGGCCTGGCATACGGCACCGGCCGTTGTCAATGCGTACTACAGCCGAAACAAGAATCAGATCATGTTCCCGGCCGGCATATTGCAGCCCCCGTTCTATCATCGCCATCTACCGAAGGCGATCAACTACGGTGGCATCGGAGTCGTTATTGGGCACGAGCTGACGCACGGTTTCGACGACAAGGGTCGGTTGTTTGATCGCGACGGCAACCTGTACCGCTGGTGGAGCGATCAAGCGATCGAAGCGTTTCACGAACGAGCTGCCTGTCTGGTGCAGCAGTACAGCCGGTACACGATCGACGAGGTCGGCGTGCAGCTGGATGGTGAGAATACGCAGGGTGAAAATATTGCCGACAACGGTGGCATTAAGCAAGCGTTCCTTGCCTACAACAAATGGCTCGCCGTGCAAACGGACCGGGCTGTGCTGGAGGCGGAAATGTTGCCCGGTCTGAATGTTACACGGACGCAGCTATTTTTCCTCAACTTTGCACAGATTTGGTGCGGTGCGATGCGTCCCGAAGCTACGCGCAACAAGCTCAAAACGGCAGTCCACAGTCCGGGAAGGTTCCGGGTCATTGGTACACTATCCAACTCGGAGGACTTTGCGCGCGAATACCATTGCCCGGTGGGAAGCTTCATGAATCCGGCCGACAAGTGTAGCGTTTGGTAGCGTTTGGGTATAGGTCACGGTTTCAATGAAAGTGCGTTGTATATAACTCTTATGTAAGCAGATAGTTGTCACTAGAGAAGCACATCGGTGTGGTACTGGAGCACCAGCGGACCATACGTGTGAGATCCGCTTACACTATAGCGTGTAACGTTTCGATCAAACAGATCGATCGCTTGTCTACATGATGAATATGCACGTGAGTTGTGTGCTGATTGAGTAATGATTCGGTAGCTTCGCACTGCTTGCCATCGTCACTATAAGCCACTATTTAATTGAAATCAATTTCAAAAACCCGTCAGTGGATTCACTCGACCGATTCTCGGGCGACATCTTGTACCGCAGGCTGCCCCATTACCCCACCACTAGCGGCTGTTATCCAATTTATCTGCCGTAGATCAATTTCACCGAGGTCGAATCGTTTCCCGACTAGTGTACGGTAGCTGAGCTAACGTTCTCCACCAAGCTCGACGTTCAGCGATGGTTCAACGATGGTTAAACGATTAGATTAAGCACACCTTGCGACAAACGAGTGGACGTATCTTAAGTGAGGTGGGTTTATAAAGTTATCATCAATCATCGAGTCCAACCTCGGGCATCCTGCATCCGATTTATTCCCGCGCGTATGGGAATGGTAGGTCCATGAGGAAAAGCAATTCCACAGCCCTAATTCTGGGTTGCATAATATTAGCCGTTCGCTTTAAGTACCTGAACCACAAGACCGCATGTAGGAGTACTTTTCACATCTCAAAATTATGAAATAGAAGAAAAGTTTTACTCGCCAATGCTTGTGTTTGGATTGAAGATTCTACCACGGACGATGTACCATTGCATTAAGATATCACAATTCGATTTGTTCCCCTTTTTTTGGAAGTAGCAGGAAGAAGTTCCTTCATTACCCACCACGATTGGTCGAACGGTTCAAACAAGACGCATCGTCCTCGGCTCATCACACATCCATTGCAACTTGTTCCACTCGACGGTGCTCACCGATGTCCAGAAATAACCTCCAAAAAGTGTACGCGTGAGCTGCTGCTACTGGCTGCTACTAGTTGTCAAACCTATTGCCGGTGTGTACCGCGAAGCACTTGGACCGGATGCACACGACGGAATTAACGTCCAACCAAGAAGTGTTCTCCCGGCACAAAGTGTGTGGCAAGGAAGTGGGTGTTGGTGTTACCGAATAGTTTAACCACTGCACCTCATCGGTGGTTAGTTGGTCCACACCCAACCGGGGATGGCAACAAACCGATTACGGAAGCAACGAACCGGTGACCCGAATGAACATTCCCGCCAGCAGCAGTTGCATCTGTACACCCGGCCGTCGTTTGTTGCTTAACTTTTGCGATCGAAATGTTGTTCTAATATTAGACTTACGGTCAGTTTACGGCAGCCAGCAAAACGTAACGGAAGTGTTATTAGCGACGTAGCAGCGCGAGCGACCGTAATGTCAGTCAGGGTTTTTGAAGTAATGTGGCGATCGTGGATGGAGTTTACTTCCCCTCGATCGGTTGCCAGTTGTCGGAAGGTTTCACTACCATGTGCGTTTTTTTTTTTGTTGGGGTGATTAAATTCTTACGGACGAAGTGATAAATGGTCGGCGATGAAAAGCAACAAGTCGTTCCCGCATGTGGACAGACAGACGGTTTCCAATCTAGTGAGAGCATATGATAATTTAATACCGTTTTTTTTATAAATTTGTTAAAAAATCTTGATTATTAATTTAGGACAATAGTACAATAGCAACCAAGTAATAAAAGCCTGCATTTTTTTGTGCAACAAACAAGTAAATCACAAAAATTAAATCTTCAAACATGCTCTTTTCTTCAAATATAGTTTTCATCAAAACTGTTTCATTCATTTTGCGATATAGATAAATAAAAAATAAAGAAACAATAATACAACTACTCAATCAAAATCACATGCAGGGTCAATGACTGTTGCTTAAATAATACACCTGACGAAACTGCATCCTTATGCACAATACGATTGGCCGTACATTACAAGCAGCAGGAAGAATTTGTGAAGGAATAAAATAAATCATTAATTATGCATCCTCCTACAAACCGATTCCGACACCGAACCCGACCATCGGCAAAACGGTAAGGAAATAAAAGATAAATACAACGAACGCCAACAAAGTCCCCACACAATAGCAACTGGACATCAGGCGGCGAGATAAGGAGCCACTGGAAGTGCAAACAGGAAACAAACACCGATGGGTTTGGAATTAGAATATTAAACAGTGTCCAAGGCATAAGGTGGCTAGATATTATATAAAACCGTCCATCCAGAGAACAACTCTTCAGCAAAGACCAGCATTCCACCTGCGTGCTTGCACCGAGTACTGACACGGTGCTTTTCGGAAATGGGAAAGATCGTAAATGGCGGAAGGAACCGGCAGATTGGTACAATGGATGTAACATGCTAATCGTGGGTGCGACTGGGAGCATGGTTCCGGCATCAACTTTCCTGGGGCACCAACCGCGTCTTGCAGTTTCCTTTTACGTTCGACTAGAACCCTAGATGGTAAGGCTTTCGGAGGTTGGCGACAGAAGCCGCTTTTGGGAGAAGCCGCTTGTGTTCTCCGTAAAACGGTAGCGAAAGAAACGTTTACGAAACCAGCTGTAATTCGATGACAAATGGCTGAGGTAATGAAGAGGTACGAGGCCCGCGATATAAACGGTTTAAGTTGCTAGAATTACTATATGTCATGCAGTGGGAACATTTCCGCCTCATCAACAATATCGGTGGCCAGGTGTATAATTTATACACTAGAGAGACCAACTCGTCCCGTTAGCTGGCAACGGTTTCACTCTTTAGAAGTTGTTTTTAATTCTGAACATATTCATTACTGCAAATCTTTCCTTCCCTAATTTAAATTATACATTTTTAAATTATCCACGTGTACATTTCACAGCCAGCACTATGTTCTCTCGCTAGACCGGCCAAAGGACATGGAAACAAACCCTAAAATGTATAATCGCCATTTTGGCGTTCTCACGATTGTTGCTTGGACCGGAATTTGTTCACCTCATAGAGTGCATCATAAATCTTCATCAACCACAAACACAACTCAAAAATGATTGGAGCCTTAGACCAACGGTTCTTGGCAGGAGGAAACGGATCTTTGCGATGAGCATAAAATATATAACGATTCTGTTTAATGTGATGGCCACAATGTATGTCGAAGGTACTCATACGCATCATGTGTTATAAACTGATTTGCAGGAAGATTAATGAATCTGTGAATGGATGTGCATAACTGGAGCTAATGGGGAAATTTGTACAATTTGATAAACTGTTTTTGCATTCTATAATCTATTATATGTGTTATTTGTTTCATAGGAGTGAGTATACTAAGTGAGTATGTTAACATGTAAACTGATGTGTGAAAACCTATCGCAAAAAAGAGATACAAGGGTACAGCAAAAGAAAATAAAAAAGTTCCCGGATAGCAGAACGTAGTTTCGATCTACGGACCTCTGGGTTATGGGCCCAGCACGCTTCCACTGCGCCACTCTGCTCTCGTCGAGAAGCGTGGTTTAAAAGCTTTACATAAACATAATCCATTTCATTTCAGAGGTAAGAGGTTGTTGTACATCAACGTAAACGAAATTAAACCATATATTTATTGTTTTTGGAATAGAAATTATAAATCTATGTTCATAATTTTAAGCAATTAATAAATACTTGTTATGGTTTGTTATGTATAGTAGCACGCAATAATTTATTACCAACACATTTTCGACAGCATCGGTGGTTCAGTGGTAGAATGCTCGCCTGCCACGCGGGCGGCCCGGGTTCGATTCCCGGCCGATGCAATCAGAAGGAATATTTTGCAACAGAATATGAAACCAGCCCTTTCTTGCAAGTTGAAGTTTACCAATAATTAGTTTAATATTTCAATCATTATCCCGCTATTCCTTTAAACTTCATCGCCCCCTCCCACCCTCCCACCCTCCACACCCCCTTCCCCTTCCAGTAACGACTGGAATGAATGCGAAATCATTAAAATAAGTTTATAGTACTGCTTTCATGATATACAGGGTTTTTCTATTCAGTTTAGACTAGCCGCACACTTTTTCCTACTCGGCGCACTTGATTATTAGCAAGTAGCATGTTTGTTTGCCTACCTGCGTTAAAAATCAAGTGCGCAGAGCAGGAAAAAGTGTGCGGCTAGTCTAAACTGAATAGAAAAACCCTGTAAATTACAGCTTTATTAAGTAACATAAATTACCGTGAATTTTTATAACCGTGAGGTTATATAAAAATAAGTTTTGGTATACATAAGCAGTAACATTTGTGCATCATACCCGAAATGAAATCCTGAAGGACCATCTTCCCTTAACTTGAATTATAGTTAAACAGGATATTTATAAGGTACGATTTGTAGAACATATAAAAGTAATAAGTTTCTGAAGTATTTTTGTAGAGTAATACCATTCGAGAAACACGAATGATAAAACATTGGAGGAGTGATAATAATTCAAAAAAAGTGTTTTGAGAATGTAATTAAAATGCAAACTAATGACATGGCAAAATATACTCAGCGCGCCCAACGTGGGGCTCGAACCCACGACCCTGAGATTAAGAGTCTCATGCTCTACCGACTGAGCTAGCCGGGCCTGTCGGAGGGACGGGTCAAAACATGCAACGTAAACGCATAGCTTATCTCAAAGTGTAATCTTTTGTGGAAATCAGAAACAGGTATGCGAAATTTCATATTTATTAACCAGATTATTAATTTCTTTGAATTTTTACTTAGTTAATTTCATCAGAACAATTTGCAATACTTCACACTTAAACTTTCTATACTCTGCCTTAAACATTTACAAACCATTTTTGGACCGTGTGTTTATTTTGTTGTCAAGAAAGGTTAAGGCCACTATGGAACTATTACAATTCATGTTTAATTTCATTCACTTCACTAGATTAATACTTCGATGTGTTCTTTTGTACAATTACAACTCATGTTTAATTCAATTCACTTCACTAGATTAATACTTCGATGTGTTATTATTTATTTATTTACGCAACGAACACATACATTTAATCAAACATAGTTATAATTATAAAATCGGATTGAAATTACCATGACCACACACTTCAAAAAATTGATTCAATAAATGCAATCAATCTCGAAAGTGATTTAATTTCTTTTACGAAAATATCAACTTCCTATCGTAGCGTAATGCTACAGTATTTTTGCCACCTTTCTCAGAAATCATTCCTAAAGAAAAACTGTACTGCAACTACGTTATTGTTGCTGTAAAAATGAATGCTTCATATTTTTACGTTGAAAAATATTAAAGAAATTCTGGTATCTAAGATTTATGGAATCTGTAACACGTAAGTATACAGTTAGCAAATCATTTTACAAAAGTTAAAAGTTATTACTCTATCCAAAAAAACGTGTTAATACATTGTCTGCGCGCTTGTAACAATATTTATGTATGAAATTTCGTTTTGTGAGTAGTCGTGTATGTTGTTTGCGATTTTGATGGTAACTTGTCTTCGCAGTTCTCGACATGGCTCCATAGCTCAGCTGGTTAGAGCGTCGTGCTAATAACGCGAAGGTCGTGAGTTCGATCCTCTCTGGAGCCAATGTGTACTTTTTTTGCCTTACCCGTGCATGCTCTGTTTGTGTTACACCAAATTTAAAACATTATTAATCAAAATTAAAAACTAGATATAATATATCTGGTAAGTGCTTTATTAAAGCTTTCATTGTACAAGTTGTATATTGAAATACTGCATTAACATTTTTCATGGCTGCACATAACACCTTCAGTGCGTAAACAAATATCCGTTTGTTTTTATTGCAATGCTTCCGGTAAAATACAAACACAACTCATTGTCTTGGCCAAAAGAAAGCATAGCAAACGGCTGAACTGTATATGGCAAACATATTCGCATTATTGTCCAGTCAGTACCACAACCCGCTGTCATCTTTTCGTTTTCCCATTTTCCGACTTTTCTCGGCTGTATAAAGATTCATGTACTGCGTGTCGGCGTACATGAGCTGTTTAGATAATTCTTCGCACGCGCCACACAATGCAAAAGGCCGGAAACACTTCGTCAAAACATAACTGGCACCAGTCTCATACGGAGAAAGAAACAAAGTCAAGGCGATGTTTCCGGTTAGCATAAAGTTTTCATCATCTTCACATCTTTCCCTTGGCCGTGTTGACAAAATGTTTAATTGATTTCTTCTCGCTTGCATTCTATCCATTCGGTAGCCCTGTATATCCACTTCCTGTGTGGATTGGATCCACAGTCGTAGGTAGAGGTTGCTGGTTTTAATAGACTTTCTCTGTCAATATTATGTCTATTTCACGGCGCTTTATTAAAATTCTTATCACACTTCTTAGGCAACATGTTAAACCTCTTCGTACGATCACCTTTCGTGCATAAATAAGCGATGTAAACAAACATCGAATTCTGTTAAATCCTACGTTTGGTTGAAGACGCAATCATCTACCAATAATCTCCATGTCTATGTCTCGGTGTTCATAATTTATGAATCGATGACAAAAATCATCAGTTTCTCTGTGGGACCGTATAAATTTCCCGCTAACTTCGACTATCTCCTTCTACGTAGCGTATTGAATAGACCGGCACAAGGGGTATTAGAAAACCCATAAGGACCCGAATACATGAAGAGGTAATAATAAACTCTGACTGTATATACACCTGTTTCCAGCTACGTTCAAATATCGTGCCATCTGCCTCAAACCGCATGCCGTCTGCTTCAAATCCCGTGCCATCACCTTCAAAAGCGTGCCACTACGGTCAAATCGTGTGCCACTACGTTCAAAATTGACAGCTGCTTGGATGCATGTTTGTTGTTTGTTGACAATTTGCCAATTTTTTACCCGTTTGATGAAAAATAGAATCAAAATGCAATTAATCCATAGTTTATTCGTTTAGCTATCGAAAACCGATTAAAAACAATGCAATATTTGCGAATCATTTAGCAAAAGTGTTTGTTTTGTTTTGGTACGGCAATGCCTTCAGCTCGAGCTGTCAATTTTGAACGTAGTGGCACACGATTTGACCGTAGTGGCACGCTTTTGAAGGTGATGGCACGGGATTTGAAGCAGACGGCATGCGGTTTGAGGCAGATGGCACGATATTTGAACGTAGCTGGAAACAGGTGTATTATGTGGGAAAGATGAAATTGAAAGAAAACGGTCGAGCAACATGGATTGGAAAGGTAAAATAATTATGAACGTGTTGACAAGGTTTGATGTATTAATTTATTTTCCCACAGGGAGAATTACCATTGCTACATAAACAAGTGTGTTGTTTGATTTCGATTTTTTGATTGAATAAATAAATACGTTTAGCAATACGGCCAGGCCGTTCTTTATGAATAAAAAAAAATAAATAAATAAATACGTTTGGAATACATTTTTGTTTTATTAATTTTTTTTTATAAAATCACAAAAGTAAACTTTCTGTTTCTCAAAATAAACCATTAAAAAGTAAAAGTAAAGTGTTATTCGCGTGGTCGTATTTTGTTATAAACCAAATCCATTTAAACACAGTTATTAAATAATTATCCATCGTGTTTCAAATTCACACCCAAAAATATGTTTTCAAAGCATAACTTTTGCATATTTTAAATAGCAAAGTAACGGAAAGAAAAAACATTATTTGAAAAGGTGTTTTTGCCACTATGGAATAAACATTGCAAGCTGAAAGATGTTCCATGCATGCAGGCGCCTGAAACATGCGCGCCTGGTATCAACCAATGAAACACACAAACAGTGAAATCGGCCATTGCGAATGCGCTATGATTTTACAAGATTCTGCTCCCTCCACAACGGCTCCATAGCTCAGCTGGTTAGAGCGTCGTGCTAATAACGCGAAGGTCGTGAGTTCGATCCTCTCTGGAGCCAAGGGACTTTTCTTTTTGCTACACAATTCTCTTACATGAATGTACATCACCACAGGTATTACACAAGTTATACTTTTACATATGTTTTGCACGTGTTGTTATAGACATGACGCTAGATCAGCGCATACCGTTGCAGAGACTCCTTTCAGCCTTATGCTTATGCTCGTACGAATTATTCGTCGAACAAATGTCAATCTTTAATAACCCTTCGCTAATTACTTAACGCATCGCCGATCGTGTCCGTTTGGAAGCGAACCGACTTCTTCCGCCAAAGGTGGTTGCATTTTGTGTGCGTGCAATTGCACGCTTATAAATGCGTTAGATTTTATTTGCTTCTTTTGGCCAAACTCTTAAAGATGTATCAAACAAACCGTAAATTATATTCAACCTGGTACTGGTCTAGCGTAACCGGGAGTTGCATTTTGTCCGTGGCTTAGACTTTAAGTGATACATGTTGCGTTTGAACTTAATGGACGATTATTCATCTCGTTAGGTCGAACGATGCTGTGCGTTTTGTCCCTTTGGTTACTTATGCATGAAATTAATGTGTCATCGGTATGCCAATAATAAGCAATACGTGATCTATGAAATGTATGTGTACCTGTTTCATGCCGTCTGCAATGCCACAATACTTTCTTTTTGTGAAGTGGATTAATTATGTTTTTCTTCAAAGTTTTTCCTTAAAATAAAAAGGTTTAGGCTTAGGACATAGCTGCTGTTTATCCACAATTGTTGTGTCAATTAAATGATTTTGATCAGAATTGAAAAAAAAAGAATGTTGTTCATAAGCATAAGCAATTAGCGGTTTAAATAAATACATTGAATGAGTGCATAACACTTAAATTTTGTATTTACTGTTGCTATAGGTTACTATCAATCGAAAAATCTATTTTCCGCGTAGTAGCAGACACCCTCATTGAAGTTATTTTTAAACGAAATGAACCCCTGCTGCCATAAGATAAATTGAAGCGTGATACAAATGAATTGCAAATGCTTGCGTGAACACGGTGGGGCTGTCATTAAAGCATATTTTGCTGTTTTTTTTCGCAACATACAAACAGGAATACCTTTGACTAATCGGATTATGAAAGTTAATTCGCTATTTAGAAAATGACCGATATTATGCTTTTCACAAGCTATCCATCGCGTATTGTGTAAGTGAATCGCCAAACGCTCCAAACGGGAGAAACGCTTGCGCAAGTCCCCCCACAGGTTCATTTATATGTCAAACGCAGCTGACCGTCGAGCATTCTCGCAGCATCAACCCCCAACAATTGATTCCACCCACAGCAGTAAGGCGGTTTAGTTTATCGTGCGGTTTTTGCGATCCAGTTTTTGTTTATTCTCTAAAGTAGCAGGCGTTAATTAATTGTACGGACTGTTGGGCATTTGATTGACAGGCTGAGAAAACAAATTGGTGGTTTTTGGTGCTGTTCAAATTATCATCCACTGATAAGGGTGACAAAGTGGTTCGTGAGCTGTGATTTGTTGTGAACTTTCCGTGTCGAAAAAAAAAGATCAGCACGATGACAGGGGTGGCGTTAAGGTTTTGTGCGAATTTGAATTTCATGTTTTTGGAAGCAGGCTCCTTTCTGGATCGCTACCGTGCAGCAAAATCGGCCGGTTTCGATGGCGTTGAGGGACCGTTTCCACCTGCGGAGGTCAACCTGGAAGCGTTGGTGGCGATACAAAAAGAAACGGGATTGAAGCAAATCCTCATGAACATAGCTTTGGGTTGGTGAAAGGCTTTTGGAAACAGATGTTGGAGCTATTTTCAAACGAGTTGCTTTTCTTTAGGGGATGTACCAGGCGGTCAGCTCGGTTGTGCCGCCCTACCGGGGTGGGAAACGGAGTTTCTTGTAAACCTGGAACGTACGGTTGAATACGCCAAAGCTATTGGATGTGGAAAGTAAGTGTTTGAGAGATAGTACTGTTTGTATTTGCAATTCCGTTGGCATTGAAGTTTCAGATGATAAGAGAGAGGTGACTTTGAAGTGCATTGAAATCTCTAATAGCGTTGGTGTTTGTTGACGTTAGAAAACGTCCTTAAAATACCAGATCATAGACGAAGCATCGGTGGTTCAGTGGTAGAATGCTCGCCTGCCACGCGGGCGGCCCGGGTTCGATTCCCGGCCGATGCAACTGAAGCTCTTTTTTGCCAACTTACCCATTCAGTTTTTTTGTATATCTGACTACTAACACTTTTCGGACAGAATACACATAATGGCCGGTAAATTGGACGGACCTGCAACGGAAGTAAACGATCGGACGTATCTGGCTAATCTTCGAGTCGCAGCACCGATCCTTGAGCGAAACAACATTATCGGAGTGATTGAACCCATTAACAAACATTCGGTGCCCGGGTATTATCTGGCCTGTTACGATAAGGGTAGGTATCTGAGTAGTTCACCCTTTAATAAATCATCATATTTGCTAATTTCCTCGTACGGTGCGTTTCAGCCATTAAGATGATCACTTCCGTCGGCAGTTCAAACGTGAAACTGATGTTAGACATCTTTCATGCACAGCACATACGAGGCGACATCACTAACAGCATCCGTGCATGGGCAGCTTACATCGGACACGTACAGTTGGCACAGGTACCGGGCCGCAACGAACCGGACAGCGACGGAGAGCTAAACTTCCGCTACATACTGCGAGTGTTGGCCACCGAGGGCCGTTATGCGGACGGTTGGGTTGGGTGCGAGTATCGTCCGCTAGCCGATACAGCCGCAGGACTTCACTGGTTGCGTGACTTCGGCTACTGGCAGTGACATTGCTGATGGGTTCGCGGCTGACGAACGCCTCGGGAAGGGTCAAGCGAAGTCAACATTATGCATAAGAAATGTGATCAAATAGACGGGACTGGTACTTTGGGTAGAAGTGTTTCATTATTAAGCCATTAAGGTTGTATCGATTTCTGCTGCGGATATTACAGGTGGATGCTTCATATAAAACGGATCACGCGAAGAGTTCCGTAACGACAGTCTATCGGTCATTTGTACCGAATCGCACGGCAAGATGGTTATCAAGGAAAGTGAGTTTGATGATTCGCTTGGGTACGCGTTGCTTCGCCGTGAAATGGGCGCCGTCTGGGACACGTCCAAGGACGAGCGAATGATCAACGGTACTATGGATCCGGAGTTGATTCAACGCGCCAAGGAGCGTGCCATCCGTGCCCAGCTTAATTCTGCCGATGGAGATACGTGTGAAACGCACGATCAGTTCTATCGCGACCATAAGCTGCTGCTGGTGCTGTTCCGTGGGCTGGCGGTTATGCCGATCACTCGCTCAGTGCCCGGCCGTATCACATTCAGCTGGCGATCGGCTGCCTCCATCTATGCGTTCTGCTTCTACATAGTGTCCACCGTGATCGTGCTGGTGGTCGGGTACGAACGTATTAAAGTGTTCCAAACGACGACCAAGTTCGACGAGTACATCTACGGCATACTGTTCGTGATCTTTCTCGTACCACACTTCTGGATTCCGTTCGTGGGCTGGGGTGTCGCCGGGCAGGTCGCCATCTACAAGACGATGTGGGGCGCGTTCCAGGTGCGCTATTACCGTGTCACCGGCACATCGCTCCAGTTTCCCCATCTGAAGGTGTTGATCGTTTTCTTCTCGATCGGGTGTCTCGTGTGTGCGATCGTGTTTCTGCTCTCGCTCAGCTTCCTGCTGGAGGGGTTCGCCCTGTGGCACACGTCCGCCTACTACCACATCATCACGATGCTCAACATGAACAGTGCGCTCTGGTATATCAACAGTCGCGGCATCCGGGTGGCCTCCTCTAGCTTGTCGCGCTGCTTTCGACAGGATGTGGCGATCGAATGTACCGCCGCAATGATCTCGCGCTATCGTTTCCTGTGGTTGAACTTGAGCGAATTGCTGCAAGCACTCGGGAACGCTTATGCGCGCACCTATTCCACCTACTGTCTGTTCATGTTCGTCAACATCACCGTCGCTATTTACGGTGCACTGTCGGAAATTATCGACCATGGGTTTGGGTTTTCGTTCAAGGAAATCGGTCTCATCGTAGACACGGTTTACTGCTCCACGCTGCTGTTTATCTTCTGCGATTGCTCGCACAATGCAACGCTGCAGGTGGCGCAAGGTGTACAAGACACGCTGCTCAGCATCAATCTGCTGAAAGTGGACCAACCGACACAGAAGGAGATTGATCTGTTCATACAGGCGATCGAGATGAACCCGGCCATCGTGAGCCTTAAAGGCTATGCGGAAGTTAATCGTGAATTACTCACCTCGGTAAGGATATTCAAATATGTGCTCTCAGTGTAGTGTTTTCAGCTTATACAACATTTTTCCGTGTTCTCTCTCTCTCGCTCTCTCTCTTTCTCCACAGAGTATTGCCACGATCGCTATCTACTTGATCGTACTGTTGCAATTTAAGCTGTCGCTCATCTCACAACAAATTCCGGCAGAAATTATCGAAAATGTTAAAGTCTTACAAAAACAGTAAGATACAGTTACAATTGCACAATTCGCATTAGGTTCCTTATTGTCAACACCAATATTTTTTAAATAATATCCACTACATAGGTCTACAACATTAAGCGCACTATTTACTCAAAATGCAAAGGAAGTTACTATTTATTGCTCCTTTTTATTTCTCTATCTTACTTCATGGTTTCAAGTAGCAAAATAGTCCTAGAGGGCACCGTAAGTAAACATGGAATAAAAACAAGAACTAATAGTGAGATTAGACATCACCACAACAAAAATTGTCTAAAGAGCATTATCACACTTTGTGCCACGAATAGCGACCGTTGGATCTTGTCGCCACAGGCGAAAATTGTAGTCACTCTCATTCAACCGCGAATAGATCCATGTCGGTAGGTTGTTTGTCAACACCCAAAGCATACCGTCGGAGTCACTCGTCAAGTCGGTCGGATAGATGAGCTCCCGGTTGTCCAGATGTACCACCGCGTGATTACCGGCATCGAATATATGATTTGTGTTCCAGCATCCGATCGAGTTTCTGTTCACCTCGGCATAAAACATTACACCGGTACGTGGATCGTAATGATGCATGGTAGATTGTGTGTTTGCACCGCGTTCGCCCAACGCCTCGAACAAACCGTCGTAGAACCCAGACTGTGCGATTAGCTTGTTCTGTAGAATGCTGGTAAACGTCCCAAACTCGGTCGTGCTAACCATCGGATGGTAGTAGACTAGTTTCGATCTCGCTATCGTGTCGTTCTGTCCGATCGTTATAGAAAACACACCATCGTCCCATTCGAATCGTTGGCCAGCCACATTAAATGTGGCCCGATTTCGATCGTACGCAAAGGATGAATGGTTAAACGACCACATGTCATTATCACGCAGACTGTACACGTGGATGGCGTTTGCAGTGAGATCCGGTATGTACGCGTACGCTCCCTCACAGTCGGTTGGCTCTACGTCCACGGTGATGCTGGCCATTCCGACTCCTTCCCGTACGATCGATTCGGGAATTGTGTACCGTTGTACTAGCTGATCACGCTTCAAATCAATGATCCAGACCTGGGGACGCTGTATCTGTTGTCGATTATCCGGATACTCCAGCATGCCCGTATCGACAAACCACAACCGTTCGCAGGCATCTACTCTGGTGCGATACACCGAAACTAACCGTCTCAAGTCAGGCGCATATTGTGGCTAAAAGAACAAAAAAAGTTACAAACACTTATGTACACCAGCGTGTGATATAGTTTCAGCACACAAACCTGTAGCTCATTGATAGGATAGGTGGGATAAGCTTTCAACGGTGGGCTACGATCGCCACGCGTCACCTTGGACAGATCGATCACATTAAGCGTTGCCGGAACACCCGGTCTTCGGCGTGGTATCGTGATGAACAACCGATTTTTGTGATGACTTGCACCCATTGGAATGTTATCGTACGCGTGGAACGTTTCGTTCTCGGCATCTCCTAACACTCGCGGAAACAAAATTGCCCCATTACCTGTAGAAATGGAATAATTCGACAGACAAAATGAATAACAGAGATCTTTCCCACCAACAACGAGAAGCGTTGTGTAACACTCAACCTTTGTTAAGATCTGGAAGATCACTGTAGGACATCTGTTTCCATTCGAACACTTTCTCGAACTCGGTACCACTGCCACCAAGCACAAGCAGTGCCCACAAAATGGTGACAACAGAAACGCGTAGATAATCCATTTAAAAAAAAAAACGTAGTAAAGTATGTTTTATGAAAGCACTTAAAAAAAATAAAACTTTATTCAATCATGTAAAAGAAACCTTGACGAACTGCGCCTAGCACAGGCTCTGATCGATACTGGGGCGATCTATCAGAAACGATTGCGAGATCGTTAATCACTGACCCGAGCACGGTACACACGATGATCCACCCCACAACCAATACAGTGAAAAGGTAAGTGTTTAGAGAGCGTTTGGCCGAGCGCGCTTTTATGCATCGGGTGCACAGATTGTTCCTGCGATTGCCTTTGCCGGGTTTTGCCGCCAAATACGGAAATTATAGTCATCAGCATCGAGCGACGCGTACAACCACCTTGGTAATCCGTTCGTCATGACCCACAGGTCACCGTCGCTGTCGAGCTGTCGGGAGGATTAATGGATGGTTAGTGGTTAGGTACAAATAGTTGCTCAGGTGCACTTGGACCTACTTACAGTCATATCGGACGGGTAGATAAAGTTCTTATTGTCCAGATGAACGATACCGTGATTTTCGGGATTGAAGTGGTGGGCAGAATTCCAGCAACCGATCGAGTTGCGGTTAACTTCAGCGTAGAACAGCACACCAGTCTGAGGATCGTACTGGTGAATGGTGGATTGCGTTTTAATACCACGCTCGCCAAGATGCTACCAGATGGTGGATAAAAAAGTTAAGTGAATACTATAAACTGGTTGGCGAAACTAGTGAGGAACAACGAATTTAAAGGTGAAAAAAACCTACAGTAAACAAATGATCATATCCTCCGGTTTTCGCAATAGTTTCATTCTGCAAGACACTCGAACTAGTCCGATACTCCGATGTGCTGGCCATGGCATGGAAGTACACCTGTCGTCCTTTCTCCGTCGACTGTTGCTGTGGACCGAGAGCGATCGAGAAGATACCATCGTTCCAACGAAACCGTACACCCGCTACACCAAACCCGGTCATTCGTGGATCGAACGAAAGGAACTCATGCTGGAACTTCCACATCCGGTTTTCCCGGAACGAGTACACGTACAGCCGGTAGAAGGCAAGATCGGGTATGTATGCGAACGCACCATCACAATCGTCGCTAGACGAGTCGACTGTAACGCTAGCCATACCATGACCTTCAGGTACGATCGATTCCGGTATTTCAAACTGCCGTACCTTTCGATCTTTCAGCAAATCAATGATCCACAGTGCAGGACGCTGTACTTGCTTTCTATGGCCGGGATATTCGAGAAAGCCAGTATCGACGAACCACATACGATCGCAATGATCCACACGGGTGCGATACACGGAGATGAGCTTTTTCGGGTCCGGTAGGTAAGGACTCTAGAGGTAAGAACGATAGAAAACAAGACCGTTTTTTATAAGTAACTAGCTTACCCGGCAAACCTAGCTTTACCCTTAAACATGCGTTTTGAAATTAAAGCAAACATTTTGAGTGTTTCATCTTGATTCGTGTGGTATTATTAGAGTGGCGATTACAGAATATCGTTGATTAATTGAAAATTCTTAACTTATTGCCAGTCTTAACCCAAATGATATTCCCAATCAAAGCTATTTTTCTTCTTTTTTTGTGGCTCTTCTTCTTCTTTTCTGCTACTTCAGGATTCATTTCATTTCTGGCTTTCCTTGACGATTGGGATTTAATACCAGGTCCTTCCGTGTAAGGCGCAGATTCCAAATCAGTAAATAGCATTTTTTTAATTATTCACACACTTGCTTTTTAGTTATTTATTATTCACTTTACGGTTTAATGAATAAAATTGCTCAAATCAATCGTCATGTGTACCTAATTTGATTGATTTATGCGTTAGAACTTTTTTGTTTCAGTAGTGTGCAACATTATTCGTGTTGAAAAAATGGCTATACCAACTTGATAACTCCCGTAGGAAAAACATAAAAGAACCCAGATTATTGGCCAGAGGTCACCTAGCGAAACGAAAATTTCATACAAATCGGTGCAGCCGTTTAAGAGGAGCTTGCACACTAACACCGCGACACCAGAATTTTATATATTCTGGTTCGGTTATATAGATAACCGATCAAGTTCCAACATCTGAAGCAAAAAACACCTCGTCATTACTCTTTATCAACAGCCGAAAAAAAGCAGAAACGATCATGGAACAAATAGCAACTTCAAGAGTATTCTTTCGTATTTGGCAATTCTAAAAAAGTTAGAGTAAACCTCATCCTCAGTTACAGTGTTATCTTACCCTTAGCTCATTCGTCAGCGAGTTCGGATACGCATCCAACTTGGGTGACTTTTCACCTTCCGGCACCTGATCCAGCACGATAACGTTCAGCGTGGACGGAATGCCGGTACGACGTCTTGGTACGGTTATGAACACGCGGCCCTTGTGATGTGTCACCCCCATCGGTAGATTGTGGTAAGGCACGAAGCTTTCATTCAGTGTCACCATTTCCGGCGCATCGTCCGGCATTTCCGGGAACAAAACTCCATCGGAATCTTTTCATGGAATTGAGAATGTAAATCGAGCGTTACACGAATTGTTTTACCATGTACAAAACGAAACCCCCCTATCACGATTGCTACCTTCGCCGGTATCACTTTTGTTAAATTTAAGCAGCTTCCAACGGAACACTTCTTCGAATTCATCTCCTTGAACCGTACGGCACAAAGTCACCGTAACGAGCAGAATGACGCACCGCAACGCGAACGTTCTTTTCTCACACATCCTTTCCTAAATGCAGCACGGTACGTAGTGAACCGCTCCAGACAATCTATTCGAGGGTGCAGATTCGTTCGCACTGAACCGGTTTCACCAATACGACGTTATTGATTTAACCGCTCGTTTCCTTCCTCTTTGACGATGCGGTTAAGGGGGTGTTTGCACATAATTATCTATATACACGAACACTGGTCCGTTTCACATCGAAAATAAACGCAGCACAGGGATGTTTAGTGGTAGATTTCGGAAAAATTGACGCGCTTTATTTGATACTCTTATTCGCAGTTCGCTTTACGCTCGTTTGCTTTACGGCCGTCGACCAGGGCGACCCGGACCGTGTCCCCAGCCTCCGTACGGACCACCGCCCGGTCCCTGCTTGTCCTTGTGCTCGAAGAACGTCACACGATCGTTATTGTTCTCGTCTCCAAACCGCTGGCCGGACAGTACGTTCGGCGGTGAGGATGGATCGCAAACGGTACCCTTGATGATCTGCTTGATGTTCGCACGCCACACGAAGAAATTGAAATCGTCCAAGCTCAGCTGGGTGTACAGCAGCTTAATGATGGAGTTCGTCATGAACCATACGTAACCGTTTTGATCGATCTGCAAACGCAACAAGTTCATTAGCAAATGTTCGATAGTAAGCAAACAAGCTGTTCTCCACCCTAGCCCACAACCTCAACTCACCGAAAGATCATTTGGGTACACAATGTCACGATCGTTTTTGTACACGATCGCCATGTTTTGCGATGCGAACGGTTTGTTCGAATCCCAGCAGAGGATCGCATTTTGTTGGATCAGCGCGAAGAAGATCACTTCCGTTTCCGGATCGAACGCGTGTATGCTTGACTGGGACTTGCTGCCACGGTAGCCAAGCAGCTTAAAGTCGGTCCCATGCCAGGAACGCTGGGAAGCCGTCTCATTACGCAGGACCTCCGTGGACACGGTAAACTCGGAGTTGCTCGACAGGGCGTGGAAGTAAGCGGTACGGAACTTGGTGGTCGGATCTTGATTACCAAGCGCGATCGAGAAAATACCATCGTCCCAGGCGAAGTTAATACCTTGGATCAGGTAGTCACCCTCGAGCGGGTTAAGGAAGAAGTAGTTGTGCAGGAAGCGCCAAGCGCGTCGGTTAGCATAATCGTACACCACCATGCGGTACGTCTGGAGATCGGAAATGTACACGAACACCTTCTCGCAATCGGTCGGATCTACGTCGAGCGTGATCGAAGTTAATCCGTAGCCAGTTTCGACCGCTTCCTTGGGGATTTCGAAGCGATGGATTGGCTCGTTGGTTGTAAGATCGATCGACCAGACAGAGGGTCTTTGGACGACAGTAAAGTTTCCTGTAATGGAATGGACAAAAACGCGTAATGTAATGCAGGAATTACACTGTTGAGTACAGCTTTGCATAAAATACATGCTAATTAATCATTTTATCTAATGGTTTTATCTAATGAATTCTCTCATCTGCTTAATGCTAGCTATTCTACCATTACGAATCTTTTGTTGCATGCTAGTTTGCATACGGTTTTCTGCTGCACCTTTCAACTTGCATGCAATTTACATTATTCATATCTGTTCAAGACTTCTCTGTTCCCTCAGCCAAAGATCCGTATGTGTCCTGTGTGTGATGGTAACACAATCCAATCACTGAATAGCCTTGTGGTTCAATCGTACGTTACCGGTTATATTATACGACCGGGATTAATCGTTCGAATCATATAAAACAACCACAAAGGAAGAGGTGTCTGCTAAAACGGAATTGTACAAGGCCATCCGTAACATTTGGGGCTGGTAACAGTACGCACCAAAACCTTGACCAGATTTTGTTTGTTTTTCCACAACGCGGTGACATGCGCGCGGTGGAAACACCCATTGTTCGCACTTCGAACCTGTTCGATTCGGAAACCGGTCCCCTGAAGTGATAAAGCTTCCAACCGGTTTCCTCACAAAACATCGCCACAATCGTACATGTTTTGCAGGGAAATAACGTACGAATCGGTGGAAAAGAACCATCAGAAAACCAATCTTATTGTGCAACATAAATACAAATCAGACACCAAAAAATCCCTCCTGAATACATCCTATTTTTTTTTTTTGGTTTGGAACTACGTTGGTTATAGGGTGCGTTGATAATTGTGACCTATGGAGAGTACTCAGTTCATCGTTTTGACCCTAAACAACTTGATAACGATTGCTTGGGGAAGTAAATTAGGACAAATTTTCCCAACAGCTGCTCTATATAGTGATGCTAATATGTTCCGATTGTAAACATTTTAAAACTTACCGGGGATTTCCATCATGCCCGTATCGACAAACCACAGCCGGTCGCAACGATCGACACGTGGACGGTAAACCGTCACAATACGGTTCGCGTCTGGTTGCAAGTCCGCCTGGAAGGGTGAAACGGAATGTGATCAACAATCGGTCTGTCGAGCAGAAAGGCAGAGGATCGTCTTACCCGTAGCTCGTTAAGAGCGAAGTTAGGATACGGCTTGAGGATCACGTTCGTGTTGGGGAATGGTGGCGAAATGTCGACCACATTCAGTGTGGATGGGATACCCCAGCGACGGCGGGCAACGGCCACAAACACCCGATTCTTGTGATGTACAGCACCCATCGGTATGTTACCAATTGGTATGTAGCCATTTTCACGCTGTAACACTTCCGCCGGTACGTCGTATTCTACCTTTTGCCATTTCAATACCTCATCGACCTGTCCCCTGGCTACAGCCGCAAGGGTGGCCAGCAGAAGCAGTGCTACAGCGCCTGCTTTCGCCATTTCTGCCTGTGAATTAATTGACGATTAACACTGGTCACTACAACTCTTAACTTCTGCTGTTACTTTTACCCGTTCACTAATGGAAGAATCAACACCCAGGAATACTTTTACACTGTGACCGATCCGTTCGGATCACACAGTAGAAATGATGCTGTGAGTCTTGGTAGACGAATAAATAGAGTTCGCGTCAGACGATTTTTTGTTGTGTCTTTAATCTCGTGCATCTTCGCTTTAGCCGGACCGGTTCCTATTTGTTCTCCCTCTACCAATTTTTATTATCTCGAGTGATCCTTCGCTTACTCTCTTCGTTTGCTTGTGTCTATTTTTTTTTTTTTCGAGTGACAAGGGTCGAATTGGTTGTGAAGAAATTGGGTGTATTTGTTTAATTTCTACTGGTTTCTGTACAACGTTCTTACCTGGAACAGGTAGAATCCTGTTTAGGAAACGAGATATGTTGTTGGTCAACAACCTGCTGCTGATTTAATTTTTTTTTGTCCAGAAGACACACATCTTCCAAGACAACTACCAAAAGCGATCCATTCTGAAAGATTTGAACTTTCACCTATATTTTGATTTTGCATACTGGTTTCAGAAAAGTCGAACAGTATTCCGTACATTCTAATAACATGTATATCGTGTTAAAAGATTTTTAATTGTAGATAACGGTTGCAAGAACTATTCGAATGCAGCATCCAACAACACGATCCTCCACTTCGACTAGTGGCGCGGTCTCAACCAGTAATCCTCTTCAGAAAACGGAAAGCAACCTTGAAAGTTTTGGCAGCACATTTTGATTCTATCTTCCATGCCCAGCGTTCAATATGTTGTATAAAGATTACTTTAAAACTGCTAGAAGAGGTAGCATATTTTCAGTCGCTATAACAGAAAATCATTCAATATTTACGGAGAGACATTTAGAAATCAGCATCGAACGATATTATACGATGAACTCATCCGATTATAAATGCGTTGTTGTTGTTGAATGATACTTAATAGGATTATTGTTATTCATAGTTTTAGCAGCCAATAGAATCGCATATTTTCTAATCTATAACAAAAACAATTCAAGGCAATTTTCCCACATGCGTTCCCGCGTCTTCTGATTTTTTCAAATTTAATTTCATGAAAAATTTCATTTATTTCGTTGCGAAATATTTCATAATCTGAGAATGACACATTGTCCTACCTTGAATATAGTCATCTCGTCAATGCAACCGTGTTTGACAGCTGAAATCGCATTGTTGATACTTCGTTAGCATTCTCTGCATTGTTTTGCTCCACAATGGATGTAAGTGCGCAAATAGCAAGCGATTTTTAAGTGTATTTAGTGGTTTATTGCTTAAACTCGTTACTAATGCCATGATTTCATCTCTTTAGCTTCAAAGCACTGATCGAGAGAAGGGTGAAAAGGTGAAGATAGTCAATCAGGTAAAGCATATACCGAAAGATGCTCAGGTTGTGATGTCCATCCTGAAGGAGCTCGGTGCGACCGACTACGAACCACGGGTCATTAATCAGCTGCTAGAATTTACCTACCGTATGTACATCTGTTCGCATTGCAGAATACCTCGCAACCCTGAGACCCTAACGCAATGCAATACTTCTATTGACAGGATACGTAACGTGCATCTTGGATGACGCCAAAATATACGCCAACCACGCCCGCAAGAAGGTGATCGAAATGGATGATGTAAAGTTAGCCACGCAGATGATTCTGGATAAAGCATTCACAAGGCCACCTCCGCGAGACGTTTTACTGGAAATAGCGCGTGTCCGTAACGGCACACCGCTGCCATTGATAAAAACCCACTGTGGATTGCGACTTCCGCCGGATCGTTATTGCCTTTCTGCGTGCAACTACAAGCTTCGTGCGGCACAGCAACCAAAGCGCATGAACAAATCTGCTCTCGAAGGTCGATCATCGCTCAAGTCGGCTAAAGCGGCGGCCGGTGGTGCTGGTGGCGACGGAACCGGCACCGGCGGAGGCGTAAAGCGACCATCCGTTCAGTCCACACCGAAGACGCAGGTGGTGAGCATACCAAAACCAGTGTTCAAGTTTAGTACGGCTCCAAAAACGGCACCAACCACTGCAACCAAATCAATTAAAACGACGGTCACATCAATTGGTGGTTTGGGTGGAAGTAACGGTGCATCAGCTGGTAGTACAGGTGTTGCTGGAAATGTTGACATAAAGATGGAAACGGACGACCAGTTCGGCGAGGCGAACAACGGCAACAAGCGCAAGCGGGAAGAAGATGACTTTGAAATAGTGGAGTAATTTAGTAAACATTAACAATAAACACTCGTATGTGTGACTGATCTAATACTGTGCAAGCAGCGAGACGCAAGGCTCATTAAGCTGATAAATAATGCAGTTGAGAATATTATTTATTAACAGAACTTCACTGGTCTTTGAGTGCCTGAATTGTGACGCAGCCTAAATCCATAATCTGAATATATTCCGACCCTCCGCCATGTAGTCGGAAGCAACATTCCTGGAATTGTAAATGACATGATAATCCATTTGTATTGAAAAACATTTCCCGATATACTTACACCGAGCTTTTCGCAGATAAGAGCCTTTTGTTTTTCCGTAAGTCCGTCGTTGAACACGATGTACTCGTTCAGCTGTTCAAATAGTTGGCCAACGCTATACGCATCGTAGGAAAGGTTCTGTACAAATTCCTCCAGCTTACTGTAGTTCGAGCTTTTGCAAACTGAAATAAATTCCTCCAGGTAGCGTTCCGGTACCACACCGGACATTTCCAGTATGTCCTGCCGTTCGATACGCGCCTGGGTACCCTTCAACCGGTGGCACGATTGCAGTGTGGTGATGGCTCGTCTCAAATCACCACCGGATATGTTAACGATGTCCTTATAAACATCGTCCTCTACCTTAACACCTTCCTGTCCGCAGATGTAGCGCAATCGTTCTATGATCTTTTCTTCACCCAACGGTTTGAAACGAAACTTGGTGCATCGGGATGTTATGGGCTCGATAATACGCGACACGTAGTTGCAAACTAGACAAAATCGTGTTGTTTTCGTTTCCTTTTCCATGGTTCGACGCAGAGCAGCCTGAGCCGCGTGAGTCATCGCATCGGCCTCATCCAGAATGACGATCTTGAACGGTGGACACGGTTTACCGTCCGCCCGGGTACCACTCGCCGTGAGTTGTGCGAACGTTTTCACCTTGTTCCGAATCACCGCTATACCACGATCATCCGATGCATTCAGCTCTAGAATGCGTTCTTTGAACATGTCCCCGAACAGTTGTCTCGCAGCGGCCAGGATTGTGCTGGTTTTGCCGGTACCGGGAGGTCCGTACAGTAACAAATTCGGTAGATCGGTAGTTGAGAGACTTTCACGCAGCACGGCTACCACTTCTGCTTGTTCCACCACATCATCGACACTTTTTGGACGGCTAAAATAAAGAAGCGTACATGCTCAAAACTAAAGTCGAACGTTCCAACATAAGCCATACTTACTATTTCTCCACCCAGGGTACGCTATGCTTTGCCCGCTTGGTTGATGTTGTACCGCTTTCACCACTGGCGCCAGCAGAAGAACTGTCTCCAGTTGTCCGGCCTGTTTTTAGAAAGGCTTGCATGGTTTTGTTGATGGGTCGGAAAGAGATCGAAGCACTTAATTTTATTCAATAACAGATGTAAATTAGAAAACAACAACGAGAATGTTAAGAATGCCGCTTCGTATGAATTTTGCGCGGTTATCATTATTGACATGTATTGTCAAAGTCCGACAATTGACAGGTTCACTTTAGGATGTTGTAGGGTTTCGCTTAGGAAATTGCTGCACAGTGGAAATGCATCATGCAAAAATATTTTGAATTGGCAGTTAACATACATTCGCAAATTGAATGTAATGGCATATTTCATTTAAAACAATTTACTACAAAGTCTGAAACAATAAAAATATTTACTCTTTAGTTTGATCTACTTTTAAAAACTGTTTTCAAAAAAAAATAATGTTTTTCAATTTTAACACATTTTGTAAATATTTTCTTTCATCCAACCCTCCAGGATAATAGTAAATGATAACACACGAGATAAGTTTTATTCGACTTAAAATGACTAGTTTATTTAGCAAATATATAAAACAAGCACCCGGTACACGTTGACTGTACCTGCTTACGCGTTCGATTTTACGCCGCAAATTTTTCTCAACTTCCTACACTTCCCTTTTATCACTATAAATATGCTTTAACAATTCTTCTTTGATTTGTGCTAACTATGCGTAAACATGTTCGTACGTTTGGCTCTAACTTCTTCGCTTTTCATTAACCGCTCAGTAGTATCGCTAGTGAATCACTATCGCGCTGTGTAATGATGGTATTAGCTATCAGCTCGATTGATAATAAACACAAAAAGAAAACGTTAAAACAGCGATGTGCTTTTGGTTTGAAAACGAGTGCTGAATGGGGTTGTAACATATTTTTTTTCTCCACATTGTTGCGTTTGAATACTTCCACAGAAAAACGACCATTCTTTTCCATCCTAAAGTTTATGGCAAACCACATACACATCATAAAGAGAAAACGGATCGGCCGGTAGTGTAACAATTCCAGATGTGTCCCATCTGTTAATACAATTTTAGCACAAAATTTACTGCTACATAATTATAACCAATACTGTAGAAAAAAGAAAGTTTCTTGTGTGCTATTTGGGGGATGCTGATGGTCGAGTACACTGAGACGCTTGCGAACAGCCGACCGGAGCAGACGTGTTTACACTTTGCTCTCGCCTTGGTATTGGAGTTCTACAAAGCTTTTTCTACCCTCGGCGTGCCTCTGGTAGAAATTAGTGGAGTGCTCACAGCAGGTGTTACATCAGCGACTTGGAAGTGGAATATTGTGCTTGTGTGTGTGTGATCGTGCTAACAACAGTGAAGTGGTGTTGCGTTCCGAATTACTCTGTGATTGGATGTGACTGTGCTTTATGTGTTGTGTTTTGTGATCCCTACGAGCGTGAATTCTGTTTTAATAAAGTGTTCTCTGTGACACGAGTGTTAGCTTGTGAATCCAGTGAAAATCTGCCTTTTTTGCTTATTAATTTATTCGTTGATCCAATTAAGTTGCCTTCTGCGACAAATTGCCAACGGGCTCTTGTTAAATTATATCCAGTTCTCTCTTCTTCTGCCGTCGGCACAGTGATTTTGTCCCGTTTTTTTTCTCACTAATTTCCAACAGCATTCTAATCGCCTTCTGCGTTAAGTGGATCATTTTAAATTTGGATCACATTAAGTTGCCTTCTGCGACAATTTTACCGACTAGTGAAATTGAGAACATTCGTGAAAGTGTCTAGTGCGCGAAGAACCTTCAGTGGCGCGTGCGTGTGCGACTAAGTGCAAACAAGTGCAAGTGGGAGGCGTCCGCGTCTGTTGATTGCCGTATTTTTTGAGTTATTGTCTTCCACGATAATTCACGGATATTCTACAGGCGGCGTTGACGCCCCAAGTTGGTGAAGCCCTCTGCCAAACCAGTCCCGCTTTAGCGAGTGCCAGTGTATTGAATCAACGGATAATTAAGACCAATTGGGAGGCGACCGCGTCTGTGGATAACCGTTTTTGATTTGTTGTCTTCTACAATAAATACGCGGATTTTCGACGGACGGCGTCGACGCCACAAATTGGTGCGGCCCTCTGCCAAAACCAGTCCCAACTTGATTGTCCTAGTGCTTGTGCGTGCGTGTGTGTGTGCTCCGGAAATTGATCCTCAAGCGACGAAGCATCCCACAAGTGCCAGCGCAGATTCAAACCGGCATGTCCTAGACATTTAAGATAGCAGAAATTTTAATTCATAAATTATTCCCAACACTCAATGACACTAACCATACATTCCTAAAAACCTTGCCTACCCACGTACAAATTCCCTGTCCCCATTTAAAAATCGTCAGGAAAACCCACAAGAATCCCAAAATTCCCGAGCAAAAACCCAAAAAACCCATTCACAAACACACAACATTACAAAATCCCATTCACACGAACCAAACCCCTTTTGTTCCTGCGAAGAAATTTTCCTTCACACTTGCAATTAATTTTGTACACCTGTAGAAAATAATTTTTCTTGCACGGACCAAACCCACACTTTCCTACGCTCATAACATTTTTCTCCTTTGCACCTGCCACACCCTTCTAAAATAATATTTAACTAAACGCATCAAACCCCTTTCCCATGCGCAAGGTAGTTTTTTCCCCCTCACCAAACCACGAACGCACTTGCTACCTTGTACCCGTAACGGAGGAAATCCCTTCAGTCAGCATCCTTTGCTTATTCCCCATTCTCGCTTCTCCCATTTGTAGCACCACGGAATAATATTCCTGTTCCATATTTGTACCCAACGGTCTTTCTGGCCACAGAATCCAATTGAACAGTTTATTTGCTGGCTTTGCGTTGCCATTCAGAAACAATCTTTCCCACCCGCACTAACATTTACAATAGTACTCTCTCATTCTTGCACCCAACGGTTTTTTCCCCTTACAATATTAACAACAAGGTGAAATCAAAACCCCACAATATAACAATCCAATCAATCTACAAATACTCCAACACCATCTGATCCCTCGCTGCAAACCCGGCCTTAAGTTTAATTAAAATAACTGAACCACCAAATCTAACACCTCTTACCCATTAACGCATCAAATTATCAATCTACTGACAATATTCTCCCAAGGTCACCAATATTCCCCTTAATAAAATACAACTATTCTTCCGATTAATCGATAAAGTAATAATTAGTCCATCATTATAATTCAATCGTTTATAATATTATTATCCCGCACGTTATTATCCCGTAATATCTCGAACATTTAAATCTCCAAAGTAAAAACCTATTAATTCCTCCACGCATTGTAATCTTAAACCGACATTCAATTTTTATTCAAATTATTCTATTCAATGAATTAAGCTAATCATACCATAAATCGTATTTACCCGAATATATAATCCCATTAACCTCATTGCTAAACAATATCCCTACCTCCCTATCATAGATAATATTCATTCATACTCGTAGTAAATCACTCCAGAAGAAACTAACTATTTCTGTACGGACCAAACCCACACCTTCCTACACTCATAATATTTTTTGCACCTGCCACACCCTCTAAAATAATAATTAATTGTACACACTAAACCCCCTTTCCATGCGCAAGGTAGTCTTTTTTCCCGCTCGGTAGTCTACTCCCACGTACACACTTGCTACCTTCTACCCGTAACGTGAAAAACCCCATCAGCTAGCGTCCATTGTTTATTCTCCCATCCGTCACTTCTCTCTCTTTCACCCAAATAACCAATTAACCATTCACCCAACAATTAGTTCACTCACTAATTCATTAAAAAAGTAGATTCATTAAAAAAAAAAACTAATCCCTGAATATAAAAAAAAAAAATCCTGGAAATAACCAATCTTCACTCAAGTATTCTAATTAATAAATAACAATATATCAGGTTTCCCGTAAACACATCCAAATCCCCTTCAAAATACCCTACTGTACACTCTAGCATAAAAATTCCCGAATATTAAATCAACTTCGATTTACGTCCTATACCTACCAAATCTGAAAATACTACTATACATATGTATACATATGTACACATATATTTTTCTTCTGCATATCCACAACATCTCTTCTTTCTCCCGCTTAGCACAAATTAAATAATCTTATTAATTTATAATCTCCCCCCCCCATATATTATATATATTGAATCCCTATCCCTCATAAAGCAACACTACACTTTCCTTCTTTTCTTATCATTTCAGAGAACAATTCTCAATCTCAAACCCCTCTCTCCCTGAATTGAAAATACTACACTTTCTCTCTGTTCTTCCAATTTCAGGAAACTACTCACAACCCAAACCCTAACTCCCCTCTTAACAGACAATACTACACTTTCCCTCTGCTCTTGTAATTTCAGATAACATATCTTCCCCCACTCCCACCCAATCAAACTATACTACACTCTCCTTCTTCTCTTTTATTTCAGGAAAAACCTCTTAATTCAACCTTCCTCCCCCAAAAAAGCAATACTACACTTTCCCTCTGTTCTTATAATTTCAGATAGAACCCCTCCTACCCAATTAAACAATACTACACTCTCCTTCTTCTTTTCTCTTCCAGGGCAAAGTTTTTCACTTTTATCCCTATCCTCCAAAAAAGGCAATACTACACTTTCCCTCTGCTCTTATATTTCCAGGTTAAACTCCATCTGCTTCCACCATGGCCCCAATGACGCGCAGTACCTCCAGGTCGCAACTGACCGCATCGCCCAAGCGACTGTCGGGACCGGCCCGGGTGACCTCCAGAGGACGGGCCTCCCTAAGCACGGCGACCCCGTTGATGTCAACCAGACAAGAGGCCCTACTCACTCGCCGGATGACACTAGGCTCCTCGCCGACCATGCCAACCCTTCCATTTGCGGAAGCTTCCGCACCTTTGAAAAGCACTTCGAAGGTTGGACTGGGCCTGGCAAAGCGGTCGACGTTGCAGCCGGTCATCGAGGGGAGTGCTGGACCACTGGTTACATCTACGGCTGGGCGCAGCTTGGAGGACTTCCTGGAACGGTACCCCGTTGGCAACAGTCCCGCGAATGATTTAGAGCGGGCAATGGCGATACTGACTGGCTTAATCCGTGACATACGGGACGGACAGAAGACAAAAGGACTCCCCACTATGCCAAAAGACTGGGCACTCAAATTCAGGACTACCTTGAATTTGATTGCCGATACAGACGACAAAAAAAAGACGGGAAATCAAGACAAAACAACAATGACGGACGTTCCCGAATCACCGCCACGTGCAGTGGACGAACTACCGGAACTCATTGTGACACCGGTTGAGCGGCAGTCCACGGGTAATGTAGGTGAAGTGGCCAGGTCTTCACTCGTGGAGGCCCAGCCTGCACCCCAGTCTCCCAGAAAACAGCTGTCTCCCGGTCCGACCAAAGAGGAGGTGGAAGAGCTGATGCACACGACGGAATTGATCTTGGAGGCCAACAACAAGCTTCTGCTTAAGTTGAACGCTGTAAAACAGTGGACACAGGAACAAACACAAGCACAAACACAGATAAACCAAACATCAGACAACCCAAACAGCAAAGACACCACACAAACAGACAAACCAACAAACACACAGGACACCCAAACAAACAATCCCTCGACCCACACAAACAAAATGACAAAAACACCAAAAGACACAAACACCAAAACACAAACAAACAAAAAGACCGAAACCACACAAAACTCTGAAACAGACATCCCCACGACCACGGACACACCCTTGACCCTCTCAAACGATGAGACAAGCAACATAACAGATAAACACACAGACACACAGACAGCCAAAAAGACAAAGAAACGCAAACGCAGACAAAACAAGAGCAAGACTACGGGCAACAGACAGGACCAGGACAAGTCTCAAGAACCGGCACCCGAATGGACAAAAGTTCTGAGCAAACAGGCCAAGCGACGGGCACGGAGGAAGCAGCGGAAGCAGGAAACAGTGGCGCTTGACGCGAACCAGCATCAGCAGCGGCAGCAACCGGAGCATCAGCAACAACCAAAACAACCGAAGCAGCGCGCGCATCGCGTCCCAGATGCGTTGGAGTTGGAAACAACGAACAACACAACACAGGACGAGATGATGCGCATCCTCAAGGAAAAGCTGGGGGATGATCGGCAGAAAGTGGAGCGTGTAAGGATGAATTTCCAGGGGAATATTCTTCTGGAACTGTCCTGCAAGAGCCACGACGAGACGCTTGAGATGTGGCGGAAAGTGTCCGAAGCACTGGAGGGCAAAGCGAAAGCCCGACCACGGACCCCCACAACTCGCCTCACCTGCACGAACATTCCACCAAGCTGCACCAACGAGGAAATTGCAACGGACCTAAGCACAGCCCTGGGAGTTACGATCTACGCGGACCAGATCAGTACCGTTAAATCCAATTACGGAACGCTGGTCGCATTTTTCGGATGCCCAGAGGTGGCAGTAACGGACGACGTGCTACTAAAACAGCATGTTGTCGGATTCAGCCAGTGCTGCCGGTTCAAGAAGGTTGAGGTGAAGCGCCAATGCTATCGGTGCTACGAGTTTGGCCACATTGCCACTCACTGCCGTGGGAAGGATCGGTCAAGCAAGTGTCATCGATGTGCGGAGACTAAGCACTCAGGACCGTGCACCAAGGAACGGAAATGCCTCGTCTGCAAGGGCCCGGAAGCAATCGGGCACTCGTTCGGACAGCGCAACTGCCGCCAAGTAGGAGAAGGGGTAAAAAACCGGCCTCGTCATGATTAATGTCCTTCAACAGAACCTTAATCACAGCCAGCTGGCCCAGGACATGCTGATGCAGACTGCTCGGAACGAAGGCTGCGACATAGTGTTGATCGCCGATCCATATCGGATTCCGGAGAACAACGGTAACTGGGTCGCGGATCCGACGGGCAGAGTTGCAGCAGTATCGACAGGAAGATACCCTATCCAACGCATAATCGAGAATCGGCGGGATTACTTCGTCGTGGTCGAAATGCGTGGTATCGTTTTCTGCTCCGTGTATCTACCTCCTGTGGGGTCCGATTTGTCAGTGGAGGATTATCGACGCAAATGGACCGAAATTGCGTCGGTGATTCCGCGGAATCGGGACACCGTGATCGGCGGGGACGTCAACGCCTGGTCAGGAGCGTGGGGGATGGAACGCAGACACAACGATGGAGAACGAGTTCATAGGGGAGCAGTGGTGATGGATGCTATGGCATCACTTGAGCTAGTCTTGTTGAACCGGGGCAACCGGCCAACCTGGAGCAACAACAGTGGCCGTAGTTCCATTATCGACGTTTCCTTCTGCAGCTCGTCTCTTCTGGGGGAAAATAACTGGCGAGTCTGCGACGAAAATCCAAGTGACCACAATACCATCAAGTTTGCGGTCGGGAGGACGACGACGCAGCGTAACCTGGGACACAGTGCACAGCAGGCTTCGGAGAGCAGATGGGCAACCCGGTATTTCAACAAGGACTTGTTCGTTGAAATTTTGGGGTCACTGGACATCTACAACCGCACCCTCTTGGCGGACGAGTTGACGCAGGCAATGTCAACTGCCTGCGACGCGACGATGCCGAGATTGCCAGCAGCACGGGGAGGACGACGATCGGTGTACTGGTGGAATAACGAGATTTCCCAGTTACGTCGCACTTACATCGGGATGCGGAGAAGACTCAGGCGAGCCCGAACGGAAGAGCAGCGACAGGATCGCCGTCCGGCGTACACAGCAGCGAGAGCAGCACTGGAGCAAGCGGTCAAGCGGAGCAAGAAGGAGCAGGGCGATCAACTTCCGGAACAGCTGGGGCCCCACGGATTCGGGCCAGGCTACAAAATCCGGAGGCAGATGTGGCAAGGAGCCCGAGTACCGATGGAACGGGATCCAGCCAAACTGCAGCACATCGTCGGCGAACTTTTTCCGGTGCAACCGCCCATGGAATGGCCCACGGCAACAGGATTGACGGACGAGGACACGGCACGGGATGCCGTTACCGAGGACGAGCTGGTGAGCATTGCAAAATCGCTCAATCCCCAGCGTGCCCCAGGAGACGACAACATTCCGAACGTGGCCTTGATTGCGGCGATGACGGCGTTTCCACGCGTCTTCATGAGAACGTTCCAGCATTACATCGATTCCGGCCACTTCCCCGTCGAATGGAAGAGGCAACGGCTAGTGCTGTTCTCGAAGGCCGGGAAACCACCCGGAGAATCATCGTCGTACCGGCCAATCTGCCTGCTGAGTGTTCTGGGAAAAGTATTGGAGCGACTCATACAGCGCAGACTTACGGAGCATCTGGATGCAACGGGCGGTCTCGCTGATGCCCAATACGGATTCAGGAAAGGACGCTCAACCATGGATGCCATCAACAGGGTGATTGCCAACGGAAGGGTTGCGCTCGACAAGAAGCGCAGGGGCGATCGACTGTGTGCGATGGTGACAATCGACGTGAAGAACGCCTTCAACACGGCCAACTGGACAGCGATCGGAGCAGCTCTGCAGCGAAGGAACACGCCACCGTACCTCCAGGCGTTGCTGCGGAACTACTTCACGAATCGCACGCTCCACTACGAAACGGATGAAGGAATGGTCTCGCTACCAGTATCGGCAGGTGTCCCGCAGGGTTCGGTTCTAGGGCCAACACTGTGGAATGTTATGTACGATGACCTTCTTCGCTTGGAGCTGTTCGGGAAGCGTGCGGACATTATAGGGTTTGCTGACGATGTGGCGTTCACCCTTATCGGGAGGGACCCGCAGGAAATCAGCAACCTTGCTACGAGGAACCTGGAGATGATCGAGCGTTGGATGGATGGAGTGGGATTGAAGCTGGCCCATCAAAAGACCGGCTACATGATCTTCTGCACTCATCACAACCCGCAGGTAGGTCAACTACGTGCGGGGGGACACACGATCGTATCCACGGAATCGCTCAAGTACCTGGGGGTCGAGCTCTGCCGCAAACAGCACCACGGTCGGCATTTGGAGAAGGTTTGCAGCAAGGCATCACGTATCACGAATGTCTTGACCGCTCTGATGCCGAATAAGTGTGGCCCAAAAAGCAGCAGAAGGAGACCCTTGGTTAACGTTGGGAATAGCATTGTCCGTTACGCGGCACCATCGTGGGGACGGACGCTTCTCCAGAAGGACGTTCACCGGACCACGGTTCAGAGGGCGCACCGCACAGGAGTTCTTCGAGTGGCCAGTGCCTTCCAAACGGTCTCCTACGATGCCGCTTGCGTGGTCGCAAGCACTATCCCGTTAGTCCTCCTCCTAGAGGAGGACATCCGCTGCCACGACGAAAAGGTAGCGAGGGGAAGTCCAGGACCAGACATACGAAAGCGGCAAAGGGAAGAGACCATGGGACGCTGGCAACAACAATGGACAGCCGGAGCGGGGCAGCCGAGATCGCCGGGGATGAGGACGAGGAGAATTATCCCGGACATTATGTCCTGGGTAAATCGCAAGCACGGAGAAATTGATTTTTATCTCTCTCAACTCTTTACAGGGCATGGGTTTCTCCGGAGCTACTTCGTCGACAAAGGCATCCTCGACGGCTCGCCAAACTGCCCGGTGTGTGAACACCAAGTGGAAGATGTCGACCACGTAATGTTCCACTGTCCACGGTTTGCTCGAACCCAACACGAGATGCAGCAGCAGAGCCACACCCGCTTGACGATACAAAATCTTGCAGCGGAAATGTGTGCCAACAGCAACACATGGGAAGCAGTCCGGACCGCCGCAAGGACCATCTTCAGAAACCTCCAAGTGAGATGGAATGAGGAAAGTCCACCTACGGCCAGACGGAGACGACAACAACGCCGGCGGAACACGGAACAAACGGGACAGCAACAGCTGCCGCCGTGACCGCACCAAAGGATGACGACAACGGAAGCAGCAGCAGCAGCAACGAGTAACCAGAGCAGCAGCAGGAGCTAGACCGCACCGGAAGTAGCGGCTACGGACGGGCGGAATTAAGCAGCAGCAGCGGAAGGAAGGCACGAAGCAGCAGCAGCAGCTGAGACAACTAGGACGAATGACGCAGTAGCAGCATTGGAAAGCAGCAGCGCGTCAACAGGATGGGTGCATCGCACAAACGTTCCTGCATGGAGTACTACGCACATCAAGCGCATCGGCAGGGTTCGGATCAGGTCGAGGAGTGGTTTAGTTAGGGTCCCATCGGCTGCCGGGTCCGCTTCACGGGCCCAGCGTCACGATGAATCCCACATAACCCATCTCGGAGGGATTGGCTTGTAGCCGCAAGCCGCCCTTCGAGGTGGGTACCTTTTGAAGGTTCCCTCCCCGTTAACAAAAAAAAAAAAAAAAAAAAAAAAAAAAAAAAAAAAAAAAAAAAATGATGGTCGAGTACACTTACATCATTTTCCTTAGCTAACAGTCGATTAAAATTCAGCCTAAACGAGCATTTGCTTAGTGCTTCGTGAGTACAAGGTTTAAACTTTCAATCCCTTTAAAAAAAACATTCCGGTCAATCTAGCAAAATTTCGCTAAACACCTTAACGTCTAAACTATAGTATCGTACAGTTCCGAGATCCCGCATGTGGTTTCTTCTCCACAGCCCTGACCGCCTCGTCAAACACTTCCGCGAGGTTAACCTTCCGTTTCGCGGAACACTCCACTAACGCGTAGGCTTTAATTTTGTGCTTTAGTTTCTTGCCCTCGGGCGTGGTGACGAACTTTTCCGATCCCGGTACCCGCAGATCGCTCTTGGTGCCTACCCCCACACATAGCACAGGTTCAAACAGGTGTGGGCAAGGTGGTGACGGTCACAAAGCGTTATCGTGGTCCAGTATGTGGTCAATGTTGCAAGAAAAAAATGAAAATAGGAAGCAAGAACATGTATAAGTACAAACGTGTATACTAAGTGCACCATTACACCGAAAAAATGACCCTCGCATACGAGGCGTACACGGCTGGACACACTTACCGACAAGCACGATTGGAACGGAGGGTGCAAAATGTCTTATCTCCGGGTACCATTTGGACAGCACGTTATCGAAAGATGTGCGATTCGATATGGAGTAGCAGATGAGAAAACAATCGGTCTGGAAATAGTTTTGCAATGGAAAGGAAAAATGAGTAAATGATAGCAAAAAAAAAAGCAAAAAAAACTTGGGACCCATCCCTGTACTTACATTCGGGTAGCTGAGTGGTCGCAATCGTTCGTAATCTTCCTGTCCGGCCGTATCCCAAAGGGTAAGCGCATAATCGCCACCATCCACAACGATATTGCACGCATGGTTATCGAACACGGTCGGGACGTACTCGCTGGGGAATTCGTTCTGCGTGTAGGTGATGAGCATGCAGGTCTTCCCGACCATACCATCCCCGACGGTCGTCACTTTCAGGGGTCTCATACCGCCACCTCCACCAGTACCATTGCTGCTTCCCGTAATCGTCATACTGCCGGTTTTGTCCTTCTTACGAACGCTCCAAAAAATATTTGCACGAGTCTCGACGGTTGGGTTTTAGTTCTGTTGGTAGAAGAAATGAAATACACACATTAAGCTTTTAAGCACACAGCACCGTTTAGCTTTCAATGGCTATTTCTAGACCAGTAAACCACACTGGTATGGCTTCAACCATTTTCTGATCCCGTAAGAGGGCAGGTAGATAGTAGCGTTTATCGTGCCAGTGAGAAAGTTTTCATTTTCCTGCCAAATGCAGCTCAACCGTGTGCGCCGGTGGCGTACTTACACTAAACGCGCTACTGGCGGCTGTAAAGTGTGATCTTGAAAATCGTTTAGTTTAAACATGGCTCTAGCAACAGCGCGTAACGGTGAGAGAAAATGGCTATCGGTAAGCGCAGCGTTAAATTTTGTTTACACAAAGCCAATGCAAGAGGTGCGAAACAAAGTTACGGCCAACATCCCTCCAGCCCCGCGAGAGCCGTTTGAGCGATGACGGTAGCAAGTTCCCAATTAGTATCCGGTAACGGTGCGATAGGCAGACCAACCGCCCGAGTCGTCCGGTCCCAAATGGGAACGAAATCGTAGGAAAAGAAGATGTTTCGGGTGCATCTTGCTTGGGTGCGGAAAACGTGGATGGCTGTATTTTTGCGCCAACGATTAAATGAAGCGGTCAATCAGCGTAACATTAATTAATAGTAAAATTTGCCTCGAAAGAAAGCGAAAAATGCTGGGGAAAGTGTTATGGTACACAGGGAAAAAAAGAAAAGTAAACAATTTATTTTTTTAAAATTTAAAGCTTAAACGTACATCCAGCAAATGATTGGATTGGGAATGATTTTTGTTTCAAAAATTAAAACATTTTATTTCTTACATGTTCAAACTTTAATTCTCTTATAGTTCACTGAAATTGTTTATGTTATAGTGAGTTTTATACTCACGAAGGAATTAATATCGTCCATTAAAGACATTCTAAATTAATTTAAATTAAGCTTCCTTCCCCACTGGTCCATACTCAAATTAGCTTGGGGCATAAGAGATTTCGTCCCTTAAACACACACCTTTTCCAGTTCATTGCAAAATAGCCCAATGCTGCTAGGACTAAATCCCAGCAGAATTTAACCCTCACCACAAGCATGATTCGTGTGACGCAAAGACGTTTTTGGGGGGATAATTGAATTTTGTTTTGCATAATTTTCATTTAATCTTGCCCATATGGTTAGAGATTCTTATCGTAGTAAATAAACCGCTTTAAACTACACCGATTTCGGTGCATACTTTCCAGTTACTATTTTCGTACTCTTTGGAGCACTTGAAGAATGGTGCAAAACACTTGAGAAATAAAACGCTTGAAACATTGGTGTTAAGCTAAATCTGGTCTAAATATATCGACCGCGGCAGTAGTGCAAAATCTGATGAAAGACAGGTACTGTTTTCCATCCATCAGGTGGTTTCTTCGGAACGAATAAAGTTTATATCGAACAAACGCATTTAATGGAAGATGATCGTATGAAAAAAACGCAAGCATCCGGGAATTGTTTGATGTCGAACTATACACATAACGCACATGAAAATTGATACGCAAATTCATACCAGGCGCTCACTCCATTCGCGCTACAAATTCTCGTTTCCATAGTGCATCTTGCGCAGTGACATCAAATAACCAAACGAACATCGGTCGAGTAGTTTTCACATGAATCATGCCATATGTTGTGTACGGCATCGTTTCACAAGTGTAGTGTAAGAATTTTCATATAGTTAGACATGTTTTTATGTGCTGCTATCTGTCAGGGTTGCAAGAATTTCATTCCCATTTTTTTTGTGATCATCTTCCAACCAAGACTGTGGCAGCTGTAGCTTGCCGAGAACATGGCATTAACATGAATGAAATTCTGTACTGCATTTTTTTGGTAAATAATAAAAAGTCGAAGAACTCAAGTGAAAAGAAACACAATAAATTTTTAATAATGAATTTTGAAAAGCGTTTCCAGACAATAATACATTATTATAAGATTATTACTTGAGAGTGATTATTGGATAGTAATTTAAGTATGCGTTACATTAGTTGTATAAACGTTATATAGAACTACATTACCTGAAACAGACATATTAAAATATACCTAATAATTAAAATGAATTTAAGTTCTTTAAGGGCATTCTTATAGCTTAAAAAAATATTTATTTCTGTGTAAAAAATCTTTAAAGTGTCTTTTCAACATACTTTTCTTCTGAAGTTCATCAGACACTCAAAATTTCAAATGCAATTCGCTCACAACTCAATCTTTCAGAGTTGGTGGACTTTTATTTATTTTATTTATTTTTTATAAAGTTGGTAGACGTCATAAATAGAAAAAAATTCCTGTATGATTTTAACGTAGTTTAAATTTTTGAATTTAAAGCAATTGAATTCTGCAATCAAACTACATAGTTTCTTTTTTTTAACTTAAAAAAGGTTCTTTGGTGGCAGTATCGTTCTTCATTGTTTTGAACATTTTATGTCCAAACAAACTTTTTTTTAAACGTTCTCAATTTTTTTATTTTCCAACAGAATAAAAAAAAATAAATACGGGAAAAGAAAAGTTATCGAAAATTCAAATGAAATTAGCTGATTCTGATCAAAATACTTTTCCAATGAGTTTTGAATAACTCATTTGGATTTTTTTGCCATGAAAGTGACAGAGTTAACAAATGTTCATTTTATTTTATGTTTTACATAAAATCACCCCTTTTTTAGGGCGAAAAAGTGTACTACCCCCTGAATATGATTTACATTTTTTTTCTACAAATTAAAATACGGAGAATTTTCTCTCTGTCGATGTAACGTTTGGTGTTTTTTTTTCTTCTCTCTTTTTTTAAAGCATTTTTACATCCAACCTAATACCTGCGTTTGCTCATATCATTCGACTTTTTACACCTCCGTATTACTCATCTTCAGGTGTGCAAAATAATGATGCTCATATCACCTTCCTTTCAGCCTTTGTGTAGGCTGTTGCTGTCGGGTTAATTATTCAACGAAGTGTTAGGAACCATTTTTGCCATTTGCATTAGACACAATGCATTCCAAAATGGCTAAGAATATCCTTTACGGGGACGGTATGTCGGTTCCCTATTTTGATTGCGTCATTAAAAGCCGTTTTCAGGAACATAATTGAGACATTTTAATTCACTTAAAATAAGGTGTCTATTCGAGTTATTTCCTTTTCTATTTTCCCTATAACACCTGTTTCTTTTCTAGCCTATTTACTGTGAGTTGAATTATTTACACCTGAATATAGTGAACCATGTGCGTATGAGTACTAAAATATCACCAAAAAAACAACAAAACAGAAGCAATTATTATACCACACAAAATGTAATGACAATCATTATTTTCCACATCTCGGGTCCAAGAAATGTTGCTGGCCCCGAAAGGTTGTACAGAGCCAGCCGGGAAGAAAAAAGGGCACAAAGTGTGCGTCTGTGTGCTTGAGCACGATTTCACACCAACTCGCCAAAGTGGCGGGTGTCTTATCAGCGTATCGTCACATACTGCGCACATATGATGACCGTATATGATGGGGCTGGTGCAACAGTTAACACCACGAACAGGCCAATCTTCCAACCCATCGGCACATGATATTTGCACACAGCACACCACAGTTGACAGTTCTGGCGTTTTTCCTTCCCCGTGTCCACCCTATTCCACCGGTGTGTCTTCGTGTATCTTCACCTTCTACGCGAATCTTTCTCAGTTTTTTTATTTTGCAAAAATTTTCCTTCGCCAGTTCCTGGTGACTGTTTTGCCCCTTTTTTTTAGCGTTAGATATGGGATTTAGCTTAAAAACGATGCTTAAAAACCGGTCAATCTTCTTTAGACAACGCACGATGATGGAGAATCTTATTGTTCTTTGCTGATCTTGTCGCTGTAGGAAGTTTATTTGCATCCGCGTTGACCAACACATGACAAACAGCAAAATACATCTTCACCCAAACGAACGGCAGCTTCTTTCACTCGGTACACAACCAGACTCCGTTCCTTCGTCGGCTGGTTGTTGTTAATTGAGGTAAATTAATTTTATCAACCTCACACTAACGCGCGCTGACTGACGCGTTTACTACCGAAACGAAGCTGCTCCACAAGCTGGAAAAGGCCACCGAAAATCTTACCACATACAGACACAATCGTACGTGGCCGAACTACCCGGACCCGAACCGTATGGTACAGGGCAAAGATTAATGGATGTAAATTGAGACGAGTTGCGAGTGGGAATGACCTCGCACGCTGGGTATCGTCCACCAGCAGGAAAAACAACCATCCGAAAGGCTTTCCTTTCTAACCGGGTGAAATGGAAAACAATTCGCGTACGCAAGGACGAAGGTGAATCCAGGTGCGTAAGGTTTAACGGGTCAGTGTTACTGCGAAAATGTTACAGAGAAAATAGAACAAGAAAACGAGAGCAAAAGCGAGAGAGTTGCAAAAGCAACAAGGCATTTTCACGCCTTACCTCCCCCCTTTTTCCCAGTGAGGGTGGTTTTTGGTGGGGTTTTTATTAAATTTGTGTACATACAAACATCTGCCTTTTGCTACCTTTGCCGTCTCCGTCTCGTAAGCAGAAGGGAAACATAAATACAGACCCAACCCCAATGCGAGAGCAACCAAATTCAATCCAAAATCTCGAAGTACAGTACACGGGACCGGTTAGGTGAAGGTTACTACCGGTGCTTAGAATGAATATTTTACCAAGAACACACACACACACACACACACACACACACACACACACACATCTGAATTGGAAAAGTAGCCATGGCATTGAACGCTACACATGGTGGTTGTACATGGTGGCCCCGGTTTATGTTGCTGCCATGTTTTGACGATCCAATTAAAGTACCAACCAGGTATAACACCGGGACAATAAAACTTTTCCACCCCCTTCAGGATGATGAATATACGTAAAATGTACTTGTTTGCTTGTTTTGCTTTTAGAAGAACAAAAAAAAATTGGACATGGTAAGTAAGAAATGTTACCAAATATTGCAACTTTATGAAAAGCTTTTGGTTCCGCTTTGTTAACTACAGTAACGAACTTTTTTTTTGATTTAGTTGTAGATAGACTTAAATGTTGCATAAATACAAATGTTTGAAGAAATCACTTAAAGCATTTTCATTTCTCGTTCCAAGTTCTTGAATGCTATGATAAGAGAAATGGCGGAACTAATTTGGTGGGATCTGCTTACAGTATTATATTATGAGTTGTTCTCACCAAATAGTGAAAAAGCATCAATTACAAATATCATATCACTGTTAGTTAATGGTGGTGGGTTCTCTTGACCAACAGCAAGCACGTTAGTTTGTAGTATTGAGGATCTTACAGGCCGTGAGACCAAGAAAGAAAAAGTAAGAAGACAAAATTAGTGTTGGGTGAGTCTGATTCAGATTTTAAATTCAGACCTTTAAACTGAATGAATGATTCTGAATGTTTGTTATGAATATTCATGAATCCACATTGAATTAGAAATCCTAAGAGTTTCGGGATAGGGCGATCATTTATGGTGGTCCCTCCAATTCCCCGGTCCACACTTATGGAACTAAAGATTCATATTAATGACTCTTCTCATAAGATTCAATAAGCACAACACTACACAAAATGGCTTTTAAACAGCAGAGGCTGAATCAAATTCTATAAAGGATGTTGAAGTGTAACTAAATACATTGATTTTGAGCTATTTTGTACTTAACTATTCTTAACTATTCTGGGAGTGAGAACAAACGGTGAGCCTATGGAATTCGATTGTTAAAAACCATTTATGCAGATCAACTATTGTCTATCTGTCAATAATCGGTATAATCTGCATACCATTGACACATAAGTAAATGAATCTCATATCTTTAAGCCACTAATCACCTGTACTGTCTAGATAGGTACCTAAATTGTGCCTTAATTGAAACATACATTAGCACTTCCCAACCATTCCCGGTAATGTTTATTTGTTTGAAAACTGTTCCAGAATAGGCTCCGAGAGCAAACTGCTGTACGGTGGAAGATTATAGGCACAGGTATTACTCAGCTCCGAATGGGTAACTTTGTGATGCGTCAGAAATCAAATACCCCGCCATACATCGATGTTTAAACGCATGCTTAAGATTGGTCACAGGGCGCGTGATGAGTCATCGCAGCCGACATACATGGAACGGATACAACTCGAAGCAAGTGAAACATAATCCATAAAACCGAAGCATTTAAAAGAGGTGAAATGTTTCATGTAAGTTTAAACTTTTGAAAATGTAATACAAACAAAGAAGCTTAGGAGAGAGAATTCTTTTTTTGAGTAGACTACAAACAACCATTTTATTGTGGTGATGGCCGAGTAATGGGTTAGGGGTTATTCCTGTAGCTCACAGGCAGGCAAAAAGCAAAATCCCCATATGGATGTTTCCATACACAGCCTGCCAGGCAACAAGAGGTGTGCGAGTGATTTCACTTCCGGCGTTCCAGCGTGAACGGAAATGCCCGATTACCCAAAACCGGATCGACACCCAGCTGAACACCGTGCCGGGTAGAATGGAAAGCTTTATGCCGGTTGTAGAATTATTATTATTATGCCAGCAACCCGTTTCAGGTGACAATCGGTATGTGCCACAACCGTGTCGTAATTGAGTAAGTTGCAAGTGTAGAAAATGCGTTGAAGCTTTAAATACTCTTTTTGGACGAGCCCCCAAAAACACGACATAACCGATCGTTTTGGGTTGGGCGTTGAAACCGTTGAAAAGGAAATTGAAATTTTTGGTTCTTTTCATGCTAACTATTACCTTGCCGTACATGAATGGGACATATTTATTTACACGTTTCCAGGTTTGTGCTTTATGGTACTCTTGTGTAAAACGATCTTTAAGCTACCGTTTTGAGAGCGAAAGAATGCGTCAGGAAGATTGAGTATTTTATTTTTATTCATCATTTTTTTTCTCCATCTGATTTGTATTTCACGGTCGTTACCTTCTTCCACCAACAAAAAACCGCTTTCAATTCATTGTCGATTGTTTCCTTTTTGTGTGTGTGTAATATTGATGCTGAGGTGTGTGCAAATTGCCGTTTGTATTTCGTTCCGTCGTACGGTTGAATGAAACATTGATCTGTAGGTTTTTTTTTGTTTTGGATGAAGGATGATGATTCCTTCTTACTCCACAATATGGTTTCGTGTGTTTAAAAATCTATTTCTTTTTTTTCCATGGCTAGAAAATTCCATTAGTTTCGTTTCAGCATATGACCACCATATTCCACCATCGTATATTCACCTGAACCGACCACTTCTGCAAATGGATATACATTAATAAACACCAAGTGTAAATATCCTCCCTAAAGCGTGTGCCATTTTTTTCTCTCCCCTTTCCTAAATAAAAACTGCAAACCCGTGGAAGCATCACTATTCCAAAGAAATGACTGATCATGTTTTTAGTGATGCGAATAGCGCGAGAACATCATGCAAAAATGGTACTCCCGACCATTGCTTTAACGGCCCCGGTAAATCATCATTATTGCCGCACACCGTAAAACCCCAAAAAACCATTGAAATTCCTTTTTGGTGAGACCGTTTTTCACAATGCTCTCGTTTGATGTTTAACAGCTTCCCATTAGACGGTGCTTCCGAAACGTCAGTCGGAAGGGAAATCAATTTGTGGAATAAATGAGTTATCCACTGTAAAGCATGATTGGGAGTGGATGGAGAATAAATGGAGAGAAAAAAACGAACGTACACTTTTACTCGTTGCGAATCAGCATGGAACGTAAGTTGAGGGTGGAAAAGTAAGTTCAATTATCGAATAGAATTTATAAACATGGTTGTTGTATTCGTTATGGGCAAGGTTTTTGTATTTGTTTTAGTACAAAACTGCGGTTGTGCTTCCTGGTTTTGTCAATAATAAATACATTCATCATTCTTATAAGGGCGATGATAGATTTTTTTCCATATAATTTGTAAGAACAGTGATATAAGCCTTAGTCATAGTGTATTTTTGTTTAATTAATTCTTGACCGTTGAAATAAATGTATTTATGAAGTATCTGATGTTTAACGTTCTCTTCGGTAGTAGAAATTTTCTCCTTGACATAAATAATTCCATGAGTTCCCACGGTTCTAGAAAGCCAGAAATGGTAGATCATGACCTCTTGAATTTGTAGTGCCACGAAAGAAGAAGATTTCCCCTTGTTGACTAGGTCTCCCATGTGCTCCATGCTCCAGAAGCACTTTGATGTTATTACTTTCAATTCCCAGTCTTAAACTATTGATCAAAGTTCCTTAACGGTGGGTTTTCTGCTAGCATTGCTCTATGTAGCTTCTGTAACATTCCATTTCAGACCAAAAGGTGAGTTCATGCTCGTTGAAAGGTTTATTTTTTTGTATCATTTGGATTTGCTCACTGTGCGAAGAATTCGTTAAATGAGTTATAATGAGCAAACTCATTACGAGGGAGTTGAATGTTCCTATTCCTACTCTTGAAAGATATCGTAGTGTGAAACTCGGTGCGCTGTATGTGACAAATGGAGCTGTATTCCACATGACAGGACCGGGGATCAAATGCCATCCAGATCCGTCCCCCAGTAGCAAGGACAGACTATCCGGCTTCGTGGTAAAAAAAAGTCCAGTAAGCCAGTAACGGTCGGCATGACCTTAGACGTCTGTAAGCGAAGAAGTGTCCAACCTTCGGTACAGTCTTGTGGTGTAGGTGGTAATGATGCCGGACAAAAATCCCGTACAGGATTAAAAACTTTTACGCAGAAATTACAATCATCCAGGACAAAGGTAAACAAAGCCAAAAAAATGCTAGAAATGACAATATGACAAAACCTCTTGAGGTGCTAGTTGCCATACACATTAAGAAGTGTAGATGCGTGGCCTATGAGTACACAGATTAAGTTGTACACCTGCAGCTAAAACAGAGTTCATCCTTATTAGTTACAGATTATGAGCGACATGGTCGTTCCAGAATGGCTGTGGTCCCAGAGACGACAGGTGCAATATGCCTACAAGCGTACGTCGTTGTTAATCATTATAAGTAGACGAAAGACGAGAGAGAACCTTCTCTATGTAGGTATTCATTAAATAATTCTTTAGATTACTTTCGGATTGACACCTTTAAAATTGAAGCAATATACCGCAATTGAAGCAATTTACATCCCTAAACTTATCTACTTTTTCTCACGTATAATATAATGTACAAGAAGCGGGTTCCGTATAAGTTATCTAAAGACATGTTTTGATATGATGTATTTTTAATATTGGAGGAAACGACACGGAACCTACATGTGCTATTAAACAAATTTCAAACATCAAACTACACTAAATTTTGTAGTTTTACCCTTATCAATGCATGGCAGGAGCTCCCAGCCGATTCGATAAATTGTATAACAATGTTTTCTACGTAATTTAAGATGCGCTGAAGCTACTTGTGATTTTTCAAGAATTTTAAAATTATGAAATATATTTTTAAAAAAACATGGTGTTTTACAGTTTTCTTGCACGGAGATATTTTGCACCCCAGCAAGAAATAAGATTAGGTAAGCGTAAACATCTGAAAAAACCGTTTCTGGAGGTTTTTACCGGACGATCACGTAGAAAGTTGTGAGAGGAAAAAGTCGAACAATGCTTAACTTTTCATCACACTTACTCACACTATCATCATTCATCATTCATTTGTATTTATTTGATATAATATATATGTAACATTACTAACAGTATTGACCTTTTAATCGGTACCGGATGATTCCTTAACTCGACAATTAATGATAGTTCTAGCCCTGGGGCGTTTTGAATGTATTTTTAGAATTGGGTGCACAAATTAAATTGGGGAAAAATTCTTTTAAAAACCCCCTTGAATCTCACACTACCAGTCATGTGGTTTACATGATCATCCCTCCTCCCTTCCAGTGTTACGTAATAGTTGAAGGAACCCTTACACCTAACCGGTACCGGAAGGCTGAAATAACTATTCATCAACTTACATTTCTTAGACCTTAACTTGGACCTTGTAACTTGAACAAGAAAAAGCAAAATAGTATAGTACTAAAAAACCTCTTCAGAGCTTGTAGAACCAGAATGGTGATTTTCCCTTTCCCCAAAAAAAACAAGAATTCTTGACATAATAAAAGACACATTCGATTGAGGCTTCATTGTGAGAACTTCTGAAGACATTTCATTCCGATTCTATTCCCCATTCGCTGGCGTCACATTACACCGCATCAACATCGCAACACACGAGGACTAAAGTCTAGAGGACTTTTTTTTGCATTCCACTGGCATCCTCAACAGGTGTCGCAAGCAGAAAGGCAGTGCACCGAAGCTGTTAACACAAAGCGGAACCATCAAGCGCACATTCGGACGTTCGTTTCCGCTTTACAAACGGGATGTTCGGTGAGATAAACGCGAGTGAGGCCCTTTTTAAATGCTAGCCCCCTCGCTGCTAGTGTTTGCGTCCGAGTGCAGTGGCAGCGCAGGTCCTTATCAATTAGGACGTCACAGTGCCGTAAAGTGTGTCCTCATTAGTGTTTAACTCCCTCAAAACTCGTAACGCTAGTGTGATTAAGAAGCTTTAGTTAATGGGTTCTTTACGCACAAGGGATAAAGGCACACACACACACACCCTTTTAAATTACTAACATATTTTGCTACCCCTATTACTAATGAGGTTTTTGACTTACCTTTAGTAAGCAGTCTGCTCCACCGTTCAAACAAATTCTCATACCAAAACGAAAAAAAAACACTTTCAAAACAACAGGTTCGTTGTGTGGAGCTTTAGATTCTTCGTACACTGTTTTGATACGTGATACAAAAGCATCCGTTCCGGGGGTCCGGGGGTTTTCTTTCCCCACCCTTCTTCGTCCCTAAAATGATCTGAACCGTGCTAAAGGGTGTACGCGTTCGCAAAAGCTGTACTCATTACACTGATTGCAGACGAAACATCGAAGAAACCACCCCAGTACCAAAGTATTCTCGTATCTTATCGGCCCACACTGCTCTGGTCTGATGCCGGGTGGGGGCAGGGTAGGTTAGACTCCACTCCGATAGCGAGAGTGGTGGTGTAGGGCCTGTGTTTTTTTTAATCACGTTGAAAAATGTCAATCGCCACAGGAAATGTCATCGACGGGCGTGAATTTTTGCGGGGTACAGTCGTCACTCATTACCATTTGCACTGTGATCGCCTTTGGGCGATAGGATGCGAACATGTCATACTACTACACTTGCTGAGCACGTCGGTAAGCCACGTTGCACTGAAACCATGCCGTCGTCGTAATGCACTTGCATTATTTGCACGCTGCACACTGGAAAGAAAAGAACAAATCACAATGATGCAACAGCATCCCGTCGCATTCCTTTTTCACACTTTTCACACAACATTATGCACGGTCGGTTGGATTTTTGGACAACGACGGTTCACTCGGGAGGGGGTTCAATTTAAAAAATGAACTCCCAACGTATCCGGTAGGAGCTTTCACTCTTTCCCGGTCATATCACTTTAAAACTTCACCGATGTTATCGCTTTCTGTGTGCGCCTTTTTTTTAAGACAAGAACCTACAGATATCTTACAGCTTGGCCCCCGGGGCAAGGAGCAGCATTCCGAAACGAACCGATCCCGAAAAGGGGTATCTTTCACTATCCGCGTCAGCAACAGCAACGGTGCAACGGAACGCAAACACATCAGCTGCAGAGCGCACTACTATATGGTTCGGCAGTGCCACGAATGTGTGCGTTTGCCTGCCGATAGCCACTGATAAGCACGAAACCGTCACTGTCCATCTCGTACGCCGTCACGTCAATTCCGGGTTTGCCGGTCCCTTAGCCGGGTTCCTATCATCACACACATTCCTACCGAGAACCAGAACACCAAAGAAGCAGCAGCAACAACAACAACAAAAAACCCTTTGGCGCGTGACCTCTCCCGGGACTTACTGGCTGATTGACGGATCTTTCGTTGTTGTTTGCTTCTGGTTCGTTTTTCCGCTCTGCAGCGTACTCGTTTGGCGCTGTGTACATTTAATTTACACTTCACCACAAACACTCACATCACCAGAAGGGCAGAAGGGTCCAAGGAACTGCCGCACCGTGATCATCGAGTGCGTGCACGGAGAAACAATACCAGACTAGCGCGCGCTTCGCGGACAGTGTAGCCGCGATAACGCACGAGCATGTATCGATGCGTTGGGAGCGGGAGCGAGAGCCGAAGAGAGCGAAAGAGCGAAACGATTTGAAGTTACGCTCTTTTTACGAACTTTTATCCACTATCTCTCACGTACACACGTGTACGTCGCGGTCGGTTCCGCACTTGCTTGCAATGTTGTGTGTTGTGTCATCGCATTTTTACGACACGCGCGTCGTACCTACACACATTGGAACACATTTTATCAAATGATTTTTTTTGTTGTGTTGCTTCAAACCTTCTATCCGTCCGGTGAAGATGGATTTGAAATGCTCAAATGCACTTAGGCCACCATATATGTAAGTGAGTCCCGTAAATAGAAGAATGCTCACGGCTCATCCACGTATAAGCGCGTCAACCAAAGCCGCAGCGAATAGCGTCGTCGCCGGTTTTGCACGAGAATGCACGTCACGTATCATCAACACCAACAACACCCTCGAACCGGACTGTACAATTATAAAATGAAATGAAACGAAAAAAAACAAACACCCCAACATCCGCCAGCTAACTGTTGCCGAATTGGATGGAATTCGCCATTTACCCTGCGTTTCAACGGCGATCTTGCCAGATCTTTCCCCGCGAGTACGGACCCAGTTTAGAACCTGTCGTTGGTTGGATTACAAAACGCGGAGTGTTATTTTAAGATACCATTTTGCTCGTCTAACCTACAGGGTCGGTCAGCACAACGACGGTGAAACGCTGTCTGCGTTCGTGTGCATTTGCCACGCGAGATATTTCCAGATATGGTATGATACGCGGGATGAAATTCAAACCGTGCTGCTATTCAGCATTGATACCGGATGTACAGGATCTCTAGTGTTAGATTATCCGTGCACGAAAAATTTCACTATTTTCTACAACCTTTTTTTACGGCCTTTAATCGCTATCTAAACACAACACCACCCAAAACTAAGCTCCAACACAGCGTACGGTTACGATCGAATAGTTTGCTTTTATGCGTATGTGTGTAGATCCCGATCACGATCACGCGCAGCTCTACGTCGAAGTGGATGCGATACGAAGATGACAACAAACAAAACCACCGCCAACAGGTTGTCGCGCTTGAACGCCCTTCGGGCCACCCCTTTTCTACCCCCTACGGTACGGCATTCGATTGTGTGGAGCGGGTTTTTTATTTGTGGCTGATGTTGTTTCTTTTTGGAACACGTTATAAACGAAAACTGTGACACGCGTCACATAATGCGTCGTTCACAATCGAACGACATTGTTTAATTCGGTTCTCGGTCTTTGTCGAAAGTGCGGACAGCGTGCGGCGTCGCTAGTGTTGTGCTTTCACTTTTCACTTTTTGCTTTTCAAAAATGTATGTTTGTTTGTCGTAATAAAAGATGATTTCCTTTATGCTCACACCACCTCTTTTTAATTTTTTGTTGGCTGATCTTGCACTTACTTAAAACACCGGTATGATTAATCCATTGTCGAACAAATTATCGCAACATGAGGTAATGCTAGAGTGAATTCAAATCACACAAGGAAACCGAAGTGTACGAGAGCGCTCTCCGTATCCAACTGAAATGACGATGCAACATGTTGATGAGCTGACGGCTTGATGGGGTGTTTTTTAAATGTATGTTACGGTTTGTGTCTTAGGTGATCCGACAGATGGCGGTAGTAAAACTATGCTGAAACTACAGTTGCTCAAACAATTCAACGTACACTGGAGCATTTTTATTTTACCTTATTGTACATTATGATTTAGCAGTAATATACAAATAAAAAGATAATATTAAAAGAGTTTTCGATATTACAAATAATTTAGCTCTGAACTAGAATGTTTAATAATAGATGTTTAGCAAATGTGCTACAAAACCGTTACTATAACAGAAATAAATCAAAAATGTTTTTTTCAGAAAATAAATCATTACAATACACTCAACATACTGATTACAGGGTTTTGTAAATAATACCACAACTGTTGCACGTGGAAACATTAGCGCCATCTATTAAGTAGAAGCGGAAGTGTGCTGTTAAAATCTACTCACCCTGAAAGTATTTTTTTGGGATATTATTTTTATAGCTAAACTGATTAAGAAATTCTAGTAATAATTTTAAATGCTATACTAAATGCGTTCACCAAATATATTATTATCAGCGAGTTAACAACTTATGAAGTTGATTAAATTTAAGGAATTAAAACGATAATCTCTGTGCTTATGCATTAATCAACAAGAAGCAAGGTGAAAGTAAAAGCTAATTAAACTATTTACTACTATCAATAATAAACATATTACCGATAGTTATCATCGACGAAACTTTAATCTTGTAATCTTGCATTGCGTAATACGTGAGTGAGCATCTTTTTGGTAAATAGTCCTCGTACGGCAGTAAATAAGACTTAAACTAATCAATCAATCGATGATGATAACGCATTTACCAAATAAGCATACGATAGGTGCAATCAAAGATCGATATCATAATTAAACTAATCTTTCCGTAATTTACCATTGGTGATAGATTTATGGTTTAACAGCTTCTACCTGTAGTGTTTTAGATAATTTCCCGCGGTTATTGATGCAGCTAGAATCGAACGTTCAAGAACAAATTGATTTGGACCAGGTTTCTGCCGCATCTCACCTTTCAACCTTTAACGCTTCATTTCAATCATTAATTTTGAAGGATGATAATCTTCAGTATATTGATTACAGTATACTAGTTTTCATGTCATGTAAAGTGGCTGAACTCTTTGAAGATTTATTAGTCATTAACCACGAGTCTCATGTGTTTAACGTCGGAGGCGTTTTACCAACATTGGAATAAATAAAGTGTTGATCAAAGTACGATTCCATCCATCCATCCACTAATCCCCCCCGGCTTGGGGGAAGCCTGTATGGGTCGTGTTATTAAATAAACGGCAAACCCGAAAACTGGACCCAACGTACAGATATGATTATCTGTGAACCCCCTAAATTCAACACCTTACGCTTAGTGCAATGCTGATAAACTCCTGCCGATTGAGCTCGTATCTGTTTTTTTTGTCTCGTATCGAACGAGTGCTGCAATCTTAGTAATATTCGGTTTCTTCCACATATGATTGTGTGGAGTACGTTGGGGCGATGCAGTTACACTCAGGCGTGATAAGTAAATGCAACCAAAGGTAATGTTTGTAACATGCCAAATCAGTAACGATACGATTGAAAAGATAATTAATTTCAACGTACCGGCTAGGGGGATGATTAGGCGGACTTATTTGGCAAAGGAATCAAGTTTTGTTTCTTATATTTTAAACTTATCTTATCGTGGTGGGTTAAAGTAAAACCAGTTGCTTAGGATTAACACATCAATGTATTAATGTTCCTTCAAACGAAATAATATTTGATCTCCAATTTGAAATGATAAAATCAGATACAAAAAGAAACATATTTAAAAACACATTAATACGTTACACGTATAGTTGTAAAAAAAAAACATAATCATTTAAAAAAGAAAGCAAAATCCAGTTAAACGGTCTAGTACATTTATATCACTAACCGGATTTCTGAAAGTACACTTTCTGCACATTAGTTTGTTATCATGTTTCGGCAGACGTTTGATTTTGATTTATGGTTCCACACCTTAGTCTGAATCAGCGAAATTTTATGGCGGCTGTTTTTTAGAAAAATGTTTCTTCACTTATGTAGCACCATACTAGTATCTTGGTGGCTAATCAGTGCATGGAAGAGACAAAAACAATCATTAAATAAGAACAATACTTTATGAACTGCAAAATGAAGAGTATGTTAACTGGAGCATTGTTCATATGCATTAGGTTTAGTAAAAATAAATTATTAAAATAATATTTCATAAAATATTTTGTAAATCAAACTTTCCTAACAATGGCGTCAAACTAGTGGTGCGACAGTTTCATCCTGCTTTTGATCGGATATTGTATTTCAGAACATTACCTGAGTATTACAATTCTGTTACTAAAGTAATAATAAATAAATTTTAAGTTTCTTTATTATACACACAGCGGTCTGAGTTCAAATCTTGACCGGATTGGTGGCTATTAATGTATGAGTAATTCAGATCAAAAAGTAAATTGGTTTCTCATTAGATCATTAGTCCCAAGACCCGCAGGAGTTTGTAACCAACCAAATAAACACAAGAACTTATGGACAATTTTAGTAAACTATCGAACGAACGCCCGCTTGATTCTTTTCCTAAGTGTAATTCTCTTAGTCTCTTCACCAAACGAATAACCGACCCCGGTTACTAAGTAACCCGCCCATACATCACACACGCATACATTCAAAAGCAACTTCCCGCAAAAGGTCGAAGATCATCGGAGAATGTATCGTCATATTTCGCACACTGACGCACATTATCCAAGCTACCCGTGGTCTGGTCTGGTGTTGACCGGCACTTCTTCCACACCCGACGCACCTCCCGAACGCCGAACACGGTATCGCCCATTGTGTAGTCTAATCTATCGAATTAAGCCTTCGCTCCCCGGTTGGTCGGATCGGTGCAGATCCTCTTCGTGGTTCCCTTTGTTGATAACGAACATTTCTCCACAAGCATAACGAACCACCCCTCATCCTTGCGCTGATGCTTTTCGTATCATAAGCTGTGTGCTACTATCTCGGCCTACCTACACACAGCATTCGTCCACGTTGCAATGGGTTGTGTTTAAATAGGAACGTTCATCAGCGGCATGTTCATCAGTTTGGTACTGTCCACCGCCCAGTGTCCGTCAGTTAACGGTAAGTAAAGCGTGTGCTCCGGTGGGCAATTGTTTCACTCCCTGCGTACAGCGCATTCGTTCCATTGTAACTGTGGTAAAGTGACTTTCCGGCAGAACCATTTGTCTGTGCTTACGTGCTGCATATTGTTTTAGTGACATATGAGAACGAAGTGCTGCATAGCAGAGCGGGTTTTTTGTTGTATTGCAACTAGTTACTGATGTGCAAATGATATGTGATTCTTTAAAGCTAACCGCAGCCAACAAACCCACCAACAACATCACAATGGCCCTCAAGTCAGATGCCGTGTTCGAGCGTATTGCTAAGCGTCTGGAGACCATCGATCCGAACAACCGTCAGGTGCAACAAATCTACAAGTTCCGCATCCAGCAGAACGGCAAGGTGGTTAAGACCTGGGTGCTGGATCTGAAGGCTGTCAAGCTGACTGAGTCGGACGGTGCGGCGGAGGCCACCCTTACCATGGAGGATGACATCATGTTCGCCCTCGGCACTGGCGCTATGCCGGCGAAGGAAGCCCTCGCCCAGGACAAGCTGGATGTGGAGGGACAGGTTGAGCTGATCTTCCTGCTGGAACCGTTCATTGCTTCGCTCAAGAAGTAAAGCGATACAGCGAGTACCTGCACACCAATCTACGGGCACCGACACCTACATATATCAACACCGTACCGAACACCCATGGTGGGCTCAGTTAATTTATTACAACATTCACACACACACACGCGCGCACACAAAACACCCCAAAATGTAACATCTTGCGCATCTTCCCGGACGGGATGCGTATTATCGGTATTGTTTTTTCTGTTTTGCACCGCCCCGGTTCACCATCCTGCCGGTTTATTTATTGTAAGTCCATCCTACATCACTGCTGCAACATTTGCAGTCACATGTTGTACAAACACACCATCCAGTATGTACTAACGGATTATTAAATGATGCTTGAAAACAGAATCAACCTTTTGTGCACTGGTTTGTTTTACTCCTTTTCTTTTACTCTAGTGGTTTCGTATGCTTTTTCCTTACTCCGACCATTTCCGGTTAGTTAACTTCTTCTTGACGGCTAGGTTTTTTTTATTTCCCGCCGCGTCTAACGATCATAACAAACGAACTCTTGAATCTCATTGTCAGCAGAGCTCGTAGTTGAATTAATCCAATTGCTCATCGGCTGAAAAAAGCATATTCAATGTAAAGGGGGCGAATATGATTTGCATGATACCATAACTGGTCAATTAAATAAGGTTTACTGTGTGTTACTTTTTTAAAGCTATGCTAAAATTAAACCAAACTTTACTTAACTCTACAAAAAATAGATTATGAATATTTAAAAAATTAGTCGACAAATATTGCCAATTTGAATGCCGTTAAAATTTATGAAAGTCTTTGGAAGGTTAAAGAAATACAACCACTTATAGGAGCTCGTCAAAGAAAATAGCATTTCCACTTCTGGGTCAATTTTTATAACCTTCAACAAATCACAATTTCACTAAAAACTAAAACACTTTATGTTTTGCTTCATTTTCCATTTTATTACGTTATGCGTTTTTGGGTTTGCAAGAATTTCGACAAACGCGTCCGACAAATCATTCCTTCAGCACTAATTCGTTACGCTTACATTTGTTACCTTTCTTTCAAACACTCTGTTTTGCTTTACTATCAGTTTGCACGTACAAGTTCTCACTTTTCCATCTTCATCCCAACATTCCTAGCAGATCTGAATGCAACAAAAGCTGTTTTAAATAGATACATTCATGTAAATAGATTTGAATCCACTGCATATACAAACACATTTGAAACAAAAAGATTTTAACTGGGGTGGGGAAAGTTGGTAAACAAACAAAGTGGTTCACGAAGAGAAAATTAATAGTTATATACAAACGGGGCGTTTGATTAATGAAATTACAGGATACATACATTAGGCAACCTTTCCAGGCTGCATATATTACGTAACAGTAGGTAGCGGGTTAATGATAAGGTACACGCGCATTATTCGGATAAGCCCTCTGATATCGATGAACAAAAATACTTTTCCACGGTGTGACTTCCCCTTTCAAAATCTTTCCTACATTCCTCCTACGCCTACAGGCCGGACTCTTCGTGATACACAGTCTTTTTTTTTTATTTTGCTTTGTTGCGCAATTTTTTTACCAATTTAATTTGGCAGAGTGATCAAGCTACCTTAACCCTCTGAAGCAAGTAGCTGGCATCGGAACATCGGTACACCTTCCGAAACTGCCAAATTTAATTTAAAAGATGCTTTGCTTATCAATAATGCACGCTTCGTTCTGTGCTAACATCGTTTTAACTTCCAACTAGCGTATACCGCGATCGCTGTGACGTTCCCAAAGGCGCTAACTAGGCTTTACGGCTAGTCCGTTAAAAGGGCTCGGATTGTGGTTTTTAAAAGATTTTTCACTGCAGCGTACTATATCTTCTTTGATGTGCGTTCATATTTTGTGTGCTGGCCGCATAGGTATTTTTTTATTGTGTATTCAGTAGAAGAGGGTTGGAATTTTACCATACCAATTCTACTAGGTGTTAGCTGATCGAAAGGAACTTGATGAACTTCATACATAGTTCCCGCATGCAAATGCATATGTTGGTCATGTATTAAGCTAGAATCCAGCTTTAGGCTGTAGTTGTTTTACAGAAGACTAATTTATGGTTTAATGTTCACATGCTTTTTGCAATTTTTATTTTTTATTTATGTTTCCTGCAGCTGTTCTCTCATGCGCGCAAAGGAATATAGTTTAAATGTTGGTAAGTATAATATTAACAATCCTACCATTCATTTGCGAGTTGTGCATTGCAACATTATTTTTTTTCTTCTTCTAGTATCTAAGTTATTGTTCTTTGCTAATAATAATGCTAATTTTAGGAGCATTTGGTTTTGATTTCGTTTCAGTTTTAGTGACTTTTTCCCTTCACTAGGATTAAAATTCAGATCAATTTACGCATCAACGCAATGGAACGTCTTTTCCTTCTTGTGTGAGCATTAGCATTTTGCATTCGTACAGTGAATGTAAAGTTGTAATTGATTTAATTATAGGCACAGCATTTTATGAGATTTCGGGTTTATACTTCCTCTTCATTCATCATCAACAGTGCTATTTACAAAACAGTATGTCTATTTTGCAATAGCTATCCGTTGCAGCTCGTTTTTAAGGGAATGTTTAGTTTTGTTTTCTCTTCAATTTTCTTCCATGTGCTGGAACAAAAAGAATCGATTACTTCTGTAACAGTTCGCGCCATAGATGTAGCAGTTCATTGGTAATGCTGAGCTGCACAACATATTTTAGCACAATAAACAAACAATAAAGCCAGGACAACTGCGACAAAATATTAATAATTAAGAGCTTATGAGTTTATGTGTATAAAACAATATCATTAAATAACATTAAGCTAAGGAATATGACCCGTGATATGTGCGAGCATGGAACTAAACGTTTCTGCAAAATCAAACAAACATATAAATACAAATAATCCTATGACAACGGCATAATGAAGTGTTTGGCAACGAACACAAATTGGTGGCGTATGATGAAATAGTATGTATCTGTAAAACGAATACATTCTTAAGTAACAAAACCGTGCCGTTGTAAAATGTTCGTGCCAACACTTTTTAGGACTATTTCACACCATTTAAGATGTTTTACACAATAAAATAGACTTGGGTGCGTACTCATTTATGCAACGTTGTAATTAGTAAAGCTATCTCTTTAGTGCCTGTGTTCCGTTTCGCAGAATATATAAGTGTGTTATGCTGCGTTCGCAGTATGAACTAGAGGCACCGCAACAACACAACCTACCGAAGAATATCGGCAATAGCAACAATACATACTTCTTCCCGATTTCGGTTGTTATTTACCTCCCGATAGTGGTGCCGCCGGTAAAGGTGATAACTGTTGCAGCTGCTTTTGGAACGATTCCAAAAGACCGGTTAGCGTCAGACAAAAGCCACGGCTTGCTGGAATGAGTGGAAATTCTGGTCGCGGTACCGTAGGATCGCTGTTTTCAGACAGTAAATCATCCTTATTAGTAGTAGTATCTTCCTGGCTGGTAACAGGCGAAGCAGCACCTTTCGACTGCGAACCATCCGAATCATGAGACACGTCTGGTTCGTTTTCTACAAAAAAAATAATAAAACAATTAACACTCCGATGCACCGGGTAAAATATTTTGAAATAATTACCATTTTGTTGCGCAACACTTATCCGACGGTTGTAAGCGTTGGATAGTTCCATCCATGTTTTAAGTCGATGATACATGCGCTGACCACACGCATGGAAGTGGGTCAAAATTTGATCTCGGAACACTTCCGGTGGATTGGACATCAACTTGCTCATTGATTGTACAAGCTTCAGTAGTACCATTTCGTTGTACATTCGCGAGTTCTCCTTACCCTGCTGCGAACCTGCATGTGATATAAAAACGAAATAAACATTAATTATCAAATGGAGTTACATAAATACTTATTTGAGAATAAGCTTTCACTCACCTCGAAGCTTTTCATAGCCTGCTTCGTTAAAGTATGGTTCTGCAACCAAAATTAATCCCTGTATGGATACGATCACCTGCAGCAGCGTACTAGACGGTCCCCACACCTCCGTACCTTTGCCCGACCACGTTCCCAACAATGAAACGCACACCTTGCCGTCTTCGTACAGGTTTGGATTCAATCGATCGGAGCAGTAGCTTATATAATGGCACAATGGTGGAGCACGCGGATAATCCATTCCAAGCTGAATGTCGAACAAAAACAAACCATCCTCGTATGGCGTTTTCTTGGGACCTTCGATCATAACGCTCAGCAAATCCAGTCTATCTTCAAACGTCCTAACCCACACCCCGGGTGGTAAAGCCGTTCGCAACAACCAGTGCTCCCGCTGTACAGCTTTGTAGAAGCTTTGTGCGTTGCTGGTTTGGAAAATTGTTAAATGGAACTTGTGTGAAGTTGGTGCCGATTCGATTATCTGGAAGCTTTCCGATACCATGGCTGACGGTGAAGATGGTACCATAGCGGTGGCAGCACCGGCTGGTGTGCTCGCTCCTATGGGATCTGCAATGCTGCCGGGGACTTCAGGCGTACCAGCCGGAGACGGTGTCCAGGAGGGTGGCATCGAGGCAAGCGTCGGTGTCTTGAGCTCTACGACCGAAATGATCTCTTTGAAAGGATCCTCCATCCCGTACCGTTCGTTAATCTCTTCTAGCACTTTTATGAGCTGACTTTTAAGAAGCGAGCATAACCGTGCCGAGACACACTCCCGGGATAACTGTTCTCCCGTTTCTTTATCTTCTTGGTCTGGTTTGTCGGATTCCGAACCGCCTTCGGCTAGATCAAACACGGAACTTGTATTGTTCAGATCCGTTTCGGCGTTTTCGTTCATTTTCATACACAGATTGTTCACGTAATCTAGTTCCATGTTGGCGATGCCAACGTTATAGTAGGCATTATCGTTTTCTTCCAGCTTTTCGGAGGGACTGCTTACTGACGGACTGTTTGGTGTGCCCGGACTGAAGAGAGTCCTCTTCAGCGAATAAGTTTTTACAGCCTCCGGTGTGTTGGCTGTCGGTGTAGTCGTTTTGGAACCGGATGCGCTCTGATTAAACAAACGATTCCTCTGATCCTGCATACGTTCGGCCGTGGTCTGATTGTTTGACTTCCGTACCCGTTCTACTAGCCCCATGAAATGGCGCTCATGGAAGAAGCTCGTATTCATCAGTCGATCAAGGAAACGGCACTTTTTGTATACCAGCATTAGCTTTTTCATTATTTCTTGGTTTTGTAGATGAGGATTTATGTTGAACAGTTCCTCGAGCCGCGCAATTGCTACGCGAGCCCGCTCTAGATTGGCTGTCAGCTGCGGTTTCAGCATTACCGATGGCGAACCCGTATCAGCATCACCAAAGTGGCATGACTCTGCTTCCGTTTCCCAAGAATCAGCATCCGATTCACCGACGCTGCCCCAAAAATTGTTCTCCGAATCGTATTGTCCAACCTCGAAAATATCCTGCGGCCAACACATGCTGACGAATCCATCCACCCACCATACCTTCACCATCCCGTTGGGATAATTGTCCAAAACCTGACCGGCAGTGGATTTACCATCCTCGCCGGTAATGTTAGCGACACGAATAACGATTGTGCCGGGCCGATACTGAAAATCGGGATGATCCTTCAAATCGTACACACTGACTTCCGACTCACCGCTGTACGTTGGCTGCGGTTCCGAAGTGCACGTATACGTACTGAACCACTTTACACGTGCCGTTCTTCCATGATGATCTACATCCTGTATGACACCGTAGTCTCGGAACAATGGATTTTTCGACGGATCAGTATTGCCCGCCAGCACGAAGTCTCCTGGAAAAAATTCGTGATCGTCCAGATGGTGTATTGGACGAAGTTCCGTTGATGGAATGTTCGGTTCGATGGTCCCGTCCTGCCAAACGACCGTTGCCGTACTGTACACAACCAGCGCTTCAGTGACCACTTCATCCCCGGCTGCTGGACATCGATCACCACTGTATTCGGCAGCCAACTGGCGACGTTTCAGCTTACAGACACGTTTTGCCAGCAAGGGAGATTTTCTCGGGCTAGCTTTAGATGTAACTGAACAAGACGATCCCGCACCGTCCGATTGTTCCTCATCCGTTTCCCACCCTTCGTCACTGTCTTCATTCACGAGTTTCGTTGACGAACCGTGACTCTGACCATTCGCTTTTGTAACGCTGCGAACCGTTAACTTCGAATCAACACTGCTCGATTTAGTTGATTTCGTGTTGTTTTCCTCTTCGCCGGTTGATACTTTGAGTTCCTTTACTTTTGCTTTGCTTTCTTGCAATAATTTCTCCCGATATTTGCTGCTCATATCCTTCCGCCAAGCCTGCTTGGAGCAGACAGTATCTGACTCTTCTATTTTTAGATAATTTTTATCGTTTATCTGCAGCATGCATGATTCGAAGAGATTCAATTTCTTCAGCCGTTTTAAATCTTCCCCACTGATGTATTCCGGTGGTTGTTGCAAACTTCCTTCTTCGGATATCATCTGATCCAGATCTTCGCTCGAAACCTTACACTGCCAATGGACTGAAACGCCTTGCAGCTCCACCGATTGCACAGTGAATTTTCGTTCCAGCGTATAGTTCTTGCGTGAAAGTTTCATCTCGTTCGATGTGGTGAGCCACTTGGCGTTAGCTAGCTCGCTCATATGACCCACCAGCTGCTGGCCTGGATAAAACAGTGGCTCAGCAAAAAATCCTCGCCGGAAGCGCATATTATGATCGCGAAACATGCCTATCTCGCTGGCGGGACATATTTCTACCAGCGAACCACAGGACGATCTGAAAAGCAAAGCTCGGCGATTATGGGTTTCCTCGCAACAGAAAAAGGATGTACTTACTTCATGATTAACTTTTCGTTGATTTGCTTTGTGCTGCCCACCCATGAGTCTAGACAAACGGCACTATCTTTAGGCAGGGATAGCAGTGGCCTGAGTCGATCAGACGACACGTTTCGGATGACGTGCTTTGTACCGATGATGCGTAGATCTGCTCTAACTGTTATCTCGTGACAGTAGCCCCGCTGCGTGTCTCTTCCCGGTACCATTCGACGCACGACATCACCCGGCATTAGTGTCCTGTCTGCCAGCCCTACCTACAAGTACCACGAAAGGTGCATCGCAAACAATGGCACGAAAGCAAGTAACCATTAGAAAGGAAAATTACATAATCCACAACAAAGTTAACGGACACCACCCGAATGGGTAAAAGTAAAAGCCCAACTCGATACGATATTTTCAGCCTGCTCACCTTTCGCTGTTTGATGATTTCTTCGTGACCATCCGGATACCAACAGGCACGAATTTCACCCCGCTTTGGTGCATCTTCCTCCGCCGTTTCTTCTTCGCTTTCGTCGTAGTTGTCGAGCACCAGGCCAAACTTGACGTGACCATTTTTGGGGGTGAGACAAAAAATTTCATCCTCGTAGAAGTATTGATTTTCCAGCTCCTCATCATCACTGTCGCTATTCTTTGCGTCCTCGGGGACTTTTTCATTTTCTACGCGATCCTGTTGGTGTTGTACTGTATGGGGTTTCCGATCAGACGAAAGTGGACTCATCCCCAACGTCTGCTGACTGTGTGGATGGTAAAGCTGGGATGGTCGCATTCGAACCGCTTGTGTTCCATCGCTGTTCAAACCAGGGCTACCGTTAGCGGCGACCGCTTTCTGTTCGTTGCTTGGGCGATTTTTTATGATGGCTGCCCGTTCTACACTTTTCACCTTCTCCATTGTGAAACACTGTCTGCTACGTTTCGATGGTGGATGTTCTGCTACGGACCGTGAACGTCCTAAAAAATGCACTACACTGCACCAGTGCGTACGGAAGGGTAATATCTCTTTTGTTTACGATCAGTAACGTTGCAGCTTTGCTCGGAATTTGCAAGGCTTGACAGTATTTCAACACGCAAATTTTGATGTAGAACTTTTAACAATTTAAAAACACTAATTACCGTAGAACAATTTCCACAAAAAGGGCGCAATTTTAATGATTCTGACGCGTGTTCCACGGCATACTACTTCTCCAGTTTCAGAAGCAATGAAGACGAAAATATCCTCTGCACTCAAAACGTCAAACACTTTTTTTCCTGTGAAAAATTGTGGTAGCAAAACATTGACAGCAGACAAAAAGGATTGCTGAGCCAGTGGCAGTGAACTTTTACAAGATACGGTAGAAATGCGAAGAGGAATTGTAAACCAATGTATTACATCGTTTGTTTAACAAGATCGTTGCGGGTTTGTTTTAAATCATTTAAGAATATTAAGATAGAAAATATTAAGACATAGTTAATGAGAATTTAAATGATAAAAACAAAGGTGTGGTTGACTTCCACTGCATAACTTCATGAATGAAGCTGATTTTCCGTTTTTTAATCTTCAAACGCTTTCCAATGATACAAAACTACGGCTATACATGAAGTTGTAAAAAAACAAAATGTTGTTAATATAGAAGTAATGATTGGTGATTAATACAAGTACAAAAACAGACACAAATTAGATGGTAGATGATTCTATTTATTTTGAGTCCATTGTTAAATTTCAGAACATAGAGGATGTATGATTACATGATTAAAAGATTACGTTTTCTAAGTGCTGCACCGCAAACTTGTGCAAACCGGATGAATAGTACAAATCTGTTAGATTTCTGCATTGCTTATGTTCATGCAACAAACATACTTAAATAAGATCTGCCACATTCATAGGCATTTCATCGATCTGTGTGGAGTAGTACTGTTCGATGTCTCGCAAGATTCTGATATCATCCGATTTGACGAAGTTGATAGCGACACCCTTACGACCGAAACGACCAGATCGACCGATGCGGTGAATATACAGCTCACGGTTGTTCGGCAAATCGTAGTTAATGACCAATGACACCTGCTGCACGTCGATACCGCGCGCCCAAACGTCGGTTGTGATCAGTACACGGCTCTGGCCTGATCGAAACTCCTTCATGATTTCGTCTCGCTCCTTCTGCGGCATGTCACCGTGCATTGAACTGACGGTGAAGTTGGCCTCACGCATCTTCTCCGTCAGCCAGTCCACCTTGCGTCTGGTATTGCAGAAAATGACTGCCTGCGTGATGGTAAGCGTATCGTAAAGATCGCAGAGTGTATCGAACTTCCATTCTTCGCGCTCGACAGCCACGAAGAACTGCTTGATGCCTTCTAGCGTCAGTTCATCACGCTTGACCAGAATACGGATTGGGTCGGTCATAAATTTGGATGTCATTTCGAGAATTTCATGCGGCAGGGTTGCAGAAATCAGCACTACCTGTGTGGCTGGCGGTAGGTATCGGTAAACATCGTATATCTGTTCCTTGAAACCTTTGTTCAGCATCTCGTCCGCTTCATCCAGCACCAGCATCTTAATGGAACGCGTACGCAGGACACGCCGTTTGATCATGTCGAACACACGGCCCGGAGTGCCACTGACCACGTGTTGGCCATAGTCCAGTTTACGGATGTCTTCTCCCAAATTAGTACCTCCGATACATGCGTGACACTGTACGTTCATGAAATCGCCAAGGGCCAGAATAACTTTCTGGATCTGAACTGCCAATTCGCGCGTAGGCGACAAACAGAGAACTTGCGTTTCTCGCAGCGTCGTATCCATGGACTGCAAAATGGATATGGAGAAGGTTGCCGTTTTGCCCGTACCAGACTGTGCTTGTGCGATGACATCGCGACCCTTTACGATCGGTTGAATACTTCTTTGCTGGATTGCGGAAGGTTTCTCGAATCCTACGGAACAACAAAATATTGCATTGTTACTTCAGGCGATGAAAATTATTCTTTTTTCCCGAACAAAAACATCCGATGGTCACCATAAATTCCGGACGCTTTCTAGCTGCAAACACTTACCATACGCGTAAATACCCCGCAGAAGCTCTTCCCGAAGCCCCATTGAGTTGAACGTCGGCAATACCTCGACATCTTCGCTTGTTTCGAACTCCACGTTCGATAGATCCTCGTTCGCTGGCACCCGTCTTCCCGACATGGTTTTATTTTATACACCGAAGAAGTTGCTTCAGAAATGGGTTTGGTAAAGTATTCGTTCACAAATTGTCAGAAAACTTTTTCTTTTACCCCACCAATAATTGTGCGAAAGCGGAGCGTGTGTTATTTGATGTCAAGTTTTTCCGTTTTGGCGTTTTCTCCTCGTTTGACAGCTAGCCGGTGTTTGGTCGATGTCAAAGCGGGTCGACATTCGATTTCTCACAACGTGAGTCGACTTTCCTCAAAAGTATCTTGTTTTCTTTTTTTTCAACATCTTTACATAGTTTGAAATGGCTAGCATAGAACGTAAGCTATTTAATTTCGATGCTTTAAATTCTATAATTCATAAAGCGAAAAAAAGTCCCAAAATTCAAAATTTGCTGTGAATCACAATTCTCATTCCGATCTCACTTCTCACCAGTCATTCTCGATACTGTCAAAGCACAAAAAAAGCATTCCAAATTCTTTTGTTTTCACAAAAGATTCAGCTGTTCGGAGTACACCGCGGCGTAATTATTCGTTTTATTTTGGTTCTAGCCGCGGTTTCAGCATTCACTTCGCAAACGCAACGTTTGCGAACAATTCGTTCGCAGCGCCTGTAACGTAGTGTCTTTCCTTTCCATTTGCTTATCAGTTTTGTGTGCATCGTGTGGTGTTGTTTTTTTTTTCATTTTTCTTGCGTCCTAACATACTATTACTCACAGTTGTGTCTGCTCATTGTCACAATAAGGTTGTTCTTGGTGTAGTAAAGTGATAGGAAATAGAGATTATTTGCTTTCGAGACTCCCAATCCCCTATGCTAACGATTAAAAAGTATGCGAGTGTGGGTCTAATCACCAACAGTGCGTCGGTTTAGCGTTGGAGCTGTAGGGGTAGCATGGTCAGTCTGCTACGAAACTTCACATCGAACTCAGTAAGGCTTCCTAGAATCGTAAACTCCCGTGTGCATCTATTTCACCTATTTTTGTTCGTTACAGGGTGGACGCTTCTTTGATGAATCATCGAGAATGGACGACAGCAGAACGATGCTCGATCCCATTCTGGCCACGGAGGATGACGACAGCTTTCGACCGCTGCGTACAGTCCCTGCATTCAGGTATGGAACATTACTCTGTGCTATTTCTGTTACTGATACCGATTGTGTCGGCGGAAGCTTATCGAAATTTTCGCACTGCGAGTTTAAATTCGTAGGTTAATGTATATTGAGGTCGGCATAAACGATTTCGGAGGATTACAAATCAAAATACCCTAATCATAAACATAATTTGATAAGGGAAAATGTAAAATTCGTCGGTTTTGCTGGGTATATAACCAGAGAAGCTAAAGAGAAGAAATTTATGGGGGCAGCACAATTAAATTGAATTATTGTTAATACAATTATCATTCTTGTTATGTTTTAGCATCCATCTCCTGGTGTCCAGTTGTATTTCTTTAACTGGAATTGTTCTAGCGGCAACATGGGAAGACAGTCGACGATGCGAGGCGTACTTTATAATGCTTTATTTACGTGCTGCGTTTTGGATTGTCACTTACGTAAGTAACATTGGAGTACCCTTCGATGTTCGTTTTGTTGGGATTCAAATGAAACGTTTAATTCCAGCTGTTCGATCACATCGTACGGGCTCATCATGAAAAGTTGCGGTTGAACGGTTACCATGATTTTCACCGTGCCACCGAACAACACAAAGGCATACCGCTGCAGATTGTATCCCTGTGGAATACGTTCCTGCTCGCGATCCAAACGCTTATTCAGCATTACTACGGTGACGCATTCGGTGAAAAATGCATTGCAGTCGGATTGCTATCGCCGATCATATACATTTCGGCCTTTTCAGGCCTGGAAACGATTGTGCTATGCATCGTAAATGGAAGCTACATCGGTACGTGGATACAGTGTTCCCGTGTTGACATATCGCTTTAAACGTTTCTATTTAAATTCTCTATTTTAGCTACTGTACGGCGCTTCAATCGTACCGCTTCACCGCCAGATGCGCTGCAGGATAACCGAGGCTTCAGTGGTGGTTCACTGGGGCTTACCCAACGTGGCCTTAGCACGGCAGAGCTGCTAGAGAAACAGGCCGATCTGATCAAGTACTTGAAAGATCATAATTTGAAGTTGAATCAAAAGATAATGCAAATGAATGCACAGGTACGAACGGTCACGTATCCTGGATAAGTGGGAACGTGTATCCCCCCACGGCTAGGCAGCAGGTAGAAGGTAACAGGTAGAACAGGGTAATGAAAAGCAGAAGGTATGGGTTTCTTTTTCATTTCATGGTGTATTCGAAACCACGAAACCACATTGGACTGAAACACTTTATACAAATACTTACACCATCGATTAATTTACCCTTTCTTTTGGAAATATGCTTTAGAGTAGCGAAGAGTGCTGAAAGGAGCATTATAAATTGATTTTTCCAAGCTATTCGGTTAGATTTTGTGTTTTCAAATGTTTCCAATATTAGAGGAAATACAGTAAATTTTCCCACAATTGTATTTAAGAAAGAATTCCTCTTGGAATGAGTGATACAAAAAAAAACAGTCGTTTAATAAATACTTACGAACTATTGCAAAAAGAATGAATGAAAATTATGTTTACGTACAACAGTTAATAAGGACAAATTTATTAATTCACGAATATCGTTGTCTGCCTTCTTAAATAACGATATTTTTAGTATACGAAACAGTACCAGTGCGAAAGGAAGGATGTTCCCGTGCTACTACATAGAAGGTAGTACATTTTAATTGTGTAAACATAAACAATACCGTTTGCTATCTGCAAATTCAAATAATGTAGCGTCTTATCAATATCCTCCAACGATTGATTGCTCTGCCAGAGAGTAGTTAAGCGATTGGTTCGGAACAAGTTCCACTAAATTTTTTGCCTCCTGAATCTTGTTACGAAGCTGACTGTTCTCCTGCTTCAGCTTGCTTATCATCGCCGATTGGAGCAGGATAAATTCCTTCGGATCCGTAATGCTCTTGAAGCTATCGTTAACACTGTAGTCTTCGCTGGGGCATATACGTAGGCTTAAATCGTTGGTGTTCTGTTGCGCGTCCGGCATTGGTCGTGTGAGATTGAACACTCGAACGTGAACTGTTTTTTTTCGGGGGGACAAGAATGTGCAATTGTGTTAACGAGATATCTTATCACGAATAGGCAAACGTACGTACCGATGTAGGATAGCTGTACCGGTACAATAATCACCGTCTCTAGAAGGGTGAAAGATGCAACAAACACAACGGAGGAAAAGCCATCCACGAAACAACGTTGCATAAACGTTTCCCCGAAGCAATGTCCCAATGCCGTGTGGACAACCAGCAGGATCATGTTCGATAGCGTTACCAGCTGTAGGCAGGATTTTTTGTGCCGGTGAACCTTCGTAGCGAAGGAATGGTGGCCACAGCGGTTCAGACAAAGGTGCCGACTTTTGGTGTAGAGATGGATTAACTAATTGTTGTTCATGGTACGTAAGAAAACAGCAAATAAGATTTTTTTTTTGCATTAATGCTTTGTTTAAAGTTGCATATTTTTGTAACTTTTACTTTGGCTACGTACGTAAATAATCGCCCAATACACGCCTCGTAGGTAAAGCAGCATGTAGTAATATAAACATACCGTTGTGGTATCACACTGCTGAAGCGTATATATAACCGAAATGATCGTCAGTGCAAGTGTAACAAACAATTGGATGCTGCAAATGAGTAACGGTGATGAGAATTTGCTGAGAAACGGAAACATTCCATCCTACCAAGCACTGGGTACGGTTTGTAGCTTATCAAAGCGTATAGAATCTTCTGGTTCGGTATTGCTGGTGGAATGGAAGAGCGATTGATTGGGAGCAGCATTCCGGCCAGCCGTGCTAGATGATCCGATAGCAAACGATTTAAACAGAAACGACGATAAACCACGAGTTAGAAACGACGTCGACATTTTGCTCTACTTTTACAGAGTGCCTCTATTTTTTTGTATCGGTTCCAATGGATGCTACACACCAACTGACATCGAGAGAACAACTAAGACGACCATTTTATCATTCGTTTATAATTTCTCCATTTTTTAGTTCTTTCGTCTTTCTCGTTTTTTTCCCCTCTTTGCCATACACGATCCAGCATCCGAATCAATAGTTTGTCAATCATTGGCACGTGGTTTTACTTACCGGTGTTAAAACATTCGTTCCGACTTTGTAACACAATGTCAACACACTCGGAGTCGCCCTTGCAGTCCAATAATTCCAAACTTTACTCCCCACCAAATTTGTCTGATCATAGTTTACGCTTTCGTCCTGTTTTGGTTATCTGCTTGTTCAGGTCGGTAGTGATCAGTTTTTCCTATTCCCTTTTAACTTATCCTTTTGATCTCTACTTTTGCAGTGTGCATCTGTTTTTCGCAATCCTGATCGTTGTTGTTGGCACTATCGCATCTGCACTCAGCTTGCCACACCCTAGCGATGATGCTTCGTCAGTTTATTTTATCATCATTTATCTACGCATCAGTTACTGGGTGGTAACGTACGTGATCCACGAACAGAACAAGCGAGAATTTGTTCGACTTGCCGAGCCGGACTTTGATCATTACCGCGCGCTGACAGTGTATCGGAAGGCACCGCTACAGATAGCAACCTTATGGAATGTAATTCTTCTTACGGTCCAGAACCAGGTGCGGTACTTGTTTCCCTATGAGCACCATGATGCTACGGGTACTAACAGCGGCACCGATCGGAATGCTGCAGGAGGAGCGCTTAATCCAGCCATAACACCGCAAGTGTTTGTGATCGTGGTGTGTTCTCTGGAGCTGTTGGTTTTGTTATGTTTTTACGTGCCACTTGTAAGAATTCTAATCGATATTAGAAAAGCGGAAGGCCATGGAAAGGTAACTGACCTGCGGTATCGTCGCATGACGGAAACGGAACTTGCGGAACAACCAATCGAGTGGCAGTTGGAACGGCAAGCTATCCTGATCAAATCGCTTCGTACGAAACGCGATAGTTTAGAACGGGAGGCAAAATTACTTGGCATCGATCAGTGTTGATCGCGATCGTTCGGATGATTCATCGTCCAATGTATTATCCTTTGTTTTTGTTGCGTGCAGTAAGCACTGTGGCTAAAATAACTTGCAGCAGTAGTAGGAGGAATCACATTCAGATGGTTCCTAAAGATCAAACGTATTCGTCTGTAGTATTGTGTTTATTTGTTTAATTGTTAACCTGAAACAATAATAATCTACCACTAGTGGTAAGAAATCGATAAAACAAATCACACAACCGTTAAAGGGCCGGAATCCCTAAATAAACGAAATAAATACATTGCTCACGAGAGATAATCTTTGCATTTAATTGCTACCTTCTTCTGATTGTGTATTCGGCTGTAACGGGGTCCACAAAGTCACATCCATTTGCGCTCCCTGTTAGACATCCGATAGACTCAACAGTTCACTGTCGCACGCTTTATAGCTTAGCTTACCATTGGAATCGAAGGAGTAAGTGCTGAGCTTACTTCCATTTCCGGCATTGCGTCGCTTTTCGGCTGTTCTTTGGCGATGTTCCTGGTTTGTCATGCGATTGTTGCTACCAGTACTGGTAGTGGACGTTGTGACGGGTGAGTCACATTTCTTGCTCCCGGCAGGAGCACCACTATTACCAGTGGATGCTAATTTCTGAGAAATCATTTTGCTCACTTTATCCGGTTTGCGGAAGAGAGCTTGTTCCGATTCACGGTTCAAGCTAGAGCAACGGTGAGCCACATGTCCCAACCGAGGTCCCCACTGTGGTGGACCTTCCAGCAGCAAAGGGGCCGCCTTCACGCGCTGTCTCATGAGCTCCATGTTGATCGCATGTTCTTCCTGACGTAGCCGCTGTTCCGCGCGTCTAGTAGCAAGTCGAAGATTCAGCTCTTCCTCATGTGTATGGCTAGAAGTATGTATAATGAGTTTAACAAACACCTTAACAAGGGCCTTTAACTTACTCCAGGTTCAAATTTTGAAAAGCTTGAGATTTTTTAACACCCCATCGGAATCTCGGGATTTTCTTTTTCTCCGTCACCGTATCGTCGAGTTCCATATCACGTAGCTTCTTGCGACACCATTCCGTGCGAAGAGTGGCAGCAAGGTTAGGTCTGTTGACCGGATAAATCGGTGCCGGTGTATCACCTGATCCACGGTTGTTGTCCGTACTATTACTGCAACTGGAATTGCTGGTTGGATAGTGAAGCTACGAAGGAGGTTTAATTGAAAATTAGAATTTCGCCCAAACTATTAGGCGCCCGATCAACCTACCCTAGCCGGATCGTTTACGGATGTGAAATATTCGGCACACTTTTGCTCCACACTTTTCCGCCTTTTCAAGGGTTTGCGTGATTTTCGCTTACGTTTTGACATTTTGCCCCCATTAGAACCGGGCCGATCTTTGCCGGGATCCTCTGACGAGTGTCGTGAGAGACAGTTCTTGCGCTCACTCCGTTCCCGTCGAGCCATCGACGGTGGTAGGGCCGCTTGCTTCAACATTTCCTCTGCCCGTAACCGTTTGTTCAGATGTCGAAAGTATTCGTCCTCCCAGGCTTTGGTGTGAAAGTAGCTGCTGAACAACTTCTTCGGGCACGGTTTTGCCTTGAAGGTGGTGCGTGATTTCCTCAGGACATCCATTCCCGACTCATAGCCCGTGCTGAGCAGAGCCGGCGAAGATAAGCTTCTGCTTAGACAGCGACTGTGGCCACGATTTAGGCGCTCGGAAAAATGGAACGGTTTTATCTGCGCTTGTAACTCGATCTCGGAGTTAAGCTTCGCTAAGCGGCTTCGATTCTCCTGATCTGCCATAATGGTATCAAAGAGCGGTATCCGCGACGTTATTGGAACGGGGTTGGCTCGGAATTGTGTCGACTGCTTAACACTAGACTCGGCCAACGCTTCCTTGGAGGGAAAGGCACTTTTGCTTGCGAGTAGCAAATCCTGCAGCGTTCGCTGTTCCTCTTCGCGCTGCGTCATCTTGTAAGGCTGCGGAATAGTGACATTGGCAAGGTTGCGTATCGGGCTGGCCGATTTACAACGCAAGCTACGCTTCACGTATCGATCATATCGTTCGACAAAGTCCGAATTGGCGGGCGTTGCGCATGAAGGGGTTGCATTTTTTGTGGTCGTAGTGCTATCGTCCGGATCGGAAACGTACGGTGTGCCCGATCGATACTTTCTGCTACTCTGTCCCAGCTCGTCTTGCAGACTATGTTCCTTGGTGCTTTCTATTCGAACCGATTTCGCAGACCCTTTCCGTGTTGTATCAACAGCTTTGCTGGTGCAATCGTGTGTGGTGTCCACCACCGTTGGTGGAGATTTGCTCCAAGAATGTAACGATTCTCCATCTTCCGTTGCTTGATCGCTACGATCGTTTTCTTTCACAACCTCACCACTACTGGGGACACTCTCGTTTACGTTGCTCTGATAGCTATGTTTGTTTGCCCTTCGGACTTCATTTCGCCTAGTACAAGAACCAGGCTCCGGCGACAACGGACACGTCGCTCTATCATTCTCGCCCACGAAACAGATCGATTTTAATTCTTTCTGCTTCTTTTTGAGCGTATTTAGCCGACAGTAAAATTCTTCCCGTGGCAAATGCAGCAGATCGTTGTAGTCCGGAATGCTGTCGTAGAATTGTACCATCGTTTGAAAACTATCCGCCTCTTTGCGCAGCTGGTGCGTCAAGGAGCAACACTTGGAGCGCCGGTACTGTCCATTCCGTGCCAGGGGACACTTGATCGATGCCTTTTTACGTGTTATCGTACTCATGGCTTCCTGTGCACGGGGATCCTGCATACCACGATCCAAACTACACTGTGGCACTAGAAACGAGGGATTGGGCCGTTTACTGGATGGGCTGAGCGGTTTCTTGATGCAGGAATTGACAAACACTGAACGACCGTGCTGTCCGGACATGACCGTCGAATTTGCGATGGTATCGATAGTACGCGTTCGAGAACGCGGAAAATCTAGAACAAGCCGGAGAATTCGGGGCTCGTAGGACACGAACTGAAACGCTTATTGCAGACTATACACGTTGTACCACGTTTCGGATGACATCGTTTTTCGCGTTTGAAGGTAAATCAGGAAAGCTGGATGACCTGGAAATATCTGTGGCCCTCTTTACCAGGCTCGAAGCCAGCCGCTGAAGAACAAACTAGTGTAGTACTGTATCTCCTCAGTGTACTGAGTGTGTAGCAATTTATTCCTGATCCGTTACCGAATTTCTTTCGTTTCTGGCTTCACAATGAAACATTCGTTACTAACTGATAATGGAATTTTCACTTCAACTCTTGCAGCAAAAACTACGAAAAAAGCACCTTTGTTTGTTGTGTTTTCTGATAGTGCTATGGCAACAGAAACTACGACCATTCTCGGTTAGGGTGTTACGATATTCGGGACCTGCCGAACCCGAACAAAACGGTGGTAGTCTATTGGGTTGCGCAAAAAGTGTTTCCCGAGAGGATTTGCTTCTTGGACTAGGAAAGTTACGCACGAGTACCGGAAAGCTCTTTCGGTTGATTTCTAACAGAAAATCAACGCAAAATTGACGACGTCATCGTTATTTTATATGTTATCACCTTCGAGACGAGACCGTCTTTGTTGGGATATGAAATTACCCTGTGGGAGGTTCTTTGTTTGGCACCGTGGCAGCTGGAACTTCTCATCGAGCAAGTACCAATAGTAACAGCAGTAGCAGTAGCAGGAAGCTTAACAGTATGACGAACTGGAATGGCTCATAAATTATTGCCTCGTGTTAGAAATCTAACCGATCGCTGGTAGTCAGCGGAGGTGTAATAATATGTGCCGCTTTGTTACGCTTAATACGATTTTTCACGTACTTAATTACCGTGTTCGTACGTTCGCTCAAAGGGTCATCAACGCCTCACTTCTTGAGTGAATTGTGAACTAAGAAGGGCTCTTGTCAGGTAAGGCATACGTTTATTATGTTTCTTATAGCAACAAAAATGATTAATCTGTATTTGGTTAAGAGGTAAGGAGACATAATTATTCTTGAAAAGTAGTTAAAATGTTGTTATAATTTTTCTTAAAATAAACTTATGGCATGACTAATATATGACTCAGACGGAATTTCAGGCTATTAGTTAGTGTAATACAACCTGTCTCCTGGAAGATGTGGTGTCCAGGATGACTCTGTAAATGTAACACTATTTTTAAGTAACTTATAAGACTACAAACAAATTTTTGACTGTACATTTTTTTATTTTCAAAATTGTCTACTGTTCGACAGGTGAATCGAACAATAACTTTGCTGTAAGTAAGTAACTGTTGAACGCATTTTGCCACGTTTAGCTATTTAAACTGAACAATTAATACCGTTATGGTGAGTTTTTTTCTTCTTCTTCCTCAAATCAGTTGCGTGCAATGGCAACGTCATTTTAATCGATCTACTAACACCTGCAGCACCACTACGCATACATCTGTAAACAACGTGTATCGTTGTTGCGTAAACGAAAACAGCTGATTGACGATACGCGCGACCCAAACAAAGAGTAGCGCAAGTGCGAGAGAGCGAGAGAGCGTATCTTTTCTCACCGTGAGCGAATTGATGAAATCTCGCACACTAGCTCAACACCACGGTGTGAAAAGTTTTTGATTTAAGGTAATAATAATTTATATTAATTCTCTAAGTTCATATACTGTGTATGATGGCTAGAAATAATTTTTATTATTTTAATGTACGTTTTTTTAACTTTTTGAAATAAATTCACTTGAGAAGTTTCTTGGTTTATTACATCATTTTTAGTAGTTTTATACGCAGCTTTTTATGTGCATTTCATTACATAAATGCGAGAAAGATAAACAGAAAATAGTTTGCTAATTCCATACGGTTCGAAAACATATTTCTTTTACCCTTTAAATTTGCCACTGTGGCCTTCCGCTCTCTTTCTCTCCGTAGTGCCATCGTGATCGTGGGTCATCGTGGTACTTGGAAATTGAGAACAATTTAATTCAAGTTTACGCTTCGCCAGCAAAGCACGCGTCGACGCTTGGATGTCTCTCACTTCCACAAGTTAGCCATTGCGTATGGGCTTCAAAATATTACGTGTAATTTGTCCAATGTGTTTGCTGAAAATTGGTTTTGTGTACAGCATTTGGTGAATTATATGTATTTGAGAGGAGAGCGTAGCATACCACACGTTTGCTGCTGAACAGTGCTTACTACTACTCGGCCGATCTGGGTAGATCCACCATCCCCAACAGCCAGTCAAATACGGAGGCGTTGTTGTTTACCTTGGCTCATCGCCGCTGGTCGCTGTAGAGAAGAACATAATAACAACGCTTCATCGCAGTCGGGTGGACTGTTTTGTCTGAATTAAGTGCTATTTGCGTACGGATCCCATTCAGGCACGCATCGCTTCATTTTAAACCACACAGCATCAGCGGGAAAGGGGAAGCTACAATCGTGTAAGGCCAATTGTATCAAGGTACAGTACACTAATTCGATCGAAACACGCCATTTAACGCTGTGACAAATATACAAAGAAGTGAGCAAGTGTGCGTAGTGGAATTTCGTTAATAACCAAAACAAAAGCATCCGTAAACGGTGTGCGTAGAGAGAGAGAGAGAGAGAGCGTGCGTACCGTGGTAAAAGACGTGAAAAGTTAGTGCCGATAGTGGTTTTGTGCACCATAAAGCAAAGAAAGCAGCAATATAGTGTGCTATAGTCGATTGTTCGCGCAAAGTGTCAAACGTGCCTGTCAAATGCGTTCGCCGCGTAATCAAGCAAGTCATCTAAGTAGGCAAGTGTGTTCTAAGGCAATTTAAAGTGGAAAATTTTCATCTCGTGATCAATCAGCGAGAGCGAGCGGGCAAGAGAGCGTACAAAAGAGAGAGAGAGAGAGAGAGATATCGCTGTTGTTAATTCTGCTGCTTGAAATAGAAATTGTAAACGCGACCGCAGTATATTGCAGCACAGCAGAAAAAAGAAAGAAACGTGCTGCCTTTATGTTCTGTTAGTGATATTCCCTATTCCCTTTGCACTGTGCTTAAACGGCGCCTCGTAATCGGTAATTCGTGTGAATGCTATAAGTGTGTCGGTCGGTTGTTTTGGTGGTTGGGGAAAAGTTTCCTTACGGTAGCCGACTACCGCGCGACCCGTATGATTGATACAAGTGTCCTTGCCGCAGTGGTCACCGTTGCGGTAGGTCTTCGTCCGATCAACCTGTCTGCATATTTACGGCCGTAGAAAGGCAAACCGACAAAAAACCGGGTAGTTTTCCACGGTTCAAGTTACACATTCCTGCTTTAGTTGTTCCTGGCAACCTGCAAAACCCCCCGTGGCAAGCGTGTGTGTGTGTGCTGTATTTGTGCGTGTTTGTAGTGTAACAAGCGTAGGATAGAGAAGGAAGCTGCAGGACCGTGTTCGTTGCCCGTACAGCTTAGCATCAGGCAAAAAGGCGCACTGTTTTCCGTTCCCGTAACCGTGGAAGCCGTACAGGACGGTGCGGACGGAGGGGGAGCTCTCACGATGAGCTTGAAGAAGGCCAGCCGTACCAAGAGTCTGTCGTTGAGCGGTGATGACTTTCCGCTGCGTCCAGTCACTGGGAGCGGAAATGTCACGGGCAAACCGAAGGCCACCTTCAGCACGGTGAAGCGGCCGGAGGATACGCTCAAGATAATGAAGTACATCGATGATAACGTGATCGGGAAAGGTGTCGCATTTCTGGGACCGTATGGGCGTCGTAAAGGTATGTAGAAACAAAAAATCCGCTCCATTTTGGTACATATTTACCTATATTTCTATCTTAAGAAATGATAAAAATTGTTTGGAATGTCCCAAAAACCCGATAAACACAGCACCAGGCCCCCTTTGTTCCGATCTGTGTCGTTCTTTGTTTTTGTTTACATTTTTTTCTTCTTCAAACGAAACTCTACAGACGCTTGAAATTGTGGCACGCGCCCTACGCCTATCTTACGCTAATGCCCGAAAAAGATAGCCTACTGTTGAAGAGTAGCTACATTTTCCTTTCTTTGCATTGCTGACGTCATGGCGCATGTCCTAGTTTCAAGGATACACAAGCGTGCGGTCTTTGACCCCTTGCCTTCCACGCACCGGATGCGTTTTTTGGGGGAATGTACTGCGTGTACCCTCATCTAGAGCCAGCGTGTCCTTGGATGTGTTTTTTGGATGAATGAGCCAAGCCTGGATGCTCGCCGTTCCTCTGCATCCGTGCCAGAAACCCATGGCAAAGGAAAAAAGGGTGCCACTGCGGAAAATCAAACATATTCCTTGTCCAGGATTTTCTTACTTCCATGTTTGGATTTTATCTTACTTTGGCGAGTTTCTGCGTAGTTTATTTTTCGTTGGTTTCATCACGTGTTGCGCAAGTGTTTTGACACAGTCACAACAGAAATTTTTTTTTTATTATCTGGGATGGGAGAATATTTAATGTAAATTACGTAACAACTTTCTTTGGCCACGATATGCTGGTTAGGAAAATGTGAAGGTTCTTTCAACCATATTTTCTTCACGTGACGGTTTATTGTGATGTTTTGAGCCATTTTTTGTATATACGAAAGCAACATTAGGAAGAAGGGTGGCAGACATTTTTAAGATAAATTAGTAAAAACAAAAATTTTAGAATTTAATGTAACATTCCCTGGAAAAATAAAATTGAGGTGTATTTTATTCAAATATTTGCTACTTTCGAATTCATGTCAAATTAGTTTAAAAATCCAACCAAAAAAAATTTTTTTCGGGTGATTGTATATTTGTTGATTTCTTTAAATAAGCTTTAAAAAGAAAAGTTTGCTTGCGTTGTTATAAATGACTTTTAAAGCCATTTTAATGTTAAGTCCTTTCTACAGTTGAGATATTGAGATAAGAATCGATCCACAAACTTCTGTGTATTAGGCCGCATCCTGAGGCACTGGTCCTTATGTTCACGTCGAATTGCTTTTTTCAAAATAATTATCATATAATTCAAAATAACATATCTCCTCATATCTCAAACTTTTTCGTACTCAAACTTTCCAATAAAGGCGCCAAAAAATTCTAATGGTTCTAGTTAAATTGTTTTTGACCAAGTATTACGTTTTACGTTAATTTACTTCCTTTAGTTTTTGCAAGTTGAATGAAACTATGTACAGAAACACTTCAATCACCAGTGAAACTATGACGGTTATTTTGAAAGAAATCTGTCACCATCGAAAACAAATGGCGCACCACACATGCTGCGAATAGTTGATGAATTCCTTTGAAACCGAGCTAGTCACATCCTGTCACGGTAAGGAATGGACACACAATCATCCTTATTTATGGCAAGTAAACAAAACGGGCGACCAAATTTGATCACTCGCCGCAAACAATCTTCCGTCCGGTGCCAAGATTGGTGATGGTTTTCCTTTCCTTCGTAGAATCTAGCTATCTATAGTGCTTGATATGCACTTTAATTTGATTCTAGGTAAAAATGATGCGAAAAAACAGAAGGAAGTAAGAATTGTTTACCGTATTGGAAAATCGTCTCAACGTGTAACCTACTTGGGAATGATATTTCATTCATAAAAGGCGTAAAGAGGACGCTAATTTGAATTCATATTTTGTTTTATTCTTATTATTTGTAATATTTTTGTATTACACTTTAATGCATTCAATCAACAATCCTTGATTCAGCAGTGTTTTAGGGAGAAAATAAGATTGCATTGTGACATGATGGCGCACGCCATTTCGCAAACAGTTTCCTGTCTGTGAAAGCGATCTCACCAATGTGCAATTTGCACTTTGCCATCTCACGAATGTTATTTTTAGCATTGCAATGCACACATGGTTGCACTTCCGAGACTCCACACACACACACACGCATCGCTAGACACAAAATTTCCAAGGAAGACACAGCAAGATGACATGTGTGTACCTACTGACGATTGTTTTGCATTTTGCATCATGCTAAAACATAGTTATGCGATCGCACAAAATGTCTGTGACGAGCGATGGTTGCAAGTACATATTAAAGGCACACTTTCGCTTCTTCATTTCCAGTGTGCAAGATTTCCAACTGTGTGTGCGCTGTGTCTGCAATGCCGAAGGGCAAATCCGAGACTCCACGATGGTACGAAGCGCATTCGCTTTCAAGGCCAGGGCTAGCCGGTGCTCGCCGCACGTCGTTTGGAGCAGGCGGATGCACGACTGCATCATGCAAAAAGCGAACAGTTCGACGGTGTCTGTGTGTGTGTGCGTTGATGTTGTATCGTAGATGATCAAGATCGTGTGATCTTGGCAGCGAAAGTGCTTCTGCCTGTTTGCAGTGAAAATGAAACGCTGAAAATGCAGGTTTTGCAACATGGAATAACCGACCTATCGACCGACAGACAGACGCACGCACTCCCGTGTAACCTAGTTTGTGTTTCCTAGTAGTTTTTCTTTTTTGTTTTATGGTTTCTGCCCAGTGCTCCGTTAACCGCCTCGCTGGCGACGAAACCAACCCCATCCGGTTGTTAGCTGCGACGGTTTTGAACCGGAAAAATTGTCTCGCCGTGCGCAATTAAGTCTACAGCGCTAAGGCTTGAGAAATGGCTATGACGCGTAGGGCTATTGCTTGAGCTTTTTCTTTGTTGTTGCTGTTGTATTGCCCATTTTATGTGTACAGATTCCGCCTTCGATGCGGGAAATGTGCACCATGAACGCATGTCCTGCGGGGTCTTTGGTGGGACTTTATCTACGATTTACTGCCTGCATCACACTGGGCTATGTATAGCCTTCGTTTATTTCCGGCTGATTGGAAGTGAAACTGATTTTTTTTTTCTCAAGCCAGTATAGCGTTCGATGTTGTGGCAATATCATCGGGAAAGCTTGTGCAAAAAAAAAAACGTTGACGATATGTGAAGAGATATGAAATATGGGTCAACAGAAGCATATCGACTTTCAAATGTTTGCAAACGGAGAGCACATGAGCATGACCTATTTTAATTAATGTAATCAGTAAAGAACAAACATTATCACGACATGTGTGTAGTTTATCAAATTTAGTGTATTTCAAAAAAATGTTTCATAATTTATAGAAAAAAAGTTTCATAATTTTCAACGACGATTGACTTTTTGTTGAATTGAAAAGTAAGAAAAATACATCTTTTTAGAGTTGTTGTTATTGTGGTTATTGTGTTTTTTTTAATTTTATTGAAATGTTTTAATCATTAAACAATAATTCCAACAATATCCTTAATTCCCTCTCAGAAAAAAATGGAAATCTTTTTTAACTAATTGTGACCTTAGTACTTGCCGGAAGAAAGTGTTCGATTACACCGTTCAACACAATGATTGAGAATACAGGGGCACGCACCCATTTACACCTGGCTTCCGTTCTACACGCTTTTACCCCATTGGCATTGAAACGAACATCTGGTTGAAACTGGATATTGTCACCGGGCGCCAGTTCAATCGAGCGATTCCTCCAACAATCGGCATGCATTCGCGTGCATTCTTACCACTTCACACCACGGCACAAACGATCCGATGGCTAGCAAAATGGGTGTCGCATTAGACGGCGATGACAGGTATGACGTGAATGCATAACCGATTAAGCTGTCTGGTGCATGTTTTTGTGGTTAGGTGGCAATATGCAAGTCTGCAATTGCGCATAGAGTACGGAGTTCTACAAAATTCCTGGTTGCAACGGCAGTAGAGTGAGGGGTTTGTTTTGAGGATGCAGAGCTACCAGATACTCGTGGCACTAACCTTGAACACCTTAAACGTGTGTCGTGTGGTATTTTAGAGTGATTTTTACGTTGTGGTTTAGCCGTTGGTTTTGTGATATAATTCATTTTCTTCGATTTAATCACTATATTTAAGCATTGCATTGTTTATTGCTATCATAATTATAAAATATTTTTCCTTTCTTTGAATTAAGTGTACAGAAAATTCCTGTGATACACAATTATTTGAGGACCCCAAATTTCAGGACCCTTGATGGCGAATCGCGGAGATCTCGAATTTCCAAGATTGTCGAATACTGGTGCAATATTTATTGTTTATACTTAAGAGTTAAAGAGTCCTAATACATTCGAGTGGCATTTTTTGTAAATAAACAATAATAAAATAGAAACATTTTCCATTTCCAAGAAAACATTAGCAATTATAAAAACAGTTTAAAACAGTAGAACCGTTGTTGAAACTAAATAAAGCAATAATAAAATAAAAATAACACTCCAAAAAACATGACTAATAATTAAAACAATTAAAACAATTATTATTATTATTATTAAATTAAAACAAAACATAAAAAAAATTAAAATAAATGAAGTAATAGAAGCATTTTCCAGAAAACATCAGCAATAATCAAAACAATTTAAAACACTAGAACAGTTTCTAAAACTAAATAAATCAATAATAAAATAAAAACAAAATTCCAAAACTTGTGCTAATTAAAGCAGCACAATATAAATAAAGAAGCAATATAAATTAGTAAAAAAATTGAAAATAAATTAAATAATAGAAAAATTTTTCCAGAAACCATCAGCAATAATGAAATCGACTTAAAACAGTTAAACTGTTTTATTATTTGCTTGAATTTTTTAGTATAAACTAAGGTCTAAGGTGTCAAATTTCAATATACAAGTATCTCCGATCTTATTTACATGAGGTATTTTGGTACCTTGGGATTACCGGTATAACAGATACCTTGTATATCGGTGACTTCTCGTACTGTTTTGTCGTTATTATAATAAATTATATAATTATTGTAATAAATTATATTTAAAATAGGGTATGCAAAGCTGCTGTAACTTATCATTCCTTCTCATATGTACACAGTACATATTAATCATCATAGTTTGAAGATGTTCGAAGCTTTCAACTGATGTAGTACTTAAATTATTTGTATACCTCCTTTAAAAATCTCTATTTGAGGCACAGATTCAGCAAATGCCACTAGTAGCCAACGCTCCTCCGTTTTAAAATGTCCCTACTCTTTCCCATAGCAATGTTCCTATTATTGGTAAACTCATAACAAATATGCGACAATTGTATCATTCACCTAGCGCCAGAAAAAGGGACCATGGCGTAATGTTTCATTGCGCGTGGTTCGCATTATTTTGCTTCCGATTTGTTTGCGGTTGTGTTTGTATTTGGGGTGGCGTGATTCTACGCATTTTCTGTACATGCTGTTGCCTTCCCGTTTTGTCAGCAGCATTTTTTTAAAGTTGGCCACGGCAAATTTGCACTCTACGCTCAATACGCCGTGTAACACAGGAACGCGTGATCGCGACGATGCATTTGCTTACATTGCCAAAGTGGTCACGTACAGATTGTTTTGTTGTCATTGCTTTATGGTAAAACGGATCGCAGTGAGAGATGTCGTTGCGATCGCGGCTTTTGCTTGATTTACTGCTTTGATGTTGTTATTAAAGAATTTTTTTTTCAGCAAACGCTAATTTACCATCTTTTTATGACACTTAAAATCTATATTCCATCAGCTAAATCTTAAAATGACAACACTCGCGAATTAATTAGACAAACAAGGCACACCGTCCTATAGGATCAGCTCGGTAAAGGGTCGCGATAATGAGCAATGGATGGCGACCATTCCATCACTCGATGTACGCATGCACGCGAGTGGAATCTTCCCTTCGGTGTGGTTCTGTGCACCGGGAGCGCTGGGAGCCCACCACCGAGTCTGGCCGTGTGGTCCAGTGTGAGAAAACCAGATTCTCTCAGAACAACAGCCGGCTTATCGCGCCGGTTGACAGAGCCATGGTGGCAGCCATGCTCACGTTGTTTACTGCAAGCTTCTGTGGCTTTTTGGTCCTTATCAGGTCGGCGTACTTCCCCCTGGCTTCATATTCAATCCCCTCAACCACTAACCCTAGGTGGAAAGACACGCATTGCAACACCCCAAGCGAAGAAGTCTTCGCAGGGTCATTTGTAATGATTTTAAACGGATTCGTGTTAACCTTTTGGTAACCATCAGCTGGTACAATGCTTTGACCGCTTATCACGGCGAAAGAGCATAGTTGACAGACTGGTTGAAACTGGGAACGAAACGAAATCAATTGCGTGATCTTGACGCGTGTTTTCGTTGACAATAAGCACGTTTTAGATTCCATTTTCGTTTACTTATTTGCTTAATAACGCAAATATTGCTTCAGACAGAGAGAGCAATGCTAATTTCGATCAGTATAATAAAGTAAAGTCAATCAGAACGATTGTGTTAGTAATAGTAGCAATAAACGTGACATAAAGAAAGAATCGAATGCAAATATAAACGATGAATCACTTGGAAGAATAATTTTTCTAATAACAATGCTCTACCACGTGCCAAACGATGTTTTGCAAAAACGTTGTTGAAGCACTCAAAAAACGCTATCACAGGCCCGTTTCTTTCCTCCTGCCGGTTGCCTCTGCACAATGTGACCTCCCCGCGCGTCCGTCAATTCATTCCACACATGGACTAGTGGTGGACTGGTGGAGCCTTCGACAGCCGTCAGAATTGCCGCTTGCGGGTGCGATGATTATTATTGTCGATGATTGGTGCGCAAGTGACGATGGCAAATAATTGATGCAACCCCCCACAGGGGCGATGGACGGGTGACATACCGTCTCAACCCCCCCGTATGCACTTCACCCCTCCCTGGGGGTGGTTCTTAATGTGGAAGTGCAGCAACAAAAAGAACAACGGAAAACTTAGAGTAAGCACACTATACTGCCTGGATTGCACGTTTTTTATCGCGTGCCCCTCTTTGAGTGCGACAGTTGTGATATGAAGTTGGCAAAGCATCACGGCAATGTGCGCTGGGCTGAATGGATGAAACATTCCACGTGGTGTTGGAATTTGTGTATTTAAATTCCAAACCAACGATGGTGTATGAATCGGTGAAAAGTAAGAAATCGGAACCAGCAGTGTGGAATGCGCTAATGCGTTATTCTGAGCGGAAGTGTTTGTGCCGGATGCGCTTTGGTCAGCAAAATATAGTGGGCAATGTTTATTTTACTCGAATGCCAGCCGTTTTGTAAATGCAGCCATTTTGCAAGCAGTGCAAGTTCGTGTGGAACTGAGATATTATTTATGTTAGTAAAATTTTCATCTCTTCTAATGTTATTCTACTGGAAACAATCGGTCTTACAGTGGTATTGAGTCTGGTGTCTCATACGACAGAACTGAATTGTGATTATTAAACTTCTGGTCAAAAAAGTCAAAGAAAACAATTATTAAAAGGCCAACAACCCTTTTATGGTTTAAATGCCATAAAAATGAATATAAATCAATTGATAAGTTGGATTATGGACTGAATAAAACATACACACAACAGCATGATCTTATGGCTTTGTATTTAACCGTTCGATTTAGTACACCGAAGATCGTGGTTCGAATCTCATCTGAACCGGGCTTTTGTACCAAAACTAATTTTATTCTGCTTATTGAAAAACATATTTATATAATTATTTGATATGACAGACATTATTTAATCAATCTTATGGTTGATAATCCAAAACAAAGCTAAAAAAATAGATGTTATTAATAGCAAAGATTTATTATTATATGTTTATAAAAAAGTTTACAAAACTGCATCGAGTAGATGACGGCTTAAAATATAGTTGCAAACCCCGATAAGTGGGTCAATAATAGATAAGTTAATAAATAAAAATATTTATTAAATTTCGAATCAGTTAATAATAAATTAATAAATAAATGTTTTTTCCGTTCTTAAAACGGAAATCCTTATCCGGAATCCGTTATCCTTACAAGTTTCTAAATTAGACTTCATGCATTTATGATCAATGAACACTTATCCCTCAGTGATTTCAGTGTTTTCGTATTCCACTAAAGGAATCCGTCTTTAGGAGGTAGATTTCCCTTTGCGACAAAAGCATTCAACACCCACTTGCAAAGATAGGCGTGCATCGATAACGATTCAATGTCAGTGATTTGTTTTTAGTCAATTGATTGTGTTGCCCGCTAAATCGGTTATTATTCCGGCCCATCTGGTCCGGCCGCTTTTGTGCATCGTGCGGTGCATAGTGATGGGTGGTGGTTGACACTCGAAGGCAAACCCCCCCCCCCCCCCCCCCCCCCCCCCCCGTTAAAACGCTTGCCGATGGCGAATGCCGTCGACTGCCGTTATGGATGCATTTAATGCACTAGTATGTCTATGATTGTATTGTGCGATCCGAACGCCTACAGAAACGATCACAAGCGTAGCTGCGAGTATTGGAAGGCGCATCACCAAACAGAAACTGAGGCCTCACTGTGCAGGAATGGCACGTGTCTGATATTGCTGATGGCAGCGCACTCGGTAATGGTATGAATAAGCTTGCTATCGGGGCGGAGTGTTGCCGATGGGATTTATAAAGGAATTGCTGTACATATGATATGTTTGTTATGAATATTTAATTACACTTGAAACATGATTGAAGAAATGGAAGCAAGAATATGATAACTTTTTGAAAGTTTTGAAATTTTAGAGTTTGGTTTTTTGTTTATTAAAAAAAAAGATTTCAAAATTTGCACCGAGTGCCCCACTGCGAAAGATAACAATACAACAACAATATCAATATTGGTTAAACATATTTGATCGCTAAACATAGTCGAGGAGGTCTGTCAGTAAATCAACCTCAAACTTACAATATTTGCAATTATTGATGGCACGTGTATCGAAAAGTGCGCTACTAATCATGCATGTATGATAAACACAGACAATTGCTTTCAAACTATAATAAGTGTTCATTTTTTTTGTCTGTGTTATACTGCTAGTTGAGAGATAAGCAGTAGGGAAAACTAAAACAATGACTACACCTGCCGGCATTCCATTTGTTCACGTCCGTATGCAACGCGCGTATGCACATACTGACGTTGTTTATCTGAATGCGTTTTAAAATCATTTCCTTACTGTCCGACGTCAAATGCGAATTACCACCAATTGCAGTGGTTTGGCACCGCTGAACAAAACGATTCCATCAGTGCATCAAATGGTCCATCCTACCAGCCCCACTACTGTTGCGATAGGAATGCATTCGAAAGCAAATAACTTAACACCTCGTTAACGGGCGGTGCGCTTTTTCGTTGGTGATCGGCACAAGGAAGGTTATTGCGCATCTTTCGCACGGTTGGAGTTTAGATTTGGGGTTGGGTTTGCTTCTTTGCTACGTGGTTAGATGCCACGTGCCCAACATCTGGATGTCTCGTATATGGGGAAGTTGTTGTTCGCCGCACGGATGCGTTGCAGCTGGGATATTTAGATATTGCAGCACGATCTCAACGTTAAAGAAGCTTCCACGAACTATCGGGACCAATGCATCACAGATTCGGTAGAGCAATGAAAGATGTTTGGCCTAGAATGGGCAGATCACGTAGAGCACGTACAGTGCGCAAGTGTGCAAAAATCGTTAAAGAAAAGTTTTACGCAGTAGCAACAACCCTTCCGGATGGAACCATCAAGTCAAGGGCTCCTGTAGCTGTATCTAATGTGCCGGAGAAAACGACCCGCCATAAAGTGCAATGCATTTTTCGCCCTTTTTTTATACCGTCGTTCAATCGTTTGAATAGTTGCAATTCAACAGATGATTAACACCCTAATGTGTTTGCCTTAATCCTAGCGTTTTTCGTTTGGTTTATGTCGCCGGTTTTGTTTTTCATTGGCGGTGTGTTAAGTGAGTTTACAAAACACCGGTGCACGATTATTCTCACGTAATCCGCACGGGAGACGCACTTATTCGGCTTCCAAACGGAGGAATTTTAGTCTCGTCGAACGTCCGAATGACGCACATTTGGTCGCGTACGTTGCAAACCCGTACCGTTTCGCGTACTTGCGAACAGAACGGTACGTCTGTTGACTGTTTTATGTAGTGTGACTGACCGCAGGCACACCCCGTGCTGATGTGCCGACACCGTTTTTGCATCGCGTGTTAAGCGGCAACGTAACGCTTCCTAATTTCTTTTCACTGCATTTATGTTCGAATCGGATCGAATTACGCCTGAAGCTAGAAATAGCTGTTGACCCAAAAAACAATTACAAGGTGATATTTTAAAGTCTATTAAAATTGCCAGAAAGTGTACCAGGATTCAAGCGTTCTAGTGTTACATTTGTCGGAATGTTTTTTGCATACTAATTGATTTTAAACGCGAATTGTTTGTGGCTGTCCGGAGGTTTAGTTGTGCGGAGCAGTCCGGTCTTTACAAAACAAGATTAGTGAAAAATCTCATCCGGACTGTTTTTGTGAGCAACTCTGTTAATATTCAGTTACCGGTAATAAAATTAAAAGGAAGTAATGACAGATAATTCCTCATTTTTCCCGGAGTCGGAATACAGGAGTAATCCGTAGTAATCTTCAGTTGATTCCGCAGTGCACTCTGGTGTTGAATCCGAAGTTTACTCCGGAGTTTGAATATTACTCTGGAGTCAACTCCGCAGTCTGCTCCGAAGTCATCGCCGAAATCAAGTCTACTGCGGAGTTAACTCTGGATTTTTTCCGGAGTTGAATCCGGTTTTTATACGTCGGAGTCGGGGTAGATTCATGAATCCATTTCGGAATTCCCACCACTAAAAGAAATACAAAAACTTAAAGCTATTCTTTTGACCAAGGTGTCTAAAAGTCGTACGAAAGTACACACAGACCCCAATCGAGAATTGAACCCAAACTGAGTGAGTTGTGAGCGCCGTATCTTACCAATTTTACCATTTTTAAAGATGGAGTTTTTTTAAACATCAGGTACTAGATTACAAAGATAAATCTCGAACTTAACCGCTAATTTCCTTACAAGTCAATTGCAAATGTTGATTGATTAATGCTTTCCGTCACAACCGCACCGGTGCTCTGCATCCTGAATAGACTCTAATCATCCCTTGTGTGCACATTCGCGTAAAGTATTCGTATAATGTATGCTAACGACGTAATTGCAGCTCGGTATCGCGATACAAACGTGTACCGTGTAACTTCATGCAGTAATCGAAGCTGAGATACCTCGCCAGAATGGCTAAACCTAACACCCGTGAGAAATGAGTCGTTCGAGAAAGTCGTAAACGGTTGGCTTTCGTTTTCAATTTCCACTCGCCACCTTCGCGTTAGCCGGCAGTGGGACAATCTCGCACCGTGAACAGTGAACGTTCTATTGCGTAGTATAAAACTCATTTTCTAAGAAACAAGAAGAGAAAAATGAAATAAAGCGATAGCATAAACAACTTAACAGCTCGCTTGATCCGCAACCAATTGGTGTGCTTGATAGCAGTGTGATCTGGTGGTTTCTAATTCTTTTTCTCGCCATGATGCTCGTGAATGAAACGATCACGTTTCGAAAGATCCAATCTGCCGCGAATCTCTTGCACATACCCGCCGTTCGCATCTATGCGTGTCCTTCGGTCGATCGTTTTTCGAGGTTATGCGTCTGCTGTTTTGTTGAGGATTTTTGGGGGTTGGTGTAGTGGTGCGGAGGGAGGGAAGGGGGGGAGGGTTTATGTAAGCGTGAGTGTGTGCCAAAGGGTGAAACGATTTTTTTTTGTGTTGCGAATCCTACGCGAGACTGTGCCAGACATGTTGGCGGCCGCCTCGGATTTTGACGATCGTTGGCGACGTCGTGGTAGCGGTTTCGTTTCGCTACGGCGGGAAGGAAATGAAGGTTGTTCCTGGGTTGGTTTTGGCCAATGGTTTTATTTTATGCTGCTAATTACCCGAACAAATGCAACAGCATGCGAAACGTTTCGCACCATCGTCGGCGATGGAAAGGTGATGGTGAAGGATGTAATTTTAATCTAAACTAAATGGAATCGAACATTAAATTATGCGAAATGGCAATGAAAGTCGCGTTTTATGGAAGTAGTATAAATTCTGAACTATTTTTAACGTTTACCTGCCTTAAATTACTGCTTACAGTGCATCCTCTGCCTATGTGGAAAAAGACTTTGAGAAATTGATTGTCTGGCATCATTTCAATGACATGACCAGCACTTTGCGAAATTATCGAACACCCCATTGTTTCTCGCTCTTTCTTCCAGCGACTAAATGTTTTTTTTTTATTTGACAGAAATTTAATTTCATTGTAGGAATTGTAGGAATTGTAGGAATTCCTTGCGTTTTCAGAAAAAAATAATACGATAATGTTCATTTGAAAAATAAAACGCAATTAGATTAATGTTTGTGCTGTATTTTACAATATCAATGATTATTTTTAATTGAAAAAATATCTCATGTAGATATGATGTAAATCTGTCTCGATTGTACAGCTGTGCTAAACTATTGTCACTCGCAAACATTTATGCGGGTCAGTCTGGCAAATAGGAATCCATCGCCGACACAGAATAGACGGAGTGACATAGTAAATTCTGTGCATTTTTTTTTGCAAAATTTATAGGTCAACCGGCAGCGAACCTGTGTGGTAGCACCAGCGTGCTGCGTGTGTCCTTCTGCTTGCGCGGATTAATGGAGTTTTAATTGAAGGCCTCGCGGCACCCATGTCATGTGGTGAAGTTTCGAGTTTTGATTGATGATGTTTGTCTGCCGTTTTGCGGGTGTGCAAACTTATGTATTTCTTTCTTCAACCAACCAACCAACCAATCGAGAAATGGGTTCGACAAAATCATTGTTGCTGCCGCGGTATATTCGGACCGTTCGAACAAGCGAACCAATCCGCGACTCACCCGGCAAACCTACACGTTCGCTCATGAGCGTGTACGGGAGGGTCTGTAGCTGACGTCAAAGTAAAATCCGGATCGGCACGGATTTAAAGAGGTTCCACCTTACATAAAGCATTAGCGAACGCGGTCCGATGCAAGGCAGTGGCAGGGGACAGTTCGCACAAGTCGACGCAGCTTGAGAAAGTGGTTCCGTTGCCGGCAAGTGGTTTGTGTGCTCCACACCTTCATCAACGTATGTGGGGTCTGCACGACAAAAGGTGATGACCTTCTTTACCTTGTCTGCTGATTTGCTCTTGACGATTGTTAAACGTGGAGGTTGAGAAAATGGCAGAAAGGGCGTTATTTAAAACTATTTCTTTCGCAACCATTGTAGTTCTGCTGAGATTTGCCCAAAAGCTGTTCAATAGCCTTTTTTTTGGTTGAATATGATATGTTTAAGTGAATGGGTAATTAGTACTCCCTTTTAACTGGATATTTACATAAAACGAAAATGTCTTTGTGTAGATGAACACAATGCAATCTTTGTTCCTGAGATAACTTGCAAAAGTAAAGGTCAGATAGATCATTTATCTGTATGCAAAACGATAACTTTCCCTTCGCTCAATGCAAAACCACAAACCATGGACATCAGCAAAGAGCAAAATCAATAAAACAAATACACCAGGTCAGTGTCGCGGATGGCAGAAAAAATAAAGCCAGAAAAACTCTAGAAGTGTTGACTTTTGTTACGAATTCCACCCTGTTCGCCGTTTCCAACCTAGCGTCGTACTTCATGGAGCAAACTTCCACTCGATTCCAGCTTCCTCCGGTTTGAACTGGTACTACGTCGCGTAAAAAAAGCCTATGGCAATGTCAATCAAATCAAGGAAAGGAAGGTTTCATGCAAAGAGGTAATCACGTTTAACCACTTGTACAGAGTTTTCCTGTTCTTGCCTTCTATACCTACTCCGCCTTCTATATCAGCTCAGACTGACTTCACTTATTTGTCTCGGTGAGTTTCAAGATCGCGTATGATTTTTGCAAAGAGATGATCATAGACCCACCTGGCCCTAATGTGTCATCTCCAGTTGACGGAGACAGTTGAAAGGTCAAGCAGAAGTGCCGCTCGGTGAGACACGCCGTCAACACCGAAGCAATCACTCTTCAGGTCTTTCTCGTAATCGCCTAGTTGTGCAAGCGTCGTCCTGCACGAAGTATTAGAGCTTTAGATGACGCACACGCCATTAGATGAGCACCGATTGTGAGACCATTATCGCGAAACTTTCTTCTGATAATCAAAAGCCTTTGATTGACGGGATGACAGGAAGTCTGGTTCGTACGAATGGTCGTGCTCACAGTAACGTGAAATCACCCACCAAACATCCTACTGATCGAAGAAATAGTGAGTGTTTGAGCACGATTTTTTTTTGGATCGGTAATAGTTCGCGTAAGATAAGGTATGACCTAAGAAAAAAAATATATAAAAACAACATGATTGACACCGTAGCATGCGGCAAATCGGTTTTGCGCCTACCTTAGTCTGATTATGTCCGATGGCGATGAAGCAATTATGTAATAAACTTCCACCATTGGAAGCTACCCTAAAATGAACCGTGCAGTGTAAAAGATCCTTCACCACGAATTACACCGGAACTGGGAACAGTTTTTCGGGTTTTGGCAGAGAAAGTACATCAATGATCGAGCGCGAAGATCGAACTCAGTAATCCGAAGATGGATTTGTGGGGCGCGTATTGGGTTTCTTTTGGAAAGGTTGAACGCCCAAGTGTCGAAGTAAAGTAATGTGTAGATGTTTTTTTTTTCGTTTTTGTTGAGCACCGAAATGCTTTCAGGCGGATCGTAAATGGATCCTGTTTTGTTGTGGCGGTTTTAAGTTGTGCTTTGTGATTTTTACCAAGTCACAGGTACATTTATAACTTTTGTACGGTTTACACACCCGTAATCGCCTACGCTGTACAATATCTCGTAACGACGATGTTAACATCATAAAGTGAATTGCTTTACGAGTGCATGCTGTGGTTCGCTTTGTGAAGGATGGAGCATGAGAAGACGACAAAAATTACCCATTCAGGAAGGATTGTATTTTTGAAATAAAATTATCATAAATAAAGTAAAAAGAACACCTGCCGAAAATCAATTATAGGTTATAGGAATCTAATAAGGGATCGCTGTGTAAATGGGTGGTTACAGTTCAAATCTTTCCTTTCGTAAAATTCCCCATGATCGTCATGTAAAAACCTCCTGAAACGAATCTTCGACACCCAGAGAACAACCACGGAGGAAGTCACACTCACTTCCGTCCACTCACTGTAATTCTAGTAAATTGTTTAGCTGTCCTTTTTTCGCATATACATTATTCGAGATGCTTTACTATTTGTTATTTGCATCGTGCAACTTTTTCAATCCATTCGACAAGACTAAAGGATTACTAATTACTGAATCGGAATTCCACAAGATTTCTCGTTTCGATGGAAAAGTCCAAACATTTACAGCCAGCTCAAAGTGAGATTTGCTCACAACACCTAATCAGAACTCGTAAAAAATCAATGTAAATCGATATAATTTTTGTAGATTTACCAGTGGAATTACGAGGGAAGTTATGATTGAACAATTATTTGCAACCCTAAAACAAAATTGTTTCGATTACTCTACATTTCTTTACACGTGCCGTTCATTACAAGAATGATTCCTATCCAGCTGATCTTGCTGGCTCCCATCGGAATGCATTTCCTTCATTCGTTCACATGTAGAGTGTTGTACCTACGTACTTCAGCGTACAATCGCAAACCATCCGCTGTACGTACCTTATCGCACCGGATCGCGTTTGTTTGCTAACATTGGGGAGTGTAGTGAGCGCCAATGGTGGAACTGCCAACGCTAGTCGCTGCTGCACTATAACGTTGATAACGACAAAGCAATGTAAATATTGACGGAACATAAATATTGACAACAATCCAGCCAACGCCGAAGCTAGTTCACGGGTTTATTGTTGATGTTTCATAGCTAGTCGCGTTGAAAACTCATTAGTGGGGTCTGTGTTAAGTGTTTAGTGACCACCCGAGTTGTTGCTGTACGACATTTTTTGCGATTAATTTGAACAATCAAACTTCAAATTTTCTCTTCAATAACAGATATAAACTATTGGACGAAACTGACTAGACAAGACAGTGAAATTAATGATTATATTTTAATTAGTTCACGTACACTCAAACAGACGAAAGATAATTTATAGCCAAGGTTGAACAACCTTGAACCCATATTAAATTTCATTCAAGCTGCATTCCGCACTACTGGCACCCTGACAAACTGCCAAGAGTTGCATACCAACGTCTAACTGAGCCAGGGGTGGCACTATTCACACTGGGAGTTTCGTTGTGTTGCACTCGGAGCACGGAAAGAATGAAAAAAAAGAAGACAACCCCAATGCTAGGTACAAGTACAAGGTAAAGTTCAACGATTTGAATTCCTTCCGATTTCCTGCCCTTAGTTTGTACGAGCCAAAAAAACGAAATCACACGAATGATGCATTTCGACACCGAAAAGCGCGATGTCACTTTCGTTTTACCGTTTCGCTATCGATTCGCATAGAAGAACGTTTTATGGGCACCGTTTTTATTTTCCCTTTTTTCTACTTTCGATTCCATCTTTCTTTTTAAATTCCATTTTAAGTGAAAATCGTCCCCAGTTATGACTTTCCTTCTGATCGCTGTGCTGTACGTTGGTGGAGATTGTAGACGATGTCATCCTCTTATCGGCAATCGTGCAAGTAAAAATGGAAAATGCTACAAACCAAAAAAGCCACCCGAATTGGCGAAAGTTAAAATGTGTGTATGTTTTTTTTTTATTGGAAGCCATCACACCAACTATATCTGACGATGACGTCAACTTTCGTAGGTACGGTTACGGGTGCTGCGAATCGTTTCGTTTCGCCTCGCGCAACTCGACGTCGCTGCGTTGACGTTCCATCCTTTCCGTGGATCGTACGAACCACCAGACCAGTTGTCTACCAATGCCAAGGAATTGCCGGCCGGCAATAATTGTTGCTGTAGCGGGGGAAAAACTCCTGCTCCCCGGCAGGAGTCTTGCTGGGCTGGTCCAATACATCCGAGACTCACGGCCGCCGATTGCCAACAGAAGGTAATGCGGTGAACTAACTCTCACTTTCAACCGAGCATGATGGACAGATTTTGACAGCTGAAGGATCGTGCATGATGAGTGTGGATGTGACTGTGTAGATGAAATAAAACGCGAAGGAAAAAGTCCTGCACAGCTTCGCCGTCTGGGAGAGGGTGTTCACAGTTCGCCGCTTGCCTGGTCGTTGATAAGATGTACCGCTTGAGCTCAGTACGGTGCACGATCGGCCCGATGCCTATGGCCGTGGAGTTCGGCGAATCCCAGGGCGTTGAGGTTGAGAACGATGGGAGAATGATGGGAGCACAGAGCAGATCCTTCGAGATCTCCGTTCGCTTTTTGGTGGGTAGTTAACGAAGTGGTGCGATGAGATGAGGGTTGAGACAAAAACCGCACTCGAAATGGGTCATCCATCAATCAACGGAAACGAGTATAGAGCGAAGAAACGAAATATAAAACAAAAACCATCCGTCCATTGAATTTCGCGCACATATGTGCACGGTGTATATGCGAGATATGTACACTACACAGGGCAAATGTTGGGGTTTGGTTTTGCAACAAGCACACGCAACTAGCTGCTATCATCTGTCTTTCGGACGGCCGGTTGTCATGGTTTGGTGGTGTAGTCGTCTCCACCACCGTTTCAATTGATTGGTGATCTTTTTTCCGTTTTGCACTACCATGTCCCCGATCGGAATGCATGCGACGATGCAGCGACAGGTTCGTCGAAGGTAGTAACGAATGGATGGAGATCGCCGGAGATGAAACAAGATCCAACAACGTATTCTGCTAGCGACCAGACAGACAGGCGTCCAATGACAGATTAATTAGAACAGAGCAGTTACAAACCCTTGTCGGGTGGCATAAGGCGGAAGTTTTGCCCATTTGACGGCTAAGTGACTTTTGTCGGTTTTGCTCTTTTTTCACTCTTTTCCGACGTTGGATCGGTGCCATTGTGTATAAGGGGTGTGGATATTTGTTACAATAATATGTTAGTTTATTCATACGATACATACCGAGTATAAACAGTCTTATGATTTGGTGCCATTGGTGCCTGACCATTCACACCGCATGTAATGTATTGAATCTCATCTGGACCAAACCATCCGATCTGATCGGATTGGACTGATTTTCGGAATATATAATAAAAACGACTGGTCTGTTATAACCCACGAACAAGGTCTAGGTAAAAACAAAAATTTGTTTACGAAGAAATATAAATTAACGTTCGTTAACAACATTTGTCATGGGTTAGTGACTTCTTAAGGATTGTCTTGATTAACTTAGAGCCGTTGTACCATGATGTGGCCATACACCTTTAGAACCAAATACGCACACACACGACCGTTTCAGCAAATGTTTATGGCTGTAGGTTATTTGTTTGCAAATGAAACTCGTAAATATTTTGACAGCGCAAGCATAGCGCTAAGAACCAAAGAACACAACGCGCCTATACCTCACGAATCTTCTAGTTGCGAACGAACACATGCTTGACGATTGTGTACTAGAGCACGGCTACGTTAATATACTCGGCCACGATGGAAGAAAGTGACCGGTGGAAATGTACCACGGTGTGGAATCATCCCTTCCACGGTTAGCGGTAGCAGGCGAATAAAAAATGTTTACAAATTTGTTGAATTTTACCAAAACCTTCCCTCACTAATAGCGTTCCTCTTGAGCCACAGTTTCCGCGCTGCTGATGCTCCCAGTCCGTGTATTGTTTGTATATGCATCTGGATGTGAAATTAATGTGAAATCAACGCTTTAATTGAGGATTCAGGAAAAAAACGGGGGTCAAAAATTGTTTTAATAAAAACTCCTCCCAATGGCCCCATTTCGTCATATTCTATCGTATTCTTTTCGCGTTATGATTCCTGTTGGAACAATGTTTAATCTTCTCGTTTTTGTTCTTGGTGATTTACACTGTTTTTATGTCAACGGGATAAAGCAATAAATAAACATATCATTTTCACATATTTCTAGGATGGTATATATAGATGAAAGGGAAAAATCGAATCAAACCAGTTTAATCCAGATGGCACGATCACACCGAAGATGCTCTGGAAAACAACAAATGTGTTGTTGAAAAAATTCCGCAATCACGCCATGTTTTTGGTGTGTATATGATTTATTTTTTCCTTATGCCATATTTAATTGCAGAAACCGCAGTAAGCGAGTGATATTTTTGCGGCCACACCTTTCAATTCTCCTTGGACGGTGGCAAGTGGTTGATGGAATCGAGCAGCAGTGGTTGCCCTCGGTGTACAACGCGGTACCGATAGTAAACTGGCCTTTAAAGCCGGTCCCGTCGCTAAGGAAATGTATTTAAATTTATTCTAAAATCTTTGAAGAACCTTTGCTCCGTGAGTGTTGATCGCGTAAAGTGTAATACGATTCAAGCAAAACACGTTGTTTCAAAATCACTTCATCTGCGGTTGATTGATAAGTGTGTAGAAACCAATGTACTTTTAGAATTGTAATTGACCGCTTGTAATAAGCTAGCAGTAAAATGTAACAATTTGTAACCACCTGAGTTTAAATTTGAGCTTTAAATTATGCTCAAATTATAGTAAAGCACAAATTATATTGGTAGTTTGTGTGTTTCACTCCATCAACTGTTCGTACGAGGATGACATTAAAAGGGCATGGGTTGTGTGCACGGCAAGTACGGTAAAGAAATGGATGTGGGAAGTAGTTAGCCGTCGGTGACTTTCAGTCGTTCCCCGCATGTTTGTGTCCCCATCTCACGGTGAATCCACAATCGTGGAGAGGGACAGATCGCGTCGTGTCGCAAATTCATTTTTCACGTGACGATCATCCAAGGGCAACCTGCGAACGTAGCGCAAAATCCGGTACTCGTCGCACAACGCCTCGATGCTGGATGGTGGACGTGTTCCTCTTTTTTTTCTTTACACGCCTGCTTCTGTCCGTTTCATATAGTGTATAAACGTCTTCTCTGTTCTGAGAAAATTCTAACGAAAGTTTTTCTTTCTTTCTTTTTCTTGTCTCTGGCAGGTATGTCACCCTTCGCACACCCTGCATCATACCCACTTCCATCCGATCGGACAGGAAAATGGGTGAATCAGTAAACCCATCGTCCCAACAGCTAATTGAGCCAAGGAAAAAGAGAAAGGAAATTCTAACCTCATTTCAGCAAGTTTTCCACTTGCTTGACAGCTAACACAGCGAGTGTCCCTAGTGGTGGAACTACTACTCGACGGCTTTCTCACCGACTGTTGGCTTTCGATTGGTGCGACTTTTTGTTTTTGCAAGTCTGAGTTTTCCTCAACCAGCCCAGGGGTCCGCTAGATTTTTCACCCGATCGAGAGGTTCCCAGTATTGCCTCGGTGGCCTAATTCTTCGCGTACCAGCACATCCATTCCCGGCACACCTTCCCTATCGTTCCGGGATTGTTCAGCCGGCGGTTTGTTTCGATTGGTCAAATTTATTTCTTTCCTTTTTGCTGAGTCCTTCGAAGCAATTAGTGGTTCGAAGTCAGCTTCTGTTTTGCCGCCATGTGTCATGTGCGCGAGTGTGTTGTTTCTACCAACCCGTCATGGTATATCAAGCGTGCGTAAGTTTATTTTTTGTTGTGTGGTCCAGTGGTTAATTATTTGAACCATTGGTTGACGGATTTTTTTTTTTCAGTGCTTGCCATGTTTGACCGTCCTCGACTCGATTCTGCCATCAGATTGATGGCATTGAAAAATGCGAATCCAAGAATGTGTCTTCATGGCGCGTAACATGCCGTGAACATGCTAATATCTTCGAGCTACACATTCGTTGATCTTTTGCAAGAACCGGCCAACAGCAGAAGAAAAAGATCAATTAAACGGAAGCAAACAGCTGCGGTCATCTTCAGCAGAAGCGTTTGATCAACAACAAAGAGACGAATCCTGTTGATGGAGTGAAGCCATAAAGTGGGTTAAAAGTTTTGCTAATGGAATTGGTTTATTTGCCTAACAAATTAATTGGGTCAGTGAATTATTATTGTACACTAATTGACCTGCGTTGGATACAATCATTTCTCTAATATATAAATAATGGTTTCTTTGGATGGAAACAAATGAAGCAGTGTTGAATCTGATTCTTTAAATGACTCTGAATCTGCTTATGAGGATTCGTGAATCTCGGGAGCAAAGTGCAATCTCTACTAGATGAATCTTTTAAAATTAAGAAAATTCGAAAACCGATAGATATTAAGAATTAAAAGCTTTGTTTTGCTTCTGCTCACTGTTGGACTTTGTATTTCTGAATTTTATTTTTCACCCATATCTACAAAATTTTTACCATTTTAAATAACTAAAATAAATTTATAATTCAATTTGAGATTTTCCATCATTAAAAGAGCTCTAGCTGGTATACAACAGCTAAGCAAAATCGATATAAAATGAAATACAGTTGCGTTCTAAGGAAACGAGCAATTATTCACATGCTACATTGAGTGAAGTATATCTGACATGAACACGATGACGCACTAGTATGACAAAACTGGCTGAGTTAAATTTATTGATCACGTTTTTTTTGCTACTTCGCTACTTGCGATGGAATGCAAGAATGTTACCGAAATTACCGTCCGATTTAATTTGCCGGTCGATTAGGAAACTATTCAAAGGCAAAGTTGGATGTACTGTGCAAAGCATTGGCTTCGTGCAAAACTGCAACGAAGTTTTTTTTGGCAATGAACTTGGTCAGACGATCAGGTCAGGTTCGTATGGTTAGTGGATGGAATGAAAAATTATCTGTTTCTAACCGGTGCGCTAACACGACGTAAGCAAGCGTGTGATTGATAGTTTTTCCTGCACGGAAGCGGTTGAGTGAATATGTTTTTTGTATATCGAGGTGACAAATAAATTGACTTTCCTCCGTATTAATGAAAAATGTCTATTTACCAAACCAGTCGGACAGTCTATTTATCGTTTTCTTTAGCTTTCTTTATCTAGTGTATATGAAAAAATGTTAATAAATAAGTGGTTTTAAATTTCATAAATTAGACATCATTCTAATAATTTGTTGCGCAGAAATTGCATAAATGCGCATCAGTGTCAAGTTCTTGGGAGTTGGCTTAACTTGCATTTATGACTAATTCCTACCGAGTAACTGGAGACATATGGTGTTTACATGTTTGCTGGTTGCTTGGCCTTGAGTAGAGGACAAAACAAAAATATAAATGTATGAAAATATTATTTATGCTCTTAACCGATGTTTTCTGCATTACTGTTTTGTTATAGGAAAATGCTTCGTTCATACATTGCTGGAAATTTAAATAAATGTGAAAAACATTTTAAACGTTTCGGTGCTAATTTTGAATTAATATGAATGCGCCAATGTTAAACATTGTTTAAATGTTTAAGCCAACTTTATGAAGCGTGTTCTGTTCACAGCGTGTTCTGTAAAAATATAAATCAATTTTTTTGAACACAAAACCATTCATCCAAGCTTACATCATCGCTTTTTTAAAACTCGTCTCACAAAACCATTCACTAACGCGCAACGGATAAGATGGATCTAACCAGACTGTTGGTCGCTAAGCTGACTGTCGTTTTAAATTCATACCGGAAAAGCCAACCATACGCAGCATGATAGACCGAACAGTTTGTGTCTGACGTGGCAGCACAGGGGCAAATCATCTGTATGACAGAAAAATAAAACACACGTGTGCTACAGCGGACGACTAAAACAAATTTTCCACTCCGTTCAACAACCCTGACCATGTGTTTGCTGGCCCATGCCACAACACTATTGCCACAATCCTCCGGTTGTTTGTTCCGCCATTGCCGGCCGGTGGGGAAAATGTACTAAAATTAGAAAATTCGGGTCAGTTCATGACACTTGAACCGCGCACCGTGATGGGAACTTTTTTTTCATTTGCTTTTAGGCGAAGTTCATAAAATAGACCGAGCGTTGCTTAGATAAAATTTGGCTTAATTAAAATTGGACATTGAGGCGTTTCGGTATCGTCGTCGTTTTTGGGAAGAAGAGCGATTAGTAAATCATGACACCGACATTTAACGTCTGAATTTAATTCTCTTTAATGGGACTCGTTTGTTATCATATCGTGCATGTGTTTCAAATGGTCGATTAGAAACAATCGTGAATTTTTTCGTTTGTTTTGTTTTGCTCATATGTTTCCTCATTAGCCAGGAAATGCAAAATGTCGGTGGCCATTATCTAGACATGAGCGGTGCCTAAAGCTGAGAATAGAGCATATCTGTTTAAATTTAGGTCATATGTCATCGACCGAACAAGGGATGTCGAATTTTATTGCATTTTTGCACAATGTTTATGTAAACGGCGTGTGCCTTTGTCACCTATCACATGGCTTCCGGAACATTCGCCTTCTGTAGTTAGCACACTGTCATATTTCTTTGGCGGGCTTCATTTAAGTGAATTGCATAACACGTTTTACCGCTTTGCTGGCCGCATTAGAAATGGTAAAAGAAGTATAAAATGTCTGTTATTACATGATACAATCAGCGGGTGAGTCCCTTACCAAGCTGCACTACAATTAGCAAACGAGCGAGACGAATGAATGTTACCTGATCGTTCGATCTGTCAGTATGAAGTTCGATCGTACGCTACGGAGTGTCTTAGATGCAAATCTTAGTAGCGACTTTATTGGAAGGAGAATTCCTACTACCAACCGCTGAGGCCCTTCGCTTATGCGCCATTAGGTTCGGTTGTATTTCTTTCATCTAGAGTCCGGCTGACTCGCGATTTGTTGAGTGAGTGTCCTTAAGCGAAGGGTGAACGATTAGCCGAGTGTGATCGAATCGCCACTGCCCGTAGGTCAATAAATCGTCGTCTAAATGAATCAGACTCTGCTGACAATCGTGTTTCATGCGATTTAACTTTAACGGGGTGAAAAACATACTAACCACCTTTCGTCATGTGAAGAAAATCATATGCTGGAACACTGCTGTGTTCGTTGGTATCGGGCGCCGGTGTTGCATTCGTTAGTAAATACAAACCTCTCCCATTACCACAGTCACTGTATTGCTTGAACGTGGAGGAGGACTTTAATCGAGGTGCACGGCTGAGAACTGTTTGATCGTCGTCGCGGATGCCGGATGTGGGATAGATTTTACGATCGTGCAACTCACAACGTAGCGGTACGATTTTACGATCTTTTGTCGTTAGGTGGTGCATCGAGTACGACAACAGAGGAATATACCGTAGACTAGTCGGTGAACTTCTGCAAAGTTCAAGGAAGTTTGTGTTTCCCCTTTGCAGTGTCACGGTTGTACGGCGGAAAACGGAATCAGAACGCACGGCAACAGGTCCGCACGGTAGTCGGTCACGTGATGGTGTTGAAACCGGCTTCTGTTTCTTTTCCTTCCTCTAAGAGGTATGCCGTCTTGAAAGGCTTCACCTATGGTGAAGTTCCCAAAAGCCAGGTCATAAATTATGTAGATCGAGAGTTCAGTTACAAAGCCTTTCCGGTCTCGGCCGTACATTGTGCGTCTGCATAATGGGCAAAGCTCAGACAAGCAAAAGGGTCCTTATTGCTGCCTGCTTGTTCTCAAGGTTTGGATCTCAGTCAAGGCCGTTCGTTGATTCATAGTACGCAGCGTGTTGGAGGTCTGGGCATCTGCAAACACAACACAAAATAGCGCCACATTAGACTGTTAGGCTGCGCCGTTCTGTACAATCGCGCATTGTGAGAAGCTGTTGCGTGCCATGCAGAGATAATCATCCTCTCCGTGGAAGGCCTTGGTGCCGTTGGTGCAAAAATATAAAACAAACCATCGGCCAATCGTGTTGTGCCGTCGCTTGTCAAAGCTTGGCAAATTATGATGTTATCATCAATATGATGGTGACCGTGGTGAGGCGAAAGAGAGCGTTTGTTTAGCGTTGCTCGTGTTGCGAAGCGCCACTTGTGGCGGTTGATTAACGAGACTTTGGACTCGATGCTGTAAGATCCCGGCTAGTCGTTCACTGTTCTAGTGAGGAAAAATCGGTTATGACCTTCTGTGTTCTGTAGGCACTTCTGTGTGGTTTCCCAAAGAAGCATCCAAAATAAATTGTATCAATATTGAATTGGTTATATTGAAGATCCATTAGGATTTGAAGATTTATTTTAGAAGGAAATAGTCTTCCAATCTTAACATCACCGATACGTTACTAATATGTATCGGATGTCCAGCTAATGACATAAGATCTCTTCTATCAGAATGTTTTTGCTTTACATTAACCCATTGACCTTCGTATTTGGCTAGAACGGTTCCTCCGAAATGGTGGTACCTTCAGCCGTGCGTCATAAAGCATGATCTCCCTTGGTGAATGAAACAGGTTGAATGTTTTATTTTTTCATCTCTCTAACATTTCATTACACTCAACACTAACGACCAGTTTGCCGTTGTGCTGCCAAACGGCGCGTAAAGCAATTTGCGGCGTGCATAACCTTCGCCAAAGTAGGTTAGTGTTAAAAAGCGTTTAAATATTTTACCTTTTGCCAAATTCTCTGCTTTTCCGTCGATTCTTCTGCGTACAGATTGCATCACAGTTTGTACTCAAATATAACACGAAAACCAATCCGCTGATTTTTAAGATTCAACAATTTTTGGGATCCTAAAAATTGTGTGCTGATTCTAGCAATGCATCGTACGGCAGCTTATACGTCAAATCGACACGATTTTTGATTAAGGACAGTTAGGTTAGCCTTCGCCTAAGCGAGTGGTTCACTTTGCAGTTTTGCCTCTTCTTGCTACTCGGTGCGAGACCCACCAGAGCTCAAGTGCTTTTTTTCGCACGTTACCGTTTATGGTCTCTTGAAGTATCAGAAAGCACAGCCAGTCATTCGAGTGGCGCAAAAGAGGAGGGATGATCATTTGCAAAACGCGGTTTACCGCCTCAAGCTGTACGAGATCTCAAAGATCCTAGACAGATACAACATTGCCTATGCCAGACTTGAAGTCCTCTTCCGGACATGTACCGTTTCGAAGCATCGTTAATATGATCGATACAACGAATCACGGGCGGAAAGGTTTTTACTCGCCCACCAGCCGGCAGCCCAGCTACCCAGTCACGTTCACCACCGAAACGAACACTTGCGCAGGAGACTTCAACTCAAAGACCCCATCACTTCAACCCGTCCAGCCTCGATCGCGGGGTGGTTGTTCTTGAAGTGTCAGCTTGTGACACCGATTCCACCGCAATGGAACTCTCGAACCGAAGGCTCGGTACGGCAAACCGTACGTCTAGAGCAACCCCAGACCACGATCTAACGGCTCCTCAGCTATTCACGTATGTATAAGCGGAAGGTTGTCAGTTGTTGGGTGTTGGAATTGTTGAAGATACGAAATTCGGTAACTATTTTAAGTTGCTATGAATGAACAGTTTTTACCGCCGAGGGATGAAGGTGAAGGACGAGAACTCTTCACGCTGGTGAAGCTCTCCGTTTCAACCATATGCATTCACACAACAAAGCAAATGGTGGCATTTTTGCCCACGCTCCCCAAAAATGAAACCTATTTCAGACAAACCTCCTAAAACTCTCACCATATGATGGGGGGTGGGTGTCACCGTTTACGCATATGAGAATATGGGTCAATGTCGTGCTTCTAGTTTTGCGGTTTTATTCGCGTTTTGCCATCGTTCAAATCAGAGCAAAACACACGGTTTAAAACAACAAAAGAAGACGCTACCGGCCGTGTCCGGCTGACAAGCGACGTTTGCTATTTTTGCCAAACCAACATTGCGCGATAACACGCTGTTAAGTTGTTGGTTCGTACATGGGTTCTACTTTCTTTCGCTTTTTTTTTCTTCACCCCTATTTTCCCGTGCGAGGTTACAGCCTGTTACACTACAAACCAGACTGTTGGCCGGCTGCACGGTCATCCTCGAAGTTGGCTAATGTTTATTTTTATACATTGTTCTTAGTTGTTTCGCAACCACACACAAATCGGAAGCTCCCACAAATTGGATTGGGAAGAATATAGGTTTGTTTGTATCCCATACCCAAGGTATGGGCGCTTGGATAGGGATAGCAACCATACAAAACCATACTTTCCGCTCAGATGGCTCGCTAATGGCTCTCTGTTGAGGAAGAATTGCAATGCAACGATGACCTTCCATGGGCCGAGACGGACAGAAACAACCGAATGCTGATCTGTAGCGGAGTGGTTCAACTGTCCATATGTACACCAGCACTTCTACTTTCCTAGACACGCCGAAGGCTACTTGTTGGTGTCGTATAGTCTAAAACCATTGGATGGCCTCGTCTAGTCTAGACCACAGCGAATCTGCAGAAGCTGATGTGATTCGCAAAACTTACTATGATTTTTTTTGCTATCTTCCACTGTAAACTTTAATTCTCGACCAAGACATGGACATACGGTAGGAAAGGTGGCTAACCGTTACGGTTGAGAAATGCGAAAAGTGAAGGTTGCTTACATCGATTTGCACCCCATTTAGTGTACGCTCCGTACTAGGAAATATACGGTGTGCCTTAGTGTGCGGCACGTTAGTAATAGACACCGGAGCCATTTTGCTATCGGATGCAACAGGTTGCGCTGGAGGAGCTTCATGCCCGTTCCGTTCAGGTTGATGAGGTTCTAAGATTCAATTCATGCTTCATGACTCACAGCTCACCTCGTAGTGGTAAGAGTTGGTTGGGCTAGAATAACGAGTAGTGTGATGGATGATTGCGCTAACCACGGTCTGGCGGACAGTGTAATAACATGGCAATAAGATGGTCATGTGATTATTCAATTATATACCTTTTTCGCCAGAGCCGGAAAGGGCCTTACCACCTCCTGGGTGGGTAAGGGAACGGTGCAGATCATCGGAGCGTTTCTAGAACTATTCCACCCATGGACGGACCTTGGTGGGGAGGGGGTTTTTGCGGATAATGTATCTGTTTGTGTGACTCCCGTCATTGGAATCACGCTTGTTAAAGATCCAATATTTGCTGACCGCAATTGAATCAAATTGATAGCAATCAGTGTGGCAGTGTGGGATGCGTACGGACATATGAGCGGAAGGGCTACCCTTTGTCTTGGATCTCCCTGGTGACTTTGCCGGAACATGGATAAGTTTCCGGTGGTAGCATGATTTCAGTCTTTACTGTGGAAGGTGACGTAAAACGATTCCTCGCTCCCTCCCTCCCTCCCAAACAATCAACATTCCATTAGTTGGTGTCGTTTGTGCGAAATAATGACCTTTGGCTTTTGGGACGATGATAGCGATAAAGGATATTCCCAGGCGCGCTCGTCAATGACGTGTTGCGGAAGATGAACCCGAAGATGGTACACAATTACACTAACCATACGCCACACTCGAGGTTTTTGTTGCGTCCCGTTAGCAACGGGAATGAAGTTGATTGAAATTGATTGAAGATGATACGGACGTCTTTCAGAATGACGCCCCAAAACGCCATTAAGCTGAGCTCATGGGTTGAGTTAGGTTGTAGAAGCCTGCCACTACATCCGGAGACATTAACTAAAGCTCTTCAACGAGTAGGAATGATAACTCCTTCGTTAATCCGATGGATGTTCGGTTCTTGTACGAAACGTTTAGCTTTATTGGGGAAAGCTGTGAAGGGTGTTTATCGGTTAACCAGCTGACGGAGGCAGTATTTTTAATTGCCCAAAATGGGACTAACGTTGATTGATCCAATCACGCACAGTCGGGTGATTAAATGCATGAGGTGCATCTCTTACTTTTGCTTGCGCACGCTGGCAAACCGTATCGAACGTTGGAACATCGTGCTGGCTGTCGATTGAATGAAAATTGATTTTGTAGCGATGTTTGTTGCATTTGTGAGATTAATAATTCAATTTTTGGCGGTGGAAAATACCACGACCAACTGCGTAGATAGCATGAGTCATCGGGCGAATAAATTAGAGTGGATTTTTATACTTTAACTTTCGATTTTATTTATACTTTATGACATTTGGTGTGTGTTTGTGTTACGATTGACCGGGTTTGATGTTGTTTTGATATTGTCGCAAATTTGAATTTGCCATTTTCTTTACTCGGTTTGGTTAATAGGGATTTTAAGACTTAGCTTAAGATATGATTCGCAATTCTGGAAATTATGTACGTATACAAATTGCAGTGATTTATCCAATCTAAAAACATTATTTGGATATTAAACATCCCAATTTCACGTATTTTATTCTCTGTCCAACGGTGTGCACCAACACTGCTCGTCATTTCATCCTGAATATTATTACAATCAAATCATTACTAATGTAAATTGCATTTGCATCTTCACAACGCACTAACGTGAAAAGGAATAATAATTAACCAGCGAATGTATCCGCCGGTCATTGGGCCAGAGAGATACCATTACCAAACAACCGTCAACCGTTGACAGTCGTCAATTTTTATGATCGTTAAATTTCCTTTCAAAACCCATTTCGCTTCCCTTTCGTGAGATGCTTTTTCTTTGACATGGCAGACGATAGCTTTATTATGGCTTTTTGCCAAAAAATTTGCAACGACACATTATTTATAGCGAGCGCAAGCAGCGAACGCAACCATATGAAGCAGAGTGGCATCACTCGTCGTACCATTGCTGATTGGTGTTCGCCTTTGTGTCGCCGCCACGATGCCATTTTCTCGCCATGTCTGCCACGTTACGGGGTTACCCTGCGCTCTTTCTGCTCCCGGTACAAGATCATTCAAAGAGACCACGATGCTTCCGGTGGCCGCCAACAAGGGTTTCGATCACTGTCGGTTGGGGTTGGGGTATGTGTGTGATGTTGGACGAGAGGATGCTTGTTTTGGCATCGATTGAGTGTGAAATTTGCATTCCACACCCGGCCCATCGGGCACGAATCGAGCACTTGTTACTTCCGCCAAAACGACGCCAGCGACCGTCGGTATATGGCGTTGATCGGCCAAAGTTGGAGAATGAGGGAAGCTGTGTGTGCTTTCGATGCATGCGCTTGAGATAAAAATAGTTCCCTACTTACGCTTATTCGACACACAAAACGGTTGCCTACTGACTGGGATGATGTTCACCGAACGTATGCAAAATTGGGCTAGCAGTTTAATTGATAGCGATTAGCGATTGCTCTCGTTTTGTTGCAATGAATGTTCCGTTTTGCATCATTGAATATTTTAATTACGCGTTCACATTTCGTTAAGCATCTTTGACGCTGACATTGATTGGTTGCGTCATTTGCACAGAATGAATAAATTTATTCTCGTTTTATAAAAAGAAAAAAGTCATTGGTAGAGAAAAATGTAACTAAAGAAGAATGTTTAACACATACGATGGTTCTTTTGTACCTGTTGTACGTCTCACATAGGAGGCGGTTTAATGGCCTTGAACGTCTACGTTCGGGTTAATGTATCGAAGGTTCGTAGTTCAAATCTCTTCTGGACCCCCCTGGCTATCGTTGTGCTTGCACACGGGGACTGTCTTCATAAATCTTTTAAACCCGTTTTAATCCAACTTTCAAACTTTATCTTAACGTGAACCGAACAAACAAAAGAGGGATAGGTAATGCTGTTTTGAAGCTTCCTGAAACATTACTCACAATTATCTTCATCGTGATAAAGGTAAAAATGGTCATTGATGTATTACATTTCGTTTCTTTTCCTTTGCTTATTGCTTTTGTTATCTCTCCAACGTCGGTGTGTTATCAGCATTAATTTTATACCCTTTAGAAGTAGATATTTTATCAACTTGCCCGTGTTTCGACCAAATATCTTATCGTCCAGTGACTTTAGTTTTCGTGAAGTTTAACTGGCTGGCTCTTTTTTATCAGTAGCTCATTACGTAAGCTTTGGATACGCTTGTGGTTTGTTGATCAGCACACTGATGGAACATTTTTGTGTTTAACGTCGAGCATACAGCAACGAATACAAAAAGAATAAGCCGTACAGCAAATCTAGGTCAATTCCTAATTCGAGGGCATCGAATGCGTTTCTGGCTGTTGATGACGTTTGTTCACTCGCGCTCACTCTCGCTAATCGCACCATAAGTTCAGGCGCGCACGTCGCACCCATCTGTAAAGGGATGGCGAGCACGTGTTTTTGAGAAGGTTTTGAACCGGTTCTCGTGTATGGCCGGTATTTACCGCTCATCCCACACTGCCATCCACATTCGAAACGGCACTTGCCCCAAAATGCCGCAACAAACCGAAGGGTAAACGCATTTTAGCCAAACAGAACAATGTGCAATGGTACAATAATGGTGGCGCACGAAAACACGTGCGTCGTTAGAGCAACGTCAGAGAGAAAGAGAGAGAGAGGAAAATGCGTTAATTTGACACCGTGAATCTGACGTTTCGTAGTACCATTTAGTAGTAGTAGTGGTAGGTAGTAGCTCGATCTGTCAGAGCGTAGTTCAGAAATACAGCAACGAATTGTGTGAGCTAGCGAGATGAACGCGCCAAAGTTAAAAACACACAGCAACCCATTTATCGTTTCCTGGCAACATTGCTGCAGCATGTTGTTGTTGATGTTGTGTGTTCACAATGACCGTCCTTCAACCGGGTGATGGCGGTTTTGTGAGTGTGTGTTTTTTGTTGTTTTGTATCATGGATCGATACGCGGCAGATTCTCGAAGCATCCCCCTTTTTTCTACACGACACACGTTTTCACATTCATTGCCGGCATTTAACCAACCCCTCTTCCCGGGTTGGGTTTGGTCCCAGTCCATGTGGTACGCTTAAAGAGAGTGTTTTTGTTTTCATTTTTGGCTAAAATCGGCCAAATGGGGTTTCAGTTTTGCTAAGATTCCTGCTCTCTTCCCGTCCTTGTGAAGCATATGCAAGAACCGTTCGAAGTGCGCGCGCGCTTTGTAGCAATAAATTAACTTCCTTGTTGTGTTTTCACATTGTTTCGTGGGAGATTGGAACTGTCGGCCATTTGGCCTTGGTAAATTTGCCCTTTTTTTATCACACCCCTTAAAAAAACAAATCGTGCCCATTTAGAAAGAAGTGGGAAACACGTAATCAATCAATAAATCGAAAATATATTTCGCACTGATTATGGCGTTACCAATGGAGGGGGAAAATGTTTGCATTGGACCCGAGTCGAAACATGGACCGATAGGTCAGGTTTTGGGCTTTATTTTTATCGATACATATTCATCGGGGAGTGGTGCGTCGGTGGTTTGTTTTGTGTGCACACTGATAAGCCAATGGAGAGCACAGGCACGTGGTGACAATGGCTGTTTTAATCGCCGTGGTTTGCACGAGTTTCAATTTGCAAAAAGCGACATCATGTTTGGAGCAGGAAGAAGATCATTGCGAAGGTTATAAATTGGATCGATCAGATAAGCCTTGGGCTTGGTTTTTGGTGAATGTTTACTCACATACATATATTATACCTACGTAGTATCCTTTACGATCATTCCTGGCGCGAGCACCACACCAGCATTTTCGAAAGGCCAAACAGAGATCATATTGAATCGAGTGTATTGCCTGCATGGCACCCAGATGAGCAACCGACCGGTTCGATTGTCAACCGGTTTGCGTTATTTTTGTACACTTCTTCAACCGTGAGGCTACGGAAAGATTCACTAAACCGTGTGTTGTTGTGCCTGGTACCGCTGGGTGACGTATTTATTTTTGTTCAACACTTTTCCTCCAAACGTTGCCCTAACTGAGCCGTTGTTGGTGATGTTGTTTGTGTTTCGCTACTCCTGTTCTAAGTTTGTCGATCGTAGTACCACCACACGGGGATTGTGGAAAAAACTTTTTTGTTGTTTTGTTTCGTTTTTTCGTCATTCCGATCGTCACGTGATTTTGGGAAGCCTTTTGCATGGAGAATTATCTGCGTATGCTTAAAGTTTTGTATGACGATCGTCGACGAGAGTTGGAGAAGGATGTGAAGCATGCCGCAATGAATTTGAATCTAATTTGAAGAATTCTAGATAAACATTGTCAAAAAACGAAATACAATCGGGGATCGTAGATTCTCAATTTTTCATAAGAAGGAATTATAATACAGTAAACCCCAATAATAAGGAGTACCTTCTTTCAACGATTTTTTTCGCATAATGAGCAAATCTTAATGTTACAGAAATGATTTTTTTTTAATGAGGAAAGTCATAATATTCGTCCTTTATGTATATAGAATGTTGAAAAGTTACTCAGATCAACGCCATAAAAGAAGCAATCGGTGATGAACTTGGGACAAACTAGAGTTAGAATTGAAGAGCTTCTTACTAGGAATACTTGGAGATCGAAGATCTTATGAAGATACTAACGCTAAAGTTGGTGAAATAATGGGATGATGTTTCCTTACATACAGGGTTTTTCGATTCAGTTTAGACTAGCCGCACACTTTTTCCTACTCGGCGCACTTGGTTTTTAGCAAGCTGCATGTGTTTTTGCCTACCCGCGTCAAAAATCAAGTGCGCAGAGCAGGAAAAAGTGTGCGGCTAGTCTAAACTGAATAGAAAAACCCTGTATCTAAATTATTAAAATTATTAATAAAAAAAATTATTTTCCCCAATTTTAGTTAATGACATGGAGATAAACTTATTTAGCGATCAACAATAAATTAAGAGAACTTATTTTTATAAATATTTCATCTCATCAGGTCGATAAATGCAATGCATTTTGATTGAACATTACTTAAGTGTGGAACGGTTTTGCTTTTTCTTATAATGGTTTAGAATAAAAAACGACTAAAATACCGGGCTTGGACTCTATATAAGGGAGTTTGCTGCAATAGCTGAAACTACTAACAGCTGATGAGGCTTTTAATTGTATAACCATTTTAAACTTTACCACAGATTGGGATTTCTTGCATAAACCCATCGGGAACTTCTTCATATTTGACTGTGAGACAACGAACGTACCGTAAAATGCTGTCAGTTTAAGTTGCTAAACATTCAACTTCCATTCTGAGTGAGTGTATCCGTCTGTTTGCACGAAAAACAGAAACATACACACTCAACAGTTGCTCCAAAATAGCAATTCACACCTCGGCCATCGACCGTTTTCGGTAGCAAACGTTTGTGGCGACAACTGTGCAAATAAAATGTGTAATAGTTCGCATATCCTCTTCGTAACTCACGAATGTGTTAACTGCAAACCCTACATTCCACGTTTTTAGCAATGTCAACTCTTCCTGCGTTGCTGCATGTGTTACGATCATGTAATGAAACATCCGATCGCCTCTTGATATTTCTCAGCCTTTAGTATAAGACATTCAGAAACGTTCAGAACGGTTTCACGATCGTCTCTGATAAGTAAGTTACGCTGTTTCCACCATAATAGTTGATGGACCACATCGAGCGAAACAATCGCTTCTGATTATCTCGCGCTAAAACAGAAGTCTTCATTAGCGATCAAACGCGCTGAATTTGAAAGCATGTCTCTCCCGGCTACGCGCGCACTTAAACGTGGTGCGCGCGCGAATGTCAAGAGTGTCGCTTAATCGTAGCGATTTGAAAGTAATCGATTTATGCCCTCTAGCAGCGGTCGGGCAATTAACGCCGCGGACCCGTTGGCTGGAATCTCTAACGTGTCTCACTAGAAAGGCACCAGCGGCAAAGTGGTTGGTTGCTTTAGTTGGATTGAATTAGTTAAGCAAAAGCTAGCAATACGTCGCCCCTTTAAGTCTCCCGCGTTTAAGCGTTTTCCCCGCTGCCACGATGCTTGTTTTGCACGTTGTTAACACTCTCGTGCAAAAAAAAAAGAACAGAAAACGTTGACGCACAAAACAACTGAGACAGAGTGGCTCTCTTTGGCGAACGATAGCGGAAGTAAAGCGTGCATAAAAAACGACTCTTTTATGTGTGCTAATTGTTGAATACTTTGCACCTAGGACGAGCTTTTACAAACGATTTGTTTATCAACGCTTTAGTGTTGGATTGTCATCCATATCCCCTCTATCACAACATTGTATTAATGGATTCTTACTTAAATGTTTCCTCTACTCCGCACCTTATCTCATAGCTTTAGCATTACATTTTAATCCACTTGTTTACTTTCCTTTCGAAAATTTGACTCACAAACAAACGCGATTTTGAGTACCAGATCATTCATTTTATTCTATCTCAAGAAAAGAAGGGTGAAGCAAATGGTCATAATACCGGCGGCATGATGATCGGTCTGAACGGTAAAGAAGAGGTCCTTCTTTCTCGTGTACACGGTTTAAAATTAGAACTGTTTCGTGAACGTAAACTCTCTGGCGCTTTTAATGCGTTACCCTTTTTCTGCCTGGCGTATGCAAATGCCGCGCTTTCATGTTTGCAAACACAGCAGAGAACAACCTTTGGATGCAAATTACGAAACTCGGCAGTGGTAAACGTAAACACCGTGCTTGGATTACACACGATTGGATCATTCCGCTGGCGCCAAACGGAGGCGAAGAGATAAGTGTTTTTATACCATTTTTCTTCCGTTCCAATTTTGCTGACGTCCCGTAGGTGTATCCATTTCTACAGCAGTCCCTGCTTTTGCAGATCAAGGTACACCTTCTTGCTGAGAATGTTTCCGCGCGAATCTTCGAACTCTTCCTCGTTTGCCGGTACCCACATCTTGGAAAATGTTTGCTCCTTCACCTTATCCCACAGGACTAGCGCATCCTCGATCTTGGTAATGTTGGCAAAGTGGGCCGTGTTCGGGATGCCCAGACAACGCATACCGTGCGCGTGCCGCCACTCCGAGAAGTGGTTCTGGAACGCTTTCGGACCGTTGTACTTGTAGTTGCCGCAGATTTCACACTCGTACGTAAAGTGTAGCTGGTGCAGCTTGTACAACCAGTACGGGATCGGTTTGCCGTCGTATCCAAGCGGTAGGTTCTTTGGATTGTACGGTATGCCATCGTCATCGTCCGATTCCACTTCGTCCATGCTATCCTCATCGCTTTCGTCCAGCGTGTAGCGGGCTTGTTTGCGCTGCAAGTTGATTTTCGTCTCGTAAATCTGATCGTCGACCAGTTCCGCCAGCTTCGCTATCTTAAACTCCAGCATCGCGATATCTTTCTCCTTGTTCAGGTTCATCAGCCGCTTACTTTCGTTGTCTTGATTTTTGTCGTCCTTCGAGGCGAATAAGCGCTTTGCACGGTCTTCTAGAGTGCCGCCACATTTCATCCCCAGTGCCTGCAGAGCGGCCTTGAGTCGATCTAATCCGAGATATTTTAGATCTTCCCATCGCTCGAAATCGTCCAACTTGATCAGCGCATCGTCATCTACGTCGCGCACCTTTTCCCACCCCGGCACGATACCATTTTTCCACATATCTTCAAACTGAAGCTCGTTCCGCTTGACCGTATGCTCCAGCTCGAAGAACAGCGGTCTGCTGCGGGTGATGAACGAAAACAGATAATCGTGGAGCAGCTGCAGGTAGCCTTTGTACTTCAGGTTCTTCTGCTTGCGTGGCAGGTCGGCAAACTTGTTGAACTCCGACAGGTACGTAATGTAGTCGATCTTGTCAATGCCCTTCAGATTCACGAAGTTATCGTAGCATTCGTGCAGATCGAGATACTGGCCGTAGTTTTCAACGTCACTGAATTTCACCACCTCAGCCAAATATGCCGGGTCGTTCAATTGCTCCTTCAGCTTGTCGAACTCGATTGAGGCAGGCACTGCCACATTGTTACCATGGTTGGAATGGAACTCAATCAGCCCGTTGAATTGACTGTAAAACTCTTTAAACTCGTTCACGCTCATATTTGTGATTTCCTGCTTCCGCTCGCCATCCTTGTCTTGGTACAGTTCCAACAATGACTTGGAGCAAGTTTGGTACCTTTCAAGATAGATTTTTATTCGGTGATCTGCAAGCACTTTCTCCTTCGTCTGTTTCAGGGAAGCATAAGCGTTTATCAATAGACATTATGAAATTATTAAACGACGATGCACGATTCACTTACCGTCTTCTTTGGAATCATCAACTCCTCCGACATGGCCATCACCAAGCGGTCACACTCTTCATGCAAACGGCGCTGTATTTCAAAGATAGTTTCCATTTTGGTTTATCTTCTTCAGCTTCTGCCGAACGATGCCGATGGAGAAGAAAACAATGGAATGAAAATCACGCACAAAACACGGGATAAAACCCACGAACGAATAGGAAATTGATCTTGTTGAAAACGCTCCGGTAGATGAGAAAAAACAAAACTTTCTGACAGATGGTCAAGAATTGAACACGCACATCGAAACGCATGCGCCGAAGTTTCCCGAACGTTGACATTGCGTTCGAAGTTCGAAACAAAATGGCACCTACGTGGTGCGCCATCTTGGTGTGAAAAATGCAACTACTTTGGTGAATGATTTCAATTTAAAAAAATCGTTCTGAAATAATGTTTTACGCCAATCTGTAAAACAAAACTAAAATTTCTTTTAAAACTTCTTATTTTTCTCTTAAATTACAGTTGTTTATGCCGATTACGCGTCATCTGGTCGTTCGTTGCAGTTTTTAGAAGATTATATAAATAAGGAAGTTTTGCCGGCGTTTGGTGATATCAGCTGCATATCAGCCGTTACAGGACTACAGTCACATTTGTATGAGTAAGTAACCAGGCACTTTATATTTTGTATTCAATTTTACATCAATTTTATCAAACCGATCAATTCCAACAGTAACGAAGCCCGGGGCCTGGTGCGTGCGGCGGTCGGTGCCAATGGAGAAGATGAGATCGTTTTCTGTGATAATCCCGCTGAACGTTTGTGCTATCTGCTGTCGAATCCTAACGTGTGTGACCTCACTTCATCCCAGTTTCACAACAACTCTCACAGTGCCATTAGCAATCTTTCCCTCGGCGCTTTACACCAACAGTCGCTTCAGCTAGGAACTTCGATCCGGCACAATAGTTTCTCCAACACTTCCAACCTCTCGGACAGCGTGGTTGATGTTAGTAGCCAGCACCATCAAAGCCTGTCGGCGGCGCCACCGATCCTGTTCGTGAGCACCTCCGAACCGGTATCAAACCTTCGCGCATGGATCGATGCCGGTTGGCAGATCGAGCGTATTGTAAAAAACCATGAAGGATTCCTAGATTTGGTCGATTTGGAAAAACGATTGCAGCATTACTCGGAGACACGGCGAAAGATGGTCGGTCTGTTCTCTGGCGCATCTCGGCTGACGGGCATTCTGGCGGACGATGTGGCAACCACAATTTTGCTGCACCAGTACGACGCACTTTCCATTTGGGACCACTCGATGGCGGCGTCGTGTGCACCGATTTGCACCAATCCGATCCTGCCCGGTGCACAGAAGGATGCCATATTTTTCCACTGCAATCGGCTGGTTGGTGGAGTGCAGGCCCCGGGCGTGCTAGTCATTAAGCGTAGACTAATCGAACACAGTACCTCTTTTCTGACGGATTCCGTCGGCGTTGTCGGTGCGGTACGGGCCGGACTCGTGCTGCAGCTGAAGGAGTCGCTCGGTTCGCAGGCGATCATGGGTCGTATGGAGAAAACGTGCAAGCAGATGTTAGCCCACGTGCGTACCATTCCGGAGATTGCGCTGCTCGGTCCACCGTGCACAACGGCCAAACGGCTTACGACGCTTTGCTTTATGGTTCGCCACCCAAGAGGTGCCTTCCTGCACCACCGGTTCGTGGTAGCGGTACTGAACGATGTGTTCGGTATTCAGGCGACGGCCGATAATATGGTCAGCGATTCGCTCGGCATCAACCCACAGCTGATGGTAGAGTATGAAAAGCTGCTGAACGATGAGTCGTTGAAGTCGGGCTGTCTGCATCCTGGATACACCCGCATCACCTTTCCATTCTTCATGCCCGAGTCGGAAGTGGCCTTCATACTGGAAGCGCTTAAAATGGTAGCTACCGAGGCGTGGAAACTGCTGCCACAGTATGAGGTGGGCGAACGTTCCGGCGAATGGCGACATCATTCAAACTCGCTGGCAAAGGAACGGAAATGGCTCGGCGCCATCCGGTACATCGATGGGAAAATGCTGTTCTCAGACCGGCGCATTTCCGGCCCGGGTTCCTTTCCCCAGAACTACTCGGACTGTTTGCAGACGGCGAGGAATCTCTTCAATCGCGCCCGCAAAATGGCTCAACGTTCCACCACGGAGGAAATCGTACTGAAGCTGCCGAATGCGGCAATGGAGAAGCTCCGATGGTATATGTTGTCGGGTGAGGCACACGAACTGCTGCTAGGTCATTCGCATAATGTAAAAAATACAGTACCTTTCGATCCTACTAGAAGTAAGTTTAGTTGTAGCGATTTAAGGCTAACCGGAGCTTACGTTACTGATCGTGCTTTCCAATTTGTACCATTTTTCGCCAGTACCTGAGAACTCGTCGCTGATGTTAATTCATCGACACCATAGCCTGTCGGCGTTGGATATCAAACGGTTCAAGAGCCGCAGTTTGCCAGCATCACCGCTTCAGATATCGAACCGTCGTCAGAACTCATCCTCCCCGTGTCAGTCACACAGCCCCACACCGACGTCATCACCGCCCATGGTTAGATTTTCGGTCGGAGGTGAAGTCACGACCATGCTTAATGCCTCACCAATTGCAACGGGGCATGTCAGTACCTCGGCCGGGATTGTTACAGCTGGACCCATCGGGCGTGACATGAATGTCAGCCGTAACAGGTAAGATTCTCGTGCAAACTGACCCACATCTAACTCGGCCCGGTTGAGCATGCGTGTGCGTAACTAATCCAAGAATAAGCAGTTTGGCTGGCGTATGAGCCTGCGATTAATCTGCTCGCTGCCGCCCGTTCTGCACGTTCAAGAGTGTTACGATCGGATCGATCTGACTACATTTCACTATGATCATTTCCTGGAATGTTCCATACCGTTTTGCTCCCAACGATACGTGTGTTATTTTGTATAAATGAAAAAAAATTACTCTCGAAGTTTAACTTTAAAATATTCACCTGCATTTATGCGAGCTGCACTGTTGCGATATAATAGCTTAACTTTTTGTTCCACCGTATCTACGTCTGGATAACGCGTTCACACAGATGCCACAGCTGGGGAGCTGCCAGCTATCGCACACATATCGGTGGCCTTACTGCAAGGGACGTGAATGTAAACGCAGCTCAAGGAAATACTACGCCCGATGGACATGACTCCAATCACACGGTTAGCAATTCGGTTAGCACGATCGGTAATGCAAACCTGCACGCATTGGGACCACAGACACGCGCAAGCCTCGGACTGGAACCGCAACAACATCTTCCGTTTAGCGTACAGCGTACATATCAAACGCAACAATCTATGCCAGTTCCGTCACAGCAACGACCACAGCTACGCCGCCCACTGTCGGTCGTATCTACTGCACCGATTCCGCTACCCACGACAACTGCTCGCCTTCCGAAGCAGAGATCCTGCTCGTGCAGCAGCCAGACGGACGTTAGCCTGCAGCACAACGAAAGCTCCCCACTGCTGCCGGGTACGGCTTCACCGACACCGAGCCTTCCTAATCTACGATCACTAATGGGAAGGTTAGAAACCGAAGTGCTGTTACACGTTTTGCTGGCCAGTGGCCAGAATTCGTTTGCATCCCTTATTACTTTCTCATGCGTTACCATTCGTTTGCTCCATCATGATCGCGCGGCTTTTCTGTTTAACGCATGCCTTATTTGTTGGTTGCATCCATTAGCAGTAATGTTTGCAGTTTTGCTATTTCTTAGCGCTACAATACTATGCCTGAAATGTGTATTTTTTATTATTTCATTTTCTATATTATTTCTCAACAATGTGAGAAGTTTTACCAAAGTTATGTTAAATGATTTGCAGCGATAGAATTAATGGAATAGTTATAAACAGCTGATCTAACATTATTCGTGCCGCATTTAAAACATTGCTTAACATAATTTCGTCCAATTTGTGCATGTGAGCGGCGTTATGTGTTTTTCTCATCTTTTTAAGCGTGGCTTTTTTATCATTTATCGATGTGCTTAACCATATCCCGTCGCTTCGATGTCGTGTTACACGGCGTCACAATATCAACTATTTTACTAAAAGCTTATATGTACCTAACTAAATTTTTCTTCATTTTTGTTTTTGTACCTTGTCCTTTTCTTTACGTTTTCCTGCTCATTTGTACTGCGTTTAGCAGCTGCAGTGAAAGTACGGAAGATATTCAGGCGTACGTGAAAGAGATGACGAAGGAGTTGGCCACCGAGATCAAGTCCGAAATACGCGAGGTGATCAGCAAGGTTGAGGACGTTCTCGAGAGTACCGACTGCATTGAGATGAGCAGCTTGGTTAACTTTAATTCACTCGGACAGTTAAGGTAAGTGGACGTGAAGCTACTACGCCGCCTGAATATAAACTACTAAATCCATGTCCTCTTGTGCCATTTTAGCCATCTACCGGTGGAAAACAAACGCGATTCCATTTCTACCAGCGATGTGGTGGATTATTTGCGCGAGTTTAGCAAAGAGATGACGAACGAGGTGAAGTCCGAGATTCGGGATGTCGTGAATGCGGTGGATGAAATTATTTCCCCCGAAGGATTTCTTGGTTCGCGCAAAAACTCACCCCCGGATATAATGCGCAATGGGGCGGCAGGTGGAATGTCTGCGGGAAATCATGGAGCACACGGGCACACCGGAGCTGGAGGACACAAACTGTAATTGTCGTTCGGGCGAAAGCATTTTTAGCATTTTGTTTAGTGGCGTGTGAAATGGTTTTTTTTGGTGCTTTTGTCTTTCTTCTTGTTATTGTAACATGTCGGTGATGTTACGTGTCTTTTTTTTTGTTTTGCTGGCACGGCTTTAGCCCACTTCCCTAGAAACATGCCGTAAGCTAGTTTAACCACCGATTGCTAACGGGAACCTTCCTCGTTCTCTCTTTTTGTCTCTTTTTTCTTCTCTCTTTCTCTTCTCCCGTCGTTCCTTCCATCTACACATATATGTGTGTGTGTGTGTGTGTGTCTGTATTGTCCAACGCTTGCCAAATCACATAATCCTTTCATTCTTCATGCGCCATCATCCTCATCAACACGGTCCCACTGCTGGGCTTTTGAATGCTACTAAATCTAGCTTGATCAAACAACGGTACAGCGACATTACGCCGGATGCAAAGATCCATCGACCACGGTCGGCCGACAACGACAATAGCAAGCATCGGTCGGAATCGTTCCCGCGTCCAAGTTCGGCTGCCAGTCCGGAACATATGGGCATAATGGGGCCACCACTGCACTACGCCGTTGGTGCGATTGCGAAGAGTTTCGATCCACGGTCAACCATGTCCTCGCAGGATTCTGGGATCAATATGAACTTTTGTGATGCTGCCGATGACGGTAATCGTGCGCGAACGGGACGAATGGCCGGCAACGATAGGTAAGGCTTTTGGGTGCCCCGAATCGAAACGAACAGCTAACACTTGCCTCATGTAACACGATCATGCAGACGGTACGCATTCAGTCATTGTGGTGTTCTGGAGCTGGGAATTTCCGAGAATGTGGAAAAAAGGATTTTACATTACAGTGTTTTTTACGTTTTGTACCGTTGAAAAATGGGATTAGTTGAATATCTGTCCGACATTGTTTGCGCAATTACCAGAACTAGAAAATGAGATGAAAATGTTTAATCAACTTTTCATTTTTCTCTCTTGTTTTTACTCAAACAAACGCACACACACAGAATACGCACAGTCTCCGCCGATGTGGACAGTTCCAGTAAACCCACCATCCCACCGCGACGACTCATATCGGAACCGTCGGGTGGATCGATCCTAGAAACATCTTCCAGTACGGACGTTAGTGCCGGTCAGGTGGACAGCAATAACGGCGGTGGGAAAAATCCACTCACCCGTCAGCAGCACGTCCTCAACCGTACACCGTCGGGGGATGCGGGAACGATCGTTCAAGCACCATGCGTCTCCACCATCCCGTGGCACCAGATGCCCAAAGAAGTCTGGAAGCAGGCAGCCGAGGTTAACGATTAATTCTTTACCCGTACTTGCTTCATGTTTTCTTTGCTGTGTCCGTGCCTGTGTTCGGCCGCATTAACATTTCCATTTGTGCATGCAATTGTTGCAAAATTGGCGCATTTTCACACCGTAACCTGGAGAGCATTTATCGACCAGTTTATTCATTCGACCCGTGTGTGCGCGTGCGAAGTGGACGAGTTTTATGCTTGCCTTTGCCGCTTTGCCGACTCATACAAAGCGAGGGATACGATTCGTATTCACAATAGACCACTCACCAATGCACCCGGACACATACACGACCGTACAATTTCGGAAGATGGATGGTGGTTGCACGTTTCATCGACCAGAGCGAACTTTTACTGATATACACTTGTTACAATTATCCTCATAATCATCTAAACGATAGTGAACGTGCACTGCAACCAACCGAACACTAACACTAGATAGTATGGGTTATGGCTATAGGTCGGCTTATTAAATTGGATACAATGCATAACCTGCTCGGCATGCTTTCGTTGACGCGCAGTACACGCGGCAGGATTCTCGGTTATCGGGACTTCGGAAGGGTTTGCTCTTATAAAGCTGGCGGCAAAAGAATGCATTACTAATTCAAGTAACAGATTTTTTTTTTAAATTATAACTAACACAATAGACTAATTTTCAGTTAACAACAACGCAATAGAAGAAAGAGAGAGAGACGGAGATTGAGAAAGTAAAAAACCGGAAAAAAGAAAAAGAGAAATAGTGGAGAATAATAATTCATGTTAAAGGTCGTTCGAAATTCAGTAAATAGTCGTTATAATAGGATATAATATGTTCTTAATTTTACCTACTTTACCATTGACTTTAGCTTCTACTAGTTGTGTTTATTCTTTGGTACATTCTTCATCTGATCATGTTTTGCAAAAGAATGTTCGTTAATGTGTGTTGGTTTTCTTTTGGCGTTATTTGTTATGTTTTTTTTCTTGTTTTTTTTACTATACGAGCACGATACAATAATTGTTCTGTGTTTCATTGTCTCGTTTCGAAAAAGTTTGTTTTTAATTGTACTTTTATTTCTCTTTTTTGATTCCCTTTATGGTTTTGTGCATAACCGTTCTTCGGTTTAATTACGTTTTATTGCTGTTGAACGTGTAATTGCAAACAAACAAAAAAAAACCAGTTGTTCGTGAAGTTGGCCGACATGTTTAAAGTATAAGATGAGTACGTGTGGCGGAGGCAGTGGAAGATTTGCTGTGGGAAAGATATTAAATATTACACTTCACGGTTGCTTTCCAACCACTTCTCGTTCGAATGTCATATTGACGTAGTTTGAACGTGCTGCAGCCCTTTGTGTGCATCTCTGTATCGCGATCGTCATGCTAGGCGCATCAGCAAAACAACATGAACCAGTTAAACAAACCACTTAAGAGAAAAGGATGTAACTTTCTGTGTGAGGAAAAAAAAAGAAAAGAAGATGTAATACTTATCCATCTAAACTATTTTCTACCCAGATGCTGTTGTATATCTTGTCTTTGTGCATCAATGCTGTATTTACTATTAACTCTAAGTCTTCGGCGCTATATCGAAGCGACATTTCCCTTTTGCAATTGTAACTAAAGTATGTATATTTATCTGTCGCCAATGTGTTTGTGAAACAGTTTTTAGCTGTGAAAGAGTTTAAAGCTTTTGGTAATGTATCGTGTACCTTAAACATGTTCAGTCATTAGGAAGCAAATTAAATAGTGTGTGTGTGAGAGAGAGAAAGAGAATGTATGAAGAAATGTTCATTAATGTAGATTGTTCGGCAGGAAATGTAATATTCATTATCCGTACAGTGCGCCATCGTTAAGAGCAAGCTAAATCACGTAACAGGTGTGATATAAGCGGGAAGCGAATAAGCTAGAGATAGAGACAAATATATACCTATATTTAACAACAAATTAATTACAATAACTTTCTTTACTAGCTTTGATAATGTTCCATTTTCAAACCGAAATCTTTAATAGCTCTTGTACATAATCGATCATGTTAGGAAAGTGACAATAGTGAACAGTTTTAAGATGCAAACAGTGTAGATTTGAAGCTTTTTTTGTTCAACAATACAGTAAACTACTTCTGATGGTGTGGGTATGTAAGCTAATAGTCGTAGCGTACTTTTTAATTAGTGCTAGCTCTCTGAGTAGTATTTTCGTAAGGGAGAAAGCTTAAAATTGTATGCGTACTTAGAAGACACTTTAATCGGTCGCTTCATAATTTTGACTGCACAATCTTTGTAGGGCTTTGGTTTGCCTTGCCCCTAACGGCTATGCTATCTATGACTGGAATTATTTTCTTTTTATATTACAAAACTAAATTTCCGTACAAAAAACATTTTCCAGTGAGGGAATTGCAAAATTCGAAAACAAAACCGCATCCATCAAATGATTTGAAATGCTCTGATTTAGTTTCTAAAATGACACATAGATGACGCTACTGCCCGTACGATTTAGGTGTACGTGTCTTGGATAAATATTGATCGTGGTTCATTACCAACCTTTGTAGCTGGGGAAAATGCAGGGTTCGTCAATGCAAAATTTAGCTTAGTAGTTATGCAAAATTTAAGTAGATAATTTTTAGTATTCTGGGAAAGGGTCATTGATCTTATCACATAATCAATATTATTTTTTCTAATTTCTTTGCGGATCTTACTCGAAATCATTTACACAACAAAATATTTTGCTGTCTATAAAAATTTCCATCTTTGAAGAATATTCTTCTTTTTTTGTGGTTCACTGACAAAACTGTGGGTACAGTCGATGTCTTGTACACTAAAAACTATTAAGAAAATTATCGAACGCTACTAAGCGTCTCTAGACCCAACCCTGTCGCTACTCCTCTATGCACATCGACCTGTATCCTTGAGAAACATTTCCTTACTTAACACACGCACGCACCAGACTTTGGTATGCTAATTGGATTCCGAGACATACGAGACCAGCTGAGACCGTTAATACCGCTCATTAACCGCTCAATTTAAAAAAAAGGCATGCTAGACGGTGTCTGGATTGGGCATCTCCGGTATGCCAGCTGGACCAGTAGAAATCGGGTCGTTTTATCAGCGCACTGTTGTTTAATTGTTTGTGCAATATTTGTTCTGGCGCGTTTTTCTTCTCCACCAGGCACTAGACGAATATCAAATGCTGCAGGAAGGCGATCGTGTGCTGGTGTGTCTGTCCGGCAGTAGCTCTTCCCTCTGCTTATTACATCTGCTGCATCAGTTTTGCCAAACCCGGCAATTAAAGGTGGACCTGGCCGCCATCACGGTCGGCGGTGGGAATTGTGGTGTTGACCCGCGAACATTAATGCTGTACCTGAAGGAGCTCGGTGTGACGTACTTCTACGAGCCGCTTGGTAAGTGGTGGCAAACACCTCCCCACCCCTTAACGACAACCCATGATTTGATGTATGAACTTACCCGTTTTATCGTACCATACGAAACAGCTTCGAACGAGCCGGTAAGTGAGCAGCTGATGCATCACGCTCAACACCGGCAGTACAATGTACTTGCCATGGCGAGCACGCTGGACAAGTTGGCCGATCAGTTCCTTTCGTCGCTGCTCCACCGGGGTGAGCTGTGTGCACTGCAGGCCGTACAGCGTCCCGATGCAGCATCAAAATCCCTCGAGGGAGATGATGTGCGGATCATTCGGCCGTTGTTGTTTTTGCGCGAAAAAACATTCGAAGAGTTTGCGACCGCACAAGGAATACCGTGTCGAGCCGCGCGTACACTGATGGGATCCGCCGGTGAAGACACATTACGCGAGCTGTTGCACAAGCAGGAGCTGATCAATCCGCTCGTCTACCATAACATTCGGAATGCCCTAAGGCCGATCCTTTCACTGCGGTATGAAGGAAACGTTCGGCAGCATTATGAATCGCGCACATAATCGATGCTTCTTCGTTGTCCCATTACAGAACTGAAGCTTCTAAATCGGTGTATGAAATGCTTCGATCGTCCTTAAATACGCGCGAGTAGCGAGTTGGCGCAATCGGCAATTGCAAGGTAGCTGTGTAGCAGTAGAAGAACGACAGGGAATAAGTAACTTATCCAGGACCAAGTCACTATTATGCTGTAATTGTAAGAGAACAATGTGAAGAAAATGAACAAACAGATGCAACATGAAATTGGAAAATTATGAAATAAAAACGAAAAATTAACTAAAGCTTGAGAAGCACTATTTTGTTTGAAAGTAATTAAACTCTAGCCGCAAATCTCTTTTACATTAAGTGGTACACATTTTATATTTTCAATATCTTCTTTTCTTTTCGTAAACTTCCATTTGCAAAAAATCCTGTAGCAGTATAACGGTACCTATTACGACCCCGTTTGTACATTAAACGAAACCGAAAGAAACTCATAAAACAAAACATCAAATAACTTTTAATGACCTTTATGATGAATGATGAGAAGGTACGTATACGGCTGGAGGCCTTTGGCTATCAAAATGCTTATAGTCAACATAACACCTTTGTGTGGATTTCAATTTAGCAAACATACGAACGATCCCGCCCTCTCGGGACAATAATGACATAAATACGTGCCAGGTTTATTGATGCAATTACTCATTACCTAGGCGCTCGCGGATCGTGCTGATTTCCGCAATGTCTTTGCTACACGCGATCCATGATTGAGCGGTTGAAAAGTGGCGTGGAGAATCGTGAATTGATATTTGCTCAAATCGCACAAAACTGTTTACCGGATTTGATATTTCCTTGAGTTTTCCTGTTTGATATAATTGGCAAACAGGAATACACTAGCAATAGAAGGAAGAATTTCAGTAGCAAAGTTAAATAAAGGAAATTTTTCATTTTACTAGATCTTGGTAGAAATTGATTCTGCACATCAGATTCCTTAAAGGATATGTCTGTCTTGTCGGAAGAATTTGCAAGTGTTTGAGTTGGAAAACTATTGCAGAAAATCGGCTTTTTACAGCGGTCCAAGAAAGGTAGAAAGGTACCATGGAGAAAGTGTCTCAGATTAGATAACATTAATGGATTAATATCACCCTCTTCTCTCTCTCTCTCTCTCTCTCTCACTATTCTTGGCTTAACGACTTCTTAGGTCATGTCGGCCATTTCTGGCTTACTAGACTTATTTTAACACGAAGCCGGATAATCTGTCCTTGCTACGGGGCGACGGTCTAGATGGGATTTGGTACCCGGTCCTGTCCTGTAGAACCGGCGCCGTTTATCACATATACCCCCTATTGTTATTTAAAAATCTTAAAACCAAATTTTTATTTGAAACTTCATTCATTTCTACAGTAAATTTGACCTTCACTTCATCGAATCAAGCAAGGAAACGAAAGACTTGATCGAAAAGCGACGAACCTTTCTCTTGAATCCGTTCCCTACCAGCAGCTACATGACACTAAATGAAGCACATTTTTCGTTTAGATTCAATTATCATGTAAGCCACTCACATCAGAACTTACATTAGACAGTTTTTTTAACTAGGTTCAATGATACTTTACTTACTCTAGTTCGGAAGACGCCTGCACCAAGCCAAGACGACTAATAAGTGATTTAAGGAAAAAAGTAAAGATACGAGAATATTAATCCGTTACAGTTTTATTCAAAAAAAATTATGAAACTGCCTCATTAAATAAAAAGAATTTGAATAGCTCATAGTAGATGGGGCGGCCCGGTGGTGCATGTGAAAAACGGCGCCCGTCCACACGGCAGGACCGGGTTCAAATCCCATCCGGACCGTCCCCCCGTAGCATGGACTGACTATCCTGCTACGTGGTAAAATAAGTCTTGATATGGCCAGGCCGTTCTAACCGAGCAAAAAAAAAAAAGCTCATAGTAGATCATTTTTAGCTGATCCCACCATATAAGAAGTGTGTTCTTTTCCTCTCAAATAAGCTGACTTCGTCAGGTGTCAAGCAAAAGAAGTCAAGAAAAACAGAATATTAAAAAGAACACATTTAAATTGCGTTTTTTTCTAACAACATATGAGAATAACTATGTTGGTTAGAACACTTTCAGCACGTTTCATTAAGCTCATTACATTTGATACGGGTTTTGTTTTTCTCCCTAGCTACAGTAATTATGAAAAGGTATGTAATGGAGCCAATGTTAATACTTGCAAGAACAAAGGAAACGTGCTAGTTAAGTTAGTAGACCGTTTGCTTAAGCAAAACATCCACCGATAGCAGCACCTGTGTTGCGGTGTACTTATCGAGGTTCTTCTTCTCTGCGATACTTCTTGTAGTAAAAACAAAAACACCAACGATCACGTGACAAGTGGTACAAATGCGTTCTCAATCAAACCATTACAAAATGAGCAGCAAAAAAAGATTAGCAAAGCTGGTGAAAGGTTCACTTAAGCTGATCGTTACTTTTTTTTTCATTGCGACCTTGACGGTAATGAAGCTTTTTCTTCGAGTACCCGGAACTATAGCACGAAGAAGGTCCATTGCCGAAAGTGATCGAAACCTTCTTACCGGACTGTAATGCTATTAGTTGCCCATTTGTTTCCCGCTTTCCATACTTTACAGTCGGTTCTAGCCTTTACAACAAAAAAAATATTTTAAAATGTCTATTAGGGCAAAAGATCACTTTTAACATGTACAATGCCACTGGAACCATCCCCCATCCGGTCAATTCTTTTTTTTTCTATCATCAAACAAACTCCTCAAAGGATAATTGATGGCACCGCTAACTTTCAGCAGACTGATTGATTTCGAGCAACTGGGCAATAATTATCTCACGTCTGCTCCGCCGGTGGTAGCCACAATACATGGTCACCACAACCAGCGGGCACGCGGTTTGCGTGTGTCGCGTGTGCCGATTTTTCTTCGCGCATAAAAGCGGGAGGAGGTGGTGGTGGTGATAATTTTCTATTTCAATTATTGCTTTAAATCCATCCAAGCGCAGATTTACCGGTTCCTTTTACCTCTCGCTTCGGTGTTGCCTGTTAATCGCTCGGTAAATCGGTTCCGAGGTCGGCAGAAGAAACTGTACTATTTCTCTTGGCTCTTGGCGCAAATGATTCGCTTTCGACGTTCGCTAAATGGGTGCGAATGGTTCACCAGTGTGCCCTTACACCGATGATCTATAATCAGAAAGCACTCCGTCCGGTTGGGCTAGGTTGGGATTTGTCGATTCGTCTGGCTGCACTAATTAAGGTCACCGGGCTCTTGCGAATCTCCCGTCCCGTCCAAGCTAATCCGTTTACCCTTCCGAAGGTTCCGCAAGTCTCCGATTGGCCAGCTTGATTAGTTTGTTAATCCGGTTGTTTGGCTAAAAGCTGATGCTTGTCAAGATTTCGCATTTATTGTCATGTCGCATGTTGTGTCACGCAATAGTAAGTTCCAATCAAAGGTCAAAGGATAGCACGTTACAGCCCCCCCGTTTGCCAAAACGCTCCAAAATTGAAGCGTATAGCGTTTTAAATTAGCTTAGACAAACGAACAACCGAAATCGGTTGTATTAAGACGGTTCGTTGTTAATTTGCTGCGGTTGACAGTAGCAATACGATGTTTCTTCTCTTCTACTGTTCCGGGTCTGCAGTGGACAAGCGAAGCAGTGTGTTTAGCAGCAAATATTTGCTATATGCGGTAGCCATTAGGCATGCTAATAAAATGCACCCCCAGGTGTCAGAAATTCGCAAGCAAATACTAATCCGTAAGTAAATGCATGTCAGCTTTATGCTACCAAAACAACCATAATTTTGGATGTAAGGGTTGCGAAATTCATAATCTGCTAGATACATATGAATATTTAAATAATTTGTTAAAGGTGTTTAGGGATGATTGAACTATTACATAAAGAAAAACTGATGAATTTTTGACCTCCCTCCCTCCCTATTGTAACAAAACGTAACGCAGGAAGCATCCCACCTTTATTATCCACTCTCACTCTGCTCCCCTCTTATCACAAATATGAAAAATGACTTTTAACAGGGTTTGTCATGCTAATGGACCTGCTCGATACTTTTGTTCTGCAGTTATTTTAAACGATCGTATCACAGTAACTTCTTGAAAATTACACGGAAGTTTTGCTTCATTTTTACTTTTTATCTAAAATATATAAAAAATATTATATAAATAAATACAAATAAATATTTATAAAAAGTTGGTTAACATTTCCAAAACATAGAAACCATGGACGATCCGTGGTTAGATTTGCTAGAAAAATGCTATACTTTGACATGCAGCCAGCTTTCATCATTCCTTTCCGCCGATCTCGATGTTCCTTCCCTTTTATCTTCCTTGCCACTGTATGTTCCCATCTTTATTCCAACCCGCCGTTCGGTTTTTTGGCCGGAATGATCCCTGGTTAAGAGCATGCGCTTCTTTTAACAGAGACCATCACCTGTTCGATTTCAACGTTCCCATTTCCCACTTCCGCACTAGCCTCCTTAATAATTCCGCTTCCTCCTTATAACCAATCTTGCTTCCTCATGCAACATCTTCCATATCCCGTTCTTCCTACTCCCCTAGTTTTTAAGAACCATTGTGAAACGCATGCGGCTGATAATTTGACGAATAAATAAATAAATAACAAGAGAGCATCTTACTAAGAGGTAATATAATCTAACGATCGCCAGCTTTATGCTTCATATAATTGTGCCTTTTCCACATGTTATTATTGATTGTAATTTGAAATCCTTTAATCGATAGATCCGTTGGGGCGACCCGGTGGTGCATGTGCTAAACGGCGCCAGTCCACACGGCAGGACCGGGTTCAAATCCCATCCGGACCGTTCCCCCGTAGCAAGGAGTGACTATCCGGCTACGTGGTAAAAATAAATCTAGTAAGCCAGAACTGGCCGGTGTGACCTTTGGTCGAGTGGATAGAAAAAGATAAAAGATTCTTTCCCCTTTATCAGATATAATCATCTAGAATGGCGGCTAGAGGATAGATCTGAGTGTCACCTCTTCAGTGGATATTCTCTTGGTGTCGAAGAAACCTTTTTGTGGACGTTTTTACCGGACGATCATGGAGAAATTTACGAAAGGAAAGAGTCAAACAATACTTTACTTTTCATCGTTTTTACTCACATTTCATATTTAATATCTGATATTTTACACGAATGCATTAAAAGTCCAGAGTATTAGGAGTACCTTAGTTTATGTTACGTTGTATGTTACAAATTTGAACCTCCACTACCCTCTGTGTAACAAACCGTAATGCTGGCAGTAACCCTATTTCTCCCCTCTACCAGTGTTACGTAATAATTGAATGATCACTTAGTTGTAAATTGCCTTACAATAATAAAGTTAAACAAAATACACTTTATCTACAATACGGCAAAAGCCGTAATCATATAATAACATAAACAAAATACACTTTATCTACATAACACAAATTTATATTATCTCTCAATAAAATACAGAGAAACGCTGCTCATTAAATATAAGTTGGTTTACAAAATCGAATTCCATCAAACGGGTTTTTGCTGAACATGATCTCTGATGATTGGATTCTACTGAACAACAAAATTACACCCGTAATAATATCTAATTATTTTTAATATATTCTAATGTAAGGTTATGCTGCAGATTGCTTACAGCTTCTATGCCTTTGACCTATTAACCCTTAGGAATGTTGTTCTGATGGTACTAGAATAGAACATTAAGATTGATCTACAAACCGGAACCCTTCTCTACTGTTTGGGAAAAATGAACAGCCGATACATTAGCTGGATAGAATACGTCTAATAGATCACGCTCGGCGATCGTCTTTGTATCCTGGCTTGGTTGGTAGGATATACCACTGCCAACTGCGTTGTACGCTGGCTCCATACCACCCTCTACCGACATCACGGAATGCGGCAGGGGTGCCATGCACGGAACAAACACACACACACACACACAGAAGCCATTCCGAAGCGTGACAATGCGAGAAGTGAAACGTACACGTGTGATTTCGTTGTACCATTGCCGGTGGCCATTGTGTGTGCGCGCACGACAAGATGGCAATTATTGTCCGTTGCATTAGCATGCGCTACCGGTAACATGTGCGCGACCGTTGACGATTAGTTCTATTGCGATAGTGCTAGCGTAAGGATCGTTCTGAAGCGAACTGTGCCGCACTGATGGTGGTAGTAGGTTGAGCAGCCGAATTTACCGCACCGACCGAAGATGCGACTGGCCGTGTTGCTGTTGATGTTTCCGTTGCTGCTATCGGCGCATTACTTTCAATATGATCAACGGTACGCGACCAACGAAGAGAACGATATTCCGACTGAGGAGGATCCACCGTTTAGGGTGAAAGATGAAGATGCGTATCTAACGGTGGTAAGTGCCGGATGTGACAGACAACGTTCGCTAGACAGTGTGAAGACATCAACAAACAAGTGTTGTTAAATGTGGATATAGAAAGTACACCAAAAAGTGTCCAAATTTAGAGCGAAGATCGTTGCAGTGATCATAAGTTTAGTGCTAATTATTTAAACGATTGTTTCATAACTCTAATATAAATGGTGGTAGAAGTGATTGAAGTGAAATATATAGACAAAAACCTGCGCTTTGTGAAAAAGAGATCATCGGCAAGGATATGTCCAAGGATATGGCAAGGATATGATATGCGGGAAGTGTCCTTAGAAGAGAGTTTCAAAGACATTTTACAAATATTCGATTTCGAACATCAAACCAGAAGCTAATGCTGGACTCTGCACAAGTAGTACTTGAATGTGTTGTTGTAGATCTGGAATTATTTCCAGTGATTTGTTACTTATTTGGACGTAAGCTTAAACATTGAGTAGCCTTTGGACATAATCGTTTACAATTTGGAAGAGCTCCAAGAAGTGCCAGAAATTGTAGATCTATCTCTACACATTGCTTGGAAACCTGGAACTTGGAACAAAAGATTTTGAAATAATCCTGTTTTGTTGAAGACTTAACTGATGTTATTAAAAGAAATTATTCCATAGTTGGATATTTTTGCCATTCTCTCCCTAATTTGCCATACATTCCTTTTTGCTTAAAGCCACAACTCGTGTGGAAGTACGGTTACGAGATCGAAATCCACGAGGTGCAAACGGAGGATGGCTATCTGCTCGATCTGTATCGCATTTCGGGACGGCGGGCCGCTTCCGGTCAGCCACCACTCCGTCCGTACCGTAACGCACCGATCTTCCTGATGCACTCGCTACTGAGCAGTTGTGCCGACTGGGTACTAATGGGACCGGGACGTGGCCTTGCCTATCTGCTCGCTGATGCCGGTTACGACGTGTGGATGGGTAATGCACGTGGTACGCGTTACTCACGCAAACACACCTATCTCGATCCGGACCGATCGAACGAATTTTGGAACTTTACCTGGCACGAGATAGGGCTGTACGATGTGTCGGCCCTGATCGATCACGTACTGGCCGTGAGTGATCAACCGAGGCTGCACTATGTTGGCTTTTCCCAAGGTACGATGGTGCTGTTTGTGCTGCTATCAGAAAGGCCCGAGTACAATATGAAGCTGATCGATATGCAGGCTATCTCGCCATCGGTGTACATGTATCGGCTCGTCGGACGGATCGTACGTACGTTTGTTCAGCTGGCGGATCCACTTGTGGCGGCACTCGATGCTGCCGGTCGGCACGAAATTCTACCGAACAGACGATTCATCGCACCGCTGGTAAAGATCGTGTGTCCCGATGCGAATGTTACCGTGTGCCGGGAGTTGCTGTACGATGTAGCGGGCAAGAATCCACCACAGGTGGACGATGTAAGTATGTCTTGAGAATTATTCTATAGTGCGGTAGGAAAATCAACGGACAGAATGCGTCTCTGCACAAGTTATCGAAGTGTTAAAGCAATGTTATCGAGGATGGGTTGGTGGTTTACTGATAGTGATGTCGATCTTCATACGACAAGGCGGATACCAAAGCCGATCGCGTCCGAACCGTATCTGTGTTGTGTTGAAATTGGACTCTAATCAACTAAATGTTAATCACAATATTTTACACTAGCTGAAGATATTTCCTTTTTTTTGTTGGTTGGTTGGTTTTAAGATTAAAGAGAATTTGAAATATTTGAGTTTCTTACGTCTCGGAAAAACTTTTTTTTGATGTTCATACGATCTTCTAGATCATGTCTGCTATACGATGGTTTTACTAGACTTATTTTTCTCTTCTCTTTTTATCGACGCGAACAATTCTGTTGTCTTTTCCTGGACAACAGCGACATATGGCCGACAAAAGTCGGCCTTTTCGGTTTTACTTAACATATTTTCCTTCAGGTTATAGCCTATTCAGGACCTGGATATAAAATCCCGTTCAAACCCGTGATCCAGGCCTGACTACACTGCTTCGGGTAAATACAGCAAAGTAATGTCAGAATACCATTTCAGTCAAAATTTCTTGAGGTCTTGTAGTGTTACAGAAAAGTCTACTAATGTACATGTAATTTTCCAATGTTTTCACCCAAAACTTGAGGCTTTCCCTGACTTTATTTACCTGCAGCAGGAAAGTCAGTTCTGCCTGGTCCGAATGGGACTTGGTTCCCAGTTCTGTCGTGTAGAGACCAGTGCCCCTACCATCTCTACTACCGGGCCCAACACCTTTCCGGGCAAATGTAATTTTCCAATATTTTCCTCCAAAATTTGAGATGTTGTTGTGCACAAAAAGTAACCATTTCGTCCTTGAAGAGCATGGAGCAAATTTGTAAATAACTCGATTAAAATTAAGCGTGTTCCATTAAGAGTTCGGTACTGTTCAGCAAAGATGATTCAATTACCTGGACTTATTTCGTAATATAAGACCCCTTTCCGTTCCCACCATTTACAAGTAGCTCACATCACAAAACAATGTACTCGGAAAACACTTTTTCCACCAGCTTACACAAGTTTCCCACTAAACCTGCTAAATTTTCCTTATCGCAGAAAATGTTGCGCATCTTCCTGGGTCATTTCCCGGCCGGAGCATCCCTGCGACAGCTGCATCACTTTTCCCAGATCATCCGTACAACCCGGTTCGCTAAGTACAGCCCTCAACGTGTCACACGAATAGGCCTTCCCGCAACACCGGCCCCACTATACAATCTTACCCGGGCCACCATCCCAGTCGTAGTGTACTACGGACTAAATGATCATGTGGTTAACTTCCGTGATGCACTGCAGCTAGCCGAGGAGGTACCGAATCTGGCCGCTGTTCATCAGATTGCCGATCGGCGCTTCACTCACAGTGATTTCATACTGGCGAAAAACTCGGCCCGTCTGATGAATGGCCTTTTGCTACAGGAACTCGACCAGTACGATGGTACATCTTCGAATGCGGCACGGTGAAACTGTTTCCGGGAAGTGTCAATCTGATTCCAGCCAAACACCGGCCACTAGAGCATTAATAGCTGGAGTTGTACCGCCCCCTAACGGAAAGTGCACACCGTAACGTGGGTGGATGACGTTGTGGGAGGAAGGTGTGTGTTCGAACCATTACATGGTTGCCTATTACTCAGCGCACGAAAACATGAATGCAACCCCCGGCTAATTAGTGCCATTCGTTGCTACTAATCACTGCTTGTGAGGTTCGGGCGTCGATGGAATTGAGTACGACCGGTACGTGTTTGATGGATGCTGCTACTTAGTTCGTAAGATGACACCCGTAAATCGAAACCGTGCTTCCCGGTTGCACCCGAACGCGTTTCCAGCCAAGATGTATAATGACGGGGGCCGATGGACTTCAACAACTAAGCTATGTTATCGAAAGAATCATTCAATTTACTGTTCCGCACGGTGCTAATCAATTAATCATCATGTAAACGAGCCCAGAAATCCATACTGTGTGATTAATGTATCGCTTTAACGTGCAGGGTTGCAACCATTCACAAACATTCCATCGCGTCACAAACATGGGTGACCTTAAACTTCACCAAAAGAAACTCCAAATGGGCTGTCGGAAGCCGTCAAAACCCTTATCGATCGCGTACCAAATTTTGCGTCCCAATCGCACCATTGTTTGTGCTGCTGATTAGCGAAATGAAAGCCGGCGAGAGGATTACGGGCGTGTCAATGAACGGCTGGCAATGAGGTCCCGTGGTGGTGTATTATATCATATTATTATTGTTTTTTTTCCGGAATCCTGCACCGATAGGAAGGAATGTGTGACATGCGTAATGGTGAATTCACAACCGGTTCCTACGGTTGGTACTGTTAAAACAGGCCACCAAGCGCTAATGAGATGATTGACAGGAGGGAATCGAGCCGTTTGCTAATACCGTTTAAGGTCACTAGAAGATGGTTAAAATTAGTGTTATTAGTGTGTGATACATTTTAGCTCAACGTCAATGTGGATGCAGAAAAATGTTTTCCCTCAGAAAAAGCGTTTAAAAAAAAATACTAAACACTTCCTTAGTTCAGTTGTACATTAAATGTATTAAATGTCATCAACGAGTGTATATGTTCATAACAGTGCCAAGTATGTAATGAAAGGTGTATAATATGAGAAAAGCATACGAAGCTAATTTTGATTAAATAAACAAAACTTTGTAAAACAAATTCAAAAAATTTTAATTGCAAAGAATTTTCTTCATACAAGGTCTTCTTCTTCTTCTTTTTGGCGTAACAACCTCTGAGGTCATGCCGGCCATTTTTGGCTTACGAGACTTCTTTTACCACGTAGCTGGATAGTCAGCCCTTGCTACTTCATCCAAGGTAAGGTAAAACTGGTAAATTTTTAAAACATCACATTTTTGTTGTGCTTTAGATTAAAACATAAAATCAGACTCAGATAAAAATTGATGTCCTCAATATGATGAATTTGTTATTCTAAATCAGAAATCGACCAACTTTTCAACACACGGACCAACGTACAGGCTTACTTTAGAAATCTGACAATCATTTTGTCTACAAAAAAGTCATTTTTTTGTACAAGTTCATCCCATACGGAATTCTTTCCGCTTTTTCAGATTTACTTACACAAATCAGCACTGTCTTATGTTTCATAGTAAAGTTACACAGATAGTCAGCGGTAGAAAATCTCCGATTGTCCGTCTCATCATAAGTTTCCGAAAAGAAAATTAATTCTACGTCACGACGCCGGGAGAAGAAGAAGCTTATCTTCTCTGTGGATGTTCTAATGATATAGCAATGAAAGAAACTAAATGTTTCCGCACGGTGTCGATCTTAATCGATGGAGATTTCAACGCATGGAAAGATAGGAAAGAAACATTTATCGCGTTTTTTCCCGTCACACGTACACGGTCGAATACGCTCCTATGTTTGATAATAATATATTTTGCGTTATTGTTGCTGCACAAAAAAAAACATCAAATAAGACAAAACCAACATACTTCCTTAAACTTTTGCAACAATATGTGTGCTAGTATAATAAATAAATAAATGTGCGATAAGCGATAACAAATAAATACAATTGATATAAATAAATTATTGCTGTCTACTACTATTTTAATGTTTTTATGCACATTTCATTCGAATTATGATCAATTGCTTTTTGAAATACCACGTGTTTTTCGAGTGTGAGATAACTTGAGCTTACAGCTAATTTTCGAGCAGTTCCCCAGACTGCACGATCTATGAAAGCTCCACCGTACTGAGCTTTTTAAAAGCTCCCTTTGCAATGAGAGTCGAATTTGTAACGTACGTTTTTTATTCAATTAAATTGTGTAAATAACAATATATTCGTCACAAAGTATTTAATCATCGATCCACAGTGTGATAAAATTGGCCACTAGAAAAGTGAAAAAAAGTTAAAAAAAAGCTCCATAAAGAAATGCAATTTCAAATTAAGCTTGTGTAGACCATCTTCAATGCATGATGCCATGCGCATATTAGCAACGATCGTGACATTTTCAAGGACACAACGTATCATCAATGACACTTCGACTGGACCTAAAAGCCTAAAGAAGCAAGGCTCAGTGCGATTGGTTTGCCTTGACTTTCATCAACAAGGAAAAGCATTACAAGGAAAGGGTTCATTCACGCTTTCAGTTTGGCGCTTAGTACAGCAACAATGAAGAAGTAATGGAAAGTTCTAGGCTTTGTTTTTTTTTCATTTCAGAGTTATTTACATTGATAAAATCATTGCACTGTACGTTTATGAATATATAAAGGTTCGATTAAATTGATTATAAATTATTAATCATTATTTTTAATATGCGATATTTAATATTAATTATTAACTTTACGCTCTTTATGTGCAACCATGAATGTATTATGGATAGTTCCATGTTTACGATGAAAATGGTGTTGTAATAATTGAAATTTCTTTTTTCTTCTTCACCATTACAATGCTTTCCTATGTCCCCAGCAACACGAGTTAGTTAAACCAATTACCCATTTGCGTGTATTCGTCCCGAGACTTACCTGCTTACACTTGCAGTTAGCAAGTTCACTCCAAACCCTTCGATACCGTAATACAATTTCACGTGCTCGTGAGAACTCAGTGCGATCGCGGGATGATGATAGCCGTGGGTATTAGATTAGAATCGTTAGACGTAGTAAAGCTGTTCTCCTTCCGATCGTACGGGCATGTCAGTAGTAGAATGGCATCCGACTCAGAACGTTCGATTCTAGCTCGGGGCTCCAGTGCCGGACAGCTGACGACCCTGCTGTTGTCATCGGTCGTACTGCTATCGTACGGTGTTGTACCCCGATTCTCGGAAGCAGCATCGCCTAACCGGCTCCGTTCAGGAGATGTCAACGATGTTGGTAGCTATTTTGCGATTGACGTCGAAGATGGTGCACTGCGTACGGTAAGGGAAAAAGTGAACTTAATCAGTGACATTAGATAAAAGGTGTAAAATTTATGTGTGTGGTGCTTTTCGTTTTATTTCTTAGTCCAATCGTTATATATAGTATAACAACAAATGCCGTACAGGAAAAATCGTCTTAAACCTTATGTGAAAATGTTACAAACAGTCTGTGCTGCACAATTTATGATCTCTTTAACTTTTTTTTGAAAATTTAATTTAATTTAATTAATTTAGAGATAATTTGTAAAAAGATATTCTTAGAAGATAGTGAAGTGTTATATTGGAAATACTCGTTACAGCCGGAGCTCATTACCAAGTACGGCTATCCAGTCGAAAGTCACGAAGCTACGGGTGCCGACGGATATATCATATCACTAACCCGGATACCACCAAAAACACGTCGTCACCAGACACCGATACTGCTCGTGCATGGTTTACTAGCGAGTTCTGCCGACTACCTAATTATCGGACCCAACAACAGCCTAGCGTATCTGCTCGCCGACAGGCACTACGATGTATGGCTGGCAGATATGCGTGGCAATCGATACTCTCAACGCCACACGCGTCTGAACAGTAGCTCACCGGAGTACTGGGACTTTACCTGGCACGAGATGGGCTACTACGATCTACCGGCAGTGATTGACTACATCCTACGGCTTACCGGTGCCCGTCAACTGGACTACATTGGACACTCGCAGGGAACGACCGTGTTCTTCGTAATGGCCTCCAGTCGGCCGGAGTACAACGAGAAGATCGCACACATGTACGCACTCTCACCGGCCGTTTGTTTGAAGCGTGTTCGAAGTCCTCCGGTACGATGGTTGCTACAGCACGTGTTTGCCCTCCAGGATCTGTTCGATGCGTTCGGGGTGCAACAGTTTCTGCCTCACTCGAACCTACAGTACGAGATCTCCCGCACACTATGCCCGTTGACCGATCCGGACAACATATGTATGCAGGTCGTGAGTATGACGGTGGGCCCGAATCCTAAAATGACCGACATGGTTAGTAGTGCACGTGGAGCAGTTTTGAGAATGAGTATTGTTAAACAATTTTTGTGATTTTTTTCCCTTCTGCGATGTGATCCTTCCTGTAGATGGCAATGCAGGTGCTGGTCGGCCATGATCCGGCCGGTGCATCCGTGAAACAGTTGCTACACTTTGCCCAGTTGCAACGTTCCGGGCAGTTCCGGCAATTTGATTACGGTCGGCGCAACAACATCGAACGATACAGCTACTGGAAGCCACCGGCATACAATCTGAGTGCAGTAACTGCCCCGGTTACGATCCTTTACGCGTTTAATGATTGGTTGGTTGATCCACGGGATGTGGTACGATTTTCCCGGCTGCTACCGGTACAACCGACGATGCACCTGGTGGAGGATGAAAACTTTAATCATTTGGATTTTACGATGGCTAAAAATGCACGCCCCATGGTGTATGAACGTATACTGAGCGATCTGGAGCGACGTGAACGTTCGAACAGTAGCGTATGATAGCGTTTGCCGATCGATGTAAGTATAATAATTTTATACTGTAAAATATCTTAAAATTCTAAGCACTTATTACAAAGGAGTACACAGTTCAGCCTGCTAAAGGGTTTAACAATAGAAGCCAGGCGTGATGATAGTGGAAATAATGTGCGATCTAGCTTAAAAGAATATTCTTTGAATTACCTAACGAGTTTCAAAAAGCATAATGAGGAGCGTATATTCTAAGTTTTTAGCTGAAAATCTTTATTAACTAATGACCTGTAACTGATTGATAGCTTAAACATGTGTGAAATGGAAAAGTAGTTTCGTATCTTTTCGTGCGTTTAAATCTTTCTCCTTTCGTTCAAGAAAAAAAGAACAATATTTATATCTCAAATGTTAATTTCAAAACATTTTTTTTACTTTTTCGCTATACCACTCTTCAATGTTAGCTAGTAATGTGACACCCAAAGTCACCAGTTGAAGATCTGCAGCACGATCAAAGCGGATTAATTGAAGAAGATTTCAATGCAACGAAAGAGATGATACAAACAATATGTAATGAAATTAATTAATTCATAAAAACATCATTTCACATAACTGCAGTTTAATCATTGTTTCCAAATAAACAACACACAAAATGGTACCAAAGTATTGGATCGCTAAAAGTGAACAAAAACTTACGATTAAGGGCAACGATAATTTATGAGCCAGCTCTCCAGTAACTCGTGAGACGATGTTCACCATCATATGAACACGCTCTGTTTATCCGTGAGAGATATTAGATAGCTACAGATATACAGATAACACACGATCACGTAAGAAAACGATATGTAAAAAGTTAACCAATTTCCTTTCCGCAATTTAGTACGATAGCCAATGGAAATAATAAAAAGGAAGTGTAGTTTGAAAGTCATATCGCATCACCAAATAAGCTGCTCATAATGCCATCAGCACATAACGCTAGCAGTTACAATAGCGGCTGGAATTGAGCTGAACTTTCAACCTGCAATCATTTACCCGCCCTACCTTAGATACAGCTTCACTCTACGATCGGTTGCTACTTCCTCTAATCGGTGCTGTCCAACCCCACTCCATAATCAATCGGCGTGATTAGATAATAGGCATCTGGTCCGAAAGGTACACAATTTGATTTACCGTTCGGTTGCCTAGTGCCGGTGACTATGGCGCACTATCTCTATTTGCATTCGCACGCCGATATTAGCTAAGATAACAATCGGCAATGGTTTGATGATTGACGCTCATCGTCGTTTTTTTTCGCTATCTCTGTTTTTTGCGCGTTCAAACTAACGCTTATCGCACGTTCTGTTCACAATGTGATTTGTTTTCCTTACTGGTGTTTCATCCCTTCCCTTGCGCTGGTTGGGAAAACATGCTAAATTGTCGTTAAGAATTGGGAGAAAATTGCCAGCCAGAGGGGGTTAGGCTTATTTTAAACCACGCTGGAAGAGACAATGGTAGCGGGAATGTTGATTTAAATTCCAACGAACAAAATCGATTCAAATCGGCATGCATTTTACGCGGTAGATTTCCATTATATTTGCGATTAATAGTAAAACGGTGAGATTGAAACAAGCGGATTCTTTTTATACACAATATAATCAAGTTCAGTGCTACATTGTGATATTAAATACGACAACGCTATCGTGTCAAATGATTGTTTTAGCTAAGTGTAGCATTTTGTAATTTTAAATGATTTATTTTATGTAACTAGTTTGCAAATAATCATCATCTTTTTTTCCTGCACCTGTTAAGATACTTTCATAAATACGATTTACGTTAGCAAGGTCATTGAATAGCATACCATCACTTCCAAAGTGCAAACATATGCCAAATGAATTATTCAAACCACGACACACTAACTATTTTTAAAACTGATAAGAATAAAAATTTACCTAAATTCAACGTAAACTAAGTGTCACAAATAAATACGCCTTTAATCTTCTACTATAGCAGCCAGATGATGCCGCTTGTGAATTATGAAAATGTTGATGACAGCAGCTGAACAACTACAAGCTGGAAACTGATTACCGTCTTGCACCGGCTCTTACCATTCATGCGGAACAGGGCAAGTGCAAACCAGAACCGCTTGCAGCCTCCAATCGAATAAAATCTACTTAGAGTCAAGGCAAAGGACAACCAATCTCCCGCTCGTTTACCTTGACCATGGTGCGTACACCGCCTGGTGCCGCTGCAAGTGCAACCGAGCAGCAACTGCATTCGATTTGCAGCTAAAGAAAGTGTAACCAGTGGGGCAAACTCATGCAGGTTTGGTTTAAAATCGTGTCAGTACTGAAATGACCGTGGTTCGTTACGGAAATACAATCCGCGTCTGCCCTGTGAGGTGGAGTACGTTCTTTACGAGAAGTCTCAGCACTAACGGACAATGGTTTTGGGTGATATGTGTAATGGTTCTCCCGCTGGTGACGAGTACGCGTGTTACTACCGGTGGATACGAGAGTGTTTTTGCGATCGACGAAGAAGACGGAATGTTGGAGACGGTGAGATTAATTGGAATGCTCGAAACGGAGAATTGTGTTACGGTCTAAGTGTATGCAATAAATTTGTGTAAATAAATCTAGCAAAATACTGATCAAATTATCGTAAAACTTCAGTGTAGCATGTATACCTGTTTGCAATGCTCAAGTGGACACAACATACACAAAATGTTGCATGACGTTTTTCGATCATGTTTGTCATGCTCCTCTTGTAACTTAATAAGCTAAATTAGGGTCCTTCACCGACACAACTTCATGAGTCACCTAGCATTCTTAGTGCTTTTTTCCATTTGTGTGTGTTAAGTGTTTGGTGTCTTAGTGTTAAGTATTAAGATTAACCCTGTGCCATCTACCATCTTTCCTTGTTCCTTTGGTGTCCCCCAAGGCAGTGTTTTACGTTCTGTCCTTTTCCTTGAATATGTCAATAATGTATCGTCTATCCTTCCCTTTGACGATCATATGCTTTTTTTTCTTTCTTCCTGTTGTGTCTTTATATTTCTTCAGCTTTTGTGTATACAATTATAGTGTTGTCTGTCCTTCTCCTGTTCTACACAGTCCGGATGGTACGTTTGTATGAACGATGGATCCCCAATTGGTCGAGTTGTTTCAGTTCTCGATCTGGGAGTGGGAGTGACACTTGAAGCTTCTCTTTGACATCCACATCTCAAACGCGACTCACCCCTTAGACTTATGATACGCTTATGTACGGAGTTGTTTGATCCTCTTTGTTTCAGAACACGGTTTTGTGGTTTAGTTTAGGATTTATCACCCAAATCAATTCGCTACCAAATTTTGGAGCTTTATTCACTGGAATCTAGATGGTCTTTAGCTCAAGCTGTATTTATCGACCGCGTGCTTCTTGGAATTACCGACACACCGTACCTCCTTTCTCTCATTCGCCTATATGATATGTTCCGTTCTCTTGCTCCCCGTCCACCTTTATCGTTCCCGACGCGTTACACATGCTATACCTCAAATGATCCAATAAAAGTTTGTTTTTCATTTTGACTTTAGAATTTCTCTATCTGCACTCGATTTTTATCTGTTCTCGAAAACTTCATTCTGTCGTTTCTCCCAATATTACTTTCCTATTTTCTCTATTTCTTCATTATTTTCCTCTTCTTTCAATCTGGGCTCTCTTTGCTGTTTTTGCATGGTTATGATTATTGTGAATTCTTCAGTTTATTTTAGTTTCTTGTTTATAGAATTATTATTACCTTTACCACTTTAAATTGAAAAGAGTAAAAAAATGGCTGTAACTTTACTATTTCATCTGTAAATCTCGATACGTTGTATAAAATAAGTTTTTTTTCGCCTGTTTAGAACGGCTAGACTGTATTAATAGTCTAGACTTATTTTACCACGTAGCAGGATAGTCAGTTCTTGCTACAGGGGGGCGGTCCCGATGGGATTTGAAACCCAGTCCTGTCGTGTGAATCGGTGCCGTTTATCATATACACCACGCCATATAACACCAGTTAAGTTGAGTTAATTTTTACATGGAACAAAGATGTTTAATTGTGCAGTTTACGATCTGTACAACAAATCTTTAGTCATTATAGAACAGAGAGCTAATGGCGATGTAGGAATCAGTAATTTATTAAATATTAAGTACACATAACATTTGTTGTCTTAACGCTTCAATAAACGTAGTTAAAAATAATTGTCCACTATATAAAGAAACACGGTCACAAAAATTGTCCCGTAAAAGCTATAGTTGAACTCAGACTCTCAATAATAGTGTCACAATAATTCACAACTATTTATGGTAAAACAGTAAGCCTTCGATATTTATAAAGATTCTAAAGAATAAGTCGAATGAGTCAAACATTTTCTCGTTAGTTCAAATCATTCAATTTGAAACATTATTGTGAATCACGAGACCTCATGCTTAAAGGTTCGGTTTAATACATCGAAGACCGTGTATCGAACATCATGTATCATGTTGGGCAAATAACCCTTCTTGTATTTACACTTTATAAGCACAGAAGACCTCATTTGATTTTTCTTGACTTTACTCATTTGTATAGCCCAATATTCAATTCTGCGTAAAATACGATAGATTTAGAGAATTTGTAACCTCTTGTGATTAAAGCTCATTCTGTTTCTTCTTTATAGTCTGAACTGATCCACAAATATGGATACCCAATCGAACGACACGAAGTTATCACCGACGACGGATACGTGCTGGCGTTAACGAGAATTCCTCCCAAGGATAAACCATCCAATCTATCGCTTCCGAAGCTTCTGGTGCACGGACTGTTTGCTAGTTCTGCCGATTTTCTTATCATTGGACCTAACAATAGTCTCGCTTATCTGTTGGCTGATCAGGGCCATGATGTATGGATGGCGGATCTGCGCGGCAATCGATACTCTCGTCGACACACCACCCTGTCACCTGACTCGCGAGCGTTCTGGGACTACACCTGGCACGAGATGGGCTACTACGATCTGCCGGCCACGATCGATCACATCCTGCACGTCACCGGTACAAGGCGCCTCCATTACATCGGCTATTCGCAGGGAACGACTGTGTTCTTCGTGATGGCCTCCAGTCGGCCAGAGTACAATGAAAAAATCAGTCGCATGTACGCCCTATCACCGGCTGTATATGTGGAGCACGTTCGAAGTCCCATCTTTCGATGGTTGGCAGAGAACGGTCCCGCTGTCAAGTGTTTTCTAGACACTATGGGACTGTGGCAGGTGTTACCCCACAACAAGGCACAGTACGCACTGCAGAGAACATTGTGTCCAGCAAGCATAGCGCGGAATATTTGTGTTCAAATGCTCGAGCTTTTGGTTGGGCCCAATCCCAATGGAACGGACACGGTAGGATGGCTTATTTGTTCATGTGTTACCCTCCGCTAATTCGTATTAATAACCATTTTTTGTGTCTATGTTTTAGCTGGCACAACACGTAGTTGCTGGACATAATCCTTCCGGAGCATCAAGCAAACAGCTGCTACACTTCGCTCAGCTGAACCGCTGCGGTCGTTTTCAACAGTTTGACCATGCGCGGAAGGATCTAAATCGCGCCGCCTATGGAAGTGAACATCCACCGAAATACAATTTGTCCGCTGTCACTACACCAATTGTGATATTTTACGCCCTAAACGATTGGATGGTAGATCCAGCTAATGTTGTACGATTATCGAGTGGGCTACCGAATCTCGTTTCCATGACCGCTGTAGAGGATCCCAACTTCAACCATCTTGATTTTATTATAGCGAAACGTGTTCGTGAGCTTGTGTATGATAAAATTCTGCTCGACCTGAACTGAGAAGCATAGACTGTTGATCAAACGTGAAGTACAAGGTTTATATATAACACAGTAAGTTTAATAGGAGATAATAAAGCACTTGTAAGATTTACATGATTTTAATTTTGAAAACATTCATGTAAAATCAGTATTTTTTGTATAATTTTTATGTTAGTGAAATAGATTCGTGTTTAGCGCCAAACTGCAGCCTCAGACAATTGGCAGACGATGGCGTCATATACTACTGGCTAGGTTAGAAACCACGTTGCATAATCTTACCGAGTAGAGTGACCTTGGTATCATGTACCTCTGCAACGAACACGGAGATTGTAGTATTCTCTTCTTTTAGAGACATGGAATACATAGGCATGTAAGATTATATGATCCGAAAATTGATGTCTTTTTATATGGTGAAAATATATCAAGAAACGACAATTTTCGATACCTTGGTATCCGGGTGGCCGAAGAGAAATTGTGTGACAAAGAACTTCTTTTCGCCATGTTTCCTTCCAAACCACATTCCAACGTCGGGGATCAAAGAATAGGTCCATCTCTCATTCATTGAGTTGCTCCAAACCTCCTGCCACTTACTCTTCGACTCCGACTTAACTGCTGCATCAGCAAGAGGTTGTGTTCTCCTCAGGGGTGATGTAGAGCAGCATGATTCGCGCAATTACGCATACCGCAACATATGATATGGCTGCTTGGTCAACCTTTGATTGGCGTGAATGTTGCCATGGCATTTGCGGTCTTCACAGCCTTCCCACAGACTTCCACAAGGTGCCTTTAAGTTCAGCCGATCATCGATGATGACTCCGAGATATTTTAGATATCTGGTATACTCTATGTAATGCGAGCCTACCAATAACGTAGCTTTCTGAACTTTCTTGTGGCTGCTGATGGGTATAAAATTCGTTTTCGCGTGCTCAATTTTCTATTTCACTGCTCTCATCCACCAATCAATCCTGCTGACTGTCCTCTTGGAGGTTCAGTTCAGTTACTGTCCCAGCAGTGCGAGAGTCAGCACACTGTCATACATGACGTTTCACAGAGTGGGTGCAAGAACTGATCAATGTGGGATGCTTGCCATAACCAAGGTTGTCACGACTTTTTCCTCCGTGTCGTATTGGAACACATGTCCTTGAAGATAGCTCACATTGTCGTAATCTTGGGGCCGCGCCTATCCATACGATTCTTTGGAAAACGTTCGTTCAGGGTTTTAAAGGGGCCTCTAGTGCTCGAGTTCGACCAGGTAGTCAATGAGGGGGGGGAGGGAGGGGGGAGGGTGAGGGGTTGGACTACTGCTCGGGCTCCGTTACGTATGAAATGTTCTGTCGTCTTTCGGGGGCCCTCCACGCGACGGGGACCTAGGCGGCCGCCTAGTCCGCCCACCGTTAGACCTGCTACTGGCTGCAGCTCCGACGTGATGCTTTAAGCTGCCCGTTGAATCCGGCAACACCACTCCGAGCTCTCGAGCAGCTTCATAGAGATGTTGTCCTTGGTCACGTGTTGTTTGTCCCTATGCCCAGCTGCTCACACCTAATATCCGCGAACGTCGGTCATTCGAACATGACATGGGCCACTGACTCTACCGTATCTTCGCACCGTGGACAGTCGTGAAACGAGGCGAAACCGCAGACATGCAGGTACTCACGCGTAACCGACGGAGAACATGCCGGAACCATTGACCAGCCTCGTCATCGGCCAGGACCTGCAGCATATCCTGGAACTGTTTCTTCTTGCTTTCCCGAATTGCCCTCCGTAGGGCGACACGCGCCTCCCGATGCTTCTCCCGAGCAATCTTCGACCTCCTGTGCAGTACTTTCTTCTCGCGTCCTGGCCACCCGGCACAACTCGCACAACTCCTCTATGGCTGGAGTCCACCAATACGTCTGTCGAGATGTTTGACCCCGGGACGGATAAATACGCAACATTATCTCTTCACAGGCCACCTTCAATCCAGGTTCCAGTCCCTTAGTGTCTGTAACTCTCTCGGTGAACCGAGTCATTTTTAGCGCAAGGTCGAAGCGCCGAGGACTAAATTGACCGGTCCGCCATCGCGTCTCGGCTTCCCGCACTGAAGACAGCTCTTGCCGTCCTCGTTTCCCCCTAGACAATCGGCCACTCTATGGCCCTCCGCAACACACCGGATGCAGGCCTTGGATCGGTCTGTTCCCTGGCAACCCTTGACGAAGTGTCCACGCTCCAGACACTTAAAACACCGCTTGAGGTCTTGCCTCAATCATCTAGCAAGCTGTCTATACGAGTATTAGCCGTTTGCCGACGCAATGCTCGGCCTCCGTACGAGGAAGTTTAACCCAGGCGCGCTTTGTTCCATCTCGCCGGTCTCAGACTCTCATCGTCACCACCGAGGATGATTTCTCTATCGCGATTAACAAGGCCTATCCACGCCGATTTTTTCCTGAAAGCCTTCCAGGATCGGACTTGTACAGATGGTTTCGTACATATTCAGGTAGCCGGTGCCCTCCTTCGGAACCACAACGATTGCTTCCGGCCGCTGCTGCCGCGAACGCCCCTGAGGCTGCTGACTTTGTTACTGCTGCTGACCTTCTGCTCGGTGGGAATCGTTCTTGCGGTTTACGACATCCATCCACAAACCGCCTTCCGCTGCATAGAGCGTTGCCACCGATGCCGCCAGCCCATCCTGCTGTTTTCGCTCCCGCTGCCACTGTTGTTCCCGCGGCTGTAATCGTTTCTGCTACTGCTGCTGATTTGGTGCCGGCTTTCGCCGCACCACCTCGGCCCAGGAGCCGCCTTCCTGGCCACGAAACGTCTAGACCATCCCCGCCACCTCCTCCTGAAGCTGCTGTCGCTGTTGAGACTTCTCGCTCGATCCATGCTGCAGGAATTGGGAGAGCTGGGCCAAAAGAGCCGCGCTATTTTCCTTCTCCATTCGGAGGTCCTCACGCAGACGAGCCACGTCCTTCCTCGCTAGCGCTTCGTGGTGCGTGTTTCCTGTAAACTCCCACTTCTTAATGCTTTTATGCAACCTTCTTCACAGGAGTTGTCCGAGAAATGCACTTTAACACCACTACAAATTTTCCCAAATGTATTAGGGGAACTTTAGACGCACAATTTCACTAATAATCGCTAATTCTTCCGAGAAGTCTTGGTTGTTCACTCCTGTTTTTCGCGGTATCACCTTTACGATACACCATAACGGTGTGGTGTGAATTATATCAGTAGTGTCAAACTCAGTTCGGCTTGCGGGCCGGATTGCAAACAAAAATTAGGCTAAAGTCTGAAACACGACCTCCCCCACTCACGGGCACTCATTTGAGTGACTTTTTTCGTGCAGGGTGGTTCGAGTTGGAGCTTTCGCGAATAGCTCCGGCCACAGACATGGTAGCGATTAGTGGTGCATGGACGAAATGTAGCCACAAGTGCCATCTAGCCATGGCCAGAAGAAAGTTTGGCGATATCTTGGATACCGGCGGAGCTATGGGGCAAAGTTGGGCCAAAAATGAGGAAAATTTTACGGTTTCACAAACAGCGTATGGAACTTGGTTCCTCGATGAATAAATCACTTTTCACTATGCGAAAACCTCCTTACAATTTAATAGTAATTGTAAAAAAAAATCAAATTCAGGCCACATTGCATAGTCTCCGAACCATACTGTACGAAAAATTGACACGCAGATGAGTGACCGTGAGTGGGGGGGTCGTGTTTCAGACTTTAGCCCGAAAACCTCCTTACAATTTAATCGTAATTGTAAAAAAAATCAAATTCAGGCCACATTGCAGTCTCCGAACCACCCTGTACAAAAAATTGACACGCTGATGAGTGACCGTGAGTGGGGGGGGGGGCTTGTTTCAGACTTTAGCCCAAAAATATTTTCAATTTTCCAAGCTAAACCTCACCCAAGCCAGATATTAATCTATGCACTCGCGGGCCGGATCCGGCCCACGGTCCGTATGTTTGACATGTCTGGTTTATATGGTCGCACGTTTAGCCAGCCGGCCTCTATAACCTAGCTTATAGATTTCGGGGAAATCCCCTTTTAGAAGTCACGAGGTATGTGTTGTTACTTGGACTAATCCCGATGGGAATGGTGGTCGACTGTGTTACCACTTCAAGATTAGAAACACAACTGGTGTTGGTATTAAGACCAGCTTTTGCTACTTAACCAGTGACCGGTGATGACCAGTGTGATGCCGCTAAGATAGCGATTAGAAATGATGTCGTTTCGCTATCTAGTCCATTCTTCGGTATCAAATTGTTTGATCATTGATCAAAATTTATAGCGCTTATAGAGGCAGGTTCTAAGAGCAAAATCTTAATGTATATAATGATTTTGTTGCTCTACAAGTGCATCCTAGCGCCCCACAAGCAGTAAACCAGCTCTTCCTTAGTGCTACAGTTCCATTGTTAGTACAGATTCCTCGTTGCGTGAGAAAGTCAAGGTAATACCTCATGAACTTCGCCTGATGGTTCTGCCGGGCATTTTCGTCAATAAGTACGGCCATATAGACAAAATGAACCAGTATTCAGCTCCGTAGCGTGGGGTTGGCGGGGTTGGCCATCGCCAAGGGCGCTAGGTCTAAAGGGGGCGTCAAAATAAGAAGTTGTCGTAATACAATCGCCAGGCAAATTTGTTTTGAAAAAATCCTTAGGTACTGCTCTGGGATTTGTCGTATACGACGAACGACAAGAACAAACGTATAGCGCTGTATGAAGGTGCTCTGTCAGATCTTGTAAACCTCCTTCGGCTCTCATGACCCGCTGGGGCTAAAAAGTCTGAAACAAGACCCCCCCCCCCTCACTCACGGTCAGCGTGTCAATTTTTCGTACAGGGTGGTTCGGAGACTATGCAATGTGGCCTGAATTGGATTTTTTTTACAATTACGATTCAATTGTAAGGAGGTTTTCGCATAGTGAAAAGTCTTGTTGAAACAAGGGTCTTGTTTCAGACTTTAGCTCCCGCTGGTTCGTATGTGTCGACTACTGAACACAGTGGGAGGTGCTTATGAACCAGGCACTATAGCAGCCGAATTGGCCGCGCGTATTAGCGTCTTGCGTGTCATTAGCTCTAACCTTTAGTGTCACAGTTTGTTTTGCGTCAATTTGTCTATTTATTTAAAGTGTACGTCTAATAAGTTGCTGGGCGAAAGTTTTGTGAAATGTACTGTCCACGTTAATTAATTATGTACATATAATGTTCGCGTCTAGATCACTATCGAGTGAGCTACACAGTCCGTCGGTAAAATAAATAATAATAATAATCATAATAAAAAGCGAAGTTTGGGGCGGCCCGGTGGTGCATGTGATAAACGGCGCCCGTCCACACGGCCGGACCGTGTTCAAATCCCATCCGGACCGTCCCCCCGTAGCAAGGACTGACTATCCGGCTACGTGGTAAAAATAAGTCTAGTAAGCCAGAAATGGCCGGCGTGACCTGTAAGGTCGTTAAGCCAAGAAGAAGAAGAAGAAGAATAAAAAGCGAAACACATCTGTCGTCATATAACTTAATTTGATTTTATTTCTAAATACTTGATGAACATTGCCTGAGCTTGTTAGACTGTTCGCTTTAATTAAAATTAAGTAAAAAATGATACACATTGGAGAACTTACGTCCAGTTAATTTCTGCTGCAACAATTTGTGGGGGAAGAATTACAGAAAGAACAAAATGATTTGTATGACGACAGTTGTATGTTCATGTTTTACAGGATTTTACAGAACATCTTCATACATTGCCATACGATTGTTCTTCGTATACGACAAATCCCAGAGCAGCGCCTAAACATACATGCTGCAAAATGGGTATTGATGACTTATTATCGCAAAGAAATCAGCGTAGGAAAACACGATTGACAAATGAATCAACCAATAAACCCAAGCTAAATTTAACTAGTGAAGATTAATTTTCTAGAGAAACTAAAAACGTCTTCTGCAAAATGAATAATGAATTATTATCTAGATTCAAACGACTTACGGAAGTGGTTAGATTGTTTGTTTTGTTTACGCCAATAACCTTAAAACGAATGGAGTGAACTGAAGAAAAAGGCTACTGAGCTCGCTCTGAAGTATTCTAAGGATGTTGAAGCGGCTGAACTCATCGCAGAACTGGAAGTATGTAAATCGGAAAAGCCATATCCGATGAATAATATCAAAAATGCAACACCTAGCGAACTTCTGAATTGTATTCAGAAGTATTCATTAGAAGATTCATATGTAAATATTACGACAAGCTTGCGAATATTTTTAACCCTTCCAGTTTCAGTAGCGTCTTGTGAAAGGCGCTTCAGAAACTTAAAACTTATATAAAATTACTTGCGATCAGCAATGGGACAGGAACGCTAACCTTGTACTAATTTCAATTGAAAACAAAATACCGTCGAACATTGATTTAGATGAAATTGTTATTGAAATTTCAAGGGAAGGGAGGAGGGCGCTGAATTGGTTTTCTGCCAAGGGCGCCAAGTGACCACGCTACGGCTCTGCCAGTATTACACTGATGGATCATCCGCGAAGGCACTGGCGTCGGTGTTTTTTGCGAGACTACCGAAATATTTTTAAAATTGCGGCTGCCGTGTAGTGATTGCACCGCAGAGCTAGCCACAATATTTTACGCATTATTGCTGATAGAACTGATAGATCCTCCGGATAATACTTGCAAAGCTGTGACTAATTTATTTCCCAACCTAATACTGTAAAATTTCTTTTTCTCCAATCTGCTTCCACTTACCAAAACCCATACACATATCAAGTACGGTTGTTTGTCAATGTTGCACTAAAAGTAACCATGGTTAATTAACGATAATAATTCATTAGTAACGAACTTTTGAAAACAAATTTTATAATTTTATACAGAGCAATTTAAGAGTGGTTCAACAATTAAATCGCATTCATTGAAACAATTTGGTTTTAAATGAGCGATTAATACAATGATAAGTATTAAAATGGCTTCATTACTTTTTTCTGGATATTGATGAGATTCAGATAGATTCAGAGTCAGATAGAATACTCAGGCGTATGCAGTTTGCAATATTTCTAACATTAAGAACTGGATGATGTGCGTAGAACACAGATATTTTCGATGCCAGATAACTCAACACTTCTGCCCCATCGCACAAAGTGTCAATGTGGAAGTGATGCTGAAACCAAGAAGCATCACAAGAAGTGCGGATGCAAGAAGTGCATCGGTGAAGTTTGAAAACCTGTTCGAGTCCAATTCAGAATCGATTGATATGGGGAGTTTCGGTGCCATCCTGTTTACCTTGAATCTGGTGCGTACACCACATAGTGACGTTATCACTGCATTCGTCTGGCAGCTGAAGAAAGTATAACCAGCGGGGCAAACTTATGCGCGATTAGTTTGCGTCTGTGCTAAGATGACCGTGGTTCGTTACGGAAATACAATCCGCGTCTGCCCTGTGAGGTGGAGTACGTTCTTTGCGAGTAGTCCCAGCTTTAACGGACGATGGTTTTGGGTGTTATGTGTAATGGTTCTCCTGCTGGTGGCAAGTACGCGTGTTACTACCGGTGGATACGAGAGTGTTTTTGCGATCGACGAAGAAGACGGAATGTTGGAGACGGTGAGATTACAGCGTAATATGTAGCAAAAACGCCGTCTGGTGTTTAAAAAGTTGTGTGTGACAAGAGTTCATATTGATTAACCATAAATTTATCTAAAACAGTGATGAAATTATCGTAAAAGCTTCAGCGTTGAGTATATGTGTATATTGCAGTGGTACAATAAAATGCATAAAAATAATCTGATACTATAATTGTGACACATTCATATATTTTGTTCCGACCAAAACTCGTGCACAGTGTTAATACTGTTATTCTAAAAATTGGTTTTTTATTGGTTTTTTGTGTTGGTGCTGTTGGAGCCGCCTTCGTCACTCCTGCGTAGGATGCCCCCTGCGTTACCAAGCTTCGCTTGCTCTGCATGCATCCCATGCCCGTGTGCTCAGGCATTAAGCAGTATCGGCAGTAAGGATTTTGTCCACTGTAGGTAACGGTGGTACGTTCCTTTCCTACCAAAATTGTTGGTCCGAGCTGCAGTGTTGGTGTCCCGAGAATAATTTTGACGAGGCGTATGCCAGTCTTAATTCCCGGGACCTTACTGTCTGGTCCATATTCTGTTTCCGTTACCGTAAGCACTTCACCAAAACAAGCAAGCGCTGCTTTGATTTCAGCTTCGGTGACGTACGGGGGAAGCTCGTGCAGCCGCATCTCCGTTGCTCCGTCCTCCAATAGAATCGGCAGTGGGTAAGCCGTCCCGTCGATTTGCAGGAAGTGCTTTCCCTGGTGCTCCTGCACCACTTTCTGCGCCAGCGCAAGCGTCTCCGTTTCCACGAAAACAACCGCAGTAGACGTGCACATCTGTATCCGTGTCACGATCTCCCCGGCCTTCAGTATATCGACTATAAAGTCGATCACTTCTGATCGAGAAGGGCGTTTTGGGATCCCTTCGTACACGATCTTAAAGGTTTTGTCCCTAATGGGCCTAACTCCTGATGCCTCCATGGCTCGTCTTGTTTTTAATTGTATTTGTAATGATTTGTACTCTTGCTGATAGAAAACACGTGTGATCTACTCGACAGTCAAGAGCAAACTGCACTTTATAAGCTCAGAAGAACACATTTGATTCTTCTTGACTTTACTCATTTGTATAGCCCAATATTCAATTCTGCGTAAAATACGATAGATTTAGAGAATTTGTAACCTCTTGTGATTAAAGCTCATTTTGTTTCTTCATTATAGTCCGAACTGATCCACAAATATGGATACCCAATCGAACGACACGAAGTTATCACCGACGACGGATATGTGCTGGCGTTAACGAGAATTCCTCCCAAGGATAAACCATCCAATCTATCGCTTCCGAAACTTCTGGTGCACGGAATGATTGCTAGTTCTGCCGATTTTCTTATCATCGGACCTAACAATAGTCTCGCCTATCTGTTGGCTGATCAGGGCCATGATGTATGGATGGCGGATCTGCGCGGCAATCGATACTCTCGTCGACACACCACCCTGTCACCTGACTCACGTGCGTACTGGGACTACACCTGGCACGAGATGGGCTACTACGATCTGCCGGCCATGATCGATCACATCTTGCATGTGACCGGTACAAGGCGCCTCCATTACATTGGGTTTTCGCAGGGAACTACCGTGTTCTTCGTGATGGCCTCCAGTCGGCCAGAGTACAATGAAAAAATTAGTCGAACGTACGCCCTATCAGCGGCTGTATATGTGGAGCACGTCCGAAGTCCCATCTTTCGATGGATCGCAGAGAACATTAATGCCATCAAGTATTTTCTAGACACTATGGGACTATGGCAGTTGTTACCCCACAACAAGGCACAGTATGCACTGCAGAGAACATTGTGTCCACCAAGCATAGCGCGGAATATTTGTGTTCAACTGATGGAACTGTTATATGGACCCAATCCCAATGGAACGGATCCGGTAGGATGGCTAATTTGTTCATGTGTTACCCTCCGCTAGTTCGTATTTATAACCATTCTTTTGTGTCTATGTTTTAGCTGGCACAGCACGTGATTGCTGGACATAATTCTTCCGGAGCATCAAGCAAACAGCTGCAACACTTCGCTCAGCTGAACCGTTGCGGTTGTTTTCAACAGTTTGACTACGGGCGAAAGGAACTGAATCTTGAGGCCTATGGAAGTGAACATCCACCGAAATACAATTTGTCCGCTGTCACTACACCAATTGTGATATTTTACAGCCTAAACGATTGGATGGTAGATCCAGCTAATGTTGTACGACTAGCGAGTGAGCTACCGAATCTCGTTTCCATGACCGTTGTAGAGGATCCCAACTTCAACCATCTTGATTTTATGATAGCGAAACGTGTTCGTGAGCTTGTGTATGATAAAATTCTGCTCGACCTGAACTTAGAAGCATAAACTGTTCATCAAATGTTATGTTGTAAACATAACTAGCAGCGGGAAAGCTAACCAAGAAGAATCCAACCCGATAGTAAAGAGTCAGCTAGAGTAGTGAAGCGGTTACCATAAACCAAGTGTTATGCTATTTGGGTAATTTGAAATTGATAGTTGGGAGCCAAGTATACCTCAGTCATAAGGACACCTTGGCTTCCTGTAACGTGTGCACAAATACCAATAAGAATAAAGGAGAATGCAAGTAGTGAACTTAGTGAAAGAACGTGTTTTTTCTTTGCTTCCGAAAGTCTTACTTATGTCCTCTCTTGCTACATAAATATACAGTCCACTCGAAGAACACCAAGAATGTAGGCCACGTGGAAAAGCGCTGTAAGAACTGGCTCACGGGAAAAAATGAGAAGAAAATGTTCTTTTTAATTCGAAAGCCAATACGGAATGTAGGAATAAATATAAATCTTTCATTGTACAAAAAATTATAAATAGATATATTTTCGATTTCTGCTAATAATTGTGGAACTCGGCACAGTGCTCGCCTATCAATTTTTATATTTTTATACCGAGCGATTTAAAGTGGTCATTCATTTAGCAATTAAATCGCTTTCATTGAAAGAATTTGGTTTTAAATGAGCGATTAATATAATAATAAGTTTGTTCTGTTGTCAGCGTATGTAGCAATACCGCACTGATATGGGTATGGATCCGAAGCCTCTAGAAGGATGATATAGACACTCCATACCATACTCCGACTCAATACATCCACGACGTACAGATCGGTAACATATCTCTCCAAATATCTGAGCTTGGGTATAAGGGAAACCCAACCCCTTGGGAAGATGGGTCCACGCCGTACAGATCGGTAACATAAATCTGAGCTTGGGTATAAGGGAAAACCGAACCCCTTAGGAAGATGAGTTATACGGCTAAATTGTGCGGAGCAGGACAGCCAGCATCTGTTCTCCAAGTCAGGAGCGGCTTGATGTCCTTTCTGTCGTGTCATTCTGCACAACCTCAAACAGCTAGGATGCGTAAGCCCTCCGACGAGACAGGGGGTTCGGGAAGTTCGGGGTTCCCTCACAGCAGCCGGAAGTATCCGCACTCTTTCGGACGAGAGGAGGGCCCGCGGCTTCGGAATAGTAGCATTTCAGGAGGTACACTGGAAAGGAGTAACGGAGCGCTCCTACCGTAGTGATCGCATGATCTATCAGAGAGGTGGAAAAAGCAGCAACTCGGTATAGCGTTCCTGGTCACAGGGTGCTGGACGATCAACAAACGGATGTGCAGGTTGAGGGTTCGTGAAAGGTTCTTCAACCTGAGCATTATTAATGTGCATAGTCCGCACCGTGGAAGCACCGATGACGATAAAGAGATCTTTTATACGCAGTTGGACATTCATTGGAGACTTTAACGCTCAGGTCGAGAGGATGCATACAAACCCACCATAGGAAGTTTCAGCGCCCACCAGCGGACGAACGACAATGGGTTTTGCTTAATAAATTTCGCTTTGTTCAAGCACATGACCAGTCTTAACACCTTCTTCCAGCACGCACGTCGCTTCAGCTACACCTGGAGATCACCACAGCAGACATATTCCCAGATGGAATACGTTCTCATCTATGGAAGGCATTTCTCGGATATTATTGACGTACGTACGTACAGGGGAGCAAACGTCGACTCGGACCATTTCCTGATTATGGTTAAGTTACACCAGAAACTGTACGTAGCCAATAAGCTGTGTCATCATGAATAAGATCGACAGATGTAAGTGCTACTACGACAGACATCTGAATGGAGCAGATGCAGGAGAGACCGAACCGGAGGCAGGTAAACAGAGGAGAGCAGCCCCCGCCTACTTGGACGAAGTCATCAGTGCCATCAAACAGCTGAAATACAACAAGTGGCAGCGATGGTCTGGTGGCCAAACTGGTCAAGATGGGCCCGAAGAAACTGGCCGCCATTATGCATCGGCAGATCGTAAGCATTTTGGGACCATGAAGAACTACCGGACGAGTGGAAACTGGTTGTCATACACCCAGCGTAGAAAAAGGGCGACAGACTGGACTGTGCTAACTTCCGAGCCATAACAGTCCTGAATGCTGCCTACAAGATCCTGTCCCGAATACTCTTCTGAAGATTTACGCCCCTGGTCATTGATTTCATCGGAAACTACCAAGCTGGATTTGTTGGAGGCAAATCGACCACTGACCAAATCTTTACTCAACGGCAGATCCTACAGTAGTGCCGAGAGCACCAGATTCCTACGCACCACCTGTTCATTGACTTCAAAACAGCGTACGACACCATAGATCGGACCGAACTAAGGCACACCATGCAGCAGTACTGATTCCCAGGGAAGCTGGTACGGCTGTTGAAGGCCATTATGGATGGTGAGAGTATCGAACATACTATCGAAATCGTGGATCTCACCAGGTTCAGAGGCAATGGGACGGATTCTCCTGTTTGCTGTTTAACATCGCTCTGGAAGGTGTCATGCGAAGAACGGGCTTCAACATCCAGGACACGATTTTCACTCGTTCTCTCCAATTTCTCGGCTTCGCGGATGTCATCGACATCAACGGATGGACATCTGCGATGGTGTGCGACGCGTACACGTGACTGAAACGCAAGGTCTACAGAATTGGATTGAGGATCAATGCGACAAAGACAAAGTACCTGCTTGCCGGAGGCTCTGACCGTGATAGAGCCCGACTCGGGAGCAGAGTATCAGTTGACGGCGACGATCTCGAGGTGGTAGAGGAGTTCTGCTACCTTGGTACGATCGTAACTTCGGACAACAACATGAGCAGTGAAATCCGAAGGCGCATATCCGAAGGGAACTCGTGCCTACTACGGGCTCCACAAACTCCTACGATCCAGAAGGCTCCAGCAACACACTACGGGTCCTGGACTATGCTAATGGAGGACACGGGTACTAAGAACTATCTCTGGCGGTGTGTGCGAGCAGGGCGTGTGGAGAAGAAGAATGAACTACGAGCTAGCTGAGCTGTTTGGCGATGCAGATATGCCCCACCAGGAAGATCCGACCATGAGCAGCCCAAGAAAGAGAGAAAGACAATGATAAGTATTAAAATGTCTTCATTACGTCTGTCTGTATACTGATGAGATTTCAGTCAGATAGAATACTCAGGCGTATACAGTTTACAATATTTCTAACGTCAAGAGCTGGATGATGTGCGTAAAACACAGATATTTTCGTTGTTCGATAACTCAACGTTTCTAATCCCCATCGCACAAAGTGCCAATGTGGGTGTGATGCTGAAATCTGTGTTCACCGTATGCAAGAAGTGCGTCGATGATGTTTGAAAACCTGTTCGAGTCCAATTCAGAATCGATTGATATGTGAAGTTTCGATACCATCCTGTTTACCTTGACTGTGGTGCGTACACCACATAGTGACGCTACCACTTCATTCGACTGGTAGCTGAAGAAAATATAACCAGCGGGGCAAACTTATGCGCGATTAGTTTGCGTCTGTGCTAAGATGACCGTGGTTCGTTACGGAAATACAATCCGCGTCTGCCCTGTGAGGTGGAGTACGTTCTTTGCGAGTAGTCCCAGCACTAACGGACGATGGTTTTGGGTGATATGTGTAATGGTTCTCCCGTTGGTGGCGAGTACGCGTGTTACTACCGGTGGATACGAGAGTGTTTTTGCGATCGACGAAGAAGACGGAATGTTGGAGACGGTGAGATTACAGCGTAATATGTAGCTATAGAGCCGTCTAGTGTTTAAAAAGTTGTGTGTGACAAGAAATCATGTTGATTAACCATAAATATATCTAAAACAGTGAAAAGCTTCAGCGCTGAGTATATGTGTATATTGCAGTGGTACAATAAAATGCATAAAAATAATCTGATACTATAATTGTAACACACATACATATATTTTTTCCGACCAGAACTCGTGCAAAGTGTTAATACTGTTATTCTAAAAACTGATAAAAAATTGAATGGATTTACGAATTGTAGCGGGAACGTAGAAACCATTAATGGATTTGTTGGCACGTTTAGCATGCGTTTCGTGTGCCTGTCGTTTGTTATGATCATCGGATATCACTTGATCTATAAGCTGATCAATCCGTAGCAAAAAGTCGTCCCTTAAGCCTTAAGGGACGATTAAAGTGGCGCCGCTTAATACCGTCCCTTAGAAGCTCTTAAGCGGCTGAACCAATGGCAATTCGACATGACGCTAGCTCTTAAGGGACGGAAAACTTGCATGCTATCATAGCAAACTTGCATGCTATCATAGCAAGAAGCTAAGAATGAGAAAATAAAGAAAGATTCGCCCTTGAACTATCGTTGAAGCAAGTACCCCAACATTTTTGGTCCTTCGAAAATCGGATTTTTAGAAAAGCTCTTAAAACGGCCTTAGTTTAACGAGTTTAATGCAAAGAACATCGTGTAATGTTCTCTAGAGCCAGTTTCTCAGTGTCACGAGAAATATATTGTGAACATTAGCGCGTTAATAAAAGACGTTGTCGATTGCCTGTCGTCCTGGTTGAGTGGAAAAGGGAACATTTTGTGACTGTTGGTACATGTGCCAAATAAGTTTCTTTTCCGTGGGATAAGGAAATCCTTACCGAACCTTGTGTGACGATTTCTGCGCATGGTGTTACAGTTGGCACATGGTGCCAAAAAGGATCGTGCGCGCGATCTGATTATTGGTTCCCGCTTAAAAGGACAGAACGAAATCGTTGGTTTTCTGTTGGTACATGGTACCAAAGAAGATCGTGCTTACGATCTGAGTGCTGGTTTCTTGTCCATTGGATGTCCATGGAAAGAAATAATTAACGTTCAGGGTTTGCTAACCGTTGGTTAGTGAAATCATTACGAAGACTTGTGATAGTTCAAGTAAAAGAACAATTGTGCTCGGTTTAAGTGACCGTTGTTCCAGTCCGTTCATGTTCGTACATGTTCGCGCGTTAGTGTGCGCGTGTGTGAGTTGATTGGAAATTCTATTAGGGATTTCTCAGAAATAGTAGTTGGACTGTAGCGTTGGCACGGTGCGTGCGTGGTAGTGCTATCTGTTGTCCTTATTGGACAGAGCGTCGGTGTTTTACTGTGTGCGCGTAGTGTGCTGTGTTAGACGGTTTCTCGGGAAATCGAACAATTCGGAGTGAGCGGTACAATGCCGGTAATAGGGAGTCCAACTCAGAAGAAGAGTTCTGAGGAACAAGCTACGCCGTGCTGTATGGATGGCGGCGGCGACATGGCGGTGTCAGGTTCAGATTTTACAGGGTTCGGCTCAACAAATGTCGATGCGCAAGATCAGCGAATGCGAAATCATTTTGAGCAAAGGCTAAACCGAATCGAAAATGCGTTGAAGGAGGCAACGCTATTGGACGAATCCTTATTTAAGGGTTGAAACGAGTATGAAACGTGGCATACTAGCCGGCTGGCGACAGCGTCCGATGATACCATCGACCAAGAAGAAAAACAGTACGCCTTGTGCGAAAGGCCCCATTTTGAACTTGCGTTAAATGTTGAGCGTCAATTATCATCGAGTGTGGCACCAACCCTAGCATCCAAGGGACGTGTAAAACTCCCACAGACACGACTACCTTCTTTCGATGGTCAGATGGACCAATGGCTACACTTTAGAGACGCGTTTGTCAGCGTGATCCACAATGGACGGATGGAGCGAGTTGCTTGCTCACATGCTTTGTGCTAGATTAGATCCGTGTACTCTCAAGCAGTGGGAAATTCATCATCGTAGTCAGCAAGTTCCCAAGTATGAAGATGTGCTGCAATTCTTACGAGGTTATGCGGACGTGCTTCGGGTATCGCAACAGGAAAAAGCGCGTAACGTGGACGTCTCTTCAAACACCGTAAAACCCAAAGCAAAGACAAGTGATGTTTGCAGTGCACTAATCGAACCGGCGATTACTTGTGTGTTTTGCAAAAAGAAGGCGCATTCGGTATATGAGTACGAACTTTTCCGGAAGGCATCAGTATCTCAACGGTATGATATGGCGAGGGAAAACATCTTGTGCTTTAACTGTTTGGCAGCGTCGCATCACCGAAACAGTTGCAAATCAGGCGCTTGTCGTGTATTTCGTCGGAAGCATCACACCATGCTGCACAGTGCTTCGTCAACTAATATTGTCAGCAGCGGCCAACCTGCAACCGAAGATGCGACAACCACCATGAAATCAGTAGTGTCATCGTTCAACCATTGTGCTCAAGCGCCACCCACTGGCTGCGGCTACACGAACCTTGTCGATACGAACAAACTGGTTCTTTTATCAACCGCTGTGGTGCATATCGTTACTGCTAACGGAGTTCACTATTGGGCTCGTGCCTTGCTAGACGGAGGATCGCTGATCAATCTAGTAACAAAAAGATTGGTATAAGGATTGGGTGTGTCGAAGATACGAGTGACCCACATATTGGGTGGGATCGGCAGGGCTCAACACACCAGTTTGTATATGGTCCAATTGTCCATCCAGTCTAATCGTTCTTCATTTCAGACGGTTTGGAAGTGTCACGTGTTGAAGAACGTCACTTGGGATCAACCTTGGTCCACCGTCGATCGTCATGGATGGGCCATTCCGGATGAACTGCCTCTAGCTGATTCTCACTTTGACCAGCCGGGTCCCATCGATATTCTCATTGGCAGAGAAGGCTGCAACGAGAGGCTGCTAGAGGGGATGATCAGGCTGGATAACTCCACACTTTTGCTGCAAAACACGGAGTTAAGATGGATAGTGTTGGGAAAGGTGTCTCGCGCTGAAGCAGTACTGTGATCGTTCTTGGTCTGTAACGTCATTTCCTTGGAAGATCAACTGAAACGCTTTTGGGAGCTGGAATCCTGTCAGTCTCCCAGCATTTGGCCGCGTGAAGAAAAAGAATGTGAGGCGGAGTTTGATAAAACCACGGTCCGAGATGAAGAAGGTCGCCCTTCCAAAACATCCAGAGAAATTGGCACAACTAGGAGACAAATACGAGATAGCCAAATGACGTTTCGCCTGCTTATATGGACGACTGGAGGCACTACCCAACCTCAAGAGTGCCTATGATGAGTTCTTGAAAGAATATCTGAAGCTGGGGCACATGGAGGAGATTAATCCTAACAACGATAACAGGGGTGAAGTTTACTATTTGCCTCACCATTGTGATATTCGACCTGACAGTCTCACCACTAAATTGCGAGTTGTTTTCGATGCGTCATGTAAAAGCGCCGCAGGGATATCTTTGAACGATGTATTATTGGTGGGTCCAACAGTGCAGGACGACTTGATCAGTTTGCTTCTTAGATACCGATTACATGAAATTGTTACCATCAACTTAAATCGGTTACTTATGGGACCGCATCCGCATCGTATCTAGCAACGCGATGTCTGAAGCAGCTAGCCAACGAAGGGCGATCAACTCATCCCCGAGCATCAGAAGTCTTAGCGACAGACTTCTACATGGATGACTTGATTACTGGTGTGAACTCCATCCATAAAGGTGGGGCTTTGTGCGAGGAGCTGAGACAGTTGTTGTCGTCTACTGGATTTCCATTGCGCAAGTGGGCATCGAACTCATCTGAAGTACTAGCAAGAATACCCATAGAGCTGCACAACGATAATGAAGTTTTAAACATCGAAGCAGATGCTTCGATCAAAGCATTATGATTGAAGTGGAGACCTGCTACCGACCAGCTTTGTTTAAACATACCTTCTTGGGATACAGAGATGCCAATTACCAAGCGGATCGCAGCGTCTGATGCCGCTAAGCTGTTTGATCCTCTGGGTCTGTTAAGGCCGATTGTGGTAATTGCCAAATGTTTTCTTCAAGAACTTTGGCAACACGAGAAGACGTGGGATGAGCCGTTGGACCTCGAACGGCAGCAGCGTTGGGTGCAGTTTCGATAACAGTTAGAAGATCTCAAGCATTAAACTGTTCCACGAAGGGCGGTTGGTTCAATTACCCTTATCCATTTGCACGGGTTTAGTGATGCCTCTATGAAAGCGTACGGAGCCTGCATATATCTACGATCAGAATCATCGGATGGTATGGTGACGATTCACCTTTTAACTGCTAAATCCAAGGTAGTTCCGATACCTAATACGCAGGGTAAGAAAAAAAACGTCACGCTCCCCCGGCTGGAACTGTCCGGGGCTCTGCTATTGGCTCATTTGTGGCAAAGAGTGAACACAGACTGCAAATTCGACAATGAATGTTTCTTCTGGATGGACTCCACCATTGTATTGGATCGCCAATCATCCAGCGCGATGGAAGCAATTTGTTGCTAACAGGGTCTCCGAAATACAAACTCTTACTCCAAAAGAAGCGTGGAATTATGTGGCGAGCGAGCAAAACCCTGCAGACATCATCTCAAGGGGAATAATGTTAGGAATGCACATGTTAGGAATTCATCCAAGCTGAGGACACTCTGTTCTATTTTGCTGGATGGTTTGCTACATGCCCGCCAACGAAACGCCCCCGTTTCTTTTGATCGGAAACATCACATCATCCTACCTGCATCACACCCGATGACCGTGACGATAGTGCGACACTATCATAACTCGTTGCTTCACGCGGGCCAACAACACTGCTGGCCCCTAAGGATTCGTAACCTGGCGCGAAAGGTGGTACATGACTGCGTCCCATGTTTTCGACAAAAACCGTCCACCTACCAACAGCTCATGGGTGACTTACTCCCAGAAACAGTGACTCCTGTGTTACCATTTTTGAAGACAGGAGTAGACCTATGCGAACCCTTCTACTACCGAACTGGAATTCGCAAAACAATTCCAGTTAAATGCTTCATTGCCATCTTCGTGTGTCTTTCAACAAAGGCTGTACATGTCGAGTTGATCGACAGTCTTTCAACCCCGTCCTTCATCGCTACCTTAAAACGATTTGTTGCACGTCGTGGAAAGCCGATCACAATCGAGTGTGATAAAGCGACACATTTTCGAGGTGCCGACCGAGTAGTGAAGGTGTTGCAGCAGCGTTTCGAGACAACAACTACAACATGCCTTCACCTCCTGCTGTGACTGTGAAGATTTAGAGATCATCACCCCTGGCCATTTTTTGATCCATCGGGTGCTGTCTTCGTTGCCAGAGACATCTGACGACGGGATTCCTGAGAACCGTCTCGATCTATTTCAGCAGACACAGGAGTACGTGCGCCGTATCTGGAAGAGATAGAGTACGGAGTACTTATCCGGGTTGGTACAACATCCGTGAGGGTATGATGGTCTTAGTGAAAGAATACAATCTTCCTCCTGTCAAATGGCGGTACGGTAGAATCGTTAAGGTCTACCCGGGAGAGGATGGGCTTTTCAGGGTTGTTGAGGTGAAAACAAAAGAGGGTACCGCCGGGCGATTAACAGAATATGTGTACTACCATGGTAAAAGGAAACTGAAAACCAGGGTAACGGTGGAACCTGATTGTTCCACGGGGGACGGCTATGTTAGCTATTTTTGTTCACTGGGTAATCGTTTTGACATTTCAACCCACGGTATTAAACCGGCGGAAGCGCAAAAGAAGCTAAGAATGAGAAAATAAAGAAAGAGTCGCACTTGAACTATCGGTGAAGCAAGTCCCCCAACAACAGTCACCAAAATTGTCCCTTAAACGCTGTAGTTCAACTCAAATGCTCAATAACAGTGTCACAATATTTCACAACTATTTATGGTAAAAGAGTAAACCTTCGATATTTATGAAAGCTTTAAAGAATAAGTGGAATGAGTCAAACACTTTCTCAGTAGTTCAATTCATTCAATTCATTCACCATCATTTCTGGCCTGCTCATGGTCGAGCACGTCGCGAAGACATGGCCTGGTCGCCAAGCCGTTTCCAGGAAACTACATCCATAGCTGTAGTCATCCATCCACAGCTGCATCCGAGCTCCGACAGGTTTGACTCCACCTGATCCAGCCAACGAGCTCGCTGTGCTCCTCTCCGCCTCGTGCCGAACGGATCGTTGACGAGCACCTTCCTGGTGGAGCATGAGTCCGACAACCTCATCACGTGCCCCAGCCATCGTATTCTTCCGGTTTAGACAACCGTCAGGATAGGTGAGCCTTCTGGGTCGTAGGAGTTTGTGGAGCCCGTAGTAGGCACGATTTCCATCAACAATGCGCCTTCGGATTTCGTTGCTCATGTTGTTGTCCGAAGTTACGATCGTACCAAGGTAGCAGGACTCCTCTACCACCTCGAGATCGTCGCCGTCAACTGATACTCTGCTCCCGAGTCGGGTTCTATCACGGTCAGAGTCTCGGCCTCGTTTTTCAGTCGGGTGCACGTACCGCAGATGTCCGTCCGATAATGTCAATGTCATCCACGAAGCCGAGAAATTGGAGAGAACGGGTGAAAAACGTGCCCCGCGCTTCGCATGACACCTTTCAGAGCGATGTTAAACAGCAAACAGGAGAGTCCGTCCCATTGCCTCTGAACCCGGTGAGATTCGAACGATTTCGACAGCATGTTCGATACTCTGACTTTGCACTGCACCCCATCCATAATGGCCTTCAACAGTCGTACCAGCTTCCCTGGGAATCAGTACTGCTGCATGGTGTGCCAAAGTTCGTTCCGATCTATGGTGTCGTACGCTGTTTTGAAGTCAATGAACAGGTGGTGCGTAGGGATCTGGTGCTCTCGACACTACTGTAGGATCTGCCGTTGAGTAAAGATTTGGTCAGTGGTCGATTTGCCTCCAACAAATCCAGCTTGGTAGTTTCCGATGAAATCAATGACAAGGGGCGTAAATCTGCAGAAGAGTGTTCGGGACAGGATCTTATAAACAGCATTCAGGACTGTGATGGCTCGAAAGTTAGCACAGTCCAGTCTGTCGCCCTTTTTGTACGCTGGGTATTTGTTTATTTGTTTATTTGTTTATTGTGACGTATAAGAGATTGGCCAGACATGGCCTTATCACTTTCTTAAAAATAAAACATTATTTACTGCACATAAATGAAACGCAAATGTAAAAAGTGACGCCACAAACACTAATGAGCCTAGTTGAAATTAATAGGTTGATGCCAGTCAAAAAACGCGTAACGCAAATTAAATCTAAGAGCCATTGCTGTCATAGGATCATTCTCGCTATATGCACGTCTTCTAAGGTCAGTTCTAAGTGGTCTGTAGTTACGGAACATTCTAGGAGGGACATTTATATTTACTCTAGACAATAGATCGGGTGCATCTAACTCACCGATGATTAGTTTAGCCATAAAGGTGCACTGGGCGTTATCACGTCTCCTAGCAAGTGTATCCAGTCCAAATAACAAACAACGAGTATGGTACGAGGGACGAGAAGTTACATTACGCCACGGAGTGAAATGAAGGACAATACGTGTGAATCTTTTCTGCACTGATTCAACTCTGTTTGTCCAAACACTAGACGATGGACACCAGACCACCGAACTGAACTCGAGCCCTGAACGAACAAAGGATTTATACAAGGTTAGTAGACAGTGGGGGTCACTAAACTCTCTAGACTGACGACGAATAAATCCTAGCATTTTGTTAGCTTTGTCAATAATATCAGAGAAGTGTTCATGAAAATCTAATTTGCGGTCCAGCGTGACTCCTAAATCCCTATCGGTGTCGCACCGTAACAGTTGGGTTCCACAGATGTTGTAGTTAAATACTATAGGACTAACAGTTCTAAAGAATGACGTTGACATACGTTTATCGACAGATATTTCTAGGCCATTACATTTGCACCAGTCGGAAAAAACAGCTACTGAACGTTGAAGACAGAGACAGTCGTAAACGCACCGCACAGGACGAAACAGCATAACGTCATCAGCGTACAGCAAACATTCAGCCTCTGTGATAGCCAGTGTAACGTCGTTAATGTAGAGTAAGAACAGCAAAGGCCCCAGATTGCTGCCCTGGGGAACACCGGAAGAGCTCTCGAATTTGTATGAGGACGCGTTGTCAATCTGCACGTGGTAAATACGACCTTTGAGGTAGGAACTGAACCAATTTACCAGAGATGCAGAGAATCCGAGTCGGGCAAGCTTAGCCCGAGTATATGACAACGAGTTTCCACTCGTCCTTTAGTTCTTCATGGTCCCAAAATCCTTACGATCTACCGATGCATAATGGCGGCCAGTTTCTTCGGGTCCATCTTGACCAGTTTGGCCACCAGACCATCGCTGCCACTTGTTGTACTTCAGCTGTTTGATGGCACTGATGACTTCGTGCAAGGGTGGCGGGGGCATCCTGCTGGCTGACGTAATACTGCTCTCCTCTGTTTACCAGCCCCCGGTTCGGTCTCTCCTGCATCTGCTCCATTCAGATGTCTGTCGAAGTAGCACTTACACCTGTCGATCTTATTCATGATGACACAGCTTATTGGCTACGTACAGTTTCTGGTGTAACTTAACCATAATCAGGAAATGGTCCGAGTCGACGTTTGCTCCCCTGTACGTACGTACGTCAATAATATCCGAGAAGTGCCTTCCATCGATGAGAACGTGTTCCATCTGGGAATATGTCTGCTGTGGTGATCTCCAGGTGTAGCTGAAGCGACGTGCGTACTGGAAGAAGGTGTTACGACTGGTCATGTGCTTGAACAAAGCGAAATTTATTAAGCAAAACCCATTGTCGTTCGTCCGCTGGTGGGCGCTGAAACTTCCTATGGTGGGTTTGTATGCATCCTCTCGACCTGAGCGTTAAAGTCTCCAATGAATGTCCAACTGCGTATAAAAGATCTCTTTATCGTCATCGGTGCTTCCACGGTGCGGACTATGCACATTGATAATGCTCAGGTTGAAGAACCTTTCACGAACCCTCAACCTGCACATCCGTTTGTTGATCGGCCAGCACCCTACGACCAGGAACGCTATACCGAGTTGCTGCTTTTTTCCACATCTCTGATAGATCATGCGATCACTACGGTAGGAGCGCTCCGTTACTCCTTTCCAGTGCACCTCCTGAAGTGCTACTATTCCGAAGCCGCGGACCCTCATCTCGTCCGAAAGAATGCGGGTACTTCCGGCTGCTGTGAGGGATCTGCAGTTCCCTGTTCCGAGTTTCCGATCGTAGTCCTTATTCAGTAGCGTGGGTCGGTATCCGTTAAACCGATACGAAATTTCTTGGTATCCTTTCGTTGCGTTTGTACTGGAAACATGGTGGCTTGCATGGCCTCTCCCCGAATCCTCTGTCTCGTCAGAGGGCCTACGCTCTCTCTCTCTCTCTCCTTCTCTATCTCTCTCTCTCTCTCTCTCTCTCTCTCTCTCTCTCTCTCTCTTCTTGGCTTGAACGACCTTACAGGTCACGCCGGCCATTTCTGGATTACTACACTTATTTTTACCACGTTGCCGGATAGTCAGACCTTGCTACGGGGGACGGTCCAAATGGGATTTGAACCCGGTCCTGCCGTGTGGACCGGCGCCGTTTATCACATGTACTACCGGGCCGCCCCTAGCAATCTTGCTGTTTAAGGTCGTGTAGGATGACACGACAGAAAGGACATCAAGCCGCTCCTGACTTGGAGAACAGACGCTGGCTGTCCTCCTCCGCACAATTTAGCCGTATAACCGATCTTCTCAAGGGGTTCGGTTTTCCCTTATACCCAAGCTTAGATATTTGAAGAGATATGTTACCGATCTGTACGCCGTGGACGTATTGAGTTGGAGTATGGTATGGAGTGTCTATATCATCCTTCTAGAAGCTTCGGATCCATATCCATATGGATCACTAGCCATTCACCCATATGGAGTGCGGTATTGCTACATACACTGACAACAAAACTCCACGTTTAGAGGTTCGGTTTAATACATCGAAGACCGTGTATCGAACATCATGTATCATGTTGGGCAAATAATCCTTCTATTATTTACATTTTATAAGCTCAGAAGAACACATTTGATTCTTCTTGACTTTACTCATTTGTATAGCCCAATATGCAATTCTGCGTAAAATACGATAGAATTAGAGAATTTGTAACCTCTTGTGATTAAAGCTCATTTTGTTTCTCCATTATAGTCCGAACTGATCCACAAATATGGATACCCAATCGAACGACACGAAGTTATCACCGACGACGGATATGTGCTGGCGTTAACGAGAATTCCTCCCAAGGATAAACCATCCAATCTATCGCTTCCGAAACTTCTGGTGCACGGAGTGTTGGGTAGTTCTGCTGATTTTCTTATCATCGGACCTAACAATAGTCTCGCCTATCTGTTGGCTGATCAGGGCCATGATGTATGGATGGCGGAGCTGCGCGGCAATCGATACTCTCGTCGACACACCACCCTGTCACCCGACTCGCGAGCGTTCTGGGACTACACCTGGCACGAGATGGGCTACTACGATCTGCCGGCCACGATCGATCACATCTTGCATGTGACCGGTACAAGGCGCCTCCATTACATCGGCTATTCGCAGGGAACTACCGTGTTCTTCGTGATGGCCTCCAGTCGGCCAGAGTACAATGAAAAAATTAGCCGAATGTACGCTCTATCAGCGACTGTATATGCGGAGCACTTCCGAAGTCCTATCATTCGATTGTTGGCAGAGAACATTAACACCGTCAAGTATTTCGTAGACACTATGGGGCTGTGGCAGGCGTTACTCCACAACAAGGCACAGTACGTACTGCAGAGAACATTCTGTCCAGCACGCATAGCGCGAAATATTTGTGTCCAACTGTTCGAACTGTTATTTGGGGCCAATCCCAATGTAACGGACCCGGTAGGATGGCTAATTTGTTGTACAGTCGCTCTGCGCTAGTTCGTATTTATAACCATTCTTTTGTGTCTATGTTTTAGCTGGCACAGCACGTGATTGCTGGACATAATCCTTCTGGAGTATCAACCAAACAGCTGCAACACTTTGCTCAGCTGTACCATTCCGGTCGCTTTCAACAGTTTGACTACGGGCGAAAGGAACTGAATCGCGCCGCCTATGGACGTGAACATCCACCGAAATACAATTTGTCCGCTGTCACCACACCAGTTGTGATATTTTACGCCCTAAACGATTGGATAATAGATCCAGCTAATATTGTACGACTAGCGAGCGAGCTACCGAATTTCGTTTCCATAACCGTTGTAGAGGATCCCAACTTCAACCATCTTGATTTTATAATAGCAAAACGTGTTCGTGAGCTTGTGTATGACAAAATTCTGCTCGACCTGAACTTGTTGTAACATCAAATGTTATGTTGTGAACAAGATTAGCAGCGGGAACGATAACCAAGAAGAATCCAACCCGATAGTATAGAGGCAGCTAGAGTAGAGAAGCGGTTACCATATACGTAAGCCACGTGGAAAAGCGCTGTAAGCACTGGCTCACGGGAAGAAATGAGAAGAAAAGGTTCTTTTTAATTCGAAAGCCAATACGGAAGGTACGAATAAATACTAATCTTCGATTGTACAAAAAATTATAAATAGATACATTTTCGATTTCTGCTAATAATTGTGGTACTCGGCACAGTGCTCGCCTATCAAATTTTATAATTTCATACCGAGCGATTTAAAGTGGTCATTCATATAGCAATTAAATCGCTTTCATTGAAAGAATTTGGTTTTAAATGAGCGATTAATATAATAATAAGTTTGTTCTGTTGTCAGCGTATGTAGCAAAACCGCACTGATATGGGTATGGATCCGAAGCCTCTCGAAGGATAATATAAGCACTACATACCATACTCCGACTCAATACGTCCACGGCGTACAGATTGGTAACATATCTCTCCAAATATCTGAGCTTGGGTATACCGGGAAACCCAACCCCTTGGGGCTAAATTGAGCGGAGGGGGACAGCCAGCGTCTGTTCTCCATGTTAGGGGCGGCTTGATGTCCCTTCTGTCCTGGCACCCTGCACAACCTCAAACAGCTAAGATGCGTAAGCCCTCCGACGAGACAGGGGGTTCGGGAAGTTCGGGGTTCCCTCACAGCAGCCGGAAGTACCCGCATTCTTTCGGACCAGATGAGGGTCCGCGGCTTCGGAATAGTAGCACTTCAGGAGGTGCACTGGAAAGGAGTAACGGAGCGCTCCTACCGTAGTGATCGCATGATCTATCAGAGAGGTGGAAAAAGCAGCAACTCGGTATAGCGTTCCTGGTCACAGGGTGCTGGACGATCAACAAACGGATGTGCAGGTTGAGGGTTCGTGAAAGGTTCTTCAACCTGAGCATTATCAATGTGCATAGTCCGCACCGTGGAAGCACCGATGACGATAAAGAGATCTTTTATACGCAATTGGACATTCATTGGAGATTTTAACGCTCAGGTAAAATCAGAGGAGGCATACAAACCCACTATAGGAAGTTTCAGCGCCCATCAGCTGACGAACGACAATGGGTTTTGCTTAATAAATTTCGCTTTGTTCAAGCACATGACCAGTCGTAACACCTTCTTCCAGTACGCACGTCGCTTCAGCTGGAGATCACCACAGCAGACATATTCCCAGATGGAACACGTTCTCATCGCTGGAAGGCACTTCTCGGACATTATTGACGTACGTACGTACAGGGGAGCAAACGTCGACTCGGACCATTTCCTGATTATGGTTAAGTTACACCAGAAACTGTGCGTAGCCAATAAGCTGCGTCATCATGAATAAGATCGACAGGTGTAAGTGCTACTTCGACAGACATCTGAATGGAGCAGATGCAGGAGAGACCGAACCGGAGGCAGGTAAACCGAGGAGAGCAGTATTACGTCAGCCAGCAGGATGACGAAGTGCCCCCGCCACCCTTGCACGAAGTCGTCAGTGCCATCAAACAGCTGAAATACAACAAGTGGCAGCGATGGTCTGGTGGCCAAACTGGCCAAGATGGGCCCGAAGAAACTAACCGCCATTATGCATCGGCAGATCATAAGAATTTTGGGACCATGAAGAACTAAAGGACGAGTGGAAACTGGTTGTCATACACCCAGCGTACAAAAAGGGCGACAGACTGGACTGTGCTAACTTCCGAGCCGTAACAGTCCTGAATGCTGCTTATAAGATCCTGTCCCGAATACTCTTCTGAAGATTTACGCCCCTGGTCATTGATTTCATCGGAAACTACCAAGCTGGATTTGTTGGAGGCAAATCGACCACTGACCAAATCTTTACTCAACGGCAGATCCTACAGTAGTGCCGAGAGCACCAGATTCCTACGCACCACCTGTTCATTGACTTCAAAACAGCGTACGACACCATAGATCGGACCGAACTTTGGCACACCATGCAGCAGTACTGATTCCCAGGGAAGCTGGTACGGCTGTTGAAGGCCATTATGGATGGGGTGCAATGCAAGGTGAGAGTATCGAACATACTATCGAAATCGTGGATCTCACCAGGTTCAGAGGCAATAGGACGGATTCTCCTGTTTGCTGTTTAACATCGCTCTGGAAGGTGTCATGCGAAGAACGGGCTTCAACATCCAGGACACGATTTTCACTCGTTCTCTCCAATTTCTCGGCTTCGCGGATGACATCGACATCAACGGATGGACATCGGCGATGGTGTGCGACGCGTACACGTGACTGAAACGCAAGTTCTACAGAGTTGGATTGAGGATCAATGCGACAAAGACAAAGTACCTGCTTGCCGGAGGCTCTGACCGTGATAGAGCCCGACTCGGGAGCAGAGTATCAGTTGACGGCGACGATCTCGAAGTGGTAGAGTAGTTCTACTACCTTGGTACGATCGTAACTTCGGACAACAACATGAGCAGTGAAATCCGAAGGCGCATATCCGAAGGGAACTCGTGCCTACTACTACTGCGGCTCCACAAACTCCTGCGATCTAGAAGACTCCAGCAACACACGAAATGCACGATATATCGCACACTAATACGTCCGGTAGTCCTCTACGGGTCCTGGACTATGCTAATGGAGGACGCCAATGCACTCGCCATTTTCGAACGGCGGATGCTAAGAACTATCTTTGGCGGTGTGTGCGAGCATGGCGTGTGGAAAAGAAGAATGAACTACGAGCTAGCTGAGCTGTTTGGCGATGCAGATATGCCCCACCAGGAAGGTGCTCGTCAGGTCGGCATTGGCGACCTGGCTATGTCTTCGCGAGGTGCTCGACCATGAGCAGGATAAAGAAAGAAAGACAATGATAAGTATTAAAATGTTTTCATTACGTCTTTCTGGATACTGATGAGAATTCAATCAGATAGAATACTCAGGCGTATACAGTTTACAAAACACAGTACATATACAGTTTATACAGTTTCTAACGTCAAGAACTGGATGATGTGCGTAGAACACAGATATTTTCGTTGTTCGATAACTCAACGCTTCTAATCCCCATCGCACAAAGTGCCAATGTGGGTGTGATGCTGAAATCTGTGTTCAACGTATGCAAGAAGTGCATCAGTGAAGTTTGAAAACCTGTTCGAGTCCAATTCAGAATCGATTGATATGGGGAGTTTCGGTGCCATCCTGTTTACCTTGAATGTGGTGCGTACACCACATAGTGACGCTACCACTGCATTCGTCTGGCAGCTGAAGAAAGTATAACCAGCGAGGCAAACTTATGCGCGATTAGTTTGCGTCTGTGCTAAGATGACCGTGGTTCGTTACGGAAATACAATCCGCGTCTGCCCTGTGAGGTGGAGTACGTTCTTTGCGAGTAGTCCCAGCACTAACGGACGATGGTTTTGGGTGATTTGTGTAATGGTTCTCCCGTTGGTGGCGAGTACGCGTGTTACTACCGGTGGATACGAGAGTGTTTTTACGATCGACGAAGAAGACGGAATGTTGGAGACGGTGAGATTACAGCGTAATACATATGTAGCTATAGAGCCGTCTGGTGTTTAAAAAGTTGTGTGTGACAAGAAATCATATTGATTAACCATAAATGTATCTAAGACATGGGGCATGAGTGGTACATGTGATAAACGGCGCCGGTCCACACGGCAGGACCGGGTTCAAATCCCATTAGGACCGTTCCCCCGTAGCAAGGTCTGACTATCCGGCTACGTGGTAAAAATAAGTCTAGTAAACCAGAAATGGCCGGCGTGACCTGTAAGGTCGTTAAAGCCAAGAAGAGAGAGAGTATCTAAAACAGTGATGAAATTATCGAAAAAGCTTCAGCGCTGAGTATATGTGTATCTTGCAGTGGTACATTATATCCAGGAGCAGAACTCGTGCACAGTGTTAATACTGTTATTCTAAAAAGTGATAAAAAGATTAAGTGGATTTACGAGTGGAAGTAGGAACGTAAAAACCATCAATGGATTTGTTGGCACGTTTAGCATACGTTTCGCATTTCGTATAATTTTCCAAAATAATTTTGCGATTCTGGCGCGACTTCAAGGTTGTTTAACTTTTCTCGTGAAAGGTTTGTTTACGTTTTTAATCGAGCCGGTAGCGAGAAAATAATCTTGAATAAAATAAAATTAAATTAAACAAATAAAATTATAATAAGTAATAATTTTGTTGTTTTGGTGAATTCGATGAGAAAGGCAAGTTTGTTAATCCCAGTGACGATGTTTCAAAACAACGGCCCATCAATAAAGCTCGTCGCCGGATGCTGCTGACTCCTGTGATACAAACAACGTTTTATGTCACCACCTGACCCGAATAACAAGCTGATTTCTCCAACTGAACTTCCTATGACGAATGTTAATACCAGAACGCACCAAACAACTTTGGACCAGTTTTTTCCTAATCAACCACGCTCAACCACAGCACTTGCAAACATCATCGTATAATGTCACTCACACTATCACCGATACTTTACCGTGCAGGACCCCTCCGGTGGTTCCGACCCGAAATGATCCTCTCCACTCATCATCAATGTTAGCGACCGCAGCGATGAAATCACAACGTATTTCTTTCTACTACCAGAATGTCCGCAGCATGCGTTCGAAGGATAGAGAATTTAGTTTATCGCTGTTGGAAGCTGATCATGACGTCATTATTCTCACCGAAACGTGGCTGGACTCAAGTTTATTATCTGCTCTCTTTTTCGACAAGAGCTTCTGTGTTTACCGCTGTGATAGGAACGCCGCTAGCAGTGTTACTCTCGCGGTGGCGGAGTTTTGGTCGCTTGCTCTTCATCGCTCAATTCATACGAGATCCCGTTGTATCACCCGGCGCTCGAGATCATCTGTGTTTGTATCCTGCTCGCTAATACTCGCTTGCTCGTTGTTGCTGTCTATCTTCCTCCCAGCCACAGTGCGTGCGTGACAACGAGCAGCACAGCATCAGACTGCATCAGCTACATATGCTCATCTTTGGTGATTTTAATCAACCTTCGATTTCCTGGTCAGCTGCGATCGCCGATACCTATACTTCTTTCGATTTTTTTGAGCCAGTTTCTCTCTCTACACGTCGTGCTCAGTTCATCGATGATTTACATCACAACGCGCTTTTTCAAATTAATAACAAGATCAACTCCTCTGGCAACGTCCTTGATCTTATATTCGCTAACTCAGTAACAGCGTCCGCTTCATCGGTGGTATCAGTCAGCGATAATCCTCTGCTCTGCCGAAACCCACCACTCGAGTTCGATGTAATAGCACCCGTTAATCAAGCTGCTAATATCACCACTGGAAAGCGTCTGAACTTCGCCCGGATCGAAATTCATAAACTTGAGAGTGTGATTTCATCTTCTGATGAACGTCTACCGGCGCTACAATAGGTCATGCTACCGGAGACATTTATACCGTGTCCAATTCAACCTGCACCGTAATCCACGGTTCTTCTGGAATTTTGTTAACAATAAACGTAATTCATCTGGCCTTCCGAGCACCATAACTTACGGGGGACCCTTGCGACTACACCTTACGAGATGTGCGAGCTATTTACTACACGTTTCGCGGATTCATTCCAACCGGACGTCGTGGATCTCGAGACTGTAGACGCCGCACTGGTCAACACGCCCATGAGTGCCCTTTGTCCAGCTTTGCCTGTCATTAACGCGGAAAGTGTCGCAACCGCGATTGGACGCCTCAAATCGTCATACGCTCCGGGACCGGACGGCATACTTGCGATCATACTTAAACGCTGTGTGTCTTCAATCGCTCCGATTTTATCTAAAATCTTTTGCGAATCGTTGCAGTCCGGCACATTCCCTTCGGTATGGAAGAATTCCTGGGTGGTCCCTATCTACAAAAAGGGGTGTAAATCTGACGCAGCTAACTATCGCGGCATTACGTCACTTTGTGCTTGCGCTAAAGTGTTCGAGCTACAGGTTTATGAGCCGCTACTAGCCTCCGCTCGTAATTACATCAGTGCGACCCAGCATGGCTTCATGCCTAAACGATCAACAACGGCCAATTTATTGGAATTTGTTAATTATTGCCACCGCTCGATCGATGAAGGTGTTCAAGTTGATGCCGTTTATACTGATGTAGCATCCACGCTACTTTCAACCAAAGAAACAAAACGGATCAGGTTCGTGCATCAAAACGGATCACCTTCGCGCATTTAGCGAGCGCTACCAAATAGTATATAAGCAGGGCAAATTATCAGGTCAAGGAGCAGAAGGTTTTGGCAAGCCGACGAGTGAGGATCTCCGATCCCGATTTCTGTAAAATAAAAAGAAGTTCAACCCCACTTCATTGGTGACCCCGACGTGATACGCCCCTTTTGGAGGATCCGCCTCCCTGGACGAAACTCGATCCAGCGAGCAACAGTTAACAGGAAACCAAAGACGGACAATAGAAATAGTTCTTATTAGAACTCACGTTACCTTCTACAAGCTCTTTTAAGAGCTACAGAATTCCTTATTGGAATTACCTTAATTGTCCGTTCTACCGTTGGTTTTCATCATCCTCTGGAGCCAGACGATTCAACGGAGCCCTACAACAGTCCTGATTACCATCACTCGCTTGCCCGCCTTCTCAGTCCGCGGCTAAGTAAAAACACGTAAATACATGTAAGAATACGTGAATACATGTAAATACACGTAAATCCGCGTAAAGTCCTCGCTTCCGCGTGAAAAGTTTCGTTGTACAGTGAAGTGTCGTGTATTGTATGGACATTTTTACGAGTGTTGTGCAAAGTTATTCGCATAGTGTTTTTCGGTAAAACGCGCGTGTTGTGTGAAAAACTATCTCGCCATCGCAAGGCGCACCACCACACTCTCAAGATCGGCATTTTCTCCTCGTGTTGTCCATCACACGCAGAGAAGTCGACGCGCAGTCCGCGCCGCCGATACTACACTGTCGTCGAATATTCGGGAGTTAAGTTCTTTCGATGCTAAGAACCCCGGTCAAAACCATGGCGACGAACAACGACGAAGAGCAAACCACGCAAAGCATCCCGCTACTCGATTGTTACGATGAGGCACGAGTCGTCACGCCACCGATGACGCCTCAACCAACGGCTAGAGGATCCGTCATACTTCCTCAGACTAGCCGCGAAGCGATCGGGTCCGTCAAGTTACCGCCCTTTTGGACCAGCTCGCCAAATACCTGGTTCATACAGGCGGAGGCCCAATTCGAGAACGCCGGTACGAAATTGGATCGTACAAAATATGCTCATCTGCTGACTGCGATGTCGCCGGAAATCATCGAGAAAGTGATCGACATCGTCCAAAATCCTCCAGCGCAGAATCGTTACACTTTCCTGAAGGACGCCTTGCTACAACGCCTGTCTATCAGCGAAGAGCAACGGATCTCCAAGCTGCTGTACAATGCCGAGATGGGAGACAGCAGCCCTTCAGATTTTCATCGACGGTTGATGCAGCTGGCCGGTTCAACGGAATTCTCAGATAAGTTGATTTTTCGTTTATGGTTAGGGCGTTTACCGAAAGCTATCGAGATTGCGATTATTTCTATGGGTAACAGTAACATAGCGGAAATATTGCCCATTGCCGATAAAATTTGGGAAGCGTCAAAGGGCGCATCGGTGAGCGCGTGTGCCTTAAAAACTAATCCAAGTGATATTTCAGTCCTTCAGACTGAAATATCGGAGCTAAAAAATCTAGTAAGAAAAATGCAAGTCTCACGAGCTCGAACTCGATCAGTTCCGCGAAAAGAGAGTCGCAATCGTAGTGCCTCGCGAGAGAAAGGAAAATCTTTGTGTTGGTATCATAAGAGATATGGCAGCGAGGCGACCAAATGCGTTAAGCCTTGCAATTTTATAGCCCATAAGGCTGACAAAAAACAAATAAAGTCCACAGATGTCGAATCTGTTGGTGAATTCCCATATTCATGCCGCCTTTTCCTTCATGACGAGGTTTCGAAATTAACTTTCTTAATAGATAGTGGTGCGGATGTGTCTGTAATTCCCAATTCCGTTTTTGGTGTTTTGACTAAATCCAGTGACATCCTGGTTGCTGCAAATGGAACTCCTATTCCAACCTTTGGAGTAAAGTTCATGAAGGTATCACTTGGTTTACGGCGATCTTTTCCTCATACTTTTGTGCTTGCCGCAGTAAACCATCCGATCATTGGGGCAGATTTCCTCAAACGATATGGTCTATTGGTTGATCTGCGTAACAAACGGTTGGTGGATCCACTCACCAGTCTGTCCACAAAAGCAAGTATAGCCAAGGTCGATACTCCGTCGCCCAAATTATTTTCTGTTAATAATGTATACACGGATTTGTTGAAAGAGTTTTCATCATTGATGGATCCCCCGGATTTCAACAAGCCGATTGGGCATAGCGTTGTTCATCACATTCATACCAATGGACAACTACCTAGTTCAAAACCCAGAAGATTGGACCCAGTTAGGCATAAGGCTGCCCACGCTGAATTCCAACATATGCTGGAATTGGGCATCTGCCGGCCTTCTTCGTCGCAAGTGTCATCGCCTCTACATATGGTGGCTAAAACTGACAATGATTGGAGGCCATGTGGGGACTATCGTCAGTTGAATGCAGTTACTATTCCTGACCGATACCCAATCCCACATATCCAAAATTTTGCGATGAATCTTCATAACTGTTCAATTTTTTCCAAACTAGACATAATCAAAGCATATCATCTAATTCCCGTAGCTTCGGAAGATATATATAAAACCGCAATAACCACACCTTTTGGACTCTTTGAATTTCTAAGAATGCCTTTCGGTCTTAGAAATGCTGGACCAACCTTTCAGCGTTTTGTAAACACAATTTTCCAAGATTTAGACTATGTTTTCGTCTACATCGATGACATCTTGATCGGGAGCACTTCTCAAGAAGAACACATCATGCATGTGAGAGAGGTCCTGAAAAGATTGGCGGAAAACGATGTAAAACTCAAACATTCTAAGTGTGTGTTTGGAGTACCCCAGCTCGAATTTTTAGGACATCATATTGACGGCAAGGGTATTACCCCAACTAAGGATAAAGTTGATGCAATCAATAATTTTCCTCAACCCAAATCCTTAAAGCAGCTACAACGTTTTGTGGGTATGGTAAATTATTACCACCGGTTTATTGCACACATCGCAGAGATAATGAAACCGCTGCACAAACACATTGCCGTTCATTCCAAGTTAAGATCAAACTCTTGGGATTGGTCTCCTGAATGCGAAACAGCGTTTCAAAAGCTGAAAGCTAGTATTGCCCAAGCCACATTGCTCAGCTATCCAAATAACAATAGTAATTACAATATAACAACCGATGCTTTAAATATAGCAGTCGGAGCTGTGTTACAACAAGATAACAATGGCACTTGGGAACCACTAGCCTTTTTCTCAAAACAGCTTACAGATGCTGAACAAAAATATTCCACCTTTGATAAGGAATTACTAGCAATCTATTTGGCTATCAAACATTTTCGGTATTTCATTGAAGGGAGGGAATTTTTCATCCTAACAGATCACAAACCCCTCACTACTGCTATTCACTCTAAAGCGGATAAAACTCCCAGGCAATCCAGACATTTGGATTTCATATCCCAATTCACCTCAGATATACGCTACATAAAAGGTGATAGCAATGTCGTAGCAGACACGTTATCGCGCATCGGTGAGAATAGTGAGATTAGCTTACTGGATTATAATACTCTAATTATGAGCCAAAATACCGATCCAGAATTAGAAAATGTTTTGAAATATCAATCTCAAAATTCAAAATACAAGTTAGATAGATTGCAGGTAAATAATCAGGGGATATATTTTGAGACTTCGACTGGAGTAAATCGCCCATACATTCCGGAACCTCATAGATTTTCACTGTTCAAAGAACAACATAATATTTCTCATCCCGGAATCCGAGCGACTAGAAAACTTATAGCTTCAAAATATTTTTGGCCCAACATGAATAAAAACATTAACGAATGGACCAAAGCTTGCAATAATTGTCAAAAAGCTAAAGTTTACAGGCACACGCGCACACCCTTGTCTCGGTTTGACCTTCCATCAGGAAGATTCGATCATATACATATCGACATAGTTGGACCGCTTCCTCTTTCCGATAATATGGCATATATATTAACCGTAATCGATAGGTATACTCGATGGCCGGAAGCATTTCCAATAGCCGATATTACCGCTGAGACAGTAGCCAAACCGTTAGTTCAAAACTATGTATCTCGATTTGGATGTCCCGTAAACATATCTTCAGATAGAGGTAGGCAGTTTCAGTCGAAACTATTTGCTGAGCTGACTAAGCTCTTAGGTAGTCATCACATTACCACTACTGCGTATCATCCACAATCAAATGGATTAGTGGAACGTTTTCATAGGCAATTGAAAGGGTCACTGATGGCAAATGATACCTCTGAACGCTGGACTGAAAAGTTACCACTAGTACTTTTAGGAATACGAATAACACATAAAGAAGATCTTAAATGTACTCCAGCAGAATTAGTTTACGGACAAAATTTACGTTTGCCTGCTGATTTTCTAGCGCCATCATTAACACCTACTCCCGATACAACGGATTATGTAACGCGATTGAAAAACGTTTTCAGCAAAATATCTCCCACATCACCACGTCAATCGAACACTAAGGTATACGTAGATAAAACTATCGAAACATGTAAAAAGGTATACATTAGGGTTGATAGGGTTAGAGCTGGCCTCGAACCTCCGTACGAAGGGCCATACGATGTGGTTAAGAAACTCAGGAAATATTTTGTTATCGACAAAAATGGAAAACATGAATCCGTCTCAATAGATAGGTTGAAACCCGCATACTATCTAGAAAACGTACGAAAAAATGTCCATTTTACGCTCCGCGAAATAGAGGGGGAGTAGTGTAGCATCCACGCTACTTTCAACCAAAGAAACAAAACGGATCAGGTTCGTGCATCAAAACGGATCACCTTCGCGTATTTAGCGAGCGCTACCAAATAGTATATAAGCAGGGCAAATTATCAGGTCAAGGAGCAGAAGGTTTTGGCAAGCCGACGAGTGAGGATCTCCGATCCCGATTTCTGTAAAATAAAAAGAAGTTCAACCCCACTTCACTGATATCAAAGCTGCGTTTGATAGCGTATCACATCGCATCGTGCTGGCTGGATCGCTGCTACTCGGTACGAATAGGCGGATCCTTATCTAAGACCATATCGGCGTCTTCCGGAGTACCGCAAGTCAGAAATCTAGGTCCATTACTGTTTTCTATTTTTGTCAATGATGTTACAACGATCCTGCCATCCAACAACCACCTTTTGTACGCGGACGATGCGAAACTGTTTCGTGCGATTCGCTGTTCTGATGATCACTCTGTTCTCCAGGATTCGCTCAAGCAGTTTAACTCCTGGTGTGCACGTAACGCTTTGGCAATCTATCCCGCGAAGTGCAGTGTGATAACCTTCAGCCGTTTAAAAGCCCCGGCAACATTCGCATACGAAATTGATAGCCTCAAACTCGAACGAAAGCGGTGCATCAAAGTTCTTGGTGTTCTTCTGGATTCGATTCGGATTTCGGATTCGAGACTCAAGGATCAGCTCAAACACGCTGTCGCAAGGGGATATCGTTTGGTCGGTCTGGTTCTTAACCTTACCCGCGAGCTCCGTGACCCTGTTTGTGCTAAAACGCTCGTCCGATCGGTACTGGAGTACGCCAATGTCGTTTGGTGACCTACGGCAGCTCGGCCACTTGCACGACTCGAGTCCATCCAGCGGAAATTTTCGCGCTTCGCATTATGTTCCTGGGATCACCAACTGGACTATCGGACCAGGTGCTTGCTGCTTGGTCTATCGCCCCTCGAGGAAAGGTTACTGAACGCTAGGAGATTGTTCATAGCGGGTCTAATAAATGGCCACGTTGACTCTGCTACACTACTCTCGTCCATCAACCTTTACGTTCCGGCCCGTTCTCTCCGGACGCGATTCTTGCTGGCGGTGGAAAATCGGACTGTGTTTGGATCATCCGACCCTTTCCTGATCATGTGTTGTAATTTTAACGATGTTTCCGATGCGTTTGAGCCAGGCATGGCAACTGCGACTTTCGTCGACAACATTAATACCCAGCGCGCTACCTCGGATTCCTAATCTCTAAAATCGTCATTTACATGTTGTGAACGCTGTCGAGTGGGCTTCATGAGTCCGTTGACGAATAAATAAATAATAATGTCTCTTTATTCTACATGTATAATCTACATGCATGATTAACAAACAACCGCTCTAGTGGTGCGTCGGAAAGATAGAGGATGCACCTCGTAGCGCGATCCTCTCAGGACCTCTTGGTCGGCACCGAGATAACGATCTCGGCCGCGATCATCACTTCCGATTACCACCGAACACTCGTACTCGTCAACCGACGAGAGACATCTCGCGGAGAGCGTACGTGAGTGCTTCGGTTGCGTAACGCATTTTTTTTTTTCAAGGAGTGATAAAATCTTCTTAGACACCACCAACGGTGACATGGGATTTTTACCCAGTAAAAAACTCTCCTTGGCCACGTAGTGTTGCTGCCACCACCCACGGGATCACCTCGCGGTAGAACTTCACCGGTGGGGCTCTACAATGGACTTAGTCCACACCTTAACTTAACTTCATAGACTATTCACCGGAACGGATGGATGCGTAACGCATCCAACACAACGGATGCTGCTAACAGTACCGCAGATTTGTCCGTTTTGTTTTGTTGTGTGTTTGGTGCATAATCTTGTCATAATGTTTCCGGTAGCCAGAAGAAATTTTAACAAGATAAATAGGTGAACAAAGATGTTTTTGCCCACCGCGTCATACACCGGGCAAAATACTATCGGGATCGAATATTAGAAGTCGGATAGCACCAATTAGAAACAGCCCCGAGTAGCATAAAGATAAAAACCTTTGTATACGGTTAATCGAACTTGTCCGGCTTTTTTCTCATTTCATGACCGTCACCGTACCATCAATACTCAGGTAATCATAACTACGATTCCGACATAGCTTCCGAAACAGATCGAACACCTGTATGTAGTGAGCTATATTTATCTAGCAAGATGGCCAAACGCGTTGTTTATACCGACATTGTTGAAGCAAGTTCAACATACCAATAATAAATTCATTAACCATGCGGCAATTATTTGAGTTGTTGTTCTGTTTTTACTTTTGCTCATTCGCCTCTCAGATATTATTTGAGTGAAAAGAAACTTATTTCAACAAATTCACATTAAAATATATCAATTTATAAAGAGTTCTCAAACTCCTTTCTGTTATACATATGTTATTGACGACCAGTTTGTCAACCGAGTCATGCATGTGAAAGACTTGGGAATCTGGTTGGACAAAGATCTCTCCTTTAATCTATAAATTGATTCCGTGGTTGAGAGAGCCTGGAAGTTCCTTGGCTTGATCAAACATATTGCTCGCGACTTCTCGCACCCCATCTGCTTAAAGGTTCTGTACTGCTCGCTGGTCAGATCGATTCTGGAATATTGTTCAGTAGTCTGGTCTCCACTAGCGAGAACTCATATCGAGCGAATTGAGCGGATGCAGCGATCGTTCACCATTACGGTTTGCAGTACGCAAATCATTTGGTGGGCTTTCCTCCCACCCCTCCTCAAACACTCTTCCCATTCCCCACCCCCGGCTTGTAATAATGTTAGGTTCTGCTATTTAGGTTTAAGTCATTTCTGTAAACCCACGTGGCAACAGAATAAATAAAATAATTACAATTACAATTTCATTACAGTCCGAACTGATCCACAAATATGGATACCCAACCGAACGGCACGAAGTCATCACCGACGACGGATACGTGCTGGCGTTAACGAGAATTCCTCCCCAGGATAAGCCATCCAATCTATCGCTTCCGAAACTTCTGGTGCACGGACTGTTTGCTAGTTCTGCCGATTTTCTTATCATCGGACCTAACAATAGTCTCGCCTATCTGTTGGCTGATCAGGGTCATGATGTATGGATGGCGGATCTGCGCGGCAATCGATACTCTCGTCGACACACCACCCTGTCACCTGACTCGCGAGCGTACTGGGACTACACCTGGCACGAGATGGGCTGCTACGATCTGCCGGCCATGATCGATCACATCTTGCATGTGACCGATACAAGGCGCCTCCATTACATCGGCTATTCGCAGGGAACTACCGTGTTCTTCGTGATGGCCTCCAGTCGGCCAGAGTACAATGAAAAAATTAGCCGAATGTACGCTCTATCAGCGGCTGTATATGTGGAGCACATCCGAAGTCCTATCTTTCGATGGATCGCAGAGAACATTAACGCCATCAAGTGTTTTCTAGACACTATGGGACTATGGCAGGTGTTACCCCACAACAAGGCACAGTACGCACTGCAGAGAACATTCTGTCCAGCAAGCAAAGCGCAGAATATTTGTGTCCAACTGATCGAACTGTTATTTGGGGCCAATCCCAATGTAACGGATCCGGTAGGATGGCTAATTTGTTGTACAGTCTCTCTATGCTAGTTCGTATTTATAAGCATTCTTTTGTGTCTATGTTTTAGCTGGCACAGCACGTGATTGCTGGACATGATCCTTCCGGAATATCAAGCAAACAGCTGCAACACTTCGCTCAGCTGAACCGTTCCGGTCGCTTTCAGCAGTTTGACTACGGCCGAAAGGAACTGAATCTTGCGGCCTATGGAAGTGAACATCCACCGAAATACAATTTGTCCGCTGTCACTACACCAGTTGTGATATTTTACAGCCTAAACGATTGGATGGTAGATCCAGCTAATATTGTACGACTAGCGAGCGAGCTACCGAATCTCGTTTCCAAGACCGTTGTAGAGGATCGGAACTTCAACCATTTTGATTTTATGATAGCGAAACGTGTTCGTGAGCTTGTGTATGATAAAATTCTGCTCGACCTGAACTTAGAAGCATAGACCGTTCATCAAATGTTATGTTGTAAACAAGACTAGCAGCGGGAACGATAACCAAGAAGAATCCAACCCGATAGTATAGAGGCAGCTAGAGTAGAGAAGCGTTTACCATAAGCCAAGAATGTAGGCCACGTGGAAAAGCGCTGTAAGAGCTGATTTTTAATTCGGAAGCCAATATGGAAGGTACGAATAAATACAAATCTTTGATCTTTGATTGTACAAAAAATTGTAAAGAGATATTTTTTCGATTTGTGCTATTAATTGTGGTACTCGGCACAGTGAAGTATAGCGTTTATAAAAGTTACCGTATCGTGTAGGATAGTGTTAGTATTAAGTATTCTTGTTGAAAATAGATTCGGAATTATAGGAAATCTTTCATGAAATGTTTCACGGACGAACTGAAAGGGAATTAGTTAATTGGACTATTCATCTAGGGCAGTAAGTGAACTTTAGGATTAGCAAATGAACTATGTAATAATGAATTTGACAGACGAATACACAGTCACAAACAGAACGGCGCGCGACGATTACGGCTTTCTCGGTTTGGTGGAAAAAACTCCGAAAATTTACAGCCAGCACTCCGTGAGAATTTCTCACATTTTTGGTCCTTCGAACCGGATTGTGAATTCAAAGAGTTTTTTTTTCGTTCAAAGCTCTGCAACAAGAGCTCGGTCGGTTTAACGCTCTGCAACAAGGGCAAGGTGTACATTTCTTCGTCGCGTCGTTTCACGCCATCGCGTTTCGCTCCGCATCAAGGGCAACGGCCAACGATTTCAGCGCCATCGTTATTTGAATTTTCGCGCCAAACTTAAACGTTTTCTTTCGTGTGTAATTTCGTCCTGTGAGTGTTTTCAAACCGTGCAAAATCATGGACAAGAAGATAAAGGCCGCTCAACTAAAAAGAAGGATCGCGGTGGAAAATATAAGTGCTCTCGAACGGTTCCAAGTGCAATTTTCTGGGGATGACGCCAAGCAAATTCCGGAGGCGTTAGAGGACTTGGAACGGCATAAGGAAGGGTTCTTCGCCGCGGTATCGAAACTGGAAGAGCTCGATGACAGTAATGAAGCGATTGAAGCTTGCATCATGGACAGGATCAACATCGAGGAGCGGTGTAGGAAGCTAAAATCCTTCCTACGGGACAACCTTCGACGGGAAGAGGGTACGCTAAACGACACATCGGGTTTGGCTTCTTCAACGCTTGCGTTTGGTCGGCCAAACGCACCACATCTTCGTCTTCCGAAGATCGAGTTGCCATCATTCGATGGCGACCAAACGAAATGGCTGTCGTTTCGTGACCGATTCATCGCGATGATCGACGCTTCACCGGAGCTTCCTTCGATTGCGAAGCTGGAATATTTGCTGTCAGCATTGAAAGGGGAAGCGGGGCTTCCTTTCGAACACACGCCGTTGACAGCGGACAACTACTCGGTGACGTGGGCAGCTCTTCTAAAACGGTACGATAATCCACGTACACTAATCCGTGAGTATTATCGGAAGCTACATTCCTTCCCGCCCGTACGCGCGGACTGTGTGGATGAGTTAGTGCATTTGGTGGATGAATTCATTCGTCATGTGAATGGGTTACTAAAGCTCAACGAGCCCATCGATCATTGGGATACACCGTTGACAAATTTGCTGGTTATGAAGCTAGATCACGCTACTGTTTTAGCATGGGAAAAACATTCGGTCCATGCCAAGAAGGACAAATACAAGGAGCTCATCGATTTTGTACAAGATCGAATACAAATATTGAAGGCGACTCGGAGTACTACTTGTGAAGATGACACTAGTATCACTAAGGTGGCTGGTACGCAGCGTTATCCAAGTTCGCGGAAGACAATCGTTCACTCAGCCGTAGCACAACCAGTGTCAAGTAGGACGATTGTATCACCACCACCGAAGTGTCCCTTGGAGTGTACGGAGAACCATTTCTTACGAAACTGTCCGGTGTTTGGCAGTAATGACGTGCAGCAACGTCGGGAAGTGGTTACATCGAAACACTTATGTTGGAATTGTCTCGGAGATTCCCATCAAGTGAAATCCTGCAAGTCGGAGCATGCTTGTCGCACGTGTCATCAGCGACACCATACACTCTTGCATGTTCCTACCACTACAACGATCACGATGGCAGCTCACGACGATCGCAGTTCGGTGATCCTGGAAACGGCTGTCCTATTCATCGTGGGTGACGACGGAAAGAAACATGAGGCAAGGGCGCTCCTTGATTCAGGCTCCATGTCGAATTTTATTTCCGAATCACTTTCTCGGAAGCTTACGGCTACTCGAAACAAAATCAACGTGGCAGTCACGGGCATCGGAAAAACGGCACAGTCGGCGAGAGGGTCGATCGTCGCAACTGTGGCATCGAGGAATCAATCATATTCTAATCATCTGGAGTTCCTCGTTCTGGAGTCACTATTTGCGCATACTCCAATTACATCCATCGATACTTCATCGTGGAGTATGCCCGATCTGCAGCTGGCAGATCCCTCATTTAATGTTCCGAGCAACATAGACATCGTAATCGGCGGAGACACGTTCTGGGAGATTCATTCAGGACGAAAACGATCTATGGGCACGGGCAAACCTTGGCTCGTGGAAACATCATTCGGCTGGAGCGTGACAGGGAATGCATCAAACGGTACACTTCTTCAACCATGTCATCGTTCGGGCTACGGAAGTCCACCTACGGAAGAGAAAACAAATCAGAAGGGTTCCACTGTTTATAATAAAGTTCCTGGAAGGTATGTTGCACATTTACCTCACTACCATAATTTTGGCATCGTTTTAGAGGCATCAAAGTCAAGGTCAGACCGATGTATTTCTCAGGCCGAACGTCATTCCAAGCGCTGGAAGTATAGCCCTCGTGACAATTCGGTAAACTATCATGCAAACGTGTCACGTCGTTGGAAACCAAACTATCATTCGGATCATAAACGCTGGTTTCATTCACCACCCTGGGTTTGCGAAGAACAGAAAACAACAAGATCGAAATCTACAAGGGGAATATTGGAATGATCAATATCTACATACCATCACACGTTTATCGGCGTATCATTTCATGGCGAAGCAACGGGCTTCATCAGGCATCATATTCGGGGTAAAGAGATTTACACACTCTTTACACTACTCAATCGGAATGAGTTTCATCATGTGGTGCTGCTACACATCATCTGCGTACGGTTCGGGAATATGTGTGACGGTGGCCGGGTTCACTACACACATATTATTCACATACATTCATCTCGGCGTCCAATTATGTTTTTCGGTCGGAACAACAGCATCGCGTTGGTATCTAACATGCGCACATTCGTAGCGATGTTCAGCGTAGTATAGGAGGCAATAGTTAAATTTGCGAACAGTGTCAGTACACTTCATTACGGTAGAAAGTTCTCCCATAGGTTTGTACGGGAACTTTAGGGAAGCTGTCGATCAGCTCAATCTAATAGCTAGCTCGCATAGTTATCTATAAAGGAAGAAAGTAGTTAGTATCAGGATGGCACGTACTTACTTACCTTAGTGGCAAAGGAAATCTTAGAGATACACTCAAGCGTGGTTGGCTGGTTGAGATAACGGTACTCAGCAGCAACGTGATATCAACATTTGGAAGGCTAGCAATCATTCGCACCTTAAGTATGCACACACGCATTTTTCGCATACGGGATAATGTAAACAAAACTGACAGTTTAGGCTAGTTCATCGATTACGGCAACAATCGATCAAATCACAATGCAGATCAATCGTACAATTTCCGGTACACATTACGAATTACATTTAGTTAGCTTATTAGGTTTCATGAATTAAAAGAAGTTCCTTCTTTGGTGGCCGGGAATGTTGAAAATAGATTCGGAATTATAGGAAATCTTTCATGAAATGTTTCACGGACGAACTGAAAGGGAATTAGTTAATTGGACTATTCATCTAGGGCAGTAAGTGAACTTTAGGATTAGCAAATGAACTATGTAATAATGAATTTGACAGACGAATACACAGTCACAAACAGAACGGCGCGCGACGATTACGGCTTTCTCGGTTTGGTGGAAAAAACTCCGAAAATTTACAGCCAGCACTCCGTGAGAATTTCTCACAATTCTATTTATGTATTAGTTAAGCTAGGTGTAAGGTGCGCATAGATTTTAATAAAACTTTAGTCGATAAGCAACCACCAGAGTGTGCAGACTCGTTAACTGGCACCCGAATAAAAAAGAGATTAATTAGTAACAGTATAAACTCTCAGAGCGAAGCCACCTTTAGCTGTCTCTTTTCTGAGAATACAGCATCCAGCCCAAGAGCTATCATCGCGCGTGTCGTTGATTTGCGTAGCTGTAGCGCGACAAGGTGCGCTAATTTCTCTTTGGTAGACCAATACCTGAAAGTCGACTCTCTCAGTATCCTGGAAATCCAACTGTTCCATTGTACGTGTAAGTATAGTGAGAAAAAATACAGTGATAGTGATCGCAAAATCCAGGAGAAATGGAAACTTAAATGGAAGAAATGAAGCTTTTTCTAGAAATGGGCAAAGTCCCAGATATTTTGAAAATGTTGCCGGAATATGATCGTAACCCTAAAGGCCTTAATACTTGGCTTGATGATGTCGAAGGTATTTTTCACTTTTACGCACCTTTCGCCAATTGTCCCACTCAGATGGGAATAATAATGCGAATTGTGCGAAGAAAAATCGTTGGTGAAGCGTCTGATATTCTCAACGCAAACCACGTAGGGTTTGACTGGGAGAATACGAAAGAGACTTTAAAAAAACACTTTCGCGACCAACGTAATCTTAAGACTCTTGATTACGATTTAACAGTAATTAGACAAAAATACGGAGAGAGCATTAAGCAATATTACAATAGAACTAATGAACTTTTGTCATTAATAATAGCTTATATAAAAAAATAGTGAAAAATATGTAGAATTAGGAAATGGTTTCGTGGATTATTTTAAGGAAAAAGCTGTAGATAGTTTTATTAAAATCTATGCGCACCTTACACCTAGCTTAACTAATACATAAATAGAATACTTAATACTAACACTATCCTACACGATACGGTAACTTAAATAAAACACTAACTTTAATAAGAGATAATAAACCACTTGAAAAATTCACATGATTTGAATTTTGAATACATTCACGTAAAATTTGTTGTAGGCCCAAAACATGGTAGTGAAAATATTTTCTCACACAAAATAACCGTTACTAATACTATTCAGTACGATAGACCTCGTATTGTACATGAGTATCAAGTACAACAATTACTTGAAATATTCGAATGGCGAATGAGAGCTGAGGATTAGTTTTAAATTCTCCCTCCAACTATACAAAAAAAATAAAATACTAAATACAGGGTTTTGCAGGGTTTTGCTACAAATGACGAACAACTTTTTTTATCAACATTACCAAGTATGCTGTAATCATGCAATAAAATAAAAAAATAAAAAAATTACCAAGTATGTATGTCAAATATTATCCAGCACTTGTCCTTTTGTCATCCAGCTTCGACTAATTTATTTCCAAACCTAATGCTGTACGATTTCTGCTTCCACTTACTAAAACTCATAATCAGACTTGAATGAAGATGATAATCCACTCGTAATGATCTTTGAAAATCAAATTTTATAATTTCATACAGAGCAATTTAAAGTGGTTCAACAATTAAATCGCATTCATTGAAACAATTTGGTTTGAAATGAGCGATTAATACAATGATAAGTATTAAAATGGCTTCATTACCTCTTTCTGGATATTGATGGGATTTCAGTCAGATATAATCTTCAGACGTATACAGTTTGCTGCATTTCCAATGCGACCAATCTACAGCGTGCTATTCAAGCTCTTGATGTTGATAAATGTTGTAAAAGGCAAAATTTCTATAGAGAAAGCCGATGGGCAGCTTTCAACTGTAAGTAAAATTTATTAACGTTCAACCACCGTTAGAGCTAACATTGGTGCTTTTTTCTAGGTTGAATTAATAAATAAGTATGGTTATCGTGGTCAAGCCTACACGGTAACGACAGGCGATGGTTACCAACTAGGAGTACATCGATTAGGACGAAAGCAAGGTCCGGATACCAAGCTGCTACCAGTACTGATTATACATGGTTTGTTGGGCAGTTCAGCTGACTGGGTTCTGATCGGACCGGAAGAGGCGCTTGCCTATCAGTTGGCTAACATTGGTTATGATGTGTGGCTTGGTAATACCCGCGGTAATCGCTACTCTCGCCAGCACGTCCGACTGTCACCGAGCGATGTAGAGTTTTGGAACTTTTCCTGGCACGAAAAGGGAATGCACGATTTGCCAGCCATGATCGATTTTATATTAAACAACACGCAATGTCCATCGCAACAGATTTACTACATAGGGTATTCTGAGGGTACAACGGCGTATTTCATAATGACCAGCATGCTACCACAGCACAACGTCAAGATCCGTTTGGCCCATGCATTGGCACCGGCCGTTCTGTTGGATGATGTGCGCAGCCCGCTATTAATTTCGTTGTCCGATACCTCACCGTTTCTGATACCCATCGCACAAAGTGCCAATTTTGGTGAGGTGCTAAAATGGTCGGAGCTTCAAAACGGTCTCTTGCAAAACATGTGTCCACCGTACGCAAGAAGGAATCCGTGCATCGTGTTGTTTGAAAACCTGTTCGGACCCAACTCAGAAGCGATTGATATGGTGAGTGTACGAGCCAGTCTGTTAAATTAAGTTACAAAATAAACGTCCTTTCACTTTACGCTAGGATGTGCTTCAAGCAATGATGGGCCACATTCCTTCTGGAGCATCCATCAAGGAGCCAAAGCACTACAACCAGGTTATACTGAGCGGTATCTTTCGACCATACCAAGATGACTATACGGAGCGTATGGCCGAACCGTACAATCTTAGCGTATCGAATGTTCCAGTGCACATTTACTACGCGTTGAACGATTGGATTGTTCATCCGAGGAATGTTCGACGGCTTTCAACAGTGCTGCCAAACATTCGCGAGAATCGTCCCGTTGGTGGTAAAAAATTTACCCACATTGATTTTTTAATTGCTAGACGCGTCAAAACAATAGTTTATAGTAAAATTATTAACAATCTGCAGAACGATACACGTGCACGTTTAGCACAATTAAAAAAAAGTTAACTAAAAAAAAATAATAAAAGTTACAATTTGACACCCCCGTGATGCTTTAGCACAAAACTTAAGCAAGAAAGTTCAATTTTCGTTGACAATAATCTTCCAATTCCATAAAATAATTTTCTCAAATGCTTTTGTTAATGTTTTCCTTCAAAAAATCACCCAAAAGAGAACGAACAAAGACGGAGGTTGATTCTATAACTGTCTATTTGAAACGAAATTTTACCGACCCCATGGGCAAAAGCTTCGTTAAGCATGGTTGCACAGAGGTTGCACAGTGCTGATGTGCAACCTCACTGTAACCATCCGTTGTGTGGATGTGCTAGTGTGATACGCGCGTAATGCGTGTGTGTGTGTGTGTGAGCATATTTAAGGCATTGCACAGTGGAATTTCTCAATTTATATAAAAAGACACGAAATAATTTTTTTTTTCAAAATGTTATATTTATACTTAATTTACATATTCAAAACATTAACACAATCTAAACTTCACTTCCTCTAAACTGACAGTGCTGTTTATTTTTAAATTTCCACTAACTATGCTATTATAATTAGATGTTATTCTACTTAGGCAGCGCGCTGTCACTTCTCGAACAAGACAAACCAGACAAAAACACAAGAACAAACCCATGCAATCATATGGAGGTGCTCTGTCAACCTGCATAGAACAAACCAGTCAAACACGACATAGAACAAAACAGTTTGATTTTGTCTTGCATCCCGGATAGCAATATCAACATACCTTCTCGTTCTGTCTTATGAACAATCAAACCTGCCAAAGCCAGAAAGCATGTTGGTTTGGCTGGTCGGGATGTCTGAGTCACACCTAGAAACTCTCTATACCTTGTTGTCAAATGTCACCGAAGCGGTTTGTGTGCTGGATTGCTTTGTTAACAGCTATTATAGAACAGAGAATTTCAGATTTTTACCATACATAAACTCATCTAAATTGGAATAAAACGAGGTAAGATTGCTTAGCGACAGTACTAGGCATTGAAATTGTCGATGGAGTGATAATTCTGCGCGACAATTGACAAAGCACCTTCCGAACAGTGTCGTGTTTGTCTGGTTTGTTTTGCTGTTCACAGCGCGCTGCCTTACCCCGTGCCTACATGCTTAGCAATTGTCGCGTTTGCGAACGCGACAATCGTGGCACAGTTTTCCCAAAAATTTTTGCGACTTTCGGCGCGACTTCAAGGTTGTTTAAGTTTTCTCGTGCAAGGTTTGTTTATGTTTTCAATCTGGCCGGTAGCGGGAAATTAATTTCGAATTAAATTAAATTAATTTAAACAAAGAAAATTATAATAAATAGTAAATTTATTGTTTTGATGAAGTTGATGAGAAAGGCAAGTTTTTTAACCCCAGTGACGATGTTTCAAAACAATGGACCATCAAGAAAGCTCGTGGCAGGATGCTGCTAACTCCTGTGATACAAATAACGGCTGTTGCTAACAGTACCGCAGATTGGTCCGTTTTGTTTTCTTGTGTGTTTAACGCTGGAAAATCTTGTTATAATTTTTTCCGGTAGCCAGAAAGAATTGTAACAAGATAAATAGGTGAACGAAGATGTGTTTGCCTACCGTGTCATACACCGGGCAAAATAGAATTGGGATCGGCAGCTTCGAGTAGCATGAAGGTAAAAATCTTCGAATACGGGTAATCAAACGTGTATGGCTTTTTTCTCATTTCATGACCGTCACCGTACCCTCAATATACAGGTTTTCATAACCACGATTCCAACACAGCTTCCAAACTACCATCAATATACAGGTATTCATAACCACGATTCCACAACACAGCTTCCAAAAGGGATCGAACACTGTGCTGTGGACTATCTAATATTTTTTAACTCTATTTTTTTTAACTCTAATATTTTTGCTAATTAATTAATTTAATTAATTACTAATTAATTATTAATTAATTTTTATTGTTCAAGCAAGTTCAACATACAAGTAATAAATTCATAAACAATGCAGCCATGCATTTGTCTTCTTCTTCTTCTAATTTCTGAAGCATTTGTCCACGATATGGGATTTTTGTTTTGAATTAACAACGATTCTTCTGTTTTAAAAATAATATTGACATTCACAATAATTATATACAAATCCTGCGTACTTTTAAAAAATAAATAGCACTCGATTTGTTAATTTAATTTACAATATTTAATAACACTCAAAATATTTAATTTTTTAATTTGTATTAGTTTATCTTGGTATTGCCATGTTTACCTTGTTTTACAGAAAACTGTCATGGCGTCAAGTCGCGCTTCGAATCGCGATTTTTCGCTGAAAATACACGTATAGCGACTTTTCACAATTTTTTTTATATGGAGTTTCACAAAATTTTTCTGATTCGCGTTCGCAAACGCGACAATTGCTAAGCGTTTAGAGTCGGGGTTACATGAACACGACCATCGCAATGTACCAAACTGTTGTAATCTGTATTTCCGCCACCAACGTTAGTTGTATTAGAAGCAGCAGTATCTAAAAATAGACAGCATAATATTTTAAGCGAATGAAAGTAACAAACATAAACTTTAGTATTCTTTACTTACCGAAGTGTATAAGCGGACAAGAGAAACTTTCAGCACCACCGGCCTCATACAAAGTAGGCCCAAAATTCTCCAATCCTCTTCGATAATTTGATCTAATTCTCTTTCAAGCTGATCATGTCGCTTAGAAAATTGATGATCGTTCGGATTGAAAGCAATATTTATGCTTTCAATGGTCTCAAATGAAAATATATCTGGTCTGATCCACAACAAAACAAAATATGAAGGCCAGTGCTGTCAAAATAATTTGTACACACAAACACAAAGGCAATCGAATATGTACTGTTCGTGTACATACAGCATGTGGAATGAGATAGCGACATATTTGACGATTGAGAAGGCTATACTTTAGCACCGTGCACGTCACCAAGTATAGGTCAAACAAGGTAGGAAATGGGTGAGACCAAAGTCTGTAGAGTAATGAGGTCGCGGATTAGGCTTTGTTGACATTGCCATCTTGGATTTTCATTTTGACAGTTAGACGTCCTTGGCTATGTATTGGTGAATTGTTTACTGAGCAAATTTCAGCGCTCGTAGTTTTGGCGACAGTCGTTGCAACGTTAAAATGTGGGGAATATATGCACTATTCCATAAATTTCCATTGCGCATTGTATTACACGATAATCACACTATTAAAAGATTTCGTTTTAAAATAAAATCTACAACAATTAACCGTAGGATGTCTTGAAACAAAATCATGTTTACACGAGCAGCTGAAGCAGCCTCCAAAACAACCGTACACATACAACTACACAACATCGTGTAGGAGCTTCGGACACCTATCTGTCATTTTTATTTTTCATTGTTATTCCAAGAGCTGCCAAAACCCCTCTATTACGAGACCTCATTACTCTACAGACTTTGGGTGAGACGCAGAAAACTTTCGTTAAATTTGCCCGCGCGGGAGTTTCGACAAGACAAAACATTGCGATATTACGTTTTGTTGCTTGGGTGTTGGCCGACCGGTGACAGTATGTTTACAGCGGCACTGTTTATGGAAATTTGTTTACGGCGGCATTACTTCCAAAACATTTTGTATCGGATAAGACAACGAAACCCTTCGTTCCAGTGTAGAATTGTTCTTATTTTTAACCTATCCGATATCTTCATTTGTCAGTGTTGTGGAATTAGACGATAAGATTACTAAGAAGTTATTGAAAGTGATAAGCGTATTCCTTTGATAAGGAACCTTCTCGTAAAGGTTGCGAATCGGAATCAGTAGGCAAATATCATTTTATTAGACAAGTTGTATTTTCATTACTGCAGCAACTGTTTAACAAGATGAGTAAAATGTTAAACGAAATCTGTGATATGCTGGATGGATACACCGGCAGGGATAAGGTACGTACGATGTGAACATTATGCTACGTTCTGCATTTCGATAGTGACCGATCACAGTCGAAAGCCGGAAGTTGGAGCACCCAAAGTTCCACGTCGAATAAAATGTTTGGCCGTACCGTTAGCGGTGGATTGGAAACAACTTTCACTTTTATTCTCCCTCATGCAACAATGCGTTATGCTGTTTCAGTGGTTGTTGTTGTGGCGGGTTCTGCAGGGAATTTACGATTACAGCCTACGCTATAAGCTGTAGGGCACACGTTTTTAAAGTGAATGTAAAATATTTAGAACACATTGCTCAAAGCTAAAAACAAACGATCGAAATAGCGACACTAGAATAACGATTCAAAAACAAGGCGCATTTTAAACGCCAGACCGGTTTGTTTACTTCCACGCGGCAAAATATACAAGGCGTATTGCGGTAAGCTTGCGTGCTATGAAAGAAATTCATTCTTTCTATTGAGGACGATGAAAGTTAGATCGTTTCCATTTAATTTCTTTCCTTGTAATAATATAATTGTTGTATTAAAAAAAATATTTTTTTAGCTTTTCTACTAACTCACGATTTTTATCTTCTTTGTAGATAATTCGCACACTATGTTACACTACCAAACTGGCGTCCGGCCTGTACGCGCAGTCGGATCCAACAAGGTCGAAAAAACTGGCTATATTTAGTTCCAAAATGTCTCAAACCCGTGCCACGCTGCGCCTTTTCGACGATTTACCAATGTTGGCGTACAGTCTGAGCTATGGGTATGGCAGTAAGGAACCGGATCGATGGATGGGTTTGATAGGATTCGTCACCAATTTGATCGATCATGCGTACTATCCCGTGGACAAGATCTGTTGGCTGATCGAGCACAATCTACTAAATGTTGAGAACCCTACCCGCTGGGACACGATCAGTTCAATGCTTTGGGTAGCATCGATTTACTTAAACCTGATGAAGTAAGTATAGTATACTAGAGCTGAGGTGCATATTAAGGTGATCTTTATATCTCCCTCGAGGAAACATGCAAACGCATTCAATCAACCATGCATCCAGGGAAAGGTTATAAAAAAAATTAGCAACGCCTTTTGGTGCAACGTTTCGATATCCTAATCGTATCTCAAGTTGGAATTTATCTATTTACAATCCATCTGCATGCTACGGAGATAGCTCCGTTTCTGTGTTTACCCCACAGTCTAACCACATTTCATCGGCATGGATTAACTGGATGAAGTGTCCGTTTTTTATACTAATTGATTTATGATTTTATTTTCGTCCCCATTTAAGAACGATCCGGAGCTTCACCGTGATGGAACAGCATAAATCATGCATCGATAAAAAGGAAAACGAAAGCAGGTAATGTCTACACCGGACATGCGGCGGCTGTTGTTGCTAAGACATGATTAACTTATGATAACAAACCACTGGCCTTTGCTTGTTTCTTCTTTTTTTAGCCAAGCGTTCCGCATGTTGCTGATTAAGCAACGCATGGAGGCCATATCGATATTGCGGTTGTCACTGGATCTGATCCATGCCGGGAGCACACTGCCAAAGGGTATGCTGTGGGGTGGTCGTTTCCAAACTTGGCACGTAGGATTAATTGGAAGCATTTCCTCACTGCTGGGCCTCTACCAATACGTTGCTAAGAAGCGAATCGTTAAGCAGAGTTCCTAGTGCAGCATAAATCGTGCAATTGCAAATCCACAGCTCAACATTTTGTTGGTTTCTTTTTAAATAATTAAAACTTTACGTTGCTTGCGCAATTTAATTTACGATGAAATTCAATGGAAAAGCAAATTTAGCACCATCACGTCGATCGCGGATCGCTTAGCTTATGAATAGCGTTTAATCAACCAGTTAGAAAAAACGGGTTTTTCAATTGAAAGTTGATATTTGTCGTTACGATTTGTGTTGTATGCTTTCCTATGTTATACGGTTATTGTAAAAAAGAAAAATGTTACACAAAAAAAAAATCTAGTCAGTAACTTGACCATGTAAATAAAAAGAAAATCATTTCAGAAAAATGGCATAATGTGACAAAACGTCTCATGCAAAATATAAAAATAAAATGATTTTCGAATAGATACAAAAGCAGACAAACATTCTCCCCGCCGGTGTTCGATGAAATCTGTACGTTTTTATTGATTTTCTTTTACATGTTCGGTACTGAAACGTTGGGGGACTTGTTCTTGTTCTGTTTAGGGGGTAAATAGTAATTTTGTAGTTGTTTATTGTTTATGTTATTATTGTTTTGCGTTAATATAAAGTCCATTTTGATCAGTTCTGCTTATATACTTCCCCTTTCGCCAGTGTTCAAATTCACAAACTGTTCGCTGTGTCGCACATACAACAAACGCGGGACTACAAGGTTGATGATGGTTCGCTCTACATTCATATCTAAAAATCATTCTTTGCAATGATGCACATGTCATGCCTTCTTACACATCAACTATGCGCGCCTTAATGGCTTTTGGTCTTATCGATTTCAAACTGCTTCAAAAGCATACATCTTTAATAATCCTTAACTTCGCAGCTAGTAACTTCATACACAACAAACTCTCTCACACAAACACACACGCACACACTCAATCGTGGAGGAAGCCTGTGTCTGGTGTATTTCTTTGTCCATGCTAATGTCCATCATCTCCTACCATACCTTTTGACTTCATTATCCGTACAACATGATCGATTGCATTTGTTAAGTAATGTATCTGCGATGCACCCGCTGTGGTGCTACATATACTTCTTCGTGTCTATTGTTTTGATTTCTACTTCCGTTACTTTATTTGTTCATAAACTTTCCTGTATGTCTTTCATATTGTCTATTTATCTGGCGGGTGATCTGGAGGGGTGTTCGGTTAGCATGAGGATTGTTATTGTTTAGTTTTCGAGTTTGAATTTTGCATTTCTACCATCAACGAAGGATAGTATTTGCTTCGATCGCATTAAGGTTACCTAATTTGTTTTTTTCATCATGTCATGCTGATTTCGATCGGGGTCATTGGTGTATTCGACGTTTCCGTTTTGAAAGAGTAGCTTTTACCAGATGCAAACCATTACAACTAAACTGTTTTAAAGGCTTCTCATTTACTGTTCAGTGAACAATATAGTTAATGGTCGATCGAGTAGCGTGTAGCATTGATTATACACCTCACCGTTTCGTATAGAAACGAACATATGTTTTATTAATATGATAAACTGCGCTAACGATTGTTACGTGCCAGGGAGCTGTCCAAAACGATGCAGTCCCTTCGGATAGTGGATTCAAGTTACATTATGTTATATACCTAGAATGATTTAATAGTAGATAAAATTTACTTTTTGTGTGTTTTTAATTGTTTCTTAACATTTGCAGCATATAATTATAATGAACTAGTCATCGTATTAACAAAAGTAGACATCCTCAATAATGTTTCACCCTTTCTAGACAAATTTCGAAAACTCATTAGAACGTATGTAAATATCTTAAACGAACAGGACAAAGTTTTAGCTAAAATTTGAAACTATTCCTAACCTGTGTAGTTGTCTTTCCCGATCTCTATTATCAAGTTGTTTCCTTGTGCCCATCTCGCACACGAGCAGTTCCAGGTTTTATTTTATGTGTTTAGTTTGTCTTATTTTTGTTATTTGCTTCTTCATTTGTAATAGTATAATGATTATCCAAGCATTGTTTATATTCGATACAGTAAATTGTATCGAATTAAGGAAGATATTTTCGACTGTTTGTGGGCGACATTATTAATATGTTTTTTTTTTGTTTGCGAAAAGGTCAACATCTTAGTTTTGTGTAGATGATCAGATTAGTTAAGCAGCAGCTGAGGTTAAGGATGTGCTAAATTTATCAATGGATTAATATAGTGTTTGGTCCTACGATTTGACTCTGCCAGATGTAGCAGTGTGTTTTTTTCTGCAGTGAATCAATTTATTAGTTTTTGTTTTATCACGACACTGTTCTGTTGCATCGTATATGTTTAAATGATTGTTACCGACATATTTTTTTTTTGTTCTCAATGAAGGCATAACTTCTTATTCATGGCTCTCTCCGTGTTATCCACATACGATCGCTAAAGTTTCCACGGCAGCAGGGGCTATATAAAGTGAAAGCGTATATTATGATCGCACGATCACGTATGCACCATTATCATTTACTATTACTTATTGCTTGTTTAAGTGCAGCGCGCATGTATAAACACATCCTTCACCTCAAACACTATTCACACTCTTCGCTTCAGTCCCGATTTTATTTGTTGCTTTGCTAAGCACATTCAGTTCCTATTTTGAAATATCTCATTTCAAAACTTTTTCGTCATTGTGGTGTGTTTTTGGTCGAACGACATTATCAAGAACCCTTTGTCAAATTTGATGTAATTAAAATTGAGCACAAATTACTGTATTATAAAAGTTATTTCTTCCATTTTTTTTGCTTCCGTTTCTATGTCCGTTTTTTTTGTAAAACAAAACAACATTTCTTCGTTTTTTTAGTAGCACCATGCATGAATAACAAACAAAACAACACTAATATATAAGGTAGGTAAAAACATATATGTATATGTATTAAAACACTCACGCACACTTCTTCAAAATGTGCAATCCTTTTTAAACTAGTAAATAACGAGACAAAATAAGAAATGGAAATGCAACTGTTAAAATGATCTACCCTTTTTGAGCACACACACGCACACACACACACATACAAGACAGTTGGGTAAAATACATAAAATGTCGATCAAACTGCATATTTTTTCGTTTTGCTCTGTTGCATGAGCATTTGTTTTAAAAACATCGATCAAAAGCAAGATACACGTTACAACGCTTTACATTGGTTTGTTAAATAGTGCTACCATTGCCATTGTTACATAGTGAAAGGTTTTGGAATGTGAATAAAACAGTAATATTAAAACAAGAGTAGATTTTAAAAACGCTATCAATCCGGTGCAATACTTCAATACTAGAAAGTGTGTGTGTTGTGCCCTGTTTTTATATAAAGTTCGTGTATTTTTGTTGTTATTGTTTTGTTAATAAAACACAAATTAATAAAAAAAAATATAATTATAACTCCCTCTGGTATTCGTGTTCGAATCGTAGTGTGGGGATCAAGAATATATTATTGTATCATTCAAGCGTTCCTACCTTCTAAGAACGCTATTTCTTATTTCTCTAGCAAAATCTAGCAATGGTGCTTGCCAATCGAAAACGGAACGTTTTTTTTAAAATGTACACAACCACAGGTTGCATTCTAGTTAAAATGTTGCCCATAATTTGGCGATAAATTAGTACACGATTCAAAACTCAATCAACTACACCCATGCTCTTCTCAAAGTTGTATAATACATGCCCATGCTTTAACGATCATGTGACATGCAAATTTCCTCTTTTTGATTTTGGCATCATCATAATCATTTCCATAAAAAAGCAACATGTCCGATCGTTTAATGTTTTAGATAAAGTTAAAATACGCTTTTTCTAAAGGTAATATTCTAACGTTATACAACTAAAACACACCTGAAACCACGTGTCTCGCCCTGTCGTTGAAAATGTCAGAGAAAATATTTAATTATGAAAAAACGGTTGATATTTTTAATTACTGAAGTGTGGAAAATTACAACAACAAAAAATTGATAAAAACACATCATTAAACTAGTACTACACATAAATAATATCATGTTGAAAACAAAGTAGAAATAAAACGTGTCTTATTAAAATATTTTGCTGAAGCCTAACGTAACATTTAAACGATTCACTATATATGTAAATGTGATTAGCCCTTATCTTCTAGTGGAATTATTAGCGTGAAAGATATGAACGTCAGTCAAATTAAGTTCCTTTTTTTTCGTCGTTAGCTGAACAGTTCTTTGTGTAAACGCCATAGTAACAAATAGTTTATTGGTTTGATTAATAGCTTGTCTGCATGTTTCTTGGGACACGATGCCTGAATATGTTTGAAAATGTTAAAAAAATGTGTTACGTATAAATAACATTCATCTGGCATTAATGCTGTGAAGGGTTTTTAAAATGAATTATGCTTAAGCAGCGAGGAAAATCTGATTCATCAATATTCGTTCAAAGTAAAGCACACAAACAATTGTCTATAATGTTTTTTTTAATAATTCTTTCAAAGTGTGAAAATTTACACATTGCCTAGGAGGTGTTTCGTATGCCGTAAAGAGAAGATATTCCGATAGATAAAAGATCGAACAAATTGATTTAAGCAAAGAATATAAAAAAAAACACTTGGAAATAAAATCAATTCCACTTTCCTTTGTTGAAATTTTATCTTCGTTTCGATCGTAAACTCTCTCCATATTTCTCTATGTCTCTCTCTCTATTTCTTCGATCGTCCTTTCTGTCCGGAAATACTATCACCATCGAAAAGAACTTCTTATCCATGCATTTATTTGATTAATCGACGTTTTTGTCCTTCTTTTTACGAATCGTTCGCTATTTGCTGAATTTAATCACACTATGCTTTAACATACGCTTGATGTTAATGAAATATCTTCTATAACATTGCCAGGCACATTTTGTTATTTTTATTTGATAAACTTTTTGCAAATTGATGTCTAAGTACTAGTTTCGCGCGTGTGTTACGCATCTTTTCTTTTGTATCTTATCCGGAATTGTGTAGATCGTACATAATACGATTGAACATGTTACTTTATTCAGCCCATTTGAAACTGAGGTTTAATAAAAAAAATAATGGAAAGATAGAAATGGATAAATGAAACTGTTTGAATTAAGAATTCATTGATAGCAACACAAACCATTTCCTGAATATTCTTCTGAGATAAAACAGTAGGTAAAAATAATAAATATTGTTATAATAATTGTGATAAAAGATGCGTTCATGTGTGCTGCAATACTAGCTCACCTCATTGTTCTACATTATTATCTTAATTGTTTTTGTGTTTCTTGCACTCTTGTCTTCGTTATATGTAATCGGGTAGATACAAATACTACCAAACAATCAACAGTATTCAAAATACGTTATTAACCATATTAACCATGCATTAAATCGTCGATTAAATAATTGAAGCTCGATATTTTACCTTATACATTGTCAGTAGTCTATGCAATGATTATTATTGTATTTATTTCACGACGATTAGTTCAGCTCATTCCGTATTTCTGGTGTAATTTGTCTTAGTTTAAAAGTGAAGTGCATGAAAAAAAAATTGTAGAACGTTGTCAATATAATGATGAACGTAAATTTGCGTTCATTAATTTAAGGCGAATAACAGCATGTGCATTTGGGTCGAAATTTGTAATTAACTGAGACAGTGAGAACCTCGAACTTCTTCGGGACCAAACAAGCCAATGTTAGGATAAACGTAATAAGGGTTTGCATGATGGATTCCACAATTATTGTCTCACCATAAGTAGCTATTTGTTGTAGTTTCAGCTGCGATATATAACAAATTTAATGCCGTTACGCAATTGTATTAATATATGTGAGTTTGTTACTTCGCACTTGCTTCTTGTATATTGTAATATATCGTTCACTGTTTTGTGAGTTAAGTTTGTAACGATGTTACAATTGTTTTGTAAAAAAATATAGACATTTGTATATCGTTTATATGCTTCTAAATACCGGTCAAATCGCATATTTTTTTGTAAAAATATGGATTCTAATTCGGTTTGGCATATTAAGTGTGGTTGCGATTTTTCTGCATTACATTTTGCGGTCCCTTTAATGCATCAGAGCGCGAGCATATATTTTTGTTTAAGTTAGAAAGTTTAATTACATCCTAAAATCTTTTAAAATATAGTTCAGTTTACACACAACTTTTAACAGGAATCATCATCACGATCTTAGATGCCTTAAAGGCTTTTTTTGAAGATCGCATTAGTTTCTATGTTTAGTGTAATAAACTCATTGTTGTGAAAACAACGCGTTTCGAATACCGAAAACCCATGTTGGGTTCAAATTACATGCGATATTTTTAAGATTGTATAAAAATTTTTGATAGAAAATAAAATAATTCCGCATTTGTAAACGTATATGCTACAAAATCAAAATTGAATAAAATTGTCGTACCTTCTGTACGTAAAATCAAATAGTTCATGTGCTTTAACTCGGTGCGATTATGTGTACTGTTTCGTTTAAAACTGCATCATCATGTGTAATATCATGTTTTTGTTTATAAATATTGCTTTATACTTGCATTTAAATCATATACGCGCTATTAAGAATATATTTTATAATCTTATAGCGTAACTTTTATAATCATACAAAAAGAAACAAACAGAAAAAAACAAAATTAAAAAAAAGAAAAGTAGTAACTGCACAAAGCGAGAAATGATGAGAAAACACTTCAAATGAATACTTCGCGTATATGTTTTGTTTTATATGTAACGACAAAAGATATACATAACAATAGTTTTTTTTACAGTTCATCATTGTATCGAAATTAAACAACACCGAATAGTGTAAAGTTATAACGCAGGAACTGATGACATCTTTGCCCTGATATAAATATGAATAAATAAACAAATAAGAACGATCGCGCCAAATAAATAACGGCATAAATAGGTAACAATTTCGAAATTCAATATAAACAAATGCGTTAAGAATTCCTCGTCCTTCATGTCGGTCAGCTCTCTGGATACGTTGTGTAGTGCGTGACCAATCCTGGTAATCCTTTTTCTTCAACATAAGTAACAGCAATTCATCATAAATATATATAAATACATATTTGGCCTTACGCTAACTTTCCACCGAGGAATGTGTCTCTAAGCTTTCTTCTATATTCTCCCTGTACTTAAAATTCGCAACATGTCGCGAAAGAAAAGTGCTTCTAAAAAATAATTTAATGTATGTCTAACACCGATGGGGAGCTACTACCAATAATGGATGTTTGTTGGGCGCCAAAAAAAAATAATGCAATCCACAAAGTGTGGATTTGTTACATATGCATACATATTATAATAAAACATTTAAGTTTCCATCCCTCTTTGCGGTATTGTTGCGACAGAATGTGCACTGGGGGAAATAAGCTTCGGTTTTGATTCGATATAGAAATGATGTTTCAAAATAACGCAAAACTGTACTACGTGCGTTTTAAAAAGTGAGCATAAAACACACGAATGAAATTGATCTTGTGCGATTTGCTTTGTAATAATGCATTATCGCTATAGATGTGCTAGGAGGTGCGTGATAATGACAAACTAATGATAACGGGGTGGCGGTGCAGCTTAATAATACATTAATAACATTTAACAATCCAAGGCGAAATATAGTACAAAGGTTTCTGAAACAAATCTTGCTTGCTTGTTCTTGTATAAATTTCGTGAAATGGAGAAGTATCCGTTCGGCGTTGAACATTATAAAATCACCAAAAAAAAGGAGTAAAGGAACCTGCTTTTTTCAGATCGCTTAAAAATGGAGAATCGCTTTGCCATGGCCGCCAAAAGTGTGCAAACTCGCAGTTTACACACATTTTGTTGTTGTTAAGGAATGATAGATCCATATGTAGCTTCTGCATCAATTCTATTCCGCTAGTAGTGTGTAACTAGGTAGAGTAAAATCTGCTTCACGGAGTATGCATTCCCCAGTTTTGTGCGCTAACTTAAACACGGCAATAGTTTCAAAAAGCAAAAAAGTAAATGAAGAACTAAAATACTATTGGGTAAAATTAACGATTTGAACGTTACCGAAGCAATCCTCCACCTCTTTACAAATTATCAAAATTGTAGCAACAAACATTCGCACCCGTGTGAAGAGGCGATCTCTCTTCTCTCTCTCTCTGCATGTTTCGCTCATTGCTTTGCCCCAGTGCCAACAAAATAGAACAAATTTCTACGACGAATGGTAAACTGTAAATTTCAATCTAGGAAATTCGTCTCCAACGTCCCTGTGGTGTTTTGTTTGGCAACTCTGGTAAGAATCGGTTGAATTTTTGAACTAAAAACAATGTATGCCGTAATCGAAATCGAAACAAAGAATAGCAAAGCAAGATTTGTACAAAGAAAACCGAAAAACACACAATAGCACTAAAAAAACTAACCAAAGAATGATTTAAGTTAGTATTAATGAAAAACGAAAAAAAAACAACATTACGCCATATTGAAATAAATATTGGCGAAAGTGAGAAACATTAAACATCCATAAACTATTTGATAATTGATGAAAAAAAACAATACCATTAGTAGAAACAATCAATCAAAAAGAAGAAAAAAAAGTAATATAAATAATTAGAACTGCCACCAGTCTTGCCAAAATGAGTAATGGAGTTGCCACAAAACAATGAAAAAAATTAAATGAGTAAACCACTACCACCCCCGTTACCATTACCAGCACCACCCCCAGTGACAAAATTAAGTTGTTGCAAGTTCAACGATCCGACACAAGAGGACGCGTGTTCACCACCATTGCCACTGTTGTTGCCCGCATTGCTACTATTGCTACTGGTGACGCCGCTATTATTGCCATTAAGACTGTTGTTACTGCAGCTGCTGGTGTTATTGCTACGCGTGTTGTTTCCACCACCAACGGGGCTAGAGCTGTTGCTACTATGGTAGCTAGTATTACCATTGCTGGCAATACTAGAACTCTCAGCGCCGCTGCATGTCGACGGTGATGGAGACTTGGCGAGAACACGGTACTGCTGTTGCTGCTGCAGCAAACCTAAACGATTGCCCGATTGTTGTTGATGATGATGGCTGTTGTTGTTGTGGTTATGATTGTGGTGGTATTGATTGTGCGTATGACAACGGAACCCATTATGGTGATGGTGATGATGTTGTTGATGTCCGTTGTAGTATGGACCGTGATCATACGACTGTTGCTGCAGATGATGGTTGTTACTGTCACCACCGGTTGCACCATGCGGTGGCTGCTGCTGAGGACCAACGCCAATGATTGCAGTGAACTTGGAATTCCTCGTGAGGGGTTTGTGATTTTGCAAATACACCCCACGGCTGTGTTGAATTTGCCAGCAGGAACGACAAAAATATCTAAAGGGCAGCATAAGTAAACATCACAATTTCAATCCCAAATTATACTGTGCATGTTCTAACAGAACAATCGAAGAATTTTTATCCGTATATTCGCAATCAATTCGATTACGCATGAATTAAAATCAACTATATGAAGCAACTCCAAATGATAAGTTAATGTATGTATGCCTTTTTAACATTATAATATAAAAAAAATCCCACGAAAGTGACCAAATATTGTAATAGTGACCAAATGTCCGTTTCTTTGAGTTAAAGTAAATTTCTTTCAGTTAAAGTAAATGTGTTACGATAAATGAAACATACCTGAAGCACATACTTTCGCGGCAGAAGTATGGTCCGTGTTGTACAGTGCACATTGAACAAAGGGAATCCTCCAGATAGGGATCCACCTGCAGTTTCTTGGTGAATTTCGAGGTACGAATTTCGATAAATGCAGCCGAAACAGCCTTCATGTACGATCGTGAATTGTTGAACGTTACGCGAGCCGAACCGAGCGGATACTTGTACTTGTCCGTATCGATGCCAACATACACGACACCGTCGAACAGATCGTTCATGATCATGGCCAAACCTTCGGCAGTCAATTGGCCGTGCAGTGCCCCTACAAAGACCGTTTTCGTAGGGTCCAATTTCTGCGAGGAGGACTTGACGTAGTTTGAGTCTGCTATGTTCCACGGAATCACTTCGACGTCCTTCGATTTGATACGCTTTGACGATATCTTGAAGTTGATCTTTCCACCTGTAGATACTTTGAGTGATTTTGTACAAATTAGGCACCGATAGTAACGTGCTATAGTTGTGCATTTTTCGCACAGCTAAGCTTGTCCCACAAATTATCAATCCCCAAAAAAAACCCCCCTAAACATAGATCGGTGTGAAGTAATATTTACCTGCGCTTATTCCACCATGATTATTACCGTGGATACTACCATTCGGGGTAGAGGAAGTATAAGTACATGCCTGCAACAAAGCCTTGACCTGTTTGTCCGATTCGAAAATTATGTATACGTAGCCTTTCGGTTGAGTCGCCTGTTGTTCCTTGCCCGGCCATTCGACCCTAATACATCATCAGGATAATAAATGTGTGAAATTTGAGGTCAAAAAGCTTTGTTTTGTTTAGCTTCTTTTTTTTCGTTGCGAACTTACTTTATTGAACCGAATGGTTTGAATATTTGAACCAACGATTGTTCGCTGATATCCCACGGCATGCCACCGAGAAATATTTTTGACGAGTATGTCACCAAACGATTGGAGCGTGGTGGTAAAACGCCACTCCAGGTGCAGGTAGCATCGTAATGGGCTGTGATAAACGATGGATAAGAAACAGACATGCCATGTTGCCATGTTGAAAAACGTTTTGAAAAATATAATAATTAACTCATTTAACGTACCTGCCGAGGATCGATAAATCTTTGCAATGCGATCGAGATTAACATCGTTGTATCCATTACCACCGCCAGATCCACCACCTCCACTCAGCGAAGGAGTAGACGAACCCTGGCGATGTTGCTGATGTGGCGATGAAGACCAAATTTTCCCCTGTAAGCCACTGTTGGTGTTACTGTTGTTGTTGCCGTTAGAACCGCCGATGTTAATCGTTGAAGTGCTGCTGTTGCAACTACCGAACATATTACCACTGTTTCCGGTTGTTGCGGATAGCAGTGACTGGTTGAACTGAAGCTGCTGTAGCTGTGACTTTTGCTGAGATTGTTGCAGCAAGCGTAAGGTGTTATAGGTTTGCATGTTCTGCAAACGTTCATAATCGCCATTGAATATGGAGCTGCTGCTCCCGAGACCCAAACCTGATAGGCTAGCTAAACTGCCATTGTTGCTGCTACTGTTAGCTCCCGTGAACGTTCCCGATGCAGCAGCAGTTTGTTGATGCTGTTGTTGCGTCTGCTGCTGTTGGTATGACGAGATTGAAGTCGAAGTGTAAGGCGCATATGGATTTTGGGGCTGTTGTTGCTGTTGGTGCTGCGTCTGACCGTGATGCCCTGTCAATGAGTTCGTACTCTGACCTAGAGTAAAAATGTTCAGCATATCCAGTATGCTTGTGGTTTCAAGGGTCGTCAGCAGGTTGCTGGTGTCCGTATGATCGGGCGGTGTGTGCGAACGGGACATTGCCACATTTCCGGTTTCAAACAGCGACAACGAATTGTTACCGGCACCGATAGAATCGAAATCGCCCATTGCCACGCTAGCATTACTGGCTGCGGTGGTGGTAGCTGCTCCATTGCTACCGCTCGTACCACCATTGCCACCGGATAGAATGTCGTACTGCTGCTGTACGCCCGTTAACTGTTGCTGCTGGTGATGATGGGATATGGTGTTTTGTTGAGACTGCGAAAAGTTACCGTTCCGGTAATTCCGTCCATTATTGGAACAGAGCAGCGTTAGTGAGGGAGACGTTCCCTCGCCGGATGACGATGTGCCGTTGGTCGGTGAGGAACAGTCTAAACTAATGTTCCGTCGCCTTTGTTTCAACGTTTCAGTGGCTAAACCATTCTGTGCCGCGATTCCATCACTTCCGCAACCAAGCATCAAATCAAACTGAAAGATGACATAATATAACGGAAACTATAATAGAATTGAACAAAAATATATTCGTAAATGCGTAAAAAGTTAACCAAGAATCAACCAAACAGAATGAACCATGGCTAGCATATAGCTGGCATATAGCCAAACTTATTCGTGCAGTGAAAAATGTTGATAGAGTCGCAACTTGGTACCGAGAGAATGCAGCTACTGTTGCTACTTGTTCTATCCCTTCGAAGCTGCATTTATGTTTTGTGCCAAAAAAAAGTTATGATTTCACTCAATTAAACACTTATTCTTTTACACACCTTACCACTAAATCCTGTGACCAAGTAGCACCACTATTGCCCTTCTGGCTTAATTGATTCTCTTCTTCCATGATTCACAAACGATAACACAGACGAAATGATCGCTAAATAATAGACATGTTTGCTCACCCGAAATCCATCGTATACCCCACCAGCACTGCCATTGGTGGAAGCTGAATTTAAGGCATCGGTTGTCGTTCCTGAGCTGCTGCTTCCCGGTAGCTGCTGTTGAATCTGCGGTAGCAAGCTCGAATAAAACGAATGTGTGGAGGTAGGCGATTGGCCGCTACCGGCACTTCCTACCTCGCCGCAACTGATTCCACTGCTGCTACTGCTGCTGCTGCTGCTGCTACTACCGGCAATACCACCACCTATCAAACCACCATTCATCAGCAAATCGGGCGAATTAAGCGACGGGCTCGGAATTCGCAAACTGGCAAAGTTAAACGGATTCGACGAAACGGATCCACTCGTCGTACTGTTAGCACCGGCTGAGCTAAGGATGCTGCTGGCACTGTCGTCACACACGGTCGCTCCCACCATCGTGTTGCACCCCAGGGACGATCCAAGCGACGCGAATGACCCGAGCGTCACATGATGCTGTTGGTGGTTTTGCTGGTGCTGCTGCTGTTGATGTTGCTGACCGGCATGAAGTGACTGGTGATGGGAGTGCGCTAGGGTGATGCTGTTTTGATGATGACTTGTACCACCTTTACCGGTCAAGCTGGAGGTGTTCGTTGCCAGCGAAGCGGATGCCGACGTTGGTGAGGATGCCTGCGAACCTCCCAGAAGATCTGCCAAAGATATGTTATCTAGTACATGTCAATAAAAAGAGAGTAAAAAAAAAGAACGTACCGATAAGTTTGATAATTGCTTGTACAAGTCTCTACAAGATGTCATTTTAGAAGTTAAAAATAAAGCTTTAGCGGAAGGAGAAGGAGAAGTGATACAAATCGTTCTAACAAAATCAAACTCTACCGTCGGCAACTGATTTTTACGGGCAAAATATGAAAAAAGGATAAATACAAAGAATAAAGCCTAAGGTTTAAAATAGAAATTATTTTTTATTGCAGCAATAGCTGTTTGCCGTCGTAATGGGTTCGCTAAGAATAACGTCTTGAACATAGAAATGCTTTCTAAATTAAGAACGCACAAGAATACTTTCTAAAAAAGTATTATCGATGAACGACTTGTACTCCATATCAAGACCACGGACGAATTATTTTAAAGGACATTACAATGTTTTTTCTTCCCATAGCTATTATTACCAATTTCAGACAACGCAAAACATTTATGTTGCGAATTGGACACTATTTGTACGTTTTAGGTCAAGATCACTTAACCAATTTTTGGGAAAATATAGCTAACTATTGACCGTATATCATCGATTCACCAGTGTTCCTTTCCTTTGTCATTAAGCGCGGTCAGGCACATAACATTGTATCATTTGCCACTCGGTACACACATCCCACAACAAAGTACGGGATAGAGCATATGGATAGACAGAAGAAAAAAAACACAAGCTAGCTTATTATAGTAGGATGGAATTGGCTGCAAGCGTAACTTGTTTTAACTTATTTGGCACCAATTCAAGCGCAAAATAATAATGATACTATCACACAAATGACACTGTTCTCGAATATAGTCCTACAGCGTACGTATGGGACTCTCTGGTAGAACTAGAGCGGTTTGTCGATGGAGTTCATTAAATAACGCATCGGCCAAAAACCAACAATTCTCATTATATCGCGGAATGTCCTTGGCGAAATGGAAAATTTTTCCCCTGCCCCCCACCAACAACTGTAAAGAGTACAATCGGAAAGTTCGCTAGTCGTATACGGTTTGGACTTCCTTTATTTTCACCACTTTGTTGTTGGACAATTGTTGCGCCAAACATGAAACGACAAATCATTCCCTCTTTATATCCCTTCACATTTGATGCTGTGTCTCTCGAACGATTAAATGATGTATATAGGGAAGCTGCAAATTATGATCGTCCCTCTATCGGACATCTGGAGAAAGGAAATGGGCTTAACGGAATTGTGCTTCTGGTGCACAGCAGCACACAAGCCAGCTTTTCAAGCAGTATGTGTTTATATTTTAAACATAAATTACACCATTCCGGGCTGTAAGATATTGTTTAGCACGATCCGTGCAAAGGGTACACAGCACAAGCAGTATTGAAGTGTACGAGAGGTCGCATCCGCGGGCACTAAAGACTTATGAGAGCGCGCCTCAATTTGTCTACGTTCCAAGTAATATAATTCGTAATAAATTAGACGAAGAAACGCGCTGCCACAATTCCTCGCGCCGGACAACTGGAACAGCTACCATATCATGAGCTGGAGGGGAGCGCTCATGTCTTTTATAATGGTCATATTCTCCCCGAGGGTGCCGGGAGGTGTGCTTTTTGGTTCGAGATATCTGTCTGGGAAGTGGTTCATTGCACAAGGTCCAAATATTGTGTATTGTAAAAAAAGAAAACAAAACAACAACAAGCGGAAGAAGAAAAAAAACAAACGTTGTCGATGCGTAAGTCTTCATCAGGAATTAGCTACGCGATTGAAATGTGTTTCGCCAGTATACGTCACGTAACGATATGAGAGTGCCAGACCTACTGACCACCGCCTCACATACCCATACTCACGCGTCGCCCTCGTGCGCTTTGCTGTAAGTTGTACCCAATTCTTCTTTCACTATCATCTTCACCCAACTTCTTCGCTGCACTTACGAGCAGAAACCTTACACCCTCTGGTTCCTTCGCTCACCTAGGGGCTCACCGCGAAGATGATGTCGTGTCCAACGATGCGTGTATCCTAATAACGCAACCATCATAACACCACCGGGAGACCACTGTGCGCGGTTGTGTGCAGGCCGGACGCGAGCAAAGCAGGTGTGGATGGGTTGACTACGGTCAACAGCACATCTCAACCCTAGGAGAGCATTCGTATTCCGGGCAGAAAGCAATCCAACCGCCCCAAAGACGTTATGAGAGGTTCAACGTAATTAGGTGCTGCTGTGTCGGCGCCTGCTCCTGGGGATTGGTGGTACCGAATGATGGCCACGCAACACACACACACACCACCACCACCTGTTGCACACATACGGTGATTTACACCCGGAAAGCGCGTGCCAGAGCTCCGTGGGCTTGAAAGGCTTGTCGAAGCGCTTGACTGGATTTGCGCGGCACTACCGTAGCCTCTTCCCGTTTGACGCGAAGGAAATCACTTCGCGTATCCATAACGCGATGGATCTGTGGGATGGTGGTTGTTATCCACTTCTTCCCCCCGATTGAAGCTTGTGTTTACTTTTGTGTTTCCATGTCGGGCTATACACCCGCCCGGGAAAAGGGATTTTTTAACGCCAAAAACATAACTCTGATAGCTAAAAGCATCGGATCCCGCACGTGTGGAGTGGAATAGCAGGATTTGTTGACCAGGGCCAGGTGAATTGCACGCGCTAGCAAATCAGTTCATGCGTAACGTGAACCTCATTCCAAGCCAATAGGGTTGTGCGCTCTTCCCTTTTTTACAATTACAAAATCAGCGGAATACGTGAGCCTTTCTGCGCGAGTTAACGGTGAGATGAGCTTGGGAAATGCGTAGCAAGAAAAAACACAGAAAAACTAATAAATGTTTCCTTCCGTACACATTGCATAGAGCGACGGGCAGTTGCATTTTGCAAAACACATGCAACCGCACTGGAAGCGATGCAAAACGAATAATAGTACCTTCGTACAGTTTACACGCTTTAAGTTATCTGTAATCGGAACACTTTGCTTCGCTCCATTACGCTAAACACTCAAATAATTATTTGTTGGAAAAAACATATTTGTTTAGCATCACTGATGATCGGAAGGAAATGATGTAGACGACGTTGAATCTTACCCTCATAACATAAGGTAGTATTAAAATAAGTACAACGAACCATAAATTTCAAAAAATTATTTAACTTTACACATTAATGCTTAATATTATGAAATAAAGTACAATCTTTTCCCGAATAATGCTACTTCTTTCAGATTTGTTTTAATGTTAAATTAAAGTTTTCTTCTGTGCATTAAAAAAATGTCCTTATATTGTATTAGTATAACTATTAGTTTAGATCAAATTTTGAAATAGGTCAAAAAAATTTAGTTTAGATCAAAAAGTTTTAGGTTAAAACCTTGAAATATTTATTTTGAACGTGTTTCATAACATGCAAATAAATATTCAATCGATTCAAGGGGAAGAATAAACGACCTGTTGAACGGTACAAAAAAAACAAGAACTTGTCCGATCAGTACGATATGCAGATGTTCCTAAGATAATTCTTCCTCGAAGATACTCTGCTAAAAGTCTATAAATTTATGTTAATAATTCCGATTGAATGATTGCAATATGTATGCATAAGATGTTCTCCTGTATAAGATTTTACGCATAAAATTTTGGAAAACCTTTTTTTTGTTATTCATGGAGTTCAACAAAAAATATCAACAAGTTCCTCAATGACCAATGATCAGGAATCAGTTTCATCAGTCGAGAATTCAATTTCTTTACAAACAGTTGGATATTATACATTTGTTGATAGATTTAATAACAATTCCTTCCTGTCGACAACACTCCACGACTGATAAATAGGGACACCCGTGTATATGATGCAGTCGCGTTTTATCCAAGACAAATGTCTACAAATACAATTAAATACAATTATTCAAACAAGATTAATTAAAAATATTATATCAAAAAATCCTATTCGTTTGTAAACAAAATATACCACGTTAGTTGCATTATGAAGTAAATAATATTTGCAAACTATTACTCAGCTGCAACGACGTTCATCATTTCGCAGGCACTCCGCATGTTCCAGACATTCCTCCAACAACGGCCGAAGGAATCGCGGCCGGATCTATTGGCGAACAGACAAAACTCAATCAAATGCAGTACGCTTATTTACGGTTAGTTGGGCGTTGATTATGTGCCATTGACCAGCAGGCTGTACACTTCCACCTTGCACAACGCGGTTACATTCTATCGCTATATATTCCACTATCACTTATTTTTGCTTAGCCCATTCTTGGGTACGAGAGCATAATGCTGTGATGCCAGCCCCGCCACCTGAGCTCGCGGCAACTCATATTTCTTCTACCCGCTCTTTAACACACACACAACTCTTGTGTCTCGCAAATGTACTTGAACTTCAATTTATCCCTTCCTTCTGCTTTCGTTTATAAGATACAACTAGCGAGTTCCATATTATCGGCCCAGCTTTTTTTTGCTAAACTTTATCAGCCAAGCACTGTGACGAAAAGAAAACTAGCGGCAAAAGCGATCCCTCTCTTCCGATTCCCTTTTTTTTTTCTTTGCCACAACCCTAACACAGGAATGGAAATGAAAAGCTTGTTCTACAATGCTGCCACCACCACCAATCTTTTTTCTTCCTTTCCGGTTCCCCTTCTCCATCAATTCCACACGTGTGTGTGTGTGTCTGATACGGAACGGTTCATCCGGAACTCATCGAAGAAACGAGAGCAGGCAAAACGAAGTAAACAGTATCCCCCCCTCGCTTCAACGTTCGACTAGACGGCTCAATATTGCAAGTTTCTTCCCGCTTGCCAGAACATAGACACGTGCTCCCCCACATCACAGAACGGCGAAGTAATTCTTACATGTAAGTTTCTCCAGTCTATTTTGCCCCAGTTCCCCACACTTCCACTTCCTGATTATATTTCCTTCAAACCCCGGTATTCAACAGCAGATACTAACATTGAAGAGGGCTCATTAAGGAGCACTTGGCCATAGATATTCAACCTCTTCAATTTCATACGTGAGATGCAACGGCACTGGAAAGGGAGGAACACCATTCATACAATTATTACATCGAAAAAATGTTCGATTTTTAATGGTTATTAACTTAGTAATAACAGAAAAGGGGAAAAAAACGTAAACAAAATTTAGCAAGATAATTAATTACAGCAATCATAACAATAAACGTCAATTAGTTATCTGAATGTATTTATGCAATCCATCAGAAATATTTTTATTTTGTTCTACAAACACCATTGCCATTCTTGATTTTCGTCTTGTTTAATGGCTGGAAAAGATATTGCCAATAAATCCGGCAAACACTCAAACTAGAAACGTGAGTTAGAAAAAAGTGGCTTTGCTGAATCACAGCCACAAGTTGATGAGTTTCCACTCGTTGTGGCAACTGATTTTATCTTATTTTTGAATTGCAAAATGAAATAAATTTTAGAATAAAACCCTTATAACTGCACCGTCAAGAAGAATGCATTTATTTTGTTGTCGGTGATGAATTTAAGATTTCTTAATCATATAGCTTTTTATAATAAAAATTTCATACAAAAACAATACCATAGACACAACAGACGCAGCTAGACACAACAAAAATAACCCGTTTCACCCCAGCATCAAAACGTAACAGCATATATCACCAAAATACTCTTTTCTCTCGTTAAACCGATGCACGTGAAAAGCTTGATCGCGAAAGATCATGGCCCCGTGTCAAGCTTTCACAAATATTTATGAAACAACTGTAAATTTGGGCGTTAGAAAACGAGAAAAAAAAACGAAACGGACCAAATTATAACATATAAAAACCTGTGGCCGACCTCTCTCATTTGGAGGAACTTTTTTTTTAAAGGCAATCATCAAGCAACGATCATCCTCACGTACTGCCTTGACTGACACAGACCCCTTTCTTCTTCGCGCACACATTAAAAGGCTTTTTTCGTAGGCGAATTAACCTTTTACGCAGCGTGTTGATATGAATAATCAACAACGCGTGAAATCCATCACCAGTGAGAGATTTTCCTTCCAACAACGAGTATGTGTCCAGCCGAGTCCAACCCCCCTGAACTATCTCCAAATGTGGCACTATTTCATTGGCTCTCTTTCTCGTTGCCCTTTGCTGCAGTCAAGCGTTATAAATGTTTGAAGCCAAGTGCCACAGTAGGGATTGTTGGACCGAGCGGTCACAAGCTTCGCAACAAATTGATCTTAAAGATAAGACATTCCACCGCACACTAACTAATACACTATCTATACTTATTATAGGGTGAAACCACAGTTTGTGGAAAGAAAAGTTTAACAAATCATACAAATTTCAGTATGCGATAGTATCTTTCATCTTAGCTTTGGTTTGTGTTATGCTTTTCCACCTTCTAAAATCAATGCAGCAAGAGTCAATTACCGAGCTAATGCGACGAAGCGTAACTTATGCTGTCAGACCAATTAACGCACTTTTGATTCTTTTCCCTCTTGGAATAAAGGGGTAAAGGGACAGAACAGGGCACACTAACTGAAGAAACCACTGACTGAATTCCCGTTACGAATAGAAAACTGGGCGCAAAAACAACAGGAACTCACATGCAACGTTTGATTTAATGTGAAGATACTTTCCCATTTCCCTAAGTATCTTCTTACGTACCATACTATATTTTGACCATAATGCTAATTGATTTTTGCAACTGACTAATGCAAACCGATTGGTAATATAACGAAAAATATGTAAAAAAAAACCCAAAGATTCATGTATGTCACATGAAGAATCTACAAATAAGCAAATTAATTCCCTCTTGTGAGAAAATGCAAAAACAATATAATTTATTACTGCTAAGGAATTTAAATTTAGATTCATTATGGTTTACGTACTAGAGCTACCTATTCTTGAACTAACTATTTTAGAAACACTATTTCGATTTGATATGTTCGATTCGTAGACGCATAAGTCTCCATCGTCTATTATTATGCTTTACTTGTAACGGTTACATATGTGCCGGTCCACTGCCGCGGATAAAGATTGTTTTGACCAGCAGCGTGTGCAAGTCCAGCCCATCGTAATGCACACGCCACTACTAGGGGAAGATGTGTGAAAAGTGCTTCACATCCGTACGAATGAAATATTGTAGCATAATTTATGCTCAATGAACGGCTAACTGATGGTACATGCGTCGTGTGTCGTCGTGTACGCACGTGCTTTACCTCTATCAGAGACGAAAGAATTCCCTTGTGATCAAAGTCTTTTTAAACCATACAAACAAACAACAGCGTGCTCGAGACTGTGTTATAATTATAATGTATGCTTTACCCAACGTAACATAACAAAGATTTTCCTCAGCTCATGTTCATACAAAAATATACTCTAACAATTGCCGAACAAAGCGCCATTAATGTGATACCAACTTGGTATCGAATACAGAAAGTAAAAGGTAATTGCGCTTTAGTAAAAATTTTATCATAAAAGTAAAACCAAAGACATTTTTGAAATCACTCCCCGTTATTTCATTTCTATCATATAGAGCCGATTAATTCCACAGTCTCATTCCTCGGTATTTATTCTAACACACCGAAGAACCCGTAAAACAAACCTCATCTGTACCTCATTTCTCCTACCAAAAGGATGAGCTTTTAACAACCTGAAAAAACATATAATTTAAAGGAAGCATATTCAATAGTATTCAATAAAAAATAAATACAACTTTTTTGCGTAAGAAACAACGGCTAAACACTCTAAAGACAAACAACCAAAATTCGTTTTGGTGGAGAAGATAGTCATCGAAAGAAGAACCAAACTGTTAATGACTTGCTGCATTTCATTAGCGACAAATAAATAATGAACAAGCCGCTACTAAACACACGCAGACTGTGGATGCATATAAAACAACCGACAACGTTAACAAAACATTTCACAACATCAACGACGCAATTTGCGTTTTCTGGTGTCGCGTCTGCGTGTCGACAATCTTAACATTTTATAATTTCGCTTAATCTTCTCATAGCTGCTACATATGAAGTGTTTCATAAATTCATGCTATCTCATGGGAAAAAAATGAGAACACAAAGGTAAAATGGTTGGAAAACTCGTATGAAAATACACATTCTAGCCATACAGAAATATTGATGCCGAGATGCATATTAACTAAGGTCAAACTGAATCAATAACAGCCTTTCGTTAGTATCGTAGAGAGATTTACAATTGACCTGAAATGTAGTTGTTGCTAAATCTCAAACAACTTCAAAAATCTACAAACCTTGGAATGGCCCAACGCTTAGGTGCGACTCCAAAACCCTCCTACTATCATATCCATATTTTTCCCGACCTTGAAGGAAACTATCACAGCATTCCAGCGCACTGAAAGATCGAATCCAATTCATCCGGGGACAATTGCTGAAGAAATCGCTCGCTGCTTGCCAACCTATCCTTGGCGTATTTTTTCTGAACTCCTTTAGTAACATCTTGCGTATTGGTCGAGTACAAGACAGTATGCGTGTGCGCGCGTGTGTGTGCAGTGAAAACTGTAGCCAGCAACCAGAGTTGGTATGGAAGGCTAAAACACTAAGTCACATACTCATTCCTGCAAAATAATGCGGACGTAAAGAAGGATGGTGTGTCGTCATGTATTCTTTTCCTTCTTTTGTCCAGTGAAGCTCTTTCACAGAGATGCGAAAGTGGACCTTTTGTGAGTCATGCCGGGTGCGCGCACACATATAGCAGCGGCAGAGACCTCTAACAACATCACTGGCAGCTTAGAATATCGTTCGACGCTAAACGGAGATAAATGTGGTGGCACAGGCATTTTCATGAATAATAAAATCGACTCGTCCCTGGCGCAATACACAATTCCGCGGCGGACCGAAAGCACGGTGAAGGTAGAAAAGAAACACAATTCCACCACCGCCGTGTGTGCCCCATCGTCTCGGTCATCGTCTTTACACGAAAGCCGCCGCGTTGTGAGACAGTCAAGTCTTAAAAAAAGGCAACTTTTCTTTCTCCAGCAACCTATGGGTCTGTGCTCGATGCTTAACTCTCGACATATCCTCGTTGTGTTCCAACCTATTATTTGACTGTCAGTTAGCTTTTTCTTCCCCCATGGGACCACAGAATCCTTTACATGGTTGGAAACAATATCGCGCGTATGGCGGGGTTTTTCTCGCTTGACTTTCTCCCTCCCATCACATGCACAATTGTTGATGGTGGAAAGGCATACAATTGCACTTGAAAAGGCCTACACCCCGCTCCGCGTTTACTGCACACACACACACACACCAGTGTGGGGAGGTAAGTTTGGAGAATCCAAAGATACGCTAGGCTTTTGTTTTTATAATCGCAGTCCGACGCAGGAAGCAGCATTGTCACACGCTGCTACTCACCCAAGGACGAAACAGATAAGGGAATCTGTCGTGGATGCAGGTGAAACCGAAACAGCTTTTAGCATTCAAACACTTCAACCATTTATTTGAACAACCAGTGCTTACAACAACAATGCTTTATCATAACAATTGTCCATTCTTGAAAAATCAAGACATCACACGCACAACAAAAACAAAAAAAAAACTCCAAGAAGCATTCCGCTGCTTTCTTTTGCCGTACGTACGTATATTTAAATGTGTACCATCATTTACCTTCGATCGGTGACGGCAATCCCCGGGAGATGATCTCATTGTGCTCCAGCAGCAACGAGTTGATGGAATGCTTTTGCAGGATATCTGGCCCCGTCAGCGATCTGGCAATGTCCGGGCTGGGAAAGTCCTTGAAGGTGGTCTGTGGGTGGGATTGAAAGAGAAGAAAACAAAACGTTGAGAAAAAAGGAAACTTAAATATCGTGACCAGCTGGTTCAAGTGCTTTAATTATCAATTTATCACAGATAATGAGATATTTGTTTTGTGTACTAATTGCACTGCTTCAACAACAATTGATCTCACTCTTCACCGTATACCATATATGCTCCATAGTTGAATAAGTCCTAATATAATAAGTCAAAAGCAAAATAAAACCTTCCGCATCCGAGAGTCTCGATGTACGATCCTTTTTTTTCATTATAACGAGGAGGAGCTTTGCAAATTAAAGCAATAAAATAAAACAAAGCCTATTCATCCGCCTAATGATATTCTTTACTCGATTCATTCATTTCGCCTGCTCAATCAACGCTTGCCCGCCAGGCAAAAATAAAAACCCGACCACAGTCCAGAGAGTGATAAGTGATATCAACGACGCTCGGATAAAATCTCGATGAGAAATTAGCGATGACGGGTACACGGGCGCCCTTTGATACGCACCGCAACACGGAAGTGAGAAATTCTCCGAAGCTCTGAAGAGTTTTCCATCTTTCCGATCCGGAAGCTTTCCACTGGGCACGCGTTTTGTCTTTTTATTTTTCATTACCGCAGAGCAATTACGGGTTAGCGGATACGCTCAACGCTTTCATGCAGGACCATCGACACATACCATCATCCCGACCAACCTTTAGAAGACAGCCTTTTGGGAGGCTTTTTTTTGTTTTGTTTCATTCCACATAGCCGCCAGTTATCCAGTTATCTCAGCAATGGCACTGTGAATAAGAGCTCTCCAAAAAGCCTCACCCACAGGAACGATTCCACATTCAAATGCCCTCCACCACCCCAAGCTCATGGCGCGCGCTCGATGGTTTCACTCTATTTGTTATTTTAATTTCCCGAAAGGAAATACCGAAGGATGTTCCGGCGGATGTTCACACTAACGAACGTTCGTGTGATGGCGCATGGAGTAGAGAATGCAGAAGAAAAAAAAATACATTTCGTTGCAAATCACTCATTTATGGCAGCGGCGACCCACCACCGTCGTGAGTCATTCCTCGTCGGTCACTGTCACATTGACGTCGACGTCCGTCACGTATAACCATCGGGAAAATGCAATTGGAAGCTGTGCGACCGGATGAATGGCTCCAGTAAACTCGCAGCAAAACCCACCGAACCCACGCCCTCAACGAGAGTGAAAAACAATTTACTCGTTTTAACTAATGAAGGTATGCCTCACGAATAAAAAAAAAAAAAATACATCTCCTACCTGGAGAAATTTATTACCTAAACGGGCTTAAAATTAAACTCCAACAAAGAATCGGGCAACACAAAAGAAACAATTCCTTCTAAAGCTCGCCATGAAAGTGAAAAGGTAGGGCCCGGAATGAATCGATAGTTATTTTGTTCTTTAATTTTATTCTTTTACAAAACAATAACAAAAAAAATGAGTGTTTTATGCTGTTGCTTCCACATTTATGCATCAACTAGCAATCGTTTCCGACCTGAAGGGCTGAAATATTTGCACAGCTTGCACTGACCCAAGGACAATTATGCGAGGCTTCGTTGACATTGTTGCAGTGCGCCTCTCCTTCCAATAAAAGCCGCCCGAGACACAAAACGTGACGCTATGCGCCGGCTGAGTTTAACAGAAATTAATATAACAAAAAGAGACTGCAAATAGCCATCATCCCCCAACAATGCAAGTCATGTCCAGAAAGGTGCAGCAGTCAGCGTCGGCTACATGACCACAGAGAGAAGATGATTTTTTTTATGATTATTATAGCTTAAAATTTCTGCATTTGGTATGCTTCCGAACCAGTGCTTTAACCTCTTACATTTGACTATCTTTCAACAACTACTAGAAAAAAAACACTGGGAGAAGAAAAAATGAGTTGATTTTTTTCCTTCTCCCCCGCACAGAATGGACGAATTCCATCGTTAAGGCGTAAGCAGAATGAACGGGAACCGATCGTCCCGTGAAGTCATAACTTCTGACACGAACTGAACTGAACAAGATACTACCACTAGCGCGATGGGAGGGGTGGGGGGCATGAGCTGATGGGGATTTCCCATTTTTCTCAATGCACAAATCGGAGAATGGAGCGCGAACGATTTTTACATGAAGTCCACCGTAAGCTAGAAGAAAGGCACACAAAAAGTCTTCCACTAGACAGAACCGAACAGCTTGAGAACAAATGTCCGAAAGATTTGTGTTATACGGCAGTTGTTTGGAATGTTGGCTGCTGCCTAACGGTTCGATCGCTATGACGTCGACCGCGAAAGACGTCAAAAAAGCCGGACTCTTGAATAACATAAAAATGGTAGGAACATAATAACTTCTGCTAAACCCGATAGCTATGCTATCTTTTTGTTGTTGTTTTGTTTTACTCCTCCTGCCTGAGAGAAAACAATGACAAGTGTATTTCACAAAATTGGGCCGCCTTTGCAAGTGCATCCGTGGGTGGATTGGAACTGAAACTAACGTCAGCTTTCTTCGGTTTGGGAAACTGGATACTAACATTTTATTTAGTATGTGTAGTAGTAGAAAGTTTACAGGAACTATTTTATATAGTCTTCCAAACAAAGTTATTATTTTTTTTTATTTTTGTGATAATATCTAACATGACTTCATACCACCCGTAAGGTGAAAATGGGATGTTGGTTTCATAGTCTGGGGGATCTTAGCATTCTGGTAGTTACACCAAAGATCACGAATTTACGGAAAATCTCGAAGGATCTCATTACAACAAACAAGATCAACTAAATGACTATGCATTCTTATCAGTTTATTAAGGAATATTGGCTAAATGGGCAAAACATCTTAAGAAAATACGTGACATTAAACAATTTTGTTTCGGAAAATTTTTCTTAAGTGAAAACGAATCACTGCTTCTTACATCACAGAACGCTGGTTATCATTAAATCAAACAGTAAAAACGAATATTTATAACATTGGAAGATAGGCTTATAAGACATATTTTTTAACATTTTTCTAAAATTGTTGTTCAATGTAATTTAAAATAAAACTTAGCTTTGACAAACGCTTATGCATATATTGACTAAAAAAGAAGCTTAAAACCATTTAAATACATTTGAAAAGCGACTCAAAAACGATATCCACCGCTTTGATGAAAATCGTCCGCTACATGCATGAATGGATGAATGGACGAAATAACACACGAAAAGGTTGTCGTATTTAGCAAACTCAATAAAAGCAACCGTTCCTGTCGCCTCTTTGGCCGCAAACAAGCAGATTTCTGGCAACGCATCCCTTCCACACTCTTCCCTAAGCAAAAGCATCTTTCACCCTTTTTCCAAGAGGTAAGCAAAGGACCCACGGAGTCGTGGAGGTCGTGGGGAAAAATGTTATCTGTTCATCCACAGTTAATCACTCACTAACACGTGATATACTATAACACAGTAGAAATACGACAGAATGACGCAAGAAACCAACCATCGCCTTCGTCAATCCTTCATCCTCCACTCACAGCCCCGTGTGTTAAGGGCTTTTTACGTGTCGTCACGCATTAGCCTTTCTACTGAATGGGTTCCCTCTTATCAGGATTTTCCCACGTCGTCATGACCCAAAATTTCCTCCCAATGATGGAAAAACAGAAGCACATCAAATGTTCCCCACACACACACACATGTGAAACGACTTTAAAAAACTCAGGAAAAGCAGGCAGCCCTTTCAAGCCGAATGCTTTAAATGTGAAAATGAAAAACAAACCAGAAAACTTTCCAGCAGCACGAACCCAGGCACACACATATATACGAAAACAAATGCGTTTAAATACAATATTTCCTTCTCTTTTTCCATTCCCTGTAGTACTGTGCAGTCTCTCTGGCATTGGGGGGTAACTTCAGAACACGGCCATTGACAGCTTGTCTTGTGCTACGTTCCATTGGGATTGTGCAGTGGTCGGCAAAGTTCGACTTGCGAGCTGCATCTCATACTAAACATGTTTAAATTTTACCATCAATTGTTGCTGAATTTGATTTAAGAGAATAGTCGAATAAATGCTACAAATTGTTGACTTTTCTTGAGAATCTGATATAAGAATATCAGAATGAATTGAATAACTTTCTAAATTTAATTCCACTTGGCTATCCTGGTTACCTTTTGGCTTGATCTATACAACATGTTTGATAACATATTCTAAAAGATGTAAAACGATCTATAACTTGATAAATAATTTGTGTAATTATTAGTTCTATGTAATCAATAAGCTGCATAGAAATAAATAAATCGTTATATAATATACTTTTCTAAATAATATTTAAATAACCTGTAGCAAGGTCTGACTATCCGGCTACGCGATAAAAATAATTCTAGTAAGCCAGAAATGGCCGACGTGACCTTAGAGGTCCTTAAAGCCAACAAGAGAGAATTTCCATTTTGATCATTTTACAATAAAAAAAGGTTTTTTGTACATCTAAAATATTTTTTTTAATACCTAAACAGATTATTAAATTTGGTAACAATTTTCGAAAATAATATATAACGTACGCTAAATTTAAACAAATAATTTATTTTATGATGATTTTTTTGCCTCATCGCTTCAAAAAGTTTACCAACCACTGGGATAGTGGAACATCATTCCCCGTGTTTCCACCAGCAGGATACATGCATTGCAAAACTGTTCGCTCCCATATCAACAGCCACTAGGCAAAACGAACGAGAACCCCGACGACTACTACCGGATGTGCGAATGTGTGTGATAGCTTTCACCGGTGCTGCACGCGTGTAAGTATATTGAAAGGATAAAAGGATGCTCTGGCGTGATTGTGGTGGTAGTAATAGTAGCTGAAGTTACTGCTACCGATGGACCACCCGGCAAGGGGGTGTGGGACAGAGTAAATAAACGTGAACAAAGCGGCAGAGCGACGTCCCATTCGTTTTCCCCCGGTGGAATAAAATCCTTTCTAGGGGTTATTCTCATTCATGCCGGTTGGTCCTATATCTCTCGTCGGGATACGTGCGCGCAACAGGTGGAGAGAGAGATAGTGAACTCGCGGGAAATGTCGTTTACTGGCCGGACGAACACTTTTTTTTAGTTGCTTGTGCTCGTTTTGAATCAGCATTCCTTTGAGGACGATGAACGAATTGAATTAGACAACTCGAACGATAAAGGAACGCAGAAGCGGGGCGATGCAATGGTTACTAGCGAAGGTAAAAAAAAGTAAGGAAACAGAACAGAATAAAGCTTTAAAATGCAGTTTTTCCATGTCTAAAGATATTATTGAAATATTTAACAGTATTTTATTTCCGCAATTTATTTCAATCGTGCGAGAGTTAGACCAACGCAAATATCATTTATTCATTCCAGTGTTCATGTTTCACTACATGTTTCACAATTCCATCGAATGTTCAACATACAAATAGAACATCAAATAGAAATTGCTGTCAGCAAACAAGCATCAAGAGCACGGATAACTTTCCAGTCGACCTTCATGTATCCTCTTCGTTCCCTCTACTCACTTCGGGCGCTTTCCTTTTACACTCCACTCATGGTGCAAAGCGTGTGATGGTGCGAACACACACTGCGGTAGTATGGCCACCGAGAAGAACTCTTCGGTGTTGTGGATCTGTGGGGTGTAACGATATTGGCCCGAAGTGCTGGAGCCTGATTACAGGGATGATTAAAGGACACGAAAGTAGAATTGGAACCAAAAACAAGGCAAAAACCACAAGTGCTGTAAATGCTGCAAAAACGCCGAACGCACACACACACACACAAATGGATGTGGAGGAAATGCGAAAGGGGTGTGTGTGGAAAGGGGGAGGAAGGTGTCCGCAACAACGGAAGTGAAGTTAGTGGGGCCAGTAGTTGGTTCTAGGCGCATGTTTGGCATCTCGCTTTTGTTTATCCGGTGTGGTTGCGAGTCGTGTGTTACACGCAAAGCTCTCTGTCCGGCTACCGATAGTTTTGATTTTTTTTTCTCTCCAATGCGCTTACTTACTCACAGTACACTACCCAGTGTGGCCAGGGGCACCATACAACATAAGCCTACATTGTTACCCCTCACCGATAGTGTCGAGAAGTACACCTCCCCCTCTGCCATGTGTATGTAAACGTAAGAGTGAACATACGAAGCAGCAGCAATAAGCAAGGACAACAACACAACAACGCAGCATCAAATGAGGCGCCACAATGTCATTCCAATGTTTTCCACATAACCCCCTTAACCACCATTCTTCTCTTTCGACGTGGAATTTCTCTTCCATCGCTATCACAACCGTGTTATTCACTCCGTGTTCTATCATTGGAATATTTGCAACATTCTCTTTTACTCTAAAACTCACGTAAACAATCCTGATGCGTGACTATATCACAAATATCTACCGGTTGGCAAGAAAGCTCCACATGAGTTGAATGCGTAGAGTACATACAACATCCTAAAATGGTTTTATACAAGCATTAACAATAACAGACATAGCTTAATAAAGTTAAATTAACTCTTAATAAGCAATAAAACATAAAAGTATTGCAGAAAAGCAAAAAAAACTCAAATAAGAATTGGATAATATGGCAAGCAAAAGAAATGAGACAATTTTTTCTTACTGCAGTAGCACTTGAAACCTTCCAAAACGTCCTGACAGAGTAGAGGCGAATGCTATGAAAGGCTTCTCGGTCTACACTATTCAGCGACATCTTCTCGTATGTGTTAAGACGTTGCCCGGTAGAGTTCTGAATGTCGTAAAAGTTCAATCTCCACATGATTTCTTCTATCGCTGTCGGAGTAAGTTTCTCTACTTTCCTTTCCGCACACGGCTCTTTTTCTCAGACAGCTTGTGTCTGTTGTGTAGATGGTGTCTTGTCTCACACCAGGGTCATGCAGCAGTTCTCTCAGGGGCAATTGAATGACAGTGGAATATTTTACGGTAAAGCTTGCTAAAGATGGTTTCGAATTGTTACATGCCACAACAAGTTTTCTTCAACTTTATAAACATCGTTACGCATATCAGTGTAACTTTAAATGATCGTAAATATAATTAAAATTGCAGTAAGAAGCATATGGCACTTTATAAAATAGGAAAACGATTGTATTTTGCATGGGAATTGGCGATTGTTTTAATTTAAAAGAATAAGACAAATTAGATTTAAAAGTATCTGCAACGGCTTACTAGCGTTTCATACGAGATACGATACCCTGGGAAATAGAGAAAACAAGGAAGTGAAAAAAATATCCTCAAATTAGCTTAACAAGATGCTTTTAACGTAGAAACCGGATGCTCATTAAAGTGCGGCTGGAAGAGAAAAAAACCTAAATGTAACATAATGTTTCTGATAGACTTGAATGAGAAATTAAACATAAAAGTAGCTTGAAATTTTTCTTTTGGATTCAACATTGCATATTTTCTTTGCGTTTGCCATGTCTGCGCCTAACCAACACACACTTCAATGGAGGCGCCTGGTTGTTTACTCTGAAATGGCATGGTTTAATCGTGTAATGCATAAACACATATTATAACGAAAATGAAAGGAAAATAACATATAATACAATATAATAACAGCATAACCATACGAAATGGTTGATGCATCTTTAAAGATTCTCTTTGTAATGTTATTTTTGATATGTAATACAAAAAATATGATTTTCTTAAGCTGAACACATGTATCGACACCAAAATGGCACTTTCTACACACAAATATTAACGCACTTATCCGTATCCTTCCCTTTCTCCATTATGTTCGATTGTTTTGATTGTTAATCTACCGTTCTAATGTGATTAAAATTGAAGCATCTCTGCCACGCCCAATACTACCGAGTCTATTGCGGCAATCGTCGGCAACAGAATTACCAGAGACTACGAGAAACGTTCGCAGAGCACTGACTTCTTCTTTCTACCGGTTCACATAATCCGTTTCCACCGAGATAATACACAGGCGGGCGCGAAACTACAGCTTTTGGGCCCAAAACAATTCACAAGCAAAAGCTCATCTAGTACAATACAGGTAAAAGTTGTCGCACGCTTTGCCTATATGTGATTTATTCTTCTTTCAACCCCGGATGGTAAGCGTTCTAACTTGCGAACGATGGCTATACATAATGGCGGCAAAAAGGCTTTAAAGACATGGATGCCCCCACGGGAATCTCTGGTTCCTGTTCTTTCCCCTTCACATTCATCGAGCTATCGTGCTCGCATTACTGACAAGTGGAACATACTGATTGTTCTCGAATCGTAAAATGCCTATCATGCCGTCTGTACACACATGCATACACGCCCAAACTAACCCACGCAGCAAACAGTGCACAGAAAATACACAACGAGAGCAGCACCCATCTCAACTCTGATAGAGCTTTGTGTCTCCCCCTTCCTAGTACTACTGTGCAGAAACAATTCCTGTCAGCAGTTTGTGGAGGGAAACGCACTGAAACAGTGCGCCGTACTACGGTAATGTCGAGTGAGAGGGATACCCCAGCAGAGATCGACACGCTTAAACAAAGCAAAACAGGAGGCGCACAGAGAGAGACACATCGCTTCGAAGGATGTGCAACAGGATGTTCAACAGTCGGAAGTGCTTCTTTCCCGTTTGCATCCTGTTGGATGTAGGATGGACGATGACGATGATGATACCGTCAATATGTAGAGAGTGCTGCTGTCTTAGCGCGCCCGAGACACGTTTTCGGTAGAAAAACAACGAACGAAAACTAGTAGCGTACACTAGAAAGGCCGATAAAGGACGGGAACCGGGACGAATAATGGTGATGTTGACGAGGACGGCGACGGCGGGTGTAGCAGTGTGATTAAAGAGGAAACCTGCATCTATGGCGGCTTTGAGGCGAACATTCACACGAGCAATGAATGTTTAGAGAGTAGGCCAAAGCTTTAATATAAACATCCCCCAACAGAGTAAAAGAAAGGCCACCACTAACATCAACATACATTTCCTACCAGGAAGTATGGTAATGTTTGCTTTGGAAAATGAAACGGTGCAGTAGTATTGAGTTTGAAGTTCATTTATTAAATTTTGTTCACAACAAATGTAATTCTAAAATAGACAAAAAGAACATAAATAGAAAAGTGATACTATTTTAGCAAATCATCTAGGTAACATACCGTATGGAGTAATTTTCATTTTCATATAAGAAATGTAACTCTCAGGGATGGGAATCTTAAGACAGAAGAACTTAGGGGCCTTGGAGCACAAGCCCAATACGGGGGATTAATAAAGGAAGGCGCCGGAAGCTGAATTCCTCGTATCGTACCACCTGTCTTACGGAGAGAAGAAGATCTTACAAAAATACATCTAAATATTATAATAACGAAGAAAATCTCCTTACAACATAAATACACCGCACGTGGGAAGTGATCTAAGCACCGTAGAAAAAGGTCACCCGTCATCCATCGGTCAATCAAGTTTGCATGTCACACATTTTACCCCATTTTATAATGCAAACATACAAACACACACACAGAACTGCCACCGATGGATGAATGGCGGTCACTTAAAGATGCAGGAAGTGCATCCCGTTTAGCAAAACCCACTTACATCGTTCCTGTTGCTGCCACATTGTTCTCGGTATGAATGCTCGGGCATTTGATTCCTGTTATGCAAAGTCCAAACGATGTGTCACATACGCACACCCACACACATTTCATTAAGTCCCTGTCAGTAGTGTAAGCTGAACCAAGGGAGGGGGGACATGAATGTCTACATTGCACCGAACACCCAGCAACATGGCAGGTGATTCTCAAACATCCAGTCTTCCAATGGTGCCACACATTGGATGCACGACACGATTGGCTGACAGGTGAGAATATTTCTATTAACTTAATAAGTGTGGTGAAAAGTGCCAACCCTGACTGGAGCGAGAGCTTCGAGGAACTTACTTCACGTACATGTGCATCCCCCACACCATCCTGTATCCTGTGTGGTATCGGGTCTTGTGTGTAACACCAGCGAGAAGGACTCATACACGCGGAATCGAAAGACGGGGCAAGCCGATTCGCTGGAAGTGTAGCTTCCTGATTTCATGACATTTACATGTTTTCCATCAAGCAGAAGGATGATATGTATGGGCGTTTTCCACTGACTAGTAGAGGGAAAAATCATTCAAGAATGTGAACGAATATCCTTCCCCCATCCCGCCATGTTGACGGTTCAAACATCCAACGCGTACCGACGTAAGTTTTGGTTGGGTTGTTCTCACCGAATGACAAAGTCCTTCCTTCAAGCATGGTGTAATGCATGTGGGATTTACAGCAATGGTAAATAGTAATTGATGCTGCATATGCATCGATAATAACTTTATGGTACAGACTTTATTCCAGCTCAGACTTTATTCACCTGTTGCGAACTATCTTTATTACTAAATAATACCTTTTCATTGATACTTAATTATGAGCTTTTTTTTAGATTCATACTATAGAATAGATATGTAAAAATCACACATTAAATATAGTAGAACAAAGTAATCACAAAATTAAAATAATTGGAAAAAAATCTAATTCAAATTCTTCAATTAATAAAACAAAACCAATATAAACGATTCAAATGTTAAATGTCTTTCATGTCATGAATAAATATCTACTCATTACATTACAATACATTTTACTACCTTTGTTGCAATTGAAACTTTCAAACTTCTCATTCATCCTGAAAAATTTACAACATTTAACGCCTTAATACATTTAAGTTGATGATTTTGTTGCACCACCTCCCCCTTAAAAAAAGCTTTCTCCGAGCATTTGTTTTGCCATTTCTTGTCTGGCCTAAACTTCCTCTGGCTGCAATCATTGTTTTGCTGGTATCAACAACAAAAAAAACCTCTGTTTCCGCACCTTTTCCCGTGTGTGATGGTCGAAACTTGAAGAAAGTTAAACCACCGTTAGGTGAATGTGTCCCGCACCCATAATATATGAAAACCCACTCTAGCGAACTTTACCGTATCTTGTGGTCGAATCACCCGCGCACTTTTAACTAGTATTTTATTAATTTATTTTGACGTGTTTTACCCTTCCCTCTTTCTTCGCTGCTGACTTAAATAAGAGACATTTTTCGGTGCTCTACACTATTGAGACTGATGCGATTCAACATTATTAAAACGGAGGAGGACGCTATAATTCACACGCTGTTGCGTCGGCTAAGGCACGCATGAACTGTATACACTTTTACTTTATTCCGTGGTTCGTTGCCCGTTGGGTCGGGATGATGTCGAAGTTGATCACCCTTATACACACCAAAAAACACATATGCCCACACACCCCTCGGGGACTGACGAAGAGGCGAAACGGAACGAAAAGTTTTCGCGACGCAAAAGTTTAACAAACAGTGAGAAATAGTGCGCGAAGTGAGGTGAAAATTGGGAAAAACTACCGTAAGCATCGAGAGGCACAAAATAAACACACATCGACCAAAAAAAAATCCCCTCCAATCTTTTCTACATCTCCATTCCAACCCAATTAAATGAAATTTACCCACACACGGAATGGGATGTTATATTCAGTTAACGAAGCATTATACGAAATTGGTAATGTTTACAATTCAATGACGTCGGCCACATTCAAAAATCTGTCTACGAACACATTACATTTGTTTTAAGGGTGATACAAATTAAGAAGCTCAAAAAATTCTTCAAGAAATTCAACAAAAAGAGCCGGAAATAACAAATAAATTGGTCATTAATAAATGGAAATTAACAAATAAATTAGAGAATGTGTTTCCCATTTAAAAGTGTACGCATTTAAGAGTGCAAATAATGGATATTTTAACAAGTTGCTTCAAATCATTTTTTGGAATGTTGTGAAAAAGAAAACTGAGTTGGTGGTTAACATCGGTGTGTTGTCAGTGTTGAAAGAATTTAAAAATTTTACATATAGTTTTTAAAAACATAATTAAATCTAATTTTCGTCGAACTAAAATTAGAAAATTTTAAAATGGCTTAAAAGAATCCAATTTAAAAATTACTTTCCGTTTACTCGTCGGTCTGTTATGTTCCTTATTTGTCTGTATAGTAACTTAAAAATATAGTAGTTTGATAAAATCACGGAAGTAAATAATATTTTCGATTTTTTAAGACAACTAAGCCATTGAGGATATGTAAAATAAACATCTTGTCACATCATTGTGAAAACCCTTATACACGCAACAGTAATATGTCTCTTTTGGTGATGTAATTTATGTATGGACAATACTGTACAATCCTTTCTCTTACACTGGCGCGTACATCGGACACGTAAGACTGACTTCAAAACGATTCAATCAGAGCACGGATTCAGTGAGGGCTAATATTATTGTAATGTATGCGCAAAAGGTGAATGAAATCAACGCTTACGCTTGAATATTGCTTTACTTTTTACTGTCACATTTTCATTTACAATAAAACTGGACAGGAATTTTCTTAAGGTTAAAACAAATTTGGAATAAAATTTAACGTTATTTATTTTTGACATAAAGACGATATATCATCGAATTTATTTTACAACCAATAAATTCCCTTATAACGCTTCTGCCAACTACAGTTCAAATCTGTAACAACTAGAATCATTCAAATATCATTCAATTTTGCTTTTTTAGTTTTTAGAACCATTTATTAGCTTCGCAATAAACAATGCTATACCAATGGAGCGTAAACAAAGTTGTATTTCACCATTTCAAAACACATGCTTGCTTGTGCTCCCTAATCCTGGTGGAACACATAATTGCCACAACAAAATGGACATTAATCACATCATCCCTTTTGTGATTGGCATGAGTTCAAATATTTCAACCATGATGAACTTGCAATAATGTAACACAATCTTGCCAGTTTAGCGTTGCCATTCAAAAATAATCGAACAGAAGACCGAAAAGGAAGAAATTAGAGAAAACAACACTATTAATCAACACAAAACTAGCATCTGCCATCAAGGATATTGCACAGATTTTAATCTACCAAATTTTTGATAGAAATTTAAGCTACTTTTTCACGGCACACCATACTGTGCCGATTACTGTCTGGCGTAAAAAAATTGTCATTTTTACCATTTAACTTAAGTAAAGTCCAGATTTGATACATAAATTTCTGGATATTTCGAGACAACAAGCGCACTTATAGGATGTTCAAATATATTTCAAAATTTCATTTCTTCTTTCTTGGCTAAACGACCTCTAAGGTCACGCCGGCCATTTCTGGTTTATTAGACTTATTTTTACCGCGTAGCCGTATAGTAGTCAGTCCTTACTACGGCGGAACACGGTCCGGATGGGATTTGATCACTGGTCCTGCCGTGTGGATAGGCGCCATTTATGACATACACCACCGGGACGTCGCGAAAAACTGTATTTATCTCTTGCAAAACGTGCGTAGATTGACTCAAAAGGCAATATCCTAAATATTACTATTAAAACGAATATGCAATCCAACCAGAGCGTAATGTAAGTACACAAATGCACAAATGTAGGTAGTTATATGTAACAGACCCTTCAGGAAGCATTCACAAGCTTAGCTAAAAAGAAGATAATCGAACCACAGTATTGTGGAAAACACATCGTTGCAATCTACTAATGCCATTGCCGGAAACGGATAATCCGAGACTCGGCGAAGAGCATCATGAGTAAACACTCACCTGTTGCAGGGAAGGCATCCTCCTTTCGTCGGTTTGTTGCACTCTCGGGAGAGAATTCGGAATCGTTCCCTTTTTTTCTGTTGTCGCGTGCTTTTTTGGTCCCCCACCCCCTTCGATGAGGCTGCGTTGTCCTTCTCGCTGTATGGTGTTGTGTTTGATATAAACTTTCTGCTCACACACGAGAGTGAAAACGAGGTTCAACCAACGCTTACGGGGGTTGATGAAAATTGCGTTTTCTTTTTTGATTCTGTGTACAGAGACAGCAAACACCGGCGACGGCGACGGCGACGAAGAGAACCCGTTGGATGTAGTCGATTTTAGTAGCGTACGGTAGCCGTAATGGTAGTGGTGTAAGTCATGACGCTACCAACTACCAACACACGCGCGCACGATCAATGCGGTTGAAAAGAACAAAACGTCTCTCTGTGGTCGTTGCAAAAAGCGTCGCGTTCCTGTCTCCGCACGCCACTAGTACACGAAAGCACAACCCGGTGTGTTTCACGGTATTCTCTTTCCGGGTTTCGCCCTTAGCACAGCAAAATTGGAAATGTTTTTGGTTGTGAAATACTCCCCCTGCTCCACAAAAACTGCCACTGTTATGACAGCCAGCAGGAGCCGGAAATCAGATGATGATGACAAAACCAAGGGAATCTTCTATCGTGGACTCTTTTTCTTGGTTTGCGGGAGCAATTTGTGATTGCCGGTATTTTGTGCTTGAGTGTGTTTAAGATTATAACCGTTGCGCACTTGCACGATTCAAAACAAAATAAATAAATAAATAAATACACGTTTACCAGCACACGTTAAACATACGGAAATGCGCAGTTGAGGCAAATATGATACCGACGACAGATGGTCTCATGTGTCGCGTACAGTGCCTAAAGAAACCGATCTTTCGTATCAGAATTTTTACCAATGTTTGTTTCTTGGTCGCAAAACGAAATCACACACAACTGGTTCAAAAATGTACGCACTTTTTTTCGAGCACAAAAAAAAACACAAACACTTATGTGAAAAAACGACAAACTCACAAGAAATAGTGTGTAAACGCCCGTTTCGTTTGGCTGCCGAAAGGAGAGAAAGAAAAAAATAATAATCACACTACTTTTAAAACAGGCTACTACTGAACACACTGCTATTACTGTCCGTTACACATTCGGCACAAAGCTCGTGGTGGTACCGCCAGGGCACAAGGAATTAAGTATTCATAGTTCGTGTCCGTCTCTTTTATCGTCCTATCCGCAACCGGATCCGCAAGGATCCACAACGGCTCACAACAAACGCACTAAACATTCGCGATATTGCTTTTTGTCGATGGTGTCCTTTTTTCACACTTATTTAGTTTTGTTTCTTTTTTTGCTTTGCTTTGCTTCGCAGGCTTTTCTAACTTATTTTCAATCTTTGCTTGGTGGTGAAAGCCTCCTATTTTTCGTTAATATCACGTAGCACTTTCCTCCAGCAGCGGGTGCACCATATTCTGGCGTATCGTAGTCGAAAGGAGCCACGCTGAATTTAGCGGATTAACGACAACTTTTTGGCACGCACCGAGAATAGGGAAGCTGAACACGAAACGGTAATGCATTCGCGATGCAGGAACTTCCGGCTAGTGATGTGTGTCTGTGCTGATGACATGGAAATAAAACGAAAAAAAAAACATACATAAGAAAATGTTAATATACACAGCCAAAGGAGGAACATTTGTACATTTAAAAAAAAGAACGAATGGTATATTAAAACGATAAAAACTACAAAATTATTACGTGAAAACAACTGTGCACATGATGGACAGGACACGCACGCACGCACGCATCTCAATGTGCCGTCCGGTGTGTGTGTCCTCCTTCGATAGCCTAACCACAGACAATTTTACTCGAAACTTTATACCACAACGAACCGAAGCAGGCGACGCACGGCACGGCAATGAGATTGCCTTTACTCGAGGGATTCGATAAATCCTTCCGAAATTATACAGCAGGATATGTGTGCTTTCCCCAAACACTCACCGAGTTTGCGTGTGCTGAACGAACGGGAGAAGCACACAACAGCCAGGCTGCTAAAACGAGAACACAGAAAATGTTAAAAAGAGAGAGAGAGGGAGAGAATCTACCCGAGACAAAATGGTTTCAGCTGTACAAGCGTGCGAACACGGTAGGGCAAGCGCTTTCTATTTCCAATCCAAATAAATATTCGATCGCAGGTTGAATTACGGGATTTTACACTTCACAAAACCACTGACATATTAAATAACAGTTTGGACAACCTCAAATAAACGCACCGCGCTACAAAAAGCTGAACCGAAACGATTGTAAAACATTTTCAAAACTGCACGTCGTTTCAATTGACAAAAAAAAAGAAAAAAAATTAAATAATCCAAATGATAAAAATAATTATAGCTATTAGCACAATGCTGATCACACGCGGCACGTGCACCATTTGTTTGCTATTTGGTTCTATACTCAAAACAAAATGGAGGATCACTAAACTCTATCCAATCACACAAACAAAAGAAAGCACAGCGACGGTCAAAGTCCACTAAATTTCATATTAACACCAAATCATACGAAGGATTGATCTTTCCTTTTTTTTACTACACTTAGTATAAGGCGTATAAAAAGAACTATTTTTTCAACATGAAAATATCAACAATTAGTAGTAAAAATAGAATTACTTAAACCTTTCACCTTGACTAAAAGACAATTAGACGTGCAGCGACAATGAGACGGATAGATCGACTGACAGCAAACGTCCAACCAGTTGCCGCGGTGACGATGGGGATAACGGAACTTTACCATTTTCCAACGATCACTACTACACAAAACCAAAACGAACAAAAGGAGCTCTACTGGTCGTTTCGAAAAAAAAACCCGCTTCAATGCCTATATTTCTACCTAATCGGTATAAGTATGCGTTTGCTTCAGTTCTATGTGCTAGCTTACACCGCCTTCTTCGATCGGTGTGATCGTATGAGTACCGATTTGTTCAATTTTTTTGTGCGAACATTTTTTGCTCATTTTATTTTTCATTTTCTCCAAAGGTCGGTGAAATGAGAAATATCGTATATTTAAAGTTCTATCGTGATGATATATTTTAAAGTTAGCCACTAACACTACGTAAATGCAGCAAAAAGAGCTTTACTGTACTGGCCTACTCGTTAGTGGTACGATTTCAACAGGCATTTCGTGGAATATAAACGGACGAAAAAAAACCCCTTCACTTTCCCGTAATACTACAAACGAACGAAGCAGGAAGTGCGGGAAGATGAGACAGACGAACATCGATGATGCTGAGATGCACCGGTTGGAAGGATTCGCAATGAAACGAACACACACTGCACATGCCGGGCCGACACAACACACCGATAAGTATTATCCTGATGCACCACACCCTTGCGAAGAATAGGAAGAAAGTCTACATGGGCACAGTGTAGGCCTCTTTCACTCAGCACAATCACCTCCGGGCAAAAGGGAATATTATTCATCAGTTGCGCTGTGTGCGCTTTAGCTTTTCGGCAATAGCAAATATGTTCATGCCAAAAAAAAAGTAGATAATTGTAGAAGAATAACACAACTACATTTTATCGAACTTATCCTGCTTAGTTTAGATCAAAACCTGCACACGTTTACAAGAGATATTACGCGATTTTTGTCCAAATGAAAAGTTGCCGTTTAGGCACAATGCGGTACCTTAAATTGTTCAGTATATTCTAACGCAAAATTACCACATCACTAGATTCATCACTTTCTATCTACACGAGAACACTGCATCCGGTATCTTTCCGTTCACTACGTATTGTTCACAATGCGACGAATTGTTCCTCACGATCTGCAGTGACACAACATCACATTGAATTTTGGAGGATCATCCATCCGGAAGTAGTGAGTGAACCGAGACACAACAAAATAATCATACATAGAGTAGGCACTTTAACCGGAAGTCACACGATGCCCGACGTCTCTAATTTGTGATGTTACCTTCCGGAGGTACTGAAACAATCTGCACGATTATTCCACTGCGGGAGGACGAACTAACGACGAGTTCGATCAGGCTGCTGCTGCTGCTGCTGTACAATACAGTTACACCACATGTAGTAGCGCACTACACCATCGCCACTGCACACTACGATAGCACATGCATGGCATGCTGTGATATATCCGCATTCATCACACACACGACCAACATGCCGGGATGGAGAGATGCACTATGGAATAACATAATGGGAATTTTGGTCAAAATCCAATCGAATAAGTAAACCTGTTGTTTGTTGTGTTTGGAAATTTATATTCCAACGATCTTTGTTCTAAACATGATGATGATCGGCTTTCGTTCAATAAAATCTTCTAATACAATCACAGAAAATACAAACCTTAGGTATGGCTGTAGTGGAACCGTTGCATTAATTCTAGAAAGCATACTTATGTGCTGACCAATGTGCAGAACGAAATGTATGAGAGAGCGAGAGTGGCTTACTGATTACTGATTTTTCACCGTAACCATCCTTGCGAATCAAAATATGGCTATCTTCCATTTCGTTTCTTCATTCATTTCACTCACACACCGGCCAACCGGTGAAATACAAGCTACGCGAAAAGCCGGCGCATACACCGTGTGTCGGAGCGATCTTGATTGTTTTCTTTTCTGCCTCGCGCACACCACGAAAGAATTATCAGAAAGCTAGTCTCTCAATACCCCTCAGCTGACGATGGTGTGTTGTTTCACTCACATCGCATCGCTGCGCTGTTCTTTCTTTCGTGTGCTTACGTGCACTAACACCACTTCACGACACGCGCATGCAATCGGCCAGACTCTCGCACTGTGGCGTGTGAAATCATTCGGAAAGGATATACCCTTCTGCATTCGTGCAAGTGGGAGGCCCGATGGAAAAAAAATCTTTACTATTTTTCTCTTTTAAAACATCAGACGACTTGCTACAACTTTTTACAGCACAAAAATGTGAAACTCTCACGAATGTTAGATGCGTATCGAGAGTTGTAAGTTAGCTTATTCTTGGTATAACGCCTCGCAAAGGTACAAACCACGTGGCGACGTTTTTTTTCTTTATCCAACACGTGCTCTTTGTATATTGGTTTATTTGTTGTTTTTATTGCATTTTTGACTCGGCGATTTTTTAATCGATTTGATCGAAATATAAGAAACAAAGATAAAAAAAGGTAAAAATTTAGTTATAAGAGAAAAAAATTCTAAATCGTATTAGGATAAAAAATGTATCGGTAGTTATCTCGATTCTAATACCAGCTGATCGAGAGCAATAACTTCTGGCTAAAATCTGTTTGTAGCAACATGTCTTATGATCTGTTATGCTCATTAAACGCTCCGAATGAATTCGTTTACGATTTTGTTTTCTTTCCACAATCTCCAGTATGATTTGAACTGCGAGCGAGCAATGTCACTAAATAGGAAAGTTGTACTATAAAAGTGTCTTCAGATTTGTGTGAAAAAAATTTAGTCCGCGTATTCACATTCTCTATTTTGAAAGCAAAACATTATGATGTGATGTGAACTTAACTTGTGATGTGAACTTAAGAATGTGGTAAAAAAGAAATTAATTTGTTTATTTGCTAAATACAAGTTAAACATATGGATCAATAATCCAATGAGTTCTGGGCACTGCAGAACTGCACTGTTTGGTTATTGATGGGATAGATTCAAAAGAGGACACAATAACTTACATTAAAACGTGAATCATAATATTTAGTTGACTTTCTTTTATCAACATAATAAATATGCAACTCATAATGGCTGGTGAGGGGTTTTAAGTTATTTTAGTGCTATTTTTCATTCATATCTACAAATTGAATTGAATATTGGAAGTTCTTCAACTTGTGCAATATCGGTTTTGCACAGAAGCCACAAACTGTCACTTTAAATACAGATAGTGTTAGAATTGCGCGATTCCGCAAATAGAATATTTATTTTTAAATAATTTAACTAGCATGTTGTTTTGCTGCAATTTTAACCGATTTTAAACCATAATTCTTCTACATTTTCATAACTTGCTTGTAATTTTTTATCGATAAAAAATAAAACAAACCGTAGAAATAAAATAGGCTTCCCTTTGGTACGAAGCACTTCCACTGTTCGCTAACTGTCAAAATGTTCTTGTGTACGTTTGTTTATTTACCACACAGCCGCAGCTTTTGACGCAAAAACATTCTCTCTCCACGTCGAAATCTTTGCTAATTTTGGTGCGCGAATGGTTCGGGATGTCGGCATGTGAAAAAAGTGGCACAACACCGCACGCCGGAATGGTCACAAATTAACGATAGCGGCAACAACTTGAGAACGCTGATAACAGCACCACAATCGTGGTGCATTCGTAGCACCGCATCAATAACTGCCCAACTTGGTGTTCTATTTCTGTGGTCCACTGACACTGACCGTGCCTTTTGTTGCGGGTGATAGGCGGTAAAATGGAACACTGTTACGCGGTCGAATCTATCGAAAAAACACAGCAAATGATTAGTGAATGATAAATAAGTGCAATCGATTGCATTTATCGTTACAGTGTTGTTGTTGTTTTCCCCCCGCCCCAACACAATTGTGATCCATGATGAGTTTAGCCGGTTAATGACCCTAATCGATACTGCAGAGCCCCAAATAATAGGCAAAGGGCACTTTTTTGTTCGTGGTCGCAGTTTCTTGATAAGCTGAACGAATGGACGCAAACTCTGCGCGGCAGTTATACATAGTCGGTGTGAAGTAATATAAAGTGTTAACGCTGCAACATCATACGGTTGTTTAAGTTCCTGAAACGGCAAAAGAAAAGCCAGTGCCATAGCCGTCGAAAATCGATCAATAATTTAAGGCAATGTTTCAGGTAAGCCAACACACGTGCGTTCGGTTTGGGGCTTTAAAAGTGGTTACATAAATATTCCACCGGGTGCGCTGGCCGAGTTGCCGGTTGCCAGGATATCGATAAAGTTTTCATGCATGCATGTTTCTCTCTTGGAAGGTATTGTGTTTTATTTATTCACGTTTTGCTTTCACGCTTCCCATGGGTTTGCATGGTGGTGTTCACCCACTCCTCCCATCAGCCATCCGGTCAATCGTCGAAACAAAAGCACCCGAAAGTGAAGGTGCTGGATCCCGATATAGGTGAGTAGTTTAGTGAATATAAGTTTACCAAAATTTCGGACTGAAAAATACTTCCTTGTCCATTATGTTGCACAGATTATTCGAAGGTGAAAAGCGTTCACAGCATATCGTCATGGTGGGGAATTGGTGGCATATTCATCGTCCTGTTTGTTGGCAACATCACCAACTACACCAATTCGCACCTGCCGGATGGGCTGCGGAATGCACACCTGACGCACTTCCCGAACGCGTTCATCGCCGAACGCGCCTGGAAGGATCTGAAGATACTGAACGACTTTGGACCGAAGCCTACCGGCACGTACACGAATGAGGTGCTGGCGGTCGATTTTCTCAATCGAGAAATTTCATACATCGATCAGCTTAAAAACCGCAACCAACAACTGGTTGTGCAGAATCAAGTCGTATCGGGCGGGTACGTCGGTGTGTACATGAACAAATCGGCCGCCAACGTGTACCGGAATGTGCAGAATGTCGTCGTTAAGCTGGTGGGGCGCAGTGAAACGTCCAATCGGTACGCACTGCTACTAAACTGTCATTTCGATTCGGTGGCCGGTTCACCGGGTGCAAGCGACGATTCTGGCAGCTGTGCGGTAATGTTGGAAATTTTGCGCGTACTATCGCGCCAATCGGAGGTGAACCGGTATTCGATCATCTTTCTGTTCAACGGTGCCGAAGAAACACCGCTACAAGCGTCGCACGGTTTCATCACGAAGCATCCGTGGGCGGCGGATGTGCGAGCATTCATTAATCTGGAATCGGCCGGTTCCGGTGGGAAAGAAATGCTGTTTCAAAGCGGTCCCAAACATCCGTGGCTGATAGAAGCGTATGCGAAAGCTGTCCCTTACCCGTACGCCCAAGCCGCTGCCGAAGAAATCTTTCAATCTGGTGTCATTCCGTCCGATACCGATTTTCGGGTGTTTCGCGATGTTGGTCGTATTCCAGGGATGGATTTTGCCCACACGGCTAACGGGTATCGGTACCATACGCGGTACGATTCGATCGATTATATACCACTGTCGGTGCTGCAGCGTACGGGTGATAATATTCTTGCGCTGACGAAAACCATTGCGAATGGGGATGAGCTGGGTAGTACGGAACGGTACGCACAGGGTTATATGGTGTTTTATGATTTTCTTGGCATTTTCTTCGTATCCTACTCGGCCGATGTAGGGCTGATGATCAATCTGTCTGTCGTGCTGCTGTCCATCATTATACCGTTCCTTTCGCTAGCTCGTTCCACCAGTGGTACGCATGGTAGACAGATCCGTTCGGAGACGATGACCGGCTTTCTGGCAACATTTCTCGGCGCTGGAGCTAGTGGTGTGCTGTGCTTCTTTATCGGTCTGCAGCTCGACACGATTGGCCGGTCCATGTCGTGGTATTCATCGACGAACCTTATCCTTGGTGTGTACTGCTGTCCTGCATTGCTCTGTCAGTGCATAGTACATTTGCTGTGCGATCGTTTGTTCGGTAGCAAAACGGTTAGTATGCTGCTGAAGTTCATCTCTCTTCCCTCTCTGCTATAATGCATATCCTTACGATCGTTTCAGACACCTCTGAGTCTCGCACTCAAAGTACAAGCGCGGCTAAATGGCGTAAACCTGTTCTGGGGTATGATAACGCTCGGCATCACATTTACAGGCTATCGGCTGGCATACATCTTTATGGTGCTGATTCTCTGCTCGCTCTGCTCGAGCACACTAATTTCGATGCTTGGGCTACAAAACACAGTCCACAAGTGGTTGCTCATGCATATGTTCTTCCAAATTGTTGCCCTCGCCTGGAGCACACAGTTCTACCACATCCTGATGAACATGTTTGTCCCGATAACCGGTCGCATCGGTTCGTCCATCAATCCGGACGTAATTGTCGGTACGCTGGCCACTTTTACGACGCTGTTCAGCTGTAGCTACCTGACACCGTTGCTATTTTTGCTCAAAAAAACCGACAAGCTTATTGGGGAGCTGGTGGCCATAACGCTGATTGCGCTGGTGCTTGCGTCGTCCACACACGTTGGCTTCCCGTATCGTGATGATGCCGTCAAGGCACCGGCCGTCCAGCGTCACTACATCACACACACGGTGCGTAAATTTTACGATTATAATGGGGGCGAGCGATACACGGATTCGGGCTTTCTGCTGCAAGAACTCGATCGAAATGCGAAAAAAACGATAGAGGGCATTGCGATGCCGGACGTGGTGACACCCATGCGGGAGATACCGGCCTGCGAGAAGGAACTGTTCTGTGCCATACCGTTCTATTCGATATGGCATCAGGTTTTGTTCGAGTAAGTATTTGTGCAAAAAGTGCTTAATTGATTTTTAAGTTGTTTTTAAAACAACCCGTATTTACATTTATTATTTCTATTTCCGTTTAGAAACTATTGGTTGCCAGGACCAGCCCCGGTAGTACGACAAGCGGTCACCGTTGCACTCAGGGAAAAGGAACAGTTGAACGAGCACGAACATCGTTTGCATCTCGTGCTGAAGGGAAGCTTTCAATCTTCACTTATCATTGGACCGAAAGCAGGCACAACCTTAAAACGGTGGAGTTTGCTAAGTGAAATTCCGGCCCCGATCGAGTTTAACGGGCAGCGGGGACATTTTGTGCTGCTAACGGCCGGTGTTGAGAGCGAACCAATGAACATCACGTTGGATGTGCGCGTAAGTTATTGGCACCCGTGCACCAGTGAAGATGTGTCTTAAAGTGCAAAATTTATTCTTTTTCTCGCTTTAGCACGAGCTGAAGAAATATGACGGTCCGCTGATCGATCTGCTCGTTACTACGACACATTGGGAGTACCAAAAGGAGCACACGCCTGTGTTCAATCGCCTTCTGGCGCGTGTACCGAGCTGGGCACACGTCGTCCCCTCCGTAGCAGCTGTCAATAGTTATACCTACTAGAATTAAGCGCTTGTTCTTTTTCGCTTACGCAGGACGGCACCACTAGAACGTGCGCGCGTTTCAGTCTTACCAAATGATATTAAGCAAACCTAAAGCTTTCTCACATTGAACACAAACTAGCTACTTCTTCATACTATTGCCTTACGAATACTGTTTACGAATCTACAAATGCCCAATTCGGTTTTTTGGCGAAAGCAATAATTAGATATTAGATGAATCTCACGCCTGTAGAACATGGTTGCACAGCAAATAATTCTACAATGTTTCATTACTATTCACTAAAATTCGATACTATACTCCTACCAAAGAAATTTCTTCCACTGTAGTGTGGGTACGTGTGTGTGTGTGTGTGTATGTTTCTTTTCCATTGCTCTCTATTACTGAACTTTCGATCTTAGTAATATTAATCTTTCTATCTTACATCGAAAGTATTAGAAGCGAAAAAGACTTAGATTATCGTTCGACTTACCATTTGCCAAGGGGGTTTTGTGTTTTTTTTTGTTTACAATCACACACATTTAGTAAGAATCAACACATAGGCGAACAGGTTAAGTAATAATCGAACGCTTTAAAACAAACAATTTACCCTACAGCAAATGATAGTACATTATGTTCCTTTTACCGTACGTTACACCGTACAGAATGTTCTAAATACAGCACAAAATAGAAAAAGAAAATCAAACAGTTGCGAAGAATTATATCTCTTCCTTACGCTTACGCTAGATGAAATATTAAAGTAAAGCAACGATTGGTTAATTTGAATGGTAAACAAAAACAAAGCTTTAAAATCTCGAACAAGCCTAGTTATCGTTTTTACTTCAGTTAGTTAGTTGTGCAACAAGCAATGATAACATGAAATGAATTGTTTCTTTCATAAACCACTAGAATCAATAAACAAAAACGCTTTAAATACGTAACGAGTATATGTAGCTTTTAATTGAACTTTTGAATTATATCTAAAACTAAATTTATTTTCCAGCCATTCAGAAGTATTGATTGATCATGTTGTACATGTACACCGGGACCCGGTGTATATTTGTTACTAAATCTACTATTTTTTCTTCGTACTCTTCATCGCGGACTTGTTAAAACTGGAACTATCGACCCAATCAAAATATTTTCCTATCAATTAAATTGGTTTAAGTATTCATAACCATATTGTTTGTCGTAAAAACAATAGGCGTTATAAACTGATAGTTTTAGTGTAAAACGTGTTCAAATTCAAATTCGTAAAAAATCCGTTGAGATTGTTACCGTTTTCTGTGGCGCCATCTATTGGTGAATAGCTCAAATATCAACTATTTTATTTGAATTTAAGCACATTTCTCGGAGAGCTCAATGCGTACAAAGCGAAAGGATAGTGATTTCGTTTACAAGAAGTGCTACGGCTATTCATTGATGAAAATGGTCTTATAGCAACTGGTAAATGACAAAAAAAAGGAAATGATATTGGCTAGCACATCAATATTTTTGGAATTCTCCCTTTTATCAACATCGCTTTGGTCATTCTTAATTCCCTGGGAAGGAAAAGAAGCGATAAAAACAAACCATCTCATTCCGCAACAGCAATAAACTTACAGTCCAACAATAATCAATTGACACAAACCATCTACTCAACACGTCATTCTTATCAGCGTTTTGTGTGAAATAAAAAAAAAACAACATATGCTCGAAATTAAGACGACTTATCTCAGCGATAGGGGACTCGTGGGGCTCGTATTTCTGGACGCCTCTTTGAAATAGCTATCCAGCACCCGAAACACAGCAGTTCACTCTCATCCACGGTGCTAGACGGTACCTGGTACAACTTCAAAAAAAGTTTTCGGCGTGCGGGTTTAGCATGTTTTCGGCAGAATCCACTGATAGTGTGTAGTGTGACTAGTTAAAGCGCGGTTTGTCAGTGCACTTGATAATAAACATGGTCAATCAATTATTACAACAGTCGAAAGGTAAGCAGAAGTATCTGTCGTGTTTGTTCGAATCATGTTGTGCGCGGCACAATAGGTGTGAGATACGGTGATTCGGGTTCGTCTTCCGTAGATAGAAGCACGCCACTATGGTGATCGATAATTGTGGCACGACATTGTGTGGCAGGCAATAATGAAAATATGTTTTATCAGTGAAAACGATATTACGGTGTAACCGATCGGTGTTTGGGGGAGCAAAAGAAGAAAAGAAAAACACACATAAACATCTTGCGGTCCGATTAACGCTTCATTTCATGATGCTTTCCGTTGTTGGAACGCTTGTCTACAAATGCTATCTGTCCTGTCTATTTGTTCGTTATTGTTTTGTGTTTTTTTTTACTAGACTGGATTTTAAGGAACAAAGTCGCCACCTTCCTTTCTGTGGCATTGTTTGCGATGGTCATCACCACGATTGCGCTTGCCGTATCGAACAACGGCAATGCCAATGATCTGGAGGTGTGTGAAGCCGAAATCGCTGCGTTCTATGCGACCTCAACCACTACGCAGGCAACAACGACCGACGCAACCGAGCAGCCAACGGCAAGCTCAGAAACAGATGATGGCACCACAACCACGATTTCGATGGAAACGTCACCGCTTCCGGAGGTGACCACTACAACCACCCTGGCGACCACTACCGCAGATCCAGATGTTATTAATTATCGACTTCCCGGTGATTACATCCCGCTGCACTACGATTTAAAGTTGCATCCTGATTTGGTTGAGGACACGTTTAGTGGTACGGTTACGATTACGATACAGTCCGTACGTCCCAGCGAGCAGGTTGTGCTACATCGTCATCTGCTGGAAATTGGACAGATAAGGCTCAAATGTCTGAACGATACTACCTTCGTGTACATAGTACGTATTCGTCGTGTTTTTAGTGCACGATCGATAGTGTGATCTCGTGATCGTAAAATGAACTCTTTCATTTCTATCTATCCCACCACGGCAGAATTCGAACTACGATGACAAGTTGGACTTCCTGAAGATAAATCTGAACAAAGCCATGCCGCAGGACTACGTTTCGGAGCTGACGATCGATTTCAGTGGCAAGCTGGATGCAGGAATTGTTGGATTCTACTCCAGCTCGTACCCGAACCCAGATACGAACCAAAACATGTAAGTAAAAGTGTTTTCGCTTGCATCTACTACTAGGTGTCCCCTTTTTGTTTGTTTGTTTGCTGGAAGCGGCATTGAATGGCTATAAATACTTTTCCTATTTTCTTTCACACACGTCCACACTGGACGAGATACACACTAACATTATTTCTGCTGCTATCTATTCGACCGGTTGGCGCCATTATTGACTAGTTGACAACCTGTTTTGTTTGAACGCGGGATGCGGATGCAAACTCGAAGGGTGCCTTTTTTTTCGCTTCACCCAAAGTACTCTGATTACTTCCGAACGGCACAACCCTGTACGTCTTAGCGTCTGTTCACTCACTTTTCAGCTCGTTTCACTTTCGTCACGCTGGAAAGGGAGATCGTACCCGTAACCGGGTGGAATGATGAGGGTTTTAGAAACGTAACCGAACGGAATGTGAGATTATGCTGGTTGGAAAAATTGGCTCACTGTTGGCATTATGTCTCCGTGAAGGGTTTGTAACTGATCACCTGTTTGCTGGTGGAAGTATTTTTTTTCTGTAGTACACAACACGTGGTGCATAAATAAATCACTTTGAATTTTTCTATGTCACTAAATCTTGAGTGCATTTTGAACATTGTCCTCTACAAGTGCGTGTGTGTTTTTTTGTATTGCACTCAAAGTTAACACTCGTGCTTGAAAGTGTTAAGAGTTATTAACTCAAGTGTCGTTAAGATAAAGCCGTTCGGAAATTCAAACAATGTGATGATCTTCACAGCTACTAGGCAGTTGGAATGGAATGTCCAATGGAGCAGTTACTTAACTTTTTATTAGTTTTATGCTTCTGTTGCCCAAAACCAATGCATCAAGATTTGTTAAATAAAATAATAGTAACGTACACGGTCAGCACTCTAGCGATATGTGTAGACATAAGGAAACGATTTGTGTTCGTGTGTGTGTGTGTGTGGCTAATTTAGCTTCAATCAAGGTAATAAGGTACCACTTCGAGTGTCTAGCAAGCTAGACTATCACCAGGCCTTTCTAAGCGCTGATCATATTACGCTGAGTGCGTACTCTACCCAACGCCACTTAAGCGACCGTGTGGATGATCTATTGAGCGTGCGAACTGACCAAACGCAAGGTGCCTAGGTGAATGATGGGAGATGATGGATGCTGTTGAAGCTGTGTTTCTTGCCTTGCTTTAGGCTTTCTTTCCTTGACTTGGTATTTGGTATACGAAAGCTTTGCACACTATGGACAATCTGATGGATCAAAATACAATCATAATAGAAACGTAATAGTGCAAGAAGTGAATTTACGAAAGATTGTTCCAATAGTGGCGAATATAGCACTTAAAAAAATTGTGTTACATATTTTAAAAAAATATCTAATTTCAATTCAACCAAGTGTCCCACAGTGCGTTCCCTACCCCAGTAGTCAGGGTGCATACATTTATGACACGATCGTACGCGGTACGAGTCGAATGTTTGCCTGCGCCCGGTTCGGACCGCGTTTCTGTGTTGATGTACTGCGATCGTGTGCGATACAGCTGCAAAAGGCAAAACGGCGATTTATCAACAGAACGGAACGCATTTCGATTGCTCGGTTGTGATTCGGTGCTTTTGTTCGGATAGTTCGAATACTATTTCGGTGTAACGTTTAGTGTGACGAGTGAATAATGGTTACCAACTAAATGTAAAAAAAATCGATTCGATGTGCAAACTCATAAGGAAGCAAAACTATGCTAATACTTGTGCCAAACTGATATGCAATTTATAAGTATATTCAGCACAACTTAAGACCGGTGTTCAGTGCGTCAAAGAAATAAAAAAAAACATGGTGTCCTGCAAAAAGCTTCAAAAACATTGGCGGCCAAACTGTGTCACTCTGCGTGCAGGACGAAATAAACGGAAACAAAAGACATAGAAGACCAAAACCCGTACTTGTGCAGAAGAAAAGCAGATGCCTTTAGAAGTGTGCCCGCTAGAACAAGGAACCAACCGATCGGGGAAAGGAATTTTTAATTTTTTTGGCCAAAAACAGGTTTTTGCCACAGGAAGACAATCAATTCTGTTCCCTTTGGTGGAACGGGGCGATGAAGAAACCCTTCCAAAAAGCACCATCAAACATGCTCAACACAGCTCAACGCAACTTTGTGGATCGTTCGGTACGATCGGCAAACCGAACTGTAGCACCATCAGAAATGCTACGGTTCGGTAGCATGCCAATTTTGTTCAATTGTCTCGTAATGAAAATCGGCTCGGTATGGTTTTGTGGAGCGCACGTTTGCCAGAGTTATCTGTGTAATTTGTCAAATCACGTACCACTGTTTGAAATATGGTTTTGCTGCTGCATGGCTAGCGATTTCCCTTTTTTTTTGCTTCAAATTTCTTTTTTAAAGTGTGTCTGTGTGTACTTTTAATAGAATTATTTCCGTCACTATTGGTCGACGTATTTTTGCTGAACTGTTGCGACTTCAAGCAACGGTCTAGCTTGATTTACGTAGTTTGCGCGAAATCGTGAAGATCGCGAGATATCATTCAAGGTAGCCTTGAAATAAAAAGAAGGTCAATGAAGAGTGTTGTGCAATTTGTAAGCCAAACGTCACCACCAGCGCCTACTATTGTGACAAACGACGATATACGTGGGTGAAATGGATCGTATTGAGCAGAAAATCTTCTTCCCAAAAGGTCAATCATATTGTGAATTCATAGTGAAAGGGGGCCTGCTGAATATGGTTATAGTTGCTTATAAATACACAATGCAAATTTGTTGTGTGCGTGTGTGAGTGAAGGCAATAGTTGCATAATTAGTTGCCATAACTTAAATACTGTTGTGCGTGAAATGGAATTATGATCCATTTTTAGCTTAAGCTTAGAGTGCGGCAAACAACCAGTAGAAAACATGAACCTACCTACATGCTGTTCGATATCGTCATCGTTTCTCCCATGACATACTTCGATAAGCGATGACTTGTATTGTTTAGTGGAGCAGTATCGGGGTGGTTATTTTTTTGGAAAGTTCTTCCCAAAAAAAAACAAAATGACAAACAATCAAAAGCTAAAACAAATAAAAAAAGAAACCAAACAAAAACGCCGGCCCGTCTACTAGTGCTCCGGCCAAGTGCTACTAGTTCTGTGCCGTAGAAACGGTCATCATGGCACACTTTGGCGCGCTCATTCGACTGTTTTTGAAACGAAAGGGCTCGTCTTTGGCTGTACGTGCTAAGCATGCGTACGAGGTTAAATCATTTTCGAATGAACAAATCAAGGTTTAAATGTTTTTTTTTCTTTTTTTCTCTAATACCCTTCCCCGTTGTTGGTGTTGTCGTTGCTTAAGGTGAATGAAACAATTCCCAAACTGCTTACGCGGTCGCGTGTTTCCATTGTGTTCTTGTTGAAAATCATCCCCACAATGATGATCCACCATAAGGTTTGGTGAAGTGTGTAATAGTTTACGTTTAAAAAAACAAAAAGTTTTTGGTGTGAGTTTGCTGCTGTAACTAATTGTGAAGTATTGTTATTTACACGCTTTTGAACCAGCATGAATTTGTCAAAGTACCGGAGGTTTTCAGTTGGCTCGCTGTGTTTTTTTTTTGCTGCAAGACGACATCCGATCAAGTGTGACACCGTGCAGTTCTAGTGATAAATTAATCTAGCCCCTTGCTGCGATGCCGCAATCGCGTGACTAGACGACCTTGTGCTTACTTATTTTCTAGCTATTTTACTGTCCCGCTTCGGTGGAGGAGCGCAAGCAATCGCAAAAGCCCAAGTGAAGTGGCAAATTGGGCATGCTGCGCGTACACTGGCCGCAACAATTTAGGTGCGAGCTGATTGCATATGTAACGCATGTTTAACGATACCGCCTCGATACAATTTAAGCAAAAAGGAAAAAAATACAGCTCCTAATCGGGACTACAATTGAATGGTGCGATCGGCAAACTCAGCATAATAATATAAACCAGACGTTGTAAAAAAGTTTTAAAAGAATACTCGTACAACTATATCTCAAATGACGGTGAAACCGGCGGTTGTAATTGGTACAGGGATGACCGTCCGACCGGTAGCACATTTCGCGCAAAATGCATCAGAGCGCGAGCAGCGACGACGCTCGATCGTGATACTTTCGCTACTCGCCGCATGTGCGTTCCTGTTTGTGCTGTCACTCTGTCTGCTGACAGCACTGGTGATGGTTGGGCGCAATCTGTCATCGGATGCTGGCAGTCATTCGGCTTTGACAGCTGCTACCGATGATATGCATTTATTTAAAAACAACAACAACATTCCACCGTACGACGGCGAAAACACAGCCAGTGATAACGGAACCGGCGGACAGTACAATCGCAGCACCATCTTCCTACCGAACTCGGTGTTTTATTCCGTGACACCAACGGCAACCGGATCCGAGCCGGCCGGTTCAATGAATCGGGTGTTCAAGATGGGCACACAAGTAGTGGAAAAGTTGGGCTTCCGGTTACCGCGCCACGTTGCACCGGTACACTATGAGCTGTGGTTGCATCCGGATCTGCAGCGTGAAACTTTTGCCGGACGCGTTGGCATCGAGCTGAATGTGTCCGAATCGACGAACTATATTGTGCTGCACAGCAAGCGGCTAACCATCACGGAAACGTTGCTGCGTAAGCTTGGCGTTGAAGAGCGTCCGGAGCATGAGATCAATATATCCCGTGCATACGAAATGCCGGAGCATGACTACTGGATCATCGAAACGCAAACCGAAATAGAGGCCGGTGCGTATCGGCTAAATATGCAATTTAATGGTAGCTTGGCGGATCGTATCATTGGATTCTATAGCAGCAGCTACCTAGACAAGACTACGAACCGGACGAGGTAAATTCCAGTTGAAGGGGGTTGAATGATATCAGTGGCCTATCGTACTTAGTGAGCTTAATCTTTTGTCACTATGATGGATGAGAAGCCTTGTTTATTAGAAGAGATCTGGCAATGTTGCTTATCTACGCAGAGATACAGCAATAGATTGTTCCGTGCTATTATTCCCAGTGGAGATGAGCAAACATAAAAGAAAATTTCATATTGTTTCGGAATTTGCAGGAACGAAAAAAAAATAAACGCTTATTGATTGTGTATTTTTTTTTTTTTGTAAAAAATAAACTATATTTTTATTTAGTTCTAGCAACGCCAACTTCAAGATCAACGAGATAAAATTTTTACAACATATGCTAACAACACATTTTCGGTTGTTTTTTCTTTCCTATTTACAGAAAAATTGCAACATCCAAGTTTGAGCCAACGTTCGCCCGGCAAGCCTTCCCGTGCTTCGACGAGCCGCACCTAAAGGCCGAATATACGATCCACATGATTCATCCGTCTGGCGATGAGTACGAGGCACTGTCCAACATGAACGTGACGGAAACGTTGGAAAACCAACCTACGGCAGGTTTAAGCACAACAACGTTCGAGCGAAGCGTAAGGATGAGCACATACCTCGTCGTGTTTATCGTGAGCGATTTCCAGTACAAGCAGGTACTGATCGAACCGGTGCATGGCGACAAATTTCCGCTGCGCGTCTACGCCACACGCTTCCAGCAGAACAACATCGATTTTGCGCTTGACACCGCACGCATCATCATTGAGTATTATGTGAGGTATTTCGGAATCGCTTACCCACTGCCCAAGCTGGATATGGCCGCCATACCGGACTTTGTGTCCGGTGCGATGGAAACGTGGGGTTTGGTCACGTACCGCGAAACGTCTATCCTGTACAACAAGGACACGAGCAGTACGGCCAACAAGCAGCGGGTGGCAGGCGTGATTGCGCACGAGCTGGCCCACATGTGGTTCGGCAACCTGGTAACGATGCAGTGGTGGAACGAGCTGTGGCTAAACGAGGGTTTCGCGAGCTACATCGAGTACAAGGGCATGCACGAAGCGAACCCGGACTGGGGCATCGAGGAGCAGTTCATCATCGACGATCTGCACGGTGTGCTGAACCTTGACGCTACAATTGGTTCGCATCCGATCGTAATGTCGGTGGAAAATCCGAATCAAATTACGGAAATTTTCGACACGATCACCTACTCAAAGGGTGCCTCGGTTATACGCATGCTGGAGGACTTTGTGACACCGGCCATTTTCCAGCAGGGTGTCACGCGCTACCTAACCAAGCTGGCCTTCTCGAACAGCGTGTCGGAAGATCTGATGCGCGAACTGGACGAACTTGTGTCGACGGTGAGTGTTTCATCCGTGATGGATACGTTCACGAAACAGAAAGGTTTACCAGTGGTGACGGTCACACCGAACGCACGCCAGTACGTGCTGCGGCAGCAGCGTTTCCTAGCCGATAAGGATGCAAACGAGACGGAAGAATCACCGTTCAATTACCGCTGGTACATACCGATCACGTACGTTGCGAGCAATGACGCACCGGGTGCCGAACCGCATCGCATTTGGTTCCCGAACGATGAGACCGAGGTGGTGATCGAGATGCCGGAAGGGAGCACCTGGATTAAGCTGAACTATCGCCAGATCGGGTACTATCGGGTGAACTATCCGGTGGAGATGTGGGAACAGTTTGGTGAAGCATTGCTTCGAAACGTAGACACGTTCACGATCGGCGATCGTACCGGGCTGTTGAACGATGCGTTCGCTTTGGCAGACGCTACCCTGCTGCCGTACAACCATGCACTCGATTTGACGCGCTATTTGAGTAACGAAAGCGAGTACGTACCGTGGTCGGCCATTGCGAGCAAGCTGAAGACGATCCGCAATCTGCTGTACAACTACAATTCGTACGATGACATCACGGTAAGTAGCTGGACACTGAACTCTTCTTGTCAATGGTACTAGCCGAGTTGTTTTCCACTTGCAGAGGTACACACGTACGTTAGTTAGCGAGGTGGTCCAATCAGTCGGTTGGGATGTGCCCGAAAATGGTGAACATATGAAGAAGTAAGACAATCCCCGCTTTACAGTTCGATCATCCCCTCGATCGTGGTATTAATGTGTTTAACTTTCCGTTTACAGCCTGCTGCGTACCACGATCCTCGATCTGGCCTGCTCCTTTGGACATTCGGAATGTCTGGCCGAAGCGAATCAACGCTTCCTGGGTTGGCTTAACAATGGTGACACTATTCATCCCGACTTACGCTCCGTTGTCTACACCTACGGCATACAGTCGAACGTATCCGTCGACGAATGGGACAAGGTGCTGGACCGTTTCCGCGATGAGAACGATGCGAATGAAAAGACGAAACTGATGGTTGCCTTAGCCTCATATCCACACCAGCGCACGATGCGTCGGTTTTTGGACCTGTCCTGGAATACGGCACTCGTGCGCACGCAGGATCAGCTTAGCTGCATCCAGTACATAGCCGCGAATCGTGAAGGCGAACAAGCGGCTTGGGAGCATGTGCGCGAAAACTGGCCCCGCCTGGTGGAACGATTCGGTATCGGTGAGCGTAATCTCGGTCGCATGATTCCATCGATTACCGGGCGGTTCACGACACTGGCACGCTTGAACGAGCTGGAAGACTTCTTCGCCCGCTATCCGGAATCGGGTGCTGGTGCGACCGCTCGGCTGCAAGCGCTTGAAAACATCCAGAACAACATCAGCTGGTTACAGCGCAACGAAGCAAACGTGGCCGCGTGGTTGAAGGAACCGGCAGTATAGTGTCTAATGGAAGGTTTTCGACCGACCACGGTCGGTGTGTGAAAGTGAATAAAAAGTTTCTGCCTCGATTTGTGCTCTAAGAGATCAAATCGCAGGTACACGTCCCATGTATTTTCCTCCTTTTGTACACCGTACTTTCTTTGGGGTTTGAGGTCATCGAGACACTCTCTCTCTCTCTCGCTTCGCTGAGTTATTGGAGTTTTTGTTTGTACTGTTGCAGTTTATTAGGTCCTTCCACCTAGCGTATTTCACTGTTTACTTCACCCATAAAGCGTGCTAACTCTGCACTACTAAATTCATCCTCATCGAACTCCTTCAGGCTCGAGTTGCTGATCGTGTTGGTGTCGACACTGTCGCAACTGTTTCGCTTACGGTACGCCTTTCGTCGTTCGCTGACTCCATCCGTACCCGCGCCATTACCAACCGGTACTGCATGCGATTTGCACGGCGTACCGGTGGGAGACTTGCTGAACGCTAGTACCTTCTTCGTGCCTCGTCGAAGCTTTTCAGCGATCGTTGATAAACGGCCGCTCGGGGGTTCGTGCGTTTCGAGTGGATTGCCACTGTGCCGTAGTGAACCGTTCGAGCTACGGCTTAGCTTTCCATTGCTGCTGACGTTAGTGCCGGTAGTCGATTGGCTACTGCTGATCGAGATGCAGTGTGAATCGGCACGGGTGTAGGTTGGTCGGATTGATATAGGTGGCATTGTGCTACGGTTCGATCGATCGTTCGTTAGCAGCGTTAGGGTCGATTCCTGCTGGTGCTGGCTTTCGGTGGTACCATTTGCCGGTTGCTTGCCGGCACCGATCGGAATGCCGGTACCGATGCATGCCATGTTGTTGGAGTGAACCTTAAACGAACCACCACCGGTAACGCCGTACCGCGAGACGGCACTGTACGTATGCTGTTGGCCATCAGATTTGTTTCGATTCTCACCACAGAAGCTCATCTTAAGGGTGTGCTGGAAGGAAGGGAAAGAATAGAAAAAAAGTATTACACGATGTGAAAAGCACTTTTCAAATATGCCACCATGGATGGAGAAAGTTTTCTTTAAAGTCTAGAAGAAATCGTCTTAGGAAGTGGTTTATTTTACATATTCCTCATAAAACTTTTAACTGTGCGATGTAACATTCGGCTGGAAGTGTACGGAATGATAAAGTTTCACCGTCGTTCTCCAGCTGGTAACACGCAACCGGCAATCGTTTATCACAACTTTCTCCCGTCATGGGTGCCTTATCAAATGGATGAATGACGGTGACGTTCGATGGGCAATTCAATACGAAATGCCCCCCCACCCCCCCCCCCCCCCCCCCTTATAAACAGGGTGCGCAGCATTACACCATTAACAACGACTGGAGATCCTCGGAAATTGATTCTCGCCACACAATCAATTGACCAGATTTGCGCTACCGAGAAACGATTTACGTTGTGCTTACGTCCGATAAAACTGTCCACTGCCTCAGCGTGATTTATACACAATTTTTGTTATCAAACTATCCACTAAGCCGGGAAATTCCGGAAAGCAGCAGAACCAGACTGTTCAAAAATACGAAACCTCTGGTACCAACTGTCGTGTGTTGTGCGTTGCGACATAGGGCGAACTGGAGAAAAGTAGCACAATCAGCACGATTCAGATATGGAGGAAGATTGTGGGGGTCGCTTGTAGAGGAAGATTGTGGGGGTGCGGATAAAGGTAAAGAAAAGTTGTTGGACGATTTCAATTTATGCAAAGCATTGTATCGACTTTAGCCAGATTCATGTCGTCCTGTTTAGATCCTTTTCCTATCCGAAATTTTTCGTGGTTTGGCAAGCACATAAATATTTTGTTCGGAGGAATGTAATGTATTTACAAATAATACCTAAGAAAAGGAGTAAGATTTACTGCAGGGACTGTTAAAAAAAAATTCTTTGTTATATATTCTGTCTTTGATCTCAGTATGACATGTACATAGAGTATGTACATACGTGCCAGTGATCGTTCATAAAAGTGTGACCTAGTGGCGGAGTGGATCAAAGGCCGTCAAAAGGATTTTACTGTCCAGGGTACCCCAAAGGTAAAATGTGTAGTATGAATAAAAGAAAAGTGTAATAAACTTATTGATATCAATAAGAACCCAACCATTCATACAGTAAACGGAGATAGTTGAAGATTTGGTGTTTAACACGTTAACCGCCAACCGTCAGATCCTAGGAACTTTCCGTTCTGGCCACATCAGTCGCTAGGGACTGACATCGAACGAAATTTCAGCCGAAGTGTCGTGAACTGAAAGTGTCGCGAAGTAATTAAACTAGACCCAGGAAAATGGATTCCTTAGTCATATCAAATGGATTAATCGTACCTCGCAACAAAAGTGTCTAGTCGTAACTTCGTAAGAGTTCCCGTTAAACTGATAAAAGAATGTGATCCCATGCGCTGTTGCTTATCTTGATCCTTGATTATGCTTGATCCTCCATGCTGATTCCTTAATTTACCTCATGGCAGTATCTACATCGAACAGGAAATTTTGACAATCATGTGGACGTAAAGGGATATTCGTTCAAGGTGTGTCTTACAAGAGCTAGTAGACCTTCCCAAGGAATGCCTACCAAAATAATGATTTTACTAGACAAAAGAGTATGTAAGGACTCCTTCAATGATCTATGTTTGAAGCAGACAACTGCTAATGATGTTAACAATTTTAAATGGAAGAGTCCCCATGGTTGATTACCGTGAAGTCGCTCAACTCTCATACTTAAATAAGACAAAATCTTATATTCTCGCTCAACATTTTGCTTAAGCTTGGGAAGTTGATGTGTACTAAACTGAAATCAAATATATAAGGGTATTCCATTTTAAACTGGGATGATAATTTCTCGAAAACTTGGCAACTTTGAGGGAGTGAGGTTTGAGAAAAGACCTTAACCAACATCCTCTTTGAAGTTTGGGAGTTTAACCCAGTTTAATGCAGCTGTTCGTAACAATTTCGTATGATCCGACAAAGGACCTTCACCTGCAGATGCCCGATTGGGATGTTACTTTAAGGCACTTTCATGTTTTTCATGCGTTCTAAAGTAAATTGCTCAAACGTCGCCAGAATCTAGCTTTTCGCGAAGGGGGAACTGTGCTTACATTCGGCCGTTTTCAAACTAGTGCAACGGGAAACAGTGGAAGCCTGCTGGCAGAGTTATGCCAATCAAGTGACGATATCTTATTTTGTTCCTCACAACAACTTGCTCAGCTTACGTTAACCAGTCAATATTTTAATCAACTTGTCCAGATTTGATTTTGGAATGGATTTGTTTCGGAGGACGCTAAACGTTGATTAAAGTCCGCATTTCTTTTGATTGATACAATGCATGACGCGATCATTTACAATCAATGAGCAACTTTAAGAAATTGTGTTTGAAACTTGCATCACTTAAGTTTAGTTAATGGAATACAAATACAAAATTTGTGATCACCTTCAAATGGTTTCCTATTTTCCGTTTAGTTTTGGTTTAAACTCTTATGTCTAATATATAGTTCGTTGTTAGGAAAGGAAAGAAGAGATAATTAAAGATTCACCGAATTAAGATCCAATCGCGTATCGAACTATTGTATCGAACGGCCTCAGGAAAGCCGGTATTATGCTGTTTGATGTTGTTTCATTATCAGTGGGCTAAATTCTTGCAATTGTTTCGTTCGCCTATAAGCCCAAAACAGTCTAGAACGCTAATGTGTTTCCTTACCCGGGACGCGTCACGGAACTTGTGGCTCATGATGTTGTACAGCAGCGGATTAATGCAGGTGGACAGGAAGTACAGTATGCCGGAAATGTAGTTTAGCACCATGTACACCTTGTAGAAGAACACGCTCTCCGTTTTGGTGAAAACCCCGTACACTGCCATCAGACGTTGCGCATGGAATGGAGCCCAGCAGATGAAAAACGTTGCAACAACTGCCACTACCATGTCCAAGTGTTTGGGGAGTAGGTTTTTTTCCCCCATTTGTTTGGAGATGGAGAAAAGGAAGAAAAAAAAAACACACACAACCATTTATGAACTTACCGTGTCAGTATCGGTCAAAAAACGATTAGGATGGTTGGATACATTTCAGGGGAACAATTAACATTTGCCTGGGGGAGGGTTAGTATGCAAACTATAGTGTTTCTTCTACCTAACATTCGAATCACCCTGCTCTGAGCGCTGACACCTCGGGGCGGAGTAGTGTAATCGGATGACGCCCGTTTTACGCCCTGCAGCAGTTTGCTCTTCCGGAGCTTAATTCCAATTAGCACGTACAGCACCGCTATAAGCGTCATCGGGCCGACAAAGAACAGGAAGCTGGATACCTCGAACGCGTGCACAAAGTGTTCATCTTTGATCTGGCGGAAGATGTAAGTAGGTGGAATGGATTTAGTAGTTCAATTAAAACTTTAAAAAAAGATGCAATTAATTGTGTGGTAATTGTCCTAAATAATGGAAATAAGTCTTTGGTGGTTTTTGAAAGGTGTTTTGTTAAAGAAAGATACAAAACCACATTTAAATTGAACTTTGTAGATAACAGTGAACATTTAATTAGTAATTGTTATACTGGGAACCTAGTAATTGTTATACTGGGAAACTAGTAATTGTTATACTAGGTCCGGGTATTTTTTAAAGGATATTTTGCACATGAATTCGTTTGAAGCCTCCCAATTAAGCTAATTAAAATCGGTCCATTGCTTGTTTCTTCTTCGATTCGTCTGTTAGAACGCAATCTCAGATTCCTTGTACGGCATACATTCTTTGTGGGCGAGCAGGTCCTTTCTTGTGGTGAAAATTGTATGTTTCATTGGAAATCAATCGTAACCAAATCATTATTCGTTGCAGCTTTTGCTTGCCATCTACCCAACAGTGCACTTACCGTACATTGGCGTGAGTCACCGTATTCCACGATACCGAACTGGAGTGCTTGCGGTGTGGCCAACCCGAACGCTACCAGCCAGATGACGATCACGAACTTTATCGCTCTCGACAGCTTGGACATGGTGTGTGATCTGTGAGGGAAAGTATATTCACCGGAAGCAATAATGCAACGATCGACTTCGCCCGGGACATTTGGGGAAGCTTCTTACCGGAATGGATGACAGATGGCGATGTACCGTTCGACGGTGAAGGACGTGATGGTGAGCACCGTCGCATTGGCGGCTGTTTCCGACAGCAGTCCCGTAATGATGCAAGCTATCTGGTTGAAGGGATAGGCAAACGGATTCCAGGTACCGTACAGCTCCTGAGGCATTCCTGGGAATGAGTAGCAAACTTTGATTAAAATGAGGCCTGACACGCATGGCATTTCTAGCACTTTACAGAGAAACTAAAAGGATATACAATTAATATTTCAATTTTTATATAACATCATTGATAAATTAATGTTTCCCATGAGTGTTGGCACCGGACAATCACTTCCAATCAGGGAAAGTTGTCAGACAGTAAAATTTCGAATAAAATCCATTCTTCGTTTGGTGCGAGAATGGAGTGAGTTATGAATTGGATACCATCGAAGATATATTCATAAGCTGTTCCCTCTAGACGCGTGTTCCGCTTGATGAAGCATTTGTGGCATTTTGTTCGACAGCATGTGTGCACATTCTCTGCTGTCCATAGTTGTAGCTGTGGCATCGTGCCGGTACATCGTCAATCGTACATCGTACAAGAGAATTGGAATGTTCAAACCGGCGTAATATCACCCACAGGGCGGGGGGGAAAGGAAATACGGTATTGTAATACACATCCTTTCCTTACCCATATTGGGGCATGAAACAACTCGCACTAAGGGTGAATTCGACCTTTAATATCTTTCATCCATCATGCTATCCCGGTTCACCGGTTCACCCCTTTTTGCCGTGGGTCATTGATGATCGTAAACCAGTTGCCAGCACGGACACGATTGCTAAGAAACGGTAAACTAACCGACCGGTTGCGGTTGGTCCGGAAACAGAGAGGCCATCTCTTTCACCGGTAGGCGGGAACACGGAAAGGGCAGACGGATTTGGCTTTTCCGCTGCTCAAGTGCAATGGAAAACCATTCGCCCGTAGCAACTTGGCCCCCCGGAAGCATCTGGCCAGTGTCTGATAAAGTCAAGACGATTTTATTACATTACGTTACTAGCGTGAATTAACGATCGATCGGTGGGGGGGTCCGCCGGAGGTTAGAAACATTGACGATGATGTCTTGGATTTTTTGGACGATTGAAGAAAAGGGAATACAAGAAGGTGTGGATGGGAAGGTAATGGTAGAAATTTCATGACCGTATTTTGTTGACCGCTAGTGGTGGGCGTGCTTGGGATTTCATATCCGCTTCAGGTGATGCCATCTTCCAATGGCTGACCGTTTGATGAGATTGTTCAACTTTTGCTTGCCTCTACCATGGTTACACTAATTGATCCTATTTTTAAATGGAAAAATTAACCACGAGAAAAATGGATTTTTTTTCCAAACAACATTTCAAAAGGTTGGCCCATAGAGTAGTAATTATTATCAGTTTACGATCATGATAAGTGCGAACGTAAGGGGTGATAAGTGTTTTGTAATGGTTGTAACAGAGCTTGAGACATAACTTCAAGAAACATTGGAAGGGAAAAGATCTAACATTTTCGGAGTGCTGTGTATCAGACGATCAAATGATTGGGCAAAATCATTTGATTTGGATTTGGATGGAGAAGATTTCTACAAGATTTACATTCGATATGCCCGCCTCAATAGTTCCTGGGATCAGTTCAGCACTTCAGTATCGACGCAAAGTAACCTTATGAGTATGATATTTGAAGAAACCAGTCCCTTTGGCCCAATCATGAAAACAAGAGTTTGTTAGGTCGCTAGAAGGATCAGTTTAAACCAGGGATTTGCACACTTATCACGAAAAGGGCCCCGTAGGAAAAAGATCCTTGTACTGCGGGCCAGATATCCGAAACATTTTTAAGTTTCACAAGAATTTCGTGGTATTATAAAACCACAGTTAACATATACTTTTAAATTATCCAAACTGTACCGGTTGTACTATTACTCAAATGTCTTTCCATTGTAAAGTTCCATGTCAGTACTTTTCCAAACGTTTTATAGTTTGCTCCCCACCCCAACAAAGTCTCACATAAAGCCGTTAGAATAACTCAAGAATATATAAAAAATATGGTTATACAATAAGGACTTCTGAAACAAAACTTTTGTAAAACTCTCTTATGTTCAACATCAGTTTCATGCTACCGTTAAACGATTCGGCAAAAGAATTCCGTTTTTAGGTGAGAGTTTTTCGCTGAAAAAATATCTTAAACTCAAATGCTTCTATGCCACTTCGCGAGGAACTAAATTTAGTCAGCTTTGAAACTCACCAAGAATTAATTGAATGGAAAATATTGTTAAAATTATTTGATCGATATTACACAATTGCTGTTGACGTTGATTTACACGTCCCATTACATCGGGTGACGAGGAGATCTTGTGTTTTTATCGAACATTCCCAACATATTCTCTAGGGTCGGATAAAATCAACTGACCGATTGGACTTTGCCGAACCCTGGGTTAAACGATTGACAAGCCGTAAACGAGGGCTAAACTCGTTGTCAAAATTGCACCTAAACCGTACCGGTTTCCCAATACGTAGAATTGATTATCCGGATATGGGTATATCAGGCCATTAGGGTAATATAGTAAAAACCCGAACACCGATGACGATTGGGTGCGAAATAAACATGAAGCCACTTTTTTTTACAAATAAATCACTTTCGTTTTGATTTAAAAGGACACATCCTGAATAGCCTTCAAGGGGTTCGTTGAATTTCAACGAAATTCTGGGGACCATTATCTTTAAAGATTTTCCTCTTTGAAGAAAAAGCTGTGCAACAAAACTTTCGGCATTCCCAACAAAGTTGCAAGTGGTGTGAATAATGAAACACACTGTGGTATCAAAATGGTGGATGTATTTTAAGTCTCCCTTGAACTAGCAAACTTGTTCATTTGAAAATTTCAATATTCAAGTAAAATTCTTTTACAATTACTTATAAAAAAATATTGGAAATAAAAAAATATCGTTAACAAAATACGACACATTTTATTAAAAAATAAAGTGTGCTATTTTGCAACAATAAAGTGAACCCCAATAAAGTGATATGACATATCTTGCATAATAAATGAACCATTTATCTACCAAAAACCTTTCCCAACGCAACCAAACGATGTATGAAATTGCATCCGTACACGCTACAGTGGCATATGTTGACAGAATTTCCCGAAATTTACTAAGGCAATGACAGAGCAAAAAGCGCCTTGTTCTGTGCTGGTTATGGCATCTTTGAACCTTTTTGTGGGTGCAACTTATGTTGCAATGCAGTTTATTCACGATTACCTCCTCTTGCCTCTCTCTCTCTCTCTCTCGCTTAGTATCTTTTCATTTCCCCCTGTCGTAATATGCACATCCAATGCTTATGTCAGGTATCGTTGCATTTTTATACACTTTTGCGCTAGATGCACAATCGAGCTTTAGTGCTCCAGATGTTCCCAAAGGGACACAAGCGTGGAGCGTGATATTTGGCTGTCCATATGTGCAAATCATACACAAATATGAACTACCCAGCAAAGTGAATACCGTTGTAGAATGTTTAAACTTTTCAACTCCCTCTTGGTATTTCCATCCTCTGTGTGAGACAAGCGTGGCGCAACGTTTGGAAAATAAATGTCAAAAAAAAGAAAGCTAGTGGAAGAATATTTAAGCAAAATATTTAAACGTTTTTTTGTACTTGGTTTTACTCTCGCCCCTTTTGACCCTAGGCAGGTGTCGCTCAGGTTGTGCGGAAACAATTTGGACGTTGAATTCTTACCACACGAAGGGATAGATCGTAGACGTGACCTTGCGGTAGTTTAAATGTGTTTTAATACGTGCCAGTTGGTAGAATGTTTAAGCGATGAATGTTTGTTTCTTTGGTCGGTGCTATGATACTTACGGGGTGTGGACAGTACGGTTCATGGCACATGCATATAGATTGGATTTTCATTGAAATCGTCGAAAAAAGGATAATGGTGATCTGGACAATAGCGTTTAACCTTATTTCCTATTCATAGATTTCTTCGTGTGGTTTCAATAAGGAAATGTGAAGTAGGGTGTGAAGACTCTGTTCCAAATTTGCATCTAATGAATCTTAAGAAATTCATATACTCATAAGAATCTATTACAATAATTTGAGCAAATTATTCCAAGAAGAAAGAAACGCATGATTGGTATATCTTTTAAGTTCTTCGTTTTTAGTAATAAAATTGATTGAAGAAACAAATCTTACAAAAGACGAATCAAACAAGAGGGAGTTTAAGAAAAAGATGTACCCTTTTAATCAGTGTCTTTCTACCTTAAATAACAAAAATTCTAATAAAAGCCACTGAAGCCGCAAGAATGAGCTCATAAGAATCTACTACAATAATTTGAGCTAATTATTCCAAGAAGAAAGAAACGCATGATTGGTATATCTTTTAAGTTCTTCGTTTTTAGTAATAAAACTGATTGAAGAAACAAATCTTACAAAAGACGAATCAAACAAGAGGGAGTTTAAGAAAAAAGATGTACCCTTTTAATCAGTGTCTTTCTACGTTAATACAAAAATTCTAATAAAAGCCACTGAAGCCGCAAGAATGAGCTCATAAGAATCTATTACAATAATTTGAGCAAATTATTCCAAGAAGAAAGAAACGCATGATTGGTATATCTTTTAAGTTCTTCGTTTTTAGTAATAAAATTGATTGAAGAAACAAATCTTACAAAAGACTGGTCAAACAAGAGGGAGTTTAAAAAAAAAGATGTACCCTTTTAATCAGTGTCTTTCTACCTTAATACAAAAATTCTAATAAAAGCCACTGAAGCCGCAAGAATGAGCTCATAAGAATCTATTACAATAATTTGAGCAAATTATTCCAAGAAGAAAGAAACGCATGATTGGTATATCTTTTAAGTTCTTCGTTTTTAGTAATAAAATTGATTGAAGAAACAAATCTTACAAAAGACGAATCAAACAAGAGGGAGTTTAAGAAAAAAGATGTACCCTTTTAATCAGTGTCTTTCTACCTTAATACAAAAATTCTAATAAAAGCCACTGAATCCGCTCGAATGAGCATAATGGGCAGACATCAAACACTTACTTTGAAGATGTCGACAGTGAACTCAATTATTCAGTACGACAAATGTTGTTTCCAACCGGCTGGAAGTTTGTTACCACTTGTAACCACATCATGTGGGAGGTGTATGAAATTGGCCAAACCGTTGAAGTATTTATATGCCTTAGCCTTCTTAAAATTAATGTGATTAAGGTTGAATGGACACATATTTCGACATGGGTGTAAATCGAAGGACTGCCTTTGGGCAATACTTTCAAGGTGCTTAAAATAATGTCAAGCAGATGTTTCACAGCACAGTGTCGGAAGATATTTTACCAATCTAAATCGAGCTGATGGAGGTAATCGTTTTCTTGCTGAAGGAGAAACCACAATCGGCAAGGTGGGGGAAATGTGGTGATTACTAATTTATCGGAAAGGAATGTCAATTATCTGAGGGTAATGTACTGTTTAATAGTAAACAACATATTTAGCTCTATTAATTTGGGGTTTTGCAATATGCTTGAAATAGCTTGATGAGAGCGTTTTAAGATCTAACCTTATTTCTATCACCTTTTGTGACAAATAGCACTCGTGTATTGTGTAAATGTGGTTTAGTATAAAAGTGATGTATGACAATGTTTTACCAGCATAAACACTTGTACCATCTTCCTTACTTTAATCGTTGTTGTTCCCACCGAGGTGATATTTGAGACCGAAAGACTTATTTAGACAGCCAGCTTATCTAGCACCATCATGCTACTTTTGCTTTCAAAATTGGAATTATCTCCAAACGCAAAGAACTTCTTCCCAGGGTGTAATGAGCTCTGGAAATGTGTATCCCGAAAGACGAAACATTCCAAGTTAAATCCCGCTCGTAAGCAAAGCTTTGTAAGCATTTTTAGCCGGCCCATCCAAAAAGCGCCTTGACAGATTCCACCTCATTAGCATCGACCATGAAATGAGAAACATCCCTAGCAACCGATGCGCATCTCCATCCCCAAATGCCCAAACGGTGCCCAGGTGCTGGGTTGACGCTCCTGGGGAGCAGTAAATCAGATTACCGCGTTTGACGACAACACGCCACCGAACTTACCGAACAGTAGCAGCAAAAAATCCGACACGGCCAAATTAAACAGATAGTAGTTGGTGGCGGTGTGCATCGATTTATTCTTCGCTATCACAATGCAGATGGACAGGTTGCCGACAATGCCGGCGACAAAGATGAAGCAGTAGAAGATCGTTATCGGCAGCAGGATGCAGATCGGGTCCGTCGCGTAACCCTGCGATTCGCCTGCGTGCCCAGTTACACTTTCGTTCGCGTACAGATACTGCGGTTGGTACTGCTGGTGGTGGTGTGGATGTTGCGACTGGTGCTGCTGCTGCTGCTGCTGATACTGTGAGGTACGGTGTCCACTGAGCACATCGACCGGTAATCCCTCACCGGTGCTGTTGGTGATGATGGCCGCGATTAGGCTGCTGCCGGCTGTCTGGGTAAGCTCCATCATGTTTGGTAACTCCCCTGGGAGAGTTGGGTAAGGGATCGAATCAGGTGGCACCGGTTGGGACCGTACGGTTTTTTAGCGTTGCTGTGCCATGGTTGAGCGATCAAAAGGATCTGCACCGGTGTCGCGAGTACAAGGACGATTAAATGCGCGTGCGAGCGAGTTGAGATGGAAATCTGCAAAAAAAGAATCGTACAAATAAAAAGTATTAAACATTGAATTGATGAAGAGGGGAATTAGGGTTAGGGCTTGTTAAAAAAATTTAATATTTTATTTAACATTAATTAGAAAATAGGAAAACTTAAATGAAATTTCACTAATCAATCCGTAGCAAGGATTGATTCTGTTGCTACGGATGTATAAAGTCAAGGAATGTTTCAAATGACAGATGAATATCTCTGGAGCTTGTAGAGTCACAAAAGAGATGAGAACATATAAAAACGAAGTTATAGGATATTATGGAAAATAAAAAGAGAAATTGGTCTGCTCTCAATAGCAAAATTGTGGTATTGATATGCTATACATACAGACAATTTATTCTGTACTAAATTCCATACTAAATTGTTTATTGAAGCTCGAAAAATCGCTAATGTTTGGGATTATTTATAAGAAAAACTTTCCCATTTATTGGATGGCTATCGTGTCCATTTGAAGGTATACTCGTTCCAGAGTTAGTAAAAAATATATTCTGGATTCTTTAAAAAATACGTTTTCTACAGCTTATTCTGAGCACTGCGAAATCGAATTTGCGCTGCTCACTGGTGTTTCATCACAAAAATATCGGAATTAAAAAAATTAAAAATATTATGAAACAACACAACAAATCTGACCCTTGACATAGCGAAATTTGAACTTTCATGATGATTTGATGACAAAATAACAAACGTATAAAGATGTAAAAGCAAGATTTGATTGAAATTTTTCACTATTTTACCCCAAAAAATTCTTTAATAAATAAAAATAAATGTAAAACTGTAAGACAAGTATTAGTGAATCTGTGTATCAATTTGAAAACATTGATTACTATTATCTATTGTCTATAATTTTGTTATGGGTTTTTCGCCGTTTCGCCAGATGTTATTGAAACCTTGAGTTTCAAGAAAATGGTAAAAAAAATCGATTACTTCGAACATGCTGACTGTATGATGAGCTCAAAAAGCACGATTAAGTAACTTTATCAGTGCTACACGTTGTTCACATTGAAAGTACTGAAATATGATAACAATCAATGATAAATGATCCATCAAAAATTTTTTTTTTATTACTGTCTTCATGATTTCATCGATCGATCTTTGAACAAGTTTAGAAACGAATAAAAAAAACCATCATTAGACCGCTTACTGTCATCACTGAAAAATGTGTCTCACCATACGAGCTCATTACCATATTCATAACACAAAATCACGCAATCATCCTGGTTTGGCAAATAAAATTACGATAATTTTGTCTTCTGTCTTCCGCCACGCCGTATCGAAACAAATTGGGAAACACGTGGCCTACCACTAAAACACGTGGTAGTATATCGGCACCCTTGTGTACGATGCGTACACTTCTCTGTGCCTAATATGTGCCAAATACGCGCACTGTGCACGTCTTAAACGATGACAGCGTGTCGTTGGGGGCGCGCCTGTCAATCAAGCACAACGAAAATCTATAATCTACCGCCAATCTAACCAACAGTCTAAACCACCACGCAACTGCAAAACCATCAGACAGCTAAGGTTGATGTTTCCTGCGGTTTTTTGCGGATTCGGTACATGATATGGATTAAGCGATGGAAACTAAACACGAAACAGTCAACATAAGCGATTCCGTAAAGGCATCGTCCAGCAGTCTCTGATTGGAAGTGGTTTAAAGGGGACGTGGGGGGAGGCGGTCTTTTGCTATTTCTTTTTTCACAAACGTTTGACAAAGTGTATCTAATGCTCGAACGATGATCTTTCTTGTTTCGGGCCTTCTGAGTTCAACCTTTTTTCTTGGTGGTCAATGTTTACGTTCACCGTGGTTCCCGTGAAAATTGGTGAGACGAGTTTCGGTTCTCCATTACCGCAAGTAGTTTGGAAGTGAAACAAAATGAAGGAAAGTCAATGATTCATAGAAGGACGCTGGTGTTGGGAATGAAATCAAACTAAAAGAGAGCGAGAGAGAGAGTGAGAGAGATGAACAATCTACAAAAATGGCAAAATGGTACAACAAGAAAAAACTAAATGTAATGTTATTAAATTTTCCATCAAGATGACATTCTGTTTGCCAATGGGTTGGCTGATGACTTCGATTGCCAATTCGTTAAATTGTGTTTCCCCCAACGCAGAGAACCAAACTTTCCGAAGACGTAATGCGTGCCGTCTTTAGTAAGCTTTGTTTTATAAGCATCAAAAACAGTCGAAACATTTCGGCAAGAAAAAAAAACACGTTCCATAACGTTCCAAACGGTGTTCATGATTGCGTTCCTTCAGACGCGACACTCGTTCACGGAACCACCAAGTCATTCCGATCATCACCCGCTATCGGATTTGGCAATTTCCGGATCGATTTGCAGGTGAGAAGTTTTTCATTTCTTACCCTCGGTACGCAGGTAACTGGAGCTTTGCTTCCGGTTTGCTATTTATTGAACCTTTCCATTTCATTTGTACGCCAGCGTGCTCTTGTCGGCTGACAGACGCAATAGTACTCAGCAGCAAAAAAAAACATAAATGATTCACTTGATAAGTTTGCTCTAACTTTTGGTTTTTCCATTTGTTTGATATAGTTTTTCTTTTGTTTGATTGCGTATTAAGCTGTACGCATTGTTGGCGTTTTTTGGGAATGTGCTTCAATCGGCAAGTTTTGCAAATAGTGAAAGTTTTATCAATTTCCTTGTTTAAAAAGAAACATTATCAATCCGGGACACTTTTTTCTATCGGTGATGAGACAAAATGGTTTCACATAAATCAAAGTTTGGTGAATACTGGTGACTCCTAGCTGTTAGTAATACAAATTGATTTACTTGTGTAAATAAATTTACGAGCCCAATTCTTAGGAACGGCCAAATAACATTCTTACAGTCGAGGGATTTATTCGCTACCGCTGTGTCTTTGGTTGTGTCCAGTTTTGTCGAATGTCGTCTGTAGCATAAATCATAAATCTGAAGATGAAGAACAAGTGGTAAATGGCACACAGTTTGTCGGTGGACAAATGGTCAAAACGGCGATGAGTCCGAACGCCACAACAGGAGCGTTTTGCCGTGTTTCAAAAGATCCGACCGTGTGAGAGATTTATTGTTTGTGACTTATTGGTGGTACGATAATAGTGATAAGTCATGGATTTCTATTTATTTCCCTTGCGTATCCAGCTCGCAAGCGATATACGTAAATCTTTTCCAATGAATCAAAATTAGCTGTTCAAATGCGATTGGTTGAGCCACTTGTAAGCTATTTATTTGCCATTCTTAAGACAACATCAAACTTTTATGGACCGATCTCTTTCCAGCGGCAACAAACAGCTTTAGACGGATGTTTATCGGCTAAACTAATCCTGTTTAAGATTATTTATTATGTACTGCAGTGAGATTTAAACCACTCAATTAATATGTTCGCAACAGTCAACAAAACAGGGAAAGCACTTTCGCTAATTACAAAAGCAGCTTACATTAAAACAACCATTTGCTTGTTGATTGAAAATAATGAATGAATTTCCCTACGGAACACATTTTCGGACGACCAGCTGAGAATTTCGCGGTGTACCACTTCCCTCTACTTCGCTTTGCCATGTGCCCAACGGCAATAAAATGAAGTAAAAACCCAACGACATTTATTCAACCTTCTACGATTAAGTGATTTATCCTGTGTCTTCCCCTTGACTGGCGAATTAGTAACGTACTATTACTACTCTTCCCGGGAACCGGGATCACTTTCATTAGCCTGAATTCCAGAATTCCTGGTGAAATAATCTGGCATTTAGAATGTCACTTCCGAGCGGGATAAATAGCATGATCGTGGTTGGAGTTGGATCTGGAACTGTGAATGTGATTGATACAAATTTGTCACTGTCATTACAGGCTTGTATCGGGTTAGTTTGGATAAGTTCCTACTGCTGTTCCTTGCTATCCCGGTTTTGCGCTGTTGCAATATAATCCATCAGTGCCTGTCATGTTTCCTGTCGAACGTGTCATTAGTAAGAAACTATTCGAAGGTTAGCGGAAAGCGGGTTAATATAAATTAACGTCCAGCCTAGCTTAGTTGCTGAGAGATTAGATGGCAAATAGAGGAAAGAGAGAGTGAGAGAGAGAGAGAGAAGTTCTTTTTTTTCGGATTGTATTTTTAAATATTCAACAAACAGTTTCGATCAACCGAAACATAGCAGTAATCTTGTCTTATCTAACACGTGGCGCACTCCAAAAAACCGAAGACTGAAAGCCTTAAATGAGACACGTTTGAATATTCACTGGTAACGAATTCATAAGCGAAGAGCGAACTTTTTGCTTCCCTTTGCGCTGAAACAAAGATATCTACCGTACGAACGAACGTTTTGGCTTGTAGGTCATTCGGTGCGTTCTTTGACCAAAAGCCCGACACAGCGAACGTTGAGTTGTTGCTTGAATTATTTATGTAACGTACTGCCGACACAGCCACCCTAGCCAGCGATGATCTCAGCCGAACAATGGCAAGGGCTCAGAGATTTTTAACTCTCCTTTGCCCGATCGAACGATAACGTCAAAAGTGAAACTGGTTTACGTACCTCGTCAGGGGCTCGTTTCGCTAACGGAAACGAACCGGGAATTTGGCATCTCCTGCGGGATATGGTGGCCCAATTTGAATGGCTTCTCACCTGCACGGTAAAGCAGGGTCAATCACATGGAAAATAGATTTAGCATAACACACAATTGTAGAAGATTGAAATTGTAACACCAGGGAAAAGGAGTTCTGATGCGAAAGATAATTCCCAACGTATCTTGACAAATTGGAGAATTCTTTGCGGGAATCGTACCTGACACACTGAACTTTGCCCGAAAAGTCGACAAACAGAACCGTTTCACTTATTTTTTCCGCGTACCGGTGCACGGTACGATAAGATCACCGTTGAAAAAGTTTGACAATTTGCCCGCGTCACATTGCATTAGCCCGGTTTATCTAATTCACAAAACCCAAATGTTGCGATAATGAGCTTTTAACTTAAGATTCAATTAAGACTATCGGTATCAAGCATTGCACAACCTCGCAAAGTTCATCGTGGATCAGATTCAATTCAGATTCATAATACAAGACAAGGAATTCCTCGCTTCACGTGCGAAGATGATATCATTTACACAAACCGGTTGCCCAAGGTCTTCATCGTGCAGGTGTCGGCCTAAGGTTCCAACAAGATTGGCCATTTAACGGGGGGAAGATACCTTCAAGCCTTGGAGTAAGGATTAATCAGCATTATTAAACAGGTGAGATAGCTCGAAAAGCTCGTGTTTGAGTTTGTATTAGGCAAACACTAAAAGCTCTGCTAAGTTTACTTATCAATGAAGCAATTCTTGAGGAATCTGTTGAAACAGAGAGTGTGGTTAATTAATTAATTCATTAGAAAAATAATTTAATAATATCAAATCGATACAAGGTTCAAATTTCAACGGTCTTTTGAAAAGTTTCGCACTTAGTACAGTATATCGTTATGACTCCTCACGTCAGTATCACCGCGATGATGATCCGATCCTATTCTGGCTCTCATTAAATGACCGTCCGGTGTCAAACGAGAAGCCATTCTCGACGTTCAGCTTCATCCAATTGGTGCATAATTTATCGGTTGGTTGCCAGTAGCGAAGGATTAAGGAATTTGTGTGACCGCAATACGTGTCAATATGCTTGAAGGGTATTCCGTGCCGGGTATTCCTTCATAATAGCTTTAAAATATTATTTATTTTATCTGGCTTTAATGAAAAACAATTTGAATGTTAATATTATGAATTTAATATTAAAATTTAGTAAAAATATTTTAATAATAATAACACACAAACACTAAACTTCCTGCTGTAAGTAAAAGATGTCAGTAATAACTTGAGCATATAAGCATAACAAAGAACAAACAGTATCACGTATAACGCAAGTGGGTTTTGCCGGTTTCAATGGTGGCCACCTTCATCCCTGGAACAGTTTTGTGCGAATGTTTATTCATCACTTTCCGGTGCTAAATCCCCGAAGGATGGCTTATTGTCAGCAAGGCAAGTTGATGTTGGCCGTGGCCCGAAACCATTGCACGGGCGGAAGAAAAGAAAATCTATTCCCATAATCTTGGCGGAAGATGAAATGTGCTGCCCGTTGCCAGATACACGCAACTTTACCAGGTTACGGTGCTGTCAGTTCTCGTTCATTGAGGGGGGGAGGTTGGGATAATGTTTTCTTTTTTTTGTTGCTTTACTCGACAGCAAATAGCAACACCCACATTTGGTTTTGACGCTCTTGACATTTGAATGCTGTTTGTTGCGGGAGAAATGTTCAACAGTGTAGCATGAATTTCAGTCATGCCTTTGAGCTAACGGACCCTTTTGGAAGGTTCAGTTTATTGCTAGTGCATATGGGAGGTTAATATAGTTAGGGAACTATATAAGAATATTTCTAACGCAGGAAACAATGATAACGACCGTAAAATGTTTAAATCCAATAACGAAAACAAAAGATCCAATAAGAGAAAAGATCTTGTTATAAATACGTCTTTGCCTTTTCCAAACAATTTGGTTTTTTGTATTGTTTTCGTACGTCCCAGCATGACCCAGCATTCCCGGGGTGAACTTATTTACCGAACCGGTAAACGCGAGTGATTCAACCCAACAAACCCGGTTTGAAGTTGACCTCGAACTTCGTGATCGTTCGCCTGTCAGATACCGCAAAGCGCAACACGTTCGCACAATAACGGGGTCCAGGGGTGTACGTGGTGTACGAACTAGTTTTTGGCGGAGGTCAGTTTGTTGTGGTGTCTAGTTTGAAACCGTACCAAAGTGAAATGTCATCCAAGATGATGGACCTTTCGAAATTGGATGGGTTTCTCTACTTCGTGGCGAGCATTGCGTACGTACGGATTCGATCTTCCGTAATTACATTTTTCCCAACAATAATCAGGCAATTGATTGATCAGTGGCAAATCACATGAAGCTGGTAGCTATTCGTACAGATAGTACCCATGCAAGCTCAATCAGTGAAGAGGTTGAAGAATTGGTTCTCTTCGGGTATTTGATCGCACCGAATGGGTTTCCCAGCTGTCGTTCACCTAAAGCACCGCAAACTTTCTCAATTGCTTGTTTTGGTTTGTTATCGTCTTGCTGTTGGTTTTGAGCGTTTGTTTGTGATTTCTGCTTCCTAACGTTCCATGCATCCTCTGCTTACTGTTTGATGATTCTTTTTGCTAATTTTCGCCATTTTTTGACCGAACACATTAGCTGTCTTTGTTTGATGGGTGAATGAGTGAAGTGAAGAGATTAAGACAACCGTGGTTGCATTGTTTTAATTGGGACAGAGATTGATTTTAGTTTTAATGAGGTCAATTGTACGTTGCTTTATGTTTCCATGTTACAACATGACATGATCTAAGACTTTATTGTATTGAAGAAAAATTACGATGAGCACAATGAGTAGCTCTCACGAAACGCAAGCTTAGTAATTCATCACCAAATTTCATGCCGAAGAATTTTAGCTTACCGAAACATAGATTGAAGCGTTTGAATAAATATTTCCTTTCTATTCGTTAATTTTAGCAATAAAACAGAGGGAATAAGGTATAATAATTTTATTACAGGGTATCCGTTTCCAATGGTTTTCCAAGTTTTCCAAGACGCCTCACAGGGTGATTCCTGGTTCCTTTATATATGCGTTCTTCAATGCGTACTGATGTTTGTTGACGGTTTTTAAACGCGACTCAACAATTTTTGAGTTCGTCTTAATATTTCGCAAAAAAAAGTTTTCCCCTACATAAAACGAACATTTCGTATAAAAATAGTTCAGCGGACAACTTCTACGAAAATACGTCAGTAGCTTCAATATACGTAGGCTTGTTTGCGATCGTTTCAGCTTTGAATGCATCTTTCTTTTTGGAAAATAAAGTTAACATAATACCAAGAATCAATCATAACAAGGAATATAAGCAGATTTATGAAAACCTTTTTTATATTTCCTTGACAGTTGTGTGAGAAAATAGTTTAAAACAGACAACAATGTAAAGTAAAATATTCAAAAGTAACACAGATTTCAATGTTATATGATTATATGATTTTTAAATAGGAAGACTTCTCAAGAGAAATACCGTTTTTTGGTGTTTTAAACAAAACCCATGAAAAACTATTTCCCTAAAGTCATTTGTGCTTAGTTAACTTTAAAACAACATCACATCAAATGTTGTTGACATATATTTTTGAATGCATTCTAACTTACTTATTACAATACGGACAACGCGGCTAAATGCCGTAATAACTAAATATAAATAAAATACTGGTATTCCCCGATATACGCCATACTCGATATACGCGATTTCGTTATACGCGATTTTTTCGAAACTGACATTCAACTTCGTTAACAAAGAAGCAAAATTACAAAAAAAAATCTTCAAAGCCTGGCGTAACGAGTTTCTATCTAGCAGTAACAACTACTTAACAGTTATATGTAAAGAACATTATCGGAAATAGAGCCAATGGACGAAGATGAAAAAATGTTCAGTAATGTAAGTCAGAATATCCGCAAAGAGATGGGGATATACAAAGAAATCTATCATCAAACCAAGAATTCGATATACGCTAATATTCGAGATACGCGATTGCCTCCGGTCCGCATTGATAGCGTATATCGGGGAATACCTGTAAGAGACAATCTGTGTGCTGCAAAATTGTTTGTTTTTTCAAAAATACATTCTATACAGAAGAACTTTAAAACAATCTGGGGATGCAATAAAAAACATCTTAAATTGTGTCAAAAAACGTCTGGACGAATAAAAAAAACTGGGAATTCGCCATTAAACTTGGGGAAAAATTTAAAAATCTCTGGGAAAAAGTAAAAAAAAAAATCTCGGAATATCCAGTAATCCTCAGGAATACCCGCATTCTCAAGGTTCGAATCGACTGAAAATAAGAATTGTAATTTTTTTTATAGAAATATTGATAAATACTTAAGAATGCACATTGTCTTAAACTCAAACTACATTCTCCAGCGTCGGTGTCGGTCCATTACTATGCGATCACACAAAATGGCGCTCACGGCATGAAAATGGCTCCAATTTCACTTACTCAAGCTGTTTCGAAAGTCCATCTTATTTGTCAATCAATGTTTATCACAATCGCGCAAGAAGGTTTTTTTTTTGCAAACTTTCTCAATGATTGCGACTTCACACAAAAGTTAATTTGTTTGTTAAAAAAAGAACTTTTTTGTTCGGTTAATTGGATACACCTGAAATGTTTGAAATCCTGTATAAAAAAGCTGTAAAGCGATAAAAAGATTTTAAACACAGTTTTGTAACGAGTTTTGTTGCAATTATGTAAAACTCAGCTAGCAATGCACAATTCCGTTGGTGATCGAGGCAACCACCACCACACAAAAGCTTCATGGGCATAAATCTGACCACCGCCTGATTCACCGTTGATGCGATGCGCTTTTTATTTTTCCTTCACCATGGTATTACCCTTGGTCACCAAACGGTAAAACCATAAATTGTTTCCAGAAATCGGCCTTTTGCCGGCCACCAGAAGTTCATAAAAAAGCTCCATTTAAATCGTAATGATAATGCAGGCGTTTGCAAATCGGAACGGTAGCGCCATGCAGTGGAAGCGGTACAAATTTATGATTCCTTTTGCACTGTGAGCATTTATTAATTACCGAGCGATAATCGTTTATTCTATGCGGGTTTATTCAATTTTGCCTTTTGGAATGTGTGTGTGTGTGTTTTTTTTTGTTGGTCTGGTTTGGAATCAGGGGCGAGAAATTGCATGATGCGCACAAATGGAAATAGAAATGAATGCTGCTGCAATGAGATCATTTCTGAAGTAAAGTCGATGTAAGGATGATTCATCAAATATGAATCTCACTCAGAAATGTAATTTTCCACAACTGGAATGCATTGTTTTAGGGTGCTTTCTAATGAATTGTAAGAAAACTTGAACAATCCTTTTATTCAAACCATTGTGCTAAACTATTCCATTGTAACTCAATCGTGCTTAATGGTTGAGCTATTGCATACGTACAACTTTCCATTAATACGGGATGTTGGGCAAAACTTATCCCTTTCTCATTACCAAAACCAAATGAAGTTTGCCACCACGTCACGCATTCCCATCGATTCGTCACAGTGAAAACTTGCTACATATATGCCCATACGAAGCTCAGAATACATTCATAACACGTCATTCACTGTGTGAGCGAGTCCTGCACCAGACGTGTTCTTAACCTTCCTCTTCCGAGTTTGCCGGAAGTCCGAGGTGAACAGAACTGTCACCACTGTGGCAGCACGGAAATCCGTCGGTCGGGTGGATAATATCGTTGACACGCGGTTCCTGTGTTCATGCTGGAGTCGTTGATTAAAAATGTTTCACCCATCCGCACGGCACACAAGGCACGGATGGTTTCGTTGGCATTCCTGTTTACGTAATGCAAATGTTTGTCAATAGCGAAGTAAATACGAAGTGAGCTGGTGAAATGTCTGTAGCGCGGCAAGACGATAATTGCTCATAACCGTCCTCTGCGAAGGATGAGTCAGAAATCGTCGATACGCTGCCACGTGCCAATGATGCTGTAGTTGGGGATGAAAATAAGTTTAGAGGATGGATAGCAAATGGAGTTTTTGCAACCAGTTTCCGGCACGATGTTGGAGGTACGTTTCATTTTAACTTCTGAATGCAATATGTTTGTGCTGATCAGAGATAATGTGGTTTGTAACGAGAAAGAAAGTAAGCGCACAGAGGCTTACACAGTTGAGTTGAGTGTGTGGGATTGTTTTTTATTAAGTGTAATGTTGTGTACCTCCAAATCCTTTGGATTGCTCTTTTTTATTTTCACATTGTTTGAGGAAGTAGTACATTCTGGGAGAGAATTTTTGGAATTTGTTTTAAAGATGTTTTTTTGTTTTTTTAAACATTGGTTTAAGTTATAACAAAACGGATGATTTTTCTTTATCCGTTTTGTTATAATATAATATAACTAACAAAACGGATAATTTTCTGACCTCTGTTTTTTATTATTTTGATTTAGTTTTTGATTTTTATTATGTTGAAAAATAATAAAATAACAAAACAATTTACAATTAATAATGATACAGCAAAACATTGAGAGTCAAAAAGCGACATAAAAATCGTGTACCAAAGAGCCGTTTGTTTGGTTACATTAATAGAAAACATTCGGCGATAGAAAACAATGCAAAAACTGCAAATTTTTATGCTATGATGTCTGCCAAATTTTGAAACCATGATTTCGAGATAATCGCGTTTGAGTCTTTAGTTTGTAACTTTCGCACGAAGTATCTCACGAACTTTGGGTGAAGAGCTTAAGCTTCAAAGATTTTTTCAAAACAATTTCCAGACTGGTAACGCCTCAAGAGTTAAATCAAAAGTTCTAACTTTATCAAAAAAATCCCCTTCTAGTGATTGATAATTTATGTTTTAGAAACAGATACAGAACAGGGCAACCCGGTTGTGCATGTGATAAACGGCGCCGGTCCACACGGCAGGACCGGGTTCAAATCCCATCCGGACCGTCCCCCCCTAGCAAGGACTGACTATCCGGCTACGTGGTAAAAATAAGTCTAGTAAGCCAGAAATGGCCGACGTGACCTGTAAGAACGTTAAAGCCAAGATAAAAAAATGTCAAAAACAGGTAAACAAGAAACGAGATAAATACTCCTGTAACTGTTTGAAATTAGCAATAGTACCGTCATGGATATTGCATCACAATGAAACAATAGAACAGAATAACCCAACCACACAACGAAATAGGACACTAACACTCTACACTCAACAACAGCACCACCAACAACTACAACCATCTCAAAAGACATCTACAACCGAGAATGTCCGGGATAAGGCAAAGGACAAGTAGGAAAAATGCCTTGTGAAAATTGTCATCACTTCAGCCTTCTGTGGCTGACAACACGACTAAAGCTAAATAAATAAACACTATTTGAAATTGATATTATTATGAGGAAATTTTGTAAAAGTTACTTTTCGTGAAAGTAAATTCTTTAATATAAAAGAAGCAAATTAAGGAAAAAATTACATAAACCAAAAAGATACAGCTGCAGCAAAACAAAAGGATGATAAAATATCGTACTTAACAAAAGATCCTATAACTGACAGTGTATTTGTGCACACACGGTGTACTAATAAATCACGAGTAAAATAGGAATTTTGCTCACTAATTAATTTCCACCCGAAAAACGATGAAGTTACTGAAGAGGAAATTCGAAACTCTATTAACCGTAACCCTATTTAGTGCATACGTTGGCAACCGGTTCCCGTACGCGGTTGTTCAACTTCTCTGCACAACACTATCATGTAACTCGCGATGATCCCACCAACACTAACGGCCAACCCAAGCGAATGGAGGCGAACCGTGCGCACCCACCTATATTGACCGGTAACAGAGAAAATGATTTACTTACTATAATAACATGAAAAAAAACTTTTATTTTGCCTTTTCTCCCCCCACCCCCCCAGGTACAGACAGGGTGGGGAAAACTTTGTCGAACCCATTATGACAGCATGGGTTCGGTTTGCCCTTGGCATGGCTCGATGCACAAATCGGGCCAAATCTCACACGACCATACTGTTGAGTTTTTTTTTATGCTTCTTGTTTTTGTTTTTGGACCCACTTCCCAAAGGGTCCCTTAATTTACCGCAACAATTACCATACGGCTGGATGTTTGGATTCGATTCCAGTGCCGGCAGCACCAGTGGGGGTTTATCCAGAACATCCACGGTTACTTGGTGAACCATTAATTAAGCAATTCATTGGCGTCACGGCTAATAGTTCCTTCCCGCAGGGATATGGGTCCGTGTGAAAAACTGGTGCGAAAAATCATACCCATGCACACGTATGAACGTACGCAGTAGCTAAGCGATCCAATAAAAGTCAGATGTGTCTTACGCTCGGTTGGACGCCCTATCGATAGTTTCCCGGCGGCAGAATTTTGGGGCGGGGCGAGGCTGTTGGGAGCTTGATCTCGAGCGGTCATAGTTCCGCAAAGCAAAACCAAAAAGTTAGTGTGCCCGTACAAAATTATTCATCCTGGTAGCGTTTGTTGCCGAAGGAGGCCCCCGGAGGTGGAAAATTCAATTATAACTTTCATCAACAAAACAAGTAGAAAAATCGGAAGAAAACAAAAACCAACATGAAACAAACCACACAAAGCACTGATTATAGTTATAGGGACCCATCCCAGGCAGTATCCTAAAATTTGGAAAACATCCACAAGGAAGCCTCGCTCTGTGTGGGGCTATCCTCTAATGCACAGTAAAAGATGATGCTGTAATTAACTTTCACAGATGATTAGAGCTTGCCTAGGTGAGAAGACATTTTTCTTTCCGGGTATTTGTTTGTTGGGCTACCGTACGGAATGGCGCAAACCATTGGTCCGAAGTGCGTGAATGTGCCGAGAAGTTTTATCATTTGCCCAACGGCATCACCTGAAACGAGGGCCTACCATCAAAAGGATGACTAACGAGATCGGTTGGAATTGAAGGAGGTTGTGCGACAATTCACCATTTTTTCCTGCGCCACATCTGTGTGTCTAAGGTATCGAGCCGTCCTTGAGCATCTGATGTCAGACATCTGGAGAGAGTAAAACAATGGCTGATGTCTGCAAGCATCTCCGCTCGGTAAATCCGCTCCATCAATCGATTTAATCTGATAAGGTTACCTCAAAAAAAAAAGGACTCAACTCCACACCGAGTTCCCTATTGTTACACACACTTCCCTGTGTCAGGTTTCTCCCAGGTCGTGGTTCAATCAGTAACCGTTCCGATTTGGGGTGGAAAAAGCGGTTCCCTTACACGACAAACACGTTTCATAAAGTTGGCGCCACGCCGTAGGGCACTTTTGTTTTGTGCGTTTTGCCGGCTAGGATCAGTTGGTTATCTTTATTGTTTCCACTCATTAACAGCTACCAGTGTGTGTGTGTGTGGCTTGCGGTTAAGTAAAAGCGCCACCAACGAAACAAAGTTTCCCATCAAATTAAGGCACACTCATCGAACATATTTTGGCCATTATTTGCGATAAAAGTCTCGCTTTTGTTTCTTCCGTTCGACTGATGTGCAAGTAGGTGCTAAAAGAAAGCAGCACAAAAAAACGGAATGATTGTTAAATTGGATAAGAAATTGTAAATTGTTTTATTCCTAAAATAGCTCAAAATAGCTCAGCATATTGACAAGGGGCGCTTGGTTCATAGATTTTTTGTTTGTTTGTTATTTCTCACACCCACTGCCAGCTATGTTAAGCTATATCTTGATTTGCTCAACTCACGCAAGAACAAAGAAAACACACGAATGACGTAAAAATATAATGAAAGAAATGTAAAATGCAAACACACAGGCAATCATTCAACGTTCAAATTTACGAGCAAACAGAGCGCCATCAGCAACTACATGTAGTCGTCTCCATTCTTGCTTCACGATAGGAAATGAAATTCAGAATATGGTTCATGGAAATTATGCTGCGAGGGAAATAATACAGCTGATGCTGCAACAAAGGTTAATCATGTACCGACACTGTGCTGCCCAAGTATAAGACCGACCGGAATAAGCTACCAATCATTGGTTTGATTGAATCTGGCTAAAATGATAGAGGCTGACTTTGAATAGAATTTGCTTCCACCTTGGGACGAATAAATGAATAAATGTAAGCAAGAAGGAGGCGAAGAAGACGAACAAAAAATGACTACAATTGGAACATTGAGAAAAACCAGCACAACTTATGTAAGTAAGGCATTAGACCGATTCGAGCAAATTTCCTATCCCATCTGTCCTCGAATACTCGCAACGATCACAACAGTAGCTTTGTAGCTCAAAAGGTGATCCACTAAAAAAAGAAAGGGACGAAATAAACGAAAATGCAGTACTTCTGATTGGCCCCTCTTCTCCACCACTACACGATCGAACCGAAACACACTTTTCTACCATTTCCATTGGGGCAGATCGATCGTTTCTCACCCGACCCTATTACGAATCAATTGAGCGTCGAAAGGTTCTCAATGGGTCGGAACTGCTTATGCTTTGAAAGGGATCGGCGAAAAACCGGCCGGTGTGTTGTGCTGGTAAATATTCTTAAGTGTCTCCATTAAAGAGAAGAAAAAAACTCGAAAGCCATATCTGGCTGTTCGTTTGTTAGCCGCGGGAAGAAGCTTAAGCAGAAGACTGTATAAAATAAGCAATTATGATTTCCGTACGAGAAATTCTGAGCATTTTGTTGGTGCGACAGCCCCCAATTCCCCACACAGGTGCTGCTTGTTGCACCTTCACACATATAAATATATTTCCTTTTTTTGTTTTTTATTCCATTCTAATGTGTCCTGGCACGACATTCGATAAAAGAAAGTGATGACCTTTATGGTAGAAAATGGTACGATGGCGCGATATGAAGTTTCCCGTGCACCGTACCTCAGCAGCACGCTGTAAATGGGGGGGAATGGACGGATTTAGATTTGGTGGTTGGGTGCTTTCATTTTATAGCCCACTACCACCACTAAACCGAGGTGAGTGTTTTTTAGTGTCCGATAGCAGGCTTAAATGGCTCACTTGAACATATTTGCTCGTGGTAAAGCTCCGTTAAGAAGCTTTCGAGCAGTTCGTCGGGAGTATTCGTAACACTCGGATATAGTTGGTGCCCATTAACGGAAAACAGCCGAGTGTCGGAGATTTATCTTGCATTCCGAAAACGAGTTGGGAAGAGATTTGCAAAAAGATTAAACTGTCGCTACATTGGTGCCATTTTGTATGATGGATTAGTAAGCACGAGCTGCTGCATTGAAGCGTAACTTGGCTGTGCGCTGTAATGCTTTCGCCGAAATGTATCAAATTGACTGTCTTTTCCTTTTTCCATTCTCCAACAATTTACTCATTTGACCTTACAAGCCTTCCCACTTTTCCGCACACACACACATACACACGTGCACGTAATTACTGTTGGTAGCTTTAATAGTTTGGCTCAAATGTTGCAGAACACGGATTGCAGTCTCGCAGGGCGATGTGTAGCATAGCAATGTAACGTGCTTTGCCGACCACTAGCGATGAAAGGGCAAAAGTTTAAATCCCCGTCCGAATCGGTGGGTCAGAGTTTTTGGTCCGACGTGGTTTAGGATGAAAGTTTACGCTACACCGCTATAAACCGCATCATCGCTTGCAGTGATCTCAGTGCGCATAAAGTATAAAACCATTTTGCACAAGTTTCGTATTAGTTTCGGTTTTGTTTTGTTCACACTCGGGCAGAGTTTACGAAGGAATTGGTCGTAAGGAAGTCACGCTGTGAAAGATGTTTATGTAACGGAGTGCAGTGAGCGAAGGGCCTTTTGTTACATGCTTGTAGCATGAGTTTTATTTTTGATGTATTTTCGTGCAGGGTTAACCAGTTCGTTAACGTTTTGAGGTTTGGCGGTTTATCGATATGATCGTTTTACATAAGAGACGATCATAAGGTTCGAGCAGATATTTTAACATGACACAAGCTGATATCAATTCATCACTGGAATTTCCTAGTGAGATTTTAATATGTAAAATAACCCATTCGAGACATTAAACAAAATCTTGCTCTGGTATACATAAACCCAATGAAACAAGTAGAAATGTCTCGTCGAGCAATTTTACTTTGTAGGCAAAATTGAGCTACTTTTGAGAAATGTCGCTCTATTTCTATTTGCACGGTAAGGTGGGGAAAAATTGATGTATATAAAATTCTCGTGCCGTGGTGTTTGTGTACAAACTCTCTCTCACTCTCTCTCTCTCTCTCTCTCTCTCTCTCTCTTGTTGGCTTTAAGGACCGTCTAAGGTCACGCCGGCCATTTATGACTTACTAGACTTTTTTTTATTGTGTAACCGTATAGTCAGTCCTTGCTACAGGGGGACTGTCGTGTGGACCGGCGCCGTTTATCAAATACACCACAGGGCCGCGCCTGTGTACAAACTCTTTAAGCTTTAGTGGCGCTAAAGGAGAAAAGGAACTTAATTCTTGCATCCTGTAATTGGGAATCAATTGTCACGCGCTGAAATTTAAACTAGAACCAGGTGGGATGCATCAGCTATCAAGAGATTTGTTCAAATTGAGAAACAACTAATGATTCTCAAAGATAATTCATTAGTTGTAACTGATCAAGAGTTGTTAAGAAAATGTTTGTCATGTGAAGACTAAACATAAAAAATGTCTACTGGAAAACATTCTTTACAAAATATATTTTGAGAGGCAAAGCTAGGTTTGCGGGGTAAACCATGTAGCATATAATAAATCATCCATTTTCCAGGGTTCCATCCAATCCCCGATGGCGTATGTGATATACGGCGCCAGTTCCACACGACAGGAACGGGTACCATATCCCATCCGGACCGTCCCCCATAAGCAGTTCACTTCCTACAGTAAATTTTTATTGTAAAAATAACCCTTTACACCAGGCACGAGCAACCTGGGGCCCGCGGGGTGCATGCGGCCCTCGAGGTGGTTTTATGCGGACCGCGAATCTAGCTTCTAAGTTTCAAGCCAATAGCAAAGTTTATATTAAATGTTATTAGGAATTAAAAGTGTAAATTACCCAGTTAATACAACACGCAAAAATAATAAAAAATAAAGTTTTTAATCCGAATTAATTTTTCAAAAATACAACAATGCGTCTAGTCCGAAACATTCCGGATAAAAGCAGCTTTACTACATTTATTATTATATCAATGCATCCTGCAATGTGACCCGCCAACCAGTTTTTGATTTTGAATGTGGCCCGAAGTTCAAAAAGGTTGCTCATCCCTGCTTTACTTCACTACGGCCAGGCCGTTATACACGAATAATATAAAAAACCTTTTCCGAATAGAAAAATTCTGTTAACCTTCAAAAATGAACTGATAAACCCTGCAATGCTTGTTTCCGTTTTATTATAGCGTGGTTTAGTTTTAACGCCAAGGGGTAAAAAATAAAAAAGGGGTATTATTCTTTGTTTGTGTAAAATTACTTTAAAATCTCAAAAGAGAGAAATATTCAGGAAGTTTTCATAGTACGATCAAATGAACAGCTAGCTAGCTATTTATTCTTATTTTTATTGGAGAGATCTATTGAAAGCAAACATTATTACCCAAAGAAAAAAAACACTGTTTCGATTGTCTAGAGCAAAGAACATTTGACTAACAAAATGGATGCTACATTATGTTGATTTTGTTTTGTTTATCTTTCCATCGGAAGCAAGATGAAGCTGGCGTTTCGCAAATGAAAATACAACACTACGACTGTCCTAAAAATTGAGGGGGACAAAACAAAATAAGCACAGCACTGTTTCTTTCCACGTCCTACGTTCCGGAAAGCTTTTCCGACAATTCATAACTCGCTCACTCTTGGCACTCTCATGCTCATGAATAAATTCATAAGAAAATGGGCAAATAATATCATGCGACCCATCGGTTCCGCAGAGTTCGCCGGATTTGTTTAAGCGGCAATGAATCTGTCAAAAGTGCAGTTACACAGTACACAGTTTTATTTGCGTTGGAAAATTAAACAATTTGCTGTCCGGGGAACGGCTAAGCAAATACTAAAGTCAGCCCCTTTTGATTAGATCAGCGAGCGGATCATAAAATGGTAATAAACACTTTACCAGCCCACTATCACACGCTGTGACAAATTCATTCGGTTCGTTGTGTTGTCTTTGATCATATACGCCTCATGTGGCACGGCGATGGTTTTTTGGCGACCCTGAAACCAATGTGACAAAATGTTTGCCGTTAACGAAAGTTATACTATCGATTGCATGCATACATCCGTAATGGTGGGGGTGCGTTTGTGATAAGACGGGAAAGAAAGCACGAACATGCTTCCTGATTGACACTTATTAATTTATGTCCTGTACGTGCGTATGGCTTTAAGCTCGTGAAAATGGTGACGAATGAATCCGACAGATAAATAAAGCATCATAAACCAACGAAACGCGAACGGCAAGCACTAATAATTAAGTCCTTTGTTTGCTGCAACCGGAAGGAATTTCGGGGGGTATTTTTTTCTAACAAAACAACCAAATTTGATTGACAAGCCGATTCGTTTCATCCCCAATGTACCACCCATGGGGGGGTTGGTTTCCTGCCATCTAATTGCCAGGAAAAATACCAAATGTTCCTCTTGAGCCCTGTCTGAAGTCGTTTTCCTTTAATGAACAGTGTGGAATCAATTGCACCACAGCATCGCGGCCATTTTATTGGAAGACTTTTCGAAGGGCGACAGATAAAATGAAATAACCGTAGGCGGTAGTAGTGCACTTCCTGCTGAGGGATTTGACAAATGTAATGGAAATTAATATAAATTCCGGGAAGTATTGCCTGAGTGTTGTTTCCTTTTTTTTATTGGCGTCGCTTTTCCCAGTTGAACATGTTGCATGCAATATCGAAGTAACAAGACATTCCGAAGAATGATATTAGGACTTTTCAATTTAATAGATTACAAAAAAAAACAAGAACAAAGCAGATGAATTCAATGGTACACAGAAAAAATAAGTAGACAATAAACATCGGGCGAACACAAGTAAAGGAATTTGACAACGTGAAGGAACATTACACTATGGGGATAATCGTTGTTAAAGGCAAGTCTAACTTAAGATTTAGCATGCAAACGAATGTTGGCTATGGGTTTTTACTTTGTTAACCATGTTTTTTTTTCCTTTTTTCCTTTAGTCATAAAGCCCCAATTTTTTTGGTTTTTCAAAAAAACCGAAAGGGAAACAAATATAAAAAAATCTCATTAAAAACAGGATAACATTTCTGATCAACCTTTACCCTTGTTGGTTGCTTAATCCCATAACCCATAGCATCGCCGTACCCTCGAAAAAGGGATAGTAAATCTGTTTTTTCTTCCTTTTGATTACATTGCTTACTTTAACAGTTCAACGCAAATCTTAAGCAATAATACAACCGCCGAGCTTTGATTTCAACGGTTCGGGTCAAAAAGTTCGGGTGTGAAAATCCAATACCAATTGTGGGTTTTGTTATTGAGGCGGCATTATTTGCACACACACAGTTTCCGATGCAGTCGTTGCGAAGGTTTATCATCCTGATCCTGTAAATCTCAAGCGGAAATAAATTCAGACAGAGAATTATCTGGCCCGTGCTACGAAACCGTGTGAGACCGCGGATCAAACTGATGGAGGCGCCTGGTGCGTTGTACGGAAATGATGTTTTTACGCCCCTTTCGCGCGCGAGTTTGCGCCTGAATTCGCTGAATTAATGATGATAGTTCATCAATATCGCTTTATCAACTTTCTGCGCTTGTTGGTGGTACGCTCGAGCGAACACACTTTCTATCGGTGGCCGATGAAACGTGCTGGAGGTTATGGAAGATAATTAATCCAATAGCTCAGTATCTCGGGGTGCGCGTCCTAAGATGGGGTGCGCTTGACGCCGAAGAAAGCCAAGCTTTGAATAGATTTTGTACAAGTGTACGGGAATGAACCGGGTACGACATTTGGCACGGACAGAAGAGATTGTATTATAATCATCTTTTCAGCGTGTCAATAGCAAAGCTACAGACACTACGGAAAACGAGCAAGGCAAGATCTAAGAGATGGTATGCAAAATTAGTTGATCTGTTGCAGGATTAATTAGCCACTGTCAGTACAAATCGGCGATGAGATGATAAGTATGGATTTTCTAATAGGTTTTGCTACCCCCGAAAAGCCGCTGAAACGTTCTAGAGGCAATAATTTAATTCTATTATTCATTATACAGTTACATGAAAGTGTAATCTTTATCGTCAAAAGTTGCATGAGTTTATCCTTAAAGATGAAATTATATTTAAAAAAAACTTACGCTCAAATAGAAATTTGTCTGCCATTTTTGTTTTTAATCACTCTAAAATGCCCAGGAGCAAAATGTTTATTTTATACAGATTTACAGTACGTACAAAGCGAGTACAAACCAATCAAACTGAATAAAACATCACAACAAAGGTAACCAACAATTCCGGGAAGCTCATAGTCATCGTGCTGGAAACAATAATGTCCAAGCAAAGATCCGTCGATGGTGTCTAGTTTCGTTCAATTTGCTAATGTACCGTGAATTGATGCTACGGCCGTGTTGTACAGGACGATTGTGTGTGTTTTTTTTCGGAGGGTTCCTTTAAAGAACTATACTAACGACGAACGATATATGTATGTGTTGAGGCAGCATCACAAGGTGTTGTAAAAATGTCGCCCGATATCGGGAATGTCAAAATGCCATTGCGCAGCAGGACAGGAATAGCAGAACGAATAACATCGATTTGACAAAAAAAAATCTCTGGAATGCCACCTGTGGAATGGGAATCGATGGAATACAGCCAGAGGAAATATGCGGCACGAGCCGCACACTGCTTTTGCATCGTTCATGGGAGGTGAGTTGCAAAATGGATAATGTGGACGAACGGTGCGCATGGAAGCGTCGTAATGCGTAACGCGTGACATCGTTATTTGGGATGATACCAAGAATTTATGGTTATCCTAGCGGGTTACTTTATCTTCTTTCGCAAATGCACACACACACCCAACAATTGTCGATGATGAAACGATAGTGTGAGAGAAGGAACAATGTAGAGCGTTAACTGTTATAGCTTTTGCAGCGGAATAGAGTAAAAATCCGGTCGGCATAGGATCTTGAACCTCGAACCTTGAAAACGACAGATTTGGTAGGAAAAAGTGTATTAATGGTTATGGTGCCATCACAAAAAAGCATCCAACAGGCTGGCGCAACTAAGTACAATAACAATTTGTATCGCTAGAGCATTATCGCACCATTAACAGCTTAAGCAATATTTGAACAATCGCGATTTCATACAAATCACAAGCAAATCGATCACCGATCGCGCTTATCTAGACTACTATTTTTGGCAATTTATTTTAGCGTTGCTTCTGCGCATTTATGGGTACGAAAAGTTGGTCACAACGATTTTTGATTTAAATGATTTTAAACCATGGTGTGGGCTTGTGTTTTTCGCCACCGTTTCGTGATCTTGGCCTCCTGCAAGTAGGAGTCATCAAAGCCTCTAATCAGTTATCCTTTCTGGTGGACGCATGAACTTCATCACTTCATCTCAAATTCAGCTTACTACGCCTTTTCTGTCTATGCGTTTCTGTCTAAGGACTTTACAGATTTTACGGTCATCCGGTGGCATCCGAATGACTTAAGGAGCCCACCGGAGCCTGACGGGCCAAATTCGCTTTACGATAGTGAGGGATCAAAAATCTTTCTGAGCATCCTCCTTTCCCACGAACCTAAGAGGGTGTCGTCAGCTTTTTTACAAAGTCCATGTCCCGGAACTACTTAGGTGCTAAATAATCTCAGATTCGATCGACGCGATATGTTTTGTGAGTGGGTGTTGAGAGTATCGATTTGGTTCTTGTCGCGATAATCTACAACCTCAAGATTTTCGCCGCCAGTCCTTCGATCCTTCGATCGATCGATTCGATCGAATCCTTCGATAAGCGTCAAAGGCACATAGCAAAGCCATAAACCAATGATGTCAATGTCCTCATCGTATGCCAGAATCTGGATTGATTTATAGAAGATGGTCTCCGAAGTCTCTGAGTCGAGAATAGTATTATCCTATCCTCCTTGGCGATAACGAAACTCTCTGAGAATTTATCTATTCACTATCACCTAACATTTAACTTTGTTTACCGGCTGTTGACCTGTTGTTTATTATTCTTTTGTGTTCTTTTCGCAATATTGTTTAAAGAACCTATTAAAATATTTCTGCTATAATTAGTATCTTGTAAGGAGTATGCTAAATATAAAAAGAACTATAATTTTCCATCAACTCTTAACATTTTTCACAATTGGACATACACATAATTCATTAACACTAGAACTACCAAGCGTTTTAAATGTTTCTCGTTCGTGGTTAATTTTTAGCCAACTTCAAAAAGTTGTTATGTTATATACATACATATATGTTATTGTTTATTGGAGATCGTATTATATAATATTTATATGAAAAACTCATGTTTCAACTACGTTAGGTTTGTTTAAGCCCAAAAATTATTGTGATACAAATGAAGCGCTTCAATCAAAATGACTGGTCCGGTAGTTCCAGTTGTTAGGAGCATTATTACGCGAAAATGATTCTAAGGTTGCATAATCCCAAAACCATCGTGATCAAAGCTTATACATAGATTGTATTGTTGCATTGTCGGGATTGATATTTTAAATGAAATTTCTGAACTTTCTGGACAAAAAAACAGTTGGCCTATATAAATACCATTCTAAGGCTACCTACAAATAATTCATAAATGTGAATGGGGATTATAATTTCAATGTCAACGTAGCATGAAAATAAGCCTTTCAGATGCTACGTTTGACTATTTATGGCTTTGTAAAAACCGAAAGCAAACTCTCATATAAAGCTCATTGTTTGTCATGGACATTGTTTGATCTAAAGTTAATTTATCGCTCATTATTGCAATGTGACATTAAAGTAGACTCATAAAATGTATAAAATTAAACAAAAAAGGATCTGTTACAGAAAATTCTTCCAACTAAAGTTAATTTGTCTCTTAGTATTGCAATGTAATGCTTAAGCAACATTAAAGTAGCTGCACCAAAAAGCCCATCGCTTGCAATGCAAAACGATACAGCTGCATGGTAGACCAGGGCCAACAACATTAAATGCACCATTCTACTGCACTGGACCGTATCGCTGTAAAGGGACATGGATTTCGCAGAAACCATAAATGTGGGGCGTAAATTATAGCAGCGTTGAAACTGCTGGCTTTAGTGTTAACTTGTATTCCAGCGAAAGGCTAAAATTCGTTTCACTTAGTTAGGCACCGAACACCTACCGTAATCGTTCAAGTAAATTATGCACTTAGACGTAGAATGCTTGTCATTGGGCGCGTGCCAAGCTAGCTACGTCTGGGAGCATGGCAAGGTAGTTTTACTTTTTGTTCGACCTTCCTCAAGAAAAAAAAAACTGCTGAAGATGAACTGCACTTTTCTGACATTATGGAAATGATAAGACGATGCACGGTTCGTTTGAATGCGGGATTCTGCTGGTGCTTGTTTCAATTAGTAACGATGGAAACTTTCGCATCCTTTTATCTTACCATTATGGCAAGACAATGTAATGAAACTTGTGATGGATGGTGTGGATGGTAATATTTTGCGAGTTAAATATAGCCATTCCTCGGTATCATATCAGTACTAAACAAAAAAAAAGTTATCCCAAAACAAAGTAATTGACCTGAAATCGTACAAACTTCACAATTATGCTAAACAAAAAAATATATATTACGTCTTGCAAAAGATTCTTGCAGGGTTTGCACCCTGTCTACACATTATGTTCAAGGGACAAGCGGATATTAACATAATCAGCATAAACATCCACTTCTAGGGATCGTAATCATTAAGCCTTGGTGTTTGTGGCGTGCGTGGTAAAGACAAAACTCATTTAACCTCGGTGCTTTTGTGAGATCAATTTGGTTCAACAATTCGGGAAAGTTTTCGTAGAAATTCTCCCTTAGCTCTTTGCCAACAACCATTACCGGCACTCTATAAAGCAGACACGTTAAAGACTTTTACCAAACAAATTGCTTAGGTGTGGTTAATATTTCGTACCGATGCCGAGAGACGTGTGGGCCGTCAAGTGATTATCATCGGCATTATATAGCCACGTTCGCAATGGGGAAGGTTCTTTTTTTTTATCAACCTACCGTTCGCCTCAATGTGCTTCTGGCTGTCAGAGCAAGTGGATTTGTGGGTGGGTTCGCACTCTAATGAGTGCGGTTTAATGCAAGTTCTGCTACTTTCGTAGGATTTGAGTTTCGCTTGTCAATCAATGGTTAATAGATTCTTTGAATTGTTTGTGGTAAAAGGAAGTAATTCTTGCTTCTAATGATACTTACCACGCATGCACGTAAAAGATGATCTACGACGAAAAATGTTTCTGTATGTCTTTATCTATACACAACGTGTTTACTGGTACGAAGACACCCTTCCGATTTTGTAACATTTGAATGTACGGCACACACCCACAGATCGCTAAGGTTTTAGCATTTTTTTTTCAAGAATTTCACATTAATTTGATATATCTTCTAAATCACCCGAGAAGTAAGACAATCTCGTTACACAGCATCAACAGCAAAAGTTTGCGCCGCGCCACATCACAAACGGATTCACAATCTTCACCTACAGAAAAATGTATTCTCGCTCATATGGATGCAATATTTTCCACTTGACATGTCTCACATGCCGGTTTCTGGACGCCACTTTATCATTCGGCGGTGAAGCAGACAGCAGCGTAAAAAGTGGAACGACAAAACGCATTCAATATTCCATCAGTACAGATTGCTTGGGAATGATTTTCTTTTCCTTTTTTCCGTTTCTGCAACCTCAAATCAGCCTCGGACAAAGTGAGGAATAATTTTCCACTCAATTTCCACCCATTTGTTTCACCATACCTTCGGTATCTGCGGTAGTACGAAAACTTTGCGCGCTGGTAAGTAATTAATGGTCACCGGAGACTAGTGCATCAAACATTGGCTCGCACCAGACGCTGGTAATAATTTAAGAAACTTTTTTGTTTTGCACTCACAACACACAAACACGATGCTTTTGAATGGAAACAGTGCTAGATATCACGGTGGTAGTAACGACAGCACTCAATCACTGCTCAATTTGCTGAGACAACGTAGGCTAGTGTGAAACACGAGTGGCCACCACGTATGGAACGATGGTTCGCAGTCAGTGATAAATTCTCGCCTATCGTACCGTTTCACGTCCACGATCAATGAACTGGTGTAGTGTCGTGCATTTGCAAGATGAATGGAACAATTTGCCAGACAAAAAACGTGTGATGGTTTTGAAATTGAGAAGGGAGCACAACCATCCACCGTACACACTAGACACACTTTTCACGCATTACCATCAGCACCAGGCGACTCCATCGGATAGAGTAAGACCGGGAAACAGTAAATGGTACTGCTATATATGAACAGCGTGCTGGAGAGCTGCATAAATCACGTGGCAACAAATGCCAGCAATGAAACGGAAACACTTTGCACGTCAGGGGGAAACGGGAAACGCAGGAATAAACACTCTACACCTAATCCTTTTTTTATATCGGTTGAAGATGTTCGGCAAAGACGAGATCTTCAGCAACACGAGAGCACGAGCTGCACACGCACGTTCCGTTCTCGACGACGGTTTGTTTGAAACAGTTTGCAAACGCAACGGCGATAGAGTGACGATACACGTGAAGTTAGTCGTGCAACATGTAAAATCGGATAGTGGGTTCGCTGTGTGGGATAGAATGGACATTTATATCACTCGTTGGGGAAACACAACAAGGCAGAATATTTTAATGTTTTTTGTTATGCACTTATTTAATTACATAAATATTCTGTAAGTTGTAAGCTTGTACAACAAAATACTAGAATAGTATACCACACTAATCGCACTTACCAGTATACAAGTTTTTTTTTAATTCAAGATTTACTTTAATGTCAATTACTAACTTAGATTCAAATTTGATGTTTGTATTGTTTTGCATTCAAGTTAGTCTAGATTTCTTTTACTTTATTTACCAATGCAGCATCTCAAGTTTTGCTTAAAATATGTTTACAAAGTCTGTAATGAATTTTAAACACATTCAGCCATCGTTTAATATTGAATATGTTTGAGGTACTGTGGAGCAACCTTTTTCGACATTTTTATGAATTAATATCTATGTTGTGAAGTCACCTTAATCTGCAACCTTCCTAAGATGGAGAGATGAATATTGTTTACACTTCATTCATTTTCAATACATTTAATGTTTTTTTAGAATAAAAAGTCTCCATAATATTCATCACTGTCTGTCTTTACAGATCGTTTCCAGAAGACTACTAACCAACAAAAGGTGTTTGGATATGGGAAATTATCATAGTTTGCATATTAGAAAACCTTCGGCCGGTCGGTAAATTAGGTCGGTCGGTTAGGAACGGTCAATTTCTGTAGCAAGACTTATTTTTACCACGTAATAAGATAGTAAATTCTTACTGCTGGGGGTCCGGATAGGATTTAGTACAGGGTTCTGCCAATGGAATGAACACGGTAATTAAATCGTTACATTATTGTCCGTTCGTGACGGATTGTAAACTACTATATGCTGTATTATTGGTATATTGTATGAAATTTATTTTATTCATCAGTTTTCATCATCAACCAGATTAAAACATTGAAATTTTTTAATCGAAATTGATTTTCCAAACATCAATTTTGGCTGGCTCGAGGGACTGCCAACTGCAAACAGACCAAATATCAATACAAATCAATACTGTTAATTTGTATAAAAAAAAAATAATGAAAAATAAAAAAAACAAATCTATCCTATTAGGCGCCCCAGAAAAAAAACGATGTTTAAAACTCTTGTCAATAAATATTTATTTTATAATTAATGATTACGGCTTCGGCAGTATTGTCAATAAATATTTATCGCTATAATAATTAGGTCTACTTTTTCCTTCAACTTATCCACTGTACATCGCATCAGCAACAGTCACGCAACGTTCGAAAAAACCGGTTGCTATGTTGCGTCGCTCCACTTGCGAATCGGAACGCACGGTCTCATGTTGACAGAGATCAACGTTAGAAACAGTTCTTCCAAATTCCATTTTATTTAAATACCCCTCCCAACTAGTGGATTCGTGTGCTGTAGATACCATGCTGGATAGTTTACACGACCGTATCTACCCTGGGCTGGGTATCTCAAACTAACGGCCCTTCGTAGCCTATCTCAGCTTAAAATAGATCCACTTTTCTCGACAAACTATTCGGCCGTAGTGCGAACGGGATGGCTTGCAAACAACTTGTCGGTCAACTGTCAAATCATGCGCTAATGTGGGCGACAAATCAATCTCCGTAACGGTCGCGGCCAATCGATGAAGCATTGGCCCGCGCCTATCTGCCGATGAGAAAATCCCTCACCACTGCCTTCAAGGATCGCCACAGAGTTTGGCGTGTGCTTCGATCAGTTGTTGATTTTCGTGTCAGTTCGTGTCGAAAGCACAACCGTGTGGGAGATATAAAGTTCTAAGAGGGTTTTCTAACGTCTTTGGTTTGCTTGAGCTTCAGTCTTTTCTTCTTCCTTCACCTTCCTCCTATTCATCCTCCCATGCGCGCGTTGTGTGTCTTATGAAGTTTGTTTGTTTTTCAAATTAAACAAAGTGTGTACGTGCGTGTGGTTGGGGGTGATGCGATTATTATTTTTTTTGTTGTGTATGCGAATCATTTACAACATCGTTGGTAATATTTTCACACGAAGGCGTTTGTTTATGTTGTTATGGCATCTTCCCTTCCCAATCGTCAATTGCATGAAGTTGAATAAGTTTTTTTGTTGCGTTTTTCTTTTTGGCTAGTTGAAACCAACACCGGCCCGGTAGGCTGTGTCCGATGCTATAACAAATAAGGACAATCAGAATGTAACGAGGCAACGCATTATAGCAGATTTTATTACATTTCTTATTGCATGTTTGGCAGCAGTATCTGTGGCAAAGTAATAATTTTTACGAATGACAGACATTGCTTCTTTGTTCAATAATAGCAAAATACTTGTGCTTGTGCTATTAAATATGTTTAATGCTATCGCAATGATGACGGTGATAGACATTTACATTTTTGTTGTTTCTTATTTATGACCACGACGACTGCACAACATTTAACACCGTGAAAGATATGTTTTTTGTGGGTTTTGTGTCTATTTGTGCTCCAAGGTCATCCAAACTAAAAAGGCCGACCGCTTCCCCGACCGCCACGTGTCTCTAAATCATCCCCTAACAAAACAGCCCCATATCGATGAATGTGATATTAATTAGATAATGATATATTGTCCATAGTACATTGAATCAGCAGCTAGTTAAGCGTCTTTTATTACGTCGAATGTTGTGCAACATCCTTGAAAGAAAAGGGCCAGCATGAAAGCATCGTTTACTCCCCAAAAAACCCATTCAAAGTTTCTCATTCCCGGCAACAGATTGCTACGTAATTTCGGAATGCGAAAGACCAAACCGCCGCTGGTTCATGTTGAATATAAATATTCTGCAAAAAAAAAGATTTCCTTTCCCGTCTTCATTTCGATCTAATTTCTAATGCCTTTATGTAAAATTGATTTCTATTCCAAACAGTACCAATCGCCAGTAAAGTTTTTACTCATCCCCGTCATCAGGTTTAGTTAGCCACACAAACAAACTGTAGTTAAGAATGCGTAGCAGCTTTGCCATGAGGAATTACAAACTTAAATTCGACCAATTTAAAATTCGCGCGAATTGAAGCAACTTCGTCCTGTGGGAATTTGCACTGCTTAGGAAAGATGTTTTTGCTGTAAACAATAGCTTTCCGTTTAAGGTATTTATGTGTTTAGAAGAAAAATAGACTTGACAAGCATGAACGCACAAGCACCACAGTGCCAATGTTCGAGAATAAGTGGACATCCTACGCAAAAAAAAAAGAAAAACACACACAAACAATCTGTGTTAAAATGTCCATGCTTGTTCGTAATACAAAAATGATTACAAACAAACAAAAAATGATTTGCTCACAGTGTGTTAATTCGTAGAATTGCCCCGTAGGCATTCGGCCTGTTTATCGTTCACCCACAGCGAAAATCGAGACAACAAAATGTTTCCTAATTCGCGTGAGCTTCGTTTTGCAGTATTTTTTTTCTCAACATTCAGTTTGTCATTATTTTGTTAGACAATCGATTTGTGTATTTTCAAGCGTTTTGTTCCATTTTCCAAATGGCCACTGCAACGATTGACCCGGTTCAAAATTGTGCCTATCTTAGGCTGAATGCTTCAGATTCCATTTCCGATAGCGATATGCAACAGCCAGAACAGCCGGGACTGGGTGATTAAAAATATTAAAAGAACAAAACAAAAAAAAACAACGTTCCAGCCAGCATACACACGATCACTATCAGCATTTTCTTCGCCAGCGAACCGTTGCACAGCTTCAATCTAGCGAAGCAGGCGGACAAAGTTTTCCATCAATCGGTGTACACCCGCAGTAACGGCACAGCCGACAGACGACACCGGCTTCCGTCAACGCGGTCGTAAAAGTTCGCTTCTGGTTTTATTTTCCACCAACACATACAGCCAGAAATGGTTCCTGCCAGCCGTTCTTTGTTTCGACGGTGTGCTGCCGTCCAGCTTATGCTGGCGTTTCCGTGTTTTGATGGTTTTGCTTCGCCTTACTTACACCGGGAGAACCGATTTAACGAAACTAAATTTCCGCCACAGGAAGCCGGTAAGTTTCAAAAGCGAACCAGAAGGATTCGATTACTCGTGGCGCCACACCACGTTGGTGGTTGATGGACGGCTCCTGCGTTCCGGTTTAATCCGGCCCTGCCCATACCCGGTCCAGATGGTTTCCAAGAGTTCCATTTACTGGTGTGACAGTTGGGTGAAAAATTAACTCAAACTTCAACCATATTCAATAGCATCGGATTAGAAAGATGATTATCGTGAGCTGGACCGTAACATCGGGAGAAAAGTGGCCGTTTCGATCGGTACAGTTGTCGCGTAAACAGCGCTTCGTGAGGATGTATGCAAAACTCTAAGAAAGATATAGGTTGTCACTGAGGTATGGCTTCCAAACAGGTCCCCAAATAGACTCAGAGGGCATATTTTTTTGTTTTGGGTGTGCAAAAAAATTTTGCTTCGTAACACACATTCAGCACACATCCGCGGGTGGAAAAAGTATCGATTTCGGGTTGGTACATCAAAAACTAATTTTATGTCTTCGCTTTCTGGCTCACCACCACTCGCCTTCGTCTTTTGGGGTTGTGGTAAAATTTTCATTTCACCAATTTTTCGTTTGCCCTCATCATCACCACGAGAGAAAAACCAAAAGAAAGCAAAATATTTGTGCTTTTGTTTCATTTGCATTATGAAGCGAAGGCAATGGGAATTTTCTATTTCTTGAACGCAGATGCGATGTAGTTGGGCGTTCGGTTTTGTGTTTCTGTTTAAATTGAAAGCGTTTTTTATCTTCTTTTTTTATTAGTACAGCCATATGGTTCGGTGTCCACGAGCCTAATATTGAAGAATATTGATGGATGGTTGAAGTTATAGGGAACCGAATGGAAGCGCTTGCTGTTTAGAGTTTTGGGTTCTTCCCGGCCAATGAAAGACATGAACGAAGACTTTATTGTGAAGAGTGTTAAAGAGGTTTAAAGCTTTTTTAGAAGAGGTTTGTAACAACGGTAGCAAAAACCAAGAACGATTTAAAGTGAAACAACCACTTGGAATATGCTTGACTTTGTATTGTTAAAGGAAACTGCCTCCAATATTGAATTACACGAAACCAATTTAACAGTAAGAACTCTCGGCAAGGACTAGTGGATGGTGTAAAGAAATTTATTTTTTTATTTAATTTGGCTGAATTTAGTACAATATCCTTGTCTGATTACTGCTAAGTTTTTGAGGAAGTATCCTCACGTTGTTGGTGTTGCTGTTGTGGTATATTGTTCTGTGTGTACAGTCTGCTTCAAGATATATGAACTACAAGATTTTCCGACAGTTGAAAAAAAGAACCCGTTTCTATTGCTATGTTTATGGTGTTTATGGTGTAAAACCATAATACTACTCCTCAATTAGCGGTTTGAATATCACACTATAAACAAAAGCAACACAACGAATAATGGGATGAACAAAAGGAATTAAATGGCTTAGGTAGGGAAGAGAAATTATAGGAGTAGACCGTTGTCACGCATGTAATGAGCTCCATGAACTTAACATCTTTACAGCCCAACCATTCGCGTTCTTGGATACCCGGAAGCCTTCCGATCAACTCAACCGCATTCAACAAGTAAGGTCTAGCGGTTTCAAACTTCACGCTGTGCCATAGAAGATGGTCAATATCGTGGAATCTTGCTCCACCGTCTCGCACTTTCGATGTAGTCAAGTTAATGCTGTGTAGATGTCCGTTGCGAGCAAAATGATTCGACATAAGTCGGGATATCATCCACATGATTGCATGATATACAGAGAACCCACTGAACCAAGGCCACAAGGATACCGAGAACAGGAACCTCCCGAGTTCATCTATTTCCCAAATGCTCTCCCGTTGAGACAGGAAACGTTGCTGGAAGTAACGGAGGAATTCTTGGGAAGAAATAGGTCGGTAGATGGGAACAACTTTGACGATGTTCTAAACGCCTTATAGAACTGTAGGCTTAGCAACTCGATAATTTATATGACAAGGTGTAAAGAATACCTGATGAATAATTCTATGTATATTGAATTGTTTTCGAAAATTTTTGGATAAATATCGGCAATACGTTGTTTTGGGAAGTGAATTGAAGAAAGTGAATAGCGCGTTTTTGGGTAAGAATTATTTTTTTTAAATTAAACTGCTTGAAGCTTGAAATATATAACCAAATATTAAGGAGATAGTTAATGACAGAAACTTATTTCTCAATTTTTCCCAAGAAAAGCCAAAAACCAGGAATCTTGTGGAAAAGAGAAAATAATATATAAATTGTTTTCATCTTTCGTCAAGATCAAGCCCCATTAAGTATGTTTTAACATAAAACTTTAAGACATCATCACTGCACAAAACCTTTTCTAGAAATGAAAAAGACTTGCATAAAAAATTGATATAAAATGCTATCGTTATATTCTATGTGCCACATTATTGCGAAAGTAATATTAACCATCACACGTCATAAAGCGTCACACACTACGGGAGACTATAAAATGCCATCACAACATAAGGTGATTGGACCAAATAATAGGTTAAATTTACTCAATAATTGTCCATTTGCTGGGGTTCAATAAATGCAAAAGCCAGCCATCGTTTTTTTTGCAAACCTTGTCCACAGACGTAGACACCGACAGGGATAGAAGTAAGCGACATAGTAACAGTGAGGCAGATGGTTTTTGACTTCTGCTTCGCTAGTAATTTCCCACTGCAGATGCAATCGATGATGATGGTCGGTAAATGGCATCGACATGGGATGCGCTTATTACCCAAAGCAATTTAGTAGCGAGTCTCGTTATGATATGGGTTACAAAGAGGATAGAGAGTTAAAGTGCAGCCAGTTCATGGTACATGGTCAGGGTCAGTTCCATGACCCTGTACAACATCCGAACGCGGTACGGTAAGCAATATCGACCCTGACCATCAGCGATTCGATTCGGGCATAAAGTGGAAGCTTAACGAATAACGGGTGCCAACGGGATAGGCAAATTCTCCGACGCTAGCAAGAAAGAGCAAAAAAAAAAAGCCACATCAAAACGGCATACCATTAAAGATCGTGACTTGACAGTTGACTGGGTCTGCCAACTGGGATTCGTACCGGTGGTGTCTGTCAGTGTGAACCTTCACCCGCTGAAACCATCCAGCGTAAGTCGAAATATTAAAATTTCCGATGAAAACGTTCGGAGCATAATGCAAAAACCTCTGGCCGCTGGTCCGCAAAAAAAAGGCCAACTCGCTCCATTTCTCTGGGGCACTCCTCTTTACCGAATCTCTAGCGAACTAAGTTATCCCAAGAATGAGAAAGCAATTAGATAGCGGGATTGGGGGAATGGAAAGAATTTTTTTTTCCATCACACCGCGACTCCCCTGCGCCATCCCCTTTCCCTACACTTCACCCCTCTACCCGTTGGCCATTCGAAAAGGATATCGAGAGTAGCTTCCCAGCCGCGCTGCTCCCGAATAGGCTGTGTCTTAATTGATTAATGGTAAGATCGTGGATCAGTCCGCAGTAATATACGATGGTGATACAGCTTTGCAGCGGGCAGCGAGAATAACATCCGCCAAATTACTGTCCTAGGGTGGAGCGGAAAATGAAACACTAATTTCACGACCCGCTGCTTCGAAATCCGCACTGATCGTGCGTTTGTTCCAGCGGGTGTGGTAAAGCGATGTCCGCTGTGAAGCAATAATGAAACGTGAACCAAAAAAAATCGTTTTAATTAGATTTTAGCACCGAAAGTGAACCATTACGCGCTAAATGGTACACGAGGAGCGCATTCCTTCACACTTGGCTGGTATGTTTTCCAAAATGTTTGTTTTTCCTTGTGCTTTTCATTGCTTACAGCTTTTCATCCGATTAGAATTGGCCCAACAGAAGGCACTTTCGGCGGTGGCAAACGAATGGACCGTGTGCCTTAAATTGGTGGGCAACCACTTTTCCCGGTGGCTTTCTTCTAGGCCTTCCAAAACAAGAAAAGAAACAAAAACCGTTGAATCGAAGTAATGCCTAGCATTTGCACAAACTAGCAATTAAGCTGCGTTGCTATCTTTCATTACCAATTGGAATGGGTTGCAACCGCTTTTCCACTGTTGACTGGTGCTGTAGTCAGTGGTCGGCAAAAGGGCAATTTTTTTATGTGTAAAAGAAAAATGGTAACATTTGTAAGCAAGCCGAAAAAAAACATACAACAAAAAAACAATAAAAAAAAACAAAATTCGCTCATTATGGTATGTACGGAATGCTGTTTTAATTGAAAATATGTTTAAGGTTTTGGTTTAAGAAGATAAGATTATCAGCCCAACTCAGGGTGATTACTTTTGGATGAAAATTGTTCTTATCCTGTAGCTGAGATCCCAAACAAACATAAAATCATTCAATCTGTGTTTGTTTCATAATGCAGTTAACTATATTGAAGTTCCTATGCCTTATTAAGTAAAGTTCAGCAACAAATGTATTGTTATTGGAGTTCCGTTTCAAATCCAAAAATTCACAATATGGAGATTCATAAGCTGTAATTGAAAAACAACTTTTATTAGGGTTTGCAGCGAATTAAAAATTGGTGATCCTGATGTGAAGTCGCAGGCGGTACGGTAGCAACGGTTCCACACGGCAGGACCGGGTATCACATCCTATCTGGACTCCCCCCTAGGAAACACTGATTATTCGGCTACGTGGTATAATAAATCTAATAAGCTAGAAATGGGTGGTGTATGTGATAAACGGCGCCGGTCCACACGGCAGGACCGGATATCAAATCCCATCCGGACCGTCCTCTCGTAGCAAAGACTGACTATCCAGCTACGTGGTAAAATAAGTATAGTAAATCAGAAATGGCCGGTATTACCTCTGAACTTGTAGTTCTTGCTTTTTTTTAACTAATCCTCCAATTAGCTCAATGTTTTTTAGATTATTCGTTTATCTCAATCATTTAAAGTTTCAAAGTTAGTATAACTTTGTTATTTACTCTGCCCACATTCGAGATATGTTTTTTAGCTTATTTAACAAGCATGATATACTATTGATGTACTTATAGTTTCATTGGGTACTTTATCATTGTACAATTGAAAGTTGCCAATCCCTGCTCCAGAATGCCATCCACAAATGTACCGTAAAAGGCGGATAAGTTAAACCACATCGCTTTATCGTCGAATCTTCTTGTCGTAGAACCCTGAGGCGTAACAATACCTCGCACACCATTAATTAATAGATCGCTTAGATAGTGATCGCAAACCCGACATGATCGTGAAGCTCGATTTCTACACCTTTAAGCTCACGTGTATCCGTGCGTCCGTGTCAAAAGGAAAAGCAAACAATAATTGCAAAGCTGGCTGCCTGTTTTCTGCCATATTAGCATTGTTGATGCTTGCGAGTTTCGAGGGGGGGTTTTCTTTTTTTGGTAATTAATTTAAACATGCCCATTGCTTCATCCCGAAGTCGAAGATAATGGAACCTCGATCAAACCTGCCCTGGGAGTGGGAGTGTCCAGCACGTTGATCTGCACCTTCTGCTAGCAGAAGACTTTGGGCGCTGATCTACCCATTCCGATCGACACGTTGGAATTCGCTAACGGTTCAACGAACCACAAACACATACGGAAGGTCATTGAATTTTTCCCTCTTATGTATTTTGGTGGTGCTTATTTTTTTCTACCCTCCAACTGCCCATGTTCCGGTACGAGTGGGAATAGCGAACAAACGGAGCAACCGCACATATTAATGGCATCAAAATCAGTGATGATAATTATAATAACACCATTTATCTGATAATTGTGGTTGATGTTTCGGAGCGGTTGGGATGTAGCGTGCGGCTGTTGGTCAAATATTGCAGAATAAATTCCATTTCATTTCCCAAATGGAAGGCGAATGGAGCAGCAAAGCAGCAGACGATCGGGGACGTGCCCGGGTTTTGGATGGTAAAGCGAAGGGAGTTAGTTTTCCAGCCTGGCGCCACCGTGGATTGTGGGGCGCGAAAATGGTCCGGCTCGGACAGCCTCGACTGCGTGATGTTGACTCCATCTGTGATGCCTCACACGGAAGATGCCCACTTTCTTGAAGGCGATTCGTTGGAATTGAATACTCTTCTTATGAAATTGAATCCGAGAAATCCGCATGGTTGGAAGAGGTGTGAATTATTCTACAATTCCCTTACCCAGTTCGCGGCAGCTCAGCGCTTTTTCGAGTGTGAAAAATGAATAAAAGAAAATCGAGCAAAGCACATCCACTCTACAGCACTCTTGTTTTGTTTGCTGTCTTGAATTTGTGTACACCCTACAGCCAGTTGGTCTGGTTTTTTGGGCCTCAACGCGCACCAAACGCGAATAAGTGCGGGCGTGTGGGCGTCTCATAACACACAACAGCTTCCAGCGTTTGCTCACGTTTTTGGTGAACATTCGGCACTTTTCCCGGTTCCAATTGCACGGTACAAACGCGGGCACACAGCAACATTACTGCTGCGTATTCCGTGTGCCGCGTGGAGATGCTTTGGCCTTTTAGACTTTGGCCGGTACCATACAGCAGCATCCAACGCGGGCCAAAGCTGGTGTACGGTTCGTGCTCGATGAAGATTGAATTTCGATCGAAATGGGGGCAACAATTTCCCGGAGGATTGGCGATACGCGTAAGACCGGATTGGATTCGTGTCGGGGTTTTTTTTTGGCCAGGGATGATACCGTACCTGCAAAACGGAAACTCCACCCGTCTGGCGTTCGAATGCTGATTTGATTCCGATGAATGATTGGTATAAAATTGCAAGCACGAAGAATAATTGAAAAACATTCATAACATTGTGAATTTTGTTGCTGTCGTTTTTCAGTCTGGACTTTTGTTTTGAAAAGAATTGGTACAAAAAGTGCAACTTTCCGAAATTACTTTTGAACGTCTTTTTTTAAATGAAACTTAAACAAAGAAATAAGATGAAGATAAAATAAAAAAAAACAAAACAAACATTCAAGTTACAAAATGCATAACATATTTTTAAATAAAGCAACAAAAATATTTACAAAAAACATAACAAATAATAAACTTTAACACAATAAGAATACAGAAAAAACAGAACATTAAAAAAAGCAATTAAAAATTTAATTCAAGTTAAAAAAAAACGAGAAAACTTAAATGCATAATAAAGTAATGTATCACACATGGGTGCTACAGCATATTTCCCCCCATGTTAACTTTAGTATGGATTTTATAATTTACTTCCAACCCATGTTTTATACCGCTAATAAACATTTCGGTATTAGTCAGTTGCAAATTCTATTCAGCAAACAGTGGCGGTCCTTGGTCTGTAGTCCCGCTGCATAGTAATGTTTGTGATTATTATCGAAAAAGTTTTTCCCGGTGCCAAACTTTTTGGTTTCGCGAATAATGCGATTACAACGATGCTGTATTGTGTTGTGTAGTATTTTGTTTTTCTCCCTCTTACACCGATTTGGCTGTGCGGCGGCCCGTACAATAAGTACATTTAATTAACTGCGAAAGTTGATTCGATATTTACTTTGAACCAACTGATCAGTAAACAGGTCGGAAAATAACGAAATACACAGAAAAAGGGGGGAAAAAACATCGAGCAAACACCTATCTAATCGAGCCTTGTCTTGTTTCTCGATTTGGCTGTATGCCATAAACTGGAGCATTATTGTTGTTGTGGGATTTGGCTCTCCATTATCATTGGGAGGTTGAGCCATGGCATTTCGGGCAGTACAACAATTTCCCACAAACGACCTCCACCCACAAGGGACTAGGGGGGAGCGGAGGTTCGAGCGAAATTGGTAAAAGATTAACTGGAGAGGCAGAACAGCTGATACGGACCGCATATTACCGAGGGGTTTACACTAATGCTGATGTGCCGCAGTACGGTTTGGGTAGTATTTTTTTTTTTGGTTTTATTTTTGTAAACGAAAGCAACCTGTAACTCATCAATCATCGTTGCCAATGAATCTATTCCCTGCTGCGCGAAAAAGCATATCGCCTTGTACCGTTTCTATCTCTCTCGCACTGGAGTTGCGCGGTGTTGATCGGTTTTGCTGGGCGATGGTTAGATGTTTGAGTTTGGACAGGCGGTGGCGGCAGTGTATACCAAAGAATGGCCTCGATCTTAAGCCGGGCACATCTTTCATGACTTTCGGCAGTGCTGATGATAATAAAGACGACCACTCTTCGCCAGCAGCGGGATGAAGGTAAACTGTACAAGCAACGAGGTGGTTAAATTAATCAAAACGTTAATGAATGTGTTTCAGCCAGCGTCACAGTTCTACAGTACAGGAAGCTTTGTAACCGTGCCGGTAGAGGAACATCCACCGTGTGATGCCTGAAGACGGATTGATTGTAGAAAACGATGCAGCAAACGGTACCTCCCCCTCTCCCCCAAAAAGGTCCACGAACGTGGCTGACAAAATAATAGATTCTAATTAATACCTCTATCGGGTTTGCCAACGGTCTAGGATCTAGGCCTTGGACGCTGTGTCTCACAGGGCCATGTCGATTGAATTGTTTCTCGCACCGTCAGATGCTGCCGGTGCGTCCATGGAGCAGGCTCATGACCCGGTCAGACGGGTGAAAGAAAATAGACCCAGCGAAGCAGAGAAGATCAATTAGATAACAACGCGGTTAAGATATTCAATCACTTCACCCATCCCCACCACTATGTCCACGATCCATTTTCCTTTGTCAGCGGCCAACAGTTGCAGTAGATACCGATGTGTCCTGCACACTTCTTCCTACAGGAATGTTCTTTATGTAAGGGCAAGAAACAAACCGTTGTCACAGTTGACGCAACGCGCAAAAACAACGAAGGGTGAAGAACCGTAAGTTCACGACAGGCCATTGGTCGGCCTGGAAAATTAAAAAGCATGCTCACTTTTCCGTTCCATCCTCGTTTTGTGAGCGCAAAGGATAAGCTTGTATTTTTTATTGCACAAGACACAAAGAAAATGGGCAAAAAAAAAAGGATTGCGATCATCGGGGTACCGCACAGTTTGTTTTGCATGTAAATGAGGACAAACTAGCGAGCGACTTATGACTTTCGGCTACTGTCGGCTTGGGCGAGTTGAAGTTGTGATAATGAGAAAGTTTTAACCAATCCCTTCACCACCCACCCACGGTAGGAAGTATTGCCGTACGGAATATTGATGCTTTAACGGTTCGGTTAAGTTCTGCCGAATGGAGGGGTTTAATTAGATATGGTAAAGTTTTGCAAATGGTACCTTTATTTATTTTCCAGTAATTTGGGGTTTGTTTATCGGGATAGAAATGATGAAATTATAGAACTTTAAATGGTGTTTTAATTATAGACCAAGGAAGAGGCATACGCGGCAAAAAAATGGCATGTACTTGTAGGCGGAAGTAGATCAGAATACGGTGGGCACGAATTGACGCAGGCACGTGCTGGATTATTTAATGATTACGGGCACTTCCAAGTTAATAGAAGCATATTATGCAACCCTTTATGCTAATTTTACATTATTCATGTTAAAGCTTTGAACTTTTGACTGTTATAGAGATGACCACAAACAACCTACAGTGTTTGCCACAGGAATACTTACAAAAACTAAAAGTTCCTATCCACCGCTTAGAGCAATGACCCACATGTGGAGTAGATTTAGCAGCATCAGATTTAGCAGAGCAGCATCTTTAACATTGTACATTATTTTCTTATAAAAGATCTTCAAATTAATTAAACAAGCCGTGCGAAGATGAACACCGGAAGGCTACATTTAGACGACGCGCTTTTTGCAGATCGCGCTACAATTTTATCAGTTTCCGCACAGTAGGAATAGTTCATAAAGAAGAACGGTCATAGTTTATTTCGATCAAGATATCAAAATATTTCCAAAACTGTATAGAACATAGTAAATAATATCGTAAATTGGAAGAGAAAACTTTAGATACATGTCGTTCCGCATTATTCAAGCTTGGATAAAATTAACAGAAAAAAGAAAAATATAGGACGCATTCATCTGTTGACAGCTAATAAATGCTTGAAGTGCTCAATGCCACTATATTCGACACTTTTTTGTAGTCATTTTACTTAATGAAAAACCACAATTTTTTAAATCAGAATAAAGCGTAACGGTTCGGTAGGGTCCTTCAAAATTAATGTAGCATTCTGCGGTACTGAAATCGACAAATTAATCAAAAATCAACAAATCGCTTGTTGAACGTGCCATGCTTCTAAGAGATTAGCATGGTCTGGTTCACCTAAAATTATATAGTTATGCATCTATGTGGATGCTTAGTCAAGTTACAATGGAAAACTATATGACTAAGATATAACTTACATCTTTGAAAAAGAAATATTTTTGAGGTCTAAAAAGGTTTACAAAGATGTATGTGGGATCTCTTGTCATACTCTCTACAGTGTTTAAATAATTTTTGTTTGTTTGCAAATCGCTTCACAATCCTGACACAAAAATGTCTAACCGCAATAACGATATTCGCTATCGATTAAAAAACATAATAAAAATATTCATTGAAACCATAATGTTTAGTATACATCGGTCTTATATTCCCATAATTTAAACGGATCAATGGCAACTATCCAAAATTATATAAAATTAAATTATATTTTCATATTTTAAAAGTTTATCATGATCACACGATGCATCACTTCGATCATATCAATTTTGATCATTGTTCATTGTTGCCCACTATGCAGATGCAACAGCAAAGGGCGTCGGGCAAATGTAGCCTAACAATGGCTAAATTATCGTTCTCGTTCTCCAAAAATTCCACGCAAAGCGATAAGATAACTCTTTTTTGTAAAAGCAAAAAATAAAATAAAATTTAAAAGATTCTCTTTTCCATCGCCCATCGTTTTTCACTCGTCTTGATTGCCGGTAGACTCTCGTAACATCAAACGCCAGTACAAACTTTTCCCTCCTACAGGTAAATTTGGTCGAAACAAGCAGTGCCCTCACATGCCGTTAGCCGAAAGGCTTCTGCCGTTGACCTCCTTGACGGGTGTCCTGGACAGGAGAGTGTAGATTTGGTATGAGCACTTTATATTCTACACCCTATGCCACGTTAGCCGAAACGATACGCCTTCGTTGTAGGTGCGCAGGTACCACCATGGAAGGTTAACTGAAAGCTTAAGGTAGAAGGTATTTTTATGCTGTACCATCTTGGAAAAGAATTGAATGTCTGCCCGCGTAGTGAAAGTTAGGCGTGTGATAACAAGCTGTCCAGAACGTGCCGCTTGAACTGACGTAAAGCCACCGTTACGACATCTCGTGACGACATTACGAGATCCATCCTTTGTCCATACATACCTTGGGAATTGCGTTTGCTGTGCGGCTAACCACAATAGTCCTATTGCGTCGACCTGAAAAATGGTGCGAATTGAATCGCACGCTATGGATCTCGGGTATTGATAGCTTATGTTATCTTTTCTTTTCGCTGAGAGCTTGATAGCACTTTTCACGAATTGTGTCCCTACTATTAAACCAGCATCGTTTTTCGTTGGATTTTTTGTGACCAATCCCTTTAAGCCATGATAAATGCTTTTCTGTACGGACGTCATAACGATGCGTCGGACGAGTAGCGGAGGAGAAGGACACTTGTTGATGGATCATTTCGTTGCCTTCAGACGATGTTGATGTGCAACGAACTGACCCTTTGAGAGATGTTGAACTTTCGCAAGCAACCGAACCAGCAGAGTGTTATATCGCGTTTCTACGTAATCCGTTTTTGGGTTGTACCGTCGGGAGCAATATCATCATCGTCGTTCGCAAAGGTGACAGGGGTGTTGATTTTCGGGTTGGGCAGTTCACTATAAACGAAATTTGGCGAAAGTTTTCAAGTGTTCTCTGGCTAGAAGTGAGTGATCCCTGGCAAAAGCGTAAAGCTGCTTGAATCTAACTGAACCTGCAAATTTCATCTTGTCTTTATCATGTCTTAAGATTATTATCGTTTTCGGTCTTGTGAGTTTTGAAGAAAATGTTAATTAAAATAATGATTAATCTTAACATTTCATTTCAACTTGTGCTGTAAAATCGATTTTCCTTAAAGTTTTTTTTCTTTTTTTTGTAAACGTCTCGTAGTTATTAAGGTTCGATATTACATTGAATATGAAATTTACTAGTGAGGAAAAATAACTAAATTAATAATGATATTTTTAAAGTTACAATTGTTTTGCAACGTTGCATGCTTTAAATCGTTATTCTTGCTCAGTCATACCATCAGAGCTATGTACAATAGAATCAAGCGCAACGTGTTGTTTATGTCCTACGAACCCACGGTTCAACATTCCTTCTGGTCAAAAGTGGTTAAATAATTCCAGGAATCTGTTGTTGACACGATTTTATTTAATGTCAGCACTTAATGTGATATGGCAGCGCTGTTCTTGTCTGCGACTTGTTCAACTGCGTCTTGTTTTAAAAATAATGCTTGTAAGAATCAAAATAAAAAAAATTCATTATATAATTTGTAAATTTATCATAAAAAAATTATTCGTAAAATATTACTTTCATCTGAATGTTTTACATTTAAACAAAGTACATTTATTGAAGAGAAAAACATTAAATTTCCCCACGTTATATAGTTATGTGCCTATGACAAGAGACCGTCATACGACACCTATAACAGTGCAACATTTCCCACGGTTGTCGTCCAGACCGGACCAGACGACAACTCAGCAGTTCTGGACCCCGTTCGCCATCCGACACCATCATGCCACGCTGCACCAAACACCATCGGTTAGGCACAACAAGTAGGATTAGCTTAGAATTCAAGTTTTAGTTTGTATCGAGCAACTCAACTGTAAGCAACGAGTCGTCATTAATAAAAAGTTTTGTACTTTAAACTAATGAACACGCGTCGCCTACATAATTGGCGCAGCCGTCCGGTGTGTTAAACGAAAAGCTTAGTGGTTACAAGTGGAAGGCGAAAAATAACAAATTTCGTCGAAAAGATCCCGCATTTAGCATCCGGAGCAGCAAAGGATTACCGTCCGCCGAGGAGTAGTGGATCTCCCGCCCCTAAGCATCGAATTGACACGAACCACGGACCCACCGACTGTAAGTACCGACCTTTTTTTTATTCACTGTGCAGTGTAGTGTAGTGACAGAAAAAGTGTAGTTACAACGCTCGAAAATATTTTTACAGTCCTCTCTAATCAATACTTTCTTGCACGTACTACCAGATAGGCGTGTAAGAAACCGTAACGTCCCACCACATACGGTAACGGTTGTTTTTTTACTTTCCCCAGACTGATAGTGAAAAGAGTATTGTGTTAGTGAAAAGTGTAAATTTATTTCTCGGCACCCCCTTTACGCACTACCAGATAGACGTAGAAGGATTTTTCGACAGCGCACTACTAGATAGACGCTTCGAAATACAAGTAGATAGCAACAAGATTTTTAAATTTCCGAGAAGTAAAATTATTTCAAATTTATCAACTTCCGGTAAAGTGAAATTGTGTGCTAAGAAAGTGTGGTATCGGGAGAACATTCTCACATACCTATTGAAAATTTGGATTTATTTTTGGAAAACCTTACAATGGAACCTCAAATTCATTCCAATCATATGAAGAATATCAGTGCGCTGATGGCGCGCATGATGAAAGCCATGGAAACCATAGATGAAAGGTTAACGCAACATGAGTTGCGATTCCAAAGCATCAGTAACGACAACGGACCAGTATACCGGCAAACTGAACCTGATCGCGCAATAACGATATCAGGAGACCCGTCCCGTATACCTGATCCAATAAAAATGTTGCCAACGTTTAATGGCAACAAAAAGCAACTTGTAAGTTGGCTAGAAACAGCGGAAAAAACACTTTACTTATTCGAAAAGCTTGTGCCCCCGAGCATTTTTGAAATTTATATTACTGCGGTAATAAATAAAATTGAGGGACATGCTAAAGATATTCTTTGTTCAAATGGAAACCCAAGAACATTTGACAACGTAAAGAAAATTTTAACGCAAACTCTTGGCGATAAGCAACAGCTTTCCACTGATAATTGCCAAATTTGGCATAACAAAATGGAGGGTAACGCTAATAAGCACTACCAGAAAACAAAAGAACTGGTTCACAACATAAAATCGTTGGTAAAACAGAACCCAAAATATAATCAACATTGGGATGCTACAAATGATTTTATAGACGAGTATAGCCTATCACCATACGTTAGTGGACTAGAAAAACCGCATTTTGGATACGTACAAGCGTCCGAGCCTAAAACGATAGAAAATGCACATGCATTCATATGCAAATTTACGTCTAATGAATCAACCCGGAACCTTACTCAAGTAAATAAACAAGACACCAGAATCTACCGTCCCATAGGGCAATATGAAAACAAAAAACATGACCCAGAAAAAATAAGAAAGATCCAAGATTGGAAACTTCCGCAAAATCAGAAAGAAATAAAGCAGTTTCTTGGACTTGTTGGTTATTATAGACGTTTTATAAAAGACTATTCTAAAATAACAAAACCCCTCTCTAAGTACTTACGAAAGGATTCAACAATTAACCTGAATGATCAAGAATATGAAGAGGCATTTCAAAGATTAAAAAATATAATAATTTCCGATCAAATCTTATCTTACCCCGATTTTGAACTTCCTTTTATACTGACAACCGATGCAAGTAACTACGCCCTCGGTGCCGTCCTTTCACAGGTAGTAGATAAAATAGAAAAACCCATTGCTTTCGCTAACCGTACTCTAAACAAAACAGAGTCGAATTATTCCACAACTGAAAAAGAGGCCCTAGCCATCATATGGCCAGTAACCAAATTTAAACCCTACCTGTATGGTAATAAATTTACCTTAGCTACCGACCATAAACCTCTGATTTTCATAAAAAACTCAATTAAAAATGCCAAATTGATACGCTGGCGTTTGGACCTAGAAAATTATGACTATGACGTAATTTACAAGACAGGAAAGATTAACGTAGTGACTGACGCACTCAGTAGAAAAGTGGAAGTTAACACTAACGAACTTCAAAACGATGTTTCGGTAGATGAAATTTCAGTGGAAAATAATTTCAGTTCATCTTCTGCTGACACAATACATTCCGCTGATACTTCCAACGACTATTACATACATTTTACAGAGAGAGCTATCAACAGTTACAGAAACCAAGTCATTTTCAAAATAGGAAACTCTGACTCCGTTGTTGCAGAGCACATTTTTCAAAACTATAAGAGGACAACTATTAGTTCACCGTCGTTTGATAGAAGAAAAATTACACACTTAATGAAAGACCTTTCTAATGGAAAGCAAAATTCTATTTTTGCTCCAGAAAGTTTACTAAATATAATTCAAGCAGTATACAGAGAAAACTTCAGCAATTCAAATTGCCATTTTGTTATTACACAAAATATGGTTGAAGACGTAACATCCGAATCAATCCAAGACGATATTATAAGAAAAGAACACGAAAGAGCCCACAGAGGTATAATCGAAGTTGAAAGACAACTTAAACGTGCATACTTCTTCCCGAACATGATGAAACGAATCAAGCAGCTAGTTAATTCGTGTGCGATTTGTATGCAATATAAATACGAACGAAAACCGCACAGTATCAAAATATCACCACGACCTATAGAAAATGGTCCTTTTCATAGAGTTCACATGGATATTTTCGGAATGGATAAGCATTATTACCTTTCTTTAAAATGTGCATTTTCGAAACACCTTCAACTCATAGAAATTAAATCCATAAACATGACAGATATTCGAAAGGCCCTTTCACAGTACAATAGAACATTCGGTTTGCCAAGGAAAAATCTTCTCGAGGCTGCAAATAGAATGAAGAAGAAGAATAACAAAAAGGAAAATCCTCCGTTTATTACTGAAGGGCAGGACATTTTCATACAGAAAAATACCAGAAAAAAAACTCGACCCACGTTTTTCAAAAGCAAAATGCGTGAAAAATAATGAAAAAACAATAAAAATTGCGCCAAGAAATGTCAAACGCAACAAAAATAAATTAAGACGGATTAAGTAATATTCAAACAAGTTCATACTAATACTGTTTTATCTTTACAGGACAAGACGTGGAAAATAAGATAAGACAAGACGTGGAAAAATTGCGCCAAGAAATGTCAAATGCAACAACAATTAATTAAAACGGATTAAACAATCTTTAAACAAAATACTAATATTGTCTTATCGTTACAGGACAAGACGATTCGGATCAAAATAATTGACACGCCGGTACCAATATTTTTCAGTTTCTTTTTAGCAATCTTCAGAGTATTGCCAATATACAGCACGAAGGAGCGTAAAAAAAAAAGGAAAAAAAAAACGGACAAACAAAATTATTTAAGAGAAGAAACAAATAATTACTTAAGAGAAAAAAAGATAGAATAGATATAGGAAAACGCTATAGGAAACAAGAATAAGCAACTAAGATGGATCTAATCAAAATGATTATTTTAATAGCTATCTTCAAAATACATCAAATCACCTACTCCAAAGCACAGGAATTGTTAATCAGTAATCTAATTGATCAGCCAATACTAATATTAGATAAACACCCATGTAAGCTACAAATCGGCAATATTAACATAATTCACGAAATTAACTTAACAGATATCGAAAATACGATCACTCTTCTAAATCAATCTATCAATAGGCCAACAAATAGTCCCCTTTCGGAAATCGCTAAACATAAGATTAACAACGTATATTCAAACTTGTATCAGATAAAACCAAGAAAGCGTCAAACAAGAAGCATAGAAGCTATAGGGTCAGTTTGGAAATGGATCGGAGGAAGCCCGGATGCCCATGATCTGCAAATCATTAATCGTACGATGAATGATCTTATAGAAAGCAATAACCAACAATATCAATTCAACGAACATCTTGGAAATAGAATCAAAATCCTCACCAATGAAGTGAAGCAGATAATGGAAGTTAAAAATGATGTACTCCTTACCGAACTTGATATGCTGACGACAATGATCAATATAGACAACCATCAATAAGATACTAGAAGATATCAAAGATGCGATACTGTTATCTAAAATGTCTGTTACAAACAGCAAAATATTGTCGCCACGTGAATACGCCATCATCAAACGTCTTTTAGAAGACCAAGGAGTAGAAACAGATATCCCTGAAGAAGCTTTAACCTACGTGACACCCAAAATAGCAGTCAGCAAAGAAAAACTGCTATACATACTCAAAGTTCCTCAGTTACAAGAAGTCGAATCAAAAATCATTGAAATAATTGCGATAAACCATAATAATTCCGTAATCAGACATCATCCAAGATATCTGCTACAACACAAAAAGATACTCTACACAACAACGAAACCGGAAGAATACGTTCAAAGGTATTCCTATACAATGGAATTTATCGACAATTGTATATTCCCTCTAGTGATGGGAAAAGAAAGTAATTGTATTGTAGTACAAGATTACACAATTACAGCCAAACTCATAGCGGATAATCTCTTACTTATCGAGAATGCAAATGGACAGCTAATCAAAACCGATTGTGGCCCAAATGACAGAATACTGAGAGGAAATTTCCTACTTACATTTTCTAACTGTACCATTCAGTTCGAAAACCAAACATTCACATCAAAGGAAATCCATGTAAAGAGCCCTTCAGTGTCAGGAACAACATTCAACACCGCAATTCATCGAAAAATCGTAGAAACTCCTTTGGCGTCCCTAGACAAAAGAACATTAACGAATCGCAATCATATCGAACACATTTACCTGCAACAGTACAAGAATATAACATGGAATTGGAGTCTGTTAAGCGGAATCGGACTTAGCTTTGCAGTATCTTTAATTTTGATCATAATTGCCTATTGCTATCTAAGTCACCTAGTATCAGCAATAGTAAATCAAATCGGTAAAAGAAAATCCCGCTTACAGAACGAGCCACGCAACCATCGCAGTGAAGCTACTCTCGTGGACAGATTAGACGCATGAGGACACGCTTTTTCACCCCCCGGAGAAGTTATGTGCCTATGACAAGAGACCGTCATACGACACCTATAACAGTGCAACATTTCCCACGGTTGTCGTCCAGACCGGACCAGACGACAACTCAGCAGTTCTGGACCCCGTTCGCCATCCGACACCATCATGCCACGCTGCACCAAACACCATCGGTTAGGCACAACAAGTAGGATTAGCTTAGAATTCAAGTTTTAGTTTGTATCGAGCAACTCAACTGTAAGCAACGAGTCGTCATTAATAAAAAGTTTTGTACTTTAAACTAATGAACACGCGTCGCCTACATAATTATATATCTCAATCATCGAGTTACAGTTCCAGCTAATTGTTGTCTCAAGCTAAAAGGGCACAAAGTGAAGCTCGTTTAAATCGTTTATGATCGTTTGACATTCCCCGTTTCGCCGTTTAAACGGAAGTCGTTAAAAATACATTCCCATCAATTCGTAACCATGTTTCTTATTTATTAAACAATAAATCCATTGTTAACACTGGTTGCACCAAGCATGTGCGATGAAATGGCAAATAAAAGAGAAGCACAACAGAATGGAATAGCATAGGCGTAAAAATAAAATTTAAATCTCACATTTTTGTGAACCATACCGGCACATGGGTCGGTTCTAAGGAGTTTTACGTTACGCTAAGCAACGTGTAGTGAAATGTCCCTTTTTTTGCTTCTTATCAAACTTTACGGAAAAAGAACGGCATCGTACCGGTTTCGGGAAAGCTTCCTCTTGTAAAGTAAATTAGGGAAGCATGTAGATTTGGTTTCCGCAAGAACCTGGCCACATGGTAAGTGAAAGTGAAATGTAATGAAAAGGCGACAAAAATGTCTATACCATGCACCCACGATGCGGCCATGTGAGTTGTAACGTAAGGCGACAAAAATGTCTATATTTCGTTCGGTTTTCCTCGCTAACGAGATGAGGGGCCAAGATGGTTGGTTGTGGCTTTACTGCCGAACGTATCACTGCTGCTACTGGAACGGGAAGACAACCCAGCCTGGGGACAATTTATTATGACATAAAGAGCACCGATAATCATATTTTATAGCAATACGCGTTGCGTATGTGTGAGTGTTTTTTTCTATATTTTTTTTTAGGCTGTGGCAAGAATTCGAAACCATGCTCCACGACGAAAGTGAGCCTGATCGTCTGCACGAGCCCCGGAAGTGTAGGGTATCATGATTTAAATTCTGGAACATGGAGCTTGGTCCCGATGGGATGAATGATGAAATATGATCTTACCATGAGTATCCGCTACTACTATGTAGTATCGAGAGCACTCAAGTAGAAAAAGTTCATTGGCTTTCCCTGTTTGGCGAAGGTTTAAAGTGAACCTTGTGAATGTATTTCAATAAACTCTTTCAAGGGCAAGTGATCGATTTTTTTACTACATTTATTAGTTATTCACAATAAAGATGTGTGGTAGCGTAGACGTTGAAATTGATTTACTTGTTTCGTTAGCAGCATCTTGTTGTTTCTTTTTTTTCGTACAAACGCATAGCAAGCACACTTGAGAACTTTGCCTACGAGCGGCAGAAGACGGTTCAGTTCAGTTGGAAAAGTAAGATTTATGTGTCTATTTACGAAGGGAACATCAAACAACGTTAGTGCCATTTCGCCTCTTCGTGTGCACACTAACGAGTTTGCCGGTTAGGTTAGGAAAACGTGCCGCCCAAAAGAGTTCTGCAGGTAGGCACACATCTGTTCTTCGTTAGTCATTACGGTCCGGACCAACTCGGTCAATCATTCGATAAAATTCAATTACTAACTTTTTTCGGAAGAGCTACGGAGTTGGTTGAGTGTTTAGAGCTTAGAATTTTTTTTAAGATGGAGAAAAAACAAACAACCATTTTTTTTTTAAATAAATTATTACGTAGTTTAAATGGTGTAAATATGGGTTGTTAGTACTAGATACATTCAAGCAATAATTTTTTGATTTTTTTCTATATGTCTTTTTTCGGTGTACTATAAACCAAGTTTCCACTTTCTTAAAGAACACAAATAATTAGAAATATTGATTGTTACCATGCAAAAATACCATTAAAAAGACTCAGATACATAGTGCTCAACAATCACGGTACCTCATTCAAGCAGGTTCGCAGATATGGGGATTTTAAAATTTGACAGTTTTTTACAGCACAAAATTTAATCAAATAAGTAACATTTTTTGGTAGATAATGTCTTCTAATTCATTCAAATAAACTTGTTACACATTTTTCTTTATATTTTTGTACAAAAAATTGCCTAAATTGAGAAGGAAGTTGATAACCCTATGTTGATAACTGTCAATTTGAATACATACTCCGATTATTGGGGATCATCACCGTCCGCTATAATAATGTAATTCGGGAATAACCTGTACACGCATTTTTGGCTACCTGCAAGGACTGGATTGATTTTCTATTTATCACAAATATATTAAAAGATTCTAAAAACAATGTATCGACAAAATCAGAAAAAGAGAAAAAAACTTTCTTCAGCGTTTAGTCTGGTCAAGTGCCAACTGTGTAAAGAATATTAAATTAAAATGTCAAATCAATTAGTTTACAGGATTTTAGAAATACTGGGTAAGAGGAAATACAGGAATTTAAAAAAGATTCTTTTCAGAAGAAAAAAAAACAGTTTCAATAATGGGGTAACGGATCTAATTATAATTATAGCAATTAAGTTAATATTCGGCTTTACATTTAACTCTGAACAATTTATGCCAACTCCAAAAGTACGGAGGCATTTTATTATCAAATATTTACATTATTAAACAGTTTTGCATCATTTGTCCATAATTTCATATTCTCATATGAAAAATTAAGTAGTTGTTAAATTTAGTGCTCAATCGACCGATAGCAAAGTTGAATATAAGTGATTTTCAAGCTTACAGTAATGATTTTAGGTATTATAAAAATATAGGATGCGAATTAATATGAATTTTATGCCTTTACATTAAGAGAAATCAATATTACTTTGAAGTAACCATAATTGTGTCCCCATTAGGAGCTGTAATAATTATAGCCATAATAGAATCTCTTACCCTGTTTGCGAAAGTAAATATGACGATGATTTTATTCTTTAAGTCGGATTTTCCTTATTCATCGATGTATTGCATTGAATTTCCCATCGAATGTTCCTGAGAATTTAAGCTTCGAGAAAATGCAATACAAATTGGTTGGATTTTTCCGAGCATCCTGAAGCTTGTGTATGTCGAATGGTTAGAATTTATTAGGAAAATGACAATATGACTAACAATTATCTGTCGCGTAGTTCTTATCGAACTATCTCTTCTTTACTTATTCACCTGAGCAGCTGGTAATGAATCAGCAGTAATGCATCATTAATCAACATATATATTCCACGTCTCTTTGCATTCTTCCCAAGGTTTTTGGTTCTTTCTATTCCTACTTGCTTGTACAATTCCATTGCCCATTGCCCAGAATTCTGATCTCGTTTGCACAGTCCGGACAGCCACTAATTCGCGCTGATGCAACTTCGTGCTGGACTAGGCACCGACATAAAATCCTTCTAAGCTAGCAATAAATTATAGGACAGTGTCTTAGCGTTTGGTTCGATTTGGATCTTGTAGTCGGTGTCTTGTGTCCTTTCTTTTTGACCAATTCAAGAGAAAAAAGCAATCTCCAACAGGATTTCCTATGGCCAGCATAACGGACAAGTGTTCGATTCCGAAAATAACTTTAGGTGAAACAAAAAAATAAAAATAAATCAACGATCCTTTCTTTGCTCATCTTCCAACATAGCGATGATGGTTGACACACATTTTGCGCTACTCGGACAAGCTCGTTATAATGTCTTTACGAGCCGCGTTTTTTGTTGTTGTTACTGTTACTTCCTTCCCCAAATTAGATTACAAGGAAGTAACAAAGCAAAAAAAAAACAACAAAATCATCTCACTTTTTTTCCTCCATAACAATAGAACAGTGTGTTTCTAGATAAAAGGATTTTAAAATAAAATGAAGTATTTGCTGGTAAGGAATGAGTGAAGCATGGTACAAAGAAAAGGGAAAACGAAATAAAAAAAACACGCAACTTGAAAAGGTTGAAGTGGTTCGGAAAATGAATCATTAAAAGAGGAAGGTAAACAAACGAAGAAAAAAAAGCAACACGTTTTAGAAAGAATTGCATAAAAAAAACAACAACTAACTTTTGATGCAGCACAAAACCATGGTCATGCGCGCAGGTCAACAATTGAAGTAATGAATTTTGTGATTTAAATAAAAGAATAATAAACGCAACGAGAACTCACAGTAAAAAGCGATCTGCGCGATGTTGTTTGGAAAGAATTGCATTGTTTTACATCGCTCTTTCGCTATTGTCTGGATTCGGCCTAACTCGGGCGGCGTGGGTTTTTGTTACACATATTTCAGGTTCAACTTTACACGACCGGGTATGCGATCATGTTGCTTTGTAGCCATCGTAGCTGTTGAAAGGAAAATTTTCCTGTATGCTTGTTTGCTTGTTTGGTGGTTTAGACAGTTTAGACAACATGGTGTACTTTGGCACTGACACAGTTATGTACCAGCACGTACATAAACCACGTAAACACATCGAGCATAACACACAGCTCGGTAAAAGTATGTCTGCATACGCGGGTTATTCAGTAGACATTCGACATTTTTTTTGTATTGTTTGGTTGTTCTCCAATAAATTTGTCCCACACCAGCAACCAACACGATCCAATTCGTGTTGCTCGGTTTCATTACCCGGACCCCAAGTTCGATGAGCTTCCGGCCTAGGTCGTGGTGTTCAAGGTGACGAAAAGGATGCTTTCTTCATTTGTGCAAAAGCTAAGCATGCAAAAATCCCTGACAACGGGTACGTTTTTGGGCGTAAGTGATCCTTTCTGCTTTTCGTTTTTTTTTGTTGTTGCGTAAAAGACGATTTTGGGCTCTGTTTGTATGCGGCACGTTGAGAAAAATGGCCAGAGGCTGCAACCCCACATTATGCCCGTGACTAAGGCGACGCCGAACGAAGATGGTAAGGAAAAAGAAGGTTGGAAAATGATTCTGCTGGTTCGTTCCACACAACTCGTTGGTACGAAGGATGATGTTTGTCTGGATGGGAAGTAGAACGGTCGTAGGCCGTTTGTGTTAGGGTCTCAGTGAACTGAAATAGAAGCAGTATGGGTGTGGGATATCAGTATGTAAGTAGAGCGAAACGATTATGAGCAATTTTTTTCTTTCTGACCCCCAAAAAATAATGAAAGGATCAGTTACGCACGTGGACTGAAGAGACTACACAACAAGGCACACGGTGTAGTACATCTGAAGAATGTAGACATTACCTCTACACTGAGATTATGAATCTGCGTAAATAATCAATTAATATGCTCACGCGAACTTCCCGCTCTAGCGATGTACCGCGGAATGGTGAACGGAACACAAGGAAATTCAACCTTTGCTCTCCATTTTTCTGTGCACAAATTTTACTAACCCCCATAACCTTAGCTGGAAAAAGTACGTGCAAATGGAGGCTGCCAAATTTTAAAGCAAGAACAAAAGATAATTTAATCAAAAGCTTTTGCTTTTCAGCTTGCTACAACGACGGTAAAGAATGCAATTAATACAACACGCTCATACAGACAAGGCCCCGAAGCTAGCAGGGTTTCTTCCGCTAAACCACGTGTACGATGGGTGAATATTGGGGTTGTAGCAGCAATTAGCTTTAGATTTTACGGTTGGTAAACAGTGCGAAATTGCTACCGGGATGGGGATTAGACATGGCTGATCTTCTGAAGCCTTTTTGGGAGGGGTGAATGAAAGCGTAGTCTTAGCGAAGTGAGACATGCTTGATGGGGGCGTTTTTTCTTACTCTGAATGTTGGTTTAATTTTCTATGTTTCGTTTCATATTTATGAGAAAATAAAATGTCTACCTAGTATTTACGTAAAAAACAATAACAACAACCTTTTCTGCATAAAAAAATGTTATACGGTTTAGTATAATCGCATCAATTATTATATAAATGGTTTCTTCGTCTTGTTCGTAGGAATACAGCACCATAAAATATACATCGTAGCTCGTTCATCACATTTAATCTTATCTGATTAGATCATCGTAGCGAAGATCTGGCCATTAAGTTGCAAAATGAGTCTGTTGAGCTATTAGGCGGCAGTAATTATCTGTTTTTTTTTTTGGTTTTAAAAAGTAGAAATAGGAGTAAATGAAAATGAAAAGGAATAATAGAAAATAGGATATAATAGTAGAAATGAATAAAAACTTTACCTGAAAAGCAAAAGTTAACGAAAATAGAAAACCAAATGTAGAAAATAAAAAGAGATATAAAAGAGAAAGAGAGATAAAGAGACAAAATATATAAAAGAAAAAACAAACATTAATGAAACAAGATATAAAAAAAAACAAATGGCAAACTGAGTCCACACGGCAGGACCGGGTTCAAATACCATCCGGACCGTCCTCCCGTAGCATGGACTGACTACGTGGTAAAATAAGTCTTGGTACGGCTAGGCCGTTCTAACCGAGCAAAAAGCAAAATAGTAAACTGAGAAATGTATAAAAATAGACAAAAAAAGGTACATAAAAACGTATTACAGCAAAATGTTTAAAGAAATGAAATTGAAATTGAATGTAAAAAATACTTGTTAGGAAATAGACTATTAAGGCAAAATGATGGAGAGGCGAAAAAGAAATGTAAAAAAATATAAAACAACAATTCTATTAAATTCTGTCGCCAAACATTGGTTGCTTATGCATGACTCAACAACACGTCCGAATTCTGACACGAGTCAGCAACCGACAACGGTTGTTTCGCGAAATATGAATACCCATTTTCATCTCATATATACAAAGAGAAAAGGTTCACATGCCGTAATTCATAATTGTTCTCACATTTTCTAACCATTTTGTTGTTAAGGTAAACGATAAATCTAAACTACAATTTGAATAAAACAGCTTTAAAGCCAATTTAACAAATGTATGTGCATAGTTTATAAGAAACATTCATCATCAACTACCCATTCTAGTGTACGCGCGTTGGCAATAGTTTCCCAAGTGGGAAAGTGGACTCACCGTGCCAGTTATTAATGACAGTTTTCAACCAACGATTGTGGACGACCAGAGATACAAAGTCGACAGGGACACCACGGTAGGCCATTTATTTTATAGCACGATGCTCGATGTGGTTAACCCCACGTGCGGTATACGCGGCAAACGTTTTTACATCGGCATTAAGCCAACATGCTGGTACTACAGTAACCGGGGGTTCCAGTATCCATCAATCAAGTTTAAACTCAGCACAAGGAGGACTTTGTTGTGGAACAGTTTTTCAACCGTTCCATTTTAAATACGACTCCTGATTTTCCTGGCGTTGGGAACAAAAAAACGAAACCGGCTGAAGAACGGAAATGGGGACGCAACATTTCATTGAAAGGCAAAATGAAATAAGGATCCAATTCAAAGTGTTGGAACAAAGCTAAGTACTTCGTAATTGAAACCCGCATATGTATGTGTGTGTGTGACTGTGTAGATGGGGGTTGATGATTTTTATTTAACAATTTTATTTTAGTCGAAAGGTTTTTGCCACACTTTTGTTTCGATCGTTTGAAGGGGGAGGTTGAAGGACCTGCAGCTTTTGTCCCTGTTCAGAAATTGCGATCGATGGTGTGCCATTCGTTTCCATTACGATCATTCATTATGGAAGTAAAATTTATTGCAGGCAGTTCTCTCTTTGTGTGTGTAGAATAAAATGGCAAACAACGCACCGTGGACGGAAGTAACGTACCGATACGGTTTTTGCCGATGTAACTTGATAATGGAAGGAAAGCAAAGGAAAGGCGTAAGAAATGCGGAATGTTTCCCTCGAAGAAAGAAACACACGGTGGAAAATGAAAAACCGACCAAATGGAACAATTTTTATTGTCTTTCCTCGGCGAAATCGTCGCACACCGTGAACGTGAAATGTCATTGAATAATCAATATGTGCCCGTGGCGCATCCGACGTGGTGCGTTCGGTACCGAGAAGGGCGAGAAAATTCTTCAATAAAAAGGCAAGCATCCATATTCTTTCCATTCCAGGCGGATGTGGATCATAGTATTTGCTAGCAAATGATCACATACAGGTTGGAAAATCAAGGGTGAATCGATAAAAATGGTCAATTTATCGATACCCACCAGTAAGGCTTTCGGTTAGCCATCTGCCAGTTGACCTAATCAAGTGCAATATGGTGTTCAGATAACGAACGAATGCACGTGACCGGTCCGGGTTTGTTGGAAGCCCCGTTGGCGCGTTACATTTCCGGACCACCGGGAGAGAACATGGCCAACGTGTGGGGAGGGAAAATTGATTTCACATACCCATTTACACACAGCATAATTGAGCTTAAACCGCTTGATTGTGAATGATAAATGGTAGCTTACCATTCCATGAGAAAAGTGTGCAAATGAATGGATGTTACGCAATAACTTCTCTTCGGTTGATGAAATTTATAATTTCCCCACAAACGATCTAAAAGCACATTTCTAATTGCTGGAAAGGACTTTTTGGGTAGTTGGTTTGAGTTTAATTAATTTTATTAATTGCTCTTCGGAAACACATCTCGTTATGCTGTATCGAACGGAAACATGTAAGGGCTTGTGGTTTAAATTAATACTTAATTCATGGAACAGATTTACAATGTAAAATAGATTGTTATAACCTCAATCTTTGAGTTATGACTAACACTTATCACTTACTTGTAGAACAGTTAGTTATTATTTCATAATGTTTTTATTTTTAGCACTAATATTTAAATATGTTTACTTAATTTTTTCTCAAAACATTACATTAATTAATGCTATAACAGCAATATCAATTTTATTAAATAACATACTTTTATCGGTAATTAGATGTTTTAGAAGAATAACTTAAAAAAAATCTTTTGCCAAAACATCTCTACTTTATTGTGAACTTCTATTGTTATTGTGACATTTAAGGTAGAATGATGAAGGATCGCTTCGTTATAGGACACAAACGCAATTATAACGAAGCAATAAAACTCATATATCAAAAATATTATATTATACACCAATTATCAATAATAATTTAAAAAAAACGAAGCGCCATCCCATATGGGAAAATATTCGCGATATATTTTCTCTGATTTAAAGGTTTATATTAAAAATTAAAAAAAAGTTTTCAATTTATTTTCTTTAGAGCAGGCACAACACGTCACACCCGAGACGTGTGTTTTTAAAAAAACATTTTCAACATTCCATTTTTTAGCGTTTTCATTTTAAAATGGTGCGTACAACGATAGAAAATGTATCGAAAATTAAGAAAAGCATATATATTTAAGGATGTGAATGCTGTCCACCAACCAACAGATTACTTTCTTAGGTGTAACGCATTGGTGTGCGGAAAGAAACAAAAATGCTACAATTAATAATATTTTTTGCTTTTTTAGTCATAGCTGATAATAACATCTCAACTAACCAACTAACTATTATAAAATCTGTGAATAAAATAACATAACTGTTTGAGGCTGCAGGGGTTATTATTTAATTGGCCAAAGTTGGGACCATTTCTGTTTAAATTGAGCTAGAGTTTGCCGAGAAGGATTCCTTCCCATTTTCTGAGATCTTTCCAAACTGAAATCGATTCTGTTCAAAACTTTCTCGCCTATCTCACTGAAAGGTTTGCAAATGATTTACATTGAAAAAGTTTATCAATAAAATAATTTTAGAGTCACGATCAATTTTGACACGTTTCAGTATAACTTGAAAATTAAACAGAAATAACTTCTAATTTAAAGAGGAAATAAATGAAATCCTTTAACGTCTTTTGCTTACCTTAATTTTATGTTTGTTTGTGTACCTCCGTGTACGTAGTCTCTTTTTTGGGACCTCCGTTTAGTCCGAAATTGTGCACAATAATTTGCTAAAATGATTAATTCTTATTAACAAACTAATGAGCGATTGCCGTATAGTTTACTTTTACTTATTGTTTTTTTTAATACACACTTAATAAGATGATTAATTTTGATGGTTTAGAAGAAATTAATCAAATTAATCAAGTAAGCAGTATCGATTCCACAGTATTCTTGGTCCAATCCACCAATCGTCCGAAAACCCCTCGTAAGCTAATATGAATACTATCTACCCCATTTTCCCAACTTGTCATGACAAAGGAATGGTCGATAAGAAATAAAAAAACAACAACCACTAATCACCTGCAATCAACGGCACTTATTGGCTCTCAATTACAAAACTTCCACGGAGCTTTCCACACTTCATCAGCGTGAGTATTGTAATATCTAAAAACTTTCTCATCAAACATCCCGCCGACTACTAATGCCTGTGGAGTCATTTTCCATCTAATGCTTGGCAGCCAGCTGGAGCTGCTGGAGGGTTTTTTTTCGCGCTTAGCTACGGCAGAAAGTCACAGGGAAAAAGCCGTTCCAATGATGATGTTGGGCGGCATCTCGCGAAATGAAGATTGATGGTTGATGAAAAATTTGCAATAAACGAGACAGTGTTTCGTGTGCTTGAGGTAAGAGGTACATTGAGCCACTCTTACACTCCATTGATGCTGCCATAAATCGTTCGACGGTAGGCGAGTCGCAACTGCCAGTCTCAGGGGTGTGTACCGGATCGATCTATGTATCGATTTTCGGGTTGGAACAATTTGCTCGCTGTCCACGGAAACCCGGGGTACGGTTGTTGTTAGTCAATAAATTCTCCAACCCCCAATGTCAATCCAAGTGCAGTTGGGTGATTCCTCCTGTGGGAATGTTATGTATCGCGAAGGTTTATGTATGTGTTTGCATTAAATAGCACCACGTGTACGAAGGGTGATTGCCCTCGAAAAAAGGTAAAGATAAGGTTTGAAGAGGACTCGAAAATAAACGGACAATATTTATGACATATCATGCATTTGCGTTTGCCACTTTTCGATACCGAAACCTCAAAACAAACTGAATTTGGTAACAGCACCCTTCCCTAAGTGCTCTTGAATGACGGTTATTTTTTTTTTGCCATCACATTATTACCGCAAAAGACATAATGTGCAATTCGCTGCGCTGAAGTCCTAAAGATTTTCGGGTCGGCTTCTGTTTTTGGGGGTTTTCCGTTGGAGGCAAACATCGTAAATATGGTTTTATTTTCTATTGCCCCACAATCAAATAGCGGCCACTTGTGGTTGTCTCGATAAACAAAAGAGCGTATAGAAGAAAAAAAAATAAAATGGGAAAGCAAATTGAAGAAAAACAAATGCAAGCTTTAAAGCTTAAACGACCGCATTGCTCTTGAACGTTCGTTGGCGAGATGGCGAACGGTTGTTGCGCGCCATGTTGCGTACGCAACAGCATTTCCCCTGCAACGTCGCATAGAATGTTGGGTGTCATTCCCAGGCAGCAACCCAGGCAGCAAAATCGCCGATGTCGCATGAACTTTTGTATGGGAGCAACTTCATCCAATTTCTCATCATTATGCCAGCAACAGCAGCACGGTGGATGAGGTTCATGCGACGCGTCGCGTGGGGTGTCATGCAACATTCAAAATGAATCTCATCATTTTACCCCCACCCTTTCGGATAGTAAAAAATGACAACACGGAAAATTCTCTCTTCACTCTCTCGTTTTATTTACTCACCAATTTGCTCACATTATTTGCCCCTCTGTACTGCCGCCAGCTGATCCGCACCTCTTCGTACCGGTCGATCTTCCCTTCTATCGGCCTGCTTCAGCCGCGCGCGCTTGCGTTGACCTTCCCTCTCGTCCCGCGTACGTCTTCCTTCATCCACAAGGACGGGCTTCCTTGAAATTCCGGTGCACGGTGCTGGCGGCGTCCGTTGAAAGGCTGCAGGAGAAAACGAAAAAGAACACTTTTATTGCACACGTTCTCACTTGACATTTACACTAACTTACCGATATTTTCGCCGGCCAAATTTTGATCCATTTATGTGCACGAAAACTGCATTCTGGCCACCTGCATTCCCGCTCACTTCAGATGCATTCTCCGATCGGCAAATCGGTCACATCAGGATCCACCGGCTTCCGAAGATTCTACTGCAAACACAATTACATATTTTACTTCACTTTAGACGACTATGGACACACATAACTTTCAACTTACCATTAATGATATTTTCCGGCCATCGCTTTACCGATGTCCTTCTTGGTCCGGGATAATCCCTTTGCTGCCACTCCGCTTCGCCGTCCACCTTCGCACACACGCACTTTTTTACATTTGGCTTTCGAGCCTTTGAATTACTTCAACGGTGGACTTATAAACTTATTTTATTTACACTAACATATTTTCTAATTACCGCACCACGAGCTGAACCGAGTCCAGCAAAATCAAAATCTGTTTGCAAAACTGTCCTCAATTCGTCCAACAAGAGCGAGAAGAGAGCCAAAACAAATGGCACTATGGGGTATCTCAAATGAAGGATCAAAATTTTTGACCATAAAAATAATATCCATTATTCGACATAAAATTAATTGCGTAAATGGAAGAAATTATTGAAGGAGATTATTGTTTACCCCTTCTTAATAATTAAAATTAATTTATCATTGATAAAATCAATTTTACATGCTTAAATTTGCATAAAAACGAAATATTTGCTATAACAACTAATTTTGACCAGCTCCATTCTAATCCACGCCATTCACACATAGTGATCCTAATCGGCGCCATCATTTGATAACAGTCAATCAGGATGGAGCCAAGTACGATACATGGCCGACGGCGTGTGTGTGTGCGATGCGACACCGCGAAACCGTTCACTTTGTTGCACACCCGAAAATGAACAAGAGCGAGAAGAGCGAGAGGGAAGAAAAGCTCGTTTGGGCCAGAATGGGACGGGAATAGCTTGCAACAGCCGCTCTCGGGCGCGACACTTTCGTTCGTGGGTGCGCTGAGCCGCGCGGGGAAGAAATCCGACGTGAAACGCAGGGAAGTCATGCAACATTGCTACCTGGGTTTTAGGCAGATATGAAATCGATGGTAGAATTGAATTTTTAAATTGTTTTTAACATTTTAGGATAAAACCAATTATTGCTTTTTTTTTTGTTAAAACGGACAAGTTTAGTAAAAATAATAATTTTTGTTTCCATTTGTATCTTTTTCAATAATTCGTACAATTTGCTTTCCAAAAACATATTTTATTAAACATACTAAGGAAAAGAAAAATTACAATTTCCAAGCATTTATTTCCGGCAAAGCGAAAGTTAAAAATAAAGAGCAACATTTCACAGGTCGTGTAAAATTATTGCAAAAAACAGATATTTACCATCGGAAATTATTGAGCTAAACCGAATCCGCCCGTGAAGCACGGAGGCAAACATTACACCCCAGTCCACTTGTACCGGCTCGTAACCGAACATGTGTTTGAATGTTTGTAACCAACGAATGGGACCACTGCAAAGTTTATGATTTAAGGCAGTTCCACTTCGTGCCAGGCCACTTTTCGGAAAGGTGGAAGTAATTTGTTTGAGTAGTCTTTCGATCTAACTGCCTACCTATTCCGGCCCGTTACCGCTTCCCGTTGCTTTCCCATGTTTTTTGAGCCGTTTTAAGGGAAATGGTCCATTTTTCATGTATATTATGTCTATTAATAGGCTTATGTCTAAAATACGCTCCGCACAACGTCTCCAAACGACCCAATGCGGACGATTTAAATACTTCAGTTTCAAGTCATCACATTTTTGTTTTCATGAAGAAAACTTTAAATATGAGAATCAACGTAAAAACCAAATTTGTACAGATTAATCTTAGAATAAACATTCCTTTACTGAATTTAAAGAAAAATTCCCTCACCAGAGTAATGTACCACTAAACGCTAGATTAACCGTATCGATCCCGATTAATTGGCCAAGTGGCTACTTATGGGAGTTTCGTTGGCTTCATTCGATTAGCAGGCAGCGTACGATGATTTATCTTTCCGCTCTTGCAGCCATTGAACTGCTGAAAGTTAAAACGAAAAATTTCGCAGGAAAATGGCACGAAGAAGTACCCAGTCGACTGTCGGCCATGGCTCGGCCATACGATGTGAAACCAAGACCGTTCCGAAGAATGGAAAATCGAAGATTGTGTTTCATACGGCGCGTGTATGTGTGTGTGTACGTACTTTACAGCATTGAACTCCGAACCGGATGGAAAACCTTGCACGAAATCGTCATTCCATGTGTACAACTATGCAAATATGCTTCCGGGCATTTTATGGCCCGTTTGCTGAAGCGATGAATTTTACGATGCTGGCCAGTTGCCAGTAGAAGGTGCCGAAAAGTAGTGCATGCAAGTATTTTAAGAGAGTTGACCATCGTATTGATCAACCAGATGATAGAATAATACAGAAAGTAAGGCATTGAATTGTAACACAACGTACCACGGGGTGCTCAACTGATACCCAAAATAAAAAAAAATAAAAAACAATATTGAAGACATATTTATTTACACTGTTTATTGAGTGTAAATAAATGTGAAAATTAGCTTCGAACTTCGAATTAATTACTCGGATGTAATTTAGAACGGCAATAAGTAACACTAAATAAGATAATTACATTTAGACATCACAAAGAAGTTGTGTTCTGTATTGGTTTAGTGAGATCATTTTTGTGGAAAAATTATCCCAAAACAAATAAATTCAAGTAAACTAAAATAAATTTCTTTAAGCTCTATATAATTTAGGAGCGAATATACAGAATGTTTAATATGAGCACCTATGATAGTTTGAAACGATATTTAATATCAATATAAAATACAATAAATGATCACTACTTAATATAATTAAGAAAAGCTATTAAAAAGCTTTAGGACTAGAGCATTTAAATAGTGATATGGGTTATTGTAAGAAGAAAATATAACAAACTAAGCCAACAGAGGATTTAAACACCATATAAAGAATCTTAAATAATGCTCATAAGCGATGAAGAAAGCTAAAATAAAAACCAATACAAAAATAAGACAAATGCATTTGAATATTTTGACCAATTAGTATGAAACATTATAAAATTAAGAATAATTAACTAACAATAGATGTTTTTATATTTATAAACTATGTTTCATGTTTTCGTTCGTTAAGGTAAATATTTCAAAACAGTACAGTCCGAACAAAAAGGAACTTTAAATACCTTTTCAACCAGTCTGAATTGATTTTTTTAACGGTTCGATAACCCTAACCCTTACAGATTTTTCATAAATATTAATATTAAAATAAATACCTTGAATGTAAAGTTCCATGCACAAAAAAGAAAAAAAGAAAACATAACATCAAACAAGCACCCCTCAATGTACTAGCTTGAACTTTCCTTCTAACATCTCTTTTATGCTTCTTTTTCACTTTCCTTATATCAAATATTGTGAATAACATATTAAAAAAAAAACCTATAAGCAAAGAAACAATCTTCAACCGTGCTCGAAACTCATCTGCGTGAGGGCAATCGTACAACGCTTCATTGACTTCAGCACATATTACTCCGGAGCATATTGCGGAAAACGTGTACCAGCAGCAAGCATTTGCATACCCATCGAAAGAAATCATAATGGTGCGTATCCGGGGAAGGCTACCAGTAGCCAGTGACCTTAACCGGATCGCGCATCTGGGTAACGACGGCGATGCAGTAATTTCCATCGCAAGTTCTTTGCTTCTTCATTCGCAGACTACGAATACGAGTACAGACTGCAATCGATCGATGCGAATTTAATTGCCCTCATCATAAACACCTACCACCGACGAACAAGTTCGTACAATTCGGTAGCAATTCCAGCCAGAAACTTTGGTCTTGCTGTGCGTATGGGGTAAGTGTACGATTTCTTTTGCTCTTTTGATGATAAAGTGAAAAAAAATGGTTAAGCACCGGATTCAGGACTGAGCAATAAGCGGAAATTGCGAAAAAATCCCCGTTTTAATGATTATGGTATGTCGGTAGGTGGTATGGACGGTGTGCGCTGGTCCCGGGTTGATCGATCCCCTCGATCGTACGATCGTCGTGCTTCAGTGAGACTAACATTGGAGGTTTTCGTCAGTCTTTCTAAAATAATAGGCAAGAAAAAACATTCAATGAGAGCAATATTTCTATAATGCGTGACCTTTGCATAAACAAAACAAATATCGGTCAATAGAAAAATATATAAAACACTAAGTCAAGTTTCATGAGCGTGAAACAAGCGTAAAAAAGTGCTGATGTTGGTGTACAACATAGAGGCTACTAATTGCTATTTAAAAACCTAATTCGAGCACAATCGTTTTATGGCATTTGGCAACAATTTTGGTACGAATAACACATAACGTATGTATCAAAAAAAAAACTGATTTTAGCTATTTTTTATACGAGTTCTTTGCCACTAATTGGAAGATTCTTTGTTTGTTTTGTTTAATTTTTTGCGCCAGCTCTGCCAATTGTGGACAGATCAAATTTTATAACGATATCATTTAATTTGTAACAGCCGTAAAGAAACAATCAAGCAACTGCGGTCGTTGGTTTGTTTGTACTGCAGTGTCTACACCGGAGTGAATAAGTTTTATGTGTCCTGAGAAAGATGTCACCATTAAGTGCGGCAGAAACAAACGATAAAGATCGAAACAAAGTGACATCAGCATTGCATCGGGTGCTTGGAGTTGCCGACCAAACGTGGAAGAAGTATCTGGACAAGATTAAAATGTTTATGCAGAAACGCCAGTGGAGCCAGACTTATCTTAGTAGAAGGCATCGAGAAGGAGCCCGTGAAGGGTCTGATAAAATATTTCTTTTCGACGAAGCGCAACGTTGGTATCTTGATGGATGACGACACCTACTGGACACTGAAAACCAAAGACAGGCGTAAGGGTCGAGCAGTTTACTTCCTCCATCAAGAAGTTAGGCGTCGACGACTCCTGTTCTATTTTCCTGAAGTATGTCCTTCAGTGGTGGACGATCTGTAAAAAGCGAATGTTCTTTCCTTTTTACAGAATCTTTCAGAAATTTCCTCTTTAATTCAGCTTAAACTACCCATGCCAAGAAATCATTGGAGAATATTGGTTGATTAAAGATAAAGGTTTTTGTGGAGGACTATCAAACCTCGAGATGGCCTTCAAATGTTGCCTAAAGATATTTTTTTTTGTATACCTCATAAGAAGAGTCATGACGTGACCAACAATATCTTGACTGAAACGGTGTGGAAGTCGATCGTCAAAAAAGTATACTAAATGCTAAGGTTTTGACCAACGGTTTCTAAGGTCGGACGGTAAACAGTCAAAGTTTTTTATTTCCTGGAAGGCTTTTCAAATACAGGACTCAAAAAGTCTTCGATGCATTTAGTATTCTTTATTAGGTTTCTTTCCGTCATCATTCTAATCAATCATGTTTTTTTGCTAAACTTCATTGCTAAGGGGTTTTTTTTCTATTTATTTTAGCACGAACTAAGGAATATGCTAATCGATTGATGTTTTGAAGTTTTACCCACACTCATTGAACAAGTGAAAGAATAGCAAACAAAAAATCTCCGGCTCAAAATAGCACTCCAAACCTAATGATCATCGTCATCCTCACTAAAAGATTTACCAATTCAAATGCCAAAAAAAGGGTTACCGGGCTCCAATGTCAATAGTTACGAAGGAATCGTTACAGAATTTTTGACCTTCGCCTTCATTTCCAAAAAGTTGCCCTGCAGCAACAGGCTTACCGGAAACTAATTGAAAATAAATCCTGCGCCAGATTTTGCAACCTTTCCTTCTCCCATTCCTGGGTAGAAATCGATTTTGCAATGGGTTGGGGAAGAGATTACCAAACAACCAACAACCATCGAAGTTTCAACGATTGTTGGCTATTGTTGGGCCACGGACAGATTGGCAGCTAAACGGTAGACTGATGTGGGGAAGAAAGTGGTAGAAAAATGGGGGTCTGGTTCGCTATTCAATTTGATCGCATTTTTCCCATTTTGATCACATTTCCCACAGGTTGTGGAGTTCTGTAGGCAGAATCACTACTAGCTGCAATGGGCAGGGAAGTTACAAGTGACAAATTTTATGGGTTAGCATTAAAAGCTTGCACCACCGATCAGGCAACACACAGCAGGGACAGTTTATTATTTGAATCCCAGCGGAGGGAAGATGTTGTTGTTAGTGCTGGTAGCCTTTTTGTGGGCAGAACTCGAAGCGTTTTCGGAGATTTCGTACCAGCAGGAACACATTTACGAGGGAACTGATTCAACGGGCTCCTGGCCCTTTTTGGGTGGACAATTGTAGCATTAGAAATGCAAATTTAATAGCAAAGAGGTTCTCTTGTTATTCGTGAATATTGGACAAGTTTTGTGTCACAAAGTGGGGAGCTTTTTTTTAAAGCTTTGTACTGCACAAACTGATGAAGTACGGCATTGATAGTTAAATTTAATTAATGCACACCATTGGGTTTATGTGATGAAGCGATGAAATTAAAAGAAACATCTGCAATGAAATCATAATTGGATTGTTGTTATGTTTAATGGTTGTTTTTTTTTTCTCAAAAAGCTTTAAGTGTAAGTAAAATGTAAGTAAAATGAATCACCATTCCTAAATTTCGTAGGAAATTAAATATTTATGCAAAAAGTTTTCCACGATTAATGTATATTTATTAAAAAAAAACTTTGCTTCTACAGGTGACAAAACTTTCAAGCTGAAAAAAATATGGAAACATTTCCATGAAGATTTTTCCTTTATTTACAAACATTTTTTTTTAATTAAGTAATTAATTTATTCTACAAAATATGGAGTCAGCTTGGAGCATGGAAAAATATTTCCGCATAGTATGGAAAGGGAGGATCGAGATGGAAACAGTTGATAGGGAAATGGAAAGATGACAAAGGATGTTGCTAGCTGTACGTCCGAGATTAACCTCGTTTTTTCCAGTCGTCGTTGGTATTAGGTCAGTAAAGTTTACACTGTTATACACGTCATTGATCAAGGGTTACCCTCAGAACTGGTTCGAACTGGTTCACAATATCGGGTGTATAACGACAGTTAGGAAGCGTGCTAGTCACGTGTGACTTTAACGAGTTCCCAAATGGGTTGTGAAACTTTCTATCTTTCCGGTCGTTGGCGCAAGATAGGGAAAAGGGCCAACTCCTTTTCAACCAAGGGTCTACATGGCGTAATATCATCAAACTATAATACCGTAGGAGGATTGTAATAAGAGTAGTTTTCCTTTTTTTTATCTCGTGATAGTTGTCCACGTAAAACTTAAACGGTTGAATATAGCATTACTAAAAAATGTATTATTTAATCAGATACAATTTTAAATTTAAGCTCTTTGTCTTCTCGGCTTTCTAACGGGATCTCGGATTACTAACATCTTGATATCTTGAGTCTAATATTACCGAAATTCTTATACTCCGGGCTACCGTAGCTGGTGTGGACTAACAGCACGGAATTATTATTTTTATTCTACATGAACAAAACCAAATGAACCAGAAAATTTATATATTCTTATAAAAAAATTTGTAACAGTTGTTTAAGTGTAAATAAAGCAAAGTTTAACACTAGAAATACCAAGCAGTTTAAGCGTTTTTATTGTTCAATACTAGGTATATAAGTAATTTCGAAGAGTAGAATAACATTTTATTGCTTTTTGAAGTTGGTGTTAAAAATAAGATAATCCAAAGTTATGCATTATTTAACTCCAAAAATTATTTTTGATACAAATGAAGCGTTGCAGTCAAAATACTGATCCGGTAGAACTAGTGTTAAATAAATGAAATAAATGCAGCAGACAAAAACTGCATTTATTTTTTAAATTTAGAAAAAAAACTTTCATTATTTGAATATTGATTATTAAAAGTTTTAAATTACATTGTATTAAATGTAAAAAAAAACGCTTAGAAGTAAAATTTGATTACAACTGACTGATTGAAGTTAGGAGTTATTTCATCCATATTCTCCATCTTTCCTTCCTAACAAGGACATACCTTCATTCGTCTCTATTTATCCAGGAACCATATTTCATTTCCATCCGAAATCGAAGGTGATTAGCAATCGTTTGTGTGCCACGGAAAATCTCACACACTCCAATTCCCACAAATCGAGAATTCACACGTGTTCGTGTCAATATTTAGTCAAATGTGAAACACGCTTCACCCATTCATCACGTTGAATCACCAGATGTCTGCATGTGTACGATTTTCACTTCCTGCTTCACTAGAACGGCCGTCTATTCCCGGCCCCTGTGCCATTTCCACATTCCATTGCTTTGCCTTCGGGTGCACCATTCGCGGCACATTGACCGAATCCGACGGGATGCGGGTTTTCGAATGTTTTGCGTTTTGACAGAATTATGGCAGTAGCACTTGGTTGGGCCGTCGAGTGTGTGTATCTGTGGGTGGACCACACCAGCAGATGGGATTTTACCTCGAAAACACATCAACCGGCTCTGTAACGGATCGATTTCCTCTCTGTGGCTGTGGCACAAATGGCCAGGGCGGTATGTGCGTTTAATTGATTCCATCTCGTTCTCGCGCATTTCCTTCACTCGCCTTCACTTTTCCCGGTGGCAGTGGTGCAGTGGAAATGGTCAGCACGGAAATTGAAAACCTTGTAAACACAACAGTGTGACCCACACGGTGGCACGGTGTATGTGTGCAGTACACCGCGTGTACACGAGCAAGTGGAAATGTTTCCGCCACAGGGACACGTATGGCGCCGGTAAACCGATGACAACTTTGCAGTGCTGAAAACAGAAAACCCCATCCGAGGCGGTTTGAAATGTACCGCATAATGACCGTCAACGATCCATTTCAAAGTCGATCAGTGGCACTGTTTATATGTGTGAAATGCCGATCCGGGCGGTGGGCAATAAGCGCTACGGTCGCGAAATAATTACCTTCCCACACTAATCCATTCCCATCGTTTACAGCTAGAACGTTTTGGGTAAATATTTAAACCGAACTGACGGTATCTATCAAGCAGCCGCAATAATAAATTACCATCTGTTTTATCATTTGCAAAAAAGCAAAATTGCACTCAGTAATGATTCGAATTGGGTGCGCATTTCACTCGTTTTTGTTCATGGAACCATCACTTAAAATCACATACTTTAACTACCGCCTAAGTAGTTTCACGTACACAAAAAGTAAAGTTTATGTTTATCATTGAAAACGATTCTTTAATTTTGCTCCCCATTAAAGTGGGACGGGGAAGAAAATAAACCAATGTTCAAGCATGATAAATGTAGGTCCCTACGAATTAGGTCAAAATTTGAATCCGTGACCGTGCTATTGGTTAAGTATTTTCAACGGTTAAATAAACCATAACCTACACGTTCAACACTATTGATTTTGATGGTTTCGTTGTTTACTCAGATTGTTGATGGTCTTGTTGCAAACAAATCGATCAAAAGGACAAATCAAAACTTGGCATGATGAAGATGATTTTAAGCTAAATCAATATCCGGGTTCGTGGGATAGCTCTTTTCGATTAATTGCAATTGTTTATGCTACTTTCAATTATTATAATGTACCTCTTTAATCGAAAGATTAATTAATCTTCAAAGTTTCACGATTTTATTAAAATCATGTTTTTTGTTAATATTGGTAGTTAAAACTTTTGGGTAAATTTGAAATAATCTAAAATCCGCTAGCTTTCGATCGCATAGAACGATTCTACTAACATGTTCTATTTTAGCAACTACATTTCTAAAAAAAAGAAATTTTAGTTAAAACAAAACAAAAATAATGCAAAAAACAAAAAAAAATAAAAATCCTACCTTAATAAATAAGATTCCTATCTTAAAAGTATAATTTTTTTACTGGGGATAATTCTTTACACTAGGGATCAGTGACTCTGAAAAAAATGAGTGTCTCGAAAATGAATGGCACTCCCGAACACTGAACCGTTCTGATTGAATTTCAAAATGATGGTTAATGTCATACGATTGATAATTGGAGTTTTCATTTGTATTTTTTTCATTTTTTTACAATTTTTTGGACTACATTTCGCATATACAGTGCGTAGTGTATTAACAAATTCGCTTAAATTACAGAAGACAGATCGTGTCCGTTACAGTTTTAGGAACATTAGTAAAGTACAACTTTAATCGTAGACCACTGTAAATGGGCAAGCATTCGTTTTCTTCTTCTTCTTCTTGGCCTGTTCAGGGTCGCTCGTCGCGTCGACATGGTCATGTCGCCAATTAGTTTCCAGGAAACTCGATCCAGGGCTACAGTCCTCCATCCACGGCTGCATCCGATCTCCGACAGGTTCGACTCCACCTGATCCAGCCAACGAGCTGACTGTGCTCATCTGCGTCTCTTGCCGAACGGATCGCTGACGAGCACCTTCCTGGTGGGGCATTCCGGCTTTGACAACCGTCAGAATATCTGCACCGCCGAACAGCTCAGCTTGCTCGTGGTTCATTCTCCGTCTCTACACGCCCTGCTCGTACACACCGTCAAAGATAGTCCTTAGCACCCGCCGTTCGAAAATGGCGAGTGGCTTGGCGCCCTCCATTAGCATAGTCCAGGACTCGTAGAGGACTACCGGACGTGTCAGTGTGCGATATATCGTGGATTTCGTGTGCTGCTGGAGTCTTCTGGATCGCAGGGGTTTGTGGAACCCGTAGGAGGCACGAGTTCGCTTCGGATATGCGCCTTCGGATTTCGTTGCTCATGTTGTTGTCCGAAGTTACGATCGTACCAAGGTAGCAGAACTCCTCTACCACCTCGAGATCGTCGCCGTCAACTGATACTCTGCTCCCGAGTCGGGCTCTATCACGGCCAGAGCCTCCGGCAAGCAGGTACTTTGTCTTTATCGCATTGATCCTCAATCCAATTCTGTCGGCTTTGCGTTTCAGTCACGTGTACGCGTCGCACACCGCCGTAGATGTCCGTCCGATAATGTCAATGTCATCCGCGAATGCGAGAAATTGGAGAGAACGGGTGAAAATCGTGTCCTGGATGTTGAAGAACGTTATTCGCATGACACCTTCCAGAGCGATGTTAAACAGCAAACAGGAGAGTCCGTCCCCTTGCCTCAGACCCCGGTGAGATTCGAACGATTTCGACAGCATGTTCGATACTCTGACTTTGCACTGCACCCCATCCATAATGGCCTTCAACAGCCGTACCAGCTTCCCTGGGAATCAGTACTGCTGCATGGTGTACCATAGTTCGGTCCGATCTATTGTGTCGTACGCTGCTTTGAAGTCAATGAACAGGTGGTGCGTAGGGATCTGGTGCTCTCGGCACTACTGTAGGATCTGCCGTTTAGTAAAGATTTGGTCAGTGGTCGATTTGCCTCCAACAAATCCAGCTTGGTAGTTTCCGATGAAATCAATGACAAGGGGCGTAAATCTGCAGAAGAGTGTTCGGGACAGGATCTTATAAGCAGCATTCAGGACTGTGATGGCTCGGAAGTTAGCACAGTCCAGTCTGTCGCCCTTTTTGTACGCTGGGTGTATGACAACCAGTTTCCACTCGTCCGGTAGTTCTTCATGGTCCCAAAATCCTTACGATCTGTCGATGCATAATGGCGGCCAATTTCTTCGGGCCCATCTTGGCCAGTTTGGGCACCAGACCATCGCTGCCACTTGTTGTTTTTCAGCTGTTTGATGGCACTGATGACTTCGTCCAAGTAGGCGGGGGCACTTCGTCATCCTGCTGGCTGACGTAATACTGCTCTCCTCTGTTTACCTGCCTCCGGTTCGGTCTCTCCTGCATCTGCTCCATTCAGATGTCTGTCGAAGTAGCACTTACACCTGTTGATCTTATTCATGATGACGCAGCTTATTGGCTACGCACAGTTTCTGGTGTAACTTAACCATAATCAGGAAATGGTCTGAGTCGACGTTTGCTCCCCTGTACGTACGTACGTCAATAATGTCCGAGAAGTGCCTTCCATCGATGAGAACGTGTTCCAACTGGGAATATGTCTGCTGTGGTGATCTCCAGGTGTAGCTGAAGCGAGGTGCGTACTGGAAGAAGGTGTTACGACTGGTCATGTGCTTGAAGAAAGCAAAATTTATTAGGCATAGGTATTAAGTTCTTCCCGAACCCCCTGTCTCGTCGGAGGGCCTACGCATCCTAGCTGTTTTAGGTTGTGTAGGATAACCCATCTTCCCAAGGGGTTGGGTTTTCCCTTAAACCCAAGCTCAGATATTTGGAGAGATATGTTACCCATCTGTACGCCGTGGACGTATTGAGTCGGAGTATGGTATGGAGTGTCTATATCATCCTTCTAGAAGCTTCGGATCCATACGCATATCAGTGCGGTATTGCTAAATAAACTAACAACAGAACAAACTTATTGTTATATTAATCGCTCATTCTAAACCAATTTTTCTTTCAATGAAAGCGATTTAATTGCTAAATGAATGACCACTTTAAATCGCTCGGTATGAAATTATAAAATTTGATAGGCGAGCACTGTGCCGAGTACCACAATTATTAGCAGAAATCGAAAATGTATCTATTTATAATTTTTTGTACAATCAAAGATTAGTATTTATTCGTACCTTCCGTATTGGCTTTCGAATTAAAAAGAACCTTTTCTTCTCATTTCTTCCCGTGAGCCAGTGCTTACAGCGCTTTTCCACGTGGCTTACGTATATGGTAACCGCTTCTCTACTCTAGCTGCCTCTATACTATCGGGTTGGATTCTTCTTGGTTATCGTTCCCGCTGCTAATCTTGTTCACAACATAACTTTTGATGTTACAACAAGTTCAGGTCGAGCAGAATTTTGTCATACACAAGCTCACGAACACGTTTTGCTATCATAAAATCAAGATGGTTGAAGTTGGGATCCTCTACAACGGTCATGGAAACGAGATTCGGTAGCTCACTCGATAATCGTACAACATTAGCTGGATCTATTAACCAATCGTTTAGGCTGTGAAATATCACAACTGGTGTAGTGACAGCGGACAAATTGTATTTCGGTGGATGTTCACTTCCATAGGCCGCAAGATTCAGTCCCTTTCGCCCGTAGTCAAACTGTTGAAAACAACCGCAATGGTTCAGCTGACCGAAGTGTTGCAGCTGTTTGCTTGATGCTCCGGAAGGATAATGTCCAGCAATCACCTGCTGTGCTAGCTAAAACATAGACACAAAAGAATGGTTACAAATACGAACTAGCGCAAAGTGACTGTACAACAAATTGGCCATCCTACCGGATCCGTTCCATTCGGATTGGGTCCAAATAACAGTTCGAACAGTTGAACACAAATATTCCGCGCTTTGCGTGCTGGACAGAATGTTCTCTGCAGTACGTACTGTGCCTTCTTGTGGGGTAACACCTGCCATAGTCCCATAGTGTCTAGAAAATACTTGATGGCGTTAATGTTATCTGCGATCCATCGAATGATAGGACTTCGGATGTGCTCCGCATATACAGCCGCTGATAGAGCGTACATTCGGCTAATTTTTTCATTGTACTCTGGCCGACTGGAAGCCATCACGAAGAACACAGTAGTTCCCTGCGAAAACCCAATGTAATGGAGGCGCCTTGTACCGGTCACGTGCAAGATGTGATCGATCGTGGCCGGCAGATCGTAGTAGCCCATCTCGTGCCAGGTGTAGTCCCAGTACGCACGCGAGTCAGGTGATAGGGTGGTGTGTCGACGAGAGTATCGATTGCCGCGCAGATCCGCCATCCATACATCATGGCCCTGATCAGCCAACAGATAGGCGAGACTATTGTTAGGTCCGATGATAAGAAAATCGGCAGAACTAGCAAACACTCCGTGCACCAGAAGTTTCGGAAGCGATTGATTGGTTGGTTTATCCTTGGGAGGAATTCTCGTTAACGCCAGCACGTATCCGTCGTCGGTGATAACTTCGTGTCGTTCGATTGGGTATCCATATTTATAGATCAGTTCAGACTATTAAGAAGAAACAGAACGAGCTTTAATAACAACAGGTTACAAATTCTCTAAATCTATCGTATTTTACGCAGAATTGAATATTGGGCTATACAAATGAGTAAAGCCAAGAAAAATCAAATGTGTTCTTCTGTGCTTATAAAGTGTAAATAAAAGAAGGGTTATTTGCCCAACATGATGCACGATGTTCGATACACGATCTTCGATGTATTAAACCGAACCTTTAAGCATGAGGCCACGCGACTTACAATATTGTTTCAAAATGAATGAATTGAACTAATGAAAAAATGTTTGACTGTAAATTGAACAATTGAACTTTGTTACATGTATAAATACATAAACTCAATGTCAGTGGTATTATACAGTTTACTGAGGTTTACAGAGAAAACGTTAATGCTACAACCATTTTCGATTCTTCTCTAGTTAAAGTGCCCACGTTTAAGAATAAGAAAACATTCCACTTTTGCCACACATTTTATTGTTCAATTTGAAAGCAAAAGTCTCATAGCAACTGTAACTTCATTATTTACAGACAATTGTGTAGTAAATAAATATTTTATTTTTCTCGGGTTTGCTTGGCAGGCCGATGATTTACCGTCTCGTTACTGCACGTGCCCAGCGTCACCGATTTCGTATCCATTTCTTCGATTTCGTGACCCAAACCTTCAGCCAAATATTTTCCTCTAAAATGATACCATTGTCCCAATATAATCCTTATCTATTACCGACGCATGAAGCGCCACCTGGCGTCCAATAGCAACACCGTCTGCCGGTGATGATCTACGGATTGATCAGTTTATAGATCAAGTGATATCCGATGATCATAACAAACGACAGGCACGCGAAACGCATGCTAAACGTGCCAACAAATCCATTAATGGTTTCTACGTTCCTACTTCAATTCGTAAATCCGCTCAATTTTTGATCAGTTTTTAGAATAACAGTATTAACACTGTGCACGAGTTCTGGTCGGAAAAAATATATGTATGTGTGTTACAATTATAGTATCAGATTATTTTTATGCATTATATTGTACCACTGCAATATACATATACTCAACGCTGAAGCTTTTTCGATAATTCCATCACTGTTTTAGATATATTTATGGTTAATCAATATGATTTCTTGTTACACACAACTTTTTAAAGACTAGACGGCTCTATAGCTACATATGTATTACGCTGTAATCTCACCGTCTCCAACATTCCGTCTTCTTCGTCGATCGCAAAAACACTCTCGTATCCACCGGTAGTAACACGCGTACTCGCCACCAACGGGAGAACCATTACACATAACACCCAAAACCATCGTCCGTTAGTGCTGGGACTACTCGCAAAGAACGTACTCCACCTCACAGGGCAGACGCGGATTGTATTTCCGTAACGAACCACGGTCATTGTAGCACAGACGCATACTAATCGCGCATAAGTTTGCCTCGCTGGTTATACTTTCTTCAGCTGCCAGACGAATGCAGTGGTAGCGTCACTATGTGGTGTACGCACCACATTCAAGGTAAACAGGATGGCACCGAAACTCCCCATATCAATCGATTCTGAATTCGACTCGAACAGGTTTTCAAACATCACCGACGCACTTCTTGCATACGTTGAACATAGGTTTCAGCATCACTTCCACATTGGCACTTTGTCCGATGGGGATTAGAAGCGTTGAGTTATCGAACAACGAAAATATCTGTGTTCTAAGCACATCATCCTGCTCTTAACGTTAGAAATATTGTAAACTGTATCCGCCTGAGTATTCTATCTGACTGAAATCTCATCAGCCTCCAGAAAGACGTAATGAAAACATTTTAATACTTATCATTGTCTTTCTCTCTTTCTTGGGCTGCTGATGGTCGAGCACGTCGCGAAGACATAGCCAGGTCGCCAACGTCGACCTGACAAGCACCTTCCTGGTGGGGCATATCTGCATCGCCAAACAGCTCAGCTAGCTCGTAGTTCATTCTTCTTCTCTACACGCCCTGCTCGCACACACCGCCAAAGATAGTTCTTAGTACCTACGTCCTCCATTGGCGTCCTCCATTAGTATAGTTCAGGACCCGTAGAGGACTATCGGACGTATCAGTTTGCGATATATCGTGCATTTCTTGTGTTGCTGGAGTCTTCTGGATCGCAGGAGTTTGTGGAGCCCGTAGGAGGCACGATTTCCTTTTCCGATTTCCACGCCTTCGGATTTCGTTGCTCATGTTGTTGTCCGAAGTCACGATCGTACCAAGGTAGCAGAACTCCTCTACCACCTCGAGATCGTCGGCATCAACTGATACTCTGCTCCCGAGTCGGGCTCTATCACGGCCAGAGCCTCCGGCAAGCAGGTACTTTGTCTTTGTCGCATTGATCCTCAATCCAATTCTGTCGGCTTTGCGTTTCAGTCACGTGTACGCGCCGCAGATGTCCATCCGTTGATGTCGATGTCATCCGCGAAGGCGAGAAATTGGAGAGAACGGGTGAAAATCGTGCCCCGGATGTTGAAGCCCGCGCTTCGCATAACACCTTCCAAAGCGACGTTAAACAGCAAACAGGAGAGTCCGTCCCATTGCCCCTGAACCCGAACTATTTTGACAGCATGTTCGATACTCTGACTTTGCACTGCACCCCATCCATAATGGCCTTTAACAGCCGTACCAGCTTCCCTGGGAATCAGTACTGCTGTATGGTGTGCCATAGTTTGGTCCGACCTATTGTGTCGTAGGCTGCTTTGAAGTCAATGAACAGGTGCTGCGTAGGGATCTGGTGCTCTCGGCACTACTGTAGGATCTGCCGTTGAGTAAAGATTGGTCTCCAACAAATCCAGCTTGATAGCTTTCGACGAATTCTCAAGGGGAGCGAGTCTGTGGCATGGGCAAATATTATCAAGTTTAAATAAAAAAAAACGAAATCTACTCAATGCTTGCGCTTTTCAGTGCAAAGTATCGTGACCTGCTAACGCCTTTCTCAATGGTTATTCGGGCTTTCAAGGCACAGGATGCTAATAGCGAGGTCAATCGCTTGAAGATCTAATTGAAACTGAAATATCTTTATTCAACACTGCAGTCTTCAATAGTCAGTTCGAATTGTCCGTTATTTTGTGAGGTATTTCCTGATACATATTTCGTGTTGATTTGTTTTGTGTGTATTTGCTCTACAAAATGTAGACTGTTATAAAATTTTCGAACGTCACATAATTTAAAGCTTCATTTAGACACGTTTGTCGCAGTTTTCACTTTTCCTTCACGGGCCGCATGTATGCAATGTCTGCACTAGCGAGTCTTAGTGTTTCATTCGCTCAGTAGATTGATTCCGATTCAATGGTCTTAAAACAACAATTTGTCTCCAAAAAGATAGCAAAGGTACCCATAAAATATCAACCATTTATATTTCGTTAGTTAGTTCATGCCCCTTTCTATTGTTAAACCTTAAAGAACGCCTAGGGCAAGAAGTGCTTTGTGATGGATAGGAAAATATTAGAATAATAAAACGTAAACGAAACAGGCTGATTGCTTCTTCATGGCAGTAAATTTGTTTGTTTGCATTTGCTTCATTCACCGTTGAGGTTGATTCGTTTCGGCGACTGATTTTTGCCAGGCTCTTATCTTTACTTCCTCTCCCCGATCGTTTAACTCCATACTATCCTTCGTTACCAAGTAAACACGCCTGTTCCTGAAGGCCTCTACACTGAATCATAAATAGTATGAAGGGGCGAGTAAAAAAAAAAAAATCCACCCACCTACGAGTCCATTTTTTCCTCGTGGGACAAGAATAAACGGTCGTATTTTCTATGTTTGTGTGTATGTTGTTTTTTTTACTCATGTCATTCTACTCAATCTTCTCAGTGTCTCGTCTCGACACTCGGAAAAAGGATCAAGATTGCTCGTCATTGTTAGCCCTGAAGGAAGTATTGGGCATGGGGTTTTGTATCGATTTACGAAGCGGGAAACACTTGTCCGGACGATCCTGTTTTTGGGTCTGCCAATTTCCCTGGTGGTGTTCGTTGCAAATTTCTAACTTAGAGACAAAATAAAAACCGAAACACAATCAAACACACACGCACAACATCCTCGCAGTGCTAAAACAAAAAAAAAAAAGATGATGATGAACCGACGGAAAAGCTTTCGCCAGAGACGACAATATTGATTGCATGTTACGTCAGCTTAACCGGACGGCCGAGAAAGACCGTCATCAAACAAGGGATCGTCGAAAAAACGGGGAACGGACAAATGCCCCCGAGGTGGGTTGGTTGACGTTTTTCTAGACTATATCAATCTTACGGTTTCCTGTAAACTCATCCAACTTTACCCTTTCACTACTCTGGGCTGTGTTCCCTCTTATCAGCGTGCAACATCCGGTTTGCAAGTCGGCTAACAAATCGGAACCGCTTTAAGAAACTAACAAATATCGCGCACACACACACACACACCCACGCATGGTGGGAGTTTGAGATTGGTTGGGTGGATGAATTTGCCCATCCGATCCGATGAAACCTTGAACAACGCATCAATGGAGACGCCACATACATATATTACATTGTTCACCGAAAGCTACCGTCTGCAAAAGCCACACTTCCACTTCCACGGACCGAACTGATTGCGTGTTATTGTACCTATGTGCTGATCGATCGAGTGGTTCCGATCCGATGAACAAGCAATGTTTTGCTAACATAATAACTAACAATTCAATTTGATTGGCACGACGTAAATTTGCTGTAATTTGCCTTTCCTGCCGAACCTCTCTGCTAAATAAAGATCAGGGTAGCAAAAACTTCAAATACACTCGTTTTGGGTTTTTTTCCATCCCGCAAGTTAAAGGCTTCAAATGTGGGCTTGTGGGCCACACAAAAATAAACAAATCTCAAAATACATTATGAAGCAGCAAGCAGCCGATATCATTAATCATTGTTGTTAATATGCGTTTTTGTGTTATGACATTCGCATTGATAAATGATTCTACGGCTAAAAAGGTAAGCAGCAAAAAAATGGTGAATGATTTGGATGATTGGATGATAGAAATGTTTTTGCTACCGATACCCGGTACACTTACCAACAATCGGAAGATGAGGAATGATGTAGCTTTTTATTCTTTCGTACATGTTTGCCCAAAAACTATAATAGCAGCTCAGGTGACTTAACAGCTTAATGGCTGTTAAAAAAAAAACAGAAATTGACTTGTTAGGAAGCGTGAGGACACAATCAGACCTGAAACACTTCATCGGCAAACAATTGAATGTTTGCACATGTACGGATTGAGAATACCGATTACCGTGCGGAAAACGATTTCTCATGTTATCACTTTGTCGAAATTGTTTTTCACCCTTAAAATCATACACGCAAAACCCGAACTCAAGCCGATATTTCTACCGCATGCCTGTTGGAATTTGTAAATTTTCCTGCGAAACGATTGAAAGGAAATATCCGCTTTTCTGATTAAATTACCGTAGCGTGGCTTCGTGGTAGCGCACGGAATGAAATATCCTATTTTTTCCCACGAATGGAATCGGCAAATCGGCAGCTAAAAAGACATGTGAGCGTGCCGCGCGCGCGTAACATAAAATTCCACGAAACTTCCAAGTCGAGTGGCTCACTAATCTTGTCTGCTAAAACACAAGGATGTGCCAACGGATACCGAGCAGGTACAGAGAGGAACGGCTGGCAAACATCGAACGAGAGAGCAAACATCGGTGTGATTCCCTAAACCACAAGAGGCTACAAAAAAGTAAATAATCGAACCACTTTCTGTCGCTTTTTGTCGTTCCGGCCGAATGCCAAATGTTACGTCTCCCGTGTGGACAAATCAACCGAGTCAAATAATCGAAATATCACGAACTGGGAAGGAAAAACAAAAAAAAAGGAAAAAAGATTTAACGTTTTTTATATTATTCCTTTTTTTCTGTTGGCTAAAATGTAGCATCACCTTCTTCGCTGGTCGTTCCGTTCATACACAGTGGCTGGCAATCAATATCTACTCGCAGCATGAAAGTAAGATGACACAAATTGGTTCTCTGTCACTGACGAAAAGACTCGAATGATTACGACGCAACGGCTGTCCCATATCTCGATCTGTAAGAGAAAATCGATCGGCGTGGAAAAGCGTGACGGAATTAGTGCATCGTAAAACGGTGCGTAAAGCATTGCTGAATGATTATTTACGTTCCACGCCAAGGATCCTGGTATTTGGATTCTGCCCACCCGGTGGTAAACCATGCCCGTTGCCCGTTGGGTGAAATCCAGGCCACACGGATTAGGTTAAAGCTAGCCCGATTCTGGCCCGTTTCGTATTGGGATTTAATGGACTAGTAGTGCGATTTACGATCGTGATACCATTTACGGGCCGGATGCCTAGGATAAATGGCCTAGGTTGTGGTTGCTGTGCGCGGGTGTTCGGATAGGTTTGTCGAGCTTTAAATAAAGTATGGAAGATTTTGATTTTATGGTATTTACCATATCTAAAAAGGATTCAAAATGTTGAACCAACGGCAGCTTGCCACAATGCGGATATGATTGAATTTAGTAAAACATAAAGTTGGCAAAAAGGTACTCTTCATTCATGGTAGAAATAAAAGATAATTGCAATGGGTTCATTGATTAAAAACAAATTGACTTGGGGCACGCGCGTGCTGGGACTAGAAGGGATAGTAATAACCAGAATGAACGTAAAACTATTCAACGAGATCGGGTATGTTCGATCGTTTTGCGAAAACAAATTTCGGATTAGGAAGTAGAAAAACCACCATTTGTGTGCGGAGGACAACCACGAAACTCCATTTGACACGTGCTCAACATAAGAATACTCGTAAAAACAAAAGGTCACTTGCCACCAAAAACGGTACGATACGCTCATTAACGAAACCTGTCCAATGCATACGTTCAATTGCAAGCAATAAATAAATTCGCAAATTTCATCCCATTCGTATGGTCTGTGCTTTGTGCGTTTGTGTACGGAATATGGACGCACGCTTCTAATAGGGCGTAGTGCATCAAATGTATTCGCAAGCGGGAACCCGGGAAACATGGATGTGAATGAATAATGGTCGCAAGTCGTAAGTCAGTAGGCACTCACACTAGAAAAAAAAGAAAAACATTTTCCCGCTAGAAACGATTTTCCAACCGCTTACATACGATCACTTTCCCAGTGAGGGTTGACGAAAATGACAGTAGGGCAAGTAACACCAAAAGAAGCAGAAAAAAAACCCGGCAAAAGGGACACCAAACCGGCACCATGAAATATGGCCGTAAAAGAAAATAGAAGGAAACGTTATGTTCTAAGGTGATGTGGCTAGGTTTCTTTACGATGGTGGCAACCATTTTTGCTACCCATCCGGGGTCGGTGAATTGCGATCTACTAGGTAAACAGAAACCATTACACAACTTCCCATGGTACGGTGGGAACCGTGTAGGCACCACGGAAACATCCGTAATGAAACGTTATCTCGTGACATATTTGGGTTTTCATACCGCTCATGTGTGGCGGGTTCTTCCTTTACTTTTGAACCTGGGGCAACATTTTGAAGTAGGTTGGAAACCCGAAATTGCCTAGCCTAACCGGTAATATAGTACGGTACTACCCGTTTGACACGTTTGAGCTGCTAAATTCCAACCGGAAAAAAAAGAATTCACTTGTAAACAACTTTCTGTAATTAAAACATAAAATATTGGTAAATTTGTGGGATGGCTTTTACCACATCTCTCTCGCACTGAGCTACTTACTCCATTGCATTTCCGGTAGTGTGTTGTTCCTCGATCTCCTTCAGAGAGTTTCGGCTGCGCTCTGTCACGTACTGCATCTCAGCATATTGCGGACCCTTTTCGCGTGCCGTTGTAAAGGAAGTTACAGTGTTTCTTTACCATTCGTAGCTTCATTAAATTTTAACAAAATTTCCGGCCGTTTGTCAAAATTTGTCACCGTCATGTTTCGCAAACAATCAACGGTGGAATGTAAGTTTTGCCACCCCTACAAGCGCCAACGTGGACAAACATTAGTAATTGATTTTTTTCTCTTCTTCTCTCTCTCTCTTTCTCTCACTTGGGATTCTCTTTCTCTCTCGCTTTCGGATCAGGATCCAAAAATTGTCATCCTTACTTTGTGCAGGAAATGAATCACGTACAGCACAAACCTTTCCCTTTTCTTTAAGCTACCGGAAAACCTTCGCTGAATGGAACACGAAAACCGTTGGAATGGTGAAAGATGAAGATAAGGTTTAAACCTTCCGTTGAAATCCGTATTTGTGATAACATTTACTTCCCTCTTTTTTTTTTAAATCGTTTGTAACTGTAAAAAGGTACCCAGCGCTGGTGAGCTGAAGCAAGGCGAATTTCTTTCTGCACCATTTCAAAAGGTATCTTCTACCGGTTTGAAATATTACATTTGGCCTTTCGCCAACACCCGATTCGTACGATTGGTTATGTGTTGTGGGGTTTTACTTTTTTATTTGTTTACAGATTTTTTATTCCAACCTCACCGTGCACATAGGTACGTACCATACGGTCGTGCACTTTGTAGAGCAACGCTTTCGACTGTTCGCGAACGGCGGGCATCAGCTGGGATGTGGTTTGTTTGCGGTGCACCGTTAAGATACCGTCCAGCTCACGGAAACTACCGGACGGGAGCGGTTCCAGCGTGACACTTACGTCGGCCATATCGAGCAGAAACGTGCAGAACCGTTCGTAGCATTCGGCAACATTCACCTTCAGTACGAAGTGGTCGTGCGTGGCCGTGTTGAGCAGTTGCTCTACGAAATCGATAACTGCATTTTCACCGTTCGTCGGATGCATCGCAATGAAGCAGGTAAGATCATCCACCAGCACGAGTGTGTTCGTTTTGGATGGTTCCGAAGACAACCGGCCCTCGATAAGGTGTAACAGTTCGGGATCATTCCAATGACCACCGCTGGTGTACAGTTCCGATAGCGCATCGACGATACACAAATGGCCCGACTGTACGGCGGACGCTGTGTTAAACGTTAGCTTCTGGCAAGCGGCCGTGTAGTGTGCGGCACTATGATTTGCGGCCACCAGCAGTACGTGATTGTTCGTGCTTCGCTTAAGATGATTCGTCATTAGCATTGCCAGCAGAAAGCTACCATCGACACCGGACCGCTCTTGGATTAGTGTGACACGCGGTGCTACCGGTGGTGATTCATCTCTGCTGCCGGCAATCGGCCAACCGCAGACTGACAGCACGTCCCATACCATGTCGTTGATGTTGGTGTTGAAAAAAAACCGGATCCGCTTGAAGCCGTCGGTCCTGGGTAAAGAAGATAAATTAGTGTTAATATCCACCGTGTGTCCTGGTGCCGCTGGTGGTGGCGCTAAACCACATGGTAATGGGTAAATGTTTCCTTTTGATCCACGGCACGAAACCACACCAGCGAAAATTTTCCACCCAAAAGGAAACCCACACACGGAGAGCTTTAGACAGCGTTTGTGTGACTTCAGCGGTAGAAAGTAATGGAAGCGAACGGTTATACTTTCGACCCACCCTACCAGACGGGGAGCAAAAACCAACATTAGGATTCTCAGTCCCGACAAGCTTATGCACAGACAGACACACACAACAAAGTGAGAAGATTCTAATATTTGCTGCAAATACAAGCCTACCGGTGTATCATACTATGAAGAGTTTGTTTTTAAAACTTTAGCCAAATGCAGCTATTTTTATTTACAAGTTCGTTAAGCGTTTCGTTCAGTTTTATGAAGTTTGTACTTATTACTACTTTACTAAGTACTTCCCACAGGCTTCTCATTACAGGAAAAGTCCCGTTTGTTCATAACATGCTAAGAAATTGGAAAATATATCGGAGAAAATTGAAATATATTGGGACTTTTACTTTGATTGAGTTTTCTTCTCGCTAACTGCCTTATTTCGTCAACAGTTTCTGTTGCATGTCGTCACACAGTTTTATGTAAAGATGTGGTCCTGCCCGCCCCATTTAAGGGAGGGCAAATTCCCGATGTTCTATTTTTACGGGAATGTTGTCACACATTTTTCATCTGCTTCTTTTTTTTTTGTTTCTTTAACCGTTATCGGTCATGGTCGGTGTCTTACCATAAAAAGGAAAATAGCAGAAAGTACGCAGCTTATGGGAGGACACACTACAACGTTACAGTTGACATTGGAACTTAGATAGGGCGTTTTGTTAACCGACAGATAGTAAATAGTTTGTGCAATATATGTTTTTTCTTTATCTTCTTTTGATTCTGATACTTTGAGAAACGGATTTTGAAGTAACGATCAATTTGCAACACACTTAATATGTGTAGTAGAACAAGGAAGGATAAGGTCTCACATGACAAACACCGATCGAACTTCCAGGATGGGATGTCGATAAAGAAAAAAGAAAAAAAGGGAAAAGATAGGATGTAAAATTCAATTTATTTTCCTGCTCACATTTCGTTTCGGATCGATGACGCTAAATCCGTACGAATGTCAGCTAACAGCTAGCCGTGTGTCCTTCATTCTCCCTTCCAGAACTAGCATCTGTGGGTCTATGTGAATTCTTCTATAAACCAAGCAGCGTAATATCGTAAATAGTAAGGACAGATAAGGTTTGCACCGCATTCTACACATTTTATTTAATGCACAATGGTGCCATTTTTTGCGCACATTGTGTGATCGATACAAAACCCCCTGGCGTGGGTAATTACGGTATCGGGTCCAGGGGACCTCCTGATGATGATTTACACGCTTTTTGGGGGGGTACTTTTTCACGTGTATGAGGAGGAATTGTTTTTTTCTTCCGGAATTTCCTCGCGCGGCAGATATTTTAAGAACGCAATATGCGCATATCAATATTTCCGTTTAGTTACGAACTCGTAATTTAGCTGCACACAGTATTATGATGCAAATCGATCACACCCGACCGGATACCGACCGAGGATGGGAGAATGAATGTGTCTTATCGAAATATTTTCACGCACTCATAAGCGTCCTAATGAGACAGGGAACCGTGGCAGATGAATCGTTTCACATGCTGTCGAGTACATTTTTCCGGTGCAGTTTACCGATTTGCGGTATGTTTGTTCGTTTTTTTGTTTTCGTTGGTTTGTCTAGTTGATTACAGGGGAGAGACAAAAAGCCTCCTTAACTTTCGTACTTCGGTCGCAAAGCTAAACAGAGTATAGAAGAGATAAGCTGATACCTGGTGTGCGTGTTTATTGATCGTAAGATATTAACGGCCAATATCATCATGCCACCTCACAGCTGATCCATGGTGTAAAGTAAAAAAGTTTCCTAATTTAATATTTACCACCATATTTAAAAATATATACCTTTGAAAGGCTTATTTTATATTCAGCAAACTTGTTTGCTTCATTACGAATAGAAACAAAAAAAAAGAAGTTTCTACCACAAACCCTTTTTGTGGATCTCACTAAAATGCCTCTCTCTGTTTGCATGTATCGGATGGTAAAAGTTGAGGAATTATTTAGCTACTCCCGGGGTTGGTGGGAGGGCAAGGAAATTCCTTACAAGTATTAAGTGGAATACTTTCACCGAAAGGCAAACCAAACACTTTCTTTACTTTTCTTCAGCAAATAAACAAAAAAAAATCACCCCACATCCAAAACAATTCCCATCCTCATCCTACCCGATCGTCTCACGGGGCTGGATGGGGGTTTGTAAATCTTTAACCACACACGTGGTGATAAACTTTTCCATGGCGGTAGTTTGCTTTTTCTTTTGTTCTTAACGAGTCGATAATATGGTTCTCCTTCCTTGGGCAAGAATGAAACATTTTGGCGAAGCTAGCTGTCTGTCGAAACTCACCAGAACGGGGGCACTAGAATGGAGAGCGGTGAAGAAATTGCACCCGTTAGCAAAGATAGCAAGAAGGTATTTGTTGCCAGCTGGTTTGTCCTTAAATGAAACGAAAAAGTAAAGCTTTATCTTCCAAAACTCCTCCCAGAGTGCCAAGGGCAGTCGTGGAAGAAGAAATGGGGGGAACGAAGAAAACAAAAAAGGTATAAGACGAATAACGGGGTTTGAAAGGATGATGATATTCTCCTTTTTTCGAGCGATACGCTGTTTGCTTCCCAAGCCCTTCAACAGTTCAAATTGTTTAATTTTTCGCTTCATTGGAATGCACTTTGTTCTGGGGAATGGGGCAAAAGAGAAGGGGTGGAAAGGGGCAACCAAACGATTTCGTTGCCGTTTGAGGATATCGGTTCGTTTACATCGATAGCCTTTGAAGGTGCAGGATTTGTTTGTTTGCTTCTTTGGTTTAGTCAAACCTTTAAACTTTTGGTGCTAGATTGTGTTCTCAGCGTAGCTTTCATTTTATCAAATCAATCGTATTGATGTGTCTTTAATAAGGGAAGGCAAGGGGCAATAAAAGTAGTTATACTTCAAGGTGGAATATACAATTTTTAACACAACTCGGTACTATGTGACATACAAAGCGACCATTTTCCATAACTACATATATTTGGTGTTATTGGAAAATGGAGTTTGTAATCAAATGTCTCTTTTCAAAACAGATTAAAAAGAAGTAAAACAAAAGACACTAAATCAGCTAAAAAGGATAAGAATAGTGTAAGGGGAAAACGGTCGTATGTAATAAACGGCGCCGGTGATAAGACAGGACCGGGCTTCAAATCCCATCCGGACTGTCCCCTAGTAGCATGGGCTGACTATCCGGCTACATGAGAAAAATATTTTTAGTAACCCAGAAATGGCATGACGTTAGAGGTCGTTGAGCTAAGAAGAGTGAAGAAAGGGAAATTATCATATAAATTTCTTGTTTCTTTCCTATAACTACACTCTTATACCATGTGGAATAAATTTTTTTTTAAGCTGGTATCCGGGGACGGTCTAGTACTTGGATTTTTTAAACCTTTTATTTTAATTTTAAAATAATTTTCAATTTCCATCTTAATGGGCTCTCAGCTTCCAACACTTCTATCATGAGCTCATCAATACAGTTGTCTTGTAGTATAATATAATAGATATTTTGTACTGACTCCAGCTCCGGATTGAGAATTGGGAAAAGTAATTCTGAGTCTCTTTAATGCCAAATATTTTTTGTTGTAAAATTTAAATTAAATTTCAATTCTACAATCGATTTTAAAAAGAAAAATAAAGATAAGTAAACTTATGTACTAGCTTACACTAGAAATAGATAAAACAAAAAAGAAGAGGAAAAAACAAAAACACAGGTTACAATGAACATTTAAGGACTTCTTCATCTATCAGAGCAGAATTGTTTCCAACAATGTGGATGATGTAGTTTGCAAACAAACGTAAGATTTGGATCCGATTGATCGTGCCTTCGTATCTCCTTTCATCAAATGCTTTACAAATCTCCCGAAATCTCTGAGAACCATTTTCATGTTCTTAGATGTTCAAGAAAATACTTTAACTTCTTATCACCTTTTCTCGCCCGGCTAGCTCAGCTGGGACACGTTAGTGGAAGCTTGGTTCAAAGCCGGAAAATATTTGCGTCACTGCTAATGTACCACGCCGTTTCTACCTCTCACGAGACGCGCCAAATATTCCGCCCGATTGACGTTATCTTTGCAGCAGGTTGAGGAAAGGAAAAAAAAGTAAACTACTGTCTAGAGTTGAGCGTTAGCACTCTAGGTACTGATAGCTATGTAATATTTTCTAATGAAGATTAAATCCTTGTTGTTGACAGTATCATATTTTACCGGCGCGAGGGCATCGGTCGTTATTGGCTAGGCTGTCTATCGTTTGTGTTTCTTTTTTCCTTTCAAAAGCCGGTTAAAATGATGATGATACTCTTGAACCAACTGCTATCATACCGTAGCCATAATCTATCATCAATCAAAGATATGAATATGAAGAGCCCCGCGTGCAGCCGTAGAATACTCTCGCCTTAAAGCGGATATGTAACGAGAACCGATGGTGCGTAATGGGGCAAAAAAAAAAACATTGCCCAAAACGGAAAATTGTAACACTCCATATGGAAACAGACTAAGCGTATGTGCGAATACAACATCACCCATCACCCATCACCCATTATTTGTCTGGGATGTGCGTCAGTGAAGGGAAAGGAAGAAAAAAAAAAACCGGTCCATTCCAACATATTGTCGCTGACAGAAATCGCCAAGTGATGATAAATTTAGCTAAACGGCAACCGGGCTGATAAATTCTCACTTCATCGCCGTGAGTCGTGCCGAGTGGGTGGTGCGTCTGGTGCAATCACACCCAATCGGAAGTAGCTTCCTTCACATTCGGAACATCTTGCAAAGACCACTTCTCCTCAGATCGGTGAGTAAAGGTTTCGCGCAACATTTGAAGAAAAAAAAGTGTAATTTTAGTGAATAACTTAAGCTCGTGTGGGGTGTGTGATTTTACTTTGCAACAAATTGTATCGGTAACCGGTAATAAAAACAAACCCTTGAACTTGTTTCCGTCTGTTCTCAAGGTAACTCTCCTAGTAACAGCGGCAGCAACAGCTGATGCTAATGTGAAACACAAACAAATCCGTACCGTAGCGACCGCCGGTTCAATGTGTAGCCCAGCGTTTATTGAGCGATTAACAGTGTCCACTTACCTAAAAGGTCAAATTATCAAGTGCTAGCTAAATGAATATTTAACATCAAAACGATCACAAATATTTCGAAAAGGAAACGCGCGCGCGCGCCTACACTTGTGTGTTGTTTTGAATTTTTGCTCGTGTTTTTTTTACACCAGCATGTTTGTTTTGATGTGTAATTTGACATTCCAGTTGCAACGGAATCATTTTAATACCGGGCTGGTATATAGTGCATTTTCTATCCGCCATCTTGAATGTGGTTTTTAATCGAATGTTTTGAATTGACCGTTTTATTTTAGTTTTAGTACATGTTTACGCAATGTGGCACACGTTTTTGCGTAATTTTATGCAATTCAATTTATTGAAACATAATCAAATGTTATTCTTTCGCAAATTTTGTAAACTGATCGATATTTTCTTCAAAGAAGATATTGCCGCTAGCCGAAAAATAGTCTCAAATAGTTCAAAACAACTTTGAGAATCCGCGAAACAATCGCAGCTAATATTCTGTTCGCGAATAATACATAAATAGTTAAAAAGAATACCTGTTTAGTTCTTATCAATGCGCCAGTAGAAAACTCCCTAATGACGGTATGTTTGAAATTTGTTAGCTGGGTCGCTTTGACAATTACGTCACGTTCCTTTCGGTCATTCATCGAGAGCAAAAAAAAAGTCAAGTGCTCGTCACCGTCGTTGCCGTCGCTTGTCGCCATCGTCGTCGCCGTTCGTGGTCGTCGTCGTTGTCGTATTTTTGGCCTTATACCTTCCCTTTCACACAAGCACCTGCCCTCCACAAGCTACCGGGTAAGTCTAATCTGCATTCGTTGCTGTTGCATCCCATTATCTTCCTCAAACAAATTCGGCGTGGTTTTATCTAAATATAACGTCACCACTTGTACGCTCTTGGGACAATCTGCTGTCGCATCCGTCGTCTTATGACCGTGTTCATGAACGGCCGGGAAGGGCAACTTTGTTGTATCGAAGGGGGCGCACCTTTAGCTTAACCTTCGTCTAGGGTGTTTTGTGCACTTTGTTTACATTCTCCTCTTCGCAGATAGTGACACAATAAGATATCAGCTGGTTTCGGTTGTTACCCGATCAGCAGCTGATCCTACCAATAGACATGAAAATGTGACACACTAACCGATATGCTACTTTCTTCTATTTTTAGCCACAGAATGTCCGACGACAAGAAGAAGCGCCTTTCGTACTGGTACTTTGGTGGATTGGCTAGTGCTGGTGCGGCATGCTGTACCCACCCGCTGGACCTGCTGAAGGTCACGCTGCAAACGCAGCAAGAGGGAAAAATTTCTCTGCTTCAGCTCACGGGCAAGGTGATCCGCACACAGGGCGTTCTCGCACTGTACAATGGCCTTTCGGCGTCGCTATTGCGTCAGCTGACATACTCAACGACACGATTCGGTATTTACGAAGTTGGCAAGCAAGCGATGGGCAACGATTCCGGATTTTTGGGCAAGGCCGCACTCGCTGGAGCTGCCGGAGCTGCTGGCGGTTTCATCGGTACACCTGCCGACATGGTGAACGTTCGTATGCAAAACGATATTAAGCTGCCGCTCGAGCAACGACGAAAGTAAGCGTTACACAAAAAGTGTGTGCACTGGTTTTAAAATAACATTTTGCTTTGCTTTCATTTTAGCTACAAGAACGCCGTCGACGGTTTGTTCCGCGTGTATCGTGAAGAGGGTTTCGCTAGGCTCTTCTCGGGAGCATCCACTGCAACGTCCCGTGCCGTGTTCATGACCATCGGTCAGCTTTCGTTCTACGATTTGGTGAAGGATTTGTTGCTAAAATCTGGCCATTTTGGCGATAATCTCACCACTCACTTTTTGTCATCACTAACGGCGGGTGCGATTGCTACCACGCTGACACAACCGCTCGATGTGCTAAAAACACGCGCCATGAACGCAAAGCCGGGTGAATTCAACGGCATCTGGGATATTGTACGGTTCACAGCACGGCTCGGTCCACTTGGATTCTTCAAGGGATATGTTCCGGCCTTTGTGCGTTTGGGGCCGCACACTATCCTTACATTCGTCTTCCTGGAACAACTGCGCATGAACTTTGGCTACCTGAAGCCAGAGACGAAAGCATCCAACTAAGTATCGAAACAACACACTCCTGCTATCCACTAACAGATACCTGGTTACGGGTTACCGTGAGCTTTTAGAGCAATTTTGACACATTCCACTAACGAACAAGGAGTCACACTCAACGTATAGATCGACATAGGTCGAATGCGTTACCGCAAAATGGACGGTATCGCAACTTGTTATGGGTATTTTGTTTAGTTTTCTTTTAATTTGCAAAAAACTAGAATTTAGCAATCGTGTTACCCACTCACAAAGTGATGCGAAACGTAATGGGATAGCTTTAGTGAGATAAATAAAGCAGCGCAATAAATATTTATCACTGTTAGCCGCCTCGTTCTGGTTGTGTTTATGTGTGCGGAACGCATCAAGTGTTTACCTAACCATTGTTTACGTCAGTCTTAAGATAAAGATAGTTTGACATCGGTGAATGCGGTGCACGTTGTTCGTACCTTGTGAGCAGCTTCTTCAGTGAAAAAGTAAGTGTAAAGGCGTATCGTTCCACTTGCCGCTAAGTTGAAGCAACAGTGCACAGGTTGATGGTACAGATTCGGCCGTTCGAAGCGAGGTAAACAACACACGCGTAGTGCAAAGATGGATAAATTTGGTGCGATAACAAAACGATATTGACATTTGATCAGATGTTTTCGGCTCGCTGTCAAAATTTGCACTGTGGGAAAAGTTGTAAAATTTGAAGGTGAAAAGTTTGAATTTCCATTGTTATTTCGCCCATTTATTCGTTTTTCATTCATGTTTTAATAGAATATTAGAATATTAACATGTTCACATGTTAAAGATCTTTTTGGTTTAGAATATTATGCTTTTTGATGTTTATTTTTCTGAAAAAAATTGATCCACAGTTCAGTAGTTTGATCGATTTTTGACTTGTACCGACTGTTCGGTACAATCGCTAACCGTACAGATGGCGCTAGTGAGGAAGCACTGGATCACATTTAAAATATCAGTTAGTGCAGTGCACCATATTCTTACGTTCGTTGCAGATCTTTAGTACACACGCGACCAGATGGCATCAAAAAAGGCGGAAAAAACTTCACGCTGGTACTTCGGAGGTTTGGCAAGCGCTGGAGCAGCATACTGTACACATCCGCTAGACCTGTTGAAGGTGCTCTACCAAACGGACATCCGTAACAATGTGTCGATGCTTCAGCTATCGCGCGAAATTATTCGAGACGATGGAATTACGGCACTGTACAGTGGCGTTTCTGCGGCAGTATTACGGCAACTAACGTATTCGACGACGCGTTTTGCGATTTACGAAATCGGCAAACAATCAGAGTATGGCAAAGATAGTGGTTTTTTTGGTCGTATTGTAATGGCCGCAATCGGTGGTACAGTGGGCGGGTTCGTAGGTTCGCCGGCGGATCTTATCAACGTGCGTATGCAGAACGATGTGAAACTTCCTCCAGAAAAGCGCAGAAAGTATGTCAAGCTCGCAATGCGCAACGCACTCACTAATTGTTGTGATTCGTTTCAGCTACAAAAATGCGATCGATGGCATCATTCGTGTGTGGCGCGAGGAAGGATTCCGACGATTGTTTGCTGGCGCTAGTTCGGCCACCGCCCGGTCGGTGTTTATGACGATCGGGCAACTTACGTTCTACGATCAGGCAAAGTTTACGCTCTTCGAAACGGGATACTTTACCGATAATATCGGTACGCATTTCCTTGCCTCGGTTATTGCCGGTGGTATTGCGACCACGATGACCCAACCGATCGATGTCGTTAAAACGGTCATGATGAATGCGAAACCGGGTGAGTTTAATAGCATTGGTGCAATTTTGCGACACATCAGCAGACTGGGACCGGTTGGATTTTTCAAAGGCTTTGTTCCCCGGTTCATCCGGCTTGGGCCCCACACTGTGCTGACGTTCATATTTTTAGAGCAGCTGCGAATTAATTTCGGTGTGTTAAAGTTACACTAATCCAGTTCATAATAATCTCATTGAATCCGAAGCTTGGCTAGGGGGCTTGCAATTAAAACGTAGACTTTAGTAGGAAAATGTGATTAGTTTCTCATAGTAAAAGTATGACTGATTTCGAAACATATAGTATAGTTTTTGATAAATAAAAATACCAAATTTGTTTTTTATGGTGTTTGTTTTAATCGTGCTTTCTTTTAGCGTAATATCTGTAAAATCGATCCGAATATTTACATTTTAATTTTAATTTATGTTTTTATTGTTTTAGGCGTAATTTGGGTTGTTTACATTTTATTCGACTGAAATTCATTGTTTAAAGCAAAAATGTCTAAATTTAAAGTAAATTGAAAGAAAAACAAACAAAGAAAGAACGTGAAATACATATTTTATCGTTAATAACACATATTTATGAAATAAGCTTGAATACTTAAAAGATTTTAATTGCAATGCGATTTATGTTGCACTAAATGTATATTTAGCCAATACGGTATGGTTAAATGAACATACACCCACACTTGTACAACCAGCTTTACTCAAAACCTGTTTCCAACACAACCAAAACCAACGGTTACTTCGCGTCGGACGATGGTGTGCGTTTGCACGTACCTACATCAACACTGTCAATAAGCTTTATGAGAGAGAAGGGAAGAGAGGGAAGAACAACATCGAAAGCTTCGGAAAACCAGTTTTCCACCGCTGGCACGCATACGCGGTCGTAGTTCGCCTATTTGTAAACAGGTGCGTTTCAGCATGTGTTTGTGCGTTGTCCATTGCTGCAAACGCGTTCGTTCCAACACGAACCCATTCACTCCATCACGTTCTGGCACGGTGGAACACGCAGCCACCGCTGGTTGCACGTGCGCAAAGGACGGAAGGTTAGGCTTGTTGTACCAACAACCCCGAACGGGGGGGAGGTTTTATGTGTGTGTAAGTGTGTGTGTGTGTGTGTGTTGGGAGGGGGTGAGTTTCGTCGTTTCGAAAGGCAACTCCGAAAGCGACCGTTTCGCAAAGAGATGGAAAACTGTGTGCTTTAGTAGTAGTTGATTCGTAGATTCGAAAGGACGTACCCGTTTCGTGACGGGCACGCGTCGCAGCACTGTTATCGTCATCGTGCGTTTGTCCGGTTTGCTCTTCCTTGTGAGACAACTGAAAGACATCATTTAGTGAAGGTTCGTTTCCGTGAAGATTAGTTTTCCATTTCAGCCTAGTGTACCATCCCCCACCCAATGGCAGGGGGTGTGTTAATAAGCATCTATCGAAAAACCCGTCATCAAGTAGGGAATATTTGATGGAAAGCTGTGTGTTGCGGGATTCACATCAGATTCATCACTTTCATCCGCGTAGCAGCAGAGCAAGAGAGCTTTCCGTGTGGAGTTCTCTTCTTGGCTTCATCCGTACAGCACTTTGGACGCTGTGTAGCTCTGCACGTTAGCTCCAATCACCACTACCACCAAGCAGTAGTGCCCGACATACCAAAACAAGCCCCAACGACCGACTGTGTGTGTTTGTATGCCTTTCTTAGGCGGCCGGAGAACGTCCGGAGTGCGTTCTGTGCGATGTGTTGAACAAAACGAAGAAAGAAACGCAAAAGCTCTCAAACCAGCTGGTTTTGCCTGTGGGCAGTGTGTGTTGGCGGTGTGTTGTGACTCGGACGTAAAATTACGTCGCCGGAAAAAAAGAGACACGGGAATCGATTCCACACTCCATCGTTTGGTGTGGTGTGGCGGGTGTTTTTTTTCCCCCATCAACTCATCAGTGCAGTTGACCAATGTTCATCGCAACATTGTAAGTGACACCATAAGCGAGGGAAAAACCTTGTTGCTGTTGTAAAGTGACGTAATTTAGTTAGTTGAATTCTTGGGTCCGAAATGTGTGAACACACACTGGTATTTTGCCGAGTTCATCTTCCGTGTAAATAGCGCGTGTGACGGGAAATTTTGATGCGTGTGTGTAAAAAGGTAATTTATTTGTGGTTTATTTTTCAACCCCTTCTAATGTAACGTCGGTGTTGTAATTCGGTATCTACGAAAAGCTTGGTCACCTTTTATTCCGGGCGAAATCAGAAATCTTTCGATTGCTTCCCATAAACAACAGATCTAGTAGTACATGCTCGGATACTAACGGTGGTGTGTTTGCGTAGGTAAGGTAGGTTGCGTGTATGCGTGTGTGTGTTTTGTGTTTCTGTCACATAGAAGTGCTTGTGTAGTGGTGGTGGAGATGGGTTTCTCGCTTGAACCAACTTCATGTTCGACTTCAACTTCATCCACAGTCCAGTGGCGGCGAACCGAAAGTAAGAGCAAGAGAGGGAGAGAGTGAGAGAAAAAGCCAGCAGCAAACGAAACAAGATGGATCTCTTGCAACAAGCATCAAAAAGCCTCTGTTGTGGGTTTGTGTCTGCTGCAGCATGTGCTGCTAAAAGAAAATATGCTGTTCGGTAGCGTGTTTGGCCGTTTTGGTATAGTTGCTGTCTTGCGAATATCGAACATCTGGTTTGTCGTTACGTTACGCGTTTGTGTGTTTTCGGTACGGCTACATGCTTCGGGAGGGAAAAGCGTAGTAAACCAACGAACCTTCTTTTACCTGCTGTTGTTTTGAATGGTGGAAAGGATAATGGACGCATGCTGGAACGAATCAGGCCGGATTGCGGCATTAAAGCTTCTTACGAAGATTACATGCGGCTGTCAGTGGCTGTGTTGCACACCGTGTTGGGAAATCGGTTTTTTTTTGCGATGCGTTCTGTCTGTCCGGTTGAAGTTGGTGGAAAATGCATTGGTGGGTGCTTAATTCTTGCTTCGACAGCAGCAACAATCGTTGCTTGTACAGATTTTTAGAAGTTATTTATTTACCCATTGTTGGAAAAGTTAATTCATTTATTTAAAAGGGAAATACAGAAAACATTTTTTTTGTTGTGAAAATTGCGGTATTTCACTGCAATAAAAATTGAGTATACAAGTTTGTGGAAAATTTCAAAATAGTTTTTTTTTAGATAACAGCCAGCTACAAAATGGCTGCTTCTATTTATTATTTCTTACTGTTTCTTTCACTTAAATTTGTTCGCCATGCGCCAATTCAAAATCGCCATTAGAATTGACGCAAAAGGAGAAGGCGAAGCGAGAAGAGAAAAATAAAATTGAAACAAAAACTGTAAACAATCAAATTTATTTGACGATCCATCTCGCTAGAGAGCATCATCCCCAAACGCAGCATGAAATTTTTGGCAAAACAAAAGTTTTGCACTCCACCGGGTGCTGTAGACGGTTATTGTTGTTGTTGTTGTTGTCCCACTCACAACTTCCCTCCCGCCCAGCCACCAACAAAGCCGAAGAACGATACCAAAAGAACCAAGGTTCTGCGCTGCATCAATGCTTTCATAGATAAGTTGCTAACTAGGTAGGTAAGAAGTTTATGGAAATGTACTTTCTACTTTGCTGCTTTTCCATTTTCCGGACCGGGCCTCTGCCCGGTCGAATGGGACAACAACGAGGGCTACGTACCGGTTCGGCAGAATGCGTAAAAAGAATATGCGCACGCCGGGGTACGCCGCGTGTAAGCCCGTTATAACGAAGGATGATGATGATGATGACGATGGGAGCGCTTGGGCTGTTACTGGACTGGTGTATTCGTACGTCCAGTTTTTGGGTAGGCATTTTCACCGACGAATTACATGTGACCGGAACGGAATAGGGGGAAAAAAACAAAAACCCACCAACGGCACAACGAAATCGAAGCGACAAGGACCCGCCGGGGCACTGGGCCCGGGTTTCGGAAATGTGTCAGAAAGTTGGACAGGAAAATCCCACCGCGTAGGCGAATCCCTCGTCCAATTCGCCTATTCGCCTTTTTCCCCCGAGTCTCCGGGAAATTGTTGGATACTTTTATTAAATTTATTCACATCAACCATGCTCTCGCTTTGTAGCGGCCTTGCTTGCAGCCACCCGCCCCGTATGGAATGGAATGCGAAATCCGTATGCCGCGTTGCCCCCCCGGTTTGGTTAAGCCTTGGGAGGAAATTGTATTAAGCGATGCACTGGTCGGTGAAAGCCCGGCGACGATGGTTGGATGATATCGTGAAATAAATTGACGTTTATTACGTTCGCGGAAAGCGAAAATTTGAAGTAATACATGAAAGTACTGAGAAGAAATGTACGGCAAATTAAACGGGATCGTTTTCTGCGGATTTTCGTTTTGTGAATTGCACCCGCCCCCGGTTTAATGTTGGAAAATGATGCTCAAAATCTAGGAAAACCTTTTTGGAAATTAATCGAACATTACGCCAATGTGCTCACTCGGGCTGATTGTCCAACCAGGCTGTATTTCGACCGAAATAAAGTTTCCAAACTTCTAAATCAAAAATTGATGATGATTGAATATCAGGCTCTAGTTTTCGTTCAAAAATTGACCGTTGATTACGGAACGGATGACGCGTTTGCTCATGCCGGATTAAACGCGTTGAGGATTTTACCATCCTAGTGGACAGTGGACGGTGGCAGTCATCCAAAGTGATCCCAAAACTCCTCGTTATGCGAGCAAAGACTAACCATTCCCCAAGAATGGGATAGAAAAATTGAAGTAGAGTATAATGACGATTAAAAGTTCTTCAAAAAAATAAATGGTTTCCTCCGCTAGACAGGAAACTTATTGATCGTCTTGTTGTTAGATAAAAAAAGGTGCGTAAATAAGCTTACTAAGTAAACTAAAGATTTGATATTTCGATCGATGTTTGGTTCTAATTTCAACTGGACTTAAAAGTTCTCAAAATATTGCAACTTCATTCTATTTGTGTAATTTTATGTCTGTCTTCGTCTATCCTTTGCAAATTGTCTAAATACAAACGATCAAATCCCATCCGGACTGTCCCCTAGTAGCAAGAACTGACCATCCGACTTCTTGGTAAAAATAAGTCTAGTAAGCCAGAAATGAGGTCGCTAAGCCAAGAAGAAGAAATGCAAAGTAACTTAAGTAATTTAAGTATACTATCTAAATATAAAATTACTTTAGGCATACTTAAGTATAATTAAGTATATGAAAGTTTAACATAACTGTATACTTACATTACTGTATTACTTACACTTACAAGAGATTACATTTATTTCCATTGCTAATGTTGTTTTGTAACAGATAAATTTATTCAAACCGTTTTTCAGTTCAAAGTAACATTGTTGCATTGAATTTGAATATCTTCTATTTCAATGTCCTCATTGTTCGAGACTTACTCATGTCTTTTTCTCCAATTTTTGGAGGAGTCTTCAAGAATTGATTCTCAAATACTTAGATTCTATTGTAAGAATTTTTTGAAGAACTATCAAAACATTTAAATTTAATTTAATAATTGCAAAACTTGATTCCTTAAAAATTATAATTCTACAATTCCTTGTTCTTAATCAAAAGAGCAATATTTTGACGTTTATTAAATTACACGACAGGATCAGGTATCGAGTCCCATCTGGATCGAACCACCGTACTTTTTACTAAAAAAAACTGAAACTTTATTGTTAGTTCTCACTCTTCTTATTCGATTTTATATCTTATGAACGTTTTAGTCAGTCATGCATCAATATTGCTGCAATATTGCTCCATGAGCGAATGTTAAAAATCTTGCAATTAAATGAAAGGACGATTCAGTTGAGATTTGAACTCAAACCGGACAAGTTCTGGAGTTGTGAATTATCGGCTAAACGATTTCATTATTCTCGAGAACCACGACTCTGTCGTTTAAAGTAAAATAGTTTAACAATTAATAAATAGAATAATTCAATTGTAATAATTGATCAAAATACGCTACCAAACAAATATTCTTGGATAAGGCTTTTCATTTTTTAAATTTTACTTGTCCAGTTAGTACTCTTCTACGTGTACTACTACTCCATTCGTTATCCAGTACATCAGCAATATGTTTAAAATATTTTCTAACGATGTATTCCGAACTAGAATATTGTGCTACATGTCAGTTTACTTCATGTGGATGTTATCGCTTAATTAAGTAAAGTATCTACAAAACACTGGGTCCGTGAATTCTTCCGTACCGTTCAGATAAATCCGCTTGTAAAAGCATTGGTCTGACGTTGGTATAATTCCTTTTCAGGGATTTGTTATAGCATGCTTTTGCTTTCAAATGTCGCTGCACTATATAAATCACACAACCTTGCACACGGTCTGGATCACTATCCCCGATGGAGTTCCCTTCAAAGGGCATTTTAACTCACGAAATCCGGTGGAGTCCATTGCCGGTATTTCAATCCGTGCAAAAAGCCAAAACGGAAGCGGAACCATTTATAGAAATGCTTCTCCAGCGTTCGAAGTGGACTTTGCGGCAGGGTGGTCACAATTTCCGCCATTCGTTGTATGAACTCGGCGAGTCCTTTGATGTTTTGTTGTAACCCCATCAAACCCATCTACTAAAAGATGACGTGCTATCGGTAGGTCCTTGGGGGATTATCTTTTGCCTTTTCGTTTTCAATGTTCTTTCTTAATCTCTCTCTCTCTCTTTCTCTCTCTTCCTCTCCTCACTTTGAATTAGTCAATTCGCGACCAAATTGAAACAGTGTTGCGGAAAAATTTCTCCTCGCTCCCTAAAAAAAGAGGGAAAATTCTGGGTGGCACATCGAATGCCATTTGTCGTTTGAATTTCCCGTACCAGTGAGATCGTCGTTGTTGGTTTACAGGTAGAACCAAATTTCTCGGAAGGTAAAAAGAGGCACAAGCACTCTCATCGCTTCTGTCCCGGTTCACATAGATACTTCCGTTTGGTGAAGGGGTTTTTCCTTTCTAGCGCCGGGTGTTGTTGTCTTTACCATATTACCGGCATTAGCATGAATGGAATACGTACATAAACCCGGCGCTGAAGTGCCACAGAACTGACGGTTACGGGAAACCGCACCAACCGCACACAGCGACCAGCGCCGTGCGTACGGTTATTCGTTTTCTATGTGTTTTGTGTTGGCCGTATGTCGTCAATTCTTGGGTTGTTGCGAAGGGTGAAATGTCGTTCGTGGTTTTGGGGGAGGAATTTTTCCCTGTGTGTGTTTTTTTTTGCTAGCGTAACGGTGGATATGGTTGGGGAAACCTTTGTTGAAAATGTCCTTTTCTGGGTGTTTGGTACTATTTTCAAGTTCAGCATTTTATTACTATCAAACGAATACTATGCGAGACGTAAATGGAGCTCCTTCTCGGTAGGACCAATCCGATTCAAAAGGGAAATTCGTGCCCTATCCTGCCATTCGTAATATGTGTGTATTTCCATTTCTTTCCCCCTATTTTTCTTTGTGTTTGTTCGTTTCCATTCCGTTATCTTTACCGACAGTACCGATGGATTCATCGTTGCCGGGTCACCACGAGTTTCCTTTCACATCTTGACGCGTGAAAAATGGAAAAATGCTCGTTCTCCCGCCGGGCACGAAAAGCGACGCTACCGTGTTCTGAACCACTGAAGGTGTCTTGAGAAAGGGCGTGAAAGAAAATCGACCAAACCCATTCCCATATATTTATATCCAACGCTCAATAAGGGGGAAAACGAAAACGGACCCGCGTTTTTCGGGGTGTGATAAGGAAAAGGGAAAACTTCCTCTTTTTTTTCGTCGTCCTTCGTATTCTTTCCTTGCTCCATAAACCGGCACTCAGAACCAAAAATTGCACAGAAGATGCGCACGTGTGTGTGTTTTTGGCGAAACCGCATTTTCGCTTGCGTAAGGATTCGGTTTACGCATTTTATAGCTATGGCACTGTCGGTTTCTTGGTGTTTTGGAGGTTTTTTTTTCGGTGCTACTAAAGTCAAGTGCAAACGTGTCGAGGCCAACCAGTAAAAAAAAACTCTCCCCACTCCCCCTTTGGAACAATCCTCCCCATTTCATACAGCAAAAGATGCCGTACGCTTGCAAAATGAAAAAGAAAAAGCCTTGGAGAAGCGGACCACCGATGGGACGTGAGCATGAAAATCGCGTGAAAATGATAAAAATAATATAAAAAATAATGCCAACGATAACGTCGGTAAGGAGAGAACGGGAGAAGGGAAAGGGAGAGAGAGAACCAGGATCGGGAGATATTAAATTTCCCTTCTTCTGGAGCATTATCGAACGGTGACATCAGGAAGTATGAGGTAAAGTCTAGTTCCTTTCTGTGGATGGAAAATGTTCAAAGAAATGAAAATATAACAGCAACAACAACAAAAAAACCTCCAACCCTGTGGCAGGAATGGCGCACGAGATGAACATCGAGAAAACATGGGGTCAAATGGTGAAGTGATAGAGTGATAAAGGAGCGAACGGTTCTTCTCGCTCTCGGTGAGATCCAACTTCAAGGGACAGCGTAATCTTTTGCGGGGACGTATTTTTCCTTCTACCACCTGCCCATATTGTTGGGTCGATCACTAGTTTCTATCGATTTTTCGTCCTTTGCATCAAGATAAAATAGGATGCTGGATCAATGCTTCGGGTCGCATGTTTTTTTCGGGGGTTTTGCTCACGTTTCCTGCACGAATAGTTGGCCCGACAACTTGACAAACGGTAAAGTTGTTTGCGCTTGCAACCTTGGCAACTGCTGGTTGAGCCTCCGTCCTCAATGTTATTGTTGTTGTTATTGTTCGGCGGGATAAGACATGATTACGTTAAATGTAAATTTCATTAGAATGGTTCAATAAAGATTACAAATAGATTGTAAACAAATATCTTACCAGGCTTGCAGGGTGTTGGTTGCTTGCCCTGCTGATAGCCTTTAAGAATGGATTTGAATTACTCTTAATAGTCACTTTTATCTCCTACATTAATGTTGTCACGTTTTCATTGATATAATTTATTCACTCATTTATTAATAATTAATTGTTACGGTAATTTTCGAAGTGATATAAATTATTGGTTTATAATTTTGCTGTTTATTTTGTCATGAACAAATATTAATTATCAAAGATTAATGTGAGGAAAACCAATACTCTATGGAAATATTAATGTTTATTAATAAACAATGTTAACATTTATATAACTTAATATGTACAATTTTATATTAATGAGTTATATTAAAAAGCGAAATAGCTGTGAAACAATGCTATTTATGTTATTTATTATTCTGGAAAAGAACATTGAAAAAGACATTTAAAATTTTCTGAAAACAGCTCCCTTGTTTGAAAACTGCTCGCATATTAAGCTCAAAATTGAATCATTAACTATATGTCAGTACAATTCGTTACATAACTGTACTTTTTAATACCTTTTTTTTAAATTTAAATGAATTTTTTAAGAAATTAAAAGTGAAAAAAGAATACAATACAATTATAGTTCTTTTGCTGTGTTGTATGAAGTTTTCTTATTTGTATGCACTTCATAAGATGGTTTTCCACATCCTTTGTTTGAACAATGCTTTTAAAGGATTTTGATTGGAATATTTCCTTTACATTTGTATTTTTTAATTTTTTTAGTATTTTTTAATATTTTTAAATTGTTTTCAATTTATTGCTGTATATATAATCACTCAATTTAAATATGAGTAAGTGGAAAGGAAACATTTTTTCATAAATTGTATATACAACTTAGTAAATCAAACACAATTCTTTTTCAACTTTTTCGTTTTTTAAATTTAAAACAATAATAATATTAATAATAAGTGGTCACATAGTTATGTTAAGCATAGTTTTTACGCACACATTTGTCAGTAAAAGAAAGTTTAGTAAATAAGTAAGTAAATTGATCAGTTAAAGAACGACGAGAATTTTTAGTTTCTTTTTCTAGCACAACTTTTTTTCTAATTTCCATGAGAAAAAGAGAATAAATGTTTTACAAGTTACTCATTTTCCATACGTTTATGAATTAATGATTGTTGGTAGCAAAAAATAAACAAAAGTTCTCCAAACCGTCACATGAAAAAAAAAAGAATTAACACTCAGTACATGCACCGTAAACGTAATTAATAAAATTATACCAGAACCTCTCTCGGTGTGTGTGTGCTTGTACTTGTGCTATGTGTGGTAGTATGGTTGGCTTTCCTATCTAACTCCTGTAGACACGTACGACCGCCACTGACACCGTGCACTGACCGTAAAGTAATTCAAATTTTCAACCCCCAAGAGACCAAACTAACCTCCACGCGGGTGAAGCCGGAATGGCTCGGGTCGTCCGGGGCTCCGAAGCTTCCGAGTGAGATCCGAAAATACAACACCGAAACCTCTTTCCGCTCCATTTTGAGCACGTTCTCACCCACGCCAGAAGGCAACGTACTAATAATAATTAATATTTATTTGTTCTTCATTTACCATTTCTTCAACAGTTCGTTTAGATGTGTGTGCAGCCATAAGCGGCCACCACCATCCCAAGTTGCCCTCGATTTGGGTGTGCAGTCGCGTTTCCCGGCGCCCGTAAAGGCTACACGGACCTCGGGCCGCATACAATACACAGCCCGTAGCGCGAAAGAATCTCGTTTCGCTGTGGGTTCACGCTTTTCCACGGGGCTGCGTGAATAGTTGAACGTGTGTGTACGTGTGCGCATGGTTCGATACGCAAGAAAGAATAACACCCACCCCCAGGGTCCGAAACCGAACCCCCAGAACCCCTCGGTCACTGCGTGGTGTGTTTAAACTAATGTGTTTAAAGCAAGATTGCTCCCGAGTGAGGCATTTTGCTGGATGAAGCATATATGTAGTTGAGTTGTTTGATTTTAGTTTCTTTATTTTTCATCCCCTTCCCAAAAAAAAGGCATTGAAAAGTGGTAGCGTTTTACAATTAGCTAGTTAGCAACGAATAAAAAAAAAGGTGTCGATTGGTGTGCCACCTGTGCATGAGCATGAAGTTTCGGTAGATCGATAGTGAGTGGTGGTGATCTGTTCGGTGAGAGTCAGCTGAGCAGCTGGTGAGAGAAAAGCGGTGTGCGTGCGTGCGATCGTGTGAAAAATCATTTTCCGGAGTGAAATTTTACGAGTGTGAAAGTGTGTGTGTGTGTACGTGAGTGCGAAATGTATTAAGATGAAGCATTATCCGGTGATCATTCCGGCGCACATTCGACCGGTCGCGTCGTAACCACCGGTGTCGTGCTGGTGAAGTGTGAAATAGTGCGAAGATTGTGGCGTTCGATCACGTAGCGGTAGCTGTAGCAGTAGTGACCGGTGGCAGCAAAAAAAGTAACCTACCTCCTTCCTCGGTTATCTTCCTGCCCCAAAACCCCACCTCCTCTCCCTTCTTCCTTGTATCCTCCCAGTACACATACCCTTCGCAAGGCGCCTAATCAAAAAGCTTTCCACGGTCCGGGTTTTTCTGTCACCGTTTGTTCGCGCGTTTACCCCGCGTAGGTCATGGTTTTTAGATCCGATGTGCATTCAATTAAAATTTAAATGAGCATTTGGTGATGTCATTACGTTCGGATGATAATGAACAGGATTATATTCGGGGTGTTTCTCATCCTCACGTGCCGGCCCCCATCCGCACTACGGCTCCCGCCAGGACTGGACTGGCGGTATCAGCCGCCATCGGGCTACGGTATTGCAGGACCGACGACCGGAACGGTTGGCATCGTAGCCGTACAGGCGACACCACTTGCACAAGGTTAGTATGATAAAAATCTGCCCCTCGCAGGGCCCCCATTGTACGTGGTGCCATTTTGTTCTATGTGCGTGCACGTGTGTGTGAGAATGTTGCAGCTTAAATTTCGGTGTGAAACGACTCACCAAATAGATTTATTTTAAACTCGCCGTATTCCAGCTCCAGCTGGCCAGCTGCTTACCCATTCGGTTTGATGTTGGGTAGCATAGCAACAAATTTCATTTAAAATCAATAGAGCGCACACACACACCCAAAGGGGAAGGGTGCCTGTGGTGTGCGTTAATTAGGGTGGACAGGTTTTTCTATTTGAGGTACAAATTTTCACACAACAGGATCGTTTAGTGTCTGTGGGATAGTGGCGTGGAACAGTTTGTGTTCCGCCAGGGTAAAAACAATTGTTTACAAATAATTGGGTTTTAGCATGATGGCTATGAATTATTATTCATTTTACTAATGTTAAGTGCCAGAAGTTTATGCAACTTTTAAAGTTAGTTTAAACAACCATGTATGTTGAAAATGTTTTTACGTATTTATCGATATTGTTAATTATTTTTCAAATGATACAAAATAAAGGAATGTGGAGGATCTTGCAACATGTGCTTTCGTGTGTTTTGTAACGAATTTAATGTTTGTTTAAAGAATGGAAGTACATTTGAAAAAAAAAAATATTTATTAAAATTATTAAAAAATTTCATTTTATTCGAAGCTGAAGGTCTCAGGAAAAAATATTAAAAATATCGAAACCAATATGCTGATAAATATTTATTCTAGAACCGAAAGAGTAATGCATATTACTAAAATAAAACGTTTTACAAATTTTAATGAAGATTTTAAAACTAACAGAGTTGAATTTTAAATCCCTTGTTCTTATCAGCATTATTTTGTAGGATAAGAAAAGCGCTTGATTTTAGATAAGGAGAGCTTACAACGACAGCCATTTTATCTTAAACTATAATTTTCATAATCTGGTTTGTTAAGCAATAGATCAAAATATCTTTTCTCATAATATTTTCAAGTTTTAGGTTTTTGATGTTTTTATATACCAAAACTCAAACAAAAACATTTTGCAAAAATCCCACGTAGCGTAGGTATCGAAATTTCGAACTGTTCTACACCGAGGAAGAAATATTTTTTATTATTTTTTGATAGCTCAAAATAACCAAAAAAAAATCATTTTTTTAAAGAGTGAGTAGAGAAAATTCTCCAACTTAAATAATTGCAATAATTGTTATTTTAAAAATACACCAAATATGATCTTTTCTTGGGGGTCTGATGGTTTTTTTAAATTTATTAAAGTCCTATTGTTTTGAAAGTAATTGTATTGATAAAAACAAATAATTGTTTTTATTTCAATGTTATTTATGATCACGTTGTACTAAATTAGTAAATAATGTACAAACAAAAATCAGGTTTAAAAATATCTAAAACAAAAACTTAAAAACAAATGTATTTTCATATCGTGCCCTAAAGTAAAGGCATTTTAGTACAAAATTTTCCTCTTTCAACTCAGAATTCCTGTTATTAGTACTTACACTGTTGAATGCAACAATTTCACTATTGATAAGCCCTGCTTCATTATGGATGACGGTGGAAGAATTCCACAATCGATAACGTAAACTTTCTACGTATCCTTCACATTCGTACATAATCAGCAGCAAAGCATAATGTAAACATAAACTCATAAAACCTGATCCCCCCCATCGATGCACTCCAACTACAAATATGAATGGCGTACATGCATTGTTACCGTGTTGGGGATTAGATATTTAATATCCCCAGTTCCCGGATGCAGCATTGCGTCCGGTTGTTTCAATCAATAATCCACCAGGAAACGGTGCTGATCTAGCATCCGTTTATAGATGGAAATTGGTAACCTTTTGCGGTTGGGCGTACTGGGATGCTTGTGCGAATGATTTTATAAGAACTAATGTTTGTTTTCACATAAATGTTTACCAAAAACGCTGTGTACTTTAAACTTTCAACCGAAAAAACGATATGCTTTTGTCTGCAGATTAGCTATCTTGGGTGGGAAAAAAGCTTTCACAATCCGTATGCTTTTAAAGTTTCAATTCGAAAAATTTCTATTGCACTTGATCGATCGCTACCCTTTCGACACTCGAGATTTATAACCACATCAGCATAGACCACTTGCGCTTGCTCATTTTACGTCCGCTCGCAAGAGGAGTTAAAATTTGTAAACAAAAACAATGATGAAAACAGGGCAACTTGCAATGTACGCATCAGTTTCAAGTGCACGAAAGTGTACTTGTCGTTGGTGGTGATGTATGGAGAAGGTGTATGCACTAGTGATGGGTAAATTATAAATTTTGCCGGAATTGGATCGGTCCGACTCCGCCGCCAGCTGGAGTTGGAGTCTGGATGACTCCGGCAGAAGTGAGCCGGACGGGTGGATCGACTCCTGCAAATTTTATAATTAACCCATCACTAATTGGTCTCCATCGGACTCATCTGGACCCATCCGGACTCATCCGGACTCAACCGGAATCGATCGGACCTATTCGGATTCGATCGAACTCGGAGTGGGCCGTACTCGATCGGACTCGCCGAACTCAATTTTGGTTGTTAGTTGGAGTCGGAATCAATTTTTCATACGTGGAGTCCGGATTGCACATCACTAGTATGTACGCTATGGACATTCAATTTGCCCGCTAATAGCATTTGGCCAAACACTCTGGCGCAATGGGTGGTGTCCAATGTTTTATAAGCATTTTAATTGAAAGGATCGTCAACAGCCGAAGGATTTCCAATAGTTCAAGAAGTCATCCATATTGAATGCATTACCTAATTTTACACCCAACTTTTACCGTCCAAACATGCTGAGATACAGCATTAAATTAATATTTATTTCCAACTAACCAGGTTTGAGGGTTAGAACGTTCGAGCATTGAATTACCCACCGGGTGTGGGGTCTTCCAGAGATCAAATGCAGCGACCGTGCATGATGCAATTTTCACATCGAACAGTGCACAGGATGCGTGGTCGAACTGATTGAATTAAGCCAGGATAGCCAGTGACCTGATTTTAATAGCAAAACCGCACACCCACACACACACAGGAACCATTCGTCCGTGCTCTCGTGTGTCCTTTCAGGGGTTCAGGCTCCACATGAGCCAACTGATTGATTTTAATGAATCAGACTTTTTTATTTCGTGTCATGCTTCTTCCTTCTCACCGTTGGTACAAGTATTTGCGCTTGTTGCATACATTCCCAGTCCGTTGCGATGTTCGTTCGCTTTGAGCTATTGTTGGCGATGTCTGAAGCTTTTGTTCAGACGTTTAAAGTTGAAACGAAATGGTTTAATGCATGGTTGTACCGTGTACGAGCCGGCAATCGACACGTGATACTCGGTACGTGGTAAAAAGGGTTTTGTTTTGGCAAATCGGGGTTCGCATTCCATGAATTCATTCGACCCAACACGTCCCGATAATGTTTGATGTTTACGGTTTCTCAATTAACCGCTTTCTGCTGATGGGAAATATGGGAAATAATGATCTATTTTGCGAAATACTAATCAGGGTTATTGAATGTGTCGTTTCTGAGAAACCGTTTTGTAAGCTGACAAGCTGTGATTAAGCTTTTGCTTTATTCCGAACAGCGGGACAACATAACATTTATCCACATTGTCAGCTGTTGGGGTGTCTATTTGCACATAATTTCAATGAATAGTAATTGCTTATTTGCTTAAAACAAAATACCAAAATCGCCATGTTTTGAGATCCAGCATCCGATCGTGCAGTTTTAAACAACACGCTAGATGGAAAATGGCGCCACATTCATAATCTAATATGGCGTAAAGTTTAATATTAGCGGGCATATTTTTTTCTTCTCTCTCCGTCCATTATTGCTATTGTTGAAATTCAATTAATATTGCTGCTTAATAATTCAGTATCGATTTCACGGTAGTTGCGTTTAGCAGCAGCTGCTGTTAGGCTGCCGCATCGGTGTACCGGCGGCAATTGCAGTTGTTTACACCGTGTTGGCGAGTGTTTGTTACACTAATCCTATCAGTTTGCGTGACCGATATTCAATTTGTTCGCTGCCACCGACGCATCGGGGTTTGCTGTCTCGACGAAACGCACTCATCTAGTGTATCGGCCGTCCAGCGGGACGACTTTCTGTTCTGATCAATGTTCTGTAAAATGAGTTAATTGAAACGGAACACATGCACGCCCCAAATGCAGCAGCGAGGGTAACAATATCGAGGAGTCCCATGAATGTCATGTTGACGGACAGCGTATAGTGGCCAGATTGTACAGTGGTGTGGCGCACCGATTGACTGCTGAATTTTGTGAGAACACCGGTGCAAGGACATTCATCGAACTGTTTGGTGAACTGGAGGTTGAAGTACTGTATTATTGCAAAATGGCTGAAAGTCGGATTCGTGTGGTTACGTACAAATGGTTGTGGATGACAAAGCATAAGTACGTCCCTGTGATGGGACTGCTTATGGCAACAAGCTTTCGCGTGTGGATGATACCAATAGGGTCGGTTGTTAGCGAAATGTCAATTGTATAAACTGTTAACCATCTTCAGTTGGTGCGATCGAATAAAGGCGTATTTGTTGTTGCAAATCTTTTAATTGAATTAAAAGAAAATTTAAAATTAAAATTTATTATAAAATTAGATTCTAATCTAATAATTATAATAAAATTTATTATAAATTAGATTAGATTAAATTTGCTGAATTTAAGATAAATGATCTTTTAACAAAATTATAGCGTAAAGAGTTTCTTCTATCCGAGTTACATGTTCTGCCATCGGAAAAGAAATATTTACGGAGTGTATAAGATATGTTCTATTTTTTAATTTGAAACTTAAATTTTTAGGTTCAAATATTTGTTTTTATTTACTCTACAAAAATTATCCTTCAATCATTTTATTGAATAATTTTCGTTTTTTTTTCTTAGTTCGTTAGTTTTTCTTTTAGAAAAGCTCAAAAATGACCTTTTTTTGCCTCTGAATAAATAGGATTGTTTTTATATGTTCCCAAAAAGCTTTTTATTTAGCTTATTGATTGCCTAATAGAACAGACAATTTTAGTGTTGTGCTAATTGCATCTTTTGAAATGAGTCATTCATATGAATCTTCAGTGGAGAGTCATTCAAATCATGAGCCGACTCCCAAAATATAAATCAGTTTTCATTAATTCAAAGAAATCCTCAAAGATTCATGAATCCTTAATTATTCGTTGCTAAACAAACTTAAATTAAAAGTGCTGACCCGGCGAAGGGATGGACTTATTTCAAAAGTGCTGACCGGTGGTGGAGGGGCAATCAAATCAATCATCGGCCTGCCCCGAAACTCTAAAGATTCACAATTCGATGAGGATTCAAGAATCTTCGGAATAGAGATTCAGAGCCATTCATTCAGTACAAAGATCATGAGTCTCAATCAGATTCACCCAACACTAGATGATTTATTATCTTTTACAGCAGTGCTCCCCAACCTTTTTAGTACCGCGGACCACTTTTTGTTCGACATAAGTATATCGCAGCCCACATGAGTCTCTAAGAACGGATTTTTTTTAAATAAAACATTAGCAAAAAATGTAATTGTCCGCAATCTGAAACATCGAGGGGTGTAGAACGATTTCGTCACGTAAAAACGCTTGAACGCATTTCTACTTAAGCCACGGACCACAAGTGGTCCGCGGACCATAGGTTGGGGACCACTGTTTTACAGTTCCACTAAGGAGAGATGTACAGTCAGCATGTTTAAAAGAATTTATTGTTTGTTTATAGAACTTCTTTGAAACTTCAGAAGCAAAACTTCAGCGTTCAGTAATTTAATTCCTCGGAATATTTAATGCATCCTTAAAATATCGAAGTCTGTCTGAAGTACTGTCTAAAGAGCGAAATCAACCCTATCGAAAAATAATTATTAAATTATTATTATTAAATGTTAAATTTGTGTCATTTGTTATTGACATAATCTGGTACTGTTTGATGTGATATTTTACTGTTAATTTGATTTTGATTTTATAATATCCAAAATATAGACAAATTTATTATTTATATTATTTATATTAGATATTTTATATTTATATTAGATTTTTTTTTCAAAATTTTTGGATTTTTTCTGTAGTTCAACATTTTCAAAAAAATATCACAATTTTCTATCCTTGGGTATTTTCACCTACCCTTAAAAATGTAATTATACGTGAAATTACTGCCAATCCAATAACTGGTAATAATTGGTTAAGATACATTTAACTTATTAATAATTAATCAATTGAGGTTCCAATAATTAAAAACACAAACCACAAAAATATATGATTTTTCGAACACAAAACCAATTTAAATTCTGATAATCTAGCGAAATATTTTCCTTATTAGTCCAAAATAAAACGACATAATAAAGCAATATGCTTGAAATGATCCGTGTCGTTTTTTATTTAGCAACCCGTTAGTAATACGCCTAATAAGAAAAACTGTTACTTACGGGCGTTGCGGATCGTTGAAATATGTATGGCTTACTAATCAAACGTACCGGTTCGTATAATTATTCGCGTTGATTGATGCTTAATTTGCTCCTGGTTGGGTTTCAATTTACTAGAATTTGTGCGTTCCATTCCAGATTGTTCCATTATTCCCTTTCGAATGCTCAATTATTGCGGCACCGAAGCACTTCCTCGCGAGGGAGCTTTGTTGATGTTTGACCCGTTTGTTGTTTAACAAGCTAGGAAAAACATTTGTTTTATTTTTTGCCATTTGTTGAAAACAACATAAAATGTTAACGCAAAAAAAACTACTGCTCACCATCGAACCAATTGACTGGGCGTTGATTTGTTCGATTCATTGTTTCGATTTGCTCAACACACGGTCATCCAGTTTAAAAGGAGTGCCTCGCTGGTCGACACGTTCATTTAGTGTTGGCATGCTATAGTTTCATGTGTGTGTTTTTTTTGTTTCGCACTGTTTTGCTTTTGTTTTGTGTCTCACTATTGCAAATAGTTAGTTGCGTTACGCTGTAATGGAGTTGTGCTTTTTGCCAATCCGTTTTTTTGTTGTTGCAATCGAACAGTCAGCTTTGTGTGCCGCCCAATACACAGGGGGTGTTGTTTTTTTTTGCAATTTGCCACCGATTTGTTTAGCGAGGTGCGATTCGCGAAGGTAATTGTGTTAGTAGTGTTCAACCGTGTGCTGTACTTGCTGGTTGCATGCTGCTACAACAAACAATTTATGTTCGGTAGCAAAACCCGACACCAAAGGGTATCCGGGGGTGAAACGAAGACCCACCCACCCCATGTTCAGCATGAGGGTAATGGGGGTTTTGGGAAACAATATCACCGTATGGGTTCCCTTTTAGTTGGTTATTGTTTCTATGTTGAATTGAAAGCAACTAATAACCTACATATAAAGCCAAAGTCAAATTGATAAGCGTGCCAGGCAAAAAAAATTGTGCTTTGTTTTAGTTGAATTTAGTTTTCTTTATTGAATTGATTTATAACTATAATAATTCGTTGTCTGTTACATTAGTTCCGATCAATTGAACTCAACTCAATATAAGGGAAGTTTATAACACTTTGCGATAGTGGAGATTGTGCTACTACGAATAATATTTGAAATGGGAAAAAAGAAGAAAAAAACCCTTTGTTTGTTTTCCTTTTGTGTATCCTATAGCTCAGGGGTCGGTAGAGTTTTTACTAAAAGAGCCAGACAGTAAAAATTAACCTGAAACTGTGGGCCAAATACTTGAAACCAATCTTGAAACATGTGGATACATGGTCTACTACCCAAGTGATTAGGTGATTTTTTTTCTAAAAAAAAGGTAGATAGATACGACATAATTGGTGTTGATTTGGATTCACAGGACTAAAAATAATCTGGTTTCGTGATAATTGTATTTTTTGTTCTTTCGTGTGAGCCCTACAAATATTTTCTCGCGGGCCGAATCAAATCGTCTAGCGGGCCGGATTTGGCCCGCGGGCCGTACTTTGCCGACCTCTGCTATATCCTATTACCTTAACCTATCTTACTATCTGACTACGTACTAATACAGCTGTATGTGTGTTATGGACATTATGTAGTATTGCAAAGAAAGTTTTTAACTAACTTAATTCCAGAAATTCTCTGGATTTCCTATGTGCTGTGCAATGGAGGAAGATTCAGTATTCGTTTTAGATACTATTTTTGAATATTTTGATGCAAATATATTTTTTATATTTTTTAATACTGCTTGGCCGTTCGCAACATGATTTTTTAAAATATTTTAATAATTTTAAAATATTAAAAAAATAAACATATATTTTCATACATTTTGTAGATAATATTTTGAAATATTTGTTTTTCTTTCTTAATATGCACATTAGCACAATTTGCCCATATCTCAGGCTAATAAACAATTTGTCGGCCTACTAACGGTGATATATAACAATAATCTGTTTTTAAAATTTTATTTTGAATTCTTGTTTATGAAGCTGTACATTATTTTAAGTACTGTCGATCCACAGATAAGTTTTTCATCAAAATGTTTCTTGTAAGTAAGCCTTTTATCTAACGATATCCTTAAATATTTTACATCATCAGTCCATGCATTATCTCAATAATTTATATTCAATTTAGCTACCTGGAAGTTTACTTGCACTTTTGCACCGGGAAAAATAAATGGCTTCCGTTTTATCACTATTAATTTTTATTTTCCAAGTGATGCAACAATTTGTTGTAGTTTTTAATTTCATCGTTAAGGTTCTTTCCAATTTTTTTTTGATCCGAATCTGAACAACTCATAGCAAAATCATTCGAAAAGCAATACATTTCAACCAATTTAGTTTTGGGTAAGTCACTTACGAAAATGTTGAACAGGACGGGTGACAATACTCTTCCTTGGGGTAAACCGGAAAGTGGAAAAAATAAATATCTGATTTTAAGCTTAAATAGCTGAAAAACCAGAAAAAACAACTCCGAGCGGATAAAAATGACCTAATCAGAAGGATAATGCATGGTGGAAAATTGAATCTGATGAGTATGTGTACAAGTCCTTGGTTCCACACCAACAGTGCTTTGCGTATATATTTGTTTACCTGTTTTGCATATATTTTTTATTTTTTATTTTTATTTTTTTATTTTATGACAAGTTAATTTTAGCATGATAATATTTGCACATGTTTTTTTTCTAATTTGCATAAAAAACATACCGTTTACGTACACCTAACAGCAACAAATTGTTTCACCTAACATAATTGGTTATTGATAGTTAAAGTGACTAAAATAATGGCAAAGCAAAAAACAACTCCATTACAAATTAAACTCATTTTTCATGATGTGGCAATAGCTCAATTTACACGATGTACAACATAGCACCTTTACGGTTAGTGTCCGCTTCACCAGCCGCGTATCTCTCAGATCTCCCAGGATCTCCATTCCATCCCTTCCCCCGGGTTTGGCGTGCATCAGAAATCTCCTGTTGAGCGGAAAATTGAACAGCAATATGCCGAAGCAATCATGCGTCCATAGCTTAAAAACAGTTTAAAAAACATAACAACAAAAAACTCTATTCCACACCCGTCTGCATGCTCTCGCGGTGCACCAAATGCCCTACAGAGAGGAAACATTTTTGTGTGCAGCACAAAGTGAAACAAAACCAAACAGGGTGGAAAAGCGGAAAAAAGGCAGTTAAACAATAAAACATGACGGGTTTTTGGCGGGGGACGGGTTTTTCTGTCATTTCTCGCTTCATACACTGAATGTGCAACATGCAGTATGGCACCTCGTTTCTACGAGTCATTTGCGAGGACACGTTAAAGTAGAGTAGAGGGAAGAATGGGCCCGTACATTGGTAGAAGGAAGTAGGACAGTAATGCAACTCTAGGAACGAAACAGTCCAAATCCTTTCCTGTGTGCAAAGTTAGCTAAATGTGAAAACAAAACGACAAAACGAAACGGACCGCCACCAGAAATGACAGCAAAACATAAAAAAACTTGGAATGTATGCAAAAAAACACCACTCCGGACAATATCATTCCGGCGATATTTAGTGATGAAAATATAACAAAAAAAGATAAAAACACTAAATAAAAGTATGCTAAGAGCACATAATCACGGTAGGTTTATTTTGCACAATTTATTAGCATTCCGCTAGGTTGCAGGAGGTGGCTGGTGGGGTGCTATAGTGGCTACTCGCCAACTAAAGCTCGCACGTCATTCGAACACCCGTCACCCGAGTACTAACCGTGCCTGAGCTGATGGAGGGAAAATGTACCGTGAAAATGGTACGATCATCACAAAAGCGTAAGAAATCGTGATTGTTTTCCATTTCGTCGCTATGCAAGTTTAGGAAGTTTTCGAAATGTTCGTCCCCTCACCCCAATTCCCCGATGCCACTGCCGCATCTTCAAAACGCATGATCATCGACGACGAACAAATTTTGAGGGGAGTTGGATATAGTGAAGTTTGGGGCAGTAAGGGTAAATGGTGGTTTCAACGTTAATGACTCGTTAAAATGAAGATGAGAACACGGCCGACTGGGCAGCGGTAGATTAGAATTTGCATCAACTTTGCCCCGAGTTGCGAAGATAATCGTGTACGAATCTAAGCGGCGTTTTTTTGTGTTAGTTCTGCTGGGCATTTTGTTGGAAAATTTTTATCACCATTGTCAGCGCATAAGCACCACTCGATGTCGAGCCGCTACCGGCTGTCGGTTGTACTGGGGGGTTTTGCGGGATATCCAATCGTTACGAGTTTTCGAGTATTCGAGCGGAAATAGTTTGCTAAACTTTGTCCCTGCAGTTGCGGGACACTGTGTTCGCCACTAGTTTCATGATGTGGGTTGAACGTTTCGGAGAAATTGATTAAGATTTGTACAGCTGTTGGTATTGGTGGCTGTTTTTGAGACAATGTTCCCAGCTAAATCTGGATCAGGATCAAGAAAATCCTCCAAAAATCTACGTCCCCAAAAAGGCTCGTCAGTACTCCTAAAATCTTGCTGCATTTCAAAGGATACCTTTTGGAGGACTTCTTGGAGGAGGTCTTTTTCCAACCATATTTCCCGTACTTCAACCGATTCACGTTAGGAGATAATAAAAAAAAGCTCAGTTGGCACGGTGCCAACGAGCAATGGGCGATCAATTTTTAATAAACTCTCGTTCTCGTCGGGTTTCACGCCGGGGGAAGATTTTTTGTTTTTTGTTGGTGTTGAACGGGATCGTGAATCGTCGTTGTACTGGCCCCAAACCATTATTAGGCCGAGCGCCGAGTGAGAGCAGTTGTTTTGTAATTAAAATTTTCCTTCCTTTCTCGTGCGCCTTCCTGTACCGTTGTGGCAAACGCCACGATTGCAAATAAACTTTGTCCTTCGTCGGCGTGGCAGGGTTGAATGAAGACGTGCTGGTGGTTATTGTATATTTTCCGCGTACTACCGCGGAAGGACGTTCCAAAAAAGCCCGCGGGGAAGTTGATGGAAGAGTTTAAATATTCGAAACCATAGTTGAATGGAAATTGAATTCAATTCTTTCCCTTTTCCTGGCCACTTCTAGTGCTTGGTGCCACGTGGTTCTGTCACGTTGCCTTCTGCAGGTGTGCTCATCATTTTGGGGCGAAGGTGAATTAGTTTCGTGCGCTACATGAATTCGTGCCCGGAATTGGCGCATTTTCTTGATGCTCCTCACCTCACTCCCTTCGCCACCTAATATAAACTTGGGTGGGTTTCAAGGAGGAGTTACGGAATATGAGGTGGAGTGTTAGGAGTACCGGGGAGATACGTGGATACGATTACGATCAATAGACCGAGGCCACCGAAAACTGAGGATGCTTTCGGGTGCTTTTCCTATAGCTTTCGGAGCACCGAACGCTACGGTACCGCTGATGGGAAGTTATAGTTTCCTATCGGAAGTTCCGGCTCTGCATTATTGCCAACCTCGGTGTGTGTGTGCGCCAGGGCATGGGTGTGTATGTGGCTGTCTAGTTGTCGTTTTGGATAGTAGGACACGGCACTAAGAGGCAGCGAATGAAAGACAGGCAGGAGAACGAATGTTTGCAACAACCGGGGTGGGTCTCTGTTGTGAGTAAACTTTACGATAAATTAAGAAATAATAGCTACAGGATAATTGATTCGGTCCAAAGTTGTGCTACAGGTTCGATGTTAGTATCTCGTTTGCATGAATGGGACATTAGCGGGAAAACTGGAGGGACAGTGTGGCAAACTACGGGAAGGGTAGAGTAGCTGGTGAGCGTAGATAGATATAAATTGGTCAACGTTTTCATTATAACTCCCCGAGGGTGTACACAAACAGCAGCTTGATCGATGTAGTCAAATATTATGGCAGGCCGGGCCGAAGAGAAACTACTTCCGGGCGCACAGAATTAACTGTACTGAGCCATCGGTATCGGGGCACATTTGGTCGGTTCGTACGCTCGATACGCTCAATGAATGTTCAATTTTTTATTGCATAACACACCGGTGGGGCAGATATTGTTCTTGTGTGGTACCGTTGCCGTAAGATGAAGGCGGCAAAGCAATTTGGTTTTTTTTCTTTTGGTTCATTTTTATTTTCTCTATTTATTGCGCGGTAAATGGTAAATTCCGGAAGAAATGCTATATTTGATGTGTTCCACTTTAAAATTCCAGTTGAGGTTTTTTTTTTCTTTCTTGCGTGAAAATAGGTAAAGCAATTAGGACGGTCGTAGAATTTATTGAAGCATTTGAATTTTTAATTTGTTTCTTAACTTGCAGGGTTTTTTTCCAAATAGTTCAAGTGGTAAAGTTTCGGCCATATCTGGACTTGTTTTCAAGTTGCACTAGAATATATTAAGGAAAATGTGGATTTATTCCCTTAGTTTCTCCATCTTATTCATCATGCAAAAGATTAGATATGAAGTTTTTTCAACTGACACAACTTTGCAAATGTTTTCAAAACGATGGACTGAATTTCGGAAAGATTCTACCAGAATTCACTCCAACTTTAACATTTCATCTTCAAAACACTGTAAGCCCGATAATGATGCTTCGTATGAATAGTAGAATTGAAGTAAAGTAGAATTGTGGTAATTAAATTCGATTCTGTACAAAGCTCTCGAAACTTACATACTTACAAAAGCTCTATAAATTCATAAAATGAGAAGTACTCCAAATCTACTTTCGTATAACCCTCTTTTACACTAGAATTACCAAGCGTTTTAAGCGTTTTTCGTTCGTGGTTAATTTTTAAACAATGTCGAAGAGTTGGAGTATATTTTATTGTTTATTGCAGATCGTACTATAGCATATGTATGTATAACGAATGTTTCACCTACACCTTAAGATTGTTTTACCCCAAAAAATAATGTGATTAAATGAAGCATTCCAGTCAAAACTACTGGTGTGGTAGTTTTACTGTTTATTTGAAAAGAAACGGTTCCATCTTTACGAGTTGAATTCGAGAGTCTTGAAAGGCAACGCCGATCGGTTGGAACGCCGATTATCCGTGCTCATCAGAATTAGATTCTTACCGGATAAGCGGATAACACGGACAAAGAGGTACATTTCGTATTGTTGATTTTCTGTCATAAATGATCTGTCAAATGGCCTTTAAAACTGTCAGATAATCCGTCACCCGATTAAATGGCAACCTAATAGTCAGAGAGCATTTAGGAGTTTAATGTTGTAAAATAAATTTGGAAGATGTAGAATACTTATTTACCAACATTAAAAGACATCTTTTTTATTTTTTTTTATCACTTTTACGATAAATTGTTAAGCAATGACTTATCTATGTTTAAATGGAACATCACTTTTCACACCTTTCTGTAGGATCAGTGTCGTTTCATGCTTTATCGCTTTGCTAACGATCTACTCATCCATTTCACTTGGGTTAATGTCCTATTTTTTGTCACAACATGGAGAAAAGTGATTCGTGTGGGCGATGACGATTTTATTGCATCGTTTCCCTAGTGTGTGTCCTACACCTTTTTACATCCACCCGAGGGAACGCAAATTGTCACGTGAGGATAAAATGTGCTGCCGGTCATAACTGGCAATTGTAAAAAGGCTTCAATTAAAATTACCCGTTTCGCGGCAAAACGTCAGCATATTTAGTGCGTACACTTTAGTGAGGCAAATTGGGACGGTACGGTAACAGGATAGTTTTAGTGCTTCACTTAAACCTCGCTTCGGGGTTTCGGGTTGTGTTTCGTTGTTGGAGCAGGTTAAAAACAAAAGGGTATGGTTGAATATAAGTTTTTACGAACCTTATTGTACTGTTGTAGCGGTGTGTTCGCTTTCCAAGCACTCCTGTGAGACGATGGGGAGTTTTTTTTTGCACATACTGTTTACAGTTTTCACACCAATTTTGAGTATTCTCACCTCACCCATTTTACAAACACACGGGTTACGCTGTGGGACGTACAGGTACGAATTGTGTTAACCGTTCCTTAACACAAGCTCGTTAAACGATGTTTAACTTCCATTACTACCAGGCGAGATGGGTTTTTGTGTAGGTGGTGTATGAACACTTACGAGGGGTACGTTTGTTCGCTTGCGAACGAACGTAAGCGTTCTTCGGCTAAAACTGTGACTGACAGTTAAAGCTAGTAGAACCCATCTCATAAGAATTGTATCTCATGCAAACGGTAGTATGTGGGAAGAATTCGGAACGCAGCAGTATGGTTCACTTTTACCGTTCACTAAATAATGCATTGAAGTGTTTCGATATTACCTTTTCTCGGATCATCCCGTACTACTATCTTCATTCGCGCCAAAGGGTACGTGTAAATATTGAGCATGAATCACAAAAAACTAGACCCGTATGAACATCTTCTGCTGGGATGTTAATAGAACGCAAGCACATCACCTAACCACCACCCTAGGAGTCATGTTGCTTGTGTTGGAGTTGTTCATGTTTCATTATCACACACTAGCTCATAGGTCCCGCAAGGGCCATACCATCACAAAATGCTTCCTCGCTTTTTACGATATGACAACGAGCACGAGATGTGGTGATCGTATAGGCCAAATGTCAACGGAGACGAAAGTGCTGACGTGCCCTTAGCGACATTTGTTTGTATTTGAGATGTGGACGTGTGGGCAGGGAGAATTTTTTTTCCCCACTATTATCCTTCGTTTCTTGGTTTGATGAAAAAGGAATTACATCATGCAGCGGTGTGGGACAGAAAGGTTATATGAGAACAAAAACGAGCACTGATTACGAACTGACTCGGTATACCAATAGTGGTTGTAAAATGTACATTTGCCTAGACTTTTGGGTTTTTTTCCCCCTTTGCTAATCGTTCTCGAGCAGTACTCGACGTCCAATGAAGAACGGATGAAATAATTTCCCTCAGTTTCAGACTTGTCACACTTGTGCAGAAGAGTAGGTCAATCGTCAGAACAGGTGTTGACGTACGTTTACCGAACTGAAGTTGCTAGAATTGATATCACGAAGTAGGATCACCGTTATGGCTGTTGTCCTCGCACTGTAGATGGCAACAGGATACTCGATGAGAACGCTCTGTACTGCTTGGGTCTATTTTTTTGTGTGTTTTCACCAACAGCACTTTCATATATCCATGCTCCGTACACCAATACACGTGATTATTCTGCCGCAAAACGGATCGGGTCATGAATTCTCAATGACCGTTTGGTCTTGCTTCACACAATCCCCAACCGGAGCCAGGCAGACAGGCAAAAAGAACCTGACCTAGGTATTCTAGGTACGACACTTCGAGTGGCCTATTTCCCAGGTTTCAGCAGGCAGGAAGAGCATTCTGGTATGTGTGAGTAGAATTGCTTACCTTCCTTCACGTGCCCACAATTACCTGGCTTGTTCGTTCGCTTTCCCTCTTCGTCGGGGCATTTTCTGCACGGTCGAAAAAAGATGGTGTCCTTCGTATGGAGTGGAGTCTTCAAACAAAAAAAAGGGTCTACTAAGCCGGGTCTACTCTGCTTTTCAAAGCCACTCACTCGTGGTTGGTTTTTGAAGAGGTTTCCTTTTTTTGTGATGGCAGCGAAAAATTCTTAACCTCCAATGCGAACAAATAAGCTCTGGCCGAATGTTGGTGCTTTTGCGTTGGTGGTGCTGCTGCAAGGCCGTTCAGGCTAGAGTGAGGGCTCTAAGAGTACGCACGTATATACATGTACGACAGTACGGGCGAACGTACTTTGATGATGGTAATTTGCGGTTTTTTTGGGAAGTAGGTTAGGCTTTGAAGAAGATGGCAAATGAAGAAGAAGAAGAAGCGGGCAAGAAATAGAACACTTCTTTCGGAAATCGTATTGATCTCGTCCCGCTATACCGTCTGTACGAATGACGAAAGCGGTATACGTGAAAGATGAAATGTGTTTGCGGAAATGCTTGCAGACAACGGTGATTTTTCTTCGTATGAAGTGGAAATTCCAATCGGCGCGGAGGAAAATCTGTAGCAAAAACAACAGTTTGTGCCAGGAATGTGCAAAATGGTTGTCAGAGCTATAGAAAGAGAAAGAGTGTGTGTGTGTGAGAGAGAGGGAGAGATAGAGAGGAATCATTGAGGGAGTTTTTCCCTTTTTTGAAAAACCAGTGACAAGCAGTAGTGGTAGCGCTAAACTATCGCTATTCGGTAAATGACCTATAACCCGACGGTGCAGGTCGAACGATTAAAAGACGATTAAGTGGTACTCAGCAGATGAGCTGACGTTTCGCGCGCTTTATCCCGTGAGATTGGGGAGCTAAAACATATCCACCCTTCATAAGCGCATCCGTTCAGATCATTAAATCCGTTGATATTGACGTACTGTCTATCGGTTTCGAATGGATGATATTTTTTTGTGGGCCAGTTTTTGAAAAATTCCATGTCCCATTTTCTACTGCCTGTTCGTACGGCCACTTGTTTTTTGGAGAATAAAACAAAAAACTGGAAAACTACATTCTAATGATCTCCCACGTCGGTTGATCATTGCCAATTTCTCTTTATGGTTATTATTTCCCTGCACTTGTTGTGAGTATAATTCTGGCATTTTTAAGGATATTTATTCTGCATTTACTAAGGACTAAACGTTAAAGTAGCTAAGAAACAAAAATAGTATAAGATCTTATGATATAAAGCCACAGTAGAACTCAAATCATTCTAGACACAAACCGCATATAGTTATAGGTGCAATGAGCAAGAGTAGTAGTAGTAGTGCATATTTATCGATAGCATTTGATTAAAAATTTACTATTTAATATTAATACCACTCTTTAGATCTTTATTCAATATGTTGGAGATCAACGCGGCAATGTGCAAGAAAAGAAAGAGAAAATTAGGAAGCATGCATAGTGACGATCCCCAATGCAAATTAAAGAATTAATTTTTACTTTATAAAACTTTTGATCAAAAATAATTGTTTAATAAATTACTGCAGTTACATTACACAAGAATGTCATATAACAACGAATGAAATCTTTTTATATGAAAAATTAAAAAAGGTAGAATTCCGAAGCTCAATTCAGGAGTTCATTTCGAAATTATTTCATGAGTCTATTTCCAATAAGTCCAATTTCGAGGCTATTCTTACAAGCCCAATTTTCTCGAGTCTGAATCCAAAGTCTAATTTAGTTAGTCGAGTTTTAAGTCGCAACTCTGTTGAAAAAAATCGTAGTTTAAAATGTAAAGCAAAATACAGTGTAATAAAAGCGTAAAGAAACTATGTTCTAATTCTTGACGACTACAAAGACGATTATGAAGAAATAAATATAAAACTACTCTTGTTTTCTGTAAAGCTAAAAAGCTAAAAAAATGTTTAAGAAAGTCTTTATGGTTTGCGTATAACCTAAAACATTAACTGTTATAATCCTATGTATAAGTTACACAAACTATTACAGTTACTACACAATTGTAATATTTGTCCTTTTTTTTAAACAAAAGCGGTTGGTTTTACTTGCACACACATGGCGTCACATTTACAGGGCCAAGCTTAGCGTCTCAACGGTGATAATTCTTAGTACAATCTTATAAGATGGTTTAGATGTTTTTATGAGTTTTTGTTTTTTTCTAACCCTCACTCTCTTGTTGGTAGAAGCTTGTCCAGCAGTATCAGGGTTTCGGCTAAACGCCACAGCCGGTTGGTGGTGGAAAGTAACAAAGCAAAGTGTTTGTTGAAAAACAATACAAACAGAAGATGTACGAAGGCGACCAGCATCCCAACACCTATGGATGACAACTTTCTTGCAGATACGTTTCGCGTGGCGTAGTGATAATCTGAAGATGATGACACATCCGGACAAATAAAGCTGCTTCCATGACCGGCGTCACTGTTCGGTCCGTTTTGATCCACTTTCGGACGCTGTTAGTGTGTGCGTGTGTGTGTGTGTCGCTGTGTTTGTTTGGGAATTTGCGAAGGCGTACAATGCTTGTGGCCGGAAAGTCGGTCGATAAGATGCGATAATTTTTTTCTTTCGTTCAGCATCTTTGCCACCATGGACGTGTGGTGTTGTGTATTTTTATTTTGGCAATCGATGAAGAAAGCTTCCATTTAATTCGTACAGCCCCAATCGCAGAGGATAATGTAGGTGGGATAAATGTGCTAACCATCGGTTTAGTGTGTTCACCGTGAAAGGTATTTGAAGGTTTCAGGTAATTGCTGAATGGGACGATTCGGAACGGTTGGGCGAAAGGTTGGGAAATGGGGAAAAGATTTTGATGAGCTGTAACGGGATGAGAGGGTTTGTTTTTATCCTAAGCTTTTACTTTTTTATGAGTGAGCTCGCAAGCTTCTGTACAACAAAAAACCCTCAATTCTTCAAAATAAAAATATTTAGTTGAGTTTTGATGGTGCGACATATATGTTTTGTAATGTATCGATTATGTGAACGTTTTATTTATTTTTTTACTTACGGAATGAGAAAACAATAATTATTCAAATACCATACATTGCTAAAGCAACTAGCAAGTAAACATTCCTAATGAAAATAGCATTTGTGGACAAATAAAACCGAATCCGTAAGCATGATCAACAAAAGATTTCAATCAGGCCGATCGTTTAACTTTTGTAAGCGACGAACCCGAAGATAGCGCGACACACCGGCAAATGTCTCACTTGTGGCCTAAATTTCTCCCGCAAACAGTCCTTCCCAGACTAAATTGGGTGGTTTTACATTAACACGTGACCTATTTGCATATGGCATTACGCTTTTGGAAGGTGAAGAGTGTGTATTTACTTGCCGATTCTTTTGAACCAAAAGCCATACGGTCATATATGGTTGGGCGGTGCTTTGTCCGCTGTTTGTTTGCACTACTGGTTTCGGTACCTTTTTTGTCATTTTTCTCATGACACCAAACTATTTGTGATAAGGTAAGAGCAGTCCTCTCTTTCGTTTGTGGGTGGTTTGGTGTGTGGTTGTAAATGTGTTTGTTTGGTTCAAAATAGCTTGCTTGTCAGCCGACGTTGACATCAGCACGGCAGCGTACCAGCTTGCAAGATGCCAACTTGTACAGCATCCGGGTAGAGTGTGCTCTTCCTATTGCCTTCCGGGGCAATCGGTAAGAAAATCATTTCTTAAAGCATGCAAGAAGATGTCGGTTCGGAGACGGAAGAAGCAAATAGCAATTGTTCGCTCTCGACTACAGCACACGCGCTCCTGTCCGGAAACTGGCACTCCATTATAAAGACGTCGGCCATCCGGTAGTACTTCCTTCCGATGAATGCCCGGAACGGCAAAAGGATACTAGCCAGCTCACTGCCGCAGCAGCAGGATGAGCTTCTGCCGGCGTATCGGATGTGGGGCAAATGGTGAAACATCATCGAATGCATAAATGTTCATTGCTGATGTACTGTGTTACGGGAAGTGGCAAATTGAGATTCTGATAAAGGAGTATGTTTATTGGAAATGTTGATAGGTTATAATTTAGAGATCTTAATGTAAAGCGTGCTTATTTAGTTTTGTTTCCCATCACGTACAAATCTTAATCGTTCCTTTAAGCACTTTGCTAACTAAAACGTTTGCTTTTATTTCTTTCCTAACAGGTAAGACAAAATTACAACCTTATCAAGGGGAAAAGGTCCAGATGGTGCGCTAGTGTGTCACAGGTAAACGTCCTGCAGCTGGACTGGAGCTCGGTCCACAAACGCAAAGGGAAAAAGGTCACTTGTGGTGTGACCGATTCTATACGACCGATCGCTCCAATGCCACCGAGTTGTCGGTCCGATGTGCTGACACAGCCAAAGGTGAACCCCAATGAGCCACCGGGCCTGGTTACGGTTAGCCATTACGGTTGGTTGATGGTAGTGGTGGCTACGGCGACGGTTATTGCCCGCTGAACAATCACAGATAAATCTTACCCCTTTGCGCACACGTTCGCGTTCTACGGCAAGGCAACCCTCATTCATGCATCCCTCTTACTGAATCGTCCAGGTCCGTAAGCTAGCCTGCTGTAGGAACATAAGCGCTCAGGTGAGATTTATTATGCTCGTTAGTCGTCACTGTTGCTGCTCGTACCATTACGCTCACTGGAAGAGGGAAAAGGTGAATGGGAGAACCAGGAATAAAAAAGTACCAAAAACCCTTCAATTAGTCGTATGAAACGAAGTAGAATTGCGAAAGCCTCGTTTTGTAAATCATACACTACACTCCCACGTTGTCCGAAAAGACAATACGAAAGAGAGAGATAAAGAGAAGAAATCACTACCAATATGGTCAGATCGTAATGGTAAAACCGAATTCTTGGTTGATACAAACACTAGGACAGCTTTAATATGTTTTATCCATCATTTAGGAAGGGTAATGATTGACGGGGCTTTGAAAGAAAGAGGTGATGATTCCAAAACTGATTCCGATGAACAAGAGAATGAAAACATTCCATTAAGCTTGCGATCGAATGCGATCAAACTAAAGGTGACTCAAGAAAACAAAACAACCCAAAAGCATCGATCGTGTCTCCCCGAAGTATCGTAATGTTTGTAGACGCGATCGTATGTTTTACTGTTGCTGCAAGCAACATCATAGTAAAGGTAGTTGTGTAGCATAAAAACGCAACAGTGCTAGTAGTGGTACGGTTTGACCACAGTATGCCCGGACCCCCAATGCTGTTGTGTTGGTTACGATTTGGTTTAGCGATTAAATAATGCAGTAGGTTTGCGTTTTTTCTTTCTTGCCGAGGCAAACCAAAGGCAACGCTTTATCTGGCGCCTAGACTGAAAGAAAACTTCTCTGGGTGGGTGTCTAGCAAATGGGAGGTAGTGTAAGCTGCCGCTGCAACACCAAGCGTATTGGACAGACCTTCTGTAAAACCTTCCGCGTAGGATTTGTGTGACTGTGGTGATTGTGAGTGGTAGAAACTGGTTTCGTTGGACATTTTTTCGATTGCCGATTGTCGTCATTCTTGTCTTTCACCCATTGCAAGGGGGGGTGGGTTGGCATTAATGTTTTCGTAGACGTATTTGTAACCTTACACCGTTGAAGCGGACGAAGGTTGTGTGCGAGCGCTGTGATGCTGTGGGGGTTGGTGGAATGCAAAACTTTTTAGCAACGTTTTGTGAGCCAAAGATTTGTTGTTTGGTGTTGCTGCTTTTAAGCTGCTAAGACTGTACGGTGTATAGTGTGTTGTGGCAGTCACAATGTATGCCATTGGGGAGGTATTAGTCATCTGTTTCGCTTGGTAGTGACGGAACGATACGCCAATGAATCTTGTGGCAAATTGTGATCGTCCGGAGACTGTATGACCGTTTGCTATGCCACGTGATAGAATTTTGCTCATTGTGTTGAAAAAAAAAACGTTGATGTCATTTGGAACGAAATGCTGCTTAGTTGAAGCATTTTCATTCGCTTTTGATACCGAATAGTTTATGCGCTTTAAATTTAAATAATTAAAAACAATATGCAATTAAAACATTAAATGCTGCTGGATGAACCACACAGCAAACGGAAGGAACATAATTTAATTTAGGTAATGCATCCTTCGAACGATATTCTCTGGTAGGAGATATTATTGGCAAGCCTTCTGATTGGCATTGAATTTAATAATTTATGTTGCAACTAAATTAAAATTGAATCAGTTAGAATCATCTTTCCTAGGGCGTAGAGCTAATGCATATTTGTTGTTCAATTGGTCAGTTCGATTGAAGAGAGGATGAGAAGCTGCAAACATTTATATGAGAGATTTTGATTAACATTTTCTGTGACCAAGTTGTAGTTGAAAACATCATCTGCAATCACTGAAAGTGTTGGAAAAAAAAGAACAGCATTTGACGAATGTTGTTTTGTTTCTACACTTAGCAATTTTAATCGTGAATTTTCCATTCGTTTAGCCTTCGTGGATAAAAATGTAGAAACAGTGTCGTACCAATGTCCGATCCGGTAACTTGGTCTCATTATCATTCCGTGCCCGTAGCTGGATTTGTTTTCTTTTTACCTTCCGTCTAGTACGGTAAGAATAAATTTTCGAATCGTAACACCATTCTGCACGCTACTTTTCGGTTCCATCTTTCGGTTCCTGAGAAGCAGTTTTTTGTTTGTTTGGAGGCGGTATCTTGTTTCTTCAAAGAAACTGTTACGCCGTTTATGCGTCTCCTTTCATTTTGGGCAACCCGCGCAAAACTTAAACGAGCGTCAGGCAAGAAAATCGGCCACACCAAAACGAGGCTGGCAAAGTGCTGTGGATACTTCTGGCCCCAAAAACTTTGACCGCGAAACGACTGCAAAATGTGGCAAACTTTACCATGATTTATACCTTATTTGTCACTCGATAAGCACCCAGGCAAACTTGGGGTGGGTGGTTCGAAGGTCCGGAAGACGACCAGTTGTTACCACGGCTGGGCGACTTCCAGTCTAATGCGGTAGGTAACGACGGTTAAATTGATGTGAAAAGTTTCACATCCTTACGGGTTTTGTTGCTCCCGGCATTTGCTGTATAGCATTTTTAATTTGATATTGTCCGGCTAGGCAGTATTAGAAGAATGTCCCAAAATAGTACTGGGTTGTGTATTTTTGTTAGCCACGGAATCCTATCAACATTTTAATCTACGATAGCTGTAAAACTTTGCCATTGAAAAGCAGAATGCACTACTGTCTAATGAGCTTGGTGTCTCGGCGGAAGGTTAACAACAAGATGGTTAGCTAACGATAGCCCTTCATCAAAGGGGTTGAAATAGCGACCTGAGTGAAGATAACCCAAAAAGATCACTGTCAATCTGTTCATGAGTTGCAATAGTTTCTACTGTCCCATCGGGGTTCGGTACACGGTATTGATAACTGAAGACAATCTTACTTCAAGTACCTGAATTTAAATAAAGCCGGGTCTAAACATTGGATCCATCTTTAATAAATCCATTTAGACAAATAACCAAACAGAGGCACAAATTGAATTGAAAGGGAAACACTGCTTGAAATCATAATTAACAGGTATTTATCGTGCAACGTGAATGAATGAGCTGAGAACGATTCTGAGTATTCTTTCATTACTCAATTCATAGAACTCAGAAATGAATTCGTGATACAGCGCTTCTACGAATTGACTTTCATGTGAATTTTAATTGAAATAATTAACCATAGTGTAATTTATTGAGGCTTTACATGTTACATCAATAAGTGGCAAATTTGTCCGGAATTAATTTGAGATTATTTTTCAATTAGTAGGCATTTTTTGTTTTAGGTTTACTCATATCCATTTGATAATTTGTTGTATGTCTTTCTTTTTATAAGAATTAAATTATCACCGTTGTCGAAAGTTTGCATACTTTAATACTTCATTGAAGCTTAAAAAATCAAGTCAGTACAAAGATTTGGAGAATAATGTTCCAAAAGTTTGGAAAAAGTTTTTATTAAGTCCACTAATTGAACATTACTTAATGAAATGTTTAAAATTTCCTTGAAACATATAATAAATTAGACCATTTACTTCACTTTAAATGATTATTAGTCGTTGTGCTCTGCAGATGTTCTTCCCTAATCGTGCAATTGCTGCGGACGCAAACAATCGAAATCCGTTCCACCCAAACACCGGTATTCTAAGCTAATCGGAACATTATCCGATGAGTGGCAGATTGACCATCGGACGCAATAAACGGCGGAAAAAAAACTCACTCTAACGGCTTCCAAACCGTCCGACCGGCTGAACGTTCTATAAAGTGTTCTATTAACCTTTTTTTTTTTCTTGTACCCACCAGCCAACTTCATCGTCCGTGGTGTACGGTCCGTACGTGTAGAAGTAAAAGCGAACAAATAAAAAAAAATACATAACATCAAAAACACCCGCTAAACGAAAGCATAACAAACTTTTAGCCAAGAAAAAGGAACTGGAAAAAACGTTCTCCAAAAATGTCTGACTCATGGTCGATCGTTCATCACCGGGATCGTTCGGGTTCGGGATGTGTGATGTGACGAGAACCCTGAAGTCATGCAACCGGGGAAGCGGACCGATGACTGTCACCTCCGTTGGAGCGCCCGTGTGTTTTGAGGACCAGCAAACGCTGTAACGCTCTGCTCGTCGTGTCCGTAAGGGTGTTGCGCGTTTGTGTGTTGTTTTTTTTCGCGCTCGTCCAGAACACGCGCATCGAACCGGTCCACGAGCGTCGATGAACCGCGGATGTATCGGGGAGGACAGGCTGCTACGTGGCTGCTGCTTCCTGCCCTTGGATGACAGCGGGGTTCGCGGTTTTGTTCGAACGAATGGGAAGTTCATCGACCGTAACAGTACATGTGCATCCGTACCGATATTCGCATGCATGACTGATTCATAGACTCCAACACCCTTTTGCGTAGAATCATTTGCAAATACCCAATGCGTAGGATTTTGTAAGAATAGAAAGCGATGATCGTGGAATTAATACATAAAAACATATGATTTTAAAGTATTCCTCATGATTGCTTTTAACAATCAAAGAAGTATAAAATTTTTACACTAGGTTTTGCAAAAACCATCAATCATCTATCAACAAATTACAGGGTTTGAGAGTTCATGTCGAAAAGTTGAGTCAATTTTTATTATTTTTAAGTTGAAGGGAAATTTGATTAATTACATCTGGAATTTTACATGCTTTTTGAAACTGCTTTTTGTAAGCTAACCAAAAAATGTCAAATTAAAACAAAACATTATCCACACATTTGTAAAGCGTTTCAGTGTGTCAGTTAGGAAACTATTTCGAATCGAATTTGTTTTAGAAAAGTTCTAGAAAGTGTAAAGTGTAATTTTGATTTTCTGGCTTTACCACTTGAAGCGGAAACCCTGTAAAAGGTCAAAATCGATGTGGTGCGAATACAAGAACAAAAACAAAAACCCCCGATCCTTCGCTTAATCATGATCGAGTGCCCTCGACGGCACGCCCGGAAATGCAAAAGTTTCAACCCTCGGTGTTGAAGGTTTGCTGAACGAATCGAGGGCAAAGCAGAGGGGGCCAAAAGAGGGGTAAAAAACAAACAGTAAAATCAAAACTCCCACCAAAACGAAGGATCGTTACGGTGAATCGAACCAAACGAATAGGATGTATGCTGATTAAAACGTCAAGATAATTTAGAAGTCTTGTTTCCTTCCTTTCGGTTTTGCCAGTGAGTGTCGATGCTACCTAATGAGTGTATTCTTATTCAAAGAAAGGCAGCAAGAACAGCGTGAAAGGGAAACACAAAGCGAACTTCTTCTTCGTTTTGCACCTCGTCGGAAAATTGTTCGAACTTGGAAAACTTTCTTTCCTGTGGGTTTTTCACGCGGACGCGTTCGCTGGAGGAAATAAAGTATGGGAAAAGAAACTTTACCGAATGATTTTCGTACTCCGTGAGGAAACCTTTCCATAGGAAAGCCTCTTTACTGGAGGCGAATCGGATCGGAAAGGGAGGAAACGGATGGGGCCATTTTTGACAGCATTCACAGTTTCATTTGCGGGCCGCACATCGGCCCACCGGAAAATGAAATATTTCTAATTGCTATCGATTCGCTCAACCGGAAGTGATTACCAATTCGATTTTACGACCTTTTACGACCCGCGATCGAGGAATGGAAGGGTGGTTAAGTTGACGGTAAAAGTGATAGGTAAATTTATTGTGGGCTTTTAGGGAGTTCAATTTAAAATGTCTTTGGTGGAGAAAGACAGAGAGAAAGAGAGAGACAAATATTGAGTTTCTCATTTGCAAAAATAAAAGTCTTTTTGAATGATTTTGATTACGTCACATCCGTCGAGTTGATGGATGAATGCCTGTTACCTGACTGATCATAAAAAAACATTGAAGATAAGCATACGATAAAGATTGTAAACAAAACAATGCAAAAACGAGCATGTGTGTAGAGTTTGAAAAATGCCTTTTCGGATCATAATTGAGAAATAATTGAAATTTTTTCCATTACACACAGCGTAACGTGGTTGGAAATGGAGAAGCGAACCACAAGCGAACCAGCTAAGGGTTGATAAGCATACGTTCGGTTATCACTTGTATTTCGTTGGTATGCTCTCGGCTGGGGAAGAAACCCCAGCGTGACGGTGCTTTCCGGTATGACAAAACGACGTTTCATCTGCATCTGGGCGATTTCGCTTTACTTTGTGCTTTATCATTTGGCTGTTTTTTTGGGAAAGCATTTTTCGTAAAGTGTGCGAAGCATTTCATCAAAATTCTTTCTGCTGACCATCAAGAGAACCGGACGAAATGTTGATTTGGTTGTGCTTTGTTTAGCCTGACTTTCGGTCAAACATTTCGCCTGTAAATGATACGGGTCCACACCAGACATGGGTCAATGGACATATTCTTCTGCTACATGTTCTTCTATTTACCAGTCAGTTAATGTGTTTCTTTTTTTTGGTTATTGCTTTGGCAAAAAGCTAGCTTTACCCTGGTTGGGTTTGTTATGCTTCTGGGAATGTTGCTTTGAAGTGAGCTTGAAAGCATATTTTTCTAGATACTTTTTATGATGTACATATATTTGTGTGTATTAGACAAGGGTTTTTTTAATAAGTGAATCCATCGTGAGAATATTTAATTTGCTTGTAAAAATTGGTGAATTATGTAAGAACGACGTAACAAGAAATAGATTAAAATGGTCGGATAAACATTAAATATCTTTAAACAGGGTCTAGCCTAACTAAGTTTTCATAAAATAATGTTTAAATTAAAGTTGAAATACATTTTAAAAATACTCTTTTGTTGCAGTATGCAGTTGGTACAGGGTTTTCGAATTAAGATTGTGAAGTTTATAGCCATTGCTTGTTTATGTTCAAGTTGAAGTAGATTAAGCAATAATAGATCTGTAATTCGTTGTAAAACTTTTTCAAAATAAAAAAAAAGTTCAAAGATTTCTCGACTGAAACACTAACAGCATTGATCATAAGTTTGCAATGCTAACAATAGTTCAGAAGAAATAGACCTGAGTCGATTTCCGCGTACAAATATTTCAGAAAGGATTTCAAATCTACCTCGACAACTTCCAGCTCAATTTTATCTAGAATCATTGAAGTTTATAATACCTTCAACTAGCTTCAAAGTTATGTTCAAGGCAATTGAGTCACATTGGAATGATAAGCGATCGTCGGTAAAACGATAACCTTAAGACATTATTTACAGAAACCTTCAGTCCCTTTTTCCGACAATTGTTTACTGCTTGCTGCCATCGACTGACATTTCCGCTTACGAAAGTTCATCTTGTCCAGGCACTTTTTCACTGTTTTCACTGGAGAACGAAGAGATCACTTTGTGATCGATCTTCGTTTTTAGATTTTGGTGCACTTTTCGGGTTTGTCTGGCGATTGTCAGCTGGTCAGAACAATGATACTGGAGAATTCTCTGGCATTTCTCCAGATAGCCGAATATATAATATATGTTGAAATTGACTTTATCTGGCGGACACGAAGAGTCACAACAAGCACCATTTTTTTGCTCTGCCTTTTGGACAAAGATTCGAAAGGATTTGCCTAATTGTTTTCGCTGTAGCTGTTACAAATTCACTGAAAACTGTGACAAATTTTATCTATATTTTTTAGTAGGAAGACATAATGCAGCATATAGCACTAGCTGGCTCCAAACTCCTATAAAAAATCGAAAAAATGGTCTTTTGCATCCGTTAAATACCGTCTTAAGATTTAAGTGTTTCATCCTACAGTATCTTATACACCTTTACCCAGATGGACTTGAAAACCCTGCTACTATAAGCTACAGTTTGTGCGTAGGAAGACATTTCAAGTTACCCTCACTAATACTTCTACGGTACGGTCCCATAAAACCGCACTGGTCTGTACGTAGAAACGGTTACTTCTAGTCAGTATACAAGCTCTTCAAGCATCGATTAACCCGGGAATGAGTTGTGGAGCGGAACTATGTGGTTCTGTTACATACAGCGACGTACCGGCCGGAAATATTTTTCATCAAAATTTCAAACTCAATTTGGAAGCTATATTTGGCGTGGTGGGTTACTTGCTAAACGTTTCCCACTCTAGAGCGGGACACCATTCTGGAGGACAATCACTCCTAACGGGATAAAAGGACCACAAACCCGAAGCATTAAGTGTTTGCTGTGGAATAGAAGTAGACAAGGGAGGAAGCTGTATGAAGCAGTAAAAAGCAGTACCGAGAATTTGTGTGCATCATATCTGCGGAACCGATAGGTTAGTAGACGCCCGCTCCGTGTGCAACAGGATAAGAACGATGGTGAAAACATAAAAGAGCTTTATGCTCGGTGCAAAGAATGCACCAAATGATAGCACTCCTACACCAGTGGCACTGCAGTTTGTGCATCCTTGCATCCCTGTTCAAAGCAGAAAGCAGCCGTTGCCCATGACAGTGTCGTTTAATGTTCGTACGCCGGTATACTGCCCTGGCAAACAAGGAATCAAAATGCAGACTCCTTCGCTCGGTACACTTCATAATCTGGCCGCCCTGTCCTGTTCTGTTAGCACAAAATGTGACTGAATGAAAGCAGAAGCTTTTGCAAACGAGACGTTGTCTGGTGCCGTGGTTTGCATACACTTTTGGGCAGGTATGTGCAGGTACGTATTTAACGTACACCCAAAAGTACGCTCCACAAGCTCCAGCAGCTGCTCAGGATGGATCATTTCCTTGTTGTTAAGTTTTCACAAAATGCTTGCTAATCCTCGTTCGATTAAAACCCCATAATCGGATGATCGGAAAGGGAACCCCCCAATGCCACTGCAATTGCAATCGCTCACTTGCTGGGGGCTGATGAAGAGCGCCAAATATGGACAAACGATAAAAAAAAATACTGAAGATAAACAACCGGGATGGTGGGCTTGTTATGTTGCGTATGCATAATTATCTCTGCGTGGGTCGGCTGCGACGTGAAACCGTTCCGCTGTGGCGGATCACCCGGGTGATCCGGTTTTGTGTGTGGAACTCGTTAAGAAAAGCCGATGCGTAAGCTACCATTAGCTGGCATTAGCTCCCGATCCAGTTCGCTTCAGCTGCATCACACCTTAATGCTTTTGCCAACCTTTTTTGCTCACTGATTGCCGGCGAACCGGGATCGGATCATCAATGGTGACGAGGTCGTGAAAGACGACAAGCAAGATGCTATAACCTCTTTCGAGATGCAACGAGGTCGGAAACTTTTCCAATCTGCCCAGATCGCTAGATATACTAGTGTATGTGTGTGTGTTTGTGTAAGTGTACGTGTGTATTGTAGCAGGAAGCTTTACCGTCGTTGCATTTTCGTTCGGTAATTTGTGCTGCTATGTTGAGTGGTAGAGAAACTAAGTTAATTACACGGTGCTTTCGGTGCCACGTACACGAGACATCGTTCTGACGTTCGTCATCTTCATCAAACTAAAAGGGCAAAGCGAAGTGATGCCCTCACATCGTACACCGGCAACACACGGCACAAAACTTACCGCACAGACAAACTTGCGGAGTGTGTAATCTGACGGTAAGCGGTTAAGGTTTTAGCCCAAGCCCCCTTCCCGGCACTGATATCGCCACTAACGTACTTCATTTGCGTTAGATAGAGCGATTCTGAAGGGGTTTTTACCTTTCGCCGGGGGTTTTCTGATGGGTTGATGAACAAACGCGTCCTTCGGTGGGTTATTTTACTTCATCAATTACCGTGTAACATTTGGCCCGTAAAGTTTTCGGTAGTTGAAAAAACAGAACCATTAGCAGCAATTCTAATGAAGTTCTAGTGTTTGCAGCTAGAATCGTTGTTGCGAAATACTTGCTACTGTATTGCGTTCTTGTGACAATCCCATGCTCTTTGTGTCTTTAGTAAACGATCGAACATATTGCGTATGATTTTTTCCAAACTCGGAGGTGCTATACACATCTCCAGACACAGACATTCTAGGAATTATGTATTTCTTCGCAATGGAAAGAAGACGTTTATGTAGCATGACGATATCTAATATTGAATTGACACAAAGAAAGAGAAACAACTCGTGTCCTTTATTGGTTGCTCCGAGGCATACAAAACGATGCTGAAATTATTGGAAAAGTACCCAAACACGTGTTTTAAGTCGTACGCATGTTCGATATAAAAGAGGAACCAAATACAGTGCCTCGAGATATATCGAGGTATGAGTGATTTACGATACGAGACACCAAGCGAGTTATGTTTTGCTTTGGAATGTTTTTAAAATTATGTGATACGACTAATCACACAGTCTTTTGCTGCTTAAAATCTCAACTTGTTCATGTGCAGGGACGCGTGTTGGAGTCGTGTTCAGAGTCTAAGAGGATGATCAAAGTGAATCTAAACCTTAAAATATAATTGCCTTGAACCTTAAAACCTTGAATATAATGATTTAACTTGTAACAAACGTTTGTGAACAATAAACTTGCATATTTTGCAGGTATTTTGCATGTATAAATGAAATGTTTATAAGGACATTGTTTTGTGGGTTGAACGGATGAATGGCATTTCAAGGTATTTCAATGAGAAAACTGTTTTGAGATACGGATAATTTGAGATACGAACAATCTCTCGGAATTCTTGACATATCTCGTGTCAGACATCCGTCTTACTGTAATCGGGGATAATACTGTCTACTAAATTCCTTTTTTCTAGCCATTTAATAGATTAATGTAAGGAAATTAGAAGTTTTCAAATAATGCAGAATGTTTCAAATATTCTGTTTGAAGATATGAAAACTACTCAACCCAACTATGCCCTAGACTTGTTACGTCTAAAGTGCCTGAGCGATTATTTAAGTAGTTTATTACAACCACCGTATTATTTATGCAGTGATTCTTCCTGACCTGTGAGATGAGTTCAACAGCGCACCGCAGAGGGGTATTGGGTTTCTAAGGAGAGATTACTAGAACGGAATTCGGATCATCTACGAATGGTGAAATCGCCCTACGCCGTGCAGATGCCGCAACAACCACATCCCCTATTATCAGCGTGGCCGCACCGTTGCTAACATGTTAACACTTCAAATTTGCTGCTCATAAATAATCAATAGCTTGGTGTGGGTAAGGGTTACGACTTAATTTCAGCATTACGCCGGTACTTCTTCACGTCGAACCAGTGGTATCGGCTTAGTGCGGTTGGCACAATTGGTGCAATGCAATTTCGGTGTGCCTACGGCAATCGGAAAATCATGCGTATCTCAACCTCGAAGGCTTATCGATTACTTGTCCAATCTCGAAAAACCTTGGTGGTGGAAAACCCTCCGATCACTTTAGCCATTTGCTGTGTTGCGCTTGTACTGAACATGTAGCTTTACCCGGTAAACCGCCACAGAGTGTCTAAAGGTATTACCGGCTGGCAACACGGCACACAAAACCACAGAGAGAGTTTCTGAGAGTTCCTGAGCGTCTTGATTGCGTATCGTCAGCAACCGCACCGATCTCGTTGTCGGGTTGAAGGTGATAGATAAGCCCAAACAATTAACATAAATATTTATAATCCAAGAATTCCCTTTCCCCGCAGCCCCACCAACATGTGGCATGTGGAAGGTGCACTCTGAACATTTCTCAGGACTGTCAAGTGGTACGAGGTCAATTTCAGCAGTCGTACTACCGTTCTAGTGGTGTTACGGCTTCAACCTCGCCATATCGCATAGACGAGTGTACAATTGATTAACAGGACAGGCAATGTTAAACTTTAAGCAATTTCTTCACGGGGCATCGTTTGTGCGTGCAATTATGACATCTCCAGCCGAATGGCTCAAGGCTTGACAAGGCTGCAGGCTGTACATGATTATTGCGTGCACACGCATTGCGAGAACGATTATACCTTAGCACAGGAACTGATGCATGACACGACGGGAACTCTGACACGCTGCCTTTCACACGATTAAAACTCTAGTGCTGGTGCAATTTCATTCTGGTTTCTATTCGACCACACAAAGAAAGAACTAGGCACAGGAAAGGAAATGGTCTTAAGGGTTGGTTCGTTCTCACCCGGCTGAGAAGATAAATAGCATCGCTTAATCAAAACGCACCCCAATCTGTCTTGCCGGTGCCGGATGTGCTGAAATGGGCTGAAGGGCATATGTGTCCTTCTGGGCAGACCAATTCCTCCCCTCTCCCTCCCCCCAAGCGGTATGAAAATCGTCATCAAACACAGGACGTGCTGTCGGTGATGAAGTAGTAGTGTGGTGTTTTTTTGAAAATGTGCGAAATGTTTCTCATGATTATGTGTCACTTACATTCCGTAGTTGTTCACGAGTGCGTTTCACACCCAACAAGCGCCCTTTCTTGCGAAATTTAGCGTAGATAAATTAAGCAGCTTTAGAAGGTTATTTGCGAGATGCATATGTTACGGAAATGCCAGCTATTTTCAGTGAAATGTACTTCAGTGATTATAAACATGAGATTTTGAGTTCATTTATTGTTAAGGAATATACAAATATATACCGCAGAAAGACGCATATCCGGGTGCCGGATTATCCGTGCTTTTTAAAATGGTGCATCAAATGATAGATCCAAAAGCGATTTTGACGTATTAATGTGCAAACCCATTGTTGGCAAATAATAAAGGTCTCAATTACGAATGACACAATTTCAATCAAACCATTACATATTTTTTGTTTACAGCGAAAATCTATAGGAAAAAACCAACTGCGCTCTTAAAAAATGTTATTAATACTAATAATCTCTAATGATAATATTAGTACTAATATTTTTTAAGTGAATGTGCCTTCTTATCCTTGCCCGAGTGAGTCACGGATGAGCATGGATAATCGGCGTTCCCACAGTAATTATAAAAACTAAAAACAAACATAGTAAAGCCTCATAGGAAACTGCAAAGTTAATAGGTACATTCTCCTGAAAGTATGCAATCAATAAAACAAAACGTCCAAAAAAGTGTATCATGAAACCGTATCACATTTTATATAGTTTTAAGCTAAATTCATTGATACAATACTTTCCTCAGAGTGGTTTGCATGTGTGAATAACTACATCGTTTGATACGATTGTGCAATTAAGGTTTCTTTCTGCTGATGGCCGTACCGGTACTTATCTCTCGAAGGAAAGCTAGTATAAATCCGACCTGGTAGGTGATCAAACTGGCAATGAGATCGTGTGTGTCTCATTCAGCGAACGGTTTACTTGATGAAGATGGTATTATTTAAGTGCTGCCATTCGGTAGCGACTGTTAGCCGTATTTGGTATGCTTTATTGCAACTGCAATACGTTTCGCCCGAAGCTATTACAACCGGATGGACGATATTAGCTTACTCTTTTTTTTATTATAGCTCACCATTAAAGCGTTTGTGTTGCGGAAACGTATGCACAGATGGGAAGGATTATTTAACTGACGAAGTGTGGTGGATCAGAGCAAGTACCGGCTACTATTCTGGCCACTTTGGTGAACCTTTCGTAAGCATATCCAAGGCAATGAGTACAATCTCATCAGCACTTTTCTTTTCACATTAACCGTTCCTATGTGGACGTGTTGGTGTGTGGAACTCCTCAAAAACATGGTCTGAAAATGTGTATAAAAATACACACACATGCATACAAAAATATATGACTACCACAAGGATAATTTTTTTTTGTTATTCGACCTGTCTTACCGGAAGTGGAAAGATTTGCAGCAGGAAAATTATCCTTCCATCCAGGTAGAGCCATATGTGCGCTATGTAGTGGAACCTGTAGCTCTACTACAGCTGGCAAGAGGTTTTTTTTTGTTACGGTCCAAACCATATTCTGAACTTCCATTTCCGCGCTTAACGTTGAATGATGGAGCAGAAATCGGCCACACCGTGTGTTGCGGTCCCGTCGTCACCATTCACCCGCCGGTGTTAGTGCTGAAGGAATTTTGCGTGCAGAGCGTTATTTTTTTTTTGTTGAAGCATTCTAATCCACCTCACCGGCTGATGACACGTACGTGACGTTGGCATTTTTATGAAATAGTCTGTTTTTGTTTTCTTTGTCCTCGCTTTTTGTTTTTTGGACGTCGTTTGGTATGTGTTTATGGACGCAACAGCAAGTAGAAAGGAACAAAGAAAAAGTTACGAATGAAGAAAATATTTACCGAGATAAAGTTTAGCGAAAGCATAATTGCTATTCTGTGTTAGCGTGTATATCATAAGTGGTTAAATGGAGGAAAAATGGGTAGAAAGTCGAAGAACGATTCTTTGGAGAGTTATGTGGAGGGGCTGTGCCATTATTGCTAGAACATTTAAAATTTTCCTTATTTTATCGGAAGTAAAATATGTCCATATTAGTTCAAATAGCTTCTTAAGCATCGATATTGTAAGTTCGGTAAGTACTTTTTATTAACGAATGTGATATGTACACAAATTAAAATATATTCATTGTTTTAAAACAACTTCCTATTGTTAAATAATAGTTCCTTCTAACTATTATAAACATTAAACTTTGTATGCTAAACAAACAGTGACCCCACTGCTGGCTTAAGTTGTTCAGTGTTCTGGCCACGTTTTTACCCCGTATGACCCAATGCCTCTTATGGTTTCCATGGTTATGGAAGTAGACAACAACAACAAAAAAACTTCCCTTTTGGACATCTGAAGCTGTTCGTCCTTTTCGCGTTCAATCCATTATGTCCTGTACACGGCGATTCACACACCCACAGCCAAGATTCCCGGTTGAGATGATGTTATAATCATTGGGTGTTATTTTCGGGTTTTTATGTAACCGACAAATGGGACTAGAACTTTTTTGTGTTTTTTTTTGTGTGTGTTTGCTATCAACACACACACACATGGTGTGCTCGTATCTACGGCAAATGGCAAAAGTGGCAATGGGCAAAGGATGTAAAATCCTTCCAGGTACAGCTCCATCGTTGCTGAAAGCGGCTTCAATTCGAGTGAAGTGGTTTTTGTGAGCAGAGATGAAACTGCAGACCTACCATATGCAGCACATCCCAGTGCAAATGGCGATGGGAGACTAAACCCTACCATTTTTGTGTGGCACGGATGGCGTACGGTGGTGGCTTTAATCGGGTAAATGCACGGAACTAAGTTGAAATTATGAGTTTTCGTAGTATCAATAAGTGCCACTTCCGGGTGTACCGTGCACACCGGAAATCAACGAAGCAGAAACCGGCGAACGCTCGCATAAGACTCTGGGGTCCCGGTCTCGGGAAGGGAAGAGTTTTAGTAATATGTTCTATTATTTTTGTTTTTTCTCCCTCCCGGTTTACGGCTCACCGTGGTTCGGGTAGCTTTGGGGACTGAAGTTTAAAAGCGAGTGAGTTTCGCAAAAGTTCTTCTAATTGGAGAACAACTTTGAACTGGATTGCATTTAGATGGATTGGTTCCGTGGCTTGTTCGGGGTGAACTTTCACTATTTGCTTCTTTTAGCGCATGTGGTAGGTTTCTGCTGCTAAAAAGCTTAACGGCGAAAAGGTTTTACGGTATGAATAACAATTTGGTTTCTTCAGTTGTTAGGGGTGTTTAAATGAGTTTAGGAATTACTTCACTTGACAATAGGTTTACAATGGTGAACTATTGGTATCATTGCCTATTGTGGGAAATTATTTAAAGAACGAAAGAAAATCTCTTTCATGCAGCACTACCACAATGGTCTACAATAGTGCCCAGATAGAAGGAAACCTTACCAATTCTCATTACATCGTACTTTATTTATTATAATAATAACTGTACAACAACAAAAAACCGTAAGCTTCCAATTGTACTGCAACCCACAATATTGTGTAAGGTTTGTGGTGTAATGTGATTGAAAAATAAAATCAATACGATTGTTATACATCAGGCAACGCGTGCGCTTTTGAAGGTCACGCGCTTCATCCTACCCGGACGCAGGTGTTTGAAGGATTAGAATGGTAGGCAAAGAATGGTCGGCAGAGAGAAAGCGAGAGAGAGAGACAGGGAAAATTTTAACGACCAGTTTTTAAGTTTCTTACAGATGGCTTACCATTTTGCACCAGCTCGCGTCGCGCTTCAACCGCGTTCGTTCTAGTGCCTTGCGGAAAATGAAGCCAACAAGGATAAAATCACGTGTTCCTCGGGATCGTGCTTTCCCCCCGTCCGCATTCTGTGGTTCTGATCGAACTGCGGCCGTGGCACAAGGAAAAATCGCAGATAATTTGTGCAAATACACCAGCGGAACCGACTTTCCAATGGGGTATTGGCATGGGTAGAAAGCAACAAAAAAAAAAAAACCCCCATACAGCCAAACCGTGGGTGGTTTGGTGACGAGAAAAGTGTATATTTAGAAGCAACCGTGGCTATCGGCGAACACGACAAGGAACACACCGGCACACTGGCAGAGAAGCCCTGTCAGTAGGGATTATAACGACACTATTAACTTTTATGCGAATCGTTACTTTCGAAGCCTTCGGTTTCAAAGGATACTTTTCGCTTGTCGGCCGTTTACATCCGCTGGTTGGTTCTGGCCTTTTTGAAGAGTAGGTTGGGTGGAACGGAAATACATCGGTGTGCTGCTTGTGCCCAAGGTGTTTTGTATGTGTGTCTGACCTCAGATCCGATGATCAGGCATGCCGAGCACGTTCCACGTTCGGGAAGCTTCGCAACGTGACAGGATTCGTGTACACGGGGTAAGAAACCGTCACCATGACACCATACTTCAGCTGCTTCCATTCACGTGTTCTTCTGGCGGTATAATATACCGCGGATGCAAATCATTTCCACATTATTTTTGGAGGGTTGTATACTATGCGCACTGTCTACACTGGAAGCCCCGAGAGTAAAGAAGTTCGGTGATGGAACGAGAGTTAATTTTTGATTTTTGGGGTGGCTTTTTTTTGGGGTGTGTGTCACGTTGTCGCATGATTGATGAGAAGTGGGTTGGGATCGAATCAGCTGAATGGAGGTGTGGCAATGTTTTGCCGACGGGTCTAGCGAATTGATGAGCTTATTAAACGTTGTTAATAATTAAAATATTTGGGTTCTGCTTTAAAGATCTCTTATAGTGAGGTGCATAATGATTGAGAATTAAGGGTGAATTAAATATTAACAGAGAACGAGTAAGTGTACCACGACGAGTTTTTATAGCTCTTTTGCAATGTAAGTCATTCGTAGTGATTTAAATCATTCGTGAATCATTTAGCTTGATAATGAGTTGATAGGAATCACGGATATGAATCAATCACAAGTTGTTTAACTCGTTGGTGAGTTAGTTCGGGATTCAATTTAGTGTGGTGACGAAAAACTCACTCATAGTGATTAAAATCATTTGTGAGCTACCTAGCTCATGAGCGAGCTGCATGTGTCTGAGAAAGTTTCACTACATCTCACCAAGAGTGAGACACCACTCGTCAAATGAGTTGTAAAATTTCAAATTCGCCATATAAATTAGGTGTGGAGTGTCTCGGCAATTGGTCTGTATTGTGTTTTCACTGAAATCACAACTGAAACTCAATCCTTCTTTTAGTATTTCAAATCGCTACGATGATGTTTTATTTAAATCAAAATTGTTATTATCAAAAACGATAAAAGATATTAAAATAAGCTCTTTCATAATACCAGCAACAGAGTCCACGCAATTTGATTCCACCCTGTCCCATCCCTTTCATAGCAATAGTATATATATTTTTTAAATTACGCAAATTTCACATTGAACACACGGAAATCGTGCGCAGGTAGGAAATTGTGTTTAAATAATTTATTCAACGATTTCAGCATTATGAATCCGGTTTGGAAGTGTGAGATCAAGCCTGCACCGGATCTGCGCTTCATCGCGCGTGTAGCAACATTTCATTAAAAGCCGCTTTGTCGTCATAGCACACACACACGCACCGACACACATGCGATTGTCCACACCTAGAATAATGCAAATTCCCTCTCTCTCTCTCTCTCTCTCTCCCCCCCTCACCTTCTCCTCTTCCGCCGGTGGTGTCGAATTGGTATGTTTATGTACTTGGCCACCGGTAGAAACATTATTTGCACGTGAATGTTTTATGTCGAGCCAATCCTTCCCTCACTTTTTGGCTTCCGGAAGTGCAGGGAATCGGGTTAATTGATGATTTTAATTATTAACACCCGTCAGCGCACGTTAAAGGGGGGGTTTGCACCGTCGGGGGTACTCGAGTGTCAATGGCGTCGTTGTTGCAGTATGGCCAGTCCGACATTTGGCGTTGTAAAGCCCAACCGCTGGGCCCTGCCTGCTGTTTCAAGTTTATGCATTGTTGCCTGCCGGTTAAAAATGTTACGCCTTCGGTGGTATATGCTGGGCAACGCCGGTGATTGGTGATTGTTGAGCTGTGCAATAAATTAAAAATCACACCATTTGACGTATATCCGGCGAAATGACCGAATGTTGGTGAATTTTGAGGTTGATTGGTACTCTTGTCGCGAGGTTGGGTGCTGCAGAAAAGTGTGTGGAGTGTTTTTTTTTCGCAAGAGAAATCAAATCATTTCAAAATTTAGAAAAAAAAGTATTTCAAAGCGAGTTTGTTTTCAATGATAGAATAATGAAACAGTTCATGCAAAGGTTACGCGAGGCGCTTTCATGCAACACAATAAGCATTTACTGTCGAAAATTTTCATTCGACAGCTATATGGTTTTTGTTTTTTGCAAATTAATGTTTTTTACTGTTGTATTTCGATAAAATTCTGTTTAGCATGATTTGCTTTCATTGTTCTAACACAATCACCATTGCGGTTTGAGCTTTTGGGGAAAGTTTCAATTGTATACCAGCACAATTTTGGTTTATTTTGTCTATTTCCGTGGGAATTGTTTACTGAATCTAATTTAGAAATTTGAAGGGTTGAAAGGTTTAATTTTGTAAGCTTTTTTATTTATTTTTTTATTATGCATTTTATTTTTATTTATTATTATTTTTTTTATTATGCATTTTAAAATTTATTTGTAAGCTTTTTATGTCATCCAAAATCATGATCATTTTATGTCATTTATGTAAGCTATAACATATATGATAAAAATATATTTATTCAAATGTGTTTGCATGTAAAATCTAGCGTAATGCATGAATTGTGCTTTTCCAACTATTATAAAATTCGTGTATTTATTATTTGTCTCAAAGAATATACAATACACTTCGACCACATTACTCCTAATTTTTTGGAAAAAAAATGATGAAACCTCATTACTATCATAATTAATAATTATTTCTGCTTCTGATGTAGCACCACATCCTCAAGAGAGGTCTTGCTTTGCGACTTCAACGATAGGATTTAATTTCCCCGTAGCAGGATAGTCAGTCTTGCGTACGTGGGATGTGATTTAACACCCACTTCTGGCATGTAAAGACCTGCGCGACATGCAACACATACGCCACCGCCCACAATACTTTAATGTACTTTAATAACACTTTAATGTTCTTCGAAAAAAAAGTATCAGAAGACACAAGAAATATTCTCATTCAACCATTTTCACTTCACCGAATAACTCTTTGCACAATTCCTTCCCTGCGGTGGCATTGTCTTATTATTATCGCTGTCAAAATAAATCGATCGTTCGAGTGTGCGTTCGCATAGCAGATTACCATTTGTCTTTGCTCGCTAAACCCACAGTTCCGCTGCTGTGTTGCATAGTAAGTGCCGCTCATGATAATAAAACAAAAGCGTTAGATTTATTTTCGATCAACTGTCTAAATGGGAAACAATTGGTAGCGATGGGGCAACAGCACCATGACAAGCGGGAGAAGAAATCACAGCCGAGGACACATCAAGGACAAATGGGCAAAAGCGCGATACAGCAGTCGGATCTCGACCAGCGTGTGTGATTCATAGTCGCACAGGAGCGCAAGCATCCATTTTCGCTTGACGTTGATGGGTTGATGCGGTGCTCCACATATGTGAGCCTGACGATGGGAGATTGCTTTTTTTTTCTTCTCATGATTTACATGCTCCTTTGCTCGAGTAGTCGAGTGGTAGTCGCTCAACGGTTGGACGATTTGTTTGCGCATTATTTTTTTTGCTGAAGTAACGCGAAATAATCTGGAGCTCGATAAGAGGTTCCTTTCATTTCTTGGGGAGAGAGAAGAAAAAAAAGAAGAGAAATTCGCTGCACGTCCGGATCGAAGAATTAGGAAGCGAAACTGGCGAATGGAATTGCAACGTTTGGCATACTTATCCTTGCGTGATTCGGCACAGTCGATAGCGACACGAAGATGATAAAGTTCAAGCGTCAACGAGCGTGAATAAAGATTTGCGACTGTACTTTCTCTCTCCTTCCCTTCGCTTTTCTTCCGATTTGGCTGATCATGGTGGGTTGTAATTATCGAGCAATTAATTTTACCAAGACACAAGACCCTGAAGGGTACTTCTTGGGTGGTGCATTTGATTGAAGCCATCGTTCCATCTATCCGTTTTGCACGAACAAAAGCGTCAGAAGCCAACCAAAAACCATCCGACGTTTCGGGAGGCAAATGAAGCTTTTTGTCTGCCCCAAAACCCACCAGCAGCCCTGCCTCTGCTGTGTTGTGGCGCATTATCGGTTTCGGGTAAAGAGCGTACCCTTGTTTTGGTATCTTATCGAACGAACGGTTTTTGTTCGGGCCGCTTAGTGGGGGCCCCCGTCTACGGCACGGTTCGCTTTCGCTTTCGGTAAGAGGTTTTAGGCAGCAAACTGCTAAGCACCGTTTTCACCTCTTTTGTCAACGGTGAAACAATCGAACATAATGCCCAACGATGGATGCGAGAAAGAGATTTCAACAAAAGATCCCGGCCCCGGATTGGAGCATCTGTCTTTGGGTCGTGTCTATAAAAGTGGCGGGAGAAAGCGAAAGCTCGCCCCACCACGCTACAAATAAAACCCGGCCAGATAACGTGGGCTCATTATCGGTTTAATTGGACGTGCTCTTGTGTGCGAATCGAGTTTTGTGGGTGACTGGCACTAACGTTCCAAGCTCGGCACTACTTCACAGTACGACGCCTCGCGAAACACTTATCGTGTCTTGTATCTATTGTAACCCCTCTGTTTCCTTCCACACGGGGCTTTTTGGGGGGCGAAATAAAAAGGGAAAAGCTTACAGTGATGCTGCTGTGTAATGTGCATTAATCGTTGCACGTGCTATCTGCGTATCCGCCGCACAATCGAACGCTGAGATTTGGTAATGCTCGGTGTAACTTCGAGCGCATACCAACCGCCTAACGTGCGTAAGTAGAGCGTGACCAGACCAGATCAGTGTTGATGAATGCACAGAAGGCGGTCACTGGTACATGTTTGGACACCGCTGATTGACGCGGTTTGGCCAAATTTCCATCTGCAGCTATAGTACGCCAACGGTTTTCATCCATCCATGCCAAGTTTGGTGAGTCGAAATGTACAATGGCACTGTTGGTGATTACCTTGTCCGAGAGTGACCTTGACCAACACTGTTGTTTTGATCGCGAATTGGTTTGTATTTCATCTCCACAGTTTTACAGTGTTGTGCGGGTTTTCTGTCACTTCGTATAAGGATCATATTGTGTAAGGGATTGGCTTTAATAATAATTAGTTCCATCTTGCACAAGAATATGTCCCTTTGTTTGAAGAATGCTCTTGAAAAGCGTACTTTAATTACTCTCTTCGCTGTCACGTCCAGCGACTATCTCAACAAGGAAGTAACAAATTAATGCGTATCGATTGTACGTACTTCCGAGGCATCAATATATCGGACATTGGTGCCGCTTGTCTTTGTGTCTGCTCGGGAAGTCCACCTTGAACTTGGAGGATTCGACATTCGGAACGAATTTACACACAAGACACAAGACGACTTTTTTTTCTATTCTGTTCATTTCATCTTCTTTGCCCTGTCCATTAACTCACCTCATCTGTTGCCATCGAATGACATCATGTTGTGCTCGGTTGCTTTGTAAAGCTTTATCCGTCGACACGCGTCATTCCTGTTGTGTGAGAAACTCTAATGGTGGGGAAGGTACAGCAGCAAGGACAATCGAAGCAGGTGAAGGTTGTGAACCTGACATTCGCCCAGACCGTTCTTGCCACAAAATGTTACGATTAGGTGTAGTCGAGGTAACAATAATACTGACGGTGATGACGAGAATGATGGCCGCACACCGGTGGACATTGCTGAGTCTTCCTCGTTCAATGGTTCCGTCCATGAGTGTGGAAGCGTACGAATGGACATTAATGCTTCTGCTCGACGATGGAGGATATTTGCGGATAATGTTGTGCACAAACTCATATGCGCGAGTGTATTTATGTACAGATGGACATTAGTTATTGGGTGGTGTGAACCTTGCGCTTCAATTGATGATAGAGAGCTATATTCAGTTCAGATTACCGTTCTCAATATTGTATATGGCCCTGTCCTGTCACCTTGTACCATGTGGAATGTATGTTCATCACACTCCTGTATTCTAAAGCAGCTAATAGTTTTTCCCGTACATCTATCTCTCTATCTGCATTTAAATGATGATGTCCGCTTCCGGGTTTATAACATAGGAACGAACCTGAAACGGTGTCGACGTAAGCTGTTCCAGGTATTCATGAGGTTTCTCGCTACTCCTCATCGCGATACGATATATGCAATATGTACTCAGCTCAAACTTGTCTCTTTTTATATTTAAAATCTCGAATATTTGATGGTTGTAGGAGTCTGCATATTTATTAAAAATTTATTACCATTGAAATGACGATATTTATGGGAAAAGTTTCTAATACACATATTACCACGTGACCATTATGTTCACTTTCGCTCCTAGCAACCAGCACTATGAGGTTTTAGTATAGCGTGGCTGCTCTTATTAAGCTTTCCTTCTTTAGGTGATTGACGCGAAAGTGAACGCAGTCAAAAGCGGTTCCCTAACCAAACTGGGCGCATTAGCTTTATACCACCTCAAAGATTTGTACCGGTTCTGGTACAGATAAACCTGACCGACAGACGTTTCGTGTTTGCTGGTATTTATAGTGACAAAACCAGCGTTGGAGAATTTATTACTGGTTTGAGTGTTTAAAGGGTTCATTATCCGATTATATCTTGGGGTATGCAATCATAATAGACAAAATACCCCTTTTTTAAATTGTTATTTATCAAACTGAAGCATATTATAACCCTGATAATAGTTTCAGATTTTGGTCGTTTATGTTGCGTTTTGTAATGTTCAAAATGTTCAAAATTCAAGTAATCAAAAAGAATAAGCTCCAAAAGGATTACATGTTGCTTCATTTTTATTAACTTTTAATGATACTTATTAGGGAACGGGCCGTTGGTGAATGTGATAAACGGCGCCAGTCCACACGACCAAACCGGGTTCAAATCCCATCCGGACCGTCCCCCGTAGCAAGGACTGACTATCCGGCTACGTGGTAAAAATAAATCTAGTAATCCAGAAATGGCCGGCGTGACCTGTAAGGCCGTTAAGCCAAGAAAAAGAAGAAGAAGAAGAAGAAGAAGATACTTATTATTAAATTATTACAAAAAAAAAAACATTGAAAATATTTTCATTCTCATAATATTCTCAGTTTAAAATTCCACAAGTTTTTTCCTGTTAGGAACGACCAGGCCGGAGTAAGATTTATTTTACCCCGTAGCCGGATAGTCAGTCCTTGCTACGGATCTTGCCGGGATGAGATTTGATGCAGGGTCCTATCGTGTGGACCGGCGACGTTTATCACATACACCACCGGGTCGCCCAAATATTCCACAGATTTTACAATGCGGATATTACATTGACCCGCCTTTTTGGACGTTTGTAAGATGCTATAGTATCTAATCAACTTGCTTGTTGTTTAGTAATTCCATCACAAGCGCCCATTATGATGAAGTATACGAATCAGTCAATCAATTAATTGCCCTGCCTGGTAAATCGAGAGTTACCTATTCTTCCATGTGAATTCCTGGAATTTCAACCAGATAGGTTTACTTCCCTAGCAACTCGTGCGAAATATTCGACACTCCGATCTGTTTGAGGTTGGTTAGCGTATGAAGCGGCACCGGGTATTTGTATTATGATCCGGACAATACCCATATTCCAGGCAGCAGTTCCGAGCGATCGCGAACGTAGGTGGCTGCGTAATGTAATTTCATTCAGACAGGATTTCGTTTACACTGCTACGCTCTAGCCGTCCCATGTTCCTGAGCGTGGTAGATTCGAAATTGGCAAGATGTCGAATGGAGTGTATTCTGAAACGGAACCGCGCGCTGTTACGAAATTGAATTTACATCGTGCTTTCGGGGGGATGTTGCCGGCAGCAAACACGAGCATAATGGGATGATGTATTCAGCATATTTGGAATCTTTAGAATCTGTTTGTTCACGGTGTGTGGGAGCTTTTGCAGATGGTGTGATGGTGCGATGGTGTGATGAAAAGGGAAGGGTGCAATATTCAACGATGCCTATTCATTCGTATCATTGCCCGAGTGGTAGTCCGTAACGAGAGAAGTTCGGCAAAGCAGTAGAAATAGTTATCCTGATCAGCTGCACGGGATGATATTAATTAGGTTAATTGTGTCCTCAAGACGAGCGAGATCGGATCAGCGCAACATGATGCGCCCTAAAGTTTAGTTCTGATATGTCGGATCAATATTGACTAGATTGATTTCATTTTATCCCAATCCGGAGTGCGATCGTTTCTGAGTTTGTTTCGTGAAGAATCCGAAAATACTCCGAATCGTTCGTGTGAGGTAATTATGCATTTTTAAGGGAATACGTAGTGATTTAATACTTACCATTGTTCATGTACGCTCAATAATTGAACGCGACACCAAACCAGGGACCCGGAACACCACGCATGAATTATGCTGCTTATCGAATTTTCATCTACATGCCCTGTGCTCCCCAATGTTCCGGTGTTGTTGTTCATGTTGTTCGCATGTTCGCCTTCCAGCGGATGTAACGTTTGTCTGCGACTGCGTGCAGCTTATCGCGATGCATATCCTGTAATTGTGTCTGGTGGATTAAAATTTATGCTTGCCCCCCGGGGGAGGCGGGAGCGCGAGCTGTATCCCTCCTTTGGATTCGGTTCGATTTTGTTGCAACACGGGGCAACACAACAAAAACCGCCGTGTGGATGGGAAGAGAGTTAATTATGATGCATATGAGTGCAGGGACAGAGTGAAAGCAGGGTAGGGCAGAATTTCTTCAGGCATTGCCAGTGGGTTTGGAGTTATTGCTTGTGGTTGATTTCGAATTTTGGTCGCGTTCGTTTCGCCCGTACGTAAATGTTCGCTAACGTCCAAGCGTAGCGTAATTACCTTCCGGCCATACAGCGTCCGCCGCGGGACTACCGGAATTGTATGTTTTCTGTTTTTATGCTACCGTATTATTCATACATTCAGTCCGTTTTACAAATGTGTTACATTGTGTTTTTCTCCTCCCTCTCTCTCTTCACAGTACCATCCTTGGCATCTGGAGGAGCCGACTCGGCGATCAACCCGTTCATTCGGTACTGGGAACCGGCCCGGTTCGATCGCGGTTTGCTAGATGTAGCCCACCAGCATCACGAACAGCATCGGAGGCGTCGCCGGAGCATCAACTACGAGCATGGTTCCGCCGCGTACGGACCAGCCAATGTGGTGCGGTTGAACTTCCGGGCTCATGATCGGTAAGCTAGAGAAACTGTGCGGATTAGTTAAAAACATCGTTCGTGTAAGGAGAGCAAAAGAAATGCTACATGATGATTCGATTGGAAGAAAATTTTGTGCGTTATGAGACAAGACATTAAATTATTAGACAAGCCTTACGGGATACTTGCTCTACGGGTAGTTGAGGATGGAGTATCACGATTCAGCAATGGCGCAGTTCAAGAAATAAAACAGGAAATATTACAAGGGAGCCTACCTACATCTCGCATGATCCCTGTAACATCCCAACGTCCATTCGCTACTGGAATACTCACTTGCTGTACCAGTAGCAGGGCTCAAAATTAAAAAATTCCCCCGCACAGACAAAATGCGCATTTTTTTTTAACGGCTCACCGCTTGAAAAATTCAAATTTCGGCGAGAGTTTCAAATTTCGTTGTTGTTGTTGTAAAAACGACGGTTGCACTGAAAGGTTCGGTGAAACTCTTCGCGCTCAGCGCATTGCATACTTTGCGGGGCTTTTGATTCAGCCCCGTTTCGTGCGTTGCGTGTGAACGGTTGTCTCCTTTACAGGGTGATCCAACAAAATGGTGTGCCGAGTCTGTGAATTGTGATGGGTTTTTTTTCCCCGGAGTAATCCGACTCCGAAACATTCCGGAGTTACTCCGGAGCTAAATCCGGATTAATCCGAAGTAATTACTTCGGAGTATACTCCGATTTTTATACGTCGGAGTCGGAGTGGATTCATGAATCCAGTCCGGAGTTCCCATCACTATTGTCCAGATCCTGGCATACGCTGCCGGCACAGCATAGCAGAAAAAAGGGATCGTCATCTGCACTGTTGAAGTAGTCCCAAATTGCACTGTTGAAGTAGTCCCAACATCGACAACTGCATTGATGTTGTGATATGCCAGGATATATGTAGTTTTTTTTTTATTCATAAAGAACGGCCTGGCCGTATTGCTGGGATATATCTAGTTGCTGGCTGACAAACCCGTCTGAGGATATATCTAGTTGCTGGCTGACAAACCCATCTGAGGAAACTTTTCCGCTAAGAACACCTGTCGCGACCTGAAGCTAGGATTTTATAGTTCCAGTACTCACATACGTACTCAGTACTTTGAGACATGGAATCTGTCCAAAATTTACGAAATCCTCTTGGCCACGTTTGAGAGCAAGATGCTCCTAAGGATTTTTGGCCTCATATGTGTGGAAGGACAATGGAGGAAATGAACTCACTATCGTACAGTGAATTAGACTCACCAGACTCCGGGAGGCTGGTCATTCGAATGACACCGGACGACTCAGCTCGTAAAGTCCTTTTAGGTCGTCCACATGGGCAGAGGAGGCGTGATAGGCCCAAACTGAAATGGATAATGGATTCAAGACGGTACCTTAAGATGTTTGGAGACCGTATAGCAGGCTATGACTGCGATGTGGTTCTTGCGCTTAGTATTTAGAAATGAATATATAAAAAAGTGTTTTAAAGAGCCATCGTAAAAATATAATTAAATTGGAGAGGAGAAGTATTTTTAAAAATATTTTCAAACAAACGCAATCTTTTCTGTGTTTTCATGCTCTCTCCAACCTTATAGCGTAAATGAAGTGAAACTTGTTTATCAATTGATACCAAAAACAAATATTCTTCCCTTTTTCTCGTCTTTTGCCAATCGTACACAAACCAAACATCGCATCTATGTTTCGAAAGGAACAAATACAACATTTCGATTGAATGTGTCACCGATTGACCGATGTACAGTGGATGGTAAAACCCACCGGTCAGGTTTTCCATCGAAACAAATTGTGTCATTAGTTGCATGCATTTGTATTAAAACAATTTCACATTCACTCCCGTACTGGAGTTCCGAACAGAACCGCCGGCAGCAGCGTCCAATCAGTTGCAACCATTACTCAACCCGCTGCTGGTGCAATGTTGTTCCGATGGTTTTTCGTGTGCCTTTTTTTGAATGCATGCTTTTGCTTAGTTGCCCAAAACCACGTCCACGAGCTGGCTTTGACCATGACGAAAAGTTTCCGGTCTACGAACGATGTTGTCGTCCTTTGGAGTCATGTTGGAACGGTGAAAAACACGGATGAATCCGTATGAGGCAACCAATCGACAGCAACTGGGTAGAAGTAAAATTCGCAATCCAAATGAGGAACATTTTTGACCAACCGTGTGCACTTGTCTCAAACTCGTGTATGTAGAACCATAGCAGATGTTGCACTCTATGCTGTTTACCGACTGGTCTGGTCTGTTCATCTGCAGCCTTCCTGGGGGGCGCATACTTCTCCAATACACCGACGTCATTCGGGAACGAGCCGTCCTGAACGTGAAACTCATTTTCATTAAAGCCGTTCAGTTGGAATCGTTCTGCAGTCGAGAGACGGTTGCAACTGCCGCAACATATCGGAAGGCCAAGAGATTGTGTACATGTGTTTTGTGTCACACAAAGTTCTGGTCGAAGCACATTGTTGCTACACCGTACTGATTAGCTGCCGTTAGCCAACGCAAGGAAAATGCAGACAGTCCAATAGTTGGGTGAGTAAACTACACTGGTGCGGAATGAGATGTGGACAAAGTAGTGATCTAACGATATAATGTTGTATACAGGCGATGGTAACGACAGAGTTACGCCAGGGTTATCATCTCTCGGACAGTCTGTCTTGTATCGTAGATAGTAAGGTTTTGTTTTGGAAAAAGATTTCCCATTCCACACATGAACGCTTCTCATCTTCGATGGATGTCAACATGCATTGAACTTTACAGCCCACTTTGCCCACACATGATTGGTTAAAACCCCAAAAAAACCTTGTCCACCATATGGTTCCTTTCCATCGAAGAATCCGAAACCTTCGGTGATCCTAGTTTTGGTGTGATTAATTTTGCACGACACCAATAATGTCGTTCGTTACGCTACCGGCTACCCGTTATTCACCGTGAGGCGTAAGTGTTTTTGTGGTGAGAGGAAAAGTTTTCACATTCTTTTTGGGTTTTTGTGTAGGCTTGCCGCATACCACTCGGTAGGAAATGTTCGCAACAAACCGCCTGGCAGCAGCTGGGCACTGATAAGCTCATTTTGTCCTATTTTACAGCGTGCCGGAAAAGTTTGATTTTCGGACTTGGAAGGAAAGTTTCCCGGCGACATAAGTTGGTGTTTGGCAGGGTGAGGATAGGAGAGATAAGGGAATGAAGGGTGGAAAGGGTAATCAGAGGAACATACACACACACACATACACACGCAAACACTCGGAGCGAGAGATTGTGGAGGTATCTGAAAATGGTCGTAAAAAGGCGAGTTCGTCCGGCCGTTTCCGGCACAGTGGGTTTACCACCGCTAGCAGTGATGTACATGTACAACGACATTTGGGCACTAGTTTGGTAGGAAAGCGAAGGAATCAAGTGCCGGCTAAAATAGTGCCTAACGCAAAGGAGCAAATCTATCCACCCTTCGCCCTCGGAAGGTTGGGAGGGAGTGTAGTAGAAAAACTTTTCCCAGCGAAACTGTTATAACCTGTACTTCCCGCTGGAACATGGGCAAAACTTTAGTGTTTATTTTATATATTTTTTCGCCTACATTTTAGACATTGGAGCGCCCCTGCAGAGAGTTAAGGGGCATTTAGGGTTTGGTCAGGACTTTCCTGCAAGCATATTTTTCTTCCATAAAATGAACTGAACAAGAAAAAAACCAAACTAGAAAACCAAGGCAATCCCACTTACACGATGCAAAGTCGCGATACGAAGCAAAGTGTTCGTTGTAATAAGTTAAAACAAACCAACACCGTTTCCTGGCAGGCAGGGCGCGTAGTATTAGAGTTTTGGGTTAAGTTTAGATGTGGAAAGTTTCCAGCGTCACCACGCAGCCGCAACACGAGCTGTAGATTTGCGAAGCTGTAGATTAGTATCACACTTTGTCACTTTTTTTTGGTGGAACGCAACTAACTATGTATGCTTCGTTTATTTGTTTTCTTTTTCAGCGAGTTCCGGCTGATATTGCGAGAAGACCCGCGTTCAGTATTTTCCCGTGATGTCCAGATCGAGAACACCGAGGGCCCGATGGACTACGATCTATCGCGCATCTACACCGGCACAGTTGAAGGTAGGTTTTTTTTGAGGAGGCTAACCTCCGAGTAAATCTGCTTCAGACAAGTGCTAACTCCATCGCCCATCACTCCGATCGACTACGAAACCGTTTCAGAGCAATGTTATAAAAAAGGGAAAAGCTTTCAGGCTTCAGGAACAAATGAACAAGTATCCAAAAAAAAAGAACAACTCGTAATGAGTTCTTCATGTGAGAAGTTGTGCAAATGCTTCGAAGGAAAGTACTTTTTTATCACTTTGTTCGCTTTCTTTTTTTGGAGGTTCAAATTTCAACGATCTCATCGCTAGGAAGATTCATGTTTGGAAAAAAATCCACCCACAAAAAATTCTACTCTTGTGCTATGAATAATGCACATCCATGCTCTACATCATACGCTGGTACGTTGTGGCCATTATGTATGATATGAAGAAAATATCCGCTTGTTGGACTAGTAGCAAAAGAAAATCTCTTTCCATCTGCACATACTTACAACGTAGCTCTCTGTCTGTGTGTTTTATGAAATTCGGAACGGTCAGTTTTGTATATGGAGGGATTCCATTAAAAAAAGAATTCAAATTTTGGTATAATTGTATATGGAGGGATTCCATCAAAAAAAGAACTCAAATTTTGATATAATTAGCCAGATAGTTAGATCTCTACTATGGGGTAGTGATGTGCGAGTCGAATGCTGGAACTATCCGCGAAGAAAACCAAGTCCAAGTAGGTTCAGTAGGTTCAATAAATCCGGTAGATAAAGCCAATTCCTTGGTGCTGGAAGTTCGGCACGGACCTGCTGAACTCGTTGCACCTAATATGCACTCTATTTTGATCAAATCTCGTTGAGTCGTAGTCTCTTACATTGTATAAACGACATAGAGTCAAGCTCACTACATCAACGGACGGACATTGAGTCCAATAATCGACTATTATCCAATCTGTACGACTGTCCAATCAGTCGCATGACCCATCCTTGAAATAAGTATATGAATGTAATTTTTTATACTGTCAACTAGTGTTGGGTAAATCTGATTCAGATTCATAAATCTGAATGAATCTTTGAACTGAATCAATGGTTCTGAATCTGTATGTCAAAGATTCATGAGTCTTCGCAGATTCATGAATCCTCAAAAACTCATAAATCCTCGAAGATTCATGAATCATCAAAGATTCATGAATCATCAAAGATTCATGAATCATCAAAGATTCATGAATCAACAAGGTCTTCGAAAACTCAGGTTGACCATTTGGTTGACTGTTGACCAAAGAATCTTCGAAGATTCATGAATCTGTTGGGAGTCGACTCATGAATTAAATGATTCTTCACTGAAGATTCATATGAATGATTTTATTCAGAAGATTCATTAAGCACAGCACTACTGCCAACACTATGTCAAATATTGAGGACATCCAATACAGAGGGCGCGGAAGATGTAAGGAGCATCAGCGTGTTAAAAAGTGACCGAATGATATAAAGGATCTTTACTGTTACTTCCCAATTCTCCAAGAAGGAGTATTAAAATTTGAATACTACTTCGCGCTAAAGATATTTTGATTTAATTTATTGAGGGAATTTCGACAGCTTCCTCGGCAAATCTTAATGTTAACCACCAAACATGATCTATTGACAGTTTTTAAATGTTACCCCATCCAATACTCCAATGGCCTGGCCGGGGTATTCTAGGATACCTCATGATTGCCCAAAATATTTCAACATACCTGTTGTAGACCATCCCTAACCAATCTTAAAAACAGTTTGCTGTTGTAATTAGGAATATTCTTCAGCATGCAATAAAATCTAAAAGCTTGTTTTCGAGCGTAATGTTCCCGCGAAAGAACACATGTAATCGGAGCGAAAAAATGGTAGAAAATTGATAGCACAAACATAAGTGCATTCCCCATTTTCCATTCGGTTGCTGCTAATTTCGCGACTGCATATGCCAACCATGTTTTGTCCGACCTGCCATCGTTGCATGCTCAGCCCGGTCCAAAAGCATACATGCATAATGTATGTACTCCCAGCATCCGGAGACCGTGCGTCCGATTGGCAGTAGCGTTATGTGAGGGGCAGCAAAAAAATAGCGCAAACAGCGTTTAATTTGGTGCCGTTCCTCATATCTCAGCGGTTCACTTCCACTGCCAGGATTGGGCGGGATGAGTATCACAACACATTCTGTTACAAACGGTTTCGCATAAAAGTGGGCGAAGGAAAACGCGGTCAACATTGAGACCATATTCTCGGTGGACTGTAACGAACACAAAAAAAAAACAAGCTTGTCCCCGTTGCTTTTCGCTAGCCGTGAGCGACCAGTCAGTGTTCGTTGGCATTTGTTTCGTTCGGCAGGCACAATCCGCAACCCGGAGCGGAAAATTCAGTAATTTTATTCATAATGAAAAATAAATGGCTTTTCAACAAGTTTAATTCCCACACCACCGGAACCTAGCTGTAGAGAATGTGTGTGTGTTTTTTTTTATCCTTATCAGTGAGTATGTGTGTTTGTAGGTATTTGTAGCAAGCGCTGTGTTGGTCGCGTTAGTGCTCCGTTCGCCAGACCCGGGCGTAGTGCTTTAATGGAGTCTGTGCGCTTGCCATCAGCCATTGTAAAAACACAACCATTTGGAGGGTTTTTAGGGTTTCTTTTTTTGTGTTACGTCTGGATTTGGCTGTAGCGGTCAAATTCTTGTAAAGCTATTTTACTCACACAGTCCGTTGGTAGCTTGAGTCTGGAAACAAGGTTTTGTATGTTGGGTGCTTTTTGTTTGCACGAACCGTAGTAGCAGGTTGTTCAGTTTTGTGCACACGAAAACGTGAAGCTTCGTGCACTTCTCTTTCTCTCTCTCTCTCTCTCTCTCTCTCTCTCTCTCTCTCTCTCTCGATGAACTGGGTTTGTCCTGCATGTTCAATGCAAATGCATAATAATTTTTGGCCCTTGGTGTATATATTTTTTTGTCTATTTTTTCCATTGCTAACTGAAGGCACTTTTCCAACTTTTCCGAATCTGGCAATGGAACCAACTGGACCACCATCACCAACAAAACGTTTCGGTTTCGGATGCGACAAGAAATCTTTCCGGTGGTTTTGTTCTGCCCGTCACACTTCACGGGTTACGGTTGAGCGCTTGAACGCTGGAAAAACTAATTTCATTCTTCAGTTTGAAAGTAATTTGTCTGGTCTGTCCTCTCCACGCTGCTCCATCGCTGACCCTGGAACGGGTTTCATGTGCGCAACGGGAATTCTGTGAGCCACAGGCGAAACGTTGACGATGATCCGGCTTGGCAGACCCCGGTCGGTAGTGCATTATTAGTGCAATTGTCCCCATTGCCTGGTGCCGGCACGCTGCAAACGATACAGTTGCTGCCCTCATCGAAAGTGTAGCACTCGCTGGCAGTCCCTCTTAAGCGCCACACCATTGTTTGCGGCTTCCCGTTCGACCGGCTGACGGAGGCAGTGTGAGGAAGTTTGTCGCTGTTTGAATGAGCAATGATGAACGAATTGTTTCCCGTGCACTTTTCCTTGTCGTGTGACATCCTCATCAACGATGAACTATTGGTGTGGGGGGAGTAATGGTGGGATGCCGACGACGGTGGTTTGGGTGGTTGAGAAAGCCGGGGCGAAATAAAAAAGAGGTAGGAAATTTAACACTTTTCCCGTCACTCGACACGGTAGGGATGCTTTTTGATATGCAGAGTCTAACGTTGGTCTTGCTTTGCTTGTCGTTTATGCAACCAGGGGTAAATAGTTTCCAGCAAAATGCGCGAACTTGCAGCTGTAATTGAAATTTGTTTTATTTTATTTCCTAACTATCAACTAACTTTCCAGTTTAGTACTAATTAATTACTACTGTGGTGTTGTTTTTTTCTCAAAAATGTAAAAGTTTACTATTTGATCATAAAGTTTGGCTCCTTGGCTATGTTTATCAAGATTGTATAAGTAATCAAATTGGTCTCGAATTGCATAACGTAATTTGGGACGGCCCGGTGGCGTTTGTGATAAACGGCGACGGTCCACATGGCAGGACCGGAGATCAAATCCTATCCGGACCGTCCCCCCGTAGCAAGGACTGACTATCTGGCTACGTGGAAAAAAAAGGTTCGTAAGCCAGATATGGCCGGCATGACCTCAGAGATCTTTACGCCAAGAAGAAGAAGAATTTGTAAAGTTATTAAGGAAAAAAGTTTCTGCAACAGAAAATAAATAAATATTTTAAACTCACCGAAGACAATCCGATGGCGTTGAAAGCCTTAAATACTAGCAAATATTATCCTGAGGCTGAGGCTCTACGAGTGGTTGGCAAATATGAGAAACATGCTTTGTCTCATTTTATTGAACTACTATAAACAAAACAATAATTTCACTCACATAAACACAATTTTTTTTACAACTCTCAAGACAAAAAAGTACATTTTCTTAGCTTTCTTCTGTAACATCCATTTTACAAGGTTGATAAACAAATTTGAGTGGAACATCGATTATCCGTGCTCATCGGATCCTTGACGGAAAAGGGAATATCACGGATAACAGGCACAACTCTTTTTATCGATAAATGTTAGTGTTTAGTGTGTAATAGGTGGACATTTTTTTCTGTTTGGTCGAACTAGAGCCAATTGTATCATTCACTATTGAGGCTTTTATTTCTTGCCTTCATCGGCTGTGCGCTTAATATGTCATTTCGCGTTTGGAACTGTCATTTCTGAGTTGCACGGATAATGGGACAGCTGAATAAAAGGTACCCGGATATTCGGCGCTATTTTGAATATATTCTTAGTATGAGCGTTATTTCAGTATGGAACTGAATATTTCACTTTTCATAAAAAAATGTGTGAATTTATCTCCTTATACCTATGTGGATTAAGGATAACGGATTAAAATCCTTATAAGATGATTAACTGTAATCGAAAAGTTCAAATTACGTAAAACGAACTTTAGCTTCTAGTTGATAAACAGTAATTAATAATATCGATTGATCATAATAAATACGGAATAAAGTGGAATAAATTATTTTTCAATTGGCTTTCGCTTACCTTGAAATCAGTTTTTCAAACTGTTTATAGTTATAAAGTACCTATCCTAACATGGATTTCTATCCTGCTGTGTAACATCATAACGCTCCACAACACCTGAAACTCACAGGAAACCGATCGATTGATTGACTGCCGCGACGTCACCCAAAAAGGAAGCAAACGTTTGGCTAACGAAAGAAAACCGCTTCAATCAGTCACCCCTTATCTTAACTACCACCAAGGTTGTTTCTTCCATTTCACACACGTCATCTAATCGCGGCAGTTTTGCGGACATGATTTTATCCTCCCGGCACACGTCGTTGTCATATGCGCACGTCGCATCGTCCTGTACACACGAAGCTGGTACTCGACATTTCCCGCGTGGCACCACGATTGAACGATAAAACGCCTCTGATATCATCATTATCGCATGGGAACGCGAAGGTACACTTCCGTTCGCATCGGTTTGCCTACTGTTGTACGTACCTCCACGGCGTACATTCTCGTGAATCCTCCGCGCTCCGGCTGAAGTGTTTGAACATTCTTGGCAAGTGTCGCTTAGTAGTATTTTCCAGTTGGCAGAACGGCACCGTTGTTGAATGTTTCTTTTGCTTTGGCGTTTGCTTGCGTTTTCCATGCATTGGAAGAAGATACTTTTTGGTCGCGGATTGTGTAGAAAAAGGCAACCGATCGACGCCTGATTGCAGCATCCGTGCAGGACGATCGATAAATATTAATTCGATTTGATTTCATTAGGATGATGCGCATCGAGCACATTCAATAGCGGCGAAAACTCGCTATTTCGATGTGTTACATTCATGCTTTAGGCGAACCTTTTTATCCCTAAGGTACCGTCGTGTTTTATGTTGCCTTGGTGGTGGTTAACATGCGAGCAGGCAACTAATAAACAGGCACACGTGTGTTGGTTGTTTTGGGGCAAGAAAGTCTTTGCCGCAGCACACAATATCTTACGCAGCGGGGAAATTCACATTTTCCTGCTGAATATGATTGCTTTTATCCCTCCAAAAATGGTGTAAATGCTAAATTGCGAGCGATTGGTGGTAGAAAGGGAAACAACAACATCCGATTATAATGTGTTTCCGTGAGTTAGACACTTTACAAAAAAGAGCCGGGCATATTGAGCGGCCACTGCTACGTATAACCCCTTCACGTTCTGCATTGATTTATTGTACCGATCTGCCATATTGATCGACCCGATTGTTATGTACCAATACCTCGAGTGAATAATCATAAGTTATGCGTGGCTTTTTCGATGGTACTTTTTACCCTTGAGAGGTGCTGCAGGTGCGCCAAACGATACCTTAAACATCCCCCATTCGCTTAGTTAGGAAATCGTTACGATGTCGGGGTAAAGTGTTTTAACAACGTACAAGATAAGAAAATAAGGATGGTGTAATAAGTTATGCGCGTTTGGCTGTTCGGATTGAATATAAAATTTCACGATAATGCTAATGCGTGTGTGTTTAGAGGGGTAGGGAATTTTTGTTTGCTTGGTTCCGCAGATTTCATACAATCTTTTTTTGTAGCATTTGCAGTATTAACCATTTTGTTTTGATTGAATTGTGTCAGACGTTGTGAATTATTTACGAAAATAGAATATTAAAGTGGATTTAATTTGAATCATGAACTACCTGCTAGTGGGTTTTTTTTCAAACAAATTTTCTTCCCTGCCACACAAAGCACACAATCCAACACTATAAATCAACTGAAGTATCCGTTTCTACTACGTCCGGGGCTTGCAGCTTGGTTCCGTACGCGCCGTAGTATATGGATGAAATTTTCATGTTTTGTTCGAGTATTTTTTCCATTTTCTTTTATTTTGCTCTACAACAATGTGCATCGTGCAATGGTTGCGATCCTTCTTACCTGTTCGCGACAGTTCTGCACTCACACTTTTACCAAACATCTTTCCGACATCTCCTAGCACAAACAAGGAGAATATTATATCTTTTTTTAAAGAAGATACGGAATAAATGCATGAACAAGTTGAGTAATGTTGATGCATTTGTTGCATGGTCTCGTAATGTGCATGCTTTGTATGTTCGTCACCGCCTGTTAATAATGCTGGAGTTGTCATAAAAAGTTCACAATGTTCAGTTAGTTTGTTATAAAAGAGTGAAGTGTATAGCGGAGAATATTTGTCAGCATGTTCGAAACAATTTATTTGTTTATTGTATTTTGTCGAAGAAATGGGAATTCGTAATGTTTTCTAAAAATCTGGTAAGAGGTTCCAACAAAAATACCGTCACATGACGAATTTACCGAAACGAACGAATGGTAGTAAAATCATCCCTCTGCTAAAATAACGTGCGTCCAATTTTCACGTTGTTTTTTCGATCCAATGTTTTACTAATCGATTCCCAGAATTTCTCGACAATCGTTGAACCAATTAATTTGAATTCTAGATCATGGCCAGAACTCTGACCGCTTCTAGAAATATTTGTAGTCGACTCTGCAAAATGCTCATGTTCCGATGCCGGTTCCCAATGATTCACTCCGGAGTAGTGATGGGTCATATGATTCATTTCATGCCTCAAAATGGAGTGGAATGCACCGGAAACGTTGCACCTACTGAATCTACTTCGACCCTGGTCCGATCCGAACTCGCTGCATCTACGGGTCGGAGTCGCTTATGGTGGCTCGCAACTACCGGAATCGTTGCTCCTACTGAGCCTACTTGTATTTACGTCCCGAACCAGTGTGGTTCGCTTATGGCTGGCTCCGACCCGATAGGTTCAGGTCCACTCGACCATCACTACTCCGGAGCTGATTTGAACTGCGATTTTAAGCCGTAACGTAAGAAATAATTTTTTGTTTGTTTCTTGTTAATGTTTTCTCTTGAAAGAACATTTGCAATGGTGAATGCATTACGAGCAAAGAAGGACTCTCTAACTTCGAAATATAAATAATTTTTCTTCCGTCTTTGATTAACATATTTGGGATTTTTACAGTCCGCTATTATAATTGTATATCAGCGACTCAGCTTTATTTAACTAAAAGTTTGTCCCAAAAAGCAATACAATCGCACAACAATCAGTAAAATCATTTTGGAGTGTAATTGTACTGTGAAATTAAACTATACGTTGATCCTTATGATATAAAATAACCTTTAATGAAACTTCCCCCACGAAACAATACAGAGAATTCAAGCGATATAAACCCAACGACATACTTTAAAGTGACAAGGAAGGCTGTCCCGGTGCACTGTTCAACAACCGCACGGCACTGAGCTCTCATTCAATTAATCTGAAGTAGATCTTGGAGCTTTGTAGCCAATACACACTTCGAACAAAAGTTTTTTTGTTCCCCATCCTTCGGATCGATTCTCCCGATCGCCTGCAATCGATTATGCTGCAAAAGAAAGCAAATCGACCTAGGAGGGTGCGAAAACAAATGACCGCCCCACGATACCATCTTCCACAAAACGATAATGAACATTCTGACGAGTATGAGGACTTTTCTGCTAGAATGGCCACCAATCCAATTATGAATCGTTTGTTGAACTGCCCTTCACACACCATCCCTCGATGTTCCCCCATTCGTTCTTTCAACGGCTATTGTTCGTTCCTCGGTGCTGAGTTGGCGTATTTGGATAGTGATTTTTGGTGAATCAACGCACAAAGGTAACACCTTCGAGTTTTCTTATCCCTGTTTGTACAGGGATTCCGTACCCGGAGGGCGTACGGCTATGCTGGACAGTTTGTGTACGAGGTGATAACACATCCGTTTGGGAGAATTGGGTGTTGGGAGATATGAAATCGAGCAATCCAATCCGAATGACGATGAGGGTGCAGAAAATATTACAGTGTGGTTAGGATAGAGAGCAAACGAGGGACGAGACATTGATTATTGGACACCAGGTTGCTGTTATTTGCCCTTGCGTGGATGCCCTGCCTTCCCCGACACCCGGTGGATGATGGAATAAATTTCCAAATTGCTACCTTTTTTGTTGTTTTTATGTCGGTCCTTGTGCCCGGACACAAGGCAGGGAAGTAACGGTAGGAATTCGGCCACAATGCAGCAACAACAATAAGCCAATTATGTTGCCCCGGACGGGACAAAATTATCACCTTCCCTTCTGTTGCAAAAGCGTTTTGGGGATCTAGTGGATTATTTGTCGAAATGTTGGTACCGTGTTTGGTGTACCTCTACCGGTCTGTAGCACCTGTAGATTACGCCTAGTTGTAATGGGGAATTCCTACATTACACCATCACCACCACCACCACCACAGCATACCCACCTCACACGCTCATGCAATACCCGTTCGATGGGACAATAATTTATTGATCTAATTAGCATAATTGGAAATGCTGATAATAATCACAGTGATTCCAAAAACCACAATTCCGTACTGCCATCTAATGAGGTAGGCCTTTTTCATGGTCGTTATTCATTGACGCTTTACAGTAATCTCGCTTCGCTGTCGTACCGGTACAGAAATGGGATTCCCCATTGTGTGGGATGAGTACAAGGTTTCGGCACGCAAGGATTACGCACTAACGCGTCCGTTTATCTTTGAGCGGGGTGTGGGAAGAAGGTTTTTGGGTTGTGGAAACGGTAAGGTATATAACTATATGGACCCTAATTGAATAGCACTCGGGGTTAATCCGTGATTCGTGCCTTGTGCCGTGATTGAACCGGAATGTACACTCAGGCAGTCAAAGTTGATACGTTGGATTGGTCAGATAAACATGTTTGTGTAGTGATGTTAGATTGAGGATGTTTTTTGTTGTTGTTGTTGGAACTTTCAATTGGCTAAAGTGATGTCTAAGAATTTAATTGTTGAAGAATTTAGATCCAATTGACATTACCAAAAAATGGCCACAAAATACACTTGACATGGGATAACCATGTAAACGCTATTTAAAATTCTGACAGTTTCAAATGTCCGAATATTTTAAAAAATCTATAAAACATCTCCAAACAAAACGTGTTCGGTAAGCTCTGAAATAAAAACCGTTGAAGTTTGCATTTTTATTCCTCACTTGGTGCGTGTCGTTATGCCATTGTTTTTGTTTCGTTTTAGCTTTTAGGAAGACTGTTTACATTTTTTCAACCCCTCCCCGTCTTTGGGCCCGAAAGGACATGCGGGAGATACGATTCCATTCACCCACCGACACGAAGCCTAATTAAAACACATAAATTATCCCAACGAAATGAAACCGGACGCACCTCTCGACGAACGAGAACGACGAGCCATGACTTTTCTCGCTACCTTTTTTTTGGTTTTTTCTTTGCTGTTGTTGTTTCTGTTTGTCTGTGTGTATATGTGTGTGAGCGTGTGTGTGTGTGTGTGTGGATTTTATTTCCACCAAAGTACGAAAAATACGGCCTCCTCCATACAGCCTTTACTGATGAATAGCAAAGCAGCGCAGTTAGTTTGGGTTTTGTTTTTTCGTCGCACCCCGGCACCATGCATGACATTGGCTTGTGCCACGTCCATCGACCAACGTTTCACACCGGAATGTTGCTGCTTACGGACGACGTGCCAGCTCGAGGATATCCTTTTTTTGCCATTTGCTGTCGACGAAACACCCGACAAAAATGAGTTCCTCTTCTTGTGCTGGGGTGTTTGTGCTTGTGTGTGCTTTGTGTTGGTGTCTTTTTGTTTATATTTGTACACTGTTACACACCCTCTCCTGGCTACAAGCAAACAAACAGATACACACACACAGATACAGAGGATTTTCCGTCAGTTTGGCCCAAGCGGTGCCGAAAGGACGGAGGACGGATTTTGATCCGCTTCCGGTTAAGTTCATGACCTTCGTGGTCGGTATGCTGTAAAGAAGCGTGAACTAATGCGCGGATCTCGAAGCGGTGTAGTTACGTTACGGACATGATAAATAACGGTGCATGGAGTTGTGAGTGAAGAAAGTTTGTTGTGCCTTCATTCTTATGCTGTGGTGAATGTGAATGGCATTATGTTAACCCGAAATTAATTGCATTTGCGAAAAGACGGACCACAGTTATTGTGGAAGAGTGTAGGAATTTAAACGTGCAGCATTTGTTTGCTTGCAATGGGAAACATATTTTATGTTTAATGCGTAACAATTCTCGTTCCATAAATTTTGATCTGTTCCTTCGGTGGCGTTGAAACACGTCAGTAGAATATATTTAATTTGCTTGGTATTGCTATAGTAAGGAAACTAAATCTTTTATAGGGGACATTAATTAAAAAACATTGCACAAATTATACAAATTATACAAATAATTTAGATAAGCTGCTGGAGTGAAATAAATCGAATAAATAAACTATCAGCAAATTACATTTCTTTCATTTCCTTTGTTTCAATAATATACATACAGTGGAACGTCGATTATTCGGGGTGCTCAGGACCGGTTAATCGATTGCCACGGTTAATAATCCCTTAAATGTCAATGTCACTTATATATCTAGATAGAGCATATATAGTATCTATATACTATACTTTATCACTGTACTATAGCAACACTCAATTTTTTTTCCGGTACCGTCGTTTAAGTAAACTTATTACTATCTGGTCCATTGGTCTGATTATGCTAGTTACATTTGGAGGAAGATATTTGGACAAAAACATGACATCTGTGTTGAAAACTGATTCTGCTGGATGTCATGCACAGCAGAAATGGCTGTCTGTGGTAGTCCTTTTGATGCCAAAAATGATTCCTTTTGATGCCAAAAAAAAGACAAACAAATTATTATCAATCAACAGTTAAAATTTTGTTTAGCACATAAAATAAGAACATTTGAAATATATCGTTTGATCACAAATCATTTTAACCAACCTGACATCAGCAGAAATGTTCTCCATGGTTTAACAGCAGTCAATTTTCGGCGCACGGTTAATCCACCACCGGATAATCGACGATCTACTGTTCTTACTGTACTTACTATTTATACTTACGCATTTATTTATCAAAGCAATAATTTATTTATTGTTTAACGAACTAGTGTCTAACTGAACTTTGTCATTATATCAATAATGGTTGTTATTGTTGGTGATACTAACTAATAATTTCATGTTTTTAAGAATGAGAGAGAGAGAGAGAAAGAGAAATTCATTAATTTAATAACGATAATGATAAGGGTAAAATACTTAATATAACAAATCGGTTGCAGATCAGCAATTAAAATATTATTATATTTTATTTGATAGGTCATATTTTTTTTCGTTGTTAATACTTGCATATATTTTAGAAAACATTAAAGTATGTATGATGAATATGACACGTTTTGGTTATTGCAAATATATGCAAGGAAAGTAGCATTACTTTTAGTCATAACAGCTTTTTTAAAGTAAGTTACATCTTTTGGAATCTAGTGAAAAATATATTTTAACTGGCGTTGAAGAAAACGTTTGGCATTGTTTAAATTCTATCAAGATAAATAATTCACTTATTTTCCCTCGAAGTTCATAGGAAAGTGTCCAAAACAGCATATTATTTGACTTGAGTGTAAAAAAAAAAAAAATTCCATTAAGACACTTATTCATAGATTTTCATTGCTCACTTTTGATATTTATTGCTTTTCACGTTTGCTGGCCAGACTTAAGGTCTTAAATATGATATGATGTAAAAAAAAGCAATTTAATACTACAACTATCTGATAAGTAATTTGACATCGTGTAGCTTGCCTAAAATTAATTTCGAACCGTGTGTGTGGAAAAACAAAATAACAAAAAACAAAAAACATTCTTATCGTCAAGCATAAATCACTACCTGAGATAGGAATATTGTTACATTTGATAGAATTCATGATTATGTAACCTTTCTTATTACACTGCATCAAAAGATGTTTATCAAAAGCAAACTTAACCTTTTCAGTCTTGTTCAGTTCAAAGAACATGATTAAATTACGTTTAAAAAATCTTGCAAAGTAATACGTTTTCCCCAGCACTAAAAAGCCGTCCGTAATAAAAAAAAGAGATAGTGGATTAGTTACGATTAGTTGAGGGGTAACTTTTTTATTAAATTTATCCCTCAGTCAACCACCTCACCGCTGGAAGAAGCAGATCCTGCAAAGAACGAATAATACGCACGTACAGTTTATAAGTTTGATATCTCTTCACCTGTCTTGCTCTGGCTAACTTCTTTCCCACTTTTCATCGGTAGTGCTTGAAAGTAAACAAAAGTTTGATCCCATTGCCTTCCCCTTTCTCCGTCCATTCGGTTGCGGAAACGGTTTATGATAAGTTGAAAGTTGCTAATTTGCTAAGGAACATAAGTTAAGCGTCACATTCATCTGACGTTAAGGTCCATCCATTTCTCTCGTATATTGTTCGTTCATCCACTCCATCGATATACATCTTTTTTGCTCTGCTGAACTCTGAAAGCTCCGGAACCAAATTCGGCTCTGGTTCATTGCAAAAGAATATATTTGCCGACTGTCCGAAAGATTGAAGTACGGTCGAAATTGGACTGGGAAAACTGGGCAAAAACCCATGTACGTAACTTAAAAAAAACTCTCACCCTGTTCGAAACCAGACAAGAAAGGAACGCTGATAGCAGACTTTTGCTGTCCCTTTTTCACCGGAAACGACCCCGGCCCGGGTGTAGGAAATGTTTCATTCTTTTAATTTAAATTTAGTTATCACTAATTACCATCTTGCCCCTCATCCGGGCCAGATTCCGGATGCTCGCTACCGGTCGCCTTTGCCTTTGGTCTTTGGCTAGATATTTTTTCCTTTCTTCATAATCTCACAGCACACCCTGGTGGTACTTTCCACAGTCAGCCACAGATAAGTTGTAATTAAGTAGTTTTTTATTCATTCGCCACGAACCTGATCCCGGGTGGTGGCGTGTCCGGGACGAAAAAGAAATGGTTCCCCGTAGTTCTTTTTTATTTCGCCTTTTGCGTTTGGATCAGAGTTTTGTGCGAGTTTTCCTGGTTCCTGCCCGTTGTATATTTTGAACTTTTCATCATTTGTTGAACAGGAACAAAATCATCATAGATTTTTTTTTGTTTGCTGCTGTGTGATGGTCAAAACGGAAGCGAAATTGGTGGTCAGTTTTTTTTCCACCCGCCCTGGTAAACGATCGCCAATTAACGCACAGGAAATTTAACGACACGGTGGCTTGCGGTGATATCGATGATGATATTTATTCAGTGTTGTTGTGTTTGGCCATTGCCGGATTTTGGTTTCCCATCGATGGGCAATTGCAATGTGCCCTTTTCACGGTGAATACACACCAAGTGGTGCGCTCGAGTGACCGAATTGAGTTTACCGATGACCTGTGGCTAAATAAAACATCACCATCACGTATCTGTAGAGGTGTAGAAGGACACTAAAGAGGGAATCATGGACTTTTTTTTTTGGTGTCTGTGTGTGTCTCGTTAACCACATTCAATCGTATGAGCGAGCAGCGTCCGCTACATCGAACGATGTGCCTGTGACGAATCGGTTTCATCACCATCGGATATCCTGTAAAGTTTATACGATTCCTTCACATTGCGTGTCCACTCATGCAGGAACTCGTACGAGTGATTCATATTTCGCTTGAAGGGATTTAATTTTTTTCTGTACCCGTTATTATCATTTGCATACATTTCGCAGTAGAAAATAGTAGCAAAAACCAACCAAACCGTAGGCAGTGAATGTGTTGTGTGACACCGATTTTTTGTTTTTCAAGGCCATGAAACAGTGCCAACTAAGTACGCAACCAATTCCAATGTGACATAATTTATCAAACCATATCTTTGGTGTCGCGTTCTTTCCCCCTCTTTTTCTTCTGTCCATCCTTAAAGGACACTCTCCATGGACGGGATTGAAAGGTCAAAACATTATACTAGCTGGCGCCGCCACTGTTCACTATCAACCCTTAAAGAATATTCCAGTTCCTTTCATCTACTGGAATACAGCCAAACCGTGTCTGTTGTGTCCTTTTTTTTGCTGTGTGTTCCGTCGGTCCGATCGGTCCTGGCCTGATATGTCCTCGAATGTTGCCAGTAAGAACCAGTCATAAAACGAAGGACACCCGGTCATGGCATCTTTCCATTTCTTTGCCCATCACAGCAAAATCTGTGAAATGGGTAACCAAATGGAACGGAAAACTATTTCCCCGCCTTTGTTGCATCACTACCACGGCCATGTGCTAAAAGCTCGACATGACACTTTTTCAAGTAGAGATTCGTGTTTTTCCAATTTCCCCGGGTGGATGTAAACGGATAGGGGGGAAAAAGTGCCCCCCCCCTCCCCACACTTAGTGCTGCTACTGGTGTCTGTTTGTTTCGGTGGTTGTCCTTGAAGTTGCCTCGGGCGATGTATGATATGTGTAGCACTTCCCGATAAAGTGGTAGCGCTGTGACGTTTACTCCCCCCAAAATATCCCAACGATAGCATGAGAGAAAAGACATGTAATGTTTACGGAGCATTACACCCTCCAGGAAGTTGTATAATATGCCGGGCAAGTACACGGCTCTAGCTTCGGTCACCGAACAGGGAAAGAGAGAGAGAGAGAGAGAGAAAGGACGAAAAATTGAAGCCGGACATAAAGATAAATAGGACGCGTCCGAATGTGTTGAGCTTCAGCGCGGGAATATGCATAGGCCCGGAAATGGAGTCGAACGAAAGTCCGGTCCGGCATCGTACCTAAGCCATGTGGGGTCGTTCTCGTCCACCGCCCGGTGTGTTTGTGTGTGGGCATTAGTGGCCTAGTGTATGTGCATAAATTTGAACACCAAAACCTGGTGGTAAAGCAAAAAAAAGAAAAAAAATCAACATCAAGTGACGTACGTCCTGGTGTGTTTGCTAAATTTATCGCTAAGCTTTCCCCGTACTTATGCTGAAGGTGAAATATGGTTCTGTCTCACATCACGCACGAAAAACATCGTCCCACCAGTAGGGGAAGCCGCTAGAATCGGGCTAGCTTCCATCATTCGCCTAAATACTCCAACACTCGATTATGGTGACCATGCCTGGCAGGATCTCCCTGTGTCCGCAGGTCAGTTAACGAGCCGCCGCGAGCTTTGCATCGAGTCGCAAAACCAACCTCGAACGGAAGATTACTATCGCACTGTAACCCGGTATGTCCGGTATATTCTCCATAAATAGCATATCCGTTTTTCACTTTCTCGCTTTCGGCGCTCATAAATAATGCATCAAGTGGTTTTTATTCCCTTAACCGGCGTGTCCCCGTCGCATAATCCTTTCCACCTCTTACACCCGTTTACCCCTGTGACCCCTATTGTTTCGGTCACGGACCGGTCGAGACCGATAATTCTTACCTTTCCTTGCACACCCTGTATACCTCATGCCCGATCTCATGGCGGTAATTTGTATTTTTAGCATAGAATTATGGCTTAGTTGCTTCTGTTTTTTCGTTTTGGAAAGGTTTTTTGTCGTCGAAACTGAACCTAAACGATTCAACGGTCCCACAGGTGGTTTTGCTGTGCTAGAATTGGCGATGTTAAAATGGGTCCAATTTTTTATTGTGTCCATGTCCGGAACATGGACCTATTATTACTAGTTGATAGCAGCAGTACCATCGTTGATTATTTGCAGAACGGAAATCATAAAGCATGTCCTAATAAAAGGGCCTCGTTTCGACCCGTGCCCCACCGTGATCGAATAGCTGTGCGAGCAGGACAGGAAAATGGACTTGAATTTTTCTCAGTCTAACAGCGACCGTTGCAGCTTAACCGGAGGAACCAAAGTCCCAAGGAAGTGCTGAAAGAAAAAGCTTCCCACAAATCGGTCGTTTCATTGATGAAAATGTGTGCCTAGCGGTTGTTTAATTTGATCACTTAATAATCATTTCCAAAGTTGTTCGTTGCAGTAAGCGGAACTCTACCTCACCGGTAGTGGTCAGTACGATATCCAGGCATCCGGGCGTGCTCAATCATAGGCCGCCACCCCCTACCCAAAAATGATCCCTTCATGTGCTTTTGCACGCTTTTATTTGACCACCAACAATGTGCTTTTACGAACAGTGAAACAGTTGGCAAAGATGGGAATTTCTTAGAATTCCTTGCACGGTAGAACGGAACGAAAGTCCATGATAATTGATCTGCCTTGGTGAGTGTGTGTGTGTGGCCACCGACATCTTCGATTCGCTGGGTCATGGGCAGAATAGACCATCGGCACGTGGAACTTCCCGATCGTGCTTTCTCTATTTCACGCCCTTTTTGACATGCTGCAATCGTTAATAATTTTTTTTTCTTTTTGCGCTTTACCATAACGAAAAGTTGGTGTTCCTGTGCATCGATTTCATAATTTGTTTTTATTTTCGAGCTTTCTTTGCTTCGTTATTTTTGTATTTTTTTCTTTTCGTTTTGCATTGAACTCTCTGCAGCAGAGCGTAGTTCGACTTGGAAGCCATACCACGTTCGGACGTCAAACTGGGCAACAAAGTATAATTGAGGCGATTTGTATCACACCCCACCAAAAACCCCAAACCGGGGCAGCGGGCCGAAGAAAACAAGCGATAAAATGCCAAATGAAATGAAGCATCGGAAAGTTGAAGCGCTTTTTTCGGTGCGAAAGTTGAACCGCGAGCGTGAATTGGTTCGTTAATTTTGACAGGATGTTTATGATCCATTTTTGGTCCATTTACTGCCACAGATATGCGATGTTGCTGCCGGTAAGCGAGGGTGCTGTTAGTGTTGAGGTGGATAATTTGTACCGTCATGATTTCCGTTTCTTTTTTTCGTGGAAGAATCACTGCGACGGTCAAGATTCTTACTTTTGGGTGGTGTAGCAAGGAAGTGGGGAATCTTTTTTTTAAACAGTCCAGTAAATCAATGTGACACATGTTGGGGTTTTTTTTTGGGAGGTGGAGCGTAGGTCGACGCGTAGGATGTTCATTTTGACGCGAATGTGAATGGTACCACAATCAAGCTTGATGTGGATAATCAATTAAACTGGTGGTTTATTGTTCGACCGGGCAGTTCATGCTATCGTGAAAATAATCATCGTACAGCAATCTAAATTAATTTGCCACAGCATTTTACTGTTGCTTTTATGCCTGTGTGGGTTTATAGTTAGTTATCATAAAAAGGGAGAAAAACATGTTACATTGTCGTTTTATGGAAATGAAATATCAAATGTTTACAGTTAAATAGAAATGACATTTTATATATTTCATCCCTTTTGTTGATGGTTTTTCGAAAACAATTAATTATGATGAATGAGCTTTGAAGTAATCCAATTTGGTCTTCACCAAGGAATGATGGACGACTCAAGCGCAGATTAGTATTTATTTTTAGAGATTTGTTTTCGGTTATTCCATACATGTTTATTTAATATAACAAAAAGTAGTGAAAAATCGTAGTGTAAAAACAATTGTGCAAAATGAGATTTTCAAGATGCATGTAAAAAAATAAAATTTAAATATAACTATCATTCGATTAGCGATCGTAAGAAAGTAATAAAAGGCTTAACTGTTTGATAATATGTTATTGAAATTTTATTGTAAGGGAAAATTTTAATAAATATAAAAAAAATTGTTGACTAATATTGAAAAAGAATTTTTTCTTTATTTGTCCCGAAACGATGAAAGAGAAACGTTTTTTTTAAATTACGATTCAAGCTGTCCGAAGCCCGAAAGAAAATTGAAGAGTTAATTTTCAGTTAAACAGAAACAGTTTTTCTTGTGTAAAAGTGCATGGGAAAACAATTTTAAAATAAATTGAAGTTTCCCTAAGGTGGAAAGCGACGAGCTTAGACAGAAAACCAAGCTTAGAGAATGTGATACACTACGATGGTATTCCGTAAAAAAACATTAGTTTTCTATTAGTTCTATTCAGCTCATACAGAGCTTAAAGAATTCCATCCTGGGCGAAATTTCCATTTTAGGAAGTTATGCAAATTAGGTAGACTTCATTGCACAAATATTTGTAATATTGGGAGGATATTCAAGAAGAACTTACATTAGAGATCATTAGAGAGCTATTCTTGAAACGCTGGTTAAGGTGGGAAGGATTTATAATGCATGTATGAAAAGATTCACAGTTATTTCATTAATTTGTGAGAACAATTAGGAATAAAGCCAGACAAGTACTTTTCCTATGTATTGTTGAAATAATCAATACCACATCGCAATGCACTTTGTGTCCGTCAAATGATCCTTATCTAGTATTTAAAACATTTTATTTCGTTTTAATAAAGGCTAGAGCGTCAAACAGATGCCTATTTCTGGCGTGTCCTCAATAGGTGTAGTTAAGTTACTTCAGCGACTTCCATCAGAAGGGGAAAGTCTTTCTGAAAAGTCTAGCTTCATTATGCCAATTACCTAAAGCAACAACGAAGAGATGAGTTGGTGTAAGATAAACGTTTGGTCGCAGATCGCCAGACTTTCCAACCTGAAATTCGGCCCATAGAACAGTTCTTGGAAAACGTCGAACATTAATTTGTTCTTAATGTTTTGCTGGGTGAAACTGAACCGAAACATTATTTAGCCTAGATAGGAATGGAAAAATCGAAGATCAGAGACGAGAAACATTGCAATTGGCAATAGAATTAAACATTTAAGCTGTGAAGAATGTGCAGACCACTATCTGGGGAAAGTTGTTCCAATTCAAGCGTTTATTAAAGTTCTATAGTTAATTTAGATAACCTTTTTTGCGAGGAGTAGGTGGTCGACCGAAGTATTATGCAATTAATTGAAACTGGATGTTTTCGGAGTTGCGTTTGGTTACTAAAGGGGGTAGAAAGTAAAACATTATAACAATTTATTTTTGTATATTTCTTAAGCTAAAAGGACGATTTCAAAATTAGTAGAAAAAATGATCTCGACAACATGTAAATTAAATATTTTTTATCCCTTATTGCATTATTTCGTACAGATTTGTGTAGCACATTTTTAAAGTATAACATATCGTGACCAATACTTCATCCTTACCATCTCTGGAATGTTAAATGCCAATCGTCCACTGGTACCTTTACCGATTGAAACACAGCAATTCAAACAAAAAGCATACATACACACAAAGTAAAGCCAACCCAAATCTTCCAACCGTGCAATGAGCACTGGCTAATTGGATCAGTGAATTAAACTCGAACCCGTTCCGCTCGAGCGCACTTGTCGCGAGCACTTCATTTGTCAGGCTGGAAATGTTTTTCCTGTAAAGCACCGCAAAAAAGGGAGGGGGCTTTGTACAGACCGATTCCGCAAACCCGAACGAGAGAAGGGAATTATCCTTCACCCTTTTTCATCCCTTTGTGCCCACTTGAACCGTTTACGACTGACTCGCGAACCTTTTTGCCTTGTCGCAGAATGAGGGTGGAGGGGTAGAAGAAACGTTTGCTGGATGGCCGGTGCCACTGATTATCCCTCCGGACCGGGACCGACGTCTGTTTTGGTCGCTTGTCATACTCCGCTTGTAGTACTCTGATTTGTACTTTTTTTTTCTTCGTTCGTCTTAATAACAGACCAAATTTTCGTCCCATTTTGCACGTCACGGATGTGCACGACTCGGTTACGGTTTCGAAAGCTGCACACGATGAACCACTCGTGACCGTTGGGCTTCATATCCCTTTGCGTCCCAAGCAGTGGAAAGGAAGCAAATGGGGCGGAGGGGGGTGAAAAAAAAGGTTTCGGTTAGGAAAGTTTCGTAGCAAATCCTTTCGTTCCCTTTTTGCTCCGTACACGGAAGTCGGGATCACTCGACGGGATGTGGCCCACCCACCAAAGTTTCGTATAAATCTGAATTTTCGCGGAAACTTTCAACGAAGCGTAAAACTGGCAGATTTAAATCGAGCCCGATGACAATGATGACGTTGGTAAAAAGCGGTCGCCACCGTGCGGTCGTCCAGTCATCCACAAGCGGAGGTAAAAATCCACTTCCTGGAGCCAATCCGTCCGCTGGATTTTGTGGGATCGAATCCGAAAAAAGGGATTAATTTGATGATTTTCTCCACTTGATCGATTACGGATTCTGTACGGGAAAAGTGTGGTACAGTTCAGTCCAAAATATCGAACGAACACACAGGCGACTTTCCCTTGATTTGAGGTTGCTGTTTCCTTCTGCATCTGGAAGGTAATTGGAAGAAAGACGCAGCTTAGCAAAGAAAATATTTTCCCTCTCGGCCCTGTGTTGGCAGTGTGGCGTTGTAGATTGGTGGATGAATTTGTTAGTGCGTGCTCTCCGGGCGCACCTGTCTGGAATCGTTGATGAACGGTTTGCTGATTGACACAGATGGTCCTCATTTCTTGTCGTTCAATCGGTTGGGTGTTTGGGTGTTTGCCTGCTAGCGTGAGTGAATAACCTCGTATCCTTCGCTGAGGTGCTCTTTTGATTGATGTCTTTCCCCCATTTACTCTCGAAACAAGATCCCTTTCCCGGCGAACCATAATAGCTTTTGGGAGGAAGTTTTGGGAAAATCTGCTCCCAAAAAACTGGTCGTTTCGGAAGTTTTTGGAGGCCGAAAGCTGGGCAGAAGAACCTCGTCGTCCATTCTTCCCAATATGGGTGGTGAATATTTTAACAAGAAAATGATGCCCAACGCCCCAAAAACCGATACAAATCCTTTTGTTTTTCTTTTACAAAGTTTATGTGCTGCTTGCTTCTATTCCTCGCTGTCACATAGTGGCCGGAAGTAACATCGTTCCTTTGCTAAGGGAAATTTCTGTACATCCTTGATGGAACTCCACCTCCGTTCGAACTTCGCAGAGTAATGAAACTTTTTTTTTGTTGCTTTCTTGCCACGATCGATTGTGATGGATAGTTTTTTAGCAGCATATTGCACTATTGGTCGGTCTGGTGGTGCACCAGCTGTGCACAGCTTCCAGTGAATGCGGCAATATCGTTCGCCAGGTAACGCTTCCTTTTTGCAAGCAAGTGTAGATAGAACAAAACCGAAGGAAATATCGCAAATCACGGATGCGGATCCTTCTCCATCAGTCAGTGAAAGGGTGTCGAAAGTGCCAGCTGAGCTACCCGGTTCCCTGCCAGGATTGTTCCAAAAAGCGTGTCTGTGTGTGTGTGTTTATGTTGCTTCTCTCTGTGTTTGTCTTCTCTTTGCATTACAAATCTGAACGATCTGAAGGTGGAAAGTGAAGAATGGGATCGATTTTCCCATCACCGATGGTGGTAAAATTCCTAGAATTTAGAGTTTTCGCTTCTCCAAGCTATTCGCGTAACATTCCACGGATTGCATACATCATGGAACATACTTCTTGTCTAAGTTTCAATGCTAGCTTTCCATTCTTTTAATCGAAAGCTAGTTAGAATGCACACATGCACAACAAAAAAATCTTCCAACCAATACAATTTGCAATCCATAGCTAAAAGTTGAACGAGAGATCCTTATCTCGTCGTACCTTCGACATGTTGCGTCAGCAGACCAGAGACTGCAGATATGTTCACATTCACAAACGAAACGAAGTGCCTAAGAAATTCTATCCAAGCGGCACGAGCTGTAGGGAAAACACCCAGCAAACAGTAATGCAGACATTCGTTGTACATTTTTATCGCTCTGTCTTTCTCCATCTTCTTTGGCGCTTTTTTTTGTTCTTTTCACCGGGAAGCAAATCCTGGCCAGATTCAATCCCAACAAACCCCCGGCCCTCTAGGGCTTTAGTTTGAGCAGAGTCTCGTTTCAGCAGTTCCGTTCGTCGTTCGCATTCCTATGCTTGCGGTCAATGGCGTCTGATGCCTCGTACCATTACACAAAAACGGTGGGTACCAACGTGTGGGGTAAGAGAAAGTCAGCAAGACACGCAAGTATGCTGGCCATTGGCAGAAATCCGGTCTGTTTCTTCCGGTAGAATTCAAAACACACAGCGCTGCATAACAACATACCGTTCGAATCGTTGCGTTTCCAATCCTTTTGGGGTGTACCATGCATGTATGTAGCGTTGCACTTGTACCTGGAATGCTTTTTGCGGGGCTCTGCTTGGAGAGTGGGTAGATATGTGCTGTTCCAGAACACTTTTCCGTGCGGCTGCAGTTAGGAAGCTTAGGCTTGTGGGGGCCCGTTCGTTTGGGGGCGATATGTTTTTGCGAACACACTTTTCGGAGCGTCAGTCTAGATCTCGTTCACAGGCCACACATGGTCTGTAAAACACATCCATAGTCAAATGGCTTAGGGAAAACAATAGAGCACACTTAGGGATGAGAAAGAGGCACGCATCATAACGCTTCCCTTTCCAACCCATTCTGCAACCCATTATTGGACTTCTATCCTTTAGTTCGCCCAGATCCAATTTGGACTCGACCTAAAATCGTTTAGCAGCTTAACAGAAAATTCTAATCGACTTGAAGTGTACCACAACAATCGGAGTATATCGAATGTCCAGTAGTTGGCCTTTGGACTATGTCAAGGAAATTTCGTTGCCGGGCTCTAATGTCCAAGCAGGACAGTATTCTGGTTCCTACTTTTTATGTCGGTTTGATGTCCTGGTTTTATGTCAAAATGTCTACATTACGCAATCGTATTGGACATACAGAACATAACCTTTCTGAAATTCGAAGTATTTTGGTTTTTGTTTTTTTTTCCATTTTCCAAATATCATTGCATTTTTCAAGAATGTTTCCTTTCCATCGTTTCAAGTTTTGTTGTTCTAATTCCTGAAAAATTTCCATCGCTTTCTTGCATTTTTGCCCTACGAACTTGACAGATATTGGGTTTTAGAATTGTCATTTGTGCGGTTTCATCGGTTGTAGCATCTGACTGCAGCGTTTGTAGCCGTTGGGCCATGGAAGATGAGGCTTTTCCTCAAACTTACTCGGTCACTTAAAACTCATCTCAAGTCCAAAGTTGCCTTTTGTGTTTCTAATGTTTGTCAGGTTTTCTCAGAAACGTAAATCACTCGAAATCACTCTTGGGAGTCCAAGGTTTTGAGTTCTGAGGAAGTCCTCAACCATCATGGTCTCGCGATTTATGGATCGGATCTCTGATCGTGTCAGAATGCTCTTATGCTTTCGTACTAATACCGTGCGTGATTTGTCCCTTTTTCTTGTTTTCATCCTTTAGAAGTTTTAGTTTCTTCTTTTTTCTGAATATATTTTCAGAGACCCCTTGTCTCATCACCCCTTGATGTACACAGTTACTCTGTTGGTTCTTATTTGGATTTTTACAATCTTTATTCAGACCATAAAACTGAAACCAACGTCATCTAAATTGCCACAGAGTGGTTTCCAACGGAACGGAACAGAAGGATAATCTTTCGCGCGAAACTTACTATTCGCCCCCAAAACCAACCAACCATCGCATCGAAAGTTGATTAAACTCATTTGAATGTTGGGAAGTGTTTTCGTTTCGTTCGTCTGGTAGAAACGAAACATCCGTTCCGTCTAGACAACAATGCTCTACCATCCTTTGTATATCCAATAAAACGTGACTCTAGCTACTAACGGGCGCTTGTCGTCAAAGGTTGGTACGCTACCAAACCTGACCCTTTGCCGATCGTTTGCTAGTGTGTCTGACTCTTTGTTGCACTTTATTTAGAATCCTCGCGAACTGGTAGTAAAAAGTTCCTTCCCCAGTTTTTTTTTATTTTGCTTGGAGAAGCAACACAACGGATGATAAAGTTTGTTTATCGTTTTTTTCGTCTTTCTCTCTCTTTCGCTTGTGCTTTATTACAACCATTTGCTTTGCCACTCAGCTGGTTGACATTCACGGTGCAATAATGTAGTGTCGAGTGGATAAGTGGGAAAATATGTTGCAGAAACAATATCGGACCCGGTTGAGAGTTATGCATTATGCGTTATTGATAAATAGCACTCAAAGCAAACCCACCTGGAGGGAATGCCAACGGAATGATTATTACTTAAATCAAAATTCTTCGTTTCTTCGTAAGAATATTTGAGCACGCTATGGTTTAGCGTGACGAAGCACCGGGTTTTATCACGACCCGTTAAGATATTCGCTGCGGCTGACCTGGATGGAGAAGCTTTCCTTTTGCACGATGCACTCAAACAATGCATAATACTGTTGTGCTTAGTTATTTGCATATCGCATTCGTTGGGGTGTCCTTTCGCATGCAAACTTTGCATCCATTTGTACGCTCTGCTTTGATTCGATTGAAGTACATTTATCTCCCACTTAGCTGTGAAACAGGTGAATTTTGGTTCGGAAAGCGGGGTGACTTCTGCACTTTTGTATAATATCACTTTGAACCTTCATTTGAAAAAAAAACATTTCTTTGCTGTTATGTTTGTGTTGTTTTTGTCTTTTGTAGAGCGACCTTTCGCTATTGCCTGTCTTTCGTTCGTTCGAATGCAGGTGAATCCATTATTTTGTAATATTATTTTTTTCAGTGCAAAATTACATTTTTACCTTTACTCCCTGTTATCCGCATTTCATTGCATTTGGCCTGACCTGCATGTTCCGGATATTCTGGTGAAAAAGATTCCCAAAACGTCACCATGATTTTTCTTCATCTTTAGTTTTTTCACATCCTCCACTGTACTGCTGCCTTCAATCGCATCGCTGCTTTACCAGCTTTTTTGTGGCCAACTTTTTTTTGCCCCACCATCGTAGCACGCGTTGACAGCTTACCGATGGGAACTGCTAATGCCATAAAGTGAGGCTTTGACAAAATAAAATGAAGGACGCTTTTCCTGCTTTTCTTCTCATTCACAGGCTAGGGTTCGGTTCGGGTTTGGATTCGGTAGCATTTTGAAGAGATGGATTGATGACTCTGGTGTTGTACAGTGCAGCTTTCGTATTTTTTCGCCCCCTTTCTACTATTGCTAACTCTTTCGCACGTTCGGTTCGTGTGAAAGGGACCGTAAGAAAGCCCTCCACCGTTTCGTGGCGTTGAACGATGAATGACGTTAAGAGGAATACTTACCGAAGCTAAAAACTTCTTGCCATACTTTGTGCGGAAGCTTTTGGTTCGAACATTCTACTCTTGGGGGAGGGGTAGGGGGAAGGGTTGAGGATTGTGCTGTAAGTGGTATGGTACCCCACCGGTAAAGTGGGAAAGACAAACATTTAATGGAATTTTTGTTGAAGAGCTTTTTACCATAAGGAATTTGCTATCAAAATAGAGCGAAACGTCCTTTGCCCGAAGCCAGGGTTTGCAATCTTTGTCGAAGGATTGACAGCGTGTTTTTCGTTTGATTTTGCTTCTTTTTTCCCCCAAGCTCCCAAACCTGGCCCATCCACCCCACCCCCACAAAAAACACTCAACCGATTTGCCTTTCACGGAACCATGGCTTCCCGGTCAACCGTAAACTGGGCAGGGCTGGGCCCCATAACCCTATTTAGTTATTTTAAGGGAAGGTTACGTGCTGCGTAAAATTACTTGATTTGGTTAGCTACCATCACTTCGGGCCGGTTTCGCATGAAGTCGGATCGGGTGAAGCATTTGTGTACGGGAGGTGGGGGCAAAAAATATTTTCCTTCCATTTTTTTTATCCCTGCCCAATATCAGTCTCGTACTCTGTGCATCTTTTGCGCTACTCGATGATTTATGGTACAAATATTTGAAACATTTTTCTGTGCCTATTTTCATTTGTGGCGTTACGAAATTCTTGAAGCGGACTCGTTCAAAGCGAATTTCGGAATTTTTACTGAAACGGTTGGTTGGGCTGTCATGTATCATTTCGGCTGAAGGATAGCAAGGATGAAATACCAATTTTGCACGATCTTGCGAAGGTGGAAAGACAAGTGTCTTGTTTGGTGCTTATTTTTTTTTATCTCGTAAGCGAGAACATCCTTTTGCTTGCGATTGTTTTACAAGCGAAAATCAGCATGATATAAACGTAACTCGTTTTATTATTATTTTTTTGTTCGTTCTTGATCGATCCACACAATCTTCCAAGCGTTATTGTATCGCACGAAAATAGGACAGTCGGCCGTTCGCATTGTTCCCTCGTGTAACATATTTCTCTACAAGCTTCGGAACATGGATCGTACTGGCAAAGATGCGCTCAAAGTTTGAGAAGTCTCGAAGGAATAGCTCCAAAACTTACCGACAAACTCGTTGACTTTTAACGCACGGTAGCAAAAGCATACATACTTTATAGCTAGTGCTACATAAAATCTTCACTGCCGGTGGCAAAAGTTGAATCATAAACCAACCACACTACTACTGACGGGGCTGAAAATGAAGAACTCGCCCGAAAAGCTCGAGCATGATAGATCATTTCCTTTCCATATTACCGGCATGGTAATGCGCGTGTTTCGGGGAGGCGGATGGAAATATGACACACCATCAGGGTAGTTGCATTTTCACGTGAGTAGTGCCAAGAGCGAGTAGAACATGTTTAACACATTCGCAAGCCTTACACCAGCAAATAAATTCACCAGCAAAACAAGCTGAAGAAACACCATTAAGGAAGGAAGAACCAAACCAAACGGATCAGCACCAATGTTTCTTTGATAGGACCCGATCCTATCGTATATGGGGCTACATTATCGTGCACCCGTGACATCGTGCTCTCATAACCCTGCCATTTGAACCGCATGGTCGTCAGATGGGATGACAAATAGAAAAGATGCCATTATTACTATCGATAAATTTGCTGCTACTTTTATGTTTCAACTTCACCAGCAGGGCACGGTCATATGGCTGAGGATGTTCAAGACTGGACGCTCGTATTAATATTTGTGCATCCATTCGGGTTTTGTTTTATGACCCATCCGGGACGGACGAGAAAATCCCCAGAACTTGTTGGGGAAGAAAAAAGAACACAGCATGTTTTAAAAAAAAAATCCACTAAATGTGGCCTTTAACCTTGCCCATTCTCTGCAGCTTTTCATCCGTGGACAAATTTTATCCGTCCGCGGTAATTGTTCCACCTATTCACGGGTCCTGCACAGTGGGGCATGCAAGTGCACAATGTGGACGTATTTGATTTTTATTCACTTAGAAACTTTAAAAAAATCCATTTCGACTACAACTAACTAATAGAATAATATTCCGTCGATTATTAGAATTGCACACTTTCAAGAATATGTTGGAAAAAATAGTTAGAAAACATTAATCAAGAAAAAATGCACTTCAGTTCGATTATCATGTGCTTCCATTTGGTTATATCTGGTGGCATTTCCTTGCCATCTGAGGCCGTTTGTGTGTCATTGTTTTAATAGTCGCTTGCTTGTCTTGTCATCTAAAAAATCTTTTGATTCTTGAATTGGAAACTTTAACCTTTTTTTGTCCTAAAACATAGTAATAGTTGCATAGTAACAGTAATTGCATAGTAACATAGTAATAGTATATATTCTTCAAATAGATTTTTTAGTGTTCTATGTCGTATCCAACAAATATTGCTGTTTTTCAAAGCTATCAAAATAAACTGTTGCAATATTTAATATCATTTAAAAAATTCAAAAAAATAAATTTTATATAAAATTTTATTTTAAATCAAATAATTTTGGACTATCCTCTCTTGATTTGATTGTCGGTGTGCAGGTAACTTCTCTGAAAGACAAATATTTTTACATAATGCATAATTAAGACAAAATACGGTTTTTGGGAATTAACATTAAACAGGTTTAAAGCTCAAAATTTAAAATTATGTGCAGCGATGGTTTTTTTTGCACCCATTGTGCGCCGTTTCCCGGGAAAGGACATTTATTTTCCGAACTTGTCGGATGAAAATTTATCTTGCAAACATTGAAACACGAGACGACTGCTGCGCGACTACGGTTCGGTACCGCGTGTGTCGAATTCGTTACTACTGCTGCTGCTGCTACTGATTCCCGCATGGTTCCTGCTGGTGGCTGCTCGGTGGGTGATAAATTTTATCATCATTTTCAGATCGGTGGAAACAACTCGCACATACCACCACTACCTAACACTTACCTTTTTTTCCTTTGGTACAGGTAGGGTGTGTATGTACGTTTTTCCTAGAAGGATAAGGGTTTTTCCCACAGTGCCGGGGAAGTTTGTAAATCTTCTAGTTTGTGGCTGCCATTCGCGTATCGGACCGGGAGCTGGGGAGTTTTTTTTTGTGTTATTGTTATTAGTCGTCTACGACAAGAAAAGTGAGAACGAAATTGTTCACATACTGATGAACGAATGAGAGAAGGGAAACCAACAAGCATCGAAAGCCTTTGCCGTCGCACTCATGTGGAAAATCTCACCATGGGAAAAAAGTTTATCGCGTCGGTGCAGCAGTATTTAAGGGTGTGCCATGTGCTGTGTGCCTTCGGTGAAAAAGAGTTTCTTATTTAAAATTTGCACCACCCATGTGGCACTGTTTTACACATTAAAAAATGTCGTAAAATATGGCACGGTAATTAACGGCACCAAGAGCACGGCCCGCTGTATAACTTTTTTTATTTTATTTTCTGCCTTCACATGGATTGTGCAACTGTGCTGGGGAGTAACGAGTAGCTTTCGGTTTGTTATCGTTTTTTTTTGCAAAATACAGTCCAGTACAGAAGAAATAAAGAATTAAGGGCGAAACGGTAACATGCACGCACAAATTATGGTAGGTCTGGTAAATTTCATTTGATGGGTGGCACAAATCTCGCTTGGTCATCTGTGGCACTTAATTTAATTAAACTAAAGATAGCTACAATACTTGGGGAGGGTGAAGAATCATGCTGCCTAAGCCAGATGACAAAGCAAATGATATGGCAAAAACGTCGGGAAAGTTTATGTTACACAACGTGTCCTGTCTTATTTCTTGTTTGCTGTGTGTTTGAAAATTTTTAATTAATCACTTATGTTGATGCAAAACATTTACGAGGAATCGTGTCGAAACTGTTTGTCTTTTTATTTGCCGCAACATTAAGCTTAAAAAAGCAGCGTTTTAATTTTTGAGGATTTTTGAGTTGAACTCGTGAAACCGAAATCATTTCTGGATTCATGTGCAAGCTAACCTAGAATGTACTTGTGGAAAATTATGCTTGACGGAAGCTTTTCAAAGCTTTCATTAAGTAAGTTGGAATTCTTCTGTTCTTTGAAGAAGATCGGAGGATTCCAAATATATTTCTTCAAACTGGTTTTTTGGAAGAAGTTCTATATTTTTCTAAAAAACCTTTTCATATTAGAGTCTAAAAAAGAGCAATTCAGGTTTGGTTACGGATATCGCAAACTTGAAGTTTATTACCGTAACAATCTTAGTTCGGTGCAAATTTAAATAAGTCTGTTTGACAATTGACAATGACAAAAGTAATAAAAAAAATTACGAAAACATGACTGAATGACACCACCTTCGCACCTTCGTAATTCAGAAAAGTCAATTCCATTCGAACGAAATGTGAAAAGAAACAAAAAACTTTAAAAAAAACAGCAAACAAAAATCCCAAACACATTCATTATGTAAAAATTCAATTAAACCCAATCCGTACGGGCCTGCCAACGATTGTTACAATACCCAATTAATAACATGACATATACAAATAGGAAGCAGCTTTTCGAGTTCGAAACGCGATTAAAAAAACTATAAACTACAGGCGCACACAAAACAAGGGGCAACCCTCGAAGTGATGCCCGAGAATGCAGCGAGACAGGCGAAATGTGTACAGCTGTTGGTTTGTTTGTTGTTCCATCGATAACGATGTCGACAGTGTGCAACTATACAACACTGTTGCACCTGTGCAATGTGCAACCTGTACCCCCCCTCCCCCATGTTTAAATGTGAAAAGTGATCGTGAGGGTGAGAGGGTGAGAGAAAGTTGAAAATGGACGTGTGTTTCTTTTCTGTTTTTCAGCAACTCGCTTTTCCCACCCAACACCACACGCGACACTGATTGATTTGCATTTTCGTGGAGGGAAAAATCGGGACTGGTGCTACCGGGATGGTGGGGTGTGTGGAAAATCCATGTGTGGTGTAAATGGATGGTGAAATAAAATTTAAAAATTTATCTTTTCCCTTGCTTTTATACTGCTGGGTTCTGCGTAGCACCACCACCATACCAGAGCATGTGATTGTGGAACTTCACAAAAATGTTCCACGCGGTGTGTTTCAGCGAGAAAAATGCTCGATCGCCATTTCGAGCGATCGAAGTGGAAAAGAAGTGCTCACAGGGTGGAAGGAGAATATTTATTAGCATTCGACAGGGCGTGGAAAATTAATGAAAACCATCTGGATTCTATAGAGCGGTGGGTGTTTCTCGGTCGCGCGAAACTATCACGCTGGTACGATTCGATTTCTTCGTGTGTTTTCCGTATCCTAATCGGGGCGTACATTCAAATAAATCCTGTTCGAGGTGCCAGCTTGCGATGGCATGATGCCTCCCAACGTTCCCCACCTTGTTGGGGCAGCAGTAGCTAAATCAAATATCATTAAAATGTATAGCTTTTGCCGGCGATGAGACGTGGGAAAGCTGGATGTAGGGTTGGAAGTTGAACAGTAGGAGTTTGCCACTAGTCATGTCAATAATTCAATTCTATGGTCGCGGTTGAAGTTCGGGAAATGATGTTTGGCTATGGTTTGGCAGTTAACGCAACTGTCTCGAACGCTTGTTGCCCCACCCGAAAGGGATTTTCCATCGAAAGAATGGCACTCTGTACGAGCGGCAACGACTTGTTCCAACTCACACGCTTTGTTTTTGCATTTCCAAATGCCGGAACCGCACACGATTTCACTCGCTCCCCTGGAAAAGCCCAGCCCAGGGGTAGTCGACTTCATAAACCGACTTCAAACCTCTAAACCATACGAAAAGTTACACACTTGGGTGGGTTTTTTGGAGGCGTACTTGGTATCTGCCCGACTCTTCCTCGCTTGCATCTGTCTACTTCGTGCACCGTGTGAGTGATTCGGTGCCTTCGGTGTCCCCGTTTTCACCCATTTTGGGCGCTAAAACTAGCTTCCTTCCGTCCGCACACGAAAGCCACTTGAACTTTCGATGGCTTTTGAGGTAGATTTCGTAGACTGAGAAACGAGAGAATCGTTGTGCGTGTGTACGTAACGTGCTAGGAAGAATATGGACAGCTTCATGATTCATGTGGGTAAGCTCGTTTTTGTGCCGGGGGTTGAAGGTTTCCCCAGTACACTTTGAAATGCTTCCGAAAACGCTTTTCATTCTCCGTCCGTCTCTCTCTCTCCCTCTCTCTCTTCTGCTCTGGTTGATGTTCGTGTGTACAGGCAACTCTCTATCGCCCAAGGAGTGAACTGGTTCGATGGTGGGAACCCCAAAAGACAAAGAAAGATTTAGCAACTTCAAAGTTGTGCGTGGCTTCTGCGTGGAAATCCAATTCGAATAAATTGGACTTTTTGAGGGTATTTGGTCTTGTACTTTTTTTTTCGGTCAGAGATTGGTTAGCTTTAAGCGGAAGGCTTTAACGTAGAGCAGAGTTGGAGTGTTAGTTGTTTAGGTTAGGCTGATTGATGGGTTGATTTGTGAAAAGTTTTTCCATACATTTTGTGTGTAAATGTAGAATGGAAAATTTAACAAAAAATATTTAATAGAAAATTGTTTAATAGGGGTTTTTTTATTTACCAATAAAGTCGAAGATAATTAAATTCCATGTTACGCTTCGTAACTTTGAAAATCTAACGTAACCTATGAAGTTTAGTTTATTGACATTTATGACAAATCCCTTACGAACCCTTCCTTCCATGATTCCATGATAGTGAAAAGGTAGAACACATTTTACGACAACACCCCACACACACCAAAATAAATTGTGTTGACGCTCATTGCTGGGCATCGTAATCGCCCCGAATAAGGACATTCTGTTCAGAAAGAAGCGGAAGCGTGTCTTCGCCCCATGTACATGACGGCGTATCCATGTAACCTGATTTTTACCATACATCATATTGTTGCTCCATTTTCCCACCATGGTTCGGGTGTATCATAAATTGTGTCCATCGTGGTGGCGTTCGGCTGTCAGCCGGATTACCGTCCACTGTGGGAACTGTTTCTTTTTTTTTTGTTACCCGCTCCCTTAACACTCGGCAACCCCACTGTAGGCAACCGTTTAGCATTCGCGTAAGCGGCTTAGTCCACCGGCAACTACGTAGTGTACGTGCAGCACCACGTACATGCGTATACACATTGTAGCCAAGGGATTAACGGGATCAACATTGGCTGTCCTGAGCGGGACTGGAGTATTACAGCGTTGTGTACATGTCGCACAGGGCTGCCACGTTTTGCATGTCTTTTCGACAAATCAATTGATGTTACTTCATCCTTTTTCACTCGCTTTCTACCACTCTCGAAGCTTTCCTGGCTTCCGTAATCCTTTTCACTAATCCCGCTTTTTTTTTTCGCCGGCTGGGGTCGACAAATGTCGAACCTGCTTCGCGACACTGAGCTCGGAAGAGAGGGTACCCAAGTTAATACGCTCTGTTTGTTGATTTGGACGGAGTTGTGGTGATGGTTTTTCCCAGCGCATTCACACTGCCACCATTGGAGCATATGGTACCCGATCGATCGGAAAGCGGAAAGGCTTCATCTGTCTGTCACTTGTCGCAGTACGGGAAATTGGGAAAATATTTTCAATTCGTAACGTGCAATAACACACACACAAGCAACGAAAGAAGCACATACAGAAGAAGAGAGAAAAAAATTACGCCCTTTTGCCAAATATCGATGGTTTTCGGTTTTGGTTTGAAATGCTAATTTTCCCGCTCACTTTCCACAGCGTAGTTTTGCATGATATGCGAGCGAATGTGATACCGGATAGAAACGGTATTTTCCACCTTTATTTATTTATCTTTCTTTTTTGCCGCAGCTCCAAAAGGGCTTTTTTTTGGTGGTGGTGTACTGTATTCAGTCGTGTATGTTACTTCTTTCATCCTTCAAAGCAAACTGTCACGCATCGAGGATCGGACTTTCGGGCAAACGGAAAACATAACAAAAACCGATCGAAGGATCTTGTTTTGTTTTGGTCCTTTTTTTTGGGGGGGGGATACTGTTGTTTGTTGAGCACAGCTCGTTTGAATTGTACGTTGCTTGATGATCCTTGTCGGAACTGGTCCTTGTCACGGGGAGCTTACGAAGTTGATAGTAAAATATGCATACGATACTATATAATACGTGGTGGATGATTATTTATGAGGCGGAAGAATTTGTTGCAGCCAAACAACAAAACAAAAAATAGTATGTCTTTTCGTTTGACATGAATGTGTTGTGTTGGGAAATTTGATAAAGATAGAGAGAGATATATCGGCACGTGTTTCGATCACACATCGATTGGTGGAACGGTATCAACAAACCAACAGTTGGGTACCAATAAATTATTCTTGTGCTCGTCAACCTATCCTCTGTAACTACTTCTTCAACTCTGTCCAGTTAGGCCTTCATTCATGTATGAAAGCGCCTTTTTTTACTTGGTCCCAACTTTACTGGTATATGCCTGTATTGTAGAGAAACCTTCAGCTCAAATCTGCATTGCGAAACTCGGACGGATCCAGAGATCCTTCACGATTATTGTTCTCCAGCGTCTCGATCGTGTTTTGAAGTCTTCCCACTAAGTTCGATGCCAAATGCTTGGCCAGGAGTCGTTGTAAGATGGTTTCTCACTGATTCATCTTGTTTCTTTTTATCCCTGTCATCCTTCCGTTTCTCTTCCTTACACACATCTCGATCATTTTCTCCATCTTAAATAGCTTATTAAGACTTAGTAATATGGGCTTTAAGTCTAGATTAAGTAATTGTTCAATAAACCCTCGGGTGAACATTTAGAAATAAAAATAAAGAAAGAAAAACTTTCAAATGAAAGTTATCGTGAGTCAAAGTCAAGACATGAGTAGACAGAATCACTTCTCCTATCGATCTGAGTGTGGATATTGACACAAAAATGTTCTTCCATATCCTGAACTTTGTAAACTCGGAATATAGAACACTTCGTTTGTTCGCTCGTTTTTTCTCCGAAATGTCTGATCTGCCCTGCCTGGCCCTGCGACTTGTATAGTGGCCTTGTGTAACCAATCTTGGCCAGTATTTTGTGGAATCTTATAGCCCGAATTGTCAAAACTTTTCACGCGCATTGGGATTAGACGACTTTTTGGTCGATAGCACAACTTTTACAACCCATTTGTTGAATGTTCCAGGGCCTTTCTTCACTAGAAATTCATCACTACTAGGCGCAACATGCCTTAGACGGTGGTCTGATCCTTGGTGTGATGGAAGCTGCTTCACTTTTCTCTTTCTCTTTCTCCTCCGTATTTATGTTCCCGATTTCTCCGTCCTTACTCCCTTACGCTCCCCATTAGTCGTACGCGATTTCTATTTCCTTCTTTCCTGCCCAATTGTCTGTTTGTGATTTTCTCTTCTGTCTTATGTGTGTTGGTCATTAAAATGATGAATAAACAGAAAAAATCATCATATTGGAGTTATAATACCTACTACTTACTGGCTTTTTCTCTAAATGTTGATGTTTAATTTGCGTGGTTTCTACGTAATTTTCTGCAGATTTTTGTTTTGTGAAAAGTGTATCAATGAAAAAAAAAGAAAATTTTCCTATAAGAACTCACAAAGAAATGCATTAGTAAGATTATTGCGAAACATTTAACAGTTGTCAAAACATGTTCCCTATGTCCCGTCTGCTAATAACAAATAGCTACATTCATACGTTGAAAGCTCCCTTGATTTTTTATTTCCCGATTGCTAATCGTTTTTTTATCTTAATTTTCACTCGTTTACTCTTTCACAGACGATGAACACTCGCACGTCCACGGTGTGCTGACCAGCGACAACCTATTCGACGGTACGGTTGTCACGAACCTAGAGCAATACTACATCGAACCGGCCGCCCGTTACTCACCGGAGCTCGAGCGGCGGCACGGTGTCCATACTGTGATCTACAAACTCAGCGATGTGAAAATTCACCAGAACCACCACGGCCATCACCGGCCACCATTAAGGACAGACGGCCAAAATAGCAGCAGGGAAGGTTCATCTGTGCCGGTGCGCCAAGGTGCGACTTCCGGTGTGCGTATGTTAAATTTAGCAAAAAACCAGTCTAGCACTAGAATTCAATTCAATCCGGATGCGAGTGGCCACCGAACAGAACCGGTGGATAGTGGTGAAGCCGTAGCAGGGCGAGGTCGCACCGGAACTGCGACACGGAAAATGCGCAGAAAACGGCGCTGGCTGGAAGAGGAAGAAGTGGTAAGTTAAATTATCCTTGGGTTGTCTTGTTCCACGAATACGTTACGCACTAAAAAACTCGATCCTTTTAAAACGACTGCGCAATCATCGTCCATGGTAGAGGCTGCTGTGTATGAAAGCTTCCACTTACCGGCTGGCTGGTATGTTTTGCTCGTCAACTTGTCGTCACTAACTTTTGCACATTATCGAATCATTCATCGAAAGGATTGGGATCGGTGGAAAGTTCAATGCGCAACGTATACGTCGGCATTTTCACCTGCCGTCGGTTGGATAGTTTGTTTTTTGCAAGTTGAACCGTCAGTATGAAACGAGCTGGTGCGTCATTATACCTCCGGACGTTTGGAAACGGTGGCAAAGTTTTTAAAAATAAAGATATCCGAGGATTAGTTAATTTTATTTTCTCCATTTTGCAACGCGCCAGAGAATGAGAATGATGAACGGAAAAGTTTTCCATCTCCACCGGTCCACCCCTCCACCCAAAATAAATGTCAACGTGCCCTACGGTGCGGAAAAACTTTAATTCCTATGGCACTAACGGTACGTGCCGCCGGGTGCATTTCATTAAATAATGAAACGTTGCCGTTCTGTAGTAGAAGGGACGGGAACGAGAATGTGGTGGAATGTGATGAAGAATTAAATCATGGTCTGTGTTGAAATCATTCACAGAATAAGATAGGTTGTCTTCCAGTTCGGTCGAAGTTGCTCTATTCGTCCACAGAGCCGAGACGACATGTTACTAATCCGAGAGAGATTAACAGAAACATGACACGAATACCATTTATGAACATACCGACATTCCTGTGGTCTGTGCAACGGGTTTGAAGTTCGTAGACCTTGAACTTCAGCTTGCTTCCAATTTCGATGTCAGTGTGAACGTGCCGATGACCTGGTTGACAAATTTTGTGTAAGAAAAAAAAACAAAACACTGGAAAGAAGGGAAAATAGTTTCACTGCAAGTTGTCAACTTTTCCCCACCGATTGTCGGTAGTCCCTCGGCTCTGCGTTTGCCTTCAGTGCAGGCAAAAGTGTGAACCAAGTCGGTCAATTATTTGCATCGATAATCTAATGGAAAGGACGTTCATTACCGATATTGAGCGGATTTTGCGAATAGTTTTGCGAGTGGAAAACGGAAAACGAAACGGTATGCTCCTGTCCTGAACCGAACCATCGAAGGAAGGAACGTGTAAAGCTTCGACTAAACCACAATTTGCTTGCACAAAATCGACTTACGGTAAATCTTGTTACGGGGTTTGTTATGACAAGCTGCTTCATTTCCCTAGAGCGTTCGAAGCTTTACCGTAACGTAACTATTTGTGTCAGTCCGTACAGTGTGGCTATTGGAATTGTTTACACCTTCACGGCTGATTATGGAAATATGAACTAACTTAATTTGTTCGAAATAAAGTAAATGGATCAAATGATGGACGAAATCAGAGCATTTTCGTTGGGGAATCTTCTGTACGAACTTTTTTTTAAAATACTCCGAAAATATCCCTCGTTTAGAGATATCATAGTTGGAGATATTAAAAGTTGGAGAAGCATGATTTTTTCCTGCCTTGGAAGAACAATTAAAACATTTTCTTGATATTAGTTTTAGCAGAAAGTGTGTAGATTCAAGGAACAAAGAAAAAATATTACCAAAAAACACAAAAGTTGTCGATATTGTAATATTTAATTTTCGGAGCGCTGTGAAACGCCAGATTTGATAAAAAAATAATTTCGTTACATTAACTCATTGGCGTAAAACATTTCTCGGAACAGAAAGAAATCAATAAAATTCAAATGAGTTCCTCGAATCTTCAAAATTAATATTTATGACAAACTGGTAGAAATAAAAATCATAATTTTTTTACTTAAAATGTTGCACTATTTTAAAAATAAAACCAAACGAACTTAATTCTTCAAACGAATATCGAGAGTGAAAATGAATTTTTGATAAATTTCTAGTCAATCAGTTCACAGATTATCATGATCTTCTGGGTATCGGTGAGAAAAATGTTATTTTATGAATAAAGCCTTGAGATATTCGTTATAGCATGGGAATGAGAGTTCTCTTTTGGGCTGTAACTTTTTTTGGTCGGTCCATCGATTTGCAAGTTTGATCATTCTTGGGACCATCAGGTATGAGAAAATCGATTTTCTTTTAGTTTTTTTTTTTTTTTTGTTAGCGAAAGTCTCCTCGTAAATTAAGAAAATTAGAATGAAATGCTCGAGTGGAATTTTAAATGACCTAAGTAAGTTCTCTTACTATCGTCGCTCAACTCCTATCTAGCGTACCAATTTGTGAGCAGCATATAACGATTTTATTCATCGTCTCCACTCCATTGCAATTGTTGTCCTTTGATCTGGCGATTAGAGCGACGGTTTGGCCAGGCACTGATGCACGGTACAATCACATTGCTTTCAGTTTTTCCTACCAGGTTCAGCAAATCCCAGTTTTCTTGATCAATAGAAGATTTCCTCCTTTGTTGAACCATCGTCATGCCGGTCCGTTGAACGTATGAGCATCCTTCGCTCGAGGACACGACTACTTCAAATACATGCAAACATCCTGTGCGCCCCGGAGTTGATTTCGATTTCGTTTGAAGTTTTGCATCGCTACAATGACGCGTTCGGTCTTCATTGCTGTGGCGAAGGAAATTGTAACCCAATGATGTTCCTTGCCATGAAACGTTGGAAGAGTTATGTGTCGCCGGAAGGTGGTACGACGTACGTAAACGGCGAACGGATATCGAACGATTTTCAAAACGATTGCGTTCGTGCAGAACTCTCTCTCCCTCTCTTTGCCAGGCGAGAGTCCTTTGTGGTTGGCCCTGGTCACGGGAAGCGGAATGTGCTGCACCGGATGCATGGGGTTTTAAAGTCGAATGTGTGGCCCGGCCTGTCTTACCTCTGGAGCAAAAACCCGTCGTCACACAAACACGCTGTTGTGCTTCCATCTTTTTAAATGTTGGCTTTTCGTAAAAGAAAATGCCTTTTACCGCTTCGGTGCCATATCCGTGCGATGGGTTTAAGGTACGTGTTCATGGCATCATTCACGGCACTGCCGTTTTCGGTGAAGCTTTGCGAAGAATTCCTGGTGTACCAAGATGTGTGGTCTTGCTTTCCCATGGCAGCACACGTAAGGGGCCGTAGCGAAGCGAAAGATCTGAGTCCCATTCCGGTGCACTCCAATCAAGTTGTAGACTAACAGCGCTTTCCTTGCTTTCCACCCCTTTTTCCACCGTGTGTCCCAGCCAGGTTGATCATAAAATGGTGTAGCCGCGGACGAAAATCGTTCACCGTCATCGCGCCCGGGTCTGGGCGGGTTTTGGGTGGATAGCGTTAAAAGGTCGCCCCCGGAAAGCAACCGGAAAGCTTTTAGCCTTTTAGTTATTTACAAAGCTTACGCTTCGGCGGCGTTTGTGAGTTCCGGGTTTTTGTACCCGGCTTTCGTGTCTCCCGTCTCTTTTTTTTGTGGCATCTCTTTGTGCAACACTCGCTTCACTCCACAGGCATCTGGGACGGGTTTGGTGGACATTTCTTCCCGATGCTGTGTACGTGTTCGACCCCTAAAACCCCCCTTCCCCCCCCCCCCCCCCCATTTATGTGAGCATCTTTGTATGAGTGTGCATCCGTCCGGTGAATTTAGAATGATCGAACCGTACGAAACGATTTGGTCCCTTCCCCGCTGTTCTCGTTTCCGTTCCGCAAAAGGGCCAGCAGAAAATGGTCCCGAAAGGGAAACGAAATGAATGTCAAATCGGATTCAGTACCAGACGACACAGTGCGACAGGCGCCTGCCGACGGTACACAACGAAGCATCACCATTTCCTGGTCCTTGCGGACTGCTTCTGCTGTATTTGGAGCAAGGTGATGAAACACAGTTTCGTACTATTTTTATTCGATCGAGAAGTTCCAACCTCTTGCATGTGCTTCTCCCCAAGATCGGACCGAAGGAACAGGGATGATGCGGTAAAGCGAAACACGATGGCGGGTGAAACGCATGAAGATTTCATACCGGAAGTGAGGACCGTATTTACATTTCAATGGCTCAATTCTCTCCATCGGGAACGCAAGACCCCCGAAGCTATTTGCTGAGTGGCACAGACAGTTTCTACTTCATCGACCAGATTGCATTACTCCAAGGAAGGCGACAATGGCGAACTGAAGGAATCGGTTTGTTCAGTCTCTTATTAGTGTGTGTGTGTGTTCTTTTCCTTCATCTTGGGCCAAGCCTCACCAAGCAAAACTCCCACAGAAAGAAACATTGAGGAGCTACATTGGCAAGAACCAATCGAAAACCCCTTTTTCGCCATTGTAGCAGTACTGTTTGAGACTATCTGTGCCACTTAATGGCCACATTAGTGAGTGCCTCTGGACTGATCAATAAGTAGCAAGCACCACTCCACTTCACAAACTATCCATTTGTGTGAGTTTTTTGTGTACTTTCCTTCGTAATCTGATTCAAGTGGGTTCTACATTTTGTTTTGAGTCCATTCGATTCTCACAAAAGCACCCAACTCCCGGAAGCTCTTGCTGCCTTTTAAAAGGGATTTTAAAAACAATGAAAATTCTTTGCTGCCTGGTCAGATCTCAATAGGGGTTTGTTCCGATAACAAAAAAAAGCAAATAACTTGTGAGTCCAGTGGGAAAAGAAAAACTCATTCTTAACACGCACCTTACACAATGTATTAACAGCGTTTGGTTCTGCTGTGTGCTTTCCAACTCCTAGTAGATTTGCATTTCTTGCTTGCTCGTTTTGTCTACTCACAAATCCTACAGCTTTTGAGCTCAGTTCTATGTCGGTTCAGCATGGTACGGACCACTAGCAGCATGGATGTAGTTATGTGGCCCTTTTGTAAAATTTGTTCGTACGTATATTCTTTTTTTTTGCACTCCGCATTTGTTGCTCGTCAAGTCTTCCAGTTTCCTAATTGCGTTAATTAATTGGCATGCCTGGAAATCATCACTCTTCCAAAACAATGGACAAAGCAAAGGACGAACTCGGCATCCTTCTTGGTGCTCTGGTAAATTGTTATGGATTTATGTGGGTAAATTCCCCGAGAGCTGACTAAGCAAACCCCAGCAGACCGTCCCCATACCCCACCCGGGGTCTGTCCTCCAGTACGCGGGCCCTTGTCCTTCTGTTGGGCGGAAGTTGTGTAACCGGATGCCGCAACTATTCGCCTGCACCGGTTGCTACGCTCACTGGGAAATAAGGGGAAATAACTATAAATTGAGCTGATTAAGGTTGTTGAAGCAAGCGGGCACTAATTGGTTGTTGTCTTGTCTCTCTTTACCACTCTCTGTGCCACACTATTGCAGATACAGGAGAGTAGAAACCCATCGCTGCCACTAGATCTAGAAGTACCCTATAACAATGACTACACGATAGTGCGCAGTCACGGGAAGGCGACGAACGACGGCAGTACCGTAGCAACGGCTGGTACCGGTGCACTACCCCCGACCCGTACCACCATCAACCGAACGGTCAATCGTGGCATTATTGGTGGAACGGGAATCGATGCACCGACGGTACGAACTACCGCACCGGCAGTAAACAATCGTAAGAACCACTTTCTGTACAACATCTACAATCCGCACGGCAGCGGTAGTACCATCATTACGGGCGGTGGTATGGTGAGCGGCATTGGGGGTGGTGGTGGTGGTGCGGAACAGTTCCCGTGGACGCGCACGACCAATATGACCGGTACGAACCACAACAAGGATCACTACGTCGAGATAATTACGAAGAATGGATCGACGCGCAAGAATATTCCGGTTGCCGATCATCCGGATGTGATGGTGAATGGGAATATTAATCTGAACGTGCGGAACGATCTGCACGATCACCATCACCATCATCAGCAGCAGCTGCTGCAGCAACAGCAGCAACAGAAGGAACAAAAATCGTTTGCCAACTCGCTGTACGATCGGAAGAGCACTTGTATGTTGTATCTGCAGGCGGACCATACCTTCTTCCAGAAGATGGGCTCGGACGAGGCGAGTATCGAGGCCATAACACGGCATGTGCAGCGAGCAAATCTCATCTACCGGAAAACAGGTTAGTGATTACTTTATTTACTGGCATCTTTTTGGGTTTTGTGAAGTTACAAATTTTTTGGAAAATTTTGAGAATGATTTATCACAATATTTATACATTACTGGGTCTCAAAGTAAATTTACAGCATTTCGCAGGAATATCATATTTTATGTATCATACTTTGGATTTAATTCTCGGAAGAAAAGGCCGATGTAATGTAAAAGTGTGCGAAGGCACGGACTTCGGTGTGTTTAACACACACATTCGAAGCTTTCCACAAGCTTAGACAACCATCCTCAATTTATGTAGACGAGCTGGCTGCTATCTTTTATGCAATATTATTGATAGGCGGGATTCCTCCAGATCAGTATTCTATTTTGGCAGACTGTCTAAGTGCTGTTGAAGCACTGAGATCTTTTGAGGCTATAAAGAGTTCCGATTACTTCAATTGCAAAATTTAGTATACCATGAGCTCTTCAACAAGAGAATAACAAGTATTCCCGGAAATGAGATCTCTTGGCAAAACGAGGTGCCTCCGAGAGAAACTTTCTTGAGAGATCGTTCTTCCCCCACGTGTTTCTTCGCACTTCACAGCAGCTATGCAAGGATCGTTAATAGAGCATGTGTATTCTATCTCGCCACAAGTATCCTGGCGCACCTGTTCCATGAAATTTCGGTAGAGCGCGCATTCATTCGTGTGATGTCCAGATTTATGTTGAATCGTTATGCGATGAATGCGCACCTTCAACGTATAGACATGTCCGACTTCAAGGTTTGTAGTTGTAACAACGGGTTTCATGACATTGATCACATCCTCTGGTCACGTCATGAATTTGATGTGAAAAGACCTATACTTCTATCAGCTGTTCGGGCATCAGGAAAAAACCCACTCGATGCGCGACATCCTGGCGCAGAAGGACTACGAGTAAGCGCGGATTCTGTTCGTCTTCACCAAAGAGAACAGAATCACCCTGTGATCCCTTCCCCTTTTCCCTCCTGTAGATAGTAGTTGTAGTTGTCAGAAAGTTGGGAAAATTTTAGTTTCTAATGGACCATCCTTTGAATAAAAATGATGGAATATTTGATAGCGACAACGGCTGAGACATATTTAAAGAAACAAAATTATTTCTACACCCAATATTTGGTTATATTAACAAAACCAATCACGAATTCCGTGTATAATGCTAGTTAGAAAAACCAAAAGCTCCATTCGATTACGCCAATGAAATCCAGACCAATAATCCTTTTACATTCTTGCCTTGCGTCCTCGAAAAAGGGTTAAACAAACTCTCGAATCAATTTATTTGAAACCGTACAAATTGCAATACTCTCAAAACAATATGTTTGCATTAAATTGCTTATTCCATTTCGTTACGTTTCGTGTCCCCTTTTCCGCACCCCTATTTTGCGACTGGAATGTCATTTCGTTGTTGGTTGCGAAAATGCATAAGCATATCGTTCAGTTTAAGTAATATTTTATTGTAACCATTCGTATCGGAAACGGGATCGGATTTTGGTGAGACATCAGGCTAAAACAGTTTAAGGTGGCAAGACCTGACCTTACTATCCCATTTTCCCTGCATAGTTCGGTTCGCCAAATTCACTATCCAGACAATGGGCGAAAAGCTCTCGAAAAAGAAGCTATCATGAATCTCTTAACCTTCTTCGGCCGGTTCCTTTTTGTGGCGCTAGGAAAAACCCCCAAGACCGGGAAAAGCGAACCGATCGACGATGGCATCCAAATTTAACACTGGCGTGCATGCATGCCACAACACAATTCGTTTGAAAAGCATTGGCACCGCCTTCAGCTTACCAACGTCCCCAAAATCGCTTCCTTCACGAGGACTGAAATTCTCTCTCGTGCATCGTCGAATCGAATCACAAAACTGTATTTGATAGTAGCTTGAATATTTTGGCCCATCTTTGTCCCCGCTACATGGGAAGTCTTTATGGGAGGCCACGAACAGGGATGATGGTACCGGTGGAGGTACGGGAACTGAAATCGGAATAACTAAACCCAGTCTCCCAGTTCCTCCGCCAAGATGGGTCGGCAACGTACTGCATGCATCGCTTGCACCTTGATCCCAAAAAAAGCAAAAAAAAAAGGATCGCCCAAAATATTCCGACAGCCAAAAAACTCGTTTATAGCATTACATGTTTTCCGTTTTTGCTTCTGCTCGCTCGTCAACCGACATCGGAATTGAAGTTAAATCGTGGATGCTCGGGGTCTGGAAAATGGTGAACCGGCAGAGCGGTGTTTATATGTATTTTATTCCTGAACATTTGCAACTTTTCCTCCTATTTTGGGTGCCATCGCAAACGAATACGTTCCTGGCACGGAATTCACGCTTTTTTTTCTTGTTGGTTCCTTTCTTTCGGTCCGTTTTTTCCCCCGTACAAAACAAACGCTGTTCGGAAGCGTGTGCGGTGTCAATGTAGGATTCGGTCCATTTGTTTTATTTTTTATTTTTTTGCTTTTCTACCATAAACAGAAGCTCGGGGTTGGCATGCTGAAACGTAACTAGAAACATTTGTTCCGACCAGAGCGACAGAACTTCTCGTGCATGGATGTTATCATACCCGTGTGTACGTGTGTGGACGTGGTGTGTGGCGATATAAGTGTGTGTGTGTGTTTGTGTATGCATACGGTTGTTTTGCTTTCTTGTACTCCAATGCCCGTCCAACATGTGTTTTGTTGCTGTAGAGAAGATTGTCCCATTTTCAAAGGGTTTTTGGATGTCGCTACGGTAGCCTACCTGTACCGATGCGATGTAATGGCAACGTCTTCCAAACGTGGGGTTTGATCCTTCAGGTGGTTACGGGTAGCAAATAGCGAATACTGAGCTGATTGATAATATCGTTGCATGTGGAGCCGTATTTCGATGTGCCGGGTTCCTTTGTGTTCTCCAACAGCGTTCGAACAACTGTACAACAATCGTCTCTACAGTACCGAATTCCATTTATGTTTTTAACCAGAATTCTTTGCTGTAGAAAAATAGAACGACGATTTTTCTTATCCAATTCTAGCTGGATCGAATCTCTTGAATGTTTGACAAAGAAGTAAAACAGGCCAATGTAGCTAGTGTGCCAGAGTTGTTTGCATTTTTTCCGGTTACTGCCTCAACAGAGCAAAATCTTGATGCGGTAGTGCGATTATTATTTATTTTACATATCTTTAGTAAAGCTTCCTTTGAATTCGCATAGCAAAATTCGAGAAGGAGGTTTTGAGATTGTAAGCATTCGAGGAAAATAATCTCGAGGATAGAATCTTTGCTTCATTCAAATGAGAACACACTTTTCTACTACTATACAGCATGAAGATTAAATAAACTACCGACATGGAGGGTGTTTCAAGATTTGTGCTTTATTTTATTTATTTTTTTTTAAAATAAATAGTTTATGAACAATTTTTTTCCTTACAGGCAAAATAATCGTTCTAAACAGCATCTTTTCAGAAATCTTATAATCAAGGTTCATATGTTTTAGGTTTATTATTATCATTATTCAGGTTTTTGTTATTGATAATATTTTTTAATTTTACTAATTTATTTTTTTACGGTTAGTCATATAACTATGGTTGAGCTCTTAGACTTCATTACTTTCGAGAGCGAAATGGAGAATGAAAATTCTCCATGAAGTTCATCTTTCTCTTCGTGTCGCTACCATCTGAAGAGATTTTGGTTTGCTGTTACTTGCTTTCCTTGCCTTTATTTACTCGGAGCAGAAAACTGAGTTCTTGCTACGAGGGGAACGGTTCGGATGGGATTTGATTCCCGTTGCCTTCGTGTGGGACTGGTGCCGCTACCATCTCAACAACCCGCTCAAGTTAAAGTGTTATTCTTCAAATTTTCTCTATTTCTGTTTCTTTTTAAATGCATAATGCTATTTTATTTTTGGTTTAGGAACACTCTGCTCACAGTTTCTCTCATCCATTCACTTCCTCACGAGGAAAATATTATCGCTTTTTCTATTCGACAGTTTAGCATACTGCTGAAAACATTCTTTAACTTGAACATCCCGAAATTAATATTTAATTTGGACATTAATTTAAACGATATCTCTGTAGATGTCATAAAATTTATGCAATTGAACGTTAATGATATTCGTTAAGCCTTTATTACGATTAAAATAATGAAAAACAAAATTGAAAAAAATATTTAAAGCACGGTTTTTTTTCAAATGTACTTAAACTACAAAGAAATTTGCAAATTATGTAGAATATTTAAACTAAACAACTAAACGTGGTACATTTATTTCGTCCTTTAGCTATATCGTATTTCTACTTTCTGTGTTAAAGTAACATTATAAAACCTTGCAGTTAATTTTCATCACAAAAAACTTCTTTTACAATTTTACACGTTAAAAATTAGCAACGTAATTTTTATCTTTTTTTATACATATAAAAATCTCCACGCAGTTTTAAACGCGCATTAACATTTTACGTTGTTTTTTTTTGGTTCAAATAATTTCCTTATCGGTAGCATTTTGTTGGCACGCAAATGGTTATGAAGCGGTATGCCAAAGTTCCCAGTGCTTAATTAAATGACATCGTAAACTCGTTCACCAACGCAGCTAGCGTGCGAAAATCAATCAAAACTCGTTATGGTTCACCTACAATACCAAACATTTGGTGGTTTTATCAAACTCGCATACTGACAGTTGTGCTCTCTGCTTTCGTTCCTCCTTTCCCTCAGTTCTATCAGGTCATGGTAACTCTTGGTTTTCAGTGACGCACTGTGGGGAGGAAGGTGATTTTGTTGTTTTTTTTTTTGTGTGTGCTCCGAAATCTCCGCAATTTCCCGCCCACGACATCGATGACATTCGACGGAAGCGCACCGGCATTCCACCAGGCTGGTCCTTCATCAAATTTTACCGCAGTCATTTTCCGGTCGACAGCCTCCGGAGGGACTGTCGCCTCCATCGTCACGATCCGTCGTATCCATCCGTACGGAAATATTCCGTTCTACCATAAGGGCCAGGCGCGTTCGATTTCGTTTGCGAAGCGTCTGCGAAAGCTGAGAGAATTTAATTCAATTCTAGCGTCCACTCAAACGCCTCGACTGCGTTGTTACGGATGCGGCGGAAACGGGAGTCGTGGATAAGGTGAAAGTCAATTTCCCACGATGTTTTCCAGATCAGTGGGCTCGTGTACGTCTTTGATACGCGTCACTCGATGCCGATCAGTCAGATCACTCACTTTCTACTCGGGTTGCTCGGGCTGCTACCTCGTCGGCTTGGATCCATTCATGCTCAATCGGACCGTCAAACCGCTGCTTAGACACCGTTTGCGTTAGAGCAATGCAAGCAACCACCCCAAAAGTGGAAGTACATCTTTCAAGCGAACTTTTGTAGCATCTTAGCGCATTTGTCGTGCTTAGTGATAGGGCAGGGAACACCAAAATTGTGTCGTTTAATCTTACCACCAACCGTTAGGCAATACGTTCGCACACCTCATCTTCTTATTATCAAACAGCCAGAAATTGGAAATCAACGAGGAAAAATATGCCGAAGATGGGTGAAATTGTAATTTGGTGAAAAGTAGAAGCGTATTTTCCAGCGTCATTGCCCAGAGAGCTCAACCAAAGCGGAAAATTGGGAAACCAAATTGAAGCCGAGGTAAAGATGTATCTGTCGCTACTTTCGCCAAACGGTGTATACACACATAAATGTTGCTTTTTGTGATCGTGGTGTTCAAATTTTGCAAAGTATTTTATGCTTATTGGAATAACGTTTAAATGTTAAACACATTTATTATGTCCCTTTTTTAAGTAAATTGAAGATGTGTTCTTGAAGCGCATGAATTGGCACGAAGTACAACATAACACTTTATCGGTTGTTTAGTTAAAAACCTACGACTTACAGTACATGTGTGCTTCTTCAATGTGTTACTACACATGGAATTCCTTTTATAGATTCAATGAATGTCACTAAGAAACATAAAACACAACAAGTGCATTTGTGACAACCAATACAAAAAGGTTTGCTTACAACTTCTCTACGAAAACTATCGTAATACCTGTTGGTTGTTGTTTATACGCAAAAAAAAACTAATGTTGTTGGAACAAAAAACACACAACTAACAACCTTTGTTCAAACGTATTTTTTCTTCTCTGTTGCTACATGGTATGAGAATAGAACTAAAAATAGGAAATAGGCTTTCATTTGCCTCATTTCATGTGTGCTGTGGTTTTCGGTACCTTTCAGTGGTCTATCGTCTTTTGATGTTAGTTTTGGGTTCTGTAGCATTTTAACATCCTTGTTCCTGTGCTCCTTTTCTGCTTTATTTGCACCTTTTTCCAAGGAATGAAAAAGCTCGACAAAAAATCCCTTTATCAAATCGAGAGGAAAGGAAAGGATAGGAAGTTTGTTTTGTGTGGTTTAGTGCTTTTGAACAAATTATTGTGTTATAAAACAATATCCAATTGATATTGGTGTTACGTGTTTTGAATGATTCATGTGTGCACTATTCATTTATACATTCCATTGTGTATCATTCATAAATCCAATTTCATGGTAGTAAATGATTTGCGAAGTAATTCCATTCTTCAAAAAAAATATACAAATAAACTCCAATTTACGAATGTAAAATAAAATTTTTAATTGCTATTTTTATGTTTTACGCATCCTCAAAAAAAATCCCCAGTTATTGACAAGATTAGAACTTGAACGTACATAGATCCGATTAAAGCTTCAGCTACCAGGCGCCTCCATCAACAATTTCAACCAGGCGTCTCCATTGAGCGCACATCATTCTATACGCGATAGATAAAACTTCAACCAACGCGTATGAAAACACACACATACACACGAATCGCATTCGTGCTGTGCGTATGTGCAGCGATTAGATTAGTGAAAATACACACATCTAGGATGAATCCTGGTATCAATGCCGCTATGGCACGCCAAAACCGTTTTACGCGCTGAACCGAAAGCGCAATCGGGTTTGTTTTATTTTTCAACTGTAATTTTTCGCCTATAAAATGGTACATCCGCTTTTCCAATTAAGTGCACATATTTTTCCGAAACCACTGTTTGTTTTGCCACCGTGCCATTTCGCACGTGCATCGAGTGGCAGGTATTAAATCCCCGCGAGTAAATCCATTCGGTTTTTGGAGTGTGTTAGTCCGATAGAAAGCAAATAATAGAAGCCAAAAAAAAAAAAGGGATAAAAATCTAATCCGTCCGTTTGATGCACTTTTCGGATGGCTACTGGATTGGTTTGGTAGCACTATTTGCATAATTTAAACTTGGTAGAAACGTGACTTCGTTCCGTTGGAAAGATGAAAGCGAAAATTGTTTGCAAATTTGGAACTGTACACAAGGAGAAATAAGTAAAAAAAAAACACTCACACACAATGATTATCTGCAGCAACTGTTCACTAGTCAGGTGTTGGTGTTAACATAGAACGTCACAAACAAGCCACTCGATCGATACGTTAGAATGAACAAGTACAGCTGCGAGCAACGGTGCGGATGGGGCGGTTCGTTGTCTCCGTGCGGACATGTTGTGGTGCGCCAAAATTTATTCCATCTCCCTGTGCCTATCTTTGCACAAAGAACACGACCGAACCAAACGCCGGCGGAAACCGCCCATTTAACATTCGAGCATGTTAACGCCCAGCCATTGAGTGGGGCAACAATGCCGCAAACGGTTGATCGAAACCAAACGGCGTGTGGAAGCGAATGTTTCTCAAGTGAATAATAAAGTCCGGAAAACCGATAATTGTCTTCTGGCACTGACACGAACCTTCGGGGCCCGTTATAGAACCCATCGTACCGCCTACTGAAGCTATCCTCATTTAGTGGCCCGGTGACGTTTCTGTCAAAGCTCGTCTCATCTGCTAGTCTCTTCGAGGTTTGCAGCGAAGGGGAATCGAACGCGGGTACAATGGGGCAGGAGAAAACATCGGCCGGGGTGTACACAAGTGATTCTCGCTTTAAGCGAAACATGCCTAGCATAAATTTAAAATTATCGATTGTGGTCCACCGGGCAACACGGACTCGATTATGTTCGTGTGGTTTTTGCCGTTGCGTTGGTATGGACAGCACGGAACGCGGCCGGTACCATAAATTGCAACAATTTATGGTAAAACATAAACAACCGTAAAGTCGCCATAAGCGGGATCAAAATTGAGACATTGGGTGCGCATTTTAATTGTCTGTCTGCATAATGCATAAAAATCGACACAAAAGCAAACAAAATAACATTGCACGATTGCCTACCGAGGGCAGTACCGGAACGGAGATTGGGTTACCATTTGTTTGGGATTTTGGAATTAAAATTTAAACCAAAACGTCAATCATTCCGTAGGACTGACGCCTGCTGCCCTACCATTGATGATAGCGAAAGGAGAAAAAAATCCCATTTCTTTATTGTTCTGCATTTGATCTGCCTTTGCTGAGTGGAATAAATGCGAATTCCATGGTTACTGGAAATGGTCAGAATAAAAATCGTTTGCACAATATGCCACAAATCAGTTAAATGTTGGAAGGCAAACGATCGTATCGAATCATAAAAATCGATCTGTTAATTATAGTTTTATGCACGACAACAATCACAATGGAACTAAAGGAAACAAAGCACGTTCCAGATCTTATGCATAACACATCATGGGGCAAAATCACATAACATATTTCCCATCAACAAAAGAGCTTATATTTTATCGTGCTGTGTATTGTATACGATCCGTTCATCCGTTTATGGAAATGGAAAATAATGCAAGAAGAAAAATAGCTGTGGGACTAATAAGTTAATGAACAAACGAGTGCATTAGCTCTGTAGAATATTTTTTCTTTCCTCAACGTTTATTCTCATTGAAATTTATTTTACATTACACAGCACAATAAGCCCATTGCATAGATGATGCTACACACCATTCATAGAGCTATGCAACAGATGTAGCAGTGTATTGCCGCAAATGCATTTTCAATGCTAAACGAACCGTATCAAAGCCTGATCAGTAATTTAAACCAGGACACTCACATCGAACGAAAGAGTACAAAGCATCGTTTTATCTACACCAGGAAAGGGTATCTTTAAAAATATTTTTAAAACAAGTACACGATCCCGATTCAATGTTAGTCGTCGCATCTGCTTGTCCAATCCTCGGCCCAATGTGTAAGTCCTGTAGCTGTATCTTTAGTGTAAGTATACATATGGTTGTGTACGTTTCTGTAAAAACCCAGTGATTAGAAAACCACTTCCACTTCCAGTACTGTGCCTAATCCCAAACTATAGGATTTCGTATTCTCTGGTCAATTCTGTACATTTCTCGTCGGTAAACCCGACGCCTGTCTCTTGAGGCCAATCGATAAATTTAACTTTGGCTCTCAATGGTGGTTTGTTTTTTTGGGGAGTAGTTCCATTTTTCGCACCATCCACTTCCGATTGTCCGAGCTGAGCCGATTCGTATGTATGTACGAATCCCTGCAGACATCCCAAGCAAGTACGAGCAAAGCTAAGCCAATTTTAATTCGCTTACCCTTTTGTGAATAAGCAAATCTGAAGCAAAAACCAACACCGGAGCACAGCACTAATGATTCGATGTGGAAAATTGTCCCTCCGGTACGGTGCGACAGGTTGTAAGGTTGATGGTTGCATTTGAGATCGGAATCGTAACACAATAGCCCAACCATCAACTGCATCAACGAACTGGAAAGAGTGCTTAATCGAAATGGAAATAAATAAAGGTTGTTACAACGTTGGCCGATACGATGAGAGATAGGCGTACGTACGGTTGCGGTAGTTAACGTAGTTTTAATTGTAGTGTAAATACGGCAAAGAACAATATTTATAAACTCAGTTTCATGTTGAATATGGTTTGTTGTAAAATTGCAGTATAGAGATGGCAATTGAATATCAGTTCAGATTTAATTCCATTCTAAACTCAACCATTAGATCGTGAATCGTGTTTTGTCATGGAAAAGATAATTTTTAACACATTTAAAACAATTAACCTTCGGCATTGTTTTATGCTTCTTGTGCATTTGTTCAATTGTTCGATTGTTTTGTCACAATTGTAGGCGAAAACGTTTCATTGTGCCTGTCATAAATGAAGTGAATTTTCAAGTGCACTTCATGCATTCTCACCGAGAAGAACACGTATTATCCATTTCTTTGCCGTTTATAAACCCAAGCAGCAGCGTCAGTCACTAAGGCGCTGGCAGGAATGCAAACATTCAACAAATGGCACCATACTGTTGGGCTCTTTTATGCTTTGCGATTTCTTTCTCCATCAACCGTACCGTAGCGTGGCGTGGATAGTATGCAGCAGAAAATTGTCACTCACAGAAATCATCCTTACCGAGGTACGCTACAGGGCCTAAGGATATTTGATGAGGTAGGCCATCAGGAATAAAAGAACCGAACCGAGTTGGTGACAGCAACCGACTCGCTCGTGAACACGAGGATCAGTCTTATCCCATCCGCTGTGTGTTGGCTGTGTTTTCTTTCACCTCTCGACTTCTACACGCTGTTGAAGGGGAGTAGGGTGTTAGTGTCCCTCGGTGCATTCCATTCCACAAGCAATATCAACAAAGTCATTGTGCAGAAATGCATCTTCTCTTTTGCAAAACCGGTCGCAGCAAGTGGTGAAGCAAAAATGCATTTCCCGCGGGTGACACAATTGCTTCCACGGTGCTTCTCTCTTTGCTGGTGATGCATGCCATTTGGGAGATGGATTGGAAAATTCGCCACCTGTACAAATGTGCAATATGTATTCTCGGGCAGATTGTGAGAATTTGTGTTTTTGTTGTGAATGTGTGTGGTGTGGTATCATATTCCTTGAGGTAGGTTGTAGTAGTGAAAATGGCAAAAATGATGATACAATCGTCACTTTGTAACAAACAATTGTCGAAACATAAATGTTAAGTTTGTCTACATTGTTGCCAATTTTTACCAATTTGTACCAGTGTTTTATTATATGTTTGCTTAATATGGAGACTGTTAATTTGCTGTTAATTTTGAAGACCATTATTAGACTTCCTTTTTCACCTATATACCTTTTGAAGCCTTATAAAGGCAGCGAGATAACGGACTGTCAGAAGGTAGAAAGAAATAAGGGGAAAACAAGGATTGTAAGAATAAATAAGAATCAAAATAAGGCGAATAAAGACCAACTTTTTGAAATGTTAGAAAATTTCTTATTTCGGAAAAATCTAACTTGAAATAGATCAATTTTTTGGCACATCAGCAGAGATATTTAAATGGTGTTCAATCTTTTTCAAATTAGAACTTTCCGAAATAAGAATATTTCTAACAATTTTAAAAACAGCTACAGTGGACACGACATTGTTTATATATGTTCCAAAAATTGCATCTGTTGTATCGATGAGTTATATGAGTAGCCGATGAGACACCTGTTTAAAACCATTGTATTTTAGTCGAAGTTTATGGTAACCATACTCCAGCTGAAGCAGTTTATTGGAAGTGATTTGCAAGTTCCAATAGCGGTAAATAAAAATTTGGATGAGTCTTTCTGTAGGTTATATTATTTTATTATTTCTGTAGGGTTGTTATAAATTCCTCTAGTTCCGGGTTCGTTCTTTATTCCTTTGTTCAGTACTTCACACTGTTTGAGGATTGACATCTGGAGGAATTGCTTGATAAAGATCCTGAACAAACACAACAATAACTCACACAAAGACATTTGGAGTGTCTCAGCAAGTTATTTTCCATCGATGAGAAGTCATGGGAATGAGCAACTGCTCCAAAGATAAAAACAGAAAGGATATTTTTGCATCATTTGGTAACTTGTGATGAGATTTTGGCTCATTATCAACAGCCAACCCGAATATCCATTGTCAAAAGATTATGCTTTGCAGTTGGTGGGGTCAGCGGTTATTAATGCTTTGCAATTAATAATAAATCTTTTAGCAAAATATAAAACATTTCATTAATTTACTACAAATGCTTACTTTAATTTATTTTTTATTTCTTTTTTCAGATTTCAATGGTGATGGTAAACCGGACAACATTACCTTCATGATCAAGCGCATTAAGGTGCACAATCAGAATGCGCTGAAGGATCCTTTGTATCGGTTTCCCGGAAACTACGGTGTGGAAAAGTTCCTAGAGCTATTTTCGGGTAAGTTCTAACGCTCACCTATGGTTCACGCGTACTCGACGTCAGAATTAGTTATGCAAAGCTGTACTGTGTTTGTGTTATTATTTTCATTCCGAACTTAAGAAACAAAACCATCAGAGGATGCCTGTAGGATACATGATACCAACCCGAAACGTTTAGTACACTCTGAAGGATATATAATAAAACGTATCAAAGGCTCGGCAATGGAATTGATCCAATAAATCCAAATAATCCCATCGTAGTGAATGAAACGCGCCCTGTGTTCGATGCGTTGAGATTCTCTTTATGAGAAAAAAAAACACACGAACGAACGAAATGGCGGGGGTTAACTTCGTTCGGAAATAAAAGTCAATTGGGGGAAAACCGATGACTGTCAATGCATATTTTATCGGAAGGTCGTTTTTGCGGCACGTTCGAATGTGTGGATAAAAGGTTTCCCTTTAAAAAAAATCCACCCCTATATTCAGCTGAGTGTGTGTGTGTGTGCGTGTGTGCGGGTTGCACATTCTGTTCTTAGTGTAGGGACCGCAGTTCAAAGGAGAAGCATAAAATGGCGCGTTGGAGTAGGTATGGTAAACGGGATGGAAATGAAGAACGAGAATCAATGCCAATTCCAACACTCGTAATGGCATATATACTAACGTCTCGTTGGAATCAGCGAATATCACTAACGAGTTCTTTAATTTTCTTTCTTTTTACAACAATGTCACATCAGAATAAATTTTTATGGAATCAAATAATATGTAAAACGGTTGGATTTTAACGGTAAAACTTATTTATACTAAACGCAGAACACTACGTCCTGATTTGTGTGTTGCGTTGACTATGATTTTTCCAAAAAGTATACAAATTTAATAAAGCTATCGTTGTTAACCACAATAGCAAAGGTGAATTTAGCTACACAAATTGAATGGAAAAAATGTTTGCAAGTTTTCCTTCAATTTACTCATAAATTTCCAACTCGTTATCACACATACGAATAATTGCAAACAATTGCACGTCCACTGTGGGCTATGAAATTTTCCAAAACAAGGAAAAACACTCTTTACACGCTTTAAGCCCTATTTGGTTGTTTCCGTTTGATACTTTCCCGTATCAACTCTTTCACGTTCTCCGTTTAGTTCCCTTCTTTTCACACTCCAAAGCAACAAAGTAATAGGATAGAAAATTGCACAAATGATGATTTACCATTTTCCATCCAATTTGGGTTGTGATTTATAATATACGACCGGTTCATACCAGAGGAGTGTTCCGTACTTTAAATACATTACTGCACGCCCCGGAACAAGTGAACATTTCGAGAGTGTAACCGTATGTAAAGAAGCATGTAAAAAAGCCTTTCTCGGCAGTTGGTAGTTTTAGTGCAATAATGTAGTAAAGTTACGAACTTGATAAGGGACGTTATGAATAGTTTAACTTAAGTAAAAGAAACTAGTGTTGGGTGAATCTGATTCAGTTTCATGAATCTGGACGAATCTTTGAATGGAACGAATGAGTCTGAATCTCTATTCGACGATTCATTAAAATTTATGAAAACTGATTGGTATTTTGGGACTCTTCACTGAAGATTCAGATGAATGATTCTTTTCAAAAGGAAATAAAACACTAAAAGAAACCAATCGAAGCTTTACTCGTACTTTGCTCGATATATTGTTCACTTTACCGATTTGGAATAGTTTTCTACCCTTCATCGATTATAGACATAGCTTTCGTACGTTGGTACCATGTACTTAATGTTTAGATATGCATCGGGTCCTCCGCATTGTTCCAACAGCTCGAGTGTAGCGTTAACCACATCACCAATCCGTCGACCGCCACGAAAGTCAATACGATCGCCTATGTTAACACGTCGCTGTTTATACAGATTCAACGTTGGAAGCAGCTGTCTATAGTATGGGACCAGGGCAATGCCGATTGAAGGACCTGTGGAACGAAATAAAAAACATTAAACAAAATTACCAACATTACACTATAAGAATTTCAGCATTTGGGTGCTGTTAATAAACTTATCAATCGCCAGAAAATTTATTTAGCCCCAAATGTTATTTCACATGAATTGCGTTTAATGCATTCTGTTTGAAATTTTGCGGTTCAGCAGAAAAATGCCAAATGTTTGCTTAACCGTTACTTACAACGTACTAGCCCGTACGAACCAAGCTCTGCTAGACGCCGATGGCAAATAATTGTCCATTCGCTTGGTTAACATGTTTTTTCGAGCATTCCTTTTTTCCGTGTAGCTCTCCTGCATATGAACCCATTCTGTAGAGTACGACTAAGTACGCTCAACCTCTAACCAGATGATTGTCTGTTTTTTTTTTGCTCAATCCACTCTGTTCGATGTAGGTGAAAAATATCGCTACGTCAACATTTTGCTCTTGCATGTGGAAGCGTTTTTCCCCTACTAGTTGTTACCTTTTCACATTCTACGAATAGCTTTAGCAAGGGTAAATGTGTGTTTGTGTGTGGTTTTTCTCTTTCTCTCTCCAATTTTCAAACTTTACTATTCCACTCCTTTTTTTCTACCATTTGTAAAGCAATTTTACGTACACTTTACACTGTGGTGCAATCTCGTAACTAGTGCTCCCAGGCACGTGTCCTTGTTTTGGTGCAGATGGTTGTAGCCGAATGAAAACGGTCAGCTCATTTAAGGTCCGAATATGGAACGACATAGCCGTCAAGGCGGCCAGCAACCGGTACAAAAGGCAACAACGCCACCGAGCGGAATTCCACATATTTCCTTTCATTTTATCTGTTTGACTTTTTGCTGTATGGAAAATGGTGCCATGGTGTCGGTATTTTCCGCAGCTCGATGCAGCTGGACATTTACCTGGGCATTGGGATATTCAGTTTTATTTTATCTTACCACACTGTGTGTTAAAGTAGAAGATGGTTCTGGTAGAACCGTCAGGTTATGTTAACATGTGGAAAATTCGCTGTACAAATTTGCACTGAACATTTTCGACCAAAAAAAAAAAAGAAGGAAGTAAAAAAAACCTCCAACAAACCATGCACACCATTACCACACGTAAAATGTTGTAAAATAATGATGGGCCAACAGTAAAAATCATAAAATAATACTGCCAGACCATGTGCGGGGTGCAGTCTGTATAGAAGGCGTTTCTCATCTTCCTCTCAAAACAAGCGCGAACACACAAAAAATGGTACGAGAATGTTTGCGGTTTTACAGCGAGCTCAACAAGGGTACACCCGCCGTCCAGACGACGCTTTGGTCTGTTCTGACGAGCTTTTGCCCGAGGCACCATTTTGTACTATTGCTACGAATTCGAGCTCCGTATTCGAGCACGTATTTTTACTGCCCTTTTTTTTGGTTGTTGGTGCATCTTTAAAACTCGCACGTACCGCTTCCGGGGAACCACTATTTACAGATGAGAATGGGCCTAAACAATCCCTTTGCCGGCAAACGAGCTTGGGCGAGCGAACCGGTCGACTGAGGAAGGGAATATTGTAAGAAAAACAGTAACCCGTGCTATTATGTGTGCTGCATTGTGTTTCATTTCAACAGAAAATGTCCGCGAAAGGGTGGTCGGTGGAGGGAGAGATGACTATGAAAGGATGGGTGTAAAATTCTGCGAAATGGTTAACAATTCGGTTGCGCTTTATAGAGTTTTATTCTTTTGTTAAACATACGAGAAACAAGGGTTTTTGCTGGTAATAGGGATGAAACTTCCATTAGTATATACGCGAATTATGCTTCGGACTAGAGTATCTAGCCTAAGATATGATAAGATGATGGTGTTAGACAATGTTTTAAACATCATTACTTTTTTATTGTTTAAAATAAGTTAGCATACGGTAAGAAAGGATAACAAAATTTAATAATGATTATCAATCACTTTATCATTACGAAGCAATCCCATACAATGTATGGAAATAATTAAAGGCTCGACTATAAAAGGATCCAGCACGATCGTGTCATTCTGAATCTCCAATTCTGAAAACGTGCATCTCTTTGTTAGAGGATCATTTTAACTAAATTACACGTTAACGATTATTGCACCATACGCTTCAAACTAGTCTCTCAATGAACATTTTCAATTAGCTGTGTTAGTGGAAACTGGAGAAGAAATCGCAAAGGAAAATAATAAATTTCCACCCTAACCTAAATACCACTAACACGGCCGTCATTCTGCAGCTTCATTTGATTCGGTATGAAATGAGAGAAAGTAACAACAAAAAAACAGAAGCAAAGCGACCATCATGGTCCGGGGTACACTCAAGCAGCGACACGTTTGTCATGTTTCAACGTTAATGGAAAATTAAAATTTAATTTCTCATCCTCCATCCGCCATTTCTGCACCTGAGCAATGATTTTCTTCTCGCACGTGTGTAAATTCTTCCCAGGAGGAATTCATTCGCGTGTGTTCGTGAGCTCACAGTATGTGCCAACCATATCCTGTTAGGGCACAGACGGATGTGGGCCGTGATGAGCGGCATCAACAGAGGAAGGAAAGTAAAAAAGAAATAAGATGTACCATTTCCACGAACGGTGGCAACCCACTTGCCTAATGCAGCGACAGCGGCACGAGCTCGCTTCGCACCGATTCCCAGGAGGGCTGGGAAACTGTCGAAGCTTTCCAAGATATTAAAACAATCCCAACAGGTGCCAGAGCCATAAAAACGCTATCAGTAAGTAGCTGTCTTTCCGCCGTTTTGCAGGCTACACTCGCAGCACCCGGCACACCCGCACACTAGCTGTTCTAGTGGAAATTTTTTGTTTTAATTTCAGTTTTACTCGCTATAAACAAAATTAATTAAACCCACGCCGCCGGTTTCTATCAAAGTTTGGTCGAGGTGAGAAAATGGAGCGTCCAATACAATGGTAGCGTGGGGTGTATGTGAGTAAAAGCCATCAGCACGGTTAGAATTGCCTTACTATCCTTCGTTGCTATCTCGTGCATCAATAGGTTTAAACGATAGTCGAATGCTTTCCACGTAACCAAGAATTCCAATCAAGCGCCCAATAAAGACACCAATAATAGTGCAGGGCATGTTGTAGTACAAGGAATAGAGGTTTTTATTTTATTCCATAATTTTATTACACTCTATCAGTATGATTGGGTACGATAAATACTGGAAAGGCGATGGATAATCAATGGTCGTACTTTTAAGAAGAGTTGATGTCTTAAGATTGCTTTTTCAGTTGAAACATCTTTAAAAATGTGGAATTATTAATTTAGGGAAAACAGAAATACATTTTTTTTTTCGTCAGAACAACGTCAAAGTCACCATAAACATCGAGCCGTAACTAAAGCAGTTAAAGATCGTTTTTAAAACAGCCTTAAACGTATTGTAAAAATCAACTAATTAACTGTATTTTCATTTGAAATGCCTTCACCAAATGGCGTGAAAACGATGCAGTTTTGATACGAATGGTGACTGGGTCACTGAAGGGCTATGGGTCAAACTGAGTGGAAATAATCATAGTCAAAGTGCGATGAAGCAGCTCAAACCATTACTACCGGTCACGAAGGTTCCTTCGCGGGATATGGTAGGACCGGAAGGGAATCATTTATTATGAGTTGCTTCCATATTGACAAACACAAAATTCAGTTCAGTTGTTTACACCAAGTGAACCGCTTCAGGCTCGCGATTGGTCAAAATTGGTAAGAAAATGTGTTGTGTTCCTTCAAAATATGGCAAAGAATCTTTATCACTAAATCTAATATATAAATATTTGATATCATAATCCACCAAACTGGCACACACAGTACGAATATCTCAGGATGTTTATTATACTGTTAACATTTTGCTCAAAATTTGACGAAATGTAAATGTATCAATTATCCACACGACGTTTCACAGTAAAATAAAAATGAAATCACTCCAAACGAGCTCATCACGATAAAGCAGTTCGTAGCAATCCAGACACTATTCAAAAACCCTCTTAATCCAACATCCGGATCCCGGACTCTCTCTCTCTGTCTGTTTCAACCCGTGTTCAACTCAAGCAAACTAACTACTGTTTTAGTCAACGAATTGCCATCATGAGTTTGGTGTATCGCATTATACGATACGGAGTTGCTCTATTCGCACCGGAGATGAGTCAGACGACAAAAACATACGCCCATCCGTCGGCAAACCGTCTTATGTACGTCTGCCAGACTGTCATCTTCGGTTTGGGCAAAAGATGATCGTCTTGAAGATGGAGATAATTCCCGGTTACCATCCGTTCCATACTTACCGACTCGTAGCAGCTGTTGTAACGCTCTTAATGTTGCAATTATAATGTCCGGATTTCTCGTATTCAACGCCTCGCGCATCGGCAGTATCAGCATCGGGATGGTTTGGAATATCTACGCGTGTGTGCGTGTGGGTTCATGTTTTTCGAATACCAAGCGACCGTAAAAACAAAGCAAGAAACAAAGGAAAAAAAGAAAACAGAATGATAGCATGTGCTTGTGTAGGAATATTTTGGAGGGTAAAAATAAGTAAAACACCGATCCCATCTCGAACGTCATTCATTACAATCACCACTGACACCAAATGGAGCCTGGAATGGAAATCTAAGAGATTATGATAGCATCACAAATCGGTTGGAAGTAACGACCACAATTATAAGCGTTGTGTGCCCAGCAGTAGGCACCAACCTGACCGTCGGTATGATGTCACTTCAGTTGAAACCAAGCAAAAACTCCTCCTTGTGTATGTCTATCTTCACCACTACCAAATGCCCTTCCACCGAAACAAGCGATAGGCTTCCACTTTCTCTCTCTCTCTCTCTCTTTCTCTACCTCTCCCTCGTTATCATTAAGGGGCATCCTACAGAAGTGTCCCTTCCATCGCTAGTACCCTGCACCGTACGTATCTTCTCAAGCACCAGAAAATCCTATCTCTGCCCAACCCGGGCGGTCTTCATAATAATCTAATCGTGCTACGGTTCACTAAGCCTAATCCCGAGAGTGTCCATGGAGTGTTTTGCTCATTCCTCCGGCAACCGAGAACCCTTCCAAGTACCTCAGAACGGTTTTTTGAAGCTGCTAGAGAAGCATCCTGAAAGTAAATTAATTTTTTCATCCAATTCCTTCGCAACTGCCTGCGGTCAGTCACACTTTCACTGTGAGCGTCGCTTGACACCGAACGATCCCCGCCTTACGATGGGCAGAATGGGCATCGAACTTAAGCTGATGGTAGCATGTAAAGCACCCCTGCGGTGACGCTTTCAGTGGCTCAGTATCCCGATGCAGATGATGGGCTAGATCCTACCGAAGCGCCCAGGCTTCCTGTAGCTACACAGAAGGCGGTACCTGATGTTGATGAGGCGCCGGTTTGCCCCATCATCAGCATTACCATCGGCCATCAACAATCAGCTATAAGCACCCGTCGCGCTACCCACGGTATGGCGCACGGTAAGACACAGCGCTAATCTACATCAAATTAATTCATTAAATTATTTACCATCATTGAGTCGGCTGTTTTCGAGCGTAAAAATCAAGAACCATCTTTTGCCGGTGACAATCCGGTGCCCAAGGAGCGGATGGTGTCGGGAAAAGGTGCTCGTTAGTGCTCGTCTCAGATTCGAGTTGACCGGGAGTTCATTGGCCACTAGCGTGAGAACCAAAAGGGATAAGACAGCCGGAAAAAATCGGTGGAAGTCAATCTAATTTTGCCAATTCGGGACCATCTTGCTTTCACTGCACGACTTTACATTAGCGGCGGCAACTTGGCGGACATTTGGGAGTGGTAAATCTGCAAACCAAGCTGAAGCCAGTATTAAACCCATGGCAGCAGTTCCATCAGTGTCAGCACTGGCGTCAAAACGTAGCTTAAGCAAGTCAAATCGAGCGATTTTTATCCCAGCAGGATATTTGGACCAAGTCCCGCTGGCAGAAGATAACGATTGACGATCGGAGAATGATAGCGTTTGATAGCACGCGAACAAGTCGTTGAGTAGGTGCGACTGTGAAGGCAATACAGTAAAGTGAAGGGAAAAGTTTTCCCGATTAACAAATTGGTGCAAATTCTCGCATTTAATGATGGATTTTTGTGAGAATTTTAAAATTTGGAACATTAACATTGTCCATCGTCAACATCTAGGGCCCAAATCTACGTTGCCAGGTGTAGACGTGATCTCCCATAATGTTTGTAATGCAATTATTATCCTCACAAACAATCAACTAGAAACAGTTCTGAAGGAATGAGACACGTGCCTGCTTTTGGTGCCGAAAGGTAATTAACTTCCGGCTAGCTATCAAACGATAATTTACTACGATAATGCACCACTCCTTCGTTATCTCTCCATCGCTTGAGCAGCAGATTGCAAAAGCTCGGCCGTGCATTTATTCCAGCTGGGCAGAGTAATTAATGCTTACGGAAAAGTTTATTTTGAGCGCAAATCTGATACAATGCCGCAAATGTCTGTTGTCAATCGTCACCCCGCCGGCGAGCTCTTGCTGCTCGACGAATAAAAGCCGGAAAACGCTGTGAATGATGGTTTTGCATGCAGCTGAATCATTAATTCCAAAAACCTGCCATGCTTCGCCTAAGTTCCCATGGCGGCATACCGCCCAAGCGGTATGCATAAATTCCCCCCAAAACGAAGTCTTCCCACGCATGTTGTGTTTCTTTCCAAAAATCGTAACACGCTTTATTATTACCAACACCCGCCAGTGACCGAGCTGGGTATATGACAGTCAGTTACTACGCCGATGTGCAGCCGAGGGTAGAGCAAACGTTCCGTTTGCAACCGTTCCGAAGGCTTGGCGTATCATGGCGTGGAAAGAAAACTTCATTTGAATGTTAAATGATTTATGTTTATGCGATCCACAGTCTGGCGGTGCTGGCATGGGGCCTGTTTCCACAACCATCTGGGGATTATTGTGATTGCTCACTCCGGCCATTTTGGGTGGGGTAAAACTTCGACAGTTTTGAGAACGTTCCACAAATACAAGCGAGAATGACTGTTTTGCTTGTGTTGCTGGATTCGATTTCGGTGCGCAATTCTTCCGTTCTGCCCTCACATTCGCACACCGATCGATCTTTGTTCTTTGGCAAGGGCCCTTGGCATACCATACCTTAAGAATGAGATCCCGATCAGCAGAACCGTTAGCTTTGATTCCCGAGAGCACCATACAAATAGCACGTTGGTGACGTTGATTTAAAGTTTCAAACAAAAAGACAGAAAAAAATCACCATCACCACCAGAGCATCGTTACCGCAAGAGATTTCGCTGAAATGTTCATCCGACTTGCTGGTTTTCCCTGCTGTGCCACTTTACTACGACTTATATCCTACTTTAGCTTGCATATTTCGTGCTTGTGCTAGCTCTCACCGTACCCGGCACCGAACAGGGTCAAATTTTGCAATTTCTTAACTCTCATTATGATGAATTTGTATGTAAATCGTGGCAATATTTGAATATTGTTATACTCATTTCACGGTGCGCCAAAAGTTCGCCTCCCGTACCAGTACCGGTCGGCTCACATAGAGCTTTTACTTGTTCAAGCTCACTGCTGACAACAACCGTCGTAGGTGACCTTACGGCGGGAAATACGATTCCATTTGCTACAACGCACCATGGAGGGAAAGTTTCCGTACTGTCGAATCGAAAATTGTGACTGTGTTTGGTGATATTTTTGTTTGTTCATGTTGCCCTGAGTGTGTTTCGGTGTGAATGGCGTAATCCTTAAGAAAATGTACCATTGAACAGCTGCTTGTCTTAGCTTCGTGCACCGGAACCTACCTCACCAGAGTGCTGCTCCTTGCAAGTGCGATAGATTTCTTTTTGTTTTTTTTTTGTTGATTTATATGTGACTGTACAAAGAAATTCACCTTGGCAAACGACTCAATAGAGCATTGATCCAACGTTTGGAAGAGAGTACGGTACAAATGAAAACCAAAACTAAGAATTTAAATCCTTCTCGGTTAGCACACATGTTTCCATTTACCAGTGTCGGAGCAACAATATCACAGAAAAGCATGTTGAAATTCACATCAAAAATTGAAAAGTCGATTTGAAAACTCCGAAAAAAATAACACTTTGCAAATCATATCATTCCAAATACTTCTACAGGTGTGTGAAGTCTCAACAGAAATATTTATTCTGCTTTTATATGCACATTTGATGCCAATAAAGGATAACACACCGTACGATGTACGAAAACTCAATTCCACAATAATTGGTGCACAGTAATTAACTTTGAGGTTATGCAGATTGAAGATTTCTCATCATCTTTATATCTCACTGCGTTTGGGAATTCCCTCAACAACTTCAGAATTCTACCATCCATTGCACAATATCTCAAGATAGTAAACATCGCTCCGCCTAGAGATCGCTTCGATATTATGCTATTTATATTCCATTTGAGTGACCTCTGATGACCTGTCGAGTCCCGAGGTCCCAGAATTAATTTTTCGCCTGCACATAAAAATGCACTATGCAGATGCTTCCGTCGACCAGTGGCGAAGATAAGCCCGACCAGTATGTATCAGTACTGGCGAACAAGTATCCCCAACGCTTGATGTCTTCATCTCGTAAGACCGTTTGAAGTATACTTTTTTTTGCCTCATGAAACTCATACCCTGATCCATCCATCCCTTCGCCTGATCGAGTGCGATGATTTTCTATCTCATCAGTTTTCCACGTCATTTGTTGACGCATTGCCGACGGAAAACGAGGTCAACAAATGTGCCGCCTGAGCCGGAACAGGCTACGGCCCCAGCTGCTTTATGTTTTACGATGCCCATCGGACACGGTGCAAAACGTGAATGCGAGCATAGCTAAAAGTGGTGCGAAGCGCTAACACACAGGTCCGATTTTACACCGCTCTGTGTCCTGCACGTGAAAGCCATTTCAGTAGGCAACGCAGCACATGAAAACGAGCGTATAAGGCTTCCACGGGTTAGTGTGAAGGTCAGCGTTAGCTGCTGATGTCGACCGTCAACAGTAACAACATGCATGTGATGATGGTGACGATGATGATGGCGAAGGAAAGCCAATGTCCCTTTCGAGAGGTAGCCCAGGGCTTAATGAAAGAGGTTTGCATTTATTGGACGCGGCACGGGTAAAGGCTATGCCTACGAAGTATCACGTTGCCGTTGTTTGGTGGACGGTGTAAGTGACGAGTTGAACACATTTCTGTCTAATCCGGATGTGTGTATATTCCTTCTTTTCAATTCGCCATGAATCTGACACAATCCCCACAAAGAGGAGAATGAGAATTATCTTCGTGAGCAACTACAAAAAAATGTTTAAAATGACCAGAGTGCTTCACCAAAATCTGCCATAAATCTTGTTCCACTCAAGGGACAGTATCACAAATCAGACAATAAGTAAGGGGTTGAAAGAAAAATGAAACGTGTTTCCGGAAGCAAACGAATGCGACATCCCACCACACTAAACCACTATTAGCCATTTGACGAAAAAGCACCGGGATTATCCATCCGGCCCATATTCCGTCACAGAACATAGCACATTTTTTTTCGAGGAAGAATGTCCCTTGTTGCATGTTTCAGCTCCGTAACAAACCCTTGCAAAGCCACCACCATGTTCCAGAGCGCTCTGCCAGCAAAGTCCCGCAAGTGTTCTTGTTCGCGCGCGCAAACCGGCACAACACATTACGGGCTAGCCTCTCGAGCCACAGATTGCATTAACGTCTGTCATCGTCAGGCTGAAAGAACCTGGCTGGCATACCACCCCTTGCGAATGTGCAACGGGAACATATTCTTCATCGCACGGCACTACGCTCGAAATGCAATTTCACAGTCTTCGCTTATTCATACGAATGAGACTGAATGCACTTCATTCACCAACTGTGTGTGTGTTTTTTTTGTAGCACTCTTTTGCTCTCTGTGAAGTGTGTGTGTGTGTGAGTCTCTGTCCTGTTGCAACTGAGGACGATTCTGGTGAAGGATTCCTGCCCGGAACTGAAGCAAAAAAAGTTTTTGCACGGTCGCTTCAGTTAGTGCTTTACGACGCTACAATTGGGATTCGTCTGGTGCGATTCATACGGATGTAGATGACGATGCCGTCGGCGTGCAACAGTTGGACATTCTTTCATTTGTGTGGAATCTTTTCTATGGTATTTGGTTACCGTACACACTCTAGTCCGCTTGTTGCAGATGCTATGCATGCATCCATTTTCGCTGTACTTTCAATGTCCAGCAAATTAGATGCAATTGTCTGCTGAAGCTCAGGATAAGTAATTTGCCGTATTTCCAATATTAAGAGCAGCGGATTAAATTATGCATTTTCGTTGAGGGCGTATTCGCGCGATGATATGTGGCTGCCACGGTATGCAGAAATTCATGCATTTATATTTTAATTAAACACCGCAGTTTCCTCACGATATTCGCGTTGCTCTTTGTGAAGCAAGTTGTGCGTTTGATTTGGATCCTTTATTGGACCATTAATTGACTTTCATTTCAATTTCACACATCTGCTCCACGAGAAATCTTCGTGTCCCTAATATAGCTACTCGAGGCGAGGTCCTCAATAATTAACCGTGGACTAAAACTAACCCTTGCTGAACAAATGCCAAGAACTCCCACAAATGCTGCAATTCATCAATCATTAAAGCGCGCACACACACACACTTACCTGGCGTTCAGTGCCAACCTCCAGCAGATCGCTCACACCGTGGCGCGCAAATTCTCGATACGGAAATGTGGACTCGCACAACCTGCAATTATTTCCCACCTTCGTTAGAGTGTCGAATTTGACGCGATACGGCAACCAGCAACCAACCACCCTGTTGCTTCACTTACCCATCGAAGAACAGTGGCAAATAGCGCTGATAGTTAAGCTGTTCGGGCGGTGTCAGCCACTTGATGAAGTGCTTCCCGCACCGTGTACCGTACTCGCGCGTGATCGGTATATCGCCGCGCAGGAAATATCGACGGAAGCGCGAAATTCGTGACCGCCGGATGCAGAACACCGGGATGGTACAGGGTGGCCAGACGGCCACACAACACTGACGTGCCTGCACCGTGAATGCCGGAACGAGGCGAAGAATTTCGGGACATTTGCGCGGCTTGCACCAGCACGACATTGTACGGATACCGTTCGGAAGCTGTTCAATTTTGCGTGTTTAAAAAATAAAATATTCGCAGTTCAAAAAATAAAGTCAACTGGAATTCTGCACTCTGTTTTTGGTTTTTGAGAAGAAACTATTTTCACGAATTTGGAACACTACTTCAGAGGGTCAGTGAATTTAGATGTTTGTGTATTCTTCCGAAATAAATCCCTATTTGCCTGACTAGCAGCGTTTGCTGTGAGGAGTTTGACAGTTTAGATTTGTTTCCCCCCTCGTGTGTTTCGTTTCGCGTTTTCCAATGACTACTCAATGTGTTCTAACGATGAGACTAATGCAGTTTGTTTTGCTTGTTTTTTTTTTACAGAGGAGGATTACGATGCGTTCTGTTTGGCGTACATGTTCACCTATCGCGACTTCGAGATGGGCACCCTCGGGCTGGCCTGGACCGGTGACCTCAAGAACGCTGGTGGCGTTTGTGAGAAGAATGGGGTAAGTTTGACGATCTTTCCAATCTTAGTATTTTAACAAAAAGCTCACATTTTAGCATGGTTTGTTAGGTATCTTCTTCAGCATATTCGCGCGAATCGTTTGAAAAGTATAGTAAGAAATTTGAATTTCTTCACAAAATCACCGCCAGCATACGGTTTACTGACGTTCTATAATTGGGCGTTTTAATCGATAACGACAGAGAGAGGAAAGCAAAAAAGCATCCCAAAATGGCTTTCACCCTATCTCTCTTTCTCTAGATCCAATTTAGCACAGTTTTGACGGTTTTGTGGAAATCCAGCTCCCATCTAATGGTAAAGATCCGGAAGCGATGGATACCGACCGATCGGAAGCTACATCAAATTTAATGACCACTCATCGTGGCCTACCCCCATTCCCTGTTCGGTATATATATACGGTAGAACGCGGATTCCCTGTTATTTGCACTCACCCTTCGCATCGTCAAACGCTCGGAAGGTTTTTTATGATTATTGGCTCAGACACGGATGGGTAGAAGCTTTCCATTAAATTTCAATACCATTCTCCTCTCGAATGGTGGTTGAGCCCAAGGTGGTACAGCTATACGTGTGTGTGTGTGTGTGTCTGTTATTTTATGTGCCAAAAAGGACTCGAACATACCTGGCTCGCCGTCAAATGGGTGGTGAAACGAAATTTTATTGCTTTGCGCGAGAAAGACTTCATCGAGTCAATAGAGAACCGATGCCGAATGTGAAGTTTGCGAGTGTAGCTGGAAGCGGAAGGGATTGAAGAAGCATATGGATTATTTGTCGACAGTTGGCACACAAAAAAAACGAAGAAAATAAACCGTCCGCATTTATCGTACAGAAGTCGACTCGGTTTGCTGCTACTGTAGAGCATTCGGTTTTACTCTGGATGGATTTGTTGCGATTGATCGTTGCTGTTTCACACGGAAGAATGAAGCTTTTTTTGGGGGGTAAGGATTACCAATGGTGAAGCGTTTTATTTGAATTTTGAGAAGCTTAGATTATTACATCTTCCAATAAGTTCATAGAGTATCACGTTGCATGACTGCAAGTAATGAATTTCAAGAATCTTTAGTTCAGGTTCGCGTTCCCACTAAATCTTTCATGCAAAATTTGCCGAACCGGTATTAAACTCTTGATGTTTGTACGCTGTTCGATTCTTCGCTTCCGCATTCAATTAACTAACGCTAGCAAAAACCATTCCGTCGAAGTCTCGGACATTCGCAATTCAAATCTGATGCTCTTGTAGCTCATTGAAAATCTAGCAGTGCAGCATCGATAATTATTCTTCTATCCTTGTGGTATTGATAGACTCGTTTGAGTACAGACCGTGCAGTACGAGCACATTCCTTTCAAAAAACTGCTTTTAGCTCTGCAGCATGTTGAAGATTGTTTTCATTTATTTTTTCCATACACTACCGGCTCCAGTTTTCTAAACCAAAAAAGGAAAAAGGTGACAGTATATGAGGCGCACGCTCATGATGTAGGAACAAATCTCTGTGAAGTGTACGGTTGGAGTGATCATAGCCTCTCTATCAGTGCCACTCGGCAGAACGGTCCGGACTGATGTTGAACCACCGCAGTGGCAACGCCGCCGACGCACTGTCATTAGTCGGAAAGTTTCACCAAATGCTTGTTCCAGGGTTATGCTTTTTAGAATATGAATGACATCGACAAGGTTGTCGCTGTTGGCGTATGTTGTCAACAGATATTATCCTCGTAGCTGCTATCTCCATAACGTTGGGCGTCCTTTGCTGTTTTTAGTTTGGCAGCAATTGCACTACACTGTGAAACGCTCTGCATCTCCACTAGTCGGCGTAGTGTACTAACGTTTTAGTACCGAGTCGGTAACGGCAAACCTCGGACACCATACGGACACCATCAGGCCCAGCAGCTTCGTGTATAATCATTGCCTATTCTTTCATTTGGGTGTTTTTTTTTCGTTGTTTCACTCTCGGGCATTATTTTACTACACGTTTCAGTACACGTGGCGCTCTGAACGATATGGTTACGATTGGCTGTTCGCGTGCGCTTGTACAATCCTTCTTTCGCCGTTGCGAATAGCCACTGGGGTTATTGACGTTTCTAGTGTGCCCCATTCAGAGGTCGGAGAGAACTAGACAGCAGCTAGAAAGCAAACTCCCGACAACAAAAGCACAACCCCCAACTGTTGAATATTGTCTGCCCCGGTTTCAGCACCATTTTGACTCATTAGCCACCGGCTGGACGGTTGGAGACGAACGAAAAAAAAAAACAATATAGTGACCGCGTGTCCGTTACTACCCTCGTAGACGGGGTTGAATAGCGCAAACTAGCACAAAACCCGAACAAACGTACCACCTACCAGTTTGTGGAACACGCCTCACCAGAACATTGCTTAGAAGCTTCATCGAAAGGGAAAGTTTCCACGGGCACGAAAGAATTATTGGTTCCCATTTCTGGGCGTACTGTGCGCTGCTGTTTTAACAACTTTGGGGGCCAAAAAAAACCGCACACACACACACACAAAAAACCCCAGGACAAATGACAGGTCGTAAAAAGTGTCCCCTGCTCGGAATGGTGTCGGACCCTGAGTATTTCCTCCCACTGTTTGGTTGGAAGAGTGAGCAAATTTGTTAACTTTTCGCTTTTTTCCATCCATTGTTCTAAACTGCCATTTGTTGCCATCCGTTTCATTTATGCTGTGAAAGCTTTTTCTTGTGTGTGTGTGTGTGTGTGTGCGTTAGCGAACCATATTCTAGTTCAAAATTTTAGCAAGAAGAAGAAAAAAAAACCAAGCATATTGCTTTTTGCATTTCATTTGCTCTTTTCCTTACTTGTCACAAAGAAGGCGGCTCGGTCTCGGTTCAATCTCATCCCGGTCGGTCGGAAAATGGTCACAGGCGCACAATCTTTTCAACACCACAATGACAAACATTCTTGCGGCTGACGAGGATAGATGGTTCCCGTTGTGACGGGATGGACGGGAAAGGTGCATTAGATAAAATATTCCGCTTGGCTTGATGCCTGATCTTTACCGTGTACCATCATCCGCCGGGGGACCATTGTGTGTGTGTTGCTTTTTCTTCCGTGTTTATTACAAAGTGCCAATTTGTGCGTTGTTGGCTTTTTTGTTGGCGGTGCTGTTGTAAAAACAACGGACACACTAGATAACAGCGTACCGGCGTACATTAAGACACGTTCCTAAGGGTTCTATCCAAACGTCCCTAGCCATTTGTCACCCTGTCCGGACGGTAAAGTTGAATTTATCGTACCTTTGGTGGAGTTGCAATATTTTCATTCTACGAATTTTCACGATTTTGCTACACGGGGAAGGTTTTCATGCCACAATGTCTCGATGTGAACATTTATCTAAAGTTTTGTTTTGTAATTTTGCGTTAAAAACGGAATCTTTGTTAACTTACTGACCATATCGAAAGTTAAATGTATTCACCTACATTACAGCTGTTTCGTTTTTGCTACAGTTAAAATAGGTATAATAAAGGTAACAATGTACAAAGAGATAAATACAATTGAAGAATGGTTACACCCTTGACTCCGGGCTCGGCGAAAGTCAGTAAGCGATATCGTCTTAGCGCGGCAAGAAAAATCCCCAATCTGTTCTTTCCTTTGTACCCTTTTCGTCCAGCCAGCACCGCCAGCACATCCATTTTCAAGCTGCTCAGAAAGCAAGAATTGTCCCCGATCACCTGGTCCCACGCTCTCCCACACACTAACACAGAGTGCAATAAAACTGCAGAAGGAAGAGAAGAAAAAAAATCCCACAGCTCAGCATTGCCGGGCTGGCATTCCCTGGTCCAAAGCTAGAGCCGACATCGAATATCCTCCTCGTCAGCGTGGAACCGCACAAAGAAACAAAACATACCATGTCCATCCCGCGCGTTCCCGTCGGTTGCGAACTTGTCGCACAGTTGTGCCCCGGCTAGGAAATGCAATTTCCGTCTCAATTACGGTGTGTCAGCAGTAAAGGGTCCTGGGTTGAAGCACAAGCACCAGCTTACAGAACGTATTGTTGTGTTGGGGAGTGCTGGATGGTGAAGGAAAGCAGAAGAAGAAGAGCGGAAAAAAAGAAAAGCTGGACACTGTACCACTCCACAATTCCCAATTTCCCAATCCTCGCTCCCAAGATGATGTTCGAAAGAATTGAATTTTAATCCAATCTCAAAGCGACTAAACTTTAGCTGATTGTATCCATTTCTGTGCTGTAGATTGTGAAAGGTTACGGTCGTCGGTGTGGAGCACCATTTAAAAGCAGAGCAAAGAATGAAAAGCACTAAGAAGGGTGCTGAGCTATTGGACCCTTTTTTTACTGAATTACTGACTGTGTTTTGTACGACAGAAGATGGTAAAAATAATATTATCCAACAAACTTGTTGAACGGATTTGTTCTGATTAGTTTAAGTATAAACAATATATTCATCAATGTAGTTACTTGCAAGGAATTAGGAAAACTGTTAATTTCTTTTCCTTAAAGAAGAAAATGAAATTTGTTTCTATCAGAATTTTTAAAAAAAGTAACACACAATCACTCACCTCTACCTTGAATATAATACAAAAATGTGAAACTAGGAATTCAGCTCAATAGAGTTGAGCAAACTTAACAAAGGCGAGTACTTTGTAGTGATGGGTAAATCCTCAATTTTCCCGAAGTCGGAGTAATCACGGGGGTATCGCCTCTTTAGGAGTTACAATCGGAGATTGCTCCGGACTTAACTCTGGATGGAAACTTAGGAGTTACTCCGGAATAATTGCTCCGGAGTTACTCCGGAGTAATTGCTTCTTAGTATACTCCGGTTTTTATACGTCGGAGTCGGAGTAGAATCTACTATCACTATCTACTACTATCATGAATCTACTCCGTAGTAGACACCACTAGTACTTTGAGCATGAGCTCAATTGAGCACATGGGGAACTATAGCTCAATAGAGACTCCATACCCAATTTAGCCCATTTAACTCCAGAGTTCAAATGTGTGTAAAAAATGTCAACAAAGGACACAAGGAATTAAAGCAGATCTTGTGCCAGACGATTCGGCTCTTTGGTTCACGGATATTGCTCAACAAGGCTGTTCAAGTTCTAGCTCTGTTCTGCAAAACGGTTCAATTGAACTTTCACTGCCACGTCGCGTTCCCGCTAGATGACGCTAGATAGCGATTTCGGCTGAGTGAGGAGCTTCGGCTCAGCGAGGATATTCGGCTGAGCGAGATGAGTGCCGCTGAATAAAAGCCCACCGAAGCTGGCGCCAGGGCTCTTTCCCTAGCGACTCAGTAACAAGACAAGAAGCAGAGGTTTTTTTAACACCATACCAATTCACCACACACAATACACACACTAACACACAAAATACACGTGTGCAATATAGAGTATAGTTAAAGAAAACTGCGTGTCGCGAGTAAATATTTAGGGAAAGAAATCCGTGATTGCTGGACGCAATCTTTGTTGCTGGACGCAACAAGCTCAACGCTTTTACTTGATCTCTAGTAAGCAGTTTTTCCGCAAGAAGCACACTGATCTCACTCAATACCTGTACCTTAATTGCTCAAGATCCAGTACTAATGCTGACTGGTTTTTTTCCAACATTTTCTACAACTGATAATTTTACTTTGTTACGTGTCTCGTATAAGTCGTGGTGGAACATAAACTACGTTTATTACTTGGAAACAAATCGACATACAACATTTTCTTTATGATACAAGCAATTAAAAATAGCGATAAAAATCAGGATTAGTATAATATATTTTATAACCACACACACAAATCACAATACGAAGCAAAATTAATGTAATGTCACAGCTGTGCAAAACCATCCGATAAAATGTTCCAATCCTTCCTCATTTTCTGCACCGTTGGACAAGGAATAAAACACACTCGGCCACCGAAAAAGGCATACACAACGAATTAAATAAGCTTACCACAGAGGACGATTTTGTTTCGGGATCGTACGAAGAAGCAGAATACGACACGAATTCCGGTTGTACCCGTTCGTCATCGTCAGCGGCGTCATCAATTTCCACTAAGAGTGACGCCAAAAATCCCTCCAAAATATCTTCAATTTATTGGCATTTCCTTCGCCATTATCCGTCATCTAAGTGCCACCCGGTTTGGGTCTTCGTAAGGATCGAAACCGCTTTGCGAATTGGTGCGAACGGGGACGGACAAACCACACAGTTACGGTGCTGATATTCACCAGTGTCGATCGATAGTGATTTATTTGGGCTCGCGGACATTTTTCGCATCTCCCGGACGGCTGAATTACTGCTTTCCGGCCACACCCATGCGTTGGGTCGTGACATTTTTTTTTCCTTTCTCTCTCTCTCTCTTGCAAAAAACCCCGTCACAAACACGGCGAGCGTCTTCGGTGCGATGCGTAAATGTTTGTCGTATGTACGTCGACCGAACAAAGTGGCCGAGGTTTTTGCGTGAAGTGAGGTAAGAAATGAGAGGTGGAAAAGTGGCTGACTTTTGCAAAAAAAAACGACCTACCATTGTCATCATTACGGCGCGAAGGGAAAGTATGAAAGATGGTGGATAAGGATGTTTAGGGTGAAATTGAAGAGCTGGGTAGTATAATGCGCGAATTTTCCTTCCTGATTTTCCACATCGTCTTAAGAAGCTTGGCGGTAGCAGTCAGATGAGCTTGCTTGGGTCGTCAACGCCACTGCACGATTGTGAGTCAAGATTGGCCATTCCGGCTCCTGTGTGCTGTGCTTTTCGAGCGGATTGTGGCACAACTAAATTTATGGCAACCTTTAGCCTTGTCTGAATCGAAAACCAACCCTCGCCGAGTGTGGCTGAACGAGAGCATACTAACATAACTTTGCTTTGATGCTGTCCTTATTCGGTGGTGGAAGTGGAATGGTTGAAAGAGGACAAAGAAAAATAAAACTCCCTAAATACTTCATCGTAACTTCGTGTTGAACCAACTAACCATTGCAACAGTCACTGACCAAACCCGTCAGTAATGGTGGCACAATACAGATATGGCGGTTGCCACGTGAATAACAGTAGCAGTAGTAGTAGTAGTAGTGGAAGTAGTACCCTTTTGTACCGAAAAGGATCGAAAGAAACAGTGTGCGGATACAAGTGATGGGTAAATTCTAAGCAAAAGGAAACAAAAAGAACAGCAACGAGAATCGAATAGAGTCATCCATACAACTTTTATGGACAGAAATGATAATTTACTACCCTCCAGAGGCGGTTAGTTATGATAGCTAACGAACGGTTGGCTACCTCGTTGGTTCGGTTAGGGAATGTTCCCTCCACCAAAACAACGTCAGCTGGACAACCACAACCACACAAGCACCATTCACGAAAAGGGCGCACGAACACTTTTGGTCACCCATCATACATCGTTCGGATTTGATTTACGTTTACTCCGAAGGCAGTAAAATGCAACATCCACCAACCAAAAAAAAAAGGACAAAAAGGACACTACAACACACACACACACACACATACATGATCTACATGACCGTCCTCAGAATGGTATTCCTTTTTTTTGCGGAAGCTTCGATCACAACTTTGGCTTAAAACTAGTTGACCAAAGTGTGCAGCACCGTAATGTGTCGATGTAATGCCTTCTGGGAGTCTAACTTTCACACCCACAATTCCCGGCAAATGTGGAATAACAAGGGTTACCGAGTATGATTGAGAAAAATGTACTAATTGTAAAAGTTTCACACTCACCTTCAGGGTGTTACCGTAAACAAAACTACAAACATTAACCGAAACAACCACCGAAAAAAGGGGTGAATATTTCTGGAAACGGCAAATTTCTCCATCCTGGCTACGTAACACCTGTGTGCACGAAACTATTCCCATCAATGGCCGGAAGTGGACCCGTATTCGTCATCGAGAAAGTACCAATTAGTAAATGGTTATTCTCAGTGCACCCGGGACCAACGGACAACCGTGTCGACATGTGGACGAAAAATTAGCAAACTTATTTGAAAAGTTTTTCATTATTATTTTTTTTTCTTTTTCAACGACCTCGTTGTAGTCTTTTTAATGTACTAGTATAATAAATATAATTCATAGTTTTATCAAATTAAGCACAATTGAGTTAAAAAAAAACAAAATTTAAAAGAATTTAAAAAACCAATCTATGTAAATTGATCCTGTGGTCTTTAACTTTTCTGTAAGATTTATTTTATTTAATACTAAGTTAATATTATGAAATAATTACAAAGAGTTGAATTATATTTTAGTATTGGTTAAATTTATACTTTAGAAAACCATGATCCTCAAAAATTTCAACCTAAAAAATTATGTAATTTAAAAGAAAGTTTTGATACTGTTCAAAGGCCTTACTTGTGAACGTCGCTTCTTGCTTGTAGCGACGGTATTCTTTTTTGATTCTGGGAGTCTCAGTCAGTCAGTTTGATCAGTTGTTAAATGAACCTGTACACACATTTACTTTAAATTAGATATATAGATATTTGATTATAATTTTCGGTAGGTCCGAAGTATTGATATACGCTACTCATCGTTAAAAAGTTTTAATCATTATTTATTAAAATACAAATTGGAAAATGGATAGCTGGAAACAACATGGTTCCTGATAATGAATACCTGTTATTCTGCGAATCATCATGATTAGAATTGCCGGCCATCAAAATTAGAATATTTTGTCTGCCTTTCAATACCTACCTCTGGCCTCTAGCCATAAATCTGTGAAAAGTCAAAAACTCGGTTGATTGAAAATTTCTACGATTTCACCTGTCCAAATGTTTGGCCTCCATACTCCCCAAAAACCTTAAGTTCATGGATTATATTGTAATGGGCTCAGTTGAAAAAGCCACCAATCGTACTTCCTGTAATACAAAAACCACGCTAATGGATACTAATTTAAACATTTTTAAGGCCTTTCCCAGGAAAAGAGGTAGGATCACTTTGTTAGAGGTTCCGAGGCAGTATTGAAGCTGTGATCGACTGTCAAATTTATCCCGAACACGCTGAATATTATTTATATCCCTGACATCAAGTACGGTTTCATTTATGAAATTTCGATCAAACATCCCGTTTAATTTGTTTATGGAACATTTTAAATCATCTTTGCTTATTTCACAGAATTTAATGTAAAAGCATACCAAGAGAAAGAATTGCTCTGCTAAAAATAGAAATCTTTTATCAGGAAAATGTAGTTAATACCACTCGGGGAAAACTAAAACTTAGGTCCGACAATCGGGTATTTATAATATTACTGCAATGCCCTAATAAAGTAATAATAATGTAAGTTAAATAAAAAAGTTTCATGTGCAACGTTGTGTGTTGATGTAATTTTAAATATCTATCTAAAAGTTATCATGCTTGTTAAGCGCCTTTTTTCATGCGAAATTTCCCAGCTGATAGCTTGCTCACTTGTGTTTTTTGCTCTTAATTTTGGATGGCAAATGGAATGAATTTCTTACTTGCTCTGGCGAGCAGCTGTAGCCACTATCAACAACACATCAATGTCTGGTGGAGAAAAAAAAATCATTTCCATTCAAGTCTAGACAACTACCAACCGGACCTGCCATGTTGGGGATTGGCCTTGTGAGAATCATAAAAAAGAGGTAAAACCCTTCTCTGTGGATGAGTTCTAGCGTTGCTTGCACACATATGAAACGTTTTTTTTTCTTTCTCTCAGGTGAGAAAAGTTTGTGCGCATTAACCAGCCAGAATGGGATACATTCCTGGATACGAACAATAAAAAACTCCCCGCCCTGGGTGCAAATCGTTTGCTACCGAAGCTGCTTTTCGTACGGCAGCAACAGCCACGGAAGAGTGTATTTATTTATTAAAATGCACATCACATCCGCCGGAAGCAAACCCCCCCACTGGGTGTGAAGCGAACAACGCACACAAACACATAAGCAAAGTTGCAACAAGAAAAAAAATGCTAAAAACAATAATAAAATACCATCGTGCTGTATCGAGACATGGCAGGCATCCGGCGGCAGATGGAGATGGGAAAATTGCAACAAAATAGACGGACCCGGTACATTCGCCGGTATTGCACCCACGGTTTCTCGTGTGATGACGTGATGCTGTGACAGGAAGATAGGAAGAGCAAAAAAAAGGAAGAAAAAAAAACAAGCGCATCCTCGGAAAAGTCGTACCATCCTTTGCTTGGGGATGCCTTTTTGCATTGCACGACGTTACCACGAGCAACCGCACAGTGTTCCGACACAATCTCTATTCTAACCGGCGATGACAATACATTTCCATTGGGAAGAATACACCTGCGAGCTGCTGGCAGGTAACCATGGAATGCCGGATTTTGTCTAACTTCCAGGCATAAACCCTTTGCATTCAGTCGAACGGAAGCCTAAAGAAGTTGTGCCGTAAGAGGGTGGGAGTGCTTCTACAGCTGTAATCTCTTTGTCAAATGATGACTAGAATTAAATTGCACTACAGTACGGGGTGTGAGCTGTGCTGATGCAACTTTAATGAATTTAAGGTACATACATAGGTCATTTTTGGGAAGAAAACTATACCTGATGTGATTGAAAATACAAAACGTTCGTTATGTTTAATTGCAGTAGATTCTCCGGTTTATTTACCGTCTATTTTATTTATTGAATCCTTTTTCTTCTTTTGACAAAATATCTTTAAAATGATTAGAGAGTACTTTCTGTTATTTTCTTTAAAAATTATCTAATTTCTAATGTTTAATAAAAAAGCAACGAAATAAATTAATTAAATACAAATAATTAAATGAAATAACAGGGGATTTTGTAGACAATTTCTCCAAAAAAGAAACTAGATTCTATTCCTTTCGTTAGATTTTATTTATGTCATGTGCTTTGTAGCGCATATTCCGAAAAGATCTCTCTCTGTCTCTCTCTTTCTCTTCTTGGCATAACGACCCATTAGATGTCATGCCGGCCATATCTGGCTTACTAGACTTATTTTTACCTCATAGCCGGATAGTCAGTCGTTGTTACGGAAAGACAGGGGGGCTGGGGTGTTCGGATGGGATTTGATACCCGGTCGTGTCGTGTGGAACCGGCGCTGTTTATCACAAGCACCACGGGACAGCATCGGAGTCGAATAGATATAATGATGAAAAATCAAAATCTGAAAAACTTAACCGATATTAGTATTTTTTTAAACATCGCTAATAACATCATAAATTAGAAGGGAAGATTCGGAGATAAATGTCTAAAATCTTAAACATTAATTTTCACAAAACTCTTTCTAAAATTTTATCAGATATGTTTATTCTCTTTTTTGCACCAATGAGTAAATTCAGTAGAAAAGTGCGAACTGCTTCATATAAATTCATCCTTGCTATTTTCAGCTTAAAACAGGTTTACCATTTTTTTAAGGGTAGAAGTTGAAAAAAATATTTAAACTGTGCTGTTAACTATTACATTTCTCATTTGTGCATCAATAAATGAGCTAAAATATTTTTTATACATTGTTTAGCTTCAAAACATCATACCCATTATCACAGTTGTTTTTTACGAGTTTAATAATCTAAATTGATTTTTTATCTTTAATTAAAATTTCTTTCCATACTTTCCCTTTCCGTGCAGCACACAAAGTTCCTATTGCCGTTTGCTTTGAAAACATTTTTTTTCTTTTTGACTTACAAACCCTTACAATAAAAGATTGTTTAAAAAAATACAACCATCTTTTAAATTTATGACATGAGAACCAAATTTACGCCCCAAATAAGCGTCTCAAGATGCGTATCTTTATCAGTGGAAACAAAATCAGCTTGTTAACTTACACCCACACCACCATCCTTGGCACAATGTTGAATTTTATTAACATTAATATGGCTCGTAAAAAAACTCATACACACACACACACTCGTTAACGTTTTGCAACGTAGCACACATAATGTGATAGCTAATCATCTTGTATACCTCCCGGTGTTCGGTAGAGCACAGTCTTTTAGCAAAACGTTAAGATACGGCTACGAGGCACGTACCAGAGGTAGCTGTAGGAAGATGACAGTGTTGGTAATATTTTATAACTAAATCAAATAAGATGCGAAACTTGGTTTCCCATCATTTATCTGAGCCATGGGTACAAGGGTTGGTCCCACAGGATCGGTTTAGCTTTTTTTCTCTCCTTCGTTTGAATCCACCATGCATCCACCTGTGCACTAATCGAATGTACGGTAAACGGTAATCTCGTTTGCCTTTTGCTCTACGGTCTATGTCAGAAGTGAAGGACAGCATGAGTGAAGGGTTGCTTCCGCTGTCTGCCATGCGTACGAGAATCGATTGGGTAACTTCTAGGTTTCGTTCGTTTTTTTTTTTTTCAAACCACACACGCAAACAAACACGAAGGTGCTATCTGACGCGCATTACGGGCAAATGCGTGTCCGTGCCATCTTCCGTTTGGAGCTGAGTGAATTTTGTTCCACTGTTCGCTCTCGTTTTGTACCGAAACTGACAAATCCTTGACATGCTGCCAAGCTTCTCAATTTTTGAGGATTTTTATTCGCTTCTGTGTGTTTTGTTTTCTTCCCTTGCGTGTTTTTTGGCGGTTGATACCAACAGCAGCAAATGAATGTTGGAAAGCTATGTTGCCACCGTGTAGAAATGGTGGTGGTTACAGAAAAGGTCATGATTGAACGCACCGTATAGGATAAGGGTGAAATAGGGAGATGCCCCTACCACCGTTGGAAAACTCCCAAGAGATTGAGGGACACAGGGCCACAAGGTACGGAAGGAGTAAGGAGAAGGGAGGCAACGTTGCAAGTCACATAAATTGAAATGAAAACTTTTCCGCTTTTTCTCCATTACGGAATTCGTCCCCTGGGATGCAAGGCCAACCGTTGATTAATGGTGCTATACCTCGAGTGGCCGACGAACGAACGTTGCTTCCCGGCTTTTGAACGCTTCATCGAACAATGGCCGCACAACAAAAGCGGCACAGTGTTTGTTGCGTAAAAAAAATTTAAAGCACCACATGTGCACTGATGTCCGCATTCGGTTATGGTGAGGGAAATCTTTAAAAGAAGGTAGCAAAAAAAAACTCGGATTTTGTTTGGAAGAAATTCGCCATATCGGTTTCGCGATCGCTAGAGAGCTTCAATCAAGAATTGAAGTGAGTCACAAATGGGTCCTTTCCGGAATTAAAAAATTGTTTGAAATGGTTTCACTTTTGCTTGTATTGCGGTTCCAAGTTCTTTGTTTAATGATAAGGATTCTTTATTCAGCACCAGTCTTTGCATATGAACGACAACAATGTTGCATTGCTACAAATCAATATCGGCCATTTGTAATAAAATATAGATATTCCACGAAGGAAGGATGGGTCATATGTTGCTCGTTTTTTCCAATAGTTTCCCACCATTTACAGGGTGTTTAATAAGTTCGAATACACTTTCAAAATGTGTTTAAAAAAAATAATATAGACTTTTTCAAGTCAATTCCTATGGAAGCTATAGTTTGTTGAGAACGTTTAGGGGCTGTTAGGCGGGAATACTCCCCTCGTTATAAAGAACGAGATTAAGACGTTTCTTAAAAAAATCGCACCCAGCGCACACCTAGTTCATCAGTATCTAGTCTCAGATCTTGGCAATGAGTTTCTGAAATTGGTCCATAGTGTTCACTTGATGTTCGCTCTGCTTGGCCAGCATGTGTGACCATACAAAAAAGTCCAGTGGGTTAAGATCGGGGAGCTGGCAGGCCTCAAAGACTTATCGCGAAAATCTGTCAAATTCTCTCGACACCACGCTTGGACAATATTCATCTTGTGGGCCGGTGCGGCGTCCAGTTTAAAGACGTAATGATCCTTCCCATAGAGTTCCCGAAGTGCCTGGGTCACAAGCCTGGCGTGGTCTTCATTTTTCGGCGAACTCTCTCCCTCATTACCATCAAGGATGTTGGCGTCCTTGTCGAACGCGACCGCCTGCATTTTACATGGTCCTTGACAGAGATCGTCTCCCTGTACCGACCGATGATGGTATAAATGAAATTCCGCTTCGTACCATGGGGTTTCACCCGCGCAATATGTCACTGGGTCGCACATCTCTCGCACAAAAATTTACTACGATGTCGTAGTACTCTTAAAACGAGCCTAGTAGACAAACCACAAATGATAGCAAGTTTATATTATGTCCAAGGGTTAGTGGGTAGCATACCATTACACTGAATGCTCATGGTCCAAAGCTACACAACGGTGAAAAGTTTTATTCGAACTTTCTTATTGAACACCCTGTAGAGTATCTGTTCTAGTATTTCCGATAGCCGGTGTGAGAACTTTCTATCATTTCATATGCACCTCAACACTATACTTCTTCCTTTTGTATTATTAAGATCATTTTTTTTGCTGATGTTGATCGATGTATGAAACTCAAAATAAAAAAAAAACAAAACAAAACAACATTTGCATGGCCCTTTAAACTCCGTTTCCGTCTTCTTGAGTAACCTACCTATCACAACAAATACTTTCTTTGTCAACATTGTGCCCTTCTTTGTACTCTTTTACTGACCCCACCTTTTACTTAACCAAACCATTCAACTACTGGAAGAAGTTTTTCTTTACTGCGCTTAAACTTTTCATTGCCCGGGCGTGTTTGTTGGCTGCGGTGTGACTTTTATGCCATCATGCGAGTTTCCTTCGTTTTTTCTCGCAGCATTTGTCACATTTTGTGCGAGTTGCATCCCCTTTCACAGCTCAAAACGGCAGGTCTTAAACAGCGGTTAAAAATATTCCAGCACGTTCAATGCACGACCCAGCAGCAAGACTTTCCCTTTTTTTACGTCGTTTTTGTCTTGCACAAGAACACGTACCCGATGGGCGTGTACGAATGCGTAAACCAAGCGATAGTACCACCGCACCACAGTACGCCACAGGGATGATACAAACAAAAACAATTAACAACGAAGTGTGGCACAAATGTTTGACAACTGCGTCCGTCCGCGTCCCGGCGTCCGTCCCATAGTGGCACCGTCAGTGCCCTTTGTGTGTAATTGTACGTAGTATTTGTTTGGAGCGTTCGTCCCGCCTCGCTTACGGCGAAAGGATAAAGCAACACGAGCCTTGAATGAATTGTTGCGTGGCAAGTGCCACTGAAACGATAGGCTACGGTGTGTGGCACACTCGTGTGGCAGCCAGAGCAAACTGTGTGCCTATCGCCCGTAACCACCGTCTTGTTGTGCAAGTAAATTGCAAAAGCAAAAGCAAAACATAATAAGGGGTTTTGGAGTGTGAGCTGCGTGTGTGTGTGTGTGTGTGTGTGTTGGGGACAGATAAACGGAAAAATCTTAACGAAAAGCTCACACCCTTTTGTTTGGAAAGGATATCGAGTCTCGTGTGACAAATTATATTCCTAGCAGTGTTTTTCGCTCGAGGAGAGCTTCTTGGTACAAAATCACACAAGGCCCACCGGCTTTAGGCGGGTGGTAATTTGAGCTATGTTACGTTGAACGAACAGGTGTTACGATAATGTTTGCATCAAAATACAATATTTCAATTAGTTAAAATTTGACAGAAAATGCACCTAAACATAAATAAAATTATGTTAAAGTCAACCTCCTTTTTTATTCGTTATTTTGTTGCTTCTTTTCTAATAAGGTTTATAGAGTGTTCCTGAATGTATTAATTATTTGTGCTGAGAACCTCAAAACTAATATTGGTTTTTACATTATTTTCATTACTATTATTTTTACTTTTAATGTTTCTAAGAGATAGAAATAGATCGCTTATCTATTTATTCAAATTCAATCAAATTCAAATTCGGATCAAATTATCCGACTCCCGGTTTAATCAGTAATTCGGCGTTTAATTCATAATCTTTTTCATAATCTTCCTAATTTTATTCAATATTCAACAGAATTTATGAAAAATCTTAAGTAAAATGTGTAGTTCTAATACTGTTTCTAATAACAACGACAAAAATGCACACCAACAAAGAACAACTTAATAGAAAAGAAGCTTTAAAATATACAAAATAATTAAAGCTCCATATATTCGTTTTTATTACACACCCCCCGGTGTCGGGTTTTTTTAATGAGTAATCGTGCAGAGCAGTGGATCGAATTTAATGCTTTTAGTTTTAATTACTGTTTACAGCTCTTTTAAAGACAAAACTTTTGGCTAAAAACTTTGACGCTTTAACGGTGACGGTGACTCTGTTCCCGACTGTCGATGTTATGTTTCTTTTCCCGTGCTTCATTAATTATGCATCATTCCCACTTCCCGCCGACACACTCACTCACACCGATCAGGGGAAATGTGTAGGTGTAACGAATGCAGGGTCCGGAACCTGGGGTATCAAATTGAAGAATAAAACATTATAACACCCGGGGATCTTTATAATTTGCCAAAATGTTTGTTACTGGTTCCGGTGGCGGCAGTACCACGACTTTGTGCATTATAAATAAAGTAAGCTCAGTGTTCTTTGCAACAAAAGCAGTCTTTTCTTTCAGACAAAGTTGTAAAAGTGTTGAAGTATTGGAAATTAGTAACTTTTTTGTGATTGTCCAATTATCAGTTTATTTTCCTGTTTAGAAAAAAGTCATATGAATAGTATTTCTAATAATTCAAATCAATGTCCAATATATCGCAGAGCATGGAAGATGATCCAATATTATATTTCGTAGCTATCTGTCTATTCTGTGGAATTTAGTCCGGTCAGTGAATTATTAATTTCTACAAACATGATTTATGGCCATTTCTTTTTTACTTCATTTGTTTGCACAATACCACAACAACATTCTCAGTGCACCACTAAGAAGCTCCCCGGAAATTATCGTTCCTTACACCGCGCCGGTCCGTCCTAATACCATCCCATTCACCCGACAGCTTGTGCTGTATTTGTGCTGTACTCACCATTTAAGTACAAACTCTGGGCGAAATTCGATTACAAATGATGCCCGGGTCCGTCAGTTCACGCCTCAAAGCTCCATTTAGTGTATAATTGAATTATACGCGCCCTGCCGACAAACGTTCAGCGATGGAAGCCGGACAGGCAAACCTGTGGCAGCTGTGGAACTGTGGGCAAGCAGCCAAGCTGAATGGCCATCACCCGGTCCGGTGGCCGCCAGTAAAAGTTACGCGAATTGAACCGTTGCAGGCGCTTATTTATTTTCCAAAACCATCAACCATAAGAAACCCCGCAACTACGCCTGTAACTGCACTACTCTGTGTGTATGCGTGTTTGTGTCCCATGGTGAAATTTAAGGGAAAGAAAATGGCTCCAAGATCCGCCTGGATGAATGGTAAGAACCAAGCTGCTCGGTGCTGCTGGTGCGGTGGTATTATGATTTCGCGCTTTCCAAGGAAAGAACGAGAGATACAACGTAGAATGAACCATTGCCAGGGTTTTGTACCTTGCATGCGCACTTTTTGGTCTCGTTTTAGTAAAACGCAAACGAACGTACGAAGCTTTTCGGAGGGTGGAAGAAAATGGGCAACCGTGGGATGTGGGGTACGATTGTGAGGTCTAATTAAAAATAAACGAACGGTGCAGAAATCAAACAAATTAAGAAAAATAGCCCCACAAACCGGCGCTGGTGGATTCGTTCGGTTCGTGCTGCTAACGGACAAACGGAAGTGCGTGTACTATTTATTTATGGGAATATTTTTCCGGTACCTACTACCCACACTGGTATTGCTGGGAATGGTTCAACATTTATAATGAGAAAAGCACGACCCATGGAAGGGACTTAATTTAATGAATATGATAGCAAAAACTTTCTATTAGTTACACCTTCCGTGTTATATGAGTTTCTTTACGTATGATTATTTGTTTGCTTTAGCAAAACTATATTTGCTTGATAGCAAATTGAAAACATTTCTTACCAAACTGTTATCCTTATCGCATTAGCTATATGCAATTGGATACTCATTGTAATGGTTTATGTTATTGTCAGATAATTGCCTCAACTTCACATGATAATTAAAAATTTATTAATAAAATAGAATGTTCCTATTATCCAATTTATCCACTTATCCGATCCAAGGCTAGTACGAATAATCACTGTTCCGCTGTATAACCGTAAACATTTTTCTGGTGTTCATATTTTGAGTATTTTATCAACAATTTTATGCATAATTATTTCAACACTTACTTACATAAAATTATGATAAAAAATTACAAATTAAAATTAAAAAATGGATTTAACAAGTGCTAAAATAAAAGATAATGAGTAAACATTTACACCAATTATTAGTTAAACAAACCAATAAATATACTACTACTACTACTACTATTACTACTACTACTACTATTACTACTACTACTACTACTACTACTACTACTACTACTAGTACTACTACTACTACTACTACTACTACTACTACTACTACTACTACTACTACTACTACTACTACTACTACTACTACTACTACTACTACAACTACAACTACTACAACTATTACTACTAAAAATGTTCAAAACTTTAGTTTAATTATGTGAAGAGGTTTTCGACTTTTTTTTGTTTTTATTTCGTTAAAATCGCCGTTTTTTTCAATTGCGTATAATTTCAGACGAATTTCACGTTGGTTATACGTTTGAGAAAACGGCATCACAGAAATGAGAGGTCCGTCCGACACAACTGTCATGGATGAAATATGTGAAAGTGTGCGTGAAAATATGGAACAAAAATATTGTAAAATAGTATTGACTCAATCTTTATCGTTTTGTATAACTTCATTATAAACAAAACAAAACTTGTCTAGATGTCATGTTACGAACTGCATAGTTTTCTTTCCGAAATGGGTAACAACATTTATTTCTCAAACACTTGGTGTTGATTCCAGCCGCAACAACAACAGCTTAAATTAAAGGACAAGAAATTCAACAAGAAATCATTAAAAAGGATTCAAAAGGATTCCCAAATCTAGAATCATCTTTCAAACAAAATGAACCAAAACAAAAAAAAATATCTAGAAATAAGATTGTCCGCTTCTCGCTAATCAGTTCCATTTCATTTTCATTCTTCTCACGGATGGTGCAAGCGATAACAGTGAAATTTCTCGTTTTCATTCCGCCTTGACTTTTGTTTCTAATTTATCCAACATCGTTTCGCCAAACCAATTGAAGAAGGTCCGAGCGAAAAAAAAACTGCGACGAAAAGCCACCGACCAGGAGACAATGTTAATGTGGCTAATGAGCGAACGCTGCTCTAGCGACTAGCGCTTTCCGCGTGGAAAAAGGTTTAGCTTAAACACGGTGCTGGCAGTGCTTTAATTAGATGCATGGGACGCGGAACTGTAGAGATGAGGCCTTTAGACCGATATCCATACCCCTCCGTAAACTCCTCTTCTCAAATCGTCTTGTTATGTCCGTCTTTGATGAACCCCGGCAGTGCTGCCAAAGAGTGAAAAAAAGGGATTATAATTACGAATACACCTGGTTAGGTTGTGGGTTATTTTTTTTGCTAATTTTTTTTCTGAATTTTTTCATCGTCTACCAAAGGAAGGTGGAAAAATAAGGTTTTTATGTTTGTGTCTGTTATGTGACTTTCCATCGCCGGAGAAAGCATCACGGTTAGCAAACACGGTAAACGAAAAGGTGTTTTCCACGCTCGAAGAAACAGATTATCGCCTACGATTGTGGTGAAACGATTCTATATTTACTCCTGGGCTCGTTAAAGATAGCTTTTTGTGTTTTGATTTGTGGCACCTTATCATATTTATGCGGGATGTGTTATTTAAAGCTATTTCCTTTGAATGTTTAAAATTATATTAAATCAATCATGTTTCATTAAGTTTTGAAGAACAATTTGAAATACAATTCATTAAAATAAATATTAAAAATCAATCAAAGTCTTGATTCTAAATTTTATGAACAATCTTTCTCTATAAAAAAAAAAACGCTTATAAAAATAAATCATCTTACAATTTACACTCATAGACGCATGCGATGTTTGCGAAATTTTATCCATTCGTATCGTTTTCGATCCATTCCCTTGTGGGGCTGGGATTGATTAAATTCCAACACCAAACCAACACCATTCCAGGAAAAGTCCTTCGTCTTTCAGCACAACAAAACCGATCAAGAGTGGTTTCGCTAATTCAAAGGAATGCTATAGCTGTCAAAACAGTGAACCACAACGAACTTCAATCCCCCCCAGATTCCACCAGATTCGATTTGTATCGAACTGCACTTAATCAATCTGCCTCTGTCTCTCTCTCTCTCTCTCCCATTGCTCTCATTCCTTTCTAAACAAACTAAGCGCCATGTTGTTTTTATTGGATTTTTGGCTTACTTCTCAGTTGTTGTTGGCCGTGTTTCATGATGATGATGATGAGGATTCTAACGCTTCCTGCTCGGCGTGTCCTGCACAAACACATTCGGGTGACGGCGTTGCCCCTCGGGGCAGACAACCGAAAGACGATGATGACTGATAGTTTTTCTATTCAATTATGTCCAAATGAAGCTGTCTCGTTAGCCACACGATAGCCACAGACACCGAAACGGATGGTGCGCGTGGAAGGAAGAGTCTTTTTGTGTGTGTGTGGGAAGAAACTGTGGCTATGTTGCGGTTGCTCCAGGAACTTCATGGCACGCATCGTGCACGCAGAAATCAGACTCATCCGATGGTGGGATTTTTCGGAAAGATAAGATACATCAATCCACCGAAACGATTGAGTTACAAATTAAGAGTGTGGAAGATGGAAGAAAATCTATCATTCGCCAAGCGGGCAAAATCTTCTCCCAATCGCCCCGAAAATGAAGGTTTACACTCAGCGAGTAGTTGAGTGATGGATGATGATGATGATGATGATGATGATGCTGAAGGTGGGTGTGTAATTTGACTAGCGGAGGCCTGAAACTCAACGCTATTGCAAACGCTGATGACATTGATTGCGTTAATTTCCGGTCAGTTTGATGGTGCCGTCGGCGATTGAAAAAAACGGAAAACTATGCACGTTTAATGATCGATTTAATAGATCTTAAAGGGATCGATACGTTTCACAAGCCGTTCGAGTGGAATTATTAATTTGAAAAACATATAACTAGCTACTGAAGATCCTTTGTAAGAGAAATTAAAGGGTTTTCCGGTGACAAAATTTAAATCATTTTTGGATATAACTCAATTTCTGCCACTACTACTCCTTCTTTTGGCTTAACGACCTTGGATTTCTAGCTTACTAGACTTATTTTACCAAGTAACTAGATAATCAGGGCTAGACTACTACTACTCAACTTGAAAAGCATTCAGAAAAGATTCCAACCCTACCAATACATCTTAAAAACTTCAACTAACCTACAAAACATTGAAATAGAGTTTGGAAAACCTTGAAGATGAATTGGTAAAGTATATTGGGTGAATCTGATTCAGATTCCCGAATCTTTGAACTGAATAAATGATCCTGAATTTCTATTTTGAAGATGTATGAATTCTTATCACGAAGTATGAATATCACGCAGGCTTCGGCAGGACTTGAGGAGATAGTGCCACAAAGGGAGATTTTTTTTTACATGCAGAACTCCTGGACGTTGGATTGCTGGATTGCTAAAGAAAGAAGTGGTTACAAAAACTTAAAAAACAAAATTCAGTTCAATCGGTCGTATCAATTGAATGAAGTACCTGGAATATATTTTCTTCTATTGTGGAACATCAAGATTTATTGGATGAACACTTTTGGCTATATCTGAGTTTATTTACTTATAGCAACATACTCGAAAGTTCTTGGATGATTTCATCTACATGAAAATAACAATTCTTTTGATGCAAAACATATATAAAAAGAGTTATATCATAATTCCTTAGTCCTTTTCTGGAATCCTACTTGAAATAGAACCTGTGCTGGTAAATGTGGAATTCTTCAACTTTCTAAAGCTTTTGCAAAGCGAAATCAATTATGTGTTATGTTTGCTCACTTCACACATTTACAGTCCATCGAATTATTTAAAATTAGAACTCTAAAACCCTGTAACGTTCCATGGAAGCTCATTAGTGTACTACTAGCAAAGCACTTCTAGTTGCAGAATGCTGTTGGGTTCGTTTCATCCAAAAATGTGCATCTTTTTTCCATCAAGAAGAACCCTTACACAGCTTCAGTTTTCAGAATCGGGAGATGTTCGTTTTAAGCTCATTTCACTGTTCCTCAACACAATGCATTTTTCTTCTCCTTCCAGCACTACCGTGGTTCGCTCAAGTCGCTCAACACCGGCATCGTCACGCTGCTCAACTATGGCAAACACGTCCCACCGGCCGTATCCCACGTAACGCTGGCACACGAAATCGGACACAACTTTGGCTCACCGGTAAGTAAACGGATCGTTCACTCCATCCATCTACCAAATGAACCTTCACCTTCAAAAATACGGAGGGAGATGATTGCTGCACGAAAAGCCAAAAAGCACTGATTCCTTGAAAGTCGCTTTCGGGATTTTTTTTGTTTTCTTCGGCGGCAAACGATCATTAAAACATCAAAGAGAGAAAACGGTGAAAAGCTTGACGCACAACAATATGCGCCGGACCGGATAAAATGGGCCCGCTCGAAGCAAAATCAGACCGGAAAGGTCGCCAGGTTCCGTTTTCTTAAAGGATTAAGTTCAAGTAACGAATTCCGGGCAAGAGTGTGTACCGATATAACGATCTTTGTTCGAAGGTATCGCCCGCTTTGGCTCGTTATTTGAGGAATATCTTTCCTACCTGGTGATGAGTTTATTCTCTTTCACCTGTTTTCCTAACGTTTCTTTTTTTTTTTGTTTTCGTTTAATCTCTATAATCACTGATCACCGGTGTCTGACAATCCGTAGTCGTAGAAAATGCTAACTAATTCCTCAAAAGCCGAACCCTGACTGTCTGCAGCATGGGCAGCAAATCCTTTTTCTTCTCAGCTCAGGTGGAACTTTCCGTTGGACTTGATCACCCTTATCCGCTTTCCCAATGGTTCACAAACACAATTGGCATCGCGTTCATATTGCTAATTGAACGGAGCATTTTAATTCGATCCCATTCAATTAAACATCTCCTAGCATGCGATTCGCACACTGCTGCTGTGTCTGTTCCTGGTGGAAATTAATTTTATTTTTGCAGACCCTCTTGCATCACTCGAGCGTTGAGGTAATCTTGGTCTTTCACTCTGCCCGCAGGGCAATGTGGAAAAGCGCAACGGTTTTGATTGCATTTCTTTAGTCCGCGATTTCTCCTCTTCGTTCGTTCGTTCGTTCGTTCCGGCGAGTAAAGTTCGGTTGACCGTGGCCGTGTTATCTATCCTTTCCTTATTTTCACACCGTGTTGTCGCCAGCTTTGATATCTTACCAAGTGTTTATCTGTGCGTTTTTCTATGGCTCTTTCTATATTCGGCTTAGCTGCTTGGTATATTTTATTCAATTTGCTCACTCACTTCACGTCCTCGCATCGATTGCGATGCAGCAGCTAAGATGCTGACAAAATAAATAAATAAAATAGAAATAAAATCCAAAAATACGAGCCGGTAAGCAGGCGAACCTGCCGGTACCGGTGACAGCGGCAACGACCATCGATAGTTGCGGAACAGCGGGCGTCCAATAGCACCTCGATTGGCAACCAGCTGGGACCTGGAAATCCATTGTGTGTCTGTGTGTGTTTGTTTTTTTTCTCTCTCTTTATTCTCAACTTTTTTCCATCTTTAGTTGCTTCGTCACCGAAAATCGACGATGGCAACTCACTCAACCGGACAGGGATTGAATTGGTTCGAAGCGGTAAAAGAAGCGACAGAAAAGATGTCGCTTCAGCTTCTGTCCTGCCCTTCCTTCTATCGTTGATCCTTCCTTGTCAAGATTGTGAAAATATCGTTCGTTCGTTTGTGTTATTTGTGTTATTGTTATTTGTGTTATTTGTGTATCAGGGTTTGTTTTTTGTTTGTATTATATCAACATTTTGGTGAATTTCTTAATAATTGGTGAACACAATTGGTCTCAGTTCTTCAGATAGTTTTTTGCTTTATGATTAGGTTTGTTTAAAGGATTTTTTTACGAATAAAAAGCAAAACGCTCTGAAGATATTGAAAAACGTTAAGTAAATATTGTTCAACATTCTTAAAGATAAAACAGTTTACAACTTTCCTCAAGCTCTCTCTCTCTCTCCCTTAATATAGTGTTTCTATAACACTTCTTCCATTCTGCAGTGCCAATGTCAACAGCTTAAAGAAATCGAACCAAGTACCAATTGCTGCACATGGTCAAATCCTTCGATAAAAGATAATACTTCACACCGAGATCTGGCACGGCGCAGCAAATATTCGTCGTCGTACGGTCCAGGATCTTTGTCACCGTTGGTCGCAAATTGATTTCGCCCCCTTCATCTAACCGAGAAACGGTAATCGGACATCGTCATGTCTGCTGCTCGTCCGAAAAACCGTACCAAGCGTGGCCCCTTGCTTGTACCGTGAAACCATCCCTACGAAATGCATTTATTGGAAGATTTCCTTTCTTCTTTTGGGCTTCCAAGAATACGTAGACGCTTCCCATGACAAGAGTTGTGCGTTGATTGCGATGATGAAACGTTCGGTTGCGCTTCCGTGTTTTTTTTTTTTGAGGGGGCACGTTTTTGACTGTTCGTTCCTCCATACCCGGAACCGGACACCGTTTCGAAGACCGTTCGAGCACGAAGTAAATTTATTGACACGGAAATAATGGGCCTAATCCAAGTGTAATCAAGATTTGGTTCGCCCAAAAACTTTTCCCGATGCTTTCCGCAAACTCCCTTCGGTTCCATTCCTTTCCCTTTGGTGTTTGGAGTATCTTTCCAAAACATTTTAACTCCTTTCCAAATGGAACAAACAAATAAAAAAAAACCTTTCATCGCAAAAAAGAGGGTCTATTGTATCTTTTCCCTTTTACTTTATCAAAATGAAATTTACAACACAAAATACGGAAAATGTTTACGTGTGTGTGTGTGTGTTTTTACTTTATTGAGATGGAAATGATTGAAAAGGAGCAAAAACTTTTCACTCATTCCGAGGCGTTCTTAATTTTATTCGAACTCTTCATTCAAATTTTGCCCATTCACATTGCTGCACGAGTGCATCCATGCGGAACCGGTTTCAGCTGGCCGCACGTGTGTTTCGGACTGAAATGGTACCACAAAAAGCTTCATGGAAAAAAAACGCTAAAATACGATTCATAAACCATGCTCGCTGGTTAACAGTGGTCCGTTGATAATTTCTTTCACGTGCTGGTGATGGATGCCGGAGACCCTTTTCCCAGTCCAGACATTTCCATTTTGGTAGTTGAGTTTTACTTTATTTTCATAATAGTTAGAAGAAAATTGTAGCTGCATTTAACCGACCAAAAAGCGATGGAATGGAATTTTTAATATTCACATACACGAAACGAATGCACATCCGGCCGTCCCAGTGCCGGTGGTCCGTTTCCGTGGTGAGTGCCAAATGGGGACCCAAAATATAGAGTGCAAAACCGGTGATATATTTGAATTTGAAGCGAATATGACGGAAACGATGCAGTGGAACGCACCATGGGACGGTTCAGAATAAAGAAGCGGACATGTCATTTATCTTGTGTAATATCTTTGAATTTATTTTGTTTCGATAAAACGCATCTTATATAACTTCTAAAGAACTAAAGGACTTCTATAGAAAGCCATTGTACGCTATATAAATAGGCTGTTTATTATACGATTACTTAAATAGAATTATATTGACTTTGCTATTGCTATATTCCTGTACAAAAATTAAATTTCAGTCTTTTCAACTGTTTTAATCTTGAATTAAAACTAATATGGTGTTGTTGAAGGTGTTGGAAATTATTTTCTATACATTATATTGCCCGAAGCAATGAATATGTCATGGATTTTCGATTTTTTAGGTTTACGTACTTATCCGGACTATAACCGCTTCGATGTCGATGTCTGTGCAAGTCCTTAAAGGTTGAAATCAATTACCTCGTCCTTCCTTGCACCAACTCCATGATTCCATCTCAAATTGGACTTACCACTCCTCTTCTGTCCATGTGGGAACGACCTAAAAATATTTTACGGATTTGGTCGTTCGGTGTTATTGTAATGACATGACCAGCGTGGCATGTCTGATTCCCTGTACGATAGTAATTTCATCGTAAAGACCATAGGTCGAAGACCACTGTTCTATTTTTTTTATAAAAGTGTTTATTAAAAAAATCTTATAAACTAGTTTTTACAATGTATCGAAAACATGAAGGGATAACGTACAGGGCTTACAAAAAAAAATTTAAGGATTGTTATATCAATCACAGCATTGTTGTTTCCAACAATGTGGATGACACAGTTTGCAAATAAACGTAAGATGATAGTCCTCTTGCTTGAACTAATGTTACTTAGGATAGGTAACAGGAGGGAAAGGAAGTTTAGGGAATTGTCCGGAACGATGACTAATAGGTATCCGCTATATATGAATTCCGTAATGCCATATGCTACTCATTTGTTATATTTCGGCTAAAATTTGTTCCATTAATAATTAAAATAAATTTAAAAAAAATTTGTTCCATTAATTAATATTGTATTCCAAATACAATTTGGGAAAATTTTAATAACTAAATATGTTATCATTACCCATCTCTAGTGAAGAAATTTTCGCTTTCCATCTTTTCTCATTTAAGCCACTTGCCGCTAATTCATTCTGCAATATATTGAGATGAGACTTTTGGATTTTTTGCAGTTAATTATTTCATTATTGAACGAAAGTTTCATTTTTTTCCTCCCAAAATGTCCACTCTCTGTTACAACGTGCACCGGTATATGGCCAAGCACCAGGAATATATTCTGTTGTTTGCTGTCCTTTGCCGGGTCGTTGAAATAGCGAGATGCGATGAATGAAATTGCAACCAGGCGTTAGTGGTAGCAAACGAAACGGAAATGGAACTCAAGAAATGAAAATCCCCATCCGTCCACCACCGTGGAGTGTGGAGTAAAACAAGAAGCGATGAAGAATGTTGTGGTAGTGAGAAAATGAAATGTACATCGTAAGTGGTGGTACTTCATGCATTTTCCACACACACACACATCCATCCACACACACCTATCCACCCACATATATTCAGCCTTTTTATTTTCTCCATTTAGTTGGTGTGGAGCAAAATTGCTCTCGGCTTTTCGGTCGCGCGCACACACAGAGAACAAAAAAAAAATAGAAAATTCCCTTCAAAAAACCACACGTAGAAAATGTGGCGGTTTCGAAGCTTTCCCCTAGCAAAGAAACACATAAAATTTCCTGACGTAGCACGGATTCTGTTGCCACGAAGAGTCACCCAATCAGAATGGGACAAAGAATGGAACGTAACTGCATACTCGTATTGTAGTATGTGGCACGCCGTGACCTCTCGTTCGCTGTCCCTTTATAAGGGTCGACTTCCAGTTGTTCCGTCCCTTTACGGGTACGTGTGCAGCAAACCATAAGGACAGCAATGGGTGAAAACCATGCTACGAACAGACACTCCGCTGGTAGGAAAAGTGGGATCGAGCGCAGGGTGCGAAACGGAAACATAAAAATGACGAAAAATCGTAGCTGACACTTGAAACAAACGAGGACTTGTTCTGTCACGACCTAGATGTGACATGCGTTTTAGTGTTGCTTCTGTATGCTGGTTTTTCCTCCGTCTCCTTCTCCTTACTCCCCTTCACTGTCCTATCTCTTTTCCTTCTTTCACGCTTCTTTGTTCCAATTGTCCGGAAATGGAATAGAAAGTAAAGAAGGGCCAAAAGCCGCACCTGTCGGAATGTGTTTCTGTGTCAAAGCGTTCGCGCCACCATATGCACACACACACACCGTTGCCTCTATCTTAAGTGTATGTGCGATGGAGAAGAAATTAGGATCCGGTCGGTATGGGAAGGGTTACCGGTTGATCCGGGTAGATTCGTAGTATGGCGTATGGGTCACAAAACCTGTTGTCAGGACATCTGTCAGAGCACGTTTGTGATGATGTGACACCACCCAGTGTTTGACCCACTTCCTCGTTTGCCGACCTCGTTTCCCGCAAGGACACAACACAGTATCGCATCGGTATTTAATGAGCGACTTTTCGTTGTCGCCGTGTTTCCATTTTGTGTCAACAAATTTTTTCTATTTGCACGATGATGAGGACGATGTTGCACCATTGGTCCTTTTTTTACTATTTTGCACTAACGCGTGTATCTTTGCAATTTGTTTTTATTGAAAGAGGTTCAATTTTGAAAATTTAAAATGTTAACATATGTTACTGCATACATATGTGAGAATTTTTCCATGCTGTTTTTTTAATGTATTTATCTAAATGCAAGATATTTCCAAATAAAAAAAGATAAACTTTATGATTCATCTGAAGGAAAGCAGGTTTACCAATTTGTTGTAGTATTTATATCAGCAAAAACGCTTGTTTTGTGTATGAAACATCATCACGATGTTTCCAAGTTTTCCAACTTTCCACTTTCAGATATTGACAAAATCCGATCAAACGCTTATGATACTGCAAAACGAACATTCAGTAATTATACCGAATAACAGGCCAAAGCTTACATTTTGCACAAAACTTATAATTTATCCAAATGTCGCAAATGTTAAAGTTTACACAAAATATAAAAATAATGTCTTATGGAGACACCTGGTACCTGATGTTAAAATTAACGAAAAATTGTATTCTTTTACTCGACTTTTCTTGTATAAAGACATAATTTCAAACTTTTATTTCAGTTAAAAAAGCATTTGTCAAAATCTGTTGAATATACTTACCATAACTTTAAAAATAATGACTTATGGAGACGCCTGGTACCTGAAGTTAAAAATAAAAACAAATTGCGTTCTCTTAAGCAACTTTTAATACTGCCAAAATTCGCATTTGTTAAAGTTCACAGATTTTTTTCTTCTTATGAACGGTCAGGACGCGTCAGACTTATTTTACCACTTATTCTACCGAAAATATAACTTTAAAAATATCTCATGGAGGCGCCTGGTACTTTAAAAATATCGCCCTCTCTTACTCTTTATGTAAAGACATGAATTCAAATTAAAAAAAAAAAATAAATTTTTTTAATATACGTAATTTTTATATTTTTTTGGCTACAAACCAATCAAATAAAAACTAAAAAAAATGTTAAAATGTTTTATGAATAAGAGAAGTAATTAATAACGGTCCCAGAACAAAAAGCAACAAATCTAAACTAGGTAAATAATTTTTTTAAATCTAACTATAAACTATAAACATTTTATTTAAATTTTAACAAAACGAATCAAATCAAAGGCAAATAAAAAGCAAAACGCGTGTCACTAAACAATAAACCCGAATAATAAACACAACGCTTTTGTACGTCTCGTCGTACGATACCACAAAACATAATGCAACAATCCTTTTCCATCTATTCATATTGCAATTTCACATGATGAATAAGCGGTTGTAATTGTAATACGATACACCTTATTCGCAAGCGAGCGAAGAAGTGACTTCCGACATTGTCCCGTGTAATAATGTTCGCGTTGCTTCACGATCATGATGAAATGAAGTAAATTGCTACCGACGTGGAAAGCAGTCCCTTCTTCACTTGACTTTCCCTAGCATTCCCGAAAGGAAGCAGCATCGTTTGTGCTTATTACTGTGTGTGTGTGACTTTGTGTGTCTGTAGCATTATGAAGACCTGAAGAGCGCAAACGAAAGGCACTTGAAATGACGAACAATGACGACCCACGTCAGACGTAAACAAACATGCAAAAGGAAGAGAAAAAAGCACACACACACACTAATGAAATCCGATTTTCATATACAACCTCTTCAGTGTAGCTGCATGGATACAGCATGCTCCAAAGCATCGGGAGAAGACATATTGCAAGCGCTTCTCCAGTTTGTGTCAGTGCTCAATCTGCAACACTGGGGAATAATTGATAGAATAATAATTCCTGCGATATTCAAAATCTCAACCCCATCCCACCCACCCGGACACAATTCTTAATCCTGGTTGAGATTCATAAAAAAAAACAAATCACATAAAGGATACCTTCAAAATACTGTATAATAAATAACAGGTACCGACTCTTTACGAGTGGCACCGGGGGAAGCTGTAAGCATCCGCCCCGAGGGGTGATTTTTCCTTTGCCTTTGCTTTTCCTTTTCACGCTCCTAGCGCGTCACAATTGTATCGTTTGCTATGGCCATCCCTTATTTGTGATCCGTCTTGTGGGGGGGATTTTCCCTGTTTTGAGCTAAGAGGGCTAGAGCTCTTTCCCCCCCACATGAACGTGATTCAATCCACGACCATGCAAAGGAGGAGTGAAAATAAATACGGGAAAGAAAATTTATTAGTCACAATTAATCGTTTGCCGGGTGAGGCACCGTGTTGGCCGTCCAAGGAAGCTAACCGGGTTGGACGGTCATTAGTGAAAGCTGAAAAGTTTACTGGAAAAGATAAACATGAGCACGAAACGAGATCTTACTCCCAAGGCAGTTTGTAAGGCAGTGGTGTTTGGGTAGTGGATGGCAAGACAACTGACAGCATTGCCAAACAATACACTCTTGTTTGTCGAGTTTGACTAGCTGGCGCATGGATGGGCAAATAGTGGTGGGTGGGCAAAATGTAAGAAAAGACGAGAAAAACAAACCAACCAACCAGACAAGTAGAGCGCCATTTGCGATGGAAGAAACGATGCAATGGCAACCTCATCTTCACAAATTGCAACTGGTGTAGCTGTTCTCGTGATTCTGGTTTTTTTTTCTCGTGGGAGGAACTCAAACAAGTGTTACTCATTTATAAGACATACCCGCTAGAATTGGCTCTGCATTGCTCGATTTCCCTTGCAGTTTTGCTGCAATGCGCTGGGAAGGAAAAGGTTCTGTGAAGGCGGGACGCACCAAAAAAAAAAACACTTTCCATCGCTCTGTCTCTACAGCTTGTACTGTACTGCGAAGACATGATCGTGTACCGTGCTTCCTTAAGCGTAAGGGATAATATGCGAGCTGACGTGTAGTGATTAGCTTTGGGAGGAGTTTATTTTTCAACCAGTTGTCTTGGCACTTGCTATTGCTAAAGTCGTTTGTTGAATTGTCTGAACATACGCCTCACAGAAACAACGATGGGAATGAGGTGCTACACGTTTCTTTAGAGCAGTTTGCTAATGAAGTTTTGTGAGTAATAATCCAAACATTGCTCACGAATCTTGTTAGACGTTATGTGAAAGTTGATCAGTTTTCTTGTTCAGTTCCTAATTTATTACGTACAGTTTGTGAGTTGTTGTGTTAATATTTACTTAATTTATTAAACAATATTAAGGAATGAAAAAGTGATTCTTTTAATTAATGTGAAATTATTCAAAAATATTGTTTTTGTTGGTAATTTAAATAATATTGTATAGTGTATACAGTCGTGGTCCTTTAATTATAGAACATTTTTGCAGAAAAGTCCATACATTTTCATAAAGTTTAATAAAAAGATCGCTATATTTTAATCTGCATTGTATTTTAATAAAGATTTTTTTTGTTAAATGTACTTTGTTACTAAGAACTATATTGAGTTGGTTGATTACTTGCTTCACAATTTATGCTAGTTCAGAAATTATTTGGTCTTTAGGAAAAACTTTCATCCCCAAAGAGATTATGAGGTGGTTTATGACATTTTGACTGACAATACAATGTTTCCTTTCGAGCAATACGGCCAGGCCGTTCTTTATGAATAAAAAAAAACAATGTTTCCTTTCGATAAAGAATTATTTCAACAAATGATGAATCTTAATTTTTCTTATTTATTTAAATAACTGTTTTACAAAAGGAAAAATTTCATACACAGTTAACAATGAGCTGTAAATCCATGTAATTATATTCATATATTACATTATCTAAATTGTTCTACGATTATTTTTCGTGGATTTTATTTAGGTTCAATTTAACGAATAAATCTAACGATAGATCAACATGATAATAACATTTTGATATGCTGAAGAAATACTTTCTATTGTTCTGATAATTTTAATAAGATCATTTCCACACAAAAGAAATTAATTTAAAAAAAAGATCTATTAACTTTCAGATCTTCAAAATAAGCATTATGGAGAATTTGTAGGAAGTTTTCTAGGGCGAATAGGAATGGGAGATTAAAGAAACAAAAACTAAACTAATTTAACGCAATCAGTGGGTATTCTACGAAAAATTTATTTACACTGAGTCATTCGATTCGTTCGCCTGTGTTGAGTTAAAAATTATTTCCGAGAAGAGCTTAGGTGTTCACATTCACACAGGGATTGCCAAACGAGTTTTCTATTTTCTACGAAAAATTTTATTATTATTAAATTAGTTCCATGGTAGTAAACACACAACTGTGATACATAAATTTTGTCCAAATGTAATTAGAATCGACTCTATTCAAGAGAAAAATGCGACCAACCTCGTCTGTCACCATGAATATGTGAAGGAACAAGCAAAGATCCGTTAACATTGATGGTCGCACTAATGTTTGTGTTAAAAAAGAGAAATATTTTTTGGAACGATGATAAGCAAAACGAAAAAAAACCGTTCCATAGTCGCCTTTTCATCAAATCATCATTGAGTATATTGGCTTCTTCAAACTTGTCCAGAATATCTCGATTGAATGGTGTTGTTTGCAAGTTGAGTGGATTGGCATGCTTGGGCACCACTATCCGTTCTGTTTTTCAAAACCGCTGGCTTGCATGGACGGTGTTCTGTCTCGACTGTATTTTTATTCGTCGACGCTCTATTATAGACTGACTCTACGCACTACTTACATACTATTTTACACTATTTCTACTATTTCTTACAAGGATTACTCTGAAATCAACAGTCATTTAGCAATGGAGGATGAAACACTCTATGTTGATGATAGAGTTATCATTCCTAGTGCTCTTAAACTAAAATTTGTAGTACTTTATCTAGTCACGAAGGAATAATACAAATAAAGATGAAGACAAGAAAGTTAGTCTGGTAGAAACACATGGATAAAAGTATAGTTAGCTACGTTTAAGGCTGTGAAGTATGTCAAGTAACAATACTTGTTCTTCAGGAGTATGTGAAATCAAAATGGCCAGAGTATTGTTGTCCGTTTCAGGGAGTTTATTCAGATTTATTTCATTTTGATAATCATAATTTTTAGATTATAATTGATAGCTTTTCATAGTTTATTGATGTGCGAATATTGAAAAAAGTGGGTTGAAAAAAATCAACATAGTAGAAGATGTAGAGTCCTTTTTTGCATATTTTGGAAGTGCAAACAATTTGTCTATGTTTCTAGAGTCTAGAATCACTCAGTACGAAAGTGAGTAAGACGCCTCCACACACAGGAGTAAGAACGGTCAAAAAAATATTTAGTAGATCAAAGACTTAAAGCCTTGCCTTTGCAGAGGAAGATTCATTTGAAGATTCATAAGTTCTTGATGAACTACAGACGCTACGACAAGTGGATATAAATGTTACCAAATATTTCTTGACAGTTTGGTCGGTCACATCGACCTTATCGGCCTAACGCACGTTACCCTTGAGAGAGAAGTCGCATATAACGGTCAAATACTCAGGACCAAGCTGCCAAACGATAGATTCTCCTTACTCTAGAAATGCCAGAATGTTGTAAATGTCTTTCACGCCTGTAGATGTCTTTCACGCCTATAGATGCCTATTGTGGCCATAGCGCCCATAAACAAATTGCTAGACCTGTAAAATTGTTAAGGCTATTAGTGTACATTGAATACTGATAGCTTGGCCGACAATCAGGTGCCAGAGTAATCGTGTAAAATATCAGACCGTTTTGACGTTATTGTCCATTTACAACAGATTAAACTAGCTAGTGGCTTTATTTGATTGACTGCCACGATGTAAAATATATTACATAATTTAAAAAAAAATAAACAAAAAAACAATATTGTTGCTTTTTTGCTCTATTTACACAAACAAAATTAATTTTAAAAAATTAAACCGAAACATTTCGAATGTCAGTTGTGAAATGTTAAAAAAGCAGACTAAAAATAGTAAAAAAAATATTTAAAAAGACTTACAGTATAATATATTGAAAAATGATAAACTTATTGAATTCAAATGAAAATAATTTTTCTAATAAAAATACAAAGCCGTTATAAGCTTTAAAAAAAGGATTATTGTTTGTGAGTAACAACTCTTTCTAGAATAGGTAAATTATAATCCTTTAGTCGTACTGTTCGCACCAGCCTTTACCATAAATAAATCCCTCCCATACGTGGTCAACAATAGCTACCAAGAAAAGGTGACTCCCCTTTCGTAATGTTCCATTTCTTCTAGAAAGGCAGTAGAAATTAACCACGATTTAATAAACCAATTTCTAATTCAATTTCCACCAGCGCCAACAACGGGAACGGTTCATGGAGCCAATCACAATTATAAATGCATTCCGGTGCACTGGAAATGCAACGCAAACCATACCCCCTATGTGTGTGGGTATGTGGCGCCATGTGGTTCTAAGGGGCCATGCCAAGCCTCGGAGCCTCCTGCCACATAATTGTGGTTGATTAATTTCCTTCTGCGCTCTTCCTCGTAATTGCCGCCATTAGAGCGAAATTGCCATATTTCATCGAGTTGGGAGGCGGGTGTGGGAATTTAAGTTGAGGTTCTGTTCCTGTTTTTTTTACATCACCATTTCATTTATGCCTATGTTTCCGCTTTTCTTTCCGCCACTGTTCAACAGCACGATCCGGAACAGTGTACACCCGGCGGTGAGGACGGTAACTTCATCATGTTTGCACGCGCGACGTCCGGCGACAAGCGCAACAACAATCGCTTCAGTCCATGCTCGCTGAAAGCCATCGAACCGGTGCTGAATGCGAAGGCACGCAGTGCCAAAGGCTGCTTTACCGGTAAGTGTTGCGTAAAGCCTGAAGATGGGTAAAACTGTCTCGTTCCCATTGGTAATGATCTATTGGTGTTTTTTTTGGGTTTTTCCATTTCATGCCACAAAACAACGATCGTCGCAACAGAACCACAGGAAGCAATCTGCGGCAATGGGGTGGTCGAGCCGGGTGAACAGTGTGACTGTGGTTGGGAGGAGGACTGTAAAGATTCCTGCTGCTATCCGATGTCACGCCATCCTCGCTTCGATCAGAAACCATGCACACTAACACCAAAGTAAGTCGTGTCGTGTTGTGCGGCGTACCGTCACAACCAGGCAAGATATCATTCTGTGTATGACAAGCGACTAATTCACACTCGTTTCCCCCATTCCCAGGGCGCAATGCAGTCCGTCACAGGGACCGTGCTGTACGCTCGAGTGTACGCTCAAGCTCGGTGACAAATGTCGCGACGATAATGGATGCCGTGATCCGGCTTACTGTGACGGCCAGATGCCCGTTTGTCCACCGTCCATCAACAAACCGAACAAGACGATCTGCAACAAGGAGTACGTTTGCTACATGGGCGAATGTACCGGTTCCATCTGTTTGGCGTACGGGCTGGAAAGCTGCCAGTGTGCGGTAGGACCGACCGATCCCGCTATCAAGGCGTGCGAACTGTGCTGCAAGCAGCCGGGCGAGGACAAACCGTGCCTGAGCTCGTTCGATTGGAACGAACCACCGTACGATGTGCCGGATATGTACGCGAAACCAGGCACACCCTGTAACGATTACAACGGGTACTGTGATGTGGCACAAAAGTGTCGCGAAGTGGACCCATCCGGACCGTTGGCAACGTTGCGAAAGTTGCTGCTTTCGGAGGAGAGTATTGCCAGCTTCAAGAAATGGATTCTCAGCAATTGGTACACCGTCGCGTTGATCGTGACCGCTGTACTGGTTCTTCTGGTAAGTGTTGTTGTTTTGGACCGTTAAGGTGTTTTTGGAATATTGTGTTTTTTTTAAAAAGGAGCAACATTTTTATAACATATTCTTCAATTTCGATTGTGTTCGTGAAAAACAGAAAGTTCGTCGAAACGTGCGCCACTGGAAGGACATTCCGCTGGATATTGAGCAATATTGTGAGAACAGAGTAGTTTTGGTTTTGTTGCGCGTTGTCACCATATCTCCACTGTTGAACATGTCCGCTTCCTTTCTCGCTCACATAGGCCGTTGGGACTGATTATTGCTAACTTTGTAATGGAAAACAAACAAACGCTCGAAATATTCTTTTATGTTTGCAAGGTTTTAAAGTTGAAGCTGTAAAACTGAGGTCATTTCTCGATTGTTTTCAAGTTGAAGTGGAATATTTGGAGATGAATGTAGAATTTCGTAGCTGTTCTGGAGCTTAAGGTTTTTGAAGTTTAAGGTGGCAAATTTTCAGCAATCTCTGGGTTCTTTTCAAGTTCTCGAATATCAGGAATTCTCTCAATTTCAGGAACTCTTCCAAACACTGACAACAAATTTGTTCAAAGAATTCTCGACAGATACACTGCAAGTGTTTCATATGTGTATATTGAGATAAGTTCCAGAAATTGAAAAAGGTCTCCAGATTTCTTTCGGCAGATTGAAGTTCAACTTGGAAAGCGTCCCACAATAATTCCGAGTTTGCCACTTTTCCTTTCAATTTTGTAAAAGCAATTCTATTCAAGGCATTCTGATATGATGGTGTTCTCCATCAACAGAACGCTTTGTGCAGGTACATATAGCTTAACTTTGTAAAAGATCCAGAAATTCAGTAGGAATTCTCATCTTCCATTCGAATGTTCCAGTTCATCTTGACTATAATTCACCAATGGCTTTAGTTTTCTCGCTCGAGTTTATAAACCTTGTAATAGTTCCTCTCCATGTGCCTCTGCTTCCACTAATCACTCCTTCATCTCATTTCTACAGGTTCTGAGCGCGAAGTTACTGGGCAAGCGTACCAATCTAAAGCTGAAAACGGTCACCATCATACACAGCGCCACGACGGAAACGGTACGGCTACCGGAGGACAACAACGGTGTAATAGTGCACACGGCCGTCCGCACGAAAGTGCCGCTCAAAAAGAAGGTACGCGGCGAACGAACGAAACCCTCCAGCAAACCCACGAAGGGACAGTCGGCGGCAGCAACCACCACCGTACCGGCGGTCTCAGTTCCAAAGCAACTGCTAACCACAGTGAACGGAGCGACCACAACCACAACCGCCGTGCTACCGTCCACTTCCAAGGAGCTGCAGCAACGCCAGCAAGCGTCGGGAACGGGCGGTCCGGTCACGAACCCAACGACCGGTGGCGTCAATCCAGCCACCATAGTCATTAAGCAGGTGAAGCGGCACGTTGGTCGTACCACTACGACCACCACCACGGTAGCGGGCGGTTCGGACAGTCCGAAAAAGTTGCTCCGCAGAAAGAAGAAACGTTCGAGTGCGGCAGCCGGTGGTGGTGGACCGTCGGATGAATCGCCGGTTAAAGAGCCGAAGCAGCAGAAGAAACACAAGAAACCGAAATCAAAGCATAAAGAGGTGATCGACTACTCGAGCCGCAATGCGTCCGATGCGCACAGTCACAGTAACACCTTCGGGAAGGTACACCGTTGGCTGCTGGAGTCACCGATCGTGGCCACCCAGCCATCCGGCGGAACCGGTGCGTACGAACATGCATCAGCCGTATCGAACATTCTTAGCAAAAGTCAATCCACCCCGGATCATCTGACGCAGGGTGCCCAGCAGACGGCGGCAGGCGGAACCGTCCCATTGGCACAGACGACCGCCACTCGATCGCCGAAGAAAACGCGCGTGAAAACCAAATCCGTTGGCAATTTGAACGAAAAGGTACGGCTGCAGGTGGTGTACAAGCCGCCGTTCAAGTTTAGCCTGAAGCTCTCCAAAACTGACCCATCGGCGGTGTCGGGTGTGAAGACACATGTGGTCCCGGGACCGGTTGGTGGGAAGCGAAAAAGTCGTCCACTAACGGACCGGAAACGTGTTGGACCGGGTGGTATCATTAGTGGCGAAGATCAGCAGCAGCAACCACGCAAACGGTCGGCGATTCTCGTACGCCAGCAGGTACCGGTAGCAGAGGAGAAACTTCCCATCATCGGTAATCCGCTGGCCGAACCGAACTACGAAACGCTCAACCCCCGGCACGGGCTACCGGGTGAGGACGATCTTACCGGGCACGATGAGTCTTCGCACACGTACGAGAACATAATGTTTGGGGATGAACCCGACACGGTGGCCACAAACAGCGCCACCGCATCGCAACAGCAGCCCAATGTGCCATCCATTAATACGGCCACGTTCCGGATCAGTCGGAGCGCTAGCGGGACACGGTTGCAGAATTCACCTACGAAAAGCACCGCCCAACCACGTGGCAGCACGTCCAATCTAGCAACTGGCGGCCATCATAGCAATAGTGGCGGTCGTGATCGGCAGCGGCGTTCCAGCGTACACAACAGCTCCACCAGTGCGTTCCGTGGCGCGTTCGGTGGTGATAGTACGGAGTGTCTCATACGCTCCAGCACGACCAATCTCGCCAAACACGGTCACGGTGGCAAGCGGAACAGTTTCGCCGACAAGAAACGTTCCAGCTCCACCAACCTAAGTCGCCATCAGTCCGGTTCGGTGTCTAACTTGCACACGCTCAAACGGCACGGTTCGTCTAGCCAGATGCTGCACCAAGATCCGAACGGAAGCCGCCGGAACAGCATTACCCAGCCGGCGAAACTGTCCCGCTCGGCATCGAACGGTCCCGGTACGATGGGCCGCCGTCATTCGGGTGCGAACAACGGTACGCTCGGTAGCAATAACTCTAGCAACTCAAGCAACGGTAGCCACGGACACCAGCAACACCATCAGCATCATCATCATGCGCACCATCATCATCACGCTGGTCAGCATCAGCGGCGTAGTAGTGTGGGAACTGCCGGCAGTGGGAAAGCAGCAACGGGCCAACCGCTGAATGGAACAACGCACCATCAGCAGCAACCGGTCCCCCTGGCCCGGCAGACATCGTTGAATGTGAAGACGAACATGGCGGCACAGCAGCATCATCATGGCCGCCCGCATACAGCTACGTGTGCCGATGATCCGAAAGCTGTACAACGACCATTCGAGTGGCCAATGGTACTCCCCAGTGGTGGTAATCGACGACCGCTCGATGAACCGCTGCCATCCGATCTGGAGGTGATGGTTTCGGACGTTGAAAATCTGGTCAGTGATAGATAACAAAGTTTTTCACGTTAACGATTAGCAAGAAACCCGCGAACAGGAAGGCGTTAGGGAATGAAAAAAAAAATAAACAAGTGATAAAGAAAAATGGTAACAGAAGCTAAGTACCATGTAACGACGAAGGGTGTGCGCCAGAGGTTTTAGTAGCCGAGATGAGTGAAAGAAGAGACAAACAGAACAAAACGAAACCAACTAGATGAAACAGTGACAAGCATAGAAAAAAAAAATCCGACAATGGTGGTGTTTCAAAGCCGGCAAACGATGGTGTGTTTTGCATTACTATTTTTAAAACACTTCAATGCTAGTTCCAATTCGTTAAACTACTCCTCCTCCTCCTCCTCCTTCAAACAATCAAATATAGTTTGTGCTGTGAGTAAACAAGAAATGAAAACAAAGCAAATATTTACATCCAATTGGAAGCGCTCTCCCTTACACGTTCGAGAAACCTCTTAAACCTCAGCAACCAAACTACTCAACCACGTGTTTTTTGAGGGAGTCAATGGAGGCGCCTGGTATTTTGTAACATTTCTTCAAACTAAATGACTCTTTACGCAATCAAAACAAACGAAACGAATCGAAAAAAAAGATGAAACAATTTCCTCACCATCGTTGTCACAAAGATAAAGAAGAAAAAGAAGAAGAAAAGTAGCAAAAAAAAGCTGAAGGTCAGGTCAGTAAGAGTTGTACTATTGGGTAGGTGAACTGACGAATTTTATTGAACTTACAGTTTAAAAGGGTTTTTTTTATGTTTGTAATCCGTGCCAATTAGAAACAATGCGCTGCAAAAGCAAAAACAGAAACAGAAAAGCAAAACCACATACAAAACAAATAATACGCTACTCAATGTCTCTGCTCGGTACCGCGGAGGTACGCCGTGGCGTGAAGAATGTTTTTTTTTTTTGCAAAGACAGTAAAAGGTGGCAAAAGAAAACGCGAACGGATAGCACACGAACTATACAGCACCAACATACGCCTCCTTTACATACACGCCTTTGAATGTATGTGTGTTTTGTGGTTTTGTGTAACGCTTGTTCTACTGCTGGTGTCCACCATTTCGTAAGGGGAATCTATGCGAAAGCGCCACAATGTTCCGAGTGTCTATTTTGCAAAAGGCTGATTAAAAAGAAGAAGAAAAAAACAAGAAGAAGAAGAAGAAGAAGAAGAAGAAGAAACCCTCCACTTTTTTATCAAACCCTTCTCCGCCTCATCCATTCTTCCCTCTTCCTTCAGAATGCCAGTTTCTATCACCTAAACGCTAATGCACTTCTTACCACCTCAGCACCCCCCCGCCCGAGACCAAGCTAATCGACCTGTACCGATCATATCAGTAGAACAATGTTTTCGAATGTCCTTACTGTGTATTTTGTGGTGGGAAAAGCTATATGTGGCGTTGTATATTTTTTGGGGGACTTTTTCTTCACATTCGGTTTATAGCTCACGAATGGAAATGAGAAAAGAGTAACGGAATGTGACTACTTGTGGCGAAAGTTGAGTTAGGGAGTAGTAGTAGAAATTAATCTGCCAAAAGACAGCAAAAAAAACAAACAAACCGTTCATCAATCAAAACCATTCAACCTTGCAAGTGGATCTAATCGTGGTATAGTTTTTCACCAGAAAACACCAAAAACACCATTCATCCATATTGTTACTGTAAAACCGCAGCAAACCGAACAAAACAAACAAAGCAAACAAACAACACGTCCTGAGCACTGCATTCCGATTAAGCTAGTGTCGCCATTTATTGCATTACCCGTGCGTGCGGTGTAACAGTACTCAACAACATTTCACAATGCCTGCCGTTTATTACACCGTGCTACGCACCAACAAAAAAAAACACAGGAGATTATGAGAGCAATTTTGTAAATAGAAGCGCCGAAGACGATGTAGCTGTACTTAAGACGATCGCTTTCTGTGTAAACAAATTAACTGTTGCGAAGTGGTGGAAAAGCCAAGCCAGAGGTTATGAAACCTTGGACTGTTGTTCCCACATTCCCCCAATAATACATTCCACAACACAAGACGGGCGGGATGAATATTAACTAGCGTAGTGTACGGCGAAGCAGATGGATTAATCGATGTAAAAGCGAAAAGGAAAACAAGTAAGGGAAGATGAGGTACGGCGGCAGTAACACTAATAAGAAACTAAACATATAAGATAAATGTGATTCTAATCTTATAGAAACTCATAGGCTTAAGGTTAGCAAGGGTACGACATCACTAACAAAACAAACAATCCGCAAACAGCGTGAAACAGAGCCGAAAGTTAATGAAGCGAGAAAATTGAAGCAAAATAAAAAGGAAAAAAAACAAACAAACAAACAAACACACGAAAGTAATGTAGTGAAACTTTATCAAACGAACGAGAGTAATAATGACGAATGGTAAGTACAGTTTTAATATTTGTATTTGTATATGAGGGATAGTTTCATATCAGTAACAGCATTATAAAGGTGAACAACTTCCTAAAGATTTGATAGTGAAATTATTCACTTTTTATTTAAGTTATTTCAACCTAAGCTTTTTAGTTACAGTTAGATTACAGCTGTTCCTGCAAAAAAAGAAACATAAAAATACCCATTATTCATTTGTAAAAAAAATAAAAGCTGCACTCACGAAAATAAATACAACGATACGATTTTTTTTTATTCATAAAAAAGTCCTGACTGCATTGTTACAACGCTACGATTAATCACGATATAAAGATGATTACACTTTCCATCTCATTAGTAAAACATTTACTTAACGTATCGTTCAAAATCGTAGTTGCCAAAGAACGCGAGTCGTCGTTTCCAATACCGTGGTTGAAATGAAAAATCCAATCCAAGTAACAGGAGACCATCCCATGCAGGAGCTGACATCTGTCTGCTGAAAGTGTCACAACACTGCTAGCGACATCTAAGCGGTACTAAAACGCACCACGTTTTAAATATAACCCCGTCACTAAACGCTTAGCAATTGTCGCGTTGGCGAACGCGATTCAGGAAATGTTTGCAAAACTCCATTTAAAAATAATTGCGAAAAGTCGCTATACGTGTATTTTCAGCGAAAAATGCTATTCGAAGCGCGATTTAACACCAGGACAGTTTTCTGTAATGGCGGCCAGGATAGCTCGATTTTGCTGGCAATAATAAGGTAAACAAATACAAATTCAAAAATAATATCGGTTGAGTGGCATTCAATATTGTCTAGTAAAAAAAATCTTGTGCTTTTTTATTTTTTAACCGTAGTGTCTACGACCAAAAAAATACACGTTGTTCTACGACCGCCTACCCGGGTAGGCCATACGATTTGTATGGGAGTTTTCGTTTTTTCGAATTCTGAAGCGTATATCTTTTGATCTGCTCGTCGTATTTGCATGAAACTTTCAATATGGATGGGATTTTTAGTTGTCCAACTAATATCATTTAGCTGATAATTTAAAAAATTCTGGTTTCCAGTTTTTTTGCATTTTTACAAATTTTTCTCCGTATATCTATGACTGCCTGACCGGGTAGGCCATGGGATTTATATGGGAGTTTTTATTTTCTCGGAAGTTTTCTGGGACAACCTTCAGCCGAGATACCTCAGGAAGAACCAAACATAAAGAAAATTGCTATTTATGTTAAAAAACCTGCTTGTTCTTCGCGTTCTGAATTTAACACATATTTTTCCAAATGTAAATAATTTGAAATATTTGCACTTAGTGTTAGTAATATGATAACATTTGAGGTTTATAATAGCTACGTGGAAAGCTTCTAATTATAAAAAAAGTATTTATTTTCTTTTTAATAACGCAGAGTTGCGAAAATAATACACAACAATTATATATGATTAAAGACGATTAATTGGCTACAATTAACCCCGAAAAACTATATATATATATGCTTTATACATGATTTAGAATCCGAAAACTGAAAAATCCCATACAAATCGTATGGTCTACCCGGGTAGGCGGTCGTAGATATACGAAGAAAATTTTGTAAAAAAGGCAAAATACACAAAACCAGAATTTTTAAAATTCTCAGCTAAATGATATTAGTTGGACAACTAAAAAACCCATCTTTCTTGAAAGTTTCATGCAAATACGACAAGCAGATCAAAAGATATACGCTTCAGAATCCGAAAAAAAATGAAAACCCCATACAAATCGTATGGCCTACTCGGGTAGGCGGTGGTAGATATAAGGGGTATCAATCGAAAAAAATATTTAAAAAATGGTAAAAAAATTTTTAAAATTTTTCTTTTTGTACGAAATGGAGAAAAACATGTTTGTACGACTTTCCTATCAAAAGATATTAAAAAATAAAAGTGCAAAACTTACCCAGGTAGGCGGTCATTGACAATAGGGTTAAAGTACGTACGAGTTGTAAATAATTATTGTGAATATAAATACTATTATTAAAACACAAGAAAGTCTTTTAATTCGAGAAAAAATCGCAACTCGCGGACATTTAAATCTATAGCCTTACCATTTTTTGAGCAATTTAACAAAATTTATAAATTTGATACATTTTAATGCGAATATGTTGCTATAAGTTTCTTTTCACTCAAACAATTGCTGCATTGTTAATGAATTTAGTACTTGCTTCAACAATGTCGCTATAAACAACGCGTTTGGCCATCTTGCTAGATAAATATAGCTCACTACATACAGGTGTTCGATCTGTTTCGGAAGCTATGTCGGAATCGTAGTTATGATTACCTGAGTATTGACGGTACGGTGATGGTCATGAAATGAGAAAAAAGCCGGACAAGTTCGATTAACCGGGTACAAAGGTTTTTATCTTTATGCTACTCGGAGTTGTTTCTAATTAGTGCTATCCGACTTCTAATATTCGATCCCGATAATATTTTGCCCGGTGTATGACGCGGTGGGCAAAAACATCTTCGTTCATGTTTTTATTTTCTTACAATTTCTTTTGGCTATCGGAAAAATTATGACAAGATTTTCCAGCGCCAAACACACAAGAAAACAAAACGGACAAATCTGCGGTACTGTTAGGAACAGCCGTTGTTTGTATCATAGGAATTAGCAGCATCCGACGACTTCATCAAAACAATAAATTTACTACTTATTATAATTTTCTTTGTTTAAATTAATTTAATTTAATTCGAAATTAATTTCACGCTACCGGCCAGATTGAAAACATAAACAAACCTTGCACGTGAAAAGTTAAACCTTGAAGACGCACCAGAATCGCAAAATGTTTTTTGGAAAATTGAGCTACTTTTGTCGCGTTCGCAAACGCCACAATTGCTAAGCATGTAGTGACGGGGTAATTTCACGCTTGAGCGCCACCTATACGTCATTATTTGAAACTTATCTCTGTACTGCTTTTATCGCCATCTGTAGCTAGATACTAATTTTTATAGTGCAGCTCGTTTCGCCCCTAGAAGGATATGCAGCTCGCGGTGCAAAGCGGATGCGCAACAGGATTAGTTTTACCTCTTGCGTAGTATGTTCTCTTAGTACCAAAAATCAGAAAAGCGTTCGTTTTCGTGATGATCGTTTGCGACAATCGACGTAAAATATATTAAGTAGGAATAAAATGAAGTAGGGGAGAGGAATGCACTGCTGTTTAATAACATAGCTTGTAAAATAAATTGAAATAAGCGTTAATTAGCTACATCAACCTAACCTTTTTTAACGTATTGTACTGTATGGTATATTCTCAATGTCCTATTTGACAATAACTCAAAGTACAGACACAACTGCACCATAGCAACCAGTGTGTTAAGTGTTTTACGTTAATTTATTTTATTTACCACCCTCTTTATCCTTTTTTTTTCGTGCGAGATACCAAACTAAGTTGCACCGGTTTTCTTCCATTTGGAACTCCGCTCAGATTCGTATCGTGGGAAGCGTCCGCCCGAGCTGGAACAATTTTAACACACAACATGATGCATTTCATCGAGAGCCAAGCGCGTTCTCCCTCGACCTGCCACATCACCCGGCAAGTGGAACGGATCGCAATTGTATAAAAAAAAGGAAGTAAGATGTTCCGCCTTAGTTGTCTCATTCTCTATGCACAAGCACGTATAACGCTAGCAGTCCCAGGATGCCGTATTTTAGCTTCGGATACTCGTTCATGTAGATCGTGATCATCCCCACGTACGGCAGGAATCCTCTTGCTCGCCCCACGATATCTTTCTTCGTAAGCCACAGTTGCCCCGGAGCGTACAGACCCCGATCGTCGACGGAGTTGTTGTCACCTTTGGTAAGGAATTTTACCGTGCCGTTGCTCCTGTAAGGTGGTTGTGTGAGAAGAAACACGTTTGTTACGCTGTATGTTATGGCACGAACGCAACCAAAAACACGATACATACTTTTCGTGCAGCTTAATCACACGGTGAACGATCGGAATGTCACGGCCTTCGATTTTAAATACCACAATCTCTCCAACGCGCACCGGTTCATCTTGGTTTGTGAGGAATAGCAGGTCGCCACGGTGGAAAGCCGGTTCCATACTGCCGCTCAGCACGACAACAATCGGCGACTCGCTGCCAGTGACCACCATCAGTCCCTTCCAGATCATCAGTGCGGACGAAACGATCATTCCGAAGCTGAGCATTTGGAACAGAAACTGCAAACAGAAAGGCAAACGTTTTGTCACTCATACCCGGCCACGGTTAAACAGCCATTCCAGGCAAAACTCACCTGTCGCTTGTCCATCCGCTGCACGCCACCAGCGAGCCCGCTCAGACCCAAACTATCCATCATGCCCATTGTTTTGAGATCTGTGTGTTCACACTAAACCGAATCCGATTCCGATCGAGAAACACCACAAAACGCGATGGAATCTGGTTTTGCAGATTTTGTGTTACCGATTCTGTGATTTGTGTTGCTCTCGTTCTGCGGCGTTTCCGAACACGACATCAAAGTTGCTTCTTCTTGTTCTTCTTGTTTGCTTCGCCTGTCAAAATATACACGTAGTCAAAATGTGACACTTTACTGCACATATTTATGTGAAATCGCTTGATTCTGTAACGTAAATATTTATTCAAAGTAAGTTTGTAAATATTTCAATACAAAATTAATTAATTAGCAAGAAATATTGGTTTAAAGTTTGCAAAAAAGCGAAACGTCAGGAAGGGAACACGGTGTCATAAACCGACCGTTCGAACATCGCCAACGTTAGTTCGAAATCATCTGTGGTAATTGTTCGAAATCAATCGTCCCACAGCGGTTTTGTTTTTCAAACACGCCGTTCACAAAACATTTTTACTTAACATACTTTACAGACTTAATTCAAGAATACAAAAATATGAAATATCTTTTAAGTAACTGTTTATACAGAAAATTAGGAAAAGTTATAACAAAACCTGCAATGAGAAAAAAGAGCAATTCTGTGATAATCAGTGATGAATGAACAATTTATAACTCATGAAATATGAACGATCAATGGTAGAACACTAATCAAATTAATTACGTGCATTCTGCTTCCATTCATTGTGCAGCAGCACTTAGCGTAACTTTTCTATCAAACTTTGCATACAATTGTACATGATGGAATCACAATCTGCATAATCGTCCGCCAGCTTCTGTCCGAGCGATGCCATTGCGGGATGGTCGGGAAAGTAATGAGGTGCGAGTGTGGTGAGAAAAACCAACATCGTCTTACTGACCGACACCAGCGCTTTGGTGTTGTACACGAAATCGCTCGTTGCACTGGACCGTTTGGCTGCGAGCGCACTTTGCTGCTGTTCGTACTGTTTGAATACGTTGATAAATTCGACCAGATTCGTCTGCATCCCTAAATGGGTTGGCCGTAGTGCTTCCGGTTCGACCGGGAACGTGACTAGTATGAAGAGTAGATTGACACCCTGTGCAAGCGCGAATACCGCGTGGAATAGGAGATGGGGAGTGGGAATTAAAAAATGTTTGAGCTTGTGGTAAAAATGTAACAAAAATATCTATACGTACATGACAATATCTGCCCTGCTCCCTCGATGTACCCTGGCACTTAACGGCTTCGTGTGGCAGCAGTTGAATGATCTGATGCAGCCACCGGTAGTACCGTCGGTTGTGGAACCCATCGAGACAATCTTGCCGCAGCTGCTCGCAAACCGGTTCGTACAGCTGGCACTTTCGGTCGATCGATTGAATCTCGTCCAACCCATCGATAATGTAGTTGGGCAGATCTAGTGCGAGAAGCTTCACCAGGTACAGCAGATAGATGCTGGCCATGTCGAGTTTCGTTTGAAACGTAAGTCCATTCAAAAGCATCTCCATAATGTCGTCGACCGTGCTCCACTGCATGAAATGCCAAATACGCATGATCGACAGTTGTAAGATCGTTCCAAAAAAAACCCCTTTTACTTACCGCGGTAAAATCTTTCCTATCCGCCTCCTCCAACTCCACGTACAGATAAAAGCATTTCCATAGGGCTTCAAGAAAGTGTTCCTGATTACATTTCAAGACCAGCTTCTTCGCATTGCTGTACACCACGCGGTGTATGTTGGTTCGCCGCATGCACGGTCGATGGCGCGAACCCAACAGCATGCAAAACAATCTTACACCCATCAATCGATAGGCCGGTTCGAAAAATTCCACCAACGTAATGCCCACCGACAGAATGTATGCCGCTGCGTCATCATTCAGCTCCGGTGGGCTAGCGACGTGCAGCGTGTACGGACCGTACAGTAGTTCGACCAACTGTACAAACCCTGCTGCATCGGCCGGATGATATTTCCACTCGGTCGCGGACAGGACCAGCCGATAGTGCTCGTACAAGCGATGCCAAACCCGATCACTGCCCTTGTCAGTCAGCAGATGCTCCAGTTCGTGGCCCTCGTAGTACTGGGCGATACGTTTCCGCAGTGACGCCTTACTGGTGCGATACACCTCACCGTGGCCACGGTCTTCGCCTCCGTCCGATGTTTGCGCGGTGCTGTACTGTTCGGCTATCACAAGTGCCAGTCCTGCTTTGAACTCAACATTATCGTCCTCATTGTACGCATCGTAACCGGTCAGCAGTGGGCCATGCTCGGCAAGCAGATCGAACACCGTCGGTAACGTTCCATCCAACACGTGCAGAAAATGCTCAAAAGTGGCCCTTTCTAGGGGAGCCTCCTCGATGTTGGCGTCGAGCAGTCGTGGCACTTTGCAGCATTTGATCAATTCCGTCGCACGTTCCAACGTTGCTGAACGAACATCCATATCGAACGGTCAAGTGGAAGGGGAGGGTGGATGTGTCGAGGCTGGAGAGTTGAAGCAAAAAACAGCAAAATAAGCCAGCCGTATTCAAACGCAATAGGAATTTCCTTATCACAGGCTGAAACAATTAGAAAACAAGATGAAATTTTTACTATGGTCTAGATTGCTTATCTACAGCTGGCCATTCGTTGGTCGTAAATTTTAAATAGAAAAAGTCTTCTTTAATCAACCCACAAATGGTTCCGGAACAGACAACAGATGGGTTCGTTAAAATACCATTTGTTTTTTTGTCTATCAATTTCTATCAAACAAACGTAAAAAGTGAAGAAAACAAAGCATATTAAACACAATGTTAAACAGAAGGTCAAATGCGACAATCAGTACGTACTGATTCATGGATCGTTAAATTTTTAAAGCTTTGCTTTTTTGGAAAGCATGTGCTGGGGTTTGTTGGATTGTGTTTTATTTCGCTTTTTAAACAAGCGACACGCGTAATGACTTTTTTTCTTCTCTTAATTTAAATGCTCTTTTGCATTAAATGTTCATTCCAGTAAATTTGCAACATGCTTTACACACCAATTACAAGATTTTTGGGTTTAAAAATATACATATATTAACACTTTGATTTGATTCCAATTGTTTTTAATCGAAAATGGAATCTTGTATGACTCGCAACCCATTTATGTATGGACGATATATGGCCTGAGCGCAACTAATAATAATGTCATCAACGCGCAAATAAAACCGATCACACTTTACTCCACTTGAGGGAGCATCGTTCCCTACCGCAGCTTGCGTTACCGTCGCCTACTACTATCGCAAGACGTGTCAGTATTTGAGTTATTTGTTTGCTTTGATTAAAAAAAAACATTCTGGCATCACACCGTGTGCCATAGGTCGAACAAAGATCTTCAGTGACCACAAACAGCTGACTACATGCAACTGGTATCTTAATACACGTTCAACCTGAAATCATCTTAAAGATGCTGGAATTCTAACAAGCGCAAACTAAAACATTACAAAGACGGTGTGTCTGTGTATCTGTGTCCCTTCCAAACCCCCTTTTTCCACCTCTAGCAAAACGTAAAATCCTCCAGTGGAAGAGATTCTGTAACGAAGCATCGAGAGAACATCCACGTCCGGCAATAAGATTATCGTCCGCTTCCGAAACGCATTTACTGTCACCATGGCAACGAATGTTTCACCCTAAACCACACTATACTACTGCACACTTACGCAATTTGTACAGCGAAGAACCCTTCCTTCAACGCCCAAAATGCTCGCCCTTTGCGTTGGTTTGGTAAGGGAAAACAGGGAAAGAAAGTACGCTGCGCTATCCTTTTTCTTTGTTTGTGCGCGGCTTTTTACGCATCTCAATCATCTCCAGAAATGGCGTACGCAGTGGTTCTTAAAAGAAAGGAGACATTATCGAGATTAGATAAAGGAATTTTAAAATTATTTTAATACATAATTGCAGGTCAAAATATAGCATTAGGAATTTTAGATAAACTAAAAAGAAATTAAGCTTAATTACTCAGAAGCTCAAGATATTTTGATTTTGAAAGGGACAATTATAATAATTATTGGTTTGGAGGTATTTCCACAAGATAGTATGTATTATACATTCAGGAGCAAGTGAAAAAAAATAACTAAAAATCACATAACAATGTTTTTATATGACTTTCTTTGGAGCACTGTAGGAAACTAGATGCTACAATCCATTACTTTAAAAGCCAGCTTTTGAATTTTTTTATTTTTGAAAAAATGTGATAGTGAATCCGAAAGGATCGGTACAAAATCTATTTTTTTTTAATCAAATATATTCCTATATTTAATCAAATATACATAGTGCGTGAAGAGAGCTTTGCTTAAATTTTAGGGATTTGGGAACCTTACAATGGAAACTAATTATAATGTCCACCACAATTAAGTTAAGCACTAACTAGTTAAGAAGCGCTGAGCTACCGTACTGGAGAACCGCATTTTCTAAACCGATGCGGCCCGGCACCTATTCCGCCCGGTTCCTATTGCGCCTTGAGGAACAGTGCTGTTGGATATATTGCGCCTTCTAAAAATACGCTTCAATACACATCGGCCATCGGTTCATCCATGTATCGCTGTCCCCTTTTGTCCTCAGGTTGGCTCGGTACGGAAACGCATCGTATATCTAAAACAGATCCATCTGGTTCATTTTTGGAGACATAGAACACTCACACACAACTACAAACCAATACGAAATAAAAGCAAATACAAACAGAAACAGCAAAAACAACCCACCACGACGACGACATCAGCGGTGATCTCCAACATTGTGTCCGCTGTGCCAATGGTGCGGTTTCAGTAGTGTATTTCAGTCGGTCGTGAACGTTTGTTGAAATCGGATTCCAAGATTCAATCACACGGAGAGACAAGCGTTTATTGTGATAAGCGTTTTTTCGTTGGTTACCGTTGGCTAATTATCCACCTTAACTCTGTCTGCTGGTCGATCCACTCGGTCGTAATCGATTCGACAGTTAAGCATGATATCATCGACGATGGATTTAATTCTAGCGGCACTGGTCGTACTGATCATTTCGTACACGATAAGATACGTTCTCCATCGTCCATCCGAACGGTTCCCACCTGGGCCACCGAGGCTTCCACTGCTCGGTAGCTATCCATTCCTGCTGGCACTCAACTACAACCATCTACACCGTGCCGCAGCCAAGCTGACCGAGCTGTACCAAAGCAAACTCGTCGGATTCTATCTCGGTCCACTTCCGGCGGTCGTCGTGAATGACCACGAAACCGTACGCCAAGTGTTGCAGCGCAGTGAGTTCGATGGTCGACCAGATCTCTTTCTGGCACGATTGCGCGACGAGCAGTACGCACGACGAGGTAAATGCGATTCGATCAACATGTAGATCGGTGTTGGTACATACAACCCGGCTCTAAAAACGCTTTTGTTTCAGGCATTTTCTTCACCGATGGCGATAGTTGGCGGGAACAGCGAAAGTTTTTCCTCAAAACGCTCCACGAGTACGGTTTCGGTAGACGGTGTGATGCTGTGGAGCAGGACTTGCAGACCGGTCTGCTGGAGCTGATCGCACTGCTCAAGGACGGACCACAGCACGAACACGAACGTGCGGTTGTGGACGTTTCGACCGGATATGCGCACTGTCCGCAGCTGTTTTTTGCCCTTTACTCTAACGTGATGTTACGTATGCTGACCGCAACGCGTTTAGAGCGGGAAGATCAAGCCGTTCTGTATGAGTGAGTAACCAAACAATGAACAGCGAAGTGGTTTGTGGTTAGTTTTTGAGAATTATTCACGGTTTCCACGGGTTCTAGGGTTGGCAAATGTTCGCTTGCTTTTCATCGGCAAGGTGACGACTATGGATTGGCGTTAAGCTACATCCCTTGGATACGCCACGTGTTGCCGGGATTTAGTCGCTATCGCTTGCTGAGACAGGTAAACCAGCAAGCGAACGGTGTTATACGGTCTCTTGCGGAAAAGTGTGAGCAATCGTACACTGAGGATGATGTCCGGTGCTTTATCGATGCGTACATTCGTGAAATGCGCCGTACTGGCAGCAAGGTGACGAGTGGCAGCGATACCTTTGGGTTTGAATGTAAGCACATAGTTAGTACGTTTGTGTGATGAAACAAGCTAATCCATTTCTTCACCTTTCAGACGATCAACTAATCATCGGTTGTGCCGATTTCCTTGTGCCAGCCTTTTCTGCCATACCGGCCAAACTTGGTCTTGTACTGGAACGACTGGTAGCGCATCCTTCCGTGCAGGACCAAATGTACTCCGAGATCGATCAACAAGTCGGTCAATCGAGGCTTCCACTGTTGGATGATCGTATCCATCTGCCGTACTGTGAAGCCGTCCTGCGAGAAGCACTGCGGATCGATACACTCGTACCGTCGGGTATTCCACATGTAGCCACCATCGATACCGAGCTGGCCGGGTTTCAAATTCCCAAAGGCACACTGATAATTAACGGCTTGGATTACATCAATCATCAGGAAGATATTTTCCCAGAACCGTACACCTTCCGACCGGAACGGTTTCTTAACGATGAAGGCAAACTGTCGCTCGATCAGGATCGTTCCGTACCGTTCGGTGCGGGTAAGCGCGTTTGTGCCGGCGAAAGCTTTGCTCGCAATGCGTTATTCCTCACGATCACAACGCTCGTACAGCAGTTCACCTTCACGACGGACCACACACCCGATCCCGGGCAACATTTGACCGGTGTGATTCGTACAGCGCCTGATTTTAAAATCAAGTTTAATGCTCGTTAGAAAAGGGCGCACTTTTTTATTTATTTTTTGCATGTCAACCAAAATGTTTTACCATTTTAACTCTCACCCAGATATTAGAACTGTCGAGTTGCAGACGTTTGTGTACGTTTTCGTGTGCGTGTTTCCCGATAAAACATAGTTTATAAATGGCAAATACTCGAACAATACAAATAAAATGTATCTGTATCATTAATTACATAGCAGCGAGGTCCCCCAGCTGTACTTGTTTGAACTTGTACTTAAACGCTTCCAACACATGGCAACTTGAAATCATTCGAACTTACTACTAACACAGTTGTTACTAGGGCGCATGGTGGTACAAGTTCATTAAAAATTACGTTTTTACTAATATCTATTAAGATCTACCCTTAGATGATAATAAAAATCTCAATGTTTGAAGAGAAATTATTCGAAACATTGGATTGATATTGTTTTCATGCAACGTAGCACATTGGAGATCACAAGAAAACAAAAATGTTTAACCCTTTAAATCCAAGGTTTCGTTACGTTTTTCTTTATCCTTGATTATTGGTCGGGATCCTAATTCGAAACTTTAACCAAATATTCCTAATACCTGGAATGAAGAACACGCAACTCGCTTCAAAAGCACAAGTCATTCCAGATGCGAAAATTCGACATTTGCGTCTATGCATTTTCGTACATGTACATTAAATCCTTGGCCAATCCAGTCCCGAAAACAGACGCGATAAGAATGTTTACTGTATGAAAAGATTGCAAAAGCAAAGTTCCGTCGTAAAAAAAACGATTCTCGTAAGTTTTGTTTTTTGCTTTTCGACAAACAAAAAAATGCCATAAACGTGCAATATTATAGCCCACCATCCGAACGCGATGGCCCGATCCCTCAGTCAAATAGGTTAGTTACATGAAAGCTTCTTGTCAACCGTCAACTAGCACACCGTTACGGCGAGATACTGGTTGTACTTCATCGCTTCACGATTAAAAGGAGATAATTGCACGCGTTCGAAGGGTGTGTGTGTGTGTGTACCCACATACGAGTGTAAACAACCACATCGATGCGTAAGTACTTCATCATCATCTTCGCGCCATCTCAAAAGATGGGGGGGGGGGGTAGGTTTTCCTGCCTAACCTCGTGTATGTGAGGTCCAAATCACGGGCCTGGTTATCTCTTATAAAAAGTCTTCAGCAAACCTCGAACCGGTTCAGTTACCAACGAGATGTTGGCTTCCACGACACTGCTCCTGTGGGGAGTAGCCATTTTGCTGGTGCTCTTTCGCTTGCTGCGACCGCTGGCCGGCCGATCGCAGAAAAACTTTCCACCCGGTCCGCCTGGTTTGTTTCCGTTTTTGGGTGATTATGGATTGCTGCTGCTGATCAACTATCGACATCTGCACAAAGCGGCCCTATCGTTGGGTGATTTCTATCGCACCAAAATCTTAGGCATCTCGCTCAAAAACTTCCCATCGATCGTGGTGAATGATCTTGCGGTGGCGAAGGAAGTTCTGAATCGCAAAGTGTTTGACGGCCGGCCCGATCTATATCTGGCCCGTTTACGTGATAAAGACTATAATCTACGCGGCATATTCTTCACCGATGGACCGAGCTGGAAGGAACAGCGTTGGTTCATTCTGCGGTATTTGCGTGACTTCGGATTTGGCCGACGGTTTCCCCAGCACGAGGCGGAAGTGAACAGTGAGCTGCTCATTTTGATCGATCTGCTCCGTTACGGTCCGAAGTATGAGCATGAGAAGGCGATCATACGCGACGGTTACGCCAAGTGTCCGAATGTGCTCTTCAGCTGCTTTGCAAATGCATTCCTGCAGATTGTGTCCGGCGAACGGTTATCGCGCGAGGAAACGGGCGTGCTATACGAGTGAGTGAAATGGGTTAAGACGCAAAAAAGGAAAATTATGTTAAAAAAAAAACCACGTGCTCAGTAGTGTGTAACATACAGCTTCCTGTGCACAGTGCCATCATCTTACGAATGAAAAAGGTGATTGTTCGATCTACTTCCCCAGCAGTAACGATGTGTCTTCCTTTTTCGCTTTATCCCTTCGTAGAACCGGCTCGAATGCGATGATATTCCAACGGAATGGCGATGACTACGGAACGATACTTAGCTATTTTCCATCGCTTCGTCACATCTATCCCTTTTCGCGCAAGTTCAACACAATCCGCAAGGCTAGCCTTAATGTGAACGGTTTCATACAGACGATCATCGATAAATATTTGAACACCTTCGACGAAAACCATGTGCGTTGCTTTTTGGATTTGTACTTCCGGGAGATGGTAAAATGCACTCCGCGCGAACCGAATTTTACCTTCCAGGGTAAGAATCATCCGCTCCGCTTGTATCCTTGCCTCCAATAATGACACACTCCTTCTTCTGTCTCTCCTTCCAGAGGATCAGCTATTGCTCGGTTTGGTTGATTTCTTCTTTCCTGCCATTTCCGGCGCAACTACACAAATGGCACTGCTGTTCGAACGGTTGCTACACAATCCGCACGTAATACCACGAATGCAGCGTGAAATCGATGAGGTCGTTGGTCACGGACGGTTACCCACATTGGACGATCGCGCTCAGCTGTCATACACCGAGGCAACGTTGCGCGAAGGTATGCGTATCGATACGCTCGTACCGTCGGGAATCGCGCACCGGGCCCAGGAGGAAACGTCCCTGCGCGGATACGATATCCCGAAGGATACGTTTGTACTGATCGGGCTGGATGTGATCCATAACCAGAAGGAATATTGGGGCGATCCGGAATGTTTCCGCCCGGAACGATTTCTCGATGACCAGGGCAAGTTGTCCCTGGCGAAGGATATTTCAGTGCCCTTCGGTGCTGGCAAGCGACTGTGCGCCGGTGAAACGTTTGCCCGCAACATTATGTTTCTGACGTTGGCAGCTTTAATGCAGAACTTTAACATACGCCAGCCACCGAATGCTCCGTTGCCCGATTTGAGCAACAGGCACACCGGTGTTATTATTTCCCCGCAAGATTATTGGTTAAAATTTGAGCCGAGATAAAGCCGCACCGGGTTTTGTGACAAATATTTAATGTGTTATTCTATGTTATCTTATGAAAAGTATACAGTCAAACTACATACATATATTTGAAATGTGAAATAATCCGTTCCACATCAAAATAATCCTCATGCAAAGTGCGTATAATTTGTTCATTAACTTGATAAAATGGAAAATATACTCTCTTAATCGTAATAAAAATTAAATATTTGTTTATAATTTATTTGCGTAAAATCTTTTTTTGTTGTTGCTCTTGTTGTCTTAATATTGATGGAAATTTAAATATTTGTCTCGTACAGGTTATTTACTTAATAACACCAGCTCCAACTTCAAAGGAGTATTTTCAGAGCTTTTAAATTTGTTCGTTATAGGAAAACAATTTTAAAAACGAGCACTCCTTATGAGGTGATTGGCTAAAAATTCTGACAATAATCCAGAAAAGATCCGCTTATTCAAAGATAATCAACATGCTGAAGAATATATGATTGTATATGCTCAAGCTATTAATACTTTTACGTTAAGTATCCAATTACTTAACATAAAACACTTAATTTCTTGATACCAATACGATCGTTCAATTTTTCTTAAACACAACTAATAGTTACAGGAAATAATTGAACATAAAAAAAGGAATGCACGATTTATGGCCCAAAACGTCCGTGAATGTCAGTGTACGGGCGCAACAGTACGATCAAGTTCAAATTTACTAAATATTGCGTGATAATCGAATGTTAACGCATGCATCATGGTGCAAAAGCGAAACCAACGAGGAACTAGATTTATAAAAGGGCGCCCCGTTACAAAACAGTTCCAATTTACTTCTCCAAACCGATCCAAATGGCTCTCATAAGTGCTTTGCTCTGGTTCGCGGTGATACTGCTGTTCTCGTATCGATTCTATCTGCACAACATTAAACGGCCTCCCAACTATCCACCTGGACCGCCCCGGTTGCCCTTTATCGAAGATTATGGACTCCTGTTACTGCTCAACCATCGCCATCTACATCGGGCCGCGTACAAACTTGCCAGCTTCTACAGAACGAAAATCCTCGGACTGTCACTAGTCGGTTACCCATCGATTATTGTCCAGGATGGCACCATTGCCCGGAAGCTGCTGACACGTCGCGAATTAGACGGACGTCCGAACCTTTTTTTGGCGCAGTTGCGCCAGAAGGAGTTTAAGCTACGCGGAATCAATTTCATCGATGGTCCGAGCTGGAAGGATCAGCGGTGGTTCTTTTTGAGACATTTACGCGATTATGGATTCGGTAGGCGTTCGGAACAGTACGAAAGGGAGGTAGAGGACGAACTGCACCGGATGGTGGAACAGCTAACGTCTGACCAACGGTACGAGTACGAGCGTGACTTTATACAACCCGATGGAGTAGTGAAGTGTCCGGATGTGTTTTTAATACCACTTACGAACATATTTCTGCAACTAGCAATTGGTGAACGATACGATCGCTCAAGGGCCAAATCGTTGGTACAGTAAGTAGCAGAGGATATAGAATGCGTTTCAAATTAACCAAAATGCGATCAAATCGATTCACAGAGCCGGCCGAGACGGACTTCTATTTTTACGAAATGCCGACGATTATGGAACCGTCTACAGTTACTTCCCGTGGATACGGTTTGTGTACCCGTTCACCAGCAAATATAACAAAATCCGTGGTGGAATGATGGGAGCATGCCAATTCTTGGAAACAATTATCAACAAACAAATGCAAACGTTCGATCCGAATAATCCGCGCCACTTCGTTGATGTTTATCTGCGCGAGATGCAAAACCATGTCCCGCAGGATAATGAAACAACATTTCAATGTCAGTATCCTGCCCGAAGGTTAACTATCTTTCATTAACCAGGCTCCTTCCTTTGGTTTAGATGATCAGTTAGTGCTCGGGCTGGCGGATTGTCTGCTTCCCTCAACTTCCGGTACATCTGTGCAGCTATCAATGCTTCTCGAGCGGCTGCTGCTGAATCCCGAGGTTTTAAAACGAATGCAACAGGAAATCGATGATGTCGTGGATCGGGATCGCCTTCCGACGCTGAACGATCGTATCAATCTACCGTATACCGAAGCAACGCTACGGGAGAGCCTGCGGATCGATACGCTGATCCCTTCCGGAATCGTACATCGGGCCCAACAAAACATCAAGTATGAGCAGTACAACATACAGGAGAATACACTGCTACTGTTCGACCTGGACAGTATCAACAATCAGACGGATGTGTGGGGTGACCCGCGCACCTTCCGGCCGGACCGCTTTCTAGACGAAACAGGCAGTCTGGTGCTGTCGAAAGATCGTTCACTCACGTTTAGTGTAGGCAAGCGGGAATGTCCCGGGCAAACGTATACACGCAATACCATGTTTCTGATTGTGGCCACACTTGTGCAACGATTCGATATAAGGCAACGTGATTCCGATCATTTGCCGGATATTTCGAAACGGAGCACTGGGTTAGTGCACGGACCGGATGATTTTTGGGTACGATTTATACCACGGCAAACCGGTTAAACATTAAACAAAAAGAAAGATACGCAACTAAGAAACATCGCTGGTTAGCATCACCTCCACTTACCTTGTTTTCTCTACAGGAAAGAAAATCCTACAAATAGCTTTATCACAGCACAGTCCACAAAAGCAATTGTTTTGAAGCTAACCGATGCAAACTCCAATGTGTCAAACGAAATCAACTGTGGTAATAGAGCACGCGCCTTGCAAATCCGAAACTGCACCGCACGAAGTTTGACAGCTTGCGTTGGCTTGTGTTGATCGTAAATGTCAACACCGAAATCGTGCTTTCTTTGCAGCCAAAAGAAGAAAAAAATATTAGCGGCAGAAAATAGTTTTGCAAATACGCATCTTCACGTTGTTTCTCGAACATTCGCGTCGATACAACAAGGATATAATTAACTGGTTTAAGAATTTATTTCATAGTGCACATTTGATCAGTTTAGGTAATTGTCACCGGTATCAACGGAATACCATAAACGGAGAAAAATCTAAACACGAACGAAAGTACGCCCTGAACCATGCCACCTATGGTCGTCTGTTACAACAGAGGATGTGGTCAAAGCTTTGACCCACAAAACAATAGCGAAGGTGTGGGGAATAATAGCTTATAAACACATTCAGCAGTACATGTGGATGAGTTTTTCATAGATAACTTTCCTTTAAGATTGCGTTCATCATCCTGGAGTACCATTTTTCCACGATGCCTACAAAGGATGGACCTGCTGCAACAAGAAAAGCGTTGACTTTACTGAGTTTCTCAACATCAAAGGTTGCACCCGTGGTTTACATTCAAACGAAAAACCGCCAGAGCCAGAAAAACGTAAAGAAGACCCTTCGTTGGTGGACGAACCGGCCCCGGTTGAGGTGAAAATCCGAGAACCGATTCGTCCCAGTATGGAACGTCCTTCGTTCGAGACTGCACTAACCTCGCTGGATCCTTGGGTAGCACCGGCTTTCCGAAAGCAGATTGACGAAATGCCAGCTGTTACGGTGAAAAAGAAGATCCCCACTGACATTGCCGCTATCGAAGCCGGCACGGTATGTAAGCATGGTGGCTGTAGCTGCACGTACGAAGATGCCAAAACGAGTGATAAACCATGCGTGTACCATCCGGGTGTGCCGATCTTTCACGAGGGAATGAAATTTTGGTCATGCTGTCAACGGAAAACTTCAGATTTTACTGCCTTCATGAATCAGGCCGGGTGCGAAACGGGCAAGCACTTGTGGGTCAGTGAGGAGGATGAATCGAAAACGATCAAGTGCAGGTTGGATTGGCACCAAACGGCAACTACGGTCGTGGTGACGGTTTATGCGAAAAACTATCATTACGCGAAGAGTTACGTCCGTGTAAATCCGATTCGATTAGGTATTTGCTTGGTGTTTCCGCAGCAGGATGGAAACCAGTACAACGTGGATATGGAGTTGCGTGGGGTAAGCATGATGTAGTGCCGGGACGAGTAGAAGTAGTTGCTTATACCGATTTCTCTTCAATGAACTTTAGGTGATTGATGTGGCACAGTGTAAGGTTCAAATGTTTGGCACAAAAGTAGAAATAACGCTGGTCAAAGGGGAACCGGGTACGTGGGCCAAGCTTGACTTCCCCCGGGAGAAAAAGAGTGAACAGCAGAAGGATGTTACCAACAAAGCGGACAACAGCAACAATGCAGAGGACAATGATTCGGATGTCGATCTGGATGATTTGGAGCCAACTTTGCGTACGGCAACAATAACAGAAGTAACGGAGTAAAGGGACGAATCTTCTCTCTAAAAACACAGCATTCGATTCCTTGTCACCCATCGTGGGACATCGCCTCCAAAGCATGCAATAAATTGGAACAGGTCCCGTAAGGTATAACTTTCACTGTATTTCGGCAGTTCACAGTCTTTTCAAGCAACAAGCAAACAGCATCCGATACTGATCCAACACGCCTACTCTGGCACATAATCCTCATCATCCGTGTCGGAATCCAGATCAAGATCATCGATGTTTTGAAACAGCGACTCATCGATACGCACACTTTCGATCGATTCCCCAGCATCCATGAGGAACTTCAGGTCGGACTCGTTGAGCGTATTGTCGTTGAGGAACAGTTCCCGTCCGGTTAGCTTGCGCGATTCGGCCGCCACCTTTTCCTTCCGCTCCGTAATGCCCATGTCCTGCTCGAACTGCAGCTTCCACACCATAAACGATTCCACCGTGACGCGCGTTCCTTCGAACTTCTTCATCTCTTCCTCTTCGACCCTTCGCTTGGCTTCTTCCTTGGCGGTTTCTGCGGCATTTTTCAGCTCGTCGTACTTCACATTTAGCCATTCCTGTGCGGACGATACCAGCGAAAAGATCATCTCGATACCGATGTTCTCTTCTATCGTTTTGTGAATGTGTTCCAACAGTTCCTCCTCGTAGCCATCGTGGAAGTTTGAAGGTTCTTCGATCTCCACCAATGGTGCCGTGTCGGGATATTTTTCTGTGTATGTGAACAGGAGCTTGCATGATAGGCCTTCGGTTTCCACCTCCGGGTCGTACTCGGTGGTGGCGATTGGTAATCGGAACTTGTGCGGTTCCGTTTCCAGCACTTCCAGCTCGCCGCAGTAGATCGAATCGAGCGCTTCGATTTCATTACATTGGTCCTCATGGTGATTGCGCTCCATCGGGCAGGCGGTAAGAATCGGTTCGGGCAGTTGCTTGGTTGCGATGTCCTTTAACTCGCGAGGCAAATTTCACATTTGTTTATTCGTACCCCGGCTTGTTATTTTACCCCGAGCAAACACACGGCAATCTTGCAGCTAGCAAATGTCACGCACGACACGTCGAGATCTGTCAATTTTGACACAACACACAGTTGGGCGAAGCAAACATAAATAGTTTGCGATCAAAACAACTCTCGGTAGGCCTCTCAGCTGATGTTTTACGGGAAGGATGCACCGAAACATGGAGATTCGTCACATGGCGTTCCAGCTGGACATATTGGCCCAGATCCTGGACACCAGCGAAGGTTGGCGTGATTTTCTGTACATGATTCCAAGGAACCTGGACGACCTTTCCAAGGAGGAGTACGCACTCAAGTATACCGGATTGAATGAGAGGTGAGTCACTGTTTAACACTGCGTGGCTGTGTGGTTGTTGGAAGCAGAAGCAGCGTAGTTAAATGTGCCTGTGCTTATAGTAGTCTTTCAATTGTAGCATTCTGGAAAAAGAAAGTCAGAAAAGCAACACATCTCCAGCGAAGCTGCTTCTCGACGAATGGGCTATATCCGGACAAGTGCGACCGACGGTCGGTCATTTGCTTACGTTGCTGGTGCGCGCCAAACAGATCCGTGCTGCAGAATTTTTAACGAAACTGCTGAACGAGAAGCCTCCCGCTAGACCGATCGATGGTCCAGGTGCTCCGATAGACGTGACATTGCCAGAAGATTATCAAACCGAATCATTGCTAAACGGTATGAGCTACCCCAGTTCGACCATCCTGCTACACAATGTAGAATCGATGACGATCGACAACAATAGGGACTATTACGATAAAATGTGCCCAATGAAGCGGTTTGAAATCAAGGAAAAGACTTCGTCCATCGCGGATGGAGAGCTGCCGGTGTTTTCGTCCAGCAACAACGATACTCGATCCGGTTCAGATTCATCCGACGCTCGCAATCCGGTAATGATGGATCGTTACCCTGAGCAAATTCCCGGACCCTCGAGTCCAAAAAAATCACCATCCAAACCACGTGAGGACATCATGCAGGAGGGTCCAGCGTCATCGAATGGATTACCGATGTTTTCGGTATTGGGCATCACAACTGATACGAATCAGCTACGGCAGGTTGAATCGTCTAAACTTCAAAACAACCGCAACTATGAGCGTGTGAATAACGAAGTCGACGATCAAATTGCTCCAAATCTTTCAATATTAGGATTGGGAGAGAGTGTGAAGGAAAACAATGTTGCTCCTAAGGGTCAACAGGAAGACATTCCGGCTTTATCGTTCTTGCTGGCATCGGGAAACGAATCCAACAGCGCAAACAATACACCTGACAGTATTCCAATGTTGTCAATGCTGGGTTCGGATTCCAGCGCGACCGACACGCTGGAAAGTGAAAGCAGTTCGTCAGCAGTAATTCCACCAACTGGTGATTCCGTTAGTGATTTGATGAAGTTTTCATCTTTTCCAATGGTTGCCGAATATTCTTACGAGTTGCTACGTAACGTTACCGACAATTTTAACACTGCACAATTCACAAACGGTAACCTGCTAGTGCCCAACGGTCGTGCGATTGGTGCCGGAGGTTTTGGGACAGTATTTTTGGCGCTCCATCTCGCACCAAACATTCCCGTGGCGGCAGTGAAACGTCTCGATCCCGAGAAGTACAAGTTTCGGGAAAAATTTCAACTAGAACTGGACATACTCTCGAAGCATTCGCATGCGAATGTGGTCAGCCTGTTGGGTTCCAGTTCTGATGGGCCACATCTATGCTTAATCTACGAGTACCTGAATGATGGTAATTTAGAGACGGCTCTATCATTAGTACGAACCGGGCAACGTCAGATGGTGGGTGTAGCGCGACTTAAGTACCTGCAAGACGTCGCAAACGGAATTACATTCCTGCACGATAAAGCAAAAATCATTCACCGTGATGTGAAATCGGCCAACATTCTGCTGGACGGTTCTGTTGCAAAGCTGTGCGATTTCGGGCTGATCAAACTGACCAGCTCGCGCACGACGACCAGCATCATTGGCACGAATGCGTACATGGCACCGGAAGCGGTCCGGGGTGATGTATCACCGGCGCTGGACATTTTTGCATTCGGTATCGTGATTGCTGAAACCGTCACCGGCGAACCGGTGCTGGCGGAGAAGGAATCTCGCAGTGAAATTGATCTGGCCGGTTATATATGCCGCCAGCGTGCTGAAGGCCGCGATCTGGGCTTGCTCGTTGATAGGCGTGCCGTGGTTGGAAACAATCCGAACCATTGGTATGCAGCCGGAAGAACGCTGCTGGAGATCGCGATTAAGTGTATGGGTGAAAAGTGGAGCCGTCCGACCAGTGGTTCGCTAGCGGTTGCAATAGGTGGCGTACGATTAGTGCCTTCGTAATGAAAGGGTAAGAAAGCAAGTGCAATTAATAATCATTCGTGCAATATATGTGGTACGGCAATTTAGTCCGGTACCAGTTCTGTTCCATCCATCAACACGCACAAGAAATACTCTTTATCAGCCAAGGATGCTATACAAATTCTTTGCTGCTTTTACATCTTTACACCGTATAGGTTGACTAGCGTAAGGTAGAATAGTCTGTTAAATTCTGGTAAATTGAAACGTTAAAGCTTTTATATTCTAAAAGAAAGAAGAAATAACAAATGCGTACGAAAAGCGTAAATTTGTAAGTAGATAATGTTAGTGACAAGTGGCCTTTTACATCGATGGAATGTAAACATCGTTTATGGTTAGTTCCTTAAGACGAATAAACCGTACAGTTACCAACAGCTGACCGTTACATTTGAACCGGTTCATATAATTCAATAATTCGTAGCCTAGCGGTAATAGAAATCTAACCCTCGATCCGAAAATGTGTCCATTTGATCCGTTCGATTCGTTTGCGGGAATCATTCGAGTGTAACACGCGCCTGAACGTGTTCCGAGCGCGTTCGCACTGTCCTTTCCCAGTCGCGCAGTAGCTGACCGGCAGAGATTTTGGTATGCATCGACAACTCAAATAACGTCAATACAAATGTGAACCTACCTGAACCAATAACTGCGCGTGCCGCCCTTCACACCACGATCCGGTCCATTACCTTCGCGTGCTTAATTGGTTTTTTGTGGTCAGTTTAAGATCTTTTGATCTCGGCCTCGAACGGCGTGCGGCAGGTTAGAATGGAACCGTTTCGGAACGGGTCACCAGTTTGGGGTGATTAATGAGATGAAACAATTTACTAAAAGCCCGGTACAAACCTCCGCACAGAGGTTATTTGTGTGGATATCCTTCGTATAACAGTTTAATAACGGTTGATGGAGCGCCGTGTGCACCGTGGTAATCGATCTCGATCGCAATCGACAGCTAACAGGCCGCTAATAAAGCAAAGCACCGAAGCTGGATAATGCAAGATGAAGCTGGTCCGCCGGAATGCCGGAAATGCACAATTTCGTCCCCAAACGGCTTGGGTCGTGTTTAATGAGACAGGACGATGTTGTCATCGGTGCGGTTTTGCGGCTTGCGCGGTTGCATGTTTGTTTTAAGGGAGTAATTAAGGCGACGATCACGCGACATGAAACGGCTTTAATCGTTACCGTGCTTAGGATCGATCATTAAGCCAGCTGGAAGTGTCGAGATGTTAAAATGAAAAACCCGTCCCCGTTCCAAGGAACTCTATCGTAACGGCTAAGGTCATCAGTGTGATCTTGTTCGATCGCGAGCATCTGTGCGCGTTTGGGGGTTATTTCCGAGTACAGTATCCTTGCCGCTTTGCCATCATTCGTGGTTTACGAACAGTGCAGTTTTCGTTTTAGTACCTGCGTGCATACCGGTTTTACCGTGCCGTTTGTTGAAGGGTCACAGGAATATGTAGCAGTTGTCACCGGTGTGATGATCGATGCGTTTCACTGTTTGTCCACGTTGTTGGTATGCGAAGCCGTTAACACGCAATCTGCGGACATCTGTGGTTCAATTAGTATCAATTATGTGTAATAAAAAAAGGTAAACTTTAAATGTTAAGTTGCAACATCATACCTAACCAGAACTTGGCCCTTCTGAGTGAAGAAATGTTGGAAAAGATCGAGCGGATCGAGCGCTTAACCGATCAAGTGGTGGGCAACGATCAACGAAGTTTATGGTCGATTTGAGGGACATTCAATTTCAGAGGGTCAAACTATTTGGAGCTGCCGAAGAAACTATTGCACAACACCCGACATATCCGGTGGTAATGCTATAGACGTGTCTCTTTGAACTCTTCCACACTTTCAGTATCTTTAACTGCCTACACCTGACCCGTGTCGGAATAAAGTAAGCTGGTGCGATTTTTATGAGCGGAAAAGCTTCATAACTTCATCAGGCCGAGACCTGCAAACCTGCCGGCTCGAACGATCGCAAGTGTTGATGTCTGTAGCATTGGCAGGACACCATTCATCACAGTTCATCGATAATGCGTGCACGAACTGCAGACAGGTGGACGCTACAAAACTGCATCACGCAGTACGTCTGCTTCGCATGGGTCGAACTGCAACGGTTGAGTGCATTTCTTGGTCTGTCAGAGCCAAGAATTTCAAGTCCAATGTCAGGCGGAGTATGTTTGTGTCGGCAGTGGGCAGTGAGTCAGCGCAACGCTATAAGGCGACTTCAGCACCAGTCTAGAATTTCCTTTCCCTTGCAACGTGGAAACTGTTGCCGAGATCGTATGCGTAACCTTGTCCAATTAGACTCCCGACAGGAACCTTTCGCTATACTCGGTTTTACGTGCATCTTGAACGGGTGTGGAGCAATTCTCAATGCTATCGTTTCCCTAGCATCAACCTGAAGAAAAGGAGAACGGATGCTGTTTGGAATTGTTTCATCTCGTTAAAGGGCACAGTGTATCGACAGACGTTTGAATTCTCCAAGATTCGATCATGATCTTCACCTTGAGAACGAAACGGAGACTTGTTTTGTGACGTTTAAAAAGTTATAGGTTCAATGAACATTCCGAACGGCGGTGGCCGTTCCGTCCTTGGTACAATTTCCGCAAAGAATACACCGATCGGGTACGGTAGCAGCATCCATTAATCGATTCTCCCTACCACCCGCCACCAACATTCGCCGACACACCGATGCTTCTCGACCGTTCTAATTCTACGGTGCGACGAGCGTCCTCCGCTGCACACAGCGGGACAATCACCATCGTATCCAATCTAATGAGATGCACTTGATTTCGGTCATTGTCTCGCAGGCACCACTACCTCACCGTGGCGTATGGCGTACATACGTCGAGTGAAGGTACCGTACCGGCGTAAAGTCACTTCCGAGATTCGTTGCGAAATCATTCCGTCCACCATGGCGCTTTAACCTAATGACCTCGCGTGCACCGAGGGCACACTCTAGCGCTATGTATGCTCAAAGCCACACTTTGACCGGTGCTCAGGGCCTTTTGCATATCGTGCCAGCTGGTACGAGATAACAATCAGCGACTATCGCGCAGTGAAGCAAACGGAGGTAAAACCGTATGGGAAAACACTTAGCTGCTGTCGGTGTGTGTGTGTGTGTGTGTGTGTGTGTGTTAAGGGGAAACCGTTTTCCTTACCAACTGAGAAGGTTTTCGTGGCTCAGTTGATAGTGATCTTTGCCGCATACAGATGCGTACAGCTTTAGGAGCAAATGATTGACGGATGATTCGGTTACGGAGGCGATGGTTGATTCACTGCTCGGAGGTCTACTGACTCACTGTAACTGTAACAGGTGCCTCCCCCCCCCGTACCGGTCTGATGGAATGCTTCTGCGGTGAGGGTGAGCAAAGGTGGAACTAAACCCTAGCCGCATGGGCTCTGCGCGTATATTAGCGTGTTTTTTCTCAAATGAGCGATGCAATGCTAACGATTGCTGAATGAATATTTGAGTAGCGTAGCATGGTTTTGCTAAACAATCAGCTAACACGCTGATAAATCTGCCAAATTATGCATTCATTGAAGCCCGGGGCCGCTTAAGTGGAGTGTTAAAGGGTGGCCATTTTTTGTTTGTTTGAAGGAAGAAGGTCATGGATCGTTGGGATTTTGAGCGTTAAGTACTGGGATAGTTGTAAGTGGATAATTGCATGAAAAGTTGCACTCGATTAAAGTTGTCAGGAGACTTGTGCGTGAGGGTCAGCTAGAAGCTTATTTGGAGCTTATTTAGCGTTAAGGAGGATATTAATTTTGTTTTTTGATAACTAGTTAGATGTAACTTTTTTTAAGTAGGTCATATTTCATGAGTGGTAATTATTGAATCAAGTAAATTCTTAAAAAGATGAAGCTTGATTATTATTTAATTAAGAACTTAGTATTCGTTTCAATATCTACTGAAGCAAATCTATCAAAGCCATAACGATAAAAACGTTGTAACGAAACATGTTGTTATGTTTACACAATAATAAAATAAAATAAAAAAAAAACATACACCTGTATACTCTGAATTGATAATGTTTTACGGTAATGAAGAGTGACATTTCCTATGTTGTGTTTTTTTTTGTTACAAAACTTTTCATATCCGGACTAACGGTTCGTCTTAATGTGATTTAGAAAAAATGATAGGTCATTTAGAAACAATTCCGTTGTCATACAACAACGGTTGAAGGTCTTCGACATGCTATCCTCGCGAAAAAAAACAACTTAAAAACCAGTTGCCAAATAATGTGCCGGTCGGTATGGTTTGTTTGCTGTTTCAATGTGACATGCTGCTGCTTGCCTCCGTATTATTGTTATTTAAAGCTTCTATTTTTTTGTTCGTTGCCATCAACACGACGCGATGCTTAAAACCGGCAACCGGTAAATGATCAACCGGGCCCGCACAGACTGACGGCGACAGAGAGTTCGACGTTCAAGTTCAAGATCGGTCAACCGGAGGAATTGCGATCGCGACTGGTCAAATTTGACTCACCGTCGCAATGTGCTGGAAAGGGCCCAACAAAAAAGGGAGGGTGGGTGAGCGCGTGGTCGAGATGGTGTGGATCGTGTGGATTGCGAACTTGAACGCGCGAGAACGATCGTCAGCCGTAACCGTAAAACCTGTTAGCGCGCCACACACTGCCAGAAGCGATCAGAGGTCGTCCGATTTAGGGCTGTTTATGTTTACCCGAAAATGAACATTACGATTCGCCCAAGGAAACTTCACAATCGTCGAATCCTAGAGCTGAACGTCCGTATCTTTGACGCAGTCCAAAATAAGATTGCAGAGCAATGACCCCAAGGCCAATAGTTAAGACATAAGGAAAAATGTTATCCTGAGTCCAAAATCGAACCTATTTGCTCTCTAGCGCATTTGCGACGCGTTTATCGGTCACAAGGATATCAACTTGGCTCAAGGGTCTTTGCGAAGAGAAAGGGTTTTCATAAACGAATCGAGACGAAAGAGCTGGCACACCTGAAAGGACAGGTGGGTTGTGGTTTTGTGACGGGCGGAATACATTCTCAGTCGGTTCCTTCTTCCGTCAATGCACGTCACGCATCCGTTGACGGTTTCAGGTTTCAGGATCAAGGCAACGTGTGGCGTGGTCGTTAAGTCACCGGAAACTGGACCCGATCACTTTGCTCGGAGAGTGTTGAGTTGCGGCTGACAGCACGATCAGCCACGTTGGCTGACATCGAAATTTAGATCGACCCGACGAAGTTTATGGACTGAAACGGCTTCCGAAACCGGCCGAATCCTACCGGGGTGGGAGGTTTTGATAAATGTGCGCGCTGACTTTACGACGCCGACAGGGAATGTGTTGGGCACCAGGTGTTGGCGGATTAAGCGTAGGCAGACCTCGACCGTACAATGTCCTTTACCGACCAGGAACACCAAGCCGCGACCATTGCGAAAGTGCGTCAATCGACGGATCGTTGTGGTAGGAAGCGACACTGCCCCAAAAAAAACTACACCGCACACACTTTCGATGGATTTTTGAAGGAAAAAGGAAATGATTGACGATCAACGCTCGGTGTGTGGCGCGCAGGTGACCGCCAGCATCGGGTAGCGTATTTCCGTGGGTGGTTAACATGGCACTTTTTTGTGTGATTTGGGGTGGATTTTGATAAGCCACAGCAACCGAACCGAACACCATTTGGAACGGATTATTTCGGCCCGTTGGTGTGCGGCAGGAGGTGCTTGTAATTTTGGAGATTAATTGGCAGCTTTAATTAATGAGCTAGTCGATCAGTTTTGGTCCACGGTAGATAGTGTTATTTATCGTTTCTTCATCAGCTCAGCTGACAAACTGATGGAGCGTTTCAATATATAAATATGGACGGTGTAAAACATATCGGTTTATGGGCGAACGAAGTCGAAACAAGATAACGTTTGGTTTTGCTTTATGATGTGCATTATTGTATGTGTGTACTTTTTGGGGAGAGAATCGGGAAAAACTGTCTACATTTTTCACCAGCCAAATAAAAGTTTCACATTAATGTCTCTGCTCACTTTGGCAGCGTTAGTGTTCAGAGTTTAGTGGACCATTAATGCATTATTTCCTTTACTTATCGCTATAGGCGAGGTTTGTTCCATTTAATTACAATGAATATTTAAATCATTGACGTGATAAAGCAAATCATGACGTCTTTTAGTGTTAGTGTGCAAAATAGTGTTAAATGACGTTTAGCTGAATAAACTAAAGTATTCATGTGAATTATAAACAGAATAAAAAATCAAATATTCAATCAGGCACAATTGGGAATCTGTCACAGAAGATTTGTTACATACAGATTCATTAAAATTTATAGCTATTTATAGTATCTTTATAGTAAATGGATATTGCATTTATAGCAAATGCAATTTTATTGCAAACCGTGTAAGTATTTCTTCCACAAATTGGGAAATGTACTAAAGTGTCACGTCTTATGTTACTTTTCCGTATCCTGGTGGCGTAACTGACCTTTACACGACAATACCGATACAAAATCCCATCCAGACAGAATTCCCCATGTAGAAAGAATTGGCTATTCAGATTGCAAGGTAAAAGTAGCATACTGGAGACATGACCTAGTAGATCAGTGAGTCAAGATAAAGATGAAACAATGTTTAAAACACTTTGCATTAAAATGATTTTCTCGTTCTCCGGAAAAATGGTATGTTAACAACTTCATTGCCCTCAGCTCTGCTTAAATCACTGGAGATCCAACGAGCGTCAGAATATCCGAACGCTCTGCCGCATTGCAATCTAACAATTGTGTTGATGAATCAACGCCTAATATCTAACGGAACGCGGATCTAGGGATAATATACAGATTTCAAACCATTCGTTCACTTCCGTCGATCATCAGCGAACCTGGAAGGGTGATCAAACCTTACTTCCCTGGGTGTTCAATTATCCGGTTGAAAAATTATCGTTCCGGCAGTGGGATGATCGCCGATACTCGCGCTAATGCCACTCACCAATCGGAACAAACCGGTACAGCTGTACGTTCTAATGGTGTTTTACAGGGTGTCGTTTAGCTCCAAGGTCGCTCTGCCGGTTCTGACTCGCATCCTCGCTGTTGTCCAAAAGCTTCCCCCCGAACGAGCACAATCGCCACGGATAAGGTCCGGGTTCTGGAGTCTGGAACCGTCGTTTCGCCGTCCGACAATGGCCGTCGAGAACGCTCAAGGCTTCGCAGGCAAGCAAAGTGGAGCCATCGAAGAGCAAGAAGTCACGTACGCCACGCAGGCGAGCATGATCGCAAACGGCACAGTCTCACACAGATCACTTGCCCTCTCTACTTCCCTATTTACAGGGGAGTTTTTTTTATTTCGCAACATTAAAACTTAAAAAAAAAAAAACTACAGTTTATGCATCTGCATTAGATACAAGGTAAAATAGTTTTTTTCTAAACTAATATTTAATGCATCTTTCCTTTCGAAATTGCGCCACAAGAAATTTGTAATGATTTTTCAACACGAGAAATAAAAAAACTGCTGTGTTTTTCACTCTCGCATCACTTGCAAGCGCTCTCAGTACCAACGATGGTTCACAGTTGTACGCGCATTTCCTGATTTTTCGCATACTTCGCTCATCAAAATGCTCAGTACACACTCTCTCTCTCTTTATCTATCTCTCATTTGTACCTTCCATCTCGGTCCCTCCCAATGTCTGTTTCATAGTATCCACTCCGGTGCGAGCTAAAGCTCCGCATACACGATCGACCGTTCGCTCGCACTCTCAATCGCTCGTTCGCTCTCGTCCAAACTCATCGCGGAACCGAATTGAAGCCCCGCGCATAGATTTGGCGCGTGCTGGCTCCAGCTGCATTTGGAGCCGAATCGGTTGGGGCTCCGGCTTGAGGGGGAGGTCAAACGGCCCCCCTAGTGGAGACGGTTGGATAGTTGGTCGAATGTATAAAATCACTTCGCGCTGGCTACCGACAGATCATTCCACGCTCAGTGCTTCAGCAGCCAGGATCGCACCATCCTCGTTCCCGTGTTATTCTTCTTCTTTAGTAAATCATTTCGATCCAAACCCACCTTCTTGGAATCTATTCCATTCCCTTTCCACCCTCCCTTCCAACGTTCTAAAGCTTCCTAACCAATCTGATTTCAACACCGTGCTGGAGACAGCAACAAGTGAACAAGCAGCAAACCTGTGATATATCCGCTTTTTTTTCGACATCGCGTCGTGCTGAAGTTTAAATCAAACCCTCCACACATCACTATGAATCTAGTAAGTTTTGTTCGAGCGACAATTTGTTAACTTAATTTAAGCGCAACGGATTTAAGTGAGAGTGCCCGGTAAGGTGAACAGTCGAGGAAGTGATATTGTGCCCCTTTTTATTTCGGGAAAGAAGATGGAAAATAGTGAAACTGTCCGCTAGGTTGAACTTTCAAACCGTTTTCATCACGATATGGTTCATGAGTTTGCGCAAGGCGGGAAAAGTAGTCTCATTAGCTACGATCGAGTCCGGGGTTCGGATTTTTGCTTCATGTTGTTCAAGGCGAAGATTCACCATCCTGCCCAGCAAAACGAAGTACGAAACGTAGGAGAGTTTTCGTTGGCGAAGTGTGATAAGCAACAGTAAGACGAAAACCCGAACCCATTGAACATTGTTTCTTAATTTTATATTTGGAGAAGCACTTTTTTTTTGCTCGTTGCTCGTGTTGTTTGTTCCTAATCGTTCGTTTTGTGTTTTGGGGTCTTGTCTCTTCCACGTGTGGTTCCGTGTTTGTGTGTGTGTGTGTGCGCGTTTTGGTGTTTCGAGTGAATGTTTTTGTGTACGTGCACAGTTATGAAGTGCGTGAGCACGCCGTATTGGCGTGATGTGTCTTGACGGTCTTCCGATCCGAAGAAAACAAACACAAAACCGGCAAACCAAAGAAAAAAAACAACCCCCGTCTTATTGACGTATTGAAGACGCCACCCGGGCCCGGTTTTCATCCTCCCGAAAGCCTCTTCGCTCGGTTGCACGATAGCCATAAATGTGTTTTAAACAAAACAAAAAAAATGGCGGTATACACGCCGTAATCATAAACAGCCCAGGAGAGATTGGATGGTTGGTGTCGGCCGATCGGTAAGGCGTTCGATCGATTAGTGTGCGCACTTCCGGATCGCAACCCCATTCATCCGAAAGCCGACGAATCATCCCTTCTTGCTTGCAGGTGTTATTTCTAACGGCAAATGGTGCCCTTTGCGCCCTTCGTGCAGTTGACCTTAGGTGCTTATCTGCGTTTGGGGTTTGCTTCCTAGGAAATTGTTTAATGCCGTTAGTTCGTTAGCGATCGTTTGATCATTTTCTCACAGCATCGAAAGTGCACCGGGCGTCTGATTATGCACCGGAAGTTCCATTTATAAAAATGCCCTTATTTTGGCGAAACGTTGAAGTAAACGTTAACCTTTTTCCCTGATTAAATTCATGCCACGACATTGCCTCAGTTTTCTTGTAGACGCTTAATATGTGCAGACTTGTTACTGAGGCAGACGTGGATTACCTTACGATTGAATTTCCATTTCCAAGGCTTCAAGCATTGATGATCGCGGTTTTATTGTGTCTGATCGTAGACCCAAAAACCAGTACAAGCCCACAAACAAGCCCGCGAACTTCACTTGAAAGTGCGAAAAAACCAACAAATGGCCAAAACTCCACCAGTTAAGGTTAGTGTGTTTCACTTGCTTTACCGCTGTGGATGAATTTCACACGCGGCAGCCCATGCCCATGGCCCGGAAAGACAGGTTTTCTGTTTATCACGGGTGAGCATAATGGAAATTGAAAGGAATGGCAATCGTAGCATCGTTTGATGATACCCAGTTGACCATCGGCTGAGGTTGGAATCGTTGTAGAATTATGTCTTTATGGACGTTTATTTCTTAAACACCAATTTGGTAATTTTTTTTTTGTGTGGTTTTTTCACCATTATACAATAAGGTAGATTTATGATCTTGTATCAGTTAGTAAAAAAACACACTTCGAGATATCTTATTTGATCTCCCCAGTACCGGTGGCTAATGTCCCAATTTCGGTGTTTGCAAAACCATAAATTGTCCATCCAAAGTTCCATTCTCACGGAATTCTCTCTTGCACAAAACTCACCTTCAGCTGGGTTAACATTTTGAGACACATTGGGTTGACACAAATTCATCCGCCGCTCATTATTGCAATCTAGCACACTTTTGATCTCGTTCCGACCGTTTTCGTTCCCAAACTTGTTCCGAGCCTAAGCGCGAGGGATGGAATTTATTGGAAAACCTGGTGTCATATTTTATCGACCGTGAAAAAGGGTTGAGGGAAAAAAAGCGAAATTTTGATTAATAAATCTCCCCTCATTTGCATACGCACGGTGTGTGAAGGAATGTTTTGCATGAGAAATGTCCCACCGAACGCAATAACCGGAAGCTCGCCGATACGGAACGGCTCGGAACTGGCTATTATGTTTCCCGTTCGATTGATATGATCAGCAGCTTTCGAAATGGTCAAGCAAAAGCTTCCGAATACCAATGCAGGCAGATCAAGATGGGGACGCGGTAATAGAAGATAAATGAACTGCATGCTGTAGGGAAATATCGTTCGCAAACGTATCACGATAAATCTGTGCGGCCCTTCAGTATCACGGTGCGTAGTTCCAGTACAAAGAAAAAAACAGGTAAAAAGTATTGCCTCTTAATAAGACGTCACATACCGGCACACGGTCAGGTTCGCTTCGGCTTGATTTTCCATTAATTTTCCCACTACCACTATCAATCGTGGGATGGTGCGGAGAGGAGGACTGTAAGTAAAAAGCACACGTGACGGAACCGGTTTGGAAAAGTGAAGGAACAAAAAAAAAACAAACAACCACGTTGCATCTACGATTTGATGGGTAAAGATTTCCCTTTTAAAAAATAAAATATAAATCGAACCATTCAGACCGAGACTGGACTGGATTGTTGCAGCCGATGGTGTGTTTCCGCACACTACGGAGGAACTGAACCGCGATGGTTTTTGACCTTTCCGGCGCCGGCCAGAACGGCGGGAAAATGGAGGAAACGAAGTGAAATGAAATAAAGAGAGAGAGAATGAAAAAAAAAAACTAAGAGTCAGCCGTTAATTGTCATTATGGAATCAGCGAGGCACACGGTTTTCCGTAGCCTTCATGTCCGTTTGACCTTCGAAGGAATCGCGCGAGGAGTTGGCTGAGGGATAAGGTAGGGTAAGGGATGGCGGAGCGGTCGCGTTCACATTCCGATCGGTACAAGTTCACAATGGAGGTCAGTTCGGTTCGGTACGGTGTGGTGCGCCGATTTGTACGCGGATACGCACTCGACACACATGACAAACCGTTTCGAATGTTTCGACGCATCCAGCAGAGTATATCGTCGCTTAATTAAGGCACATTAAGCGATCCGGGGTATTGAAAAAAAATAAACGTTTGGAAAAACGCTACCCGTCTTCAGCAGACAAACCACCCACCCTCCTCGGTCTCCCTCAAGGAAGCTGACCGACCCTATGGTGATGATGCGTCATTGACATTGATTTTATGATTAGACGGTTGGCGCGATTCCGTGTGTTACATGAGCGAACCCAAGACACAAAACACTGGTGAAGATAATGTCGTTGGGTGAGGATCGCTTCTACGAAGGGCATTTTGTGGCTTCGATTCAACCATCGTACGATCAGTGAGGTTTGATTGCAATTGGTCATTTGCACGATGACACAGTTGGTGGGTCAGTAGAACGGAAATAAAATTTGCACGCGATATATTTTCACCCTTCTTGATGTGAGATTAACAGCATCTAATGTCATTGTCTATTGTAAAAAACACCATAACGTCAAAATTTTATGTAAATTTGTGCCATAATTGGTTCGCTTTGATGACATTATTTTCGTCGATCTGATGTATCTTGAGTAAAAGTAGCTATTAAAAAGTGTGCTTAAATTGATAATTTGCAACACAATTAAGATACTCAACCAAACGGTGTGTGCACAACGTAACCAAACACTAATGCGTGATAATTGGTTTAAAATGCGTGCCATAGAGGATTTTCTGAAGCGTGAAGAAGCTCGAACAATAACTGGCTGTTTGCATCCATACAAAAGACTTCAATTCGCGGGTATCCCTATCGACAAACTGCTCGCCTGAGAGTGAATTTCGAGTAAAATTCACGGCTTCACAAGCGGCTTCACAAAAGCTTCACAGCAGATCTTGTGAAGCCGTTTTTTGAGAGTGTGTGCGTGAGATTCATGATTTCATGAGCGCGTTTTCGTAAGGTTCATTTTTACTCTGTAATGTTCATTCTCAATCGTTCTTTCCGCACCGTTGATGCACCGGTGCAATGAAAACATTTTTTGTTTTTAACAAATATAATATTATTTTTTTATTTTTCCTGGTTTTATGGCAAGCGTAAAAAGATAACAATTCACATGTACTGATTTAGACCCGTAACAATATTTTTCATCTTACGCTTCATACTTTTTTTTCTATTCTTATTATCTGCATAGTTCATACCATACCATTCCATCCAGGCAGCGGACAATTTTCAACGCTCGTACTCTGCGCCAGCTTAGCCAGGGATTTCTAATCCTGTTCCACATGATACCGCCCACGATTTGTTATCGTTTTTCATTATCACGCGGCCAGTTTCGATCGGTGCAACGTAAACATAAAATAAACAAGGACATTTGCTCCCTTCCAAGATAAAGTTTCGAAGAGATTCATATCCTGTATCAATCAAAGGTCCAGGCGAAAACTTTCAATGGAATTTTTAGCGTGTTTCGAAACAAACTAACATCGTGTCTTTGAGTTTGGCATCGTATGCGATCTCGATTTAATTTTGATCGCATTAACACACGATTTTTCGCATATTTCACTCCATTTTGTATCTGCAAATGGAATATAAGACCGATAAGAAAGAAAAAAGTACACATGTTAGTTAAGTATTAACATACGTTGTTTTTAGATATGCTTACCAACAAATACAAAGTTCAAATCAGCAGGAAACTCGTATCGAACGGTGATTCCTGTACATGATACAAGAAAAAACAAGATTATTAATTAATTTCTCTACAATTTTTTAAAAGTATAACATATTACTTACTTGAGTTAGTTTATGATTCTACCGACCTTCAACTTTGGCGGAGTATGTTATCCTGCACGGAGGATCAACGACAAGCTTTATCGGTCACGGTTTGTAGAGGTGCTAGGTGGCGATAGAACATTGTCTCAGAGAAGGCGATAGAACATTGTGAGCAGAGCGAAGAAAAATCCAATCCAGCGCCTATGTAGAGTGCTAACAAAAGCGGTTTCCACTATCCTGTTTGTTGAGAAATGAAAATAAGGAAGATTAGGACACTGACGCTTCTTCGAGAATCGTTAGCTGCGATACAAACCGATTTAGAACCGATCAGCAGCAAAAACAACCAATACTAAGGTTGGCTTGTCTTTCACTTCCATTGGCAGGTGCATCATAGAACTGGATAATCACGAGCATGTCCAATAATTTGTTCCTTTCAAATGACGCGGAAAAGATGTTTCTAACGATTCGTACGCTCTATCCGAGAGCAACCATCAAGAAGTATGAATGTCAACTGAAATAAGAAGAAGAAGTTTCACGTTCAACCGATTCCGTTAGACGCCATGGCATTGATTGTACAGGGTAGCCTACCTTTGAAGCAGTAGGCCAAAGGGACGCGTGGGCGCAGTTGTAAGAAAACTGTTGACGAAGTATTTCACACTACGGTACTTGAATCTAGCTTCGAGCTCCTTCTTGCTTCCTGAATTTTTGTACACAAAAACCTCTAGATATGAGGACCGGCAACTGTGGCCATATGTCCCCACGCGTCGCTTTTCAAATGTCTTGAAACAGCTTGTCCTGCCTCTTCATCGTCGTATTCAGCCGAAGTCTGCGCCATCAGGTCATCACGCTGGCGGTACAACTTACCAGTGCCGGCACAGGAACATCCTTTTAGAACTAGAACTGGAACAACTTGGCAAACACTATTCCACAAACGAATACACAGTCCACGAACTGACGCAATCCACAATTCACGAACTATTCCCGTATGAAAATGTACAGCGACCGAGCAAAAACAGAAAGACAGGTTTTTAGCCTACTATGACCATTTTGAACATTCATTCGACACACGTCGAACTCTATCGCGATACAGCGAGCCACGCACACACTCTCATTTTGGGGTGATTCGAGCAAAATTTTCACCCCCTTTTCAAAAAATTCATCCATCGATGAACACTTTGTCGATAGGGATGCGTTTTAAGCGACGAACCTTAATTCGCGCTCTATACTTTTCGCTGGTGCTGTGCAGCACTTGGCGCTGAATTACCCAGGTATTTGCGAAAGGGGTATGCAAACAGAGGCCGTAGCATAGAGGCTAATGATTTCGGTGCTACCTTCCTTACGGGTCTTTTTATGGACCGTTCATACAAACGAATAGATATTTGAACGGGCAACGATGCGTAGGGGTGATCGCGTAGCGAAGAAAAATACCTTCGACTTTTCCATCGGGTTCACAAGTGTTGGCATGATTGCGATCACCGATCGACATAAGCTGCATGCCTTCGGGGGCCACGATTTGTGGCAAAGGAAATGGCCAGTAATTCAACGTTCCCTGGTCTCAGGCACCTGTGGCAGTAGCTTGCAAACGGTGGGCAAACTATGCAGTAACGTTGATCCATCCGTTTTGCCCGGAGATGTGAGCTAACTTCCGCAAGCACGAACGAACCATATTGAAATTTAGTTTACCATCTTCCAAAACCCGCTTGGAGCCGCTTGGATGATGTACGTTCCCTTAGGCTGTAGGGCGTGCGTTCAATTTCACACTATTTCCTGTCCGTTCGGCCTTCTACAGCGACGAGAGGAAATTGTTTTCCACTTGGCAAATTGTGCACGTTACTTCATATCATTTGCCTTTCCCATGTATCACGTCTGCTTCAAGACAACTGGCTGGGTTAGGGGTTGGTTTTGTTCTATTGTTGTTCGGATTTGTACCAATTTGCTAGCGCATTGGTTTACTCTCGCCGTCGTATTCATCTTCCCGCACCCTTGGGGGAATGTTGGTGGAATGGCTTATAATTTTCATGTTGTAACGAGAAAATCCGACCCAATAAACACACCAATCAAAACAAACAAACCGCCCCAAAATTTAGTTCCACCTGCTGCAGCGCGGAAAACTTTAGTAATGCGTATGCAACGAAGTTTGCATGGCTGCGTGCACAAATACGTGCGTTACGTTAGAGACTTCTCTTTTCACTTTTCGCACGGTGCAACATGCGTAGCAGTTGAAGTGTTTTACACTTTTCGGATTTCAGAAAGTACACCCATGCCCTGGCTCGGTTTTTGGCAAGGTTAAAGACACTGGCCAGAGAAACAAAAACTGGACTAAACTGCTCTCATAAATCTTCCGCCATATTTCAACAATGCAGACACGGTCGGCCAATCCAAACCGACAATCGAATACCGCCAAATTCCTTCACCTATCTAGTATTACATCAAAATTTGCAAGCGTTACGCATAAGTTTTCTGCTCGGTTTTGATTAAAGTGAGCGAGGGCATGCGCTTAAGAATTCGAGACGTGCTACTTGAGCGGTTGAGGTCTGTCCACCGTCCACCGAGTGATACCGATCAGCTGTAAAAGGCAATTAATGCTTGATCACGTGTTAGCGCACCGTACGCCCTTCTGGCGAATGGTGACCGTGTGCCCGTTTGGACAGTGGCCATTGGTTCGAGCTGGTCCAGGCACGCGAAACAGAAGACAAACAACGTGTCGGAGAGTTTATGGTTTCCTGGCACCGTTTCGATGTCGTTTCGAACTCAGATTCGGCATTACAAAGTGCTGCTACGGTGACGTCCCTATAATTTATAGCGCACGACATTCTTAGCATTCGCATGAGCTGGCCAAACCTTCCCGGTGCACGGTGCCGTTCCTTCATTCTCACACCTAGTTCCGTTCCGCCTCATTGCACCGTTTTGCAAAGCGTATCGACTAATGACGCAACTGGTTTTAAGCTAGTTTTGGAATGTGCACTTCCTCAATTAAGCCACTGACGCTGGCCACTTTGCACGATCCCTTCTCTTTGGCAGAAGGTGGAAATGGGAAACAATTATTTTCTAACAACGTAAAATGGCACTAAAAGTGTAAAAGATCGTTTTACCTTACAAAAGATCGGAACACTTACGGGAGTGGAAAGTACATCGCTACGTACGAGATTTACACGTGTAACAACGCTCGAGCAGATACTTCCCTATCGGAGCAGCTTTTACGGAGAGTTCAATTTGAAGGTGTTTAAATGTTAAACGCCTCTGGTCGATGCACACATATCGACCTGTTCCGATAGGGAACCGGCACAAATCCTTCATTTCCGAGCATGTTCCGAAGTAATTACGCATACCTTCCTTCCCACGTTTTGCGTCGCAATCGCCTTGGGAAGCGAACCGGCAGTTAAGCCGAGATGTAAATGTATCTCAAGGTTGGCCAGCTGTTGATCCAGAGCGGCATCTCGCATCCGACGGAACGCATTTGCATTCCATTTCGACCCGATGCCACCGTCACCGATACGTTTATTCACCTCTGTTCGTCGTGATCGGTGTTTAATCGGCATCCACATCAGTACGGTGCTGCCGATCGTGACAACGATCGGACAGCTGTTACGGTAAAGATTAATGAATTGTGCGTCAAACAGATAGTGACAGTATTGCTGGAATCCAAACCAAACCAAAACGAAATATTACACTACAATTAAATTGCATTTTTTTGTTTGTTTGTTGACCCATGAATGTGTGTGTTTTCTTTGTGATAAATGATCGCTGAATTGTTTTTTACGGTGGATGGCGCATCAATCCATACCGGAACCTTGACTTTCGTCAGCATTTACATCGCAAGGACGATCGCCGTTCAATAGCGTGGCGTTGAGAGGGCTTCTTTTTCGACTCTCGAAAAAAGGAAGGGGGTGAAGGAACCGCTCATTAAAAATCACCTACCTGCCCACCGTCTGGTGAAGGTGTTAAAAGGCTCGTGTTCGCATCGATGTGTGTATGTTTTTTTTTTCTGTATCCCTTTCTATGAAGCCACTCGGTCTGGCCTTCGACGCTCGACCTAATCCAAAGTGTCTTTCGAGTGTCGCAGACCTGCGTTTTCATACGATTTTTTTTTTTCGTTTCACATTTCGTAACGGTTTTTCACGCCTCGGGGACATTAACAGTCGCTGTGTGTGAGAATTGTGGGTGGAAGGCGTGATACACATATTGAGATTTTACTGATTTTAACGACAGACACCCCTGGACGGTGTACGTGACAAGGAGATGATTGCAAGTGAAGAAGGCAAACAGAATACAACCAAATGTTACCTCTGCCGTCTGCTTGTCATTGACCGTTTAACGTGTGAGTGAAAAATGTTCCACCCTCCCGGCGGTGGATTCTGCTCGGGCTTCTCGTCGTGGCGTTTGTGGGTCAAGTTTGCCAGCTGTTCGAAGGAGGGATGCACAAGACGCTAAGTCTTTCTATCGCAACACCACCGCCCATACGGTCGTTAGCAATCGGACGTACGGAGGCCAATTAAAATGCATTACACTCGAAACAAACCACCAGTACTGACCACTGGGTGGCTGAGAAAATGGAATGCCCCACCTACTTACTCCCCTCTCGCCCTTCTCCATCATCGATGGGAAGCAAAAAAAGGTTTTCGCTTTCATTTGCCCATGTCCAATTGGTTTTTTTTTGTTGTGCGATTTAACTGTGACAATTGCCAGTGATCTATTAAGCCCGGCTTTGCACTGATTCACAGTTTGCGCTTGGTTGGGGTCAACCACATGCAAAAACGCGAGAGTGCTGTGCAAATAGCAATCCAAAACCAGCGCAACCAGCTGTCAAGCTGTCAGAGTGATTTTAGCGCACGGAAATCACGGCAAGCGACGAACCTGACCATTCGGATCGAAATAAGCGCCGCAAGCATAAAATATGGAAAGCAGTGACCGGACTGGCGGATTAGTGTCGTCGTTCCGCTGCGACCATTTCCTTGCAGGAAACGACAGTCAAGATGTAAAATCGAACGGTTGGCAGCATGGCTTCCTCAGCACACCTGACCGGTGGAATTTGTGCTGTGACGAGCCGCGAATGTTTGGGACATAATTTTCGCACCAAGCAAATAGTCTGTCACGACACGGTCGCATAAACACCAAAGCTACGCCAAAGAGCGATCGAGGGGGGGGTGAAAAAGACATTGATGATCGTAAAAAAGTAGAATGTGACAAGTTTACGGTTTTAAGCGTTGCTCAATCGACTTTGCGTCCCGATCAATTCAGCCCATATAAACACACACGTACACGCTTGGTACCGGTGACTGACCATGGGTCTTTTTTTTTAAACAACCGTCCCATCACAGCCGCTGAAGTAGCAGCGAAGCAGCCATGTAACGGACTCTATTAACGACACTCAATTGGTATTTTCTCATAATCGAACCCGAACGAACGGCCATCTGCTTCGGGGGCCACCATTTGCAATATGACTTATATTGCTTTCCGGTGTGTGTGTGCGAGGAAAGACGAAGGGAAGAAACCGTGCCGAAGGGATGCAGAAGATCAGGTGGTAATAAATAGATCGTAATCGAGGTGTATACATTCAGGCGTCCGACTGCATGTACCGTGACGTAAGGCGACGTAATAATAAAAAATACAGGCCAAAGTCAACAAAGTACGCCTCCGTTGTTTTGCGCTCGAATAGCAAAAGAATGTCATTAACGTTTGCGATATCGAACCATACAACCCTCTCCCCTTCACTAGCGCGGTTGGCGCCTCCGATGCACTTGCGGAACTGCCGCTGCTGCACCGTTCTACCACCCTTCTACCCCCGGTACGTTATTCCTCCGTTGCGGAGATCATTAAGCTGAGCATTACGTTTCCCAGCACACCGAAAAGGCCTTGCCAATGTAGGTCAGTAGCGGTATCGGTCGACATGGAGCGGGAACACCGATGCTGCGGCCAACAGTAAACCTTCCGTAGGCACTTCCCCAAATAAAACCAGATCGAACGAACACGAAAGCACCGCTGAATATCTGTACATGCCTTTTCTTTGCTGTTGTTTTTGTGCTGTTTGTCTGTCAAGTTTGTTCTACGAAAGTGCGTCGATCACGTGTTTTTCTTCCCTCAGTTTCATCTCAATACCAGCTCAATACCGTGACGCCACTTAGTTAAAAAAAAGCCTCAGCAACTGCAGGAGGACAGGGGGACAATAAATCGGAGCTTTATTGAAAACAAAAATGATGAAATTCCAGTAGAATTGGACAAGATTTCTTCCTCCCGGTAGCCTCTCGGTGGAGAAGCGGCCGGTTGGGGATTTACAAGACACCACAACCCGCTTCGAGATGAAATATTATGCAATTGGATCTCTTGGCAAACGAGCGCTATGGGGCAGTCGGTCAGTAAGTGACCACAGGCGTACATTATTGGTTTTGTGACTGGGTACTGCTGGGTGGAAAGTTGCCGACTCAGTTTGATGTACACTTTCCACTCTGTGGAGTGCGTGGATGAGGAGAGACAAAATTCTACGACGATCACGATCACGGTGTGACTGTACCGGCTGTACGTGCTGTAACCTGTCAAAGTGTCAACCGGCTCCGCAACCCTTGGCAGCTCGATCACGATTAGAACTGCCGACGACGATGAGTGCCGATGATGTTGATGATACGGAAATGAGACGAAACAAAAGGTTGATCCTTTATGGCACGCGGCCTGACAGCAACGCGACAGTGCGAACGAATCCAACATCCAACACTAATGGGCTGCAAAGGAGCAACAACCGGCCTCTTGCCAAACGGGATCGTCAGTCAATTACTGTTGTGTCAGTCATTGATGAGTATCATATTTCGGACTTCGGAAAAGTGTCCGTATGCTTCGTCCGACTGGTGTGGATGGTGAAGAATTACTTCGCAATACTTCTCGGGCTAACATCCCTGGGCCGAAGTTTAGCCCCGTTGGTGTGTTCATGTTCGGTAGAATTTATTTTACTACCAGGCACTATTTAATCACCAAATGATCGTTACGTAAAAGGCGCACATGTACGATTGTAGTGTCGTGTTTGGTCACGTGGTGCTGTGATAGTGCATTCACTTTCCTGTTTTCGGCGCTTAATGGTTGCCTCAGTGCCCAGAGGTAGCTCCCGTGTGGAGTTCCTTAAAAAAAGATAGTGGTACTTATCGCACTTGTGTGCCCGCAAGCTTCGGGAGATGGAAGACAGCGAAAAGGGAGAAGAAGGGAAAAACATATACCCTAGTGCTAGGTATAATTTCCCAATCCTTCAGGGCTCTATTATCTGGAAGTGAAGTTTTCATTTTTGTTGTTGTTAGTACACTGTACTGTATCACTTCAATGGCTGGAGTAACCTCTACCCAGACAGTGTGTTTGGAATTGTGGCATAACGAGCAACAACATATCAGCCAGCTATACAAAGCGCCAGAGTATACGTTCGTTCTTGCACGATCTAGCTGATGGTAGAATCTTGTAAGCAAATTAGACCACCACAGAGCCACAAAGTGAACCAGGTCGCTATTACCTCATGGCGATCGATCGTGTAGGTTAGATCGGAAGGTGGTACAAGAGGGAAGGGGTAGTTTTTCATATTATTCACCCAATTCTACCCATGATCTAGACAAACATTGCACTACCGCACGTGGCTACATTGTGTGGAGATCTTGTTGTTGGGAGCTAAGTAACTCCAAGTCGCAGCTATTCAGCTACACCACTTGAGAACGAGGTCTGCTGCTTGGTGGAGATACGAGAAGGAGGAGGAAAAAAATCGCACAAATATACATAACGGAATGCAGCAGCCACGAGCACGTACAGCTCTGTCTCCGTTTCACCCAAGGCATTTGTTGAAGCGTTGTTATATGCCCACTTCCTATCGGACCTATCGGGACCGGTACACTCGGTACGGAGGGACTCACCGCGTCTCACACAGATGGGACGTCGGGTTTATGGGACTTTCGCTTTCGCTACATCCGAACCGGCACCGACACTGCGGAACAGGTTCCTTCCCTCCCCCCCTCCCCCCTCTCCCCTTTATGACGCACTTGCTTCTTGATGCTTCCGGACAGTGTGTGCTGCTCGGGAGGAAAAATCCAGTTACAATCGACTGATTGTTCCAGCGACCGATCGATACGTACGCGAGAAAGAAAGTGAGATCTTCGCACACGGTCGAGCCGAGCCGAGTGTCGGTGCGGAGATGAAACCAAACCCCGATCCGGCTGGCAAATTGACCGACACGGGGTGCTAAAATCCAGTTCAGCGATCATTGTGGCCATTTTATGATCTTATGTTTCGAATTGTGTTTTTCGAATTGAGTTTTTTTTTTGCTCAGTCAGTCTATGCTGAGGTAATCCGCAAATCTGTTTTCACACATCGCTAATGTGCTTTGGTTTTTTGTTCGTGATGGTGAAGCATGTGGGTTTTATGTCATCGCGGAAAGCAGGAGCAGATACGCAACAATAGGTGGCAACCACAAACATTGGCGATCATTTCATTTTCCGTGATGTTTTGGGGCGTGTATGTGAATAGTGAATAGCTGATGAAACCTGGTCCGGTTTCGATGGTTCGGCTAGGGCGCGTACTAGCCGTAAATGAAAGCAAAAGTTTAAGCCAGTTTTTCCGTTTGTTTCAAACAAACCGTGCACAGCCGCATCGAGGGAAAAAGTCAGGATGGAAAGCAGACAAAAGGCAACGGTTATCCGCCGGTGGTTCGATACGAGACCAGCGATCGTATCATCCACCGTGGTTGGGCACCGATGCATGCCGATTTATTGGTGCGCCCGCGTACCGGCGGATTCCGGGAGCTTAGGCCGGATAGCATCAATTAGCAGCATGACGGTGTGCATTTTGGTGTGCATATTAATCATATTGCCTAATGGGCTCGTGGCTTCATTTCTACGCCAGTGTGCAGGAAATCGCCAAAGCAAAACCCTTCTCATTCGAAGCCCGAGTTTTATTGATCTTGTTCGATTGGTGGTGCGTACGATCGAACAAGCGGCACGCTGTGATGGGAACAATAAACGTCTTTTCTTTAATTAAATGAATTTCATCATACACACACACCGATCATACAGGTTATTTTTTTTGTTGAGCTATTTTTTTCTACTTCATTCAAACTCGCAGCATAATTAAGCGCATAAATTGTACGATCAAACCAGCGAGATACGTCGTCTAGTTTTTGGGGTGAAAATTGCCTTTGGAATACCACCGTTAATCATCGAATCAATTAGTGGCTCTCAGTGCAATTTTCATTTGCTTTTCTTGCGAGCCCGAATCATTGCACAAGCCGTGAAGCATTTTCACCGGTACCACCTGATTCTAAAATGGACAGTTAGTGCTTTATTTGTTAATCGTTGAAAGGAAACCCGCAAGCAATTCTGATTTAGCTGCACTCCCGTAAGCATGATTATTGCAGTTGCGCGTTCTTACCGCATTTGCATCGAACCAGGTGGATTAGATATGTCTAATCTGACCTCATTTTGATAGTGAAGTTATCATTTGCTGGATCAGTTGGATGGGCAGAAAAGAATCGTGCAATAGCTTGCTTGGTAAAGATTTGGTCTTTTTCTCTCTTTCTCGTTTGTTCCCCTATCGACCAACTGATGGATGCCATAATAGATTCATCATTTGTGTGTCTGCTGACCTGGCCTTACTTATCTGCACAATTATTATGTTATGTTTTCCTTTTCGCATGTACTTACCCGCGCGTTACGCATCATTACGCTTCATTGTCTTATTTTTTTTATCAATTTATTGTATTCTTCCAAACAGTTCACCATCTTCTTCGCGCTCGTCCTGGCCGTGGCCACCGTCGCCGGACAACGATTCGGGTTCCCGCACACGGCCCAGTTCGGGCTTGCCTCGCTAACCGGTGACTTTGGTGGACCGACTGCATTCGGTGGACAGGATTTGTCAGGTACTTTGAACGCTGGTATCAGGGATCCAAGACAAAACCGAGGTGAGTGGTTTAGATGTATCTGGTGCAGGGGAAGCGAAGAGGGATATAGGGGGAAGGGCAGGGTGTGGGCTGACCAATAAACTTGAACGGAAAGTGCTGTCGTATTGTGGAAAATGTGAGAATGAAAATCAAGGAAGACAATAAAAAGAGTCAAACGATTTCTCTTTTGTACGCGGCGTTGAAGGAGGTGAACCGATCACATCAATTCCAAACAAGGTTTGACGTATTTGCGCTGCGGCTAATAATTTGCATCAGCAATCCCGGAACGGTGGAGTGTGATTTACGTACGATTTACCAGACCCTAAGTTGGGAGTAGTGATTTGCTGGCATAAGCTGGTGTTACCATGGCTGGGATTTCTCGTACACGATACGAGAGGGATGAATTAGAACGAATCTGTAGCATAGTGTGTGACCTTTAAACGAGGGCTAGAAACGTTAGTTTTTCCTCCCTTCTCCCAAAACCAACCGGTTTATTTTTTTTCCTCCTGCAAATACTCGTGTGATTTTTGGATCTGGACAAACTAATCGGAAAAAGGTAGTGCCTGGCAGCGTGAATGGAGATTGTACGAGATGGAAGCAAAAAAAAAAAAAATCGAACAAGATCTCGTATTAAATTACTGGGTTTGAGTACGAAATGATCGTTATTTGCATGTCGGCACCGTACAAGGCGCTAAGTATGGGTTAACCGTTACGGTAGTTGACATTTAAAGGTAGTTTGAGTTTTGTGCATTATTTTAGTACTGTGCTGTGTCGATGACAGGCCGTGTAGTTGTATAGATGGAATAGCGGGGATATTGTGAGTGAAACAGCGTGTGATCCATCTGCCGGGAAAAAAACAAGGTTCCAGCGATTGCTGACCCACGAGTGACAGTTGAGCTGGTTTACTGTTGGTTATTTGCAAAATGGCGTAATGGAAATGGGAGTTTCATTTTGTTTTTGTTTGTTTGTTAGATAAGATGTATTTGAAGTGTTTGTTTTTTTTAAAAGGATTTTTATTTACCTTCTAACACTAAATTGCGTTATTTTTTACTTGTTTCCCTTGCCACAGGCCCAGTTGTATTCCCGCCCGCACCCGCCGATGCTCCAGTTGAGTCGAGCGGAGTGATTGTCGGTGCTTCCGGATACGGTTTCGTGCCACCGAATACGCCCCAGAGTAAGAGCGAATAATATTTTGGACGTTTGTCTAGATTGGCAAAAACAAAAACCGTGCCTCTACTACCACACCCAACTAACATTTGCCCCGCTTTAACCGACCGATGTGCTGTGTGTTTATCACAAAAAAAACACAAAATACGGGAGAAATATGGCTGTTTTGCGTCGTTGCTACTACTACTACTACTACTACTACCACTACTATTCTACCACTAATAAGCTATAGAGCTTCTTCCTATGCTAACCTCATACCTGCGTCACTGTCGACACCGTGGTCGTGAGAGTGGGAATCTTGCTGTGACCCTCGCAAGTTCGAAATGTCTAATCCAACGCAAGCGCCACAACAACCGTGAGACGGCGTTGTTTACAATGTACATAGTGCACATGAGATATAACCACCTCTTAATCAAAGTCTTCGAATGAAATGCAAAAACAAACAGCCGATTGCATGCCGGAGAGTTGCTTTCAATTAATCCAACCCCTAATGAGCCTAAGAATGCTTGGGAGCCCTTACCCGGGTGATACTAATCGTGGATGCATGGATGGAGAAGTGAACCACAGCACTGTAAAAGCAAAACGAAACACCGATCAGCGCCCGAACAGCGCTAAACGAAAGCATTCAAAAACCTCACGTACGTGGGAAGAATTCTTGTAAATATGAAGCCTAATTATGGAGGCCCAATCCGCCAACTGGCCCAAAAGTCAGCCAGTTCCGTCCCTTTCTTCCGATTGCCATCAAACTAACAAACGATTAGAACGATTCGTTTCGGCGTACGCCTCGTCCACGTTCTACGTTCCTATTTGCCGCTTTTCTTACCATTAACATCAATGCCGCATTGTAGTACTGCTCAGTACTAACCGCTTAGAACAGCCATTTGCTAACAAAACTGCCTGACGGCCAGCCAACAAAAAAAAACCGAACTGCCCCGACATGGCCCGTGACTTATCCGTGTTACACTTTGTTCCTTCGTCTAGATTACTACTAAATAGCAACGTCCTGCAACCCACAAACCAATCCAACCACCATTTCCAACCACGTCCCTACGTTCCCACAATCCGATCAACGATCCACCAACCACCACCCCACCTCCCCCACCCCTTCAGGCACTGATGGGGATGCAAAAACAAAAGGGTCAACGAAAGGGAAGTGATCCCCTGTACAAAACCACCGACCGGAAACCCACCCAGGCAGTGGGGGACACTTCATACCCTTTCGGGAGCTTTGTGTGTATTGTGTTTGTATGGCTGCGTGTGAATGTGTGTGTATCGTAGTTTACAACTTTATGTGACTAATGCGAAACAAACCACCTGTATCATAGGGCTTGTCCGCCACAAAACTCCCGATCGACGATCGGATCGCTGCCCAACACCATCACCAATGTGTTTCTTTCCATTTTTCCAGATGTGAATGCGTTGTACCGAAATTTACGATATTTCTAAGTCACTGTCACGATTTACTATTTTTTGTTGTTGCGCACAAACAACAGAGCAAAGTCTAAGAGCATTGCACAAACCGACCGATCGGTACATTCTGATCGTATCCAGTTTTCGGCAAGTTTTAGACGCAACAATTGGGCAGATTCCTGCACCAACGAGATAGCGATTGGAATGTTCAAAATTTAGTTAACCAAACCAGCGCAGAAATATAATCAGAAGCGTGGGAGATCAGAAAGTAGACGAAGCAATGCGAAACAGGTGCACCTGTACAATGCATTTGGTCACCGGTAAAGTCAGCACGCTATAGTCCACCGTGTCCGCGCACTGTTCAGATTAGCTTAGAAATCCTAGAACTGATATGTTGAGGTATTTGCGAAACGAGAACGTTAAGGAATTTGATGCCATATCAAATTTGTAATTCGATCAAAACGGCAGTCAAAAAAGTACTGATGCAGATTGGTTTCGGGTTGAATTGAGATTTTTGTAAATAATCACCCGTTTTATATGCTCCAAAATGCATGTCAAACAGGAACCGATAAAAGTCACAATTCGAACCTGAGCTACATACATGATCATCGATCGATCTTCGGTACTTTATGCTTGTTGTTTAAAAAATTGTGCAATCCTTGCGTTTTTTTTGTTGTTGCCTATTTAAATACCTATCCAGATAGCCATTTAGTTCCTCACGATCACGATCCCGCTAGTATGGCAACGTTAGGATTTTTTTGTTCTTTTTTCTTTGTTTTTCCTCTAAAGCACACCATTCAATGTATAGTCTGCCCCAGTAGCGACGGCATGCATGTAAAGATATTTATTTGTAAAGATAATCAACACCCAACTCACAATGTGTGCGCTTTTGCTGCAATGCTGCAACGCCAAAACCCCCGCCAAACATAACACCGGTTACTCCAAATGTACAGTACAACCCCTACCACCACCATTGTCAACAGTCATCCTTACCAACCCCAAAAAAAAACATACACACACCCTCCTCCACACGGAAACGCGGATAACCGGTTGAGCCGTTTCGTTTATGACAAGATTGTACAAAGAGCATTACCAACAAACAAACAAAAAAAAAACAGGGTCCAGCACGCGGCGCCAGTTACTAAAAGCAAGCAAGCAATTGTAACATGTATAGCCTTAAAACAAAAAATCAAACAAAAAAACCAACTATCCTTCCTTTTTGTACAAAAGCAATCCTGTGAAAGAGTATGTTTGTGCGCGCTTCTGTGTGTGTGTGTCTGTGTGTAGGTTAAGTGTGTTTGAGCGAGCGAACGTTTAGAATGTCCGAACAGGTGCGTTACGCCCGTGTATGAACGAGTGGGATTGAAGTTTCCGTAACACCTTGATGGTTTCCTTTCTGTACGATACGTTACATAGCAATTAATTGCTAACTTAATAAATTATTGTATAGATGACATTTAAACTTATTGGTTTGAGATGTTTGATTGGTTTCTTTTTTTTTTGGGTTGGGCATCGAATGGGGTAGCATAAGGGGACAAAATGAGGAGATCGAGTTACGATCCTTGGTGCGGTATTTTTCTAATTCGAAATTCCATCCCATACGTTTGACTGACTAATTGCTGACTAAGAAAAACCCTTGTGTAAATAAAATTCCCACCTTCCGTGGGGATCTGTATAGATACGGTGAATGCAGCAATTCCTTTCCTATTTCTGTTCACGAAAAAAAAAAATCATCCAGTAAGATCGTGTAGGCTATGATCCCGGCGTAGCGTTATGCCAATTTAATGGATCAAAAACCCTTAGCAACAGCTTAGCGGTTTGTTCGACATTCTTGTGCGTTCGTCAAGGTCAGCGGTCGCAAATTTTCGCTCGTCTACTGCGAACCTGTAGCCAACTAGCCAGCTGTTACCGTTCGAGCTACCCCGCGTCGGTAATGGGTATTTATTTTTTTGTAAACCATAACATGCTGTTCTTTCGCAATCGCGTTCTGCAACCACTTCCAAGGAAGCTGATTGGCGGTTTTCCTTCCTCTTTTGTCCACTCGCGTCCATATGCACAGGTTGGTTGGGGCAAAGGTGTGCCATAAACCTACCCCCCTCCCCCACCCTCACCTACTTCAGCTCACCCCTTACCACGGTGTCTTAACTTCCTCGTCGAACAATCTCACCTAATCTTTGTGTAGGATCGCCTTCTTCTTCAGACTTCTTCGGTGGTTTGACCGAGGGTGGTGGCACATGGCAGGGCAGGAAGGTGAATGTCTGTCGCGATCGATTGTTGCCACCGGTTTGCAATGTGGAGGCACCCCCATTGCACTAATGCTGGCGATTGACTTTTAGTGACATGCAGCCGGGCTGCAAAGTGTCGTTAATAACAGTGATCCTCCCCCAATGTTGGTCCTGTCCGCTCGTTTGGTATGCCGTTTGGTATGCTGATTGATTGAGCGGCTGTTTTGTGTTGTGCAATGAGGTGAGGTTCTCTCTTTACCACCCTGCAATCCAACCCTTTAGACCGTTGCTGACCACATGCTGACACCGGGGGCGCAGGTGGCGCAAACATTGTACATATTGAGGGTGCGAACTAACCCGAGCAACTTGAACTTGTACAGACACGACTTACATCATGCCCGAAAAAAATGGGTAGAAGGAGAAGGTGCAAACGTACAACCGATGTCGCATTGTGACGCTTACGACCACCCACTCTGACTGACCTCGTTTACAGAATTCAGGAAAAAGGCCCCACCGTTCCGATATCCGCTAGCGCCCTGGAAGCTACCAGTGCCCTCATCTGGTACGACCGGAACACCGCAGCGACCGAAGAAGCCCGGTATCGTCAAGCTCACGCCGACTGTTCCGATCGTTGGCTACAAAAAGCCGACGCCACCGAAATGGTACCGATTCTATAAGGGACAGGGTACGCCGGCCGCCCGGAAACCACCGCCCCTGCCTCCGCCTGGCCCGCAAGGTATAGGATTCGGTGGAGCGAATGTGTTCGTAAGCCGTCCCAAAGCTGTCTCCCCTGTGGGTACAAGTGTTAGCTACGCGACCAGACATTAAACGTCCGTGACGAGTGGAGAGCTTGATTGAAATGTACCAAGGCCGTTTGCAAAGGATGGTAATGTTTGCGCACCGATGCAACGATGTACATACGCGAAAGAGTCTTTAACGGGCAGAGGAATGTTCGCCATTTTACCATTAGCATTGTAGTTAGATTGTAGCGTGAAATGAAATGGAAAGAAAGAACAGTTTTTCTGTTCAAAAGGTAACCAATGAAGTACTGTTTAATAAGGTATGTAATAGTACAAAATAAAATGAAGTTTATGAATATCGGAATTGTTGTGCGAGTTTTGATTATTTGATTGATGCTTAAGAACATATTTCAACTTTTTTTTTTAAATTTATTTCAATAAGGACGGCCAGGCCGTATGACTTGACATATTTCAAGTATAGGATATAAAAAATATGCAATAATTATAGTGGAGCGCCGATTATACGGGTACCTGTTATCCGTGCAGCTCGGAAATGACAGTTCCGAAGGAGAATTGACGTATGAAATGCAAAACCGATGATGGGAAGAAATAAAAGCTTCAATAGGGAATGATATAAATTGCTCAAATTCGAAAAAAAAACAGATTTATTTTGTAACTTGTAAATAAAAAAAGTAACATCTAGCTTTATAAAAAAGTATACGCATTACACACTAAACACTAATAGTTATCAATAAAAAGAGTTGTGCCTATTATCCGTGGTATTCGCTTATCCGGGTAGGGTTGAGTCCCGATGAGCACGGATAATCGGCGGACAGATAATATGATAACGGCGCCGGTCTAACGAGGCCAAACCGGGTTGCAAATCCCGTCCGGATATTGCAAACACAAAATACACATATTGGATACACAAAAATGTGTATGACCCCAAGAAATGAGAAATGTGTATGAAAAATGGCCGTATGACTTAAATATGTTATTATTGATTGTTACATAAAATTCCAATTATGAAAAAACCGTGTGTATAATTATGCAAGTAACTTCAGTTGTGCTCTTAAGTACTAACCGATTGCACGATTTGCAACGTAAGCGCCTCAGGGTATGCAATGATGCGAGAAAAAAAATCACAAAGTATGCAATTTGCATTACACGTAACTCTTCTCTCGTGGTTTCGAACCAACATCCTACCACCCAGGCAAATCCTTTGCACCAAGAACCCAGGAACCCACATACGCCCTGCCCCGGAGAGTTTGCCTTTTTTGAGATTATTATTATTATTCAATTGTCTACGTATTACCGGAACCGCGTCATATCTACTTTTTAAAGGTAGATACGGTAGATCCTATGGTCGGTTTTTACGATCGTCACAAACAGTTCCGGTTCCCAGCGATAGTTACCATAGTTGCGCGAGGTTGTGCCTCACATTTGTCGGGCCCGAAAAAGGAATCATTCCATTGGTACACGATGGTGTTTTTTTAGTCGTTGAAACTCTTACATACATAAAAATGAGATGTTTATGTTTGACAACGTTTTTTTTTGTTACAGCCTCACATTTTACTGAAGGGTTATGGATTGAAATGGGAAATTATAGCAAAACTCAGACCCTGTTTTATTAACTATGGAATGAAGGGTAAAGAGCTCGAGGGCTATAAAAGCAACGAACATTAAAAGTATGCGTAACTGCAATTAAACATATCGATATTTTACATTGTGCGTGGTTTTATTCAGCAACGAAAAGTTTGATACTTGCTGGAGTTTGTAGTGGAAACTTTAAGAAACTTGGTGCCAATTTCATTATTACCATAATACTAGGTGAGTTTTTGCGTTTGTTCCGCCCTCCATCAAGTTGATATTTGGGTCATGCTCTCCTGGTACTTCGAATGATAAAACACTTAATCCTACAACTCACCCGCCTACTAGTTGACGTCACCTCTTGGAGGGATGCTCGCCTGGTATCGAATGATTTTCTCGCATGTTACTGTTGCATACAGTCCGTGACGTAACATGGTCAGTTGGTAACGTAACGTAACATTTGTTACAGTCTGTAACAATAATTATAAGAATAGTGTTGTGCTTATTGAATCTTTTGAAATGAATCATTCATATGAATCTTCAATGAAGACTAAAAATTGTAACGAATCCTGAAAGATTCATGAATCTTTGATTATTCCTTGCCAATACATTTTAATTCAAAGGGCTGAGCGAGGCTGGGGAGGGGTAGGCTTCTTCCAAAACTGTTGACGGGCGGGAGGGGAACAGAGGACAGAATAACAGAGATTTAGAGTCATTCATTCCGTTCAAAGATTCATTCAGATGCATCCAACACTGTATAAGACAACTAGTTTTTTTTAATAAGAGAAAAAGTTGAAGAGATAGCTTAAAGTGATGTTCCAAAAAGTTGGAAAGAATTAAAAAATACATTGTGGGATCTTTTCAAAACTACGCTTAATTTAGAACTACGCACTACGGTGTGGATATGTGACAGATAGATTTAATAATAAAATTGGTAATAATGAAATTGGCACCAAGTTTCTTAAAGTTTCCACTACAAACTCCAGCAAGTATCAAACTTTTCGTTGCTGAATAAAACCACGCACAATGTACAATATCGATATGGTTAATTGCAGTTACGCATACTTTTAATGTTCGTTGCTTTTATAGCCCTCGAGCTCTTTACCCTTCATTCCATAGTTAATAAAACAGGGTCTGAGTTTTGCTATAATTTCCCATTTCAATCCATAACACTTCAGTAAAATGTGAGACTGTAACAAAAAAAAAAAAACGTTGCCAAAAACATCTCATTTTTATGTATGTAAGAGTTTCAACGTCAAAAAAAAATACCATCGTGTACCAATCCAATAATGATTCCTTTTTCGGGCCCGATAGATGGCACAACCTCGCGCAACTATGGTAACTATCGCTGGGAACCGGAACTGTTTGTGACGATCGTAAAAACCGACCATAGGAAAACCTTTAAAAAGTTGATACGACGCGGTTCCGGTAATACGTAGACAATTGAATAATAATAATAATCTCCTGGGATAATAAAAAAGGCAAACTCTCCGGAGCTGGGCGTATGTGGGTTCCTGGGTTCCTGGTGCAGGGGGTTGTGTGTGTGTTTGCGTTTGTTCACGATTGCCACTTCTGGAACAGATACGGCACATTTGCTACGGAAACCTTGTTCACAAAGGACTAAATTGTAAGGCTGTTTGCAGCTTGTTTGGGTGGAGATAGCAATGTAGTCGTGCTTTTATGACATTGTTTAGAGTGAGTGTGCTAATTTTATGATCGTGTTTGGTTCGTTTTTAAATATTTTTTATTGCTTCCTCATATTATCAGTATTCCTATGTTGGTTGCTTTCGGAAAACATGCTTGCGACGATGCGTGAGAATCTATGAATGTATCTGAATGTTTCAATACGAAGCATTAATTTAATGCCTAAAAATAGAATTCATTTCCTCTGCAATGAAACAGATGCGTATCGATGACATGATTTCTTAAATAAAACAAATAATTACCATCATTCACATCCACAAAACAACAGACGATGGTTGCCTTAGTGCAGCATACTTCTCAGGATCTTAATTTGCCTTAATTTCTACGACATTTACGGTTCAATTACGGCAAGACTTGCGAGACCAACAAATTACAGCTCGCACAAGAATAAAAGTTAAGTAAATGCGAAAAGCACGCCACACTCACCGGTGGTAATGGTACAACCCGAACAGATAGAGCGTTAAAAATTTTCGTGAGAAATTTACAATCCATTTTATTACCCTTTCGCGTCGTTTGCTAGTGGATTCATGTGCTCGCGTTGCTGAAGGACATTGGCACCACGAGCAACACCCGCCGGCTACAACTTACATTTCGCACTTCGCGGGCTAATCCTTTCGGTTTGGTTCTCACCTGTTGACTGTCGACTTTCACCAGAAACGGAGCGGAATGAACGGTGAATCGAAGCGAAAACTTTCCATCGCTCATCACACACACACACACACACACACAGGTTGACACACCGACACTTTTCCTGGAATGTGCGCACCACCAACCCCGTAGGGAAACTCGTGGCGTTAGCGATGCGTCGCAGTCACGGAGATCCGAATCCGGTTGCTGCCGCTAGATGTCGAAAGTTGTTCGCCGTGTCGTTCTGATGTCGTTCGCAGTTCGTTTTTGGTTGTTTTCGGGTGGCCTCCCTTGCCTGGGAGTTGCTCGGGTTGGTGGCCCAATCCGAGCGCGTTCATTCGCGTCGGTGGATTATTGTACCCCGGCATGCTATTCCTATCGGGCGGTGTTATCTGTGCTCATTTATTAGCGCTGATATGTTTATAATTGGATGGTTTGTACTGGTGGCTCTGTTGGTGGAGTTTCCCCAGCACGAGGATGCATCGAACTGTCCAACGAAAGCACGGCTGTCGGGATGGTCGCACCGCGAGCGGGTCGCACCGTAGCGTCGTCGCGGAATGGTGAAATGTCGTTGAAAACAAGTTCATAAAACATTTGATTAAAGTTGATTTGTACGCTGCCTGTTGTGGGATTGTATTTTATTGGTTTGAATAGATTGTTTGTTAGCAGCAGAAGTTTATGCGTTGATATCGTTTCTTTTCGATATTTCGTTTAATATGGATAACTGCAAGGATAACATTTTTGTTTACTTTTGTAATGGTGTTATTATTTAGCATTATACTAATTCAAGAGAAGCAACAAGTTTAAATCCATCTTGGCAATTTAAAAATAAAACATTTTTTAAATTTCCACTTGCACTACAAATTGCAAAGACTCTTTGCTTCAAACGAATTAACCCTACTCGAGCACATCATATCAATTTGTGCAAAGCTAATTGTTGTTGTTCCCCATAAAGAACAATGTAAATAAATTTTAATGAAACCAACCAATGCTACAGTTTCACTCGTAAAGGATTCACGTACCAAAAATTTAAAACACTAAACTACACAATAATCCCTAGGGACACGAGTGTTTCAGTGTGTGCATTAACTGCTGGCGTAATGGTTAGAAATGGATCCTTTACACCCATTTGATCCACTTTTTTATTTCTTCTGGTAAGCATTTTTACATGTACCATTCGTGCCACCGCAAGGAAGTCATCGAAATGAATGACCATCGTACAGCTGCAGCGCATCCTTTCGGGGTCGGGTACGATGACCCAATGGTGCACACGGTCCCGCACACAGTCGTGAAACGTATTAGCACAGTTTTGACTTAATGGCGTGATTTTATAAATTTTACGTGTCCGCTAGCCGTTACTTAGGATTCTGACATTCCGGGGGTAAAATGAAGGTTCGTTCGTTCGAACGAAAAAGAGAGAGAGTTAGGGTATGAAATGCCAACCCCGAGCGGTAATTAATCGGATTATTTTCCCGTGACACCCCTGCAAAACCCTGCAGCGCTTTGTCGTCCGCTAAAAATTCTGGGGTCTGGTATGCTTTTTTTTAGCTCATTTTACTATCAAAGATTTCTAATCCTTTCGTATGATGGCAGCTCAACCAGTTGCCAGTGCGACCGGTACAGCTAAGTGCCCCGTTTTATGGATGTCGGGCATGTTGCTTACCGGGCAATTAATTGAGCCATTCGTGTGACCTTACGGTATCGGTATTGCAGCACAGGAGCACCTGGTTTTATTGTGCAACCGTCTGAGCAACGATCTATTGTCATTCAAATGATTCGTGAACAAGCTGCAGACACCGCTTGGGCCACCTCGGTGGTGATGTGTCTTTGGTGCCTTTATTGCTTGCGTCCCTGGCACCCTCGTCAGTCACGCGGTCACGAAGATTTGGCGAATTGATTGGTCAATTTTCGGGACGCCCTCGGGGCGTCATCGACCGGGGCCGCCAGCAGGATACGCAATCGGGTATCGATTTGTCCGTTCGTCCGGAACCTTGTTTGACCTCTCGAAACCGGATTTCGATAGGGCATTTCTTTCCTCATTTCAAACACATTTGATTTCTGGATAGGAATAATGCTGAATGAGAGGTGTAATGTTCCTAACTAGCTTGCCTTAAAAGTGAACATAATTTGACGCAAAATTACACGCTTCCTTTTCGCACGGCGAACGTAATTTAGCACGTTTGAGATTGGAATATATTTTTTTTGCCTACTTAAACGAACATGTTTTAGGATAATATGTAATAAAAGTGTGGGGTGATGATGGTGCGAGTACTGTAAAAATCTCATGGGACGCTAGCGTCCAGCAAGGACGAGTCCATTTTCATCGATTGTGTGTGACGATGATAGATGATGGATGGTTGAGATGGATTGAGTTGGTCTTTGCGTAGACTTCGATTTTTTGAGTCACGTTTCTAAGCTGCCACTCCCCATTATCCAACAACAAAAAAAGGGTCGTTCCGGTAAAGTCAACCAATCGTTCGAATTATGTATTCATGATGTTAGAACGCTTGCTAGTATGGTCCGGAATGTTTTTTTTTCGGCCACACGTTCATGCTCACGATAATCGTACACGGTCGTAGCTGGTTACAAAAGGATTCGTCCGAATTTGTATTCAGCGGGTGTCATTGATCTGACAGGATTTGCGTTGCACGCGACGTTAGCAGTTAGCAACAGCATCTCCCCTGGTGTATATAAGGGAACGCACAAAAAACACACAACCTTTTGGGCTTGTTAGTAACGATAGACCTTTGGGCTGTGATAAAAAAAAACCCAGATAACTGAACCCCGAAGCATATGGTTCGAGTGGGACACCATTTGGGTTGGGAAGAAATTCTTCCCGCGTGAGGATTTTAATGAATAGAATACATTAAAATGGGTCCTGCTTTAGTGAATCGGTCGGTCCAGTGGCTAGGAAACTAAGAAGCGTGTGGTATCGTTCCATACATCACCGTGGGCAGAACTCATTACACAGTCCGCCTGGTTAACATTCCAACCCATTCCGTTTTCCACAGTTCCGGGGCAAGCGTCACCTACAACGAAAGTAAAAGCGTTTCGAGCGATTAAAATTAAAAGCGTTCATAATTAAGCTGCTGGCAAAAATGTGCGTTAAGCTTGTTTTTATAGCGGCTCGGTCCCCACGTTGGACACATTCCGGTGGGAATTTAGCCATAACAATAACTATTACGCCCACCGTAACGGTGCCGTGTAACGGGTTAGAAGATGTGTTGACCGAACATGGAAAAGAAGGCCTAACGTTTTCCGAGAAAACCACAGGCAAGGGAAAGCTTCCGGCCATGGATATGAGTGAGTAGAAATTAACATAATTATTCAATTGAAAGTATCGTCCAACAAACAAATTGTGGCTTCGTTTCGCCTGAGTAACGCACTAAACGACCAAAGCGCCTAAAAGGTAGGCAATAGACAAACACCGACCGATGAATTGTAGCGGAGGGGTTTAATTAAAATCGTTATATTAATGATTATTATTCATATTTTTTGCCACCCAGGCGGGAGGGTATTTTCCGGATTTTTCCGGCGCATATTCTTTACCAGCATTGAAGTGGCATTCTTTAACCCGCTGCCCACAAACCTGTCTGACCGATTTGACTTCTCGACTTTTCCGCTCGAGTGTTGTCGAGTTGAGTCGGGCAACAGTGGCCCATCTGTTACGGGGTTTTGACGATGGTGACTCGACGTGTATGCTGTGTGCTGCCTTGGCCGAAGGATATGGCACTGTTGCTTCAGATGGTACCGAGCGGATAGTCTTCAATTTCACGGTGATGGTTTTGTAAGTGGTGGTTTAATAAAAACAACGCAAACAGCCACACAGTCAGTCTGATTGACCTGGGCCGATTCGCGATGGCGGTGGTTCGGAAATGCAGACACTTGACAAAAGGCACTTTCAATCAATCACGACTGCAAATTTGGGATGGTTTTGAATGTTGATTTGAAATATGCTAATTTTCATTAGCTGGTTTATTTAAATAGCGTGGTAAGAATATGTGGAAAAGAATAAAATGTTCCTTCAATGTTGTATAAAAAGAAGAATAAAATTACACCAACAAATATAACGAAACGATAAATTAGTATTACATCTAATAAATTGTGCACAAAGCATACATCAAACAAATAAAAAATAAATGTATATTCCTTTTAATGTAAAGAGGAATTTTTCATCGTATCCCTAATAATTTAATGACGGAAATCACCAAACATACATAAATGTTCCAAAGCATTAAATGTTCATTATTCACAATGTTATATTTTTTATTTATTTATTTTTATTTTGTTACATGACTACGGCTTTTGCCGTATTGTCAGCCACAGAGGGCTGAAGTAATTACAATTTTCGCAAGGCATTTCCTCCTTGTAATTTGCCTTATCCCGGCCATACTCGGTTGTGATTCTGGGGTTTGTGGCTATTGCTGTTTTTGTTGCTAGTGTTGTTGTGGATGGTCCGAAGTCCTGTTGCTTATCACAAAGTTATTTTTTTTTTTTGCTCGGTTAGAACGGGCTGGCCGTATCAAGACTTATTTTACCACGTAGCAGGATAGTCAGTCCATGCTACGGGCGGACGGTCCGGATGGGATTTGAACCCGGTCCTGCCGTGTGGACGGGTGCCGTTTATCACATGCACCACCGGGCCGCCCCATCACAAAGTTATAGTTAGAAAAAAAATTAAAATAATAAAATTTATCGACAAAAATATATTTCTGTTACACGGAACAATTTTGGAAATTAGTTAAAAATATTGAATTACTTCAATTAATATTGAATTGAATTCATTCAATTTAATATAATTTTCCTCTCTTTTCTTCACTTACACAATTGAGCAAACTTAGCTAGGCATAAAAATATAACAAAAAATTTGATATTTGTTCAAAAATGAGATAAGTGTCATTATTATTTCCGAAGGGAGTGCATTACAATTCGCAATATCCTCTAAATGAAATGAGTTCAACCCTTAGGTTTTGGAATGAAAGGAATATCTTATGCCTGCTTTCAGTAGAAATTTTGGAAAGATAAATCGTCGCAATAGTCGTTCATTAACTCATGTACTACAGTAAACTTATTTTGAGAAGTTTATTACTGTTTATATTCTATACGAAGTAATTACTCTACAATAACATTAAAGTAGCAAAAGAATTGATATAGGTACTGGGCAAAATATTCAAATTTGAAGAACAATGATGAGCTTCTATAAATATTAATTAAAATATGAAATTGCGTTTGCCAAACTCAACAGATGTTTGAACAAGTCAGTAAAAAAAACAGCAGCAAGTCAATCACATTGAGGACAGGATGACAATACATCAACAGTGGGATAACATTTACAACCCGTGGAAGGGAACACTTGACAGCCCCGAGCAATCATAATTGCATGTGGTAATAAATATTTATTTGCATTATCGAAACAATCCCATAGCGCTTCTCTCGTCGAATTTTCTCATCCCTAACGAAACCGAAACCGGTTGAAAGTGAAACCAAACTTTCCCTGTTTGACAAGTCGCCATTCCACGGCCTGCACTACAGTTGACAGGCGTTCTCGAGGACTTGGTCGGATATTCGTCATGCCAACCGTCTCAGTGTCTCTCGCGTATTTCCCGCCCGCAACACGCAGTCAAGCGAGCGACACGAAAACAATGCCATTGACAGCGAATTCCTCGTGGAAAGTGCGTTCCGGATAGATTCACCATTATCCGGAAGCTGTCCACGATGGTTCCGGCGAACCGGAATCGGGAAGGATAATCCCCGAAGGAAATGCGAAACGACACTCTACTGACTCGGGATTGGGTTTTGGGCTTTGGTGCGGTCGGAAGAAACGGAAAATGTATTCGCTTCGTCCGTGACTTCCACCATCGCCAACCATGTCCGCACGATTCGTTCTATCAGTCGGATTTCATTTTTATGATTTGATTTGATTTCTCCATTGTCTTCCCATCGACCCGTAGCAACATCCGGAACGGGCATGAACCAAAAGGGACAAAACAATGCATTCCGGTGCGATGAGAGCATAAGCGCACGGGGTGGTCCAAGAATCGGTCAACAATAACCTGTCAGGAATGTTTGCTTCTGTTCAGCTCATGTATGTGTGTGTGTTCGTGTGTACGATTTTGGCTCCGAAAGTGAAATCCTTGTCCACGTACAAGCAATCGGTCGCTTTTGCTGCCAATGCACATGTCGTTATGCGATCGGCAGGGATTCCTATTGTTTACGTCGTAATGTAATTTCGTTATATTAAAGCAGTGGCCGAGAACCGCTCCGAGAACGATATGTCGTTATGAATGTGAACGAATTTTTCGAGTTCGGATTCGAATTAGTTGGCGGTGAGGTTTGATTTGCGGTACAAATTGAATTACCATTTACTTCCGCCGATGTCCAGCAGAATGATACGATAGTTGATATTAACGATGGAAATGGAAACAACCACGTGTAGAAGCATATAATCGATAGAATGGAGAACATAAAGGTTTCGTGCAATAAATATGGATAATATTAACAAACTATCGTACTCAAAGCAAGAGCATCATAAATATGCCTTTGGGGGCTCTATTAAAAACCGATTAGAAAACGATAGCAAAATCATAATTTATGATAGTAATAATAGTTCTTTATTTGTTTCTTCTTTTTTTTATTCATAAAGAACGGCCTGGCCGTATTGCTATTTGTTTCTTCTTTTTATGTACACAAGTTTTTTTTGTAAACTATTATTATTGCTCACGAGACTTTATTTCTTATGTTCGTTTTATTTGTTGTTAATGTTATTTGTGGGTCACATTAGCAAAGCAAAGAAATATTTTTCCACTAAACCAAAATTATTTACTAGTAAAGCATTTAAGAAGTTCTGTCAAATTAAGCTTTACACCAAGAGTTGGCAAACTTATCACAAAAAGGACCAAATAGCAAAAAGAATCCTTAAACTTCGTACCAAATAGCCAAAAACATTTTATTACGCACAAGAATTAGGTTAAATTATACAACACACAGTTTATATGTCCATTTAAATTGTCAAAACTGTATCGATTGTACTGTTACTTAAATGTCTTTAATCTGTAAAGTACCTGTTAGTGCTTTTCCAAACGTTTTATAATTGCTCCACTTACCAACAACGTCTCGCTTAATACAGTTAGAATAAATAAAGAATATAAAGAAACATTGGTGTACAGTGGGGATTCCTTAGAGTCTTCAATACGGCCAGGCCTTTCTACATGAATAAAAAAAAAGATCAGTTTTATTGTATCGTATATTAATTGTATTATATATTAATTGTATTTATTGTTTCTTCATCAAATTGGAAATTCTTCTGATTCAAAAATTCTGAAACCTGCAGATAAGAAAAGATAAAATTTTTTGCTTAATTTGTTCGTAAGGTATGACACAAATGTCGTAGGTTTTAAAGGAATTATAAAATAAAGTACTAAAATATATTCCCTCGGGCCCGAAAAAAATCAACCGATTGGGGTTGCGGTTTAATCCTTGTCGACCTCTGCTTTATACCATAAGTAGTAAACTCATCGTAGTATATTACCAACATCTGATTATTTGTATTTTAAAGAGGAATACACTGAAGCAGGAAAACATAAAAGGTTTCTTTTTTTCTTTTATTTTTATTTACACTTGAAAGACCAGAGTTGAAAGTTTAGAAGTCCAAAAGGTTTTTTTTTTATTTCACAAAAAAACTTCTTAAATGCACACTAGCACTAGAACAACCAGCTCAGTTTGACTGATTCCGATCCTTCGAATCAAATTAGCACTTTTTGTAATTTTTCTATAATTATAAACTAAAAAGAATATACACATTATCTAGCTGTTAGAAATAGTTTAATTAGTAATCAGGTGTAAAACCGATCCAAAATCCTGATAGTTCTAATGTCAATTATGTTATTGAGACAAACGACGACTTTGACACACCTGTCAATAAAGAAATAATATTTAGAAATTTTTAAAATAAGTTGTAAAACTTGATCAATGACTTGTGAAAATACAGTTTTTGTTTGAACTTTTACTTTTGAAATTATTCAAATTAATCAATAAAACTGCATCGTTGTCATCTGCATTAGAGCTGGAAAGCTCAAGAAAATAACCAAGCAAACATACTTATCTACAAGTCTATCTCTCTCTTTCTCTTGGCTTAATGACCTTAGAAGTATTTTTACAACGTAGCCGGATGGTGGATATCTGATATCAGGAAGAACAGATATATCTGTTCAAGTCTAATGAAAAGATTAACCTTCTAACGCACTGATGTCACTTCATCGAACAGCAAAAACAAAAAACGAAATAAAATCAATTGATCATCTCGGCAAAAAAAAAAACAAAAACAAACCAATCAAAGCGAAAGGTAGCAAAATTATAAAATAAGATATAAAAAAACAATCCCCTGTACCGTAATTTCGAAATCCGTTGCAACGTCGCCCAGGCGGCCAACAACCGCGCGGATCAGATCAAAAGCGAACGAACGAGTATCATAACATTATCAATCACGAACCATGATTTCCATCGACAGTTACGATGGTCTTTGGACTAGTGAGGAAAAAAAAAAGGTGGAAAAATCATAAGCCAAGTAAAGTGAAGCAAGAACGTGCATAAATAACCTCAACCGGGTGGAAGGACTGTTGCAGTTCAAGCTTTACCATGTAATAGAATCACATTCCACACGAATGAAAATGTTTCCCTTCTAACTCGCTGTTCCCACCGCGCTTCAACACATTCAGCTCACCATGTAAGGATGACAACTATCATTCGCTTAATGGTGGCCCTTGTCTGTGCCGTTTGCCTTCGACGCCTTTTGGCTTGTGGAAAGTGAGCAGCAGTGGTAGTCAAGAATAGCAACAAAAAAACCCCTCTCCATACACACGGCTATCTTTATCGAATTCGTTGGCAATTTAGGATGCGAAATGAACCATAACAACGATATCATATTCAAATACTGCGCCGCATATGACAGCATAATAGTGACAACCTTCTGGATCGTGCGTTTTGGAACTGGGGGATGTGGTGTTGAAGATTCCCAAAGGAAGTTTGATTTGTTTGTGTGCGTTTGTTTTTTTTTGTTGTTGCTATTTTCCAAGCTTATTGCTTGGAAGAAAGTGTATATTTGATTTCTTTCCGTTGCAAAATTTACGATTGCACGACACGTTCTTACATTGCGAAATGGGAATGTATCCATCATTTAAATGAGTGCCATTTATCTTAATAGCTGGTGTAATTTTCGATTCCATCCTTGTCACGTTACACTGCCAGCAGTGATCTCAATATTTGGCCCGTTGATAACGTAAACCAGATTGTTCAAGCTCCCACTGGCACGGCTGTTCATTTTTTGTGAACATTTTTATGCGTTAATTTTTGTTAACGTCTAACAGAAACAAATGCATCATTGTTTCTCACTAGAAAAACGGAAATTTGTTTATCTTCCTCGTGGTTCTTTCTATTACTCATCAAGCACGGGAAACGTAAAGGTTTATCTTTACGCAGCTGATTTGACTCAACGGTTCAACTTCTGCCCAAATCCCCTTTTTGCGAATCCTTTGCCTTTCACGTCGAATGTTCGTTGCGTTTCCGCAAAGTTTCCAATCTAGCCAAACTTTTTGCCACCATTCGTACGGTCAGTGTACCTTTGGCGCGGAAGAACTGAGACTGGTTTGGCTGGCATGAAACGCAGTGAAGTTGACAGGCAGTCTGAAAAGTTTTTGCCCTCTCACCCTGCAACCCACTTCCTGCCGCTTCCCCTTCCGTGTGGTTGGTGGAGCAACACAAAAAAAACGAACCTCCCAACCGATTGTGGGTGAAGCTGGTTAAGAAGAAATTTTAATTTTTCTTAAAGAGTTTTCACTTCCCATTCTTCTAATGTCATTTCATGGGGCGGGTTGAAAACCAGCGAATGTGTATGTGTGAGTGCATGCCGCCATTGTGTGGGCCGTAGCAGAACAAAAAAAAAAGAGAGGAAAAGCTCCCCATGAATCGGTGATCTTCTTTCATTCTGATTGTTTCTCCACCCATCCCATGTAGGGAGGGGAGCGATGCGCTCCGGAAGGTAAACCCTAAAAATAAAGTTGTTGTTTCGTAAAATTCTTCACTTTTCTCGACCGGCGATGGGCGCCGTAAAATTGGCCACGGGTGGAAAGAATCATTGCTCAATAAGGAGTGTGGAAAAGTTCGCTTTTTTCTCTCGTTTTCTTCTATCCCTATCCCTGTTGATGCAGCTTCCCGTTTGGATGAAGGACAAATGCAAGGAAACAAGGGACCATCGTGATAGCGATGGAATGCAATGCTGAAGGAATGGATGGAAAGAAGCGGGATGCCAAACGGCGCCATGATAACAGAGGAGTTTAATTTAATTTAAAATTGTATTTTTTTTTCTTCTATCGGGTGTTTTTTTTTATCTTCCTTTGTATTGTAAGGCGCGAAGGAATTCTTTTCTCTAGCCCGTTCCCACCGGGAACTGGTCAGGATACATTAAAGACAAAGCAACGGGTGGCAATGAAGCGTATTGTGGTAAAGAAAATTTGCTAAGTTTTCTTTGTCTTTTCGCTGCGTGTCGATGCACAAAGGATGATGGGAAGTTTTTTTTTTTGGAGCTTAGCTTACACGTCCTAAAGCATATTTAATGAGTGCGGATTTATTAAAGTGCGATTTTGTTTTTGTATTTCTGCACTTCTGTTGCACCTGTTTAAAAATCTACTAGATCTCTGGGTTTGTTTTATGTCATAAAGCCCTAAACAAAGATTATTGCTTTATGCGATCCATTTTATCCATTCGAGCTGTGCTATTCGTCAGGCTGTGTTATTCGCTCGTGGGTTGTAGAGGCGGCGTAGGTGATATCAGTATTTAATATGATTTCTATTATTGAAAAATGGCTTCACGTTTGTAAATATTTATTTGTGCCCAAAATTTACTGTTTAATAAAAAAATAACAACTTTGTCAAAACGTCTAACTGACCGAATTTTACCCAAATTTATGATGATGATAATAAGTCCCTTATAAGTTTAATAACAATAATCAAACAACGAGTAAGTGGTGACATCAGTATGCATTTTGAAAAGTCTGCCGTATCATTGATGCTTCCAAGACGCTTCTAAGCTAATTCCACCGAGGAAAAAAGACTTCAACACAATGGTGTTCCCTGGCATCCTTTACATGGTGCTCCAGAACGATTGAATGGACTGTTTCACCATATTTAAGGACACGGCCGCAACTTACATATGGGCAAATATTTGAAGGAGAGTTAAAGATAGTTTGGTCAGATTTGTCTCACTGGCCACCTCCTTCAAAACGCGATAACGTATACAGTGAAAAAAGAACTTTTTTTGGTGATTTTTCATGCGATTTCACTATCAGCTAGTGGTGCGTTGTGTATTAGTTTGTAGCAATTGTGCAAAGAAAAAAATGTCACAACGTTAACAGGTAATTTGTAACAGCTCTGGCAAAAATAATCATGCAATACCTTTCGAATCCTTGTTAACAGGAATCACATGGAGCGAAGCAGTTTTACATGTTTTGACACTTCATTGGGGAAAGGTTATTCAACCGGCAACACTCAGAAATCAGCGACAAAAGCACTGAAATCTAAAGCTCAAGAAGGTCACGATCAAAGTGATCTTTTAGTTTTCCCTGGAGGTTGACTCATTCTACCTAATAGTGAAGAAAACCCTAAGTTTACTTATAAACTTTTTTTTAGAGATAAATGATGAGATGAGAATATAAATTTACGTAATAAACTGTGACACAAATCTTATTCTTTTAAGAATTACAGGTTTTGACCTGCCATTTAGTAGGATAGTCAGTCCTTGCTAAGAGCGTTTGGCCAGCATTGGATTTGTTCCCCGGTCCTATCGTGTAGACATCGGCACCGCCATCATCTCCAACACTGACACAAATAACATGGTTAATTCTATATATAAATTAGTGTCTAACATCAAGAGTTTTATGACTCAGAAAAAAATCCAAGTCAATGTCCAACAATAAAACAAATTAAAGTAAAAGTAATATAATACAATGGGTGTAGATTTACAACTAATACTAAAAAAGACTAAAACATATTAGTTCAGTAAATTATTAAAATACTATTTACAAAAAAAATGATACATGCTTGCCGAATAATAGATTCTTAAATAGCAACTCAAGTGTCCCTTAGTGCGTATTTCTTCCGCGAAGGGGAAGGCATACGATTAAAGACACTTTCGACAGGGCTTGTGTAGGTAATTGAAATGATGTTGTAAATTAAATTTACTTCTTTTGCACCCCCTGCTGATGTAACCTATTTCCGTATGTGTACACACAACACACACACACACACGTGCACACCCTACTGGCCACTGGGCCACATACTTAACCCTTTCCGCGACGCATTATTTCAACCCTTGTCGTAACGACAACGGTGACCCGTGAACCCCACGTTCGCTAGCTTCTAAATCGGTTCGAGATTTATGCTCTTCTACCTCCACCAAATCTGCCCGAAAGCGATACATTTTCATAATTCATTAAACTGGATTATAGAGCACTTGCTCACTGGCTGGCCACGGTTTTTGCATTTGGCATTTGCAAGCGTATCGAGGGAATTTAAAATTACGCTCCATGCCACACATAAAGGACGCGTTCTTAGTTTCCGCGCGCGCGAAACCTTTCCTGTGGAGATGCTTGAGACCAAAAAACCTTACTGATATATCCATATTAATGTCGATATTTCATTTTTTATTGCATCGGCAAACTGAAAGAACCCTGCTAGGACGCTCCGCATGCCATCGTCAATCGTCGAGTAGGTCCTTCAGAGGCACACCAGCATCACGTGCCATCGTGGAAAATGTTCGACTGGAAAATCGAAAAGTGGTGAAATACAATCATTTGAGATGTAGTATGGTTTCACATGTTCGCTTCCGCCGCATATTGGGAGCCTCCCCGTCGCTCGTGCCGGTGGTCGAATAAATCACAACCAACCCGAACATATAGACATGCGTCCCTTTTTTGCGATAAGTTTGTGGTCGGGATCGTCGCTTTTGCGGTGTATCGGTATATCAGCTTTCATGCTGTAGGAAGTTCGGCTGAAACAAAGCAGCAACAACATCAAGAGGAACGACTCCGTTCGTTTGCGAACATGTGAACATGGGTTGTGCTGTTGTGCACAGCCAGCCAAGGCAAGGAGCGGTATAAATTAAATAAGTTTTTCGTAAAATAATTTACCATGATTTATGCCGGAACGAGCGAGTTTCGTCGGTAATCCTTTCGGTCGTTTGGTCGTTACAGTTGATTTCGGTGGTTTGGGTAGTTCGGGCATGACCTAACTTGTTGATTGGTAAGCGAACATCCCACGGGCAGCGCTGCTAGAAATATCGTTCGCTCGTATCCATGCATAAGAAAGGATGTGGCAGGATTAGCACGGTGAGTTTTACCGGTAAGTTCGAAACGTTTACAGCTGAAAGAGGAAACTTTTGCCCGGCTCTCTATCCTCTATCGTGTCCGGTGTGGCGATCCTCATGTACACGGGATCACGTTCGACGACGTGTAAACACAGCATGTGGACAAAGTCCGTGGTGTAAGTTTTGCAGTGTAGTGATTAATTGACACTCGATTAGATTGGGTCGGAAATCATAAGTCTTCGGATGGGGCGGGTGTGGCAACTGCAGGCAAGACATTCGAGGGTATCTTACGATTGTCTACCGGTTGTGTGGCAGTTCAGTGAACTAATTGTCGCTGTGATATTGCGACGGACGAAGCGCAAAATTAAACTTTAATAGTTTAATTCGAATTTTTAGAAATTTGGTTGGACTAATGTTTGGTTGTCTAGACTAAAAAAACACTGCTTCGATGGTTTTTATTTATTTATTTATATTTCATGATTACGGCTTTTTGCTGTATTGTACTGCTTGAATGATATATCATTGTTAAAATGTTGTTCTATTTTTTATCAGAGATTTGTTTATTGATAATAAGTCTATATTACAAAATTTCCCCATCTCAGCTCAAGACTCACAGTAGAGTCCTCGTCCTTGTAGAGGTTCGCGGAAGTTCCTGGCCGTATACCTTGATATGCAAAAAATATAATGTATATTTTAGATACACAAATATTATTTTTGTTAAAAAACTGTCACAGTTACAATATTTCAGAACATAACAAAGATTTGATGAAGATGATAACCAACAATGATGTCTCTTTGAGGGTTGAGGGGTTGGAGTTGTACTGAAAGCACTGATACTGGGATTTTCCATGTTATAGAGTAGTTGCAATTGCCTCTTCAAATACGAGCTATTTAACACATCACTATTGATAATTTTCTTTCGATTTTTTGTCACTTAACCGTGAGCGACTTTGAACACATTGTCTTTCAAGAAAGAAATCCGTTTTTGGATGTTTTTAATGGAGAGCTTCTCTCTCTCATGTTGGCTTTAATGACCGCTAAGATGACGCTGGCCATGCCTGGTTATGCTGGTTTTACCATGTAGCTGGTTAGTCAGTCCTTGCTATGAAGGGACGGTCCGGATGAGATTTAATCCCCGGTCCTGTCGTGTGAAACCAGCTCCGTTTGGCACATACACCACCACCAGCAGCACAAATAACACTTTCTTACAAAAATTAACTTTATTGATTTTATTTATCAAATAAAAAGAATTGGCCATCTTTCATTATTTCATACAAAATCTTATAACAAATATGTGTAATTTTATTTCAAAATGATGTTTTAAGATAAAGGATATGATTTTGGTATAAAGTCATCACTACGGTGAGTTCACAGAAAACTATGCATCCTGTTCCTCAGTAAAGATGAAAGCATAAAGCTTCATGTTTCTTATTACGATTTCCCATGTTATGATGTTATCGGAGCGTATTTAATTATAATCATATTGCGTAAAACAGACAACTTGATTAGCATTTTACCGTACAATGCTTATCATGTTTTCTTACAGGCCAGCCATTAATGCTACTCACATCGCAGACCTGCTTCACTTCCTTCCACCTGCAGAGACAACCGGGTGAGAAAATTAATATCGCTTAGCAGGATTAAAATACGGCTTGCCGATAGTGTCGTCGTTGTTTTACAATCGTCTCTACAATAATAACAATTCTGAAAGGGGAATACACATCGCACTCGGCCAACCAATCGCCTGCAGGGTCAATCCGATCCGATGTGACCGTACGGAAATTTTCTTGGTCCATTCCTGGAAAACCATACGGCAGAGCCTTACACTGACGAACTCTCAGTCGAAGGCTGGTGGTTTAAACAACTTTCTCCAAATAACGACGACAATTTCCCACTGTCGGGAAGGTCGCTGGGGCCCTTGGCCCGAGGCCAAACTAATTTCAAACCTGGCCCGTTTCCGGAAAGCGGAAAAATTGTGTTTCTTCTTGGGCGCGTGTGTATGTGTAGCGGAGAGAGAGATTGTGATTATTGTTCTTTCGGGTTCGTGGTCGATTGCAAACGCTCCGAGCGAACATCAAACGATCAGTGCAGGGAAATTCGATCAGTTCTGCAATGGGACAGCCCCGCGGGCAAAATGATTCCGGTTCGAAATGGCCAATACACACAGGGTGCAGGTAGCTATCGGTCGACTAAAGTGTCCCTGAAGGCTTGCCGAGGTTGAAGTGTATGTCGTCATGTAATCGAAACCCTACTTGACTGGTGTTTGGACACGAGCGGCTGCTTCAGCATCATTTTCATCCGGTAACGTGTCCTGTGTTCGAACTGTTTACCAACGGGACACAATGCAAACTTTGTGACACGAAGAATCCATGTTCATGCGTTTTATTTTTCTTTCTCGAAATGGGAAACCTTCGCACCGGAAATACCACATTGTATCACCACAATCGCAAACAAAAAAGCAGTCAATCCTGCGGAACAATAATTATTAAATCGACTGTAAAGTTTATCAAATGATCAATAGCTTCTGCCACTACCCCGAGATGTTCGCTTTAGGGTATTGTGTTGCGATGAGCAATGAGGAATTCGCATGCCAATAACATTGCCCAAGCATAGCATTGTAGAAGTATGTTAGGAAAAGAATAATATTAACCCCTAACACAAATCAGCGTTCGTGTGATTTTCATTTCTTTTTAAACAGAAAAACACGGTCGAAACCGATGACAGGGTAGAGAGAAAATGTAAATCTCGTGATGCGAAATTAATGATGTAAAAATGTGATATGCGTTGTAGTTTTCTTACTGAGGTTCGTTTGAGTTGGAAGAGTTATTAGTTGATGAATTTTAACAAAATAATACCTAAAAATTTTTTAGTTCGCTGGATGAATTGGTTTATGGTGAGCCAATAGTGGTATCATAAAACGCCTCCGAGATACTAGCGAATTTAAATCTAAGTGTTATCAGACCATTATGTTTCATGTTTCTGTTCAATGTTTAATTTCTTATAATTTGTCTCTTTTGAAGCACCACAAATATAGCATTACTAACTATAGAAAATATACAAAATCTTAATACCTAATTATCAATACTCCAGGACGTAAGAAGTTGGACATGGAAAGTGATAAAGATTAAGGTGGAAAAGTGAGACTAGAAGTAAAAGAAGATCATTATAAAATTATCTCGAATATATTGGAACATGAGTTAAAGCAGAATATAGCGCCCAGGAAAGGATCTTTGGGCCCAGCAGCAGTACGCCTTATCGGAACAATATGTGGCGGACGAATGCGGAGAGAACAGAAGGTGATATAGAAAGGAATCAAGGATAGGAGCATAGGGTTATCAATGTGGTCAAAAAGAAGGGAAGCAATGAAAGAGGATTCAACGAAAGAGAGGCGACCTTTAAGCGAGGTCAAAGCTAACAGGCAACACCTGGACTCGAAGTAAGGCAATGCAGAGGAATAACCTCCAAGAAGCTTGAGAGTATTTGATTAGATGAAAGACTTGAATTTGATAAAAGACTCTTTACATACCCTCAAAAAGGTGAATTTGGACTCCTCCCGTGGGAGTCTAAATTACTGAGAAGTTAGAAATTACAAAAAAAATGTTGATAATTAATACACAATATGGAGCAAATGGCCCTATCTCTTCTATGTTCAGCATATTCAACAATGTAGTCAAAACTTTGTGTTTAACGAAAAATTTGGCATAATTTAGGTAACGACTACGTCATCTTCATTGAAAATCAGCTTTGTTATGGCGATCAACAACAGACTCAAAATTTCAATAAATAATAAAATATGTAATTTAATATTCATTTAAGATTAGTTATATCTAATATCGGTGTCGGTTCCACACGGCAGGACCTTAGATCAAATCCCATCCGAGATTTAAAAAAAATCCCTTAACATTTCGGCCACTTACATCGCTGACAACTTTGCCTTAGTTGTTGTGTATCTCGCTTAATTAAATAATAAATTTAGGATTCTTGCAGGAATCTAATGCCATCAGGGGTTCTTCTCAACTAAGATTGTTTTATACTCTATTGTTCTGCTAATATCAAGAACTAGCTTTAGAGGAACATATACCAAAGTTGAAATGATCCAAATAAGATTTGGCATAGCCCCTACGCATTTAGTTCTAGATGTTGTAGAGTTTTTCTTTCATTAAAATTTGCACATTTACTCACAATTTATATTTTTTAAAGCTTTCAAATTTTATCCTATTCTCAATTAACGTAGCATATTTATATATATGCTTTAAAATATAAACTCTTTTATTTATGGTAAATATAGCTCAAAGCATTAACAAAAAAAACCCGCTCCACTATTCCAACAAAAACGATTTAAAACAAATTATCGTCCTGATTCGTGATTCCGGAGGACGATGACCGATAGCATCGAAAGCTTTACGAACCATTTATCATTCCAAATCCCACAGTGTCATTGTTCGGAACGATTTGCAAGCGATTTCCCCCCAAAAATTCCGACACCAATCGTGCAGAATTCACGTGTTTTCATCCTCCATCCATCGGGACAGAAACCGTTGAGCAAGTGCAAATGCAACACGCGGGTTGGTACACCGGAACCCAATCAAGGGGGTGGTTTTGCTGCTTGTTCAAACAGTATGTGATGTCTTAACTCCTTCGTCTTGGTATCGCTTGGAGCCGATCCGAAGTCCGTACGGTGTTCGTTGGTGGCACCTTGCACCATTAACTTTTGCCTCTGTTTTCGGGGTGCTTACACAGGTATCAAAAACCAACAAATAAAAAAAAAGAAAGAAAACAAGCAAATGCGAATGTTTCTACCACGTCTTCGTCCTACCCGTAGCATTCGAGCAACACAGATACTTTATTGTCTCCTAATCCCACATTCCATGTTTAGACTTTCCATTATTTTCCATTTTAAGCGCCAGCGCCCAGCTCCAAACGCGGTGTGACGTACATCCAGCGCTACAAAGCTCGTGGTGTCCACAGGCACCGGGGTTTTTTGGGTTGAAGTTGAAGCGGAAGAAAACCGAAACCACTCGAGGGATTGGGCGCGATTTGCGAACCAACTCCAGACGTGGAAACCATACCGGCGTGGACGCAACGTAGAGTTGGCGCTTTTCCGGCGTTCTGTAAAATCGGCGATGCAGTCTGAAGCTCACGTTTTCCAAACCCATCGTGGCGTTTGATTTCACTCAAGGAAGTGTTATCCTCGGTTTGTCGGGAGCGTCCTACCGAGCGAGCTTGGAACAGTGGAATACCCCGCTGAAGATTGTGCTCCCCATTGCATCTTGGTTCGGTTGGTTCGGTTGATGAAGAAAGTGAACAAGAATGCTGCGGGCTAGATGAAATGCAGACAAAAACACAGCAACTATGTTCCTTTGCCGTGTTCCGTGGATCGATCCCTAGATTGTGAGCTTCAGCGAAACGAAGTGAATGATTTTTCGCATTCGCTTCACCATCAAACCACCAGGATTCCGGTACCGGATATACCGAGGACTGGAGGTTGTGTGACGGTGGCACGCAAAAATAGATACAACATCCGAGATAAAGAGTGTGTTTGATTTTCGTGCTTCGAGAGAAGAAGGAAACTAACCTTACGGTGCTTTTCTTTGTCCTGCGGCACAACGATGATGCTCGGGATGCCAACCCAACCGTTTGCGGTCGGAACGATGGCGTCCCGAGCATGGCATCACCACGACGGGATGGGTAAAACTATCGTGCTGGAACCCAAACCGCCACTGGCGTGGAATTCAACAGAAACGTCCTCGGCCCCCTGTCAGCACTTTAACAAGCAGAACGCCAAGCTACTGCTGTGGTTGGCGTCAGTTGGGTGTATTGGCATTTCGCCGCATCTTCGACAGCTCGGTCGCACGCGGGTAGTCTTTGACCTCTTCCCACCACCCGAGTACCCTGTCACTGGAGTGGCGTGTGTTTTATCAATTTCGAAATTTCAAATTAAATTTTACGATAATGTCTTCATAAATAAATGCGCTGCTCCTGCGCTTGAGCGTAACCGATGAAAGGTCCAGCTTACAAATGAGTTGAGATCGACTTCCATTTCCTTAGGCAAGGAGGTTGCCGACAGGCAAGAGTAAGGAGAGCCGGTTTATGAGTGGTTTGACTTGGACAGCGTGGGCTGTGACATCAACTCGGTTGCAGTGTTGTCTGCCAGTTCGTCTTGTACCGATGGAACAGCACGACTTGACCGTTGGTGATCGGAATCACATCAAATTAGTAGCTGATGCTGGCACATGGTGGTTGGTTTTCGGGGTGACGAACGTGCACATCGTGCTGTGACCGTGGTCAGTCTCGCCGGATGATTCTCTGGTTGTGGTCTGGCTCTGTATTGACCACCATAATCGTCATCGTTACAAGTGATTGTTCGATTATCGGCACCACTCGGCAACGGTTTTTTGGATGCTATCGGTACGGGATTATGACAATCGAGGCGAACACTTTGTGGCACGATTATGTTTGGTATTGCGGTGCTGGAACACTTGAAAATGAGGTGTTATTTGTAATGAGCTATATGGATACATCAGTGTTTAAGAGCATGAGGTGTTTTTGGCGTCTTCATCGTAATCGATTTTAGATTTAATTGGATCTTTACTACGTGTTTTGTGTTCTAAAGTGTTAAAGTTCGAGTTATTTCTGATTTTTTTTCAAGTTGAACTGGAATGCGTTTAAGATGAGATATGATATCTTTCCCATTTTCTAGTTCTTGTTCAAAATATAATGCTTTCGTGGTTTTATGGGCCAGAGCGATTTCACTTTACCCCATGTACTCTAAAACCATGTAAAAATCAAACTGAAATGAATTTTTTTTTTATTTAAAACTTTAAAATTTTATTTAAAAGATGTTATCAAAAATATTTACTATGCTTTTCTTGAACAGAAAACTACGAACTGTTTTAAAGTAAACTAACTAATCAAATCAAACACTCCGTAATAATTATTCCTTAGGGGTGGAAAGCTTTACTCACATTGGGAATAGATCTGAATTGTAAATGGCCTTAATTTATTTATTTATAAAAAAACTCGATAAGCGTTTTGACGTTTGGCGGCTTGTTCACAGATAGTTTTCCATACAAAGCAGTAATTCAAGTCAGCCTGTGAATAAAACCTGATGCACTCTTCACTGCATATTTTTCTAATAAAACACTCGATTAGATGCTCGACAAATGCCAACACGAAGCATGTTTCTAGGAGGTTTGACGGAGATTCTGCCTGTTGTAAACAAACGGTGTTTACACCGACCGCTGCTGTCACTGTCGGACATCATTTCGAACTTCGAAGTTCGAAAGAAAGCTTCGCGATCGGGAGAGCTGAGTACCGCGGTGAGTGAAGGACCAGGACGAGAAAAAAGGTAGAAAAAGGGCCAAACAAGGCGTGAGCTTGTCATTACCGCTAGAAAACGTGAACGAATAAAGAAAACTAATTTTTTGGTTCGCTCCACTAAATAGCGTTCCTAATCAATTCAAGTCTTTTTTTTGCGTTTTCTACACTGCCATTTGTCCTATATTTTGGAAACGTAAGCAACTTTTCTACAAACGCTTTCACCAATATCCACTTGTTTAAATTAATAAAACAAAAAATTGTTAGTTGTTTAGGTAGTTAGTAAGTTAGTGACATAATTAAAAAAATACTGCTACACGATCGTTAAATACTAAGGCAGAAAGTTTCAAGCAGAACCAAACAGATCCTTTAGCATGTGACATATTAGTCTCCATTAAGCGGTAGACATTTGTTCAATTTTTTGGGAAGATACCATATTAATACTTTAAATTTCTTTTAAGTTATAGGTATGATTAAGTTTAAGCATGATAGACCCCAATGATAGCAGAACTCCAACGAAAACATTCAACGACACGACGAATAAAATTAATATCATTAGAAGGAAAGAAAACATTCTGCCATTCTTATTGTTTCTATTTGAATTAACAAGTAAATGGGTTTTAATTAAAAGGAAATACGTTTTTCTACATAATTTTTGTGCATTCCATAGTGCAGAAATAACAGAAAAGTGCATTGTCTAAATGTAGCCTTATTATTTCTAAAGGTACTCATAAAGAATTTTTGGAGATTTTAAGATAAAATGAAAGGATAGGAAATTGAATTAACAATTCTGTGACTCTGGTTTTTTTTTCAGATAGCCCGAATGCACTCATCAGATTCATCCATTCAACCACAAAATACATTCCTTCCTCATGATGCAACACTACGCAACCACAAAAGTCTAGTCTCGGCAATTATAAATCTACGATTCTCGCACAAAATCCTCCAAACGCCCTCAAAATCACCTCCAAAATGTGGTTGGTCTAAAGTTTTAGCTTAATTTTACGGCACATTTAACAGCACAACCAAATCCTCTTAAAAATACCATTTTCTATTTCAATCACACGCCTCATTGCGTCGAGTGCAGTGTTGGCAGTGTTTGCACCAACCAAACAAGCGCCACAAACGAACTGCCACACATGTACTACATATGTATGGTTGCATACGGTTTGGCAAATGCATTTATTCATACCACCAAAAACCCACCCAGTCGAATCAAAGCCATTCACGAAAAATTTGATTGAACACCGCACGTTACCAGCTACTATCGTTTAGAGATGGTTTAGCAGGACAAATTGTGTGTCGTAAACTTAAAATGATTACGCTGATGATTATGGTACGTGCCGAGTGCCGAGCGGATCTACACTTTGCAACGATCAGGCGCGCTTAAGTCGTGTGGTAGGATGGATTGATTCACGTATCACCAAGCACCATTGTTTGTGCGTAATTTTAGTTAATTGCAATTGCATCACATTATTGCAACAGCTTTCCACATCAACCAGCGGCCTTCCTGCCGCCTTTCCGCTGACCAAACGATTGTGTTCGCTTGTGCCAGTAATCAAGAAATCGTGACAATGCAATTGCAAAACTCGTGGCCGTACGTTGGGTTTGGCGATAAAACAAGCAAATCAGACAAAGCGCAATTCGGGCTCCCGAACGCCGATACATCCGGCCAAACATATTCGCATGGGAATTTATTCTGTATCCCTCGCGCACTCTCGTCACTTCCAACATCATCCACCCGATCGCCATGTTTCTGTCGGGTGGGACATGTTTTCCATTAACGATTTGATTGATTACCTAAAGTTGTAGGAAGATGGAGACGGTGTGTGGCAAGCGGTCGGGAAGGGATTTTTCGCATCAATCCCATCCCGCACCGAATGCCGGGCGGGATTTGCTTCTGGCCCATAATCAGCTCCCGTTGTAGCCGATGCCATGTACCGTGTGTCGAACGGAATCTAATTATCATAGGCGTACCGGATCGGGTTGGTTCGAACGTCAATGAACTGGCTGCTGGGTAAATTGGTTAGGAAAATGTTCACCCACCGGCTTATCGCACACCGTGGATGGATGATGGAGGGTTCGCCCGTGAGGATTGCACGTTTTCTCATTGTCATCCTTGTTTCATTCCGCGCCCGATGCTGCCTTTCACGCTGCCCGTCCGCTTTCGTCATCGGTTAAGTACAAGACGCCAGACACGGCCAGTTGGTGGCACTCCGCAAGGAGTTTCACGCTTTCTTATGTGCCGCAGCCACACCGAAGTGCAGTGTGATTGCTCGATTTTTCGCCCGTCGCTCAAGCGTGGAATGTTTTCACCACGGCCATCTCGGTGGTGAGCTCTCGGTTTCGGAGGGATTTAGATTAAATACTCGTGGGATTTGTCAACACGTTTAGAATCAGAGCTACTTAGCGAAGCAGCGGATAAGTTCGTGACTGTACTTCTTTCTTTTTGCTCGCTTTTTTTTCTGCTTCGAATTACTCTCCTTTTGCGTGGTGAGCTTCCTGCGGGAAATGAACGGCCAACGGTTTGTTTGCGACCGGCCGCTTTTCGTCCCATTCATCCGTAGCGCTTAGAATCGGTTGTAATCTTATTGTCCTGTAGCCAACTCGAGCTATGGCGTTGGAATTTACTCTACGGAGAGAAATCGACTACATGACAATCGGAATCGGTGGCTCATGTTCAATTATTGCTTATTATCGTGCCGCGTTAGCGCTTCGGATTGATTGTCGGAACATTCCCGGTGCGTTGCGTTGCCTGCTTCCCGTCTATTCATCATCCGACCCGGCACAATCTCACAATCGTCAAATTCGTGCTAGGACGATGGTGAAAAGTGTCCTCGAAATGGAATTTCTAATGAGCCGCCGTGACGAAGCGGATTCTGCTGACATCGGATTACGAGTCCGTCTGTGCACCTGTGCAGAGGGTTGCCAAGATATTTGCTGTCGTTCCTTTTACAGATTTCCACACACATTTCCACAGGCGCTTCCACACTTTTGTATGTCCTTATAAACACTTTACCGGTATGTGATTTTATTTTTGATTTGATGAATCGCTTTATTTAGATTGCTTTCGTACTGGTAAGGAAGATTATTGCGGACATGTGTGAGGATTATAAAATATATTAACGTGCAAAAGATCATTACGGAAGAAGATTATTATGTTTTTTTTCCATTCCTCACTGACATTTGCATGCTGCAGATATGGATTTTTAATGCAGATATTTTCACTGAAGGAAGAAATTATAGATTTTTAAATAACAATTTATAGTATGGAAGACTGTTTCCAATGCTTTAAGGTTTGTGATTCAATCATTAAATTTATTGATTTAATAAAGGCAATATTGAGCATTATTTCAAAGCATTTCTCAATTTTCATTCATAGAGTAGGGAGATAAAATTCAAATCAAATTCATGTAGCGAATGTATATTTTGCTATGAAAATAAACTTTTTACAGTTTATAGTGATAAAGGTTGAATGATGGGAACTTTAACATCTAAATCGATTCTTGGATTAATTATGAGTAAAGATTTTCAGTGATCGAGATAACGATGAGATTATTTTTTTATCTTTATTGCACCAGGACCTTCAAATTAATATAAACCAACGATAGTAAATGTTATGGTCGATTTGCAGAGATTGTTGCATTGCTTCGCTAGAAATATCAACTGCCATTAAAGTATGAACATTTTACTATCAACATTACTGCTCGCGTGTTTTCTCCTCTTTTCTCACTTTCCTACGAAGCACCACAAAGCCAAAAATCAATTGCTACATTAAATACCTACCCAAAAAAAAAACATAAATAATCACCCGTCACCGACCAGCGCTACAGGACGTGCCATTAAAAAAAGAACGAAAGAAATAAACATTCGCGACACTTCAACCGTGTACTTACGCTTGCTTGTGGACATTCGACAACTCGGCCACGGTGCGGCACGACCGAAAGGAAATTTCAATAACATTCCAATAATTATGATAAATCGACACTGGGCCTGTGCGAAAGTGTCGTACGTCTGCGTTTCGGTCCCTTCCTGTTGTTTCTTACCCTACGCACAAAACGATCTCGAGTGGGTCTATCTCGTTCATTAAATGGTTTTAATCATGTCACCAACTGCAGTGTACCCTATCACGAAAACATCGACCATGGAACCGGGGGTTGGATGCTGGATCGGGCGTCACACCGGGGACGGTTTATACAAATTCGAGATTTATTTATAATTTTTATTTATTATCTATCCGCGAGGCGCGTATGTCGGTTGCGAGGGATAAATTCGCGTGCACCAATGGATCATTCATAATCATTTGCGCCGAACCCGAATAGGATTGTCATCGATAGGGGCGAACCTTGAGGAAACGGCCACAGTTAAGAGTGGTTTGTAAACAATCCTTACGCATCGTTATGTGTCTGGGTACGCGATGAGAAGTACCAGCTCCTTTTTGAATGGGTTTATTTTTCCTCATTACTCTTAACCGATTCATGTTTTGCTTCTGAATCCTTTGGTGGTACAAAAATTACATGACATTCATCAAGGATAAAACAGAAAGAATAATGCACATCAATGATTTAAAAAACCGAAAAACGAATGTTTAATAAATTTAGTGAAAAATTATACGAATTACGAATTGACTCACAAAAAGTTCATGCTTCTCTGAGAAGTTTGAAGATTCAAAATTATTGAAAATTTAACAAAATTATTCATTATTTTACTAAATGTAATATTTCTAATTATTATGATTATCGTAAACATTCAAATGTATAATTTACTAAATAAGATACTAAAGAAAAATTACAAATATTCAACTCTACTTGATTGTATCCTACCAAACTAAACAAATTATGTAAAATATATTTCAATACTTCAATTAGCAAAATTTGTTCAATTAAAATTTTGTAGATATTTCACTATGATATTCATGACTCTCCGTATCTTCATAACAGTTATTAAAAGACATTCATTTTTATAAATATTTATTCAGATTAAAGAATCTGAATCATATTTACCCTAAACTATTCGATTTCGAACCTCAAACAAATTTTGTCCCAAGGATTTTTTTTCTGAAGAACGGCTAGGTCTCAAGGATTTTGAGCAACATTATTTTCTACTCCTGCCGTAGTGCCCAAGTGTTGCGTTATATAAAACTTCTCTGTCGCAATTTGGTTTCCGATTTTTCTTACAATAACACATCTTCCCTTCGTTTGGCCTAGATTCGTATTCAGCATCCGAAAACCTTAACACATCCCTTCTAATGAACATTAACCGCTGTCTGTGGACAAAATATGACGCTCCGGTATTTAAAAAGGGACGCTACGCTTTAAACCACACCAGGAAAGTGCCCATTTAATGTTTTTCCTGCTCTGCACGGTACCATTCATTTCCCTTTGCGAACTCATCTGTCTCCTCATTGTTGGAAATTGCAAAACTGGGAACCACTTCCTTTGTCGGGTGGGATGAATCATAATTCAATACGATCATGCTTTAATGACGAGAGTCGTTTACAGAAATAATAAACGTAGCAACTAGAGGTACATACATACATACGAACATACACGGTGGGAAATGCATCCGGGAGCTATGGTTGACATATTTTCCAACTTCGAAAAAAAAACCACCATGTAGGTTTCGGGGGTAAGGATACTTATAAGGTGATTTATATAGGACTCTATGAGCAAATAATATCATCGAAACATAATTTAACGATGGAGCGTGAAGATATTAACGATAATTTATAACGGTTTAAAGCCATTAAAATTCGTCAAAATGCGACGTTCGGTAGCAGTGGGGAGGGTTCTTTTGAAAACAAAATATTAAGTAAAAGCCGATACATAAAGGAATGTCCAATACTAGTGTGTGGATTGTGTGCGTTAACGTTGCAAATGTTGAAAGGTTTTAGTTAGGGAAAAGAGAAAGAATTGGAAGAATTGGAAGAATTAATATTAGAAGAAATAGAAGAATTAGTATCAGAAGAATTAGAAGAAGAATAATTAAAAAAATTAGTTAGAAGAAGAGAAAGAAGAGAAAAGAATAGATTTTGTTTTGGATTTAATTACTTTTTAATATTTCTAAAGACAATTGTTCTATTCGTTTAGAAATCTATACCATAATGACTGAATGCAAAAAACCCATTTTTGTTTCTTTGCTTAACTGTCTTCTCGTAAAAAAAATCGCAAGCTTCTTCACCAAATCACTCAAGACAAACCCCATTACAGTTTCTAGCTTCCGTTCCCTATAACGACAGCCCGGTGGCTACCCAATCGAAAATAATCTCCAACGTCCGTACTTTACGCTGCTCCCGAGAGTGCCATCCACGTGAATACGTTTGTTTTCACATCACTTGTGACTCGGTTGATTTTTGTTTGCGAGGATGTTTACGTGTAGATTGGTTTTTACGTTAGGTGCTTACCATTTGATAGACTTCACTTTACCTTTAGAACACATGCCAGTGACACATAGGTTTCGTTTTCTCGAATTTTGAGCAATGACCACAAAGGATTCACGCTGTTTTCACGACACCCAGCGGATCGCCGATGCGATGATGCGCTCTATTGCATGAACCAACGATCAGCTCAGCTGCGGTTTGGAGCGAATGCGTTTGCGGTACGCCCGCGTATGTGTTTTCTATGTAGTTTTATGGCCCAGGTTGCGTTGAGGTAACACTGGTGTTGATGGCCGATGGGATGTAGCGCGATAAAATTTGAACGCCACCGTTCGTTATTGAATATACCGCGGAGGATATAGTGCTGCACGCGGTGCTAATAAAATAAATACGTTAGAACGGCTGAACGGCATAATTGGATCGTAAAAATCTCCCGCAAAAACCCACGTGGCATATTTTCTTTTTGTCGGGAGCATCAATTATTCTACCATTTGCTGGTTTGAAACATTTTCGACGAGACTGCTGGCTGGGATGTGAATAGCGCGTGAGTGTGTGTGTGGGTTAAATTTAATCGATGTTTTAACGGTCTTTTGCGGACATTCGAGCGGCGGTTGGTGGACGTAGAGTGTGTTTATATAAACTACTGCTGGGTAGGAAGGTTTGGTTGTAACACACAAAACTGCACAAAATGCAATGTGTGGTAATCGCCAATTAAACGTGACTAAGCCATGGGTTACCATACATGGGTCGTATAAAGTTCGAAAAAAATAAGAGCATGTAATAACCACGCCCTGCGTTGTGATAGGTGTGAGAAAGTAAATAACAAAGAAGTATTTGTTTAAAAATATAAAATTTTATTAAAATAGTTAATAATATTTCTGACATACTAATACTAGAATAATAGTGTATATATGAGATTATCTGATTTGTTTTATACATTTATAAAATGATTATTAAATAGTTAAAATAAATAATTTTCTTAAACAGGTAAGGTGAGAAAAAAATGTACTTAAAATAAAATGATTCCATACAACAAATGTTGTAACAACTTGTCATGCCAGAAAAATTGCAAGAATTGAAAAAGCATGGATGAATGAAAATAAAATTTGAATTACACTATAATGTTGCAGAAATATGAAATCTTTGAAATGAATGAATAACACGCAGAGCATGGCGAGTCTAAAGTGAAAATAAATAAAATATTGCATTGAATTATTGAATTATTGAATTATCCATGATTTTTGGAGTTGACGACAATAACCATTGGAACCATTGGAACCATTGACATACCGACCAATTTTAAAACGACCGTTAATCCATTAGGCTTGAATGGAAAAGTTGCTACCCATGTATAACGATCCCCCTAATAAACTATGGTCCTTTTAAACCTAAAAGGGGTTCGTTATACACGCTAAAATACGGTATGTTTTGTTATTTGGTCAGTTCTCCCGCTAATCGGTTTAAACTTTTTTTGTGGTGCTAATTTCGCCACAGAAAAAAGTGATGGTCAACGAATGCCACAGCAGTACAAACGCACAAACGGCTGAAATGTTGACCGCCAAAACTAACAATTTAATTTGTAAAACAATAAATTCACACTGGGTTTATTCAAAAAGAACTAAATTTATTTATTTATAATTAATGATTACGGCTTCGGCCGTATTGTCAGCCTCTGAAGCTGAATTAAAACTAAATTTGATTGCACATAAAAATTCATTTATATTAATTTATTTAATAGTTGTCCAACAACGAAAGAAGTAAGACGTTCTAACAAAAAAGTAACTTTTTGTTGAAGAATTTCGTCATTAAATACCAATGCAATCCACTGTCGGTGGCTTAGGGACAAATAACGGCTCAACGGAGAACGCAAAACACCACCTACCATTGCGTCTTTATAACTTGTTTAGGCCCTTTATATGTATCGCCCTCCAGAGGTACTTCTTCGGACATAAATCAAACAAGCCATCACCAACATCGCTAAAACTTGTACCAAGCGATGATGATGCTGCAGCACATGCACAGAACAGCAAATGTCCCTGCGCGTGTTCCCCTGGCGGATTCTCTGGGTGCGTGTGTCCCTTGCGGCCTTACCCTTCTTACGCAGCGATTCCTCATCGACAGCACCGAAAGAAGGGCGGCTTGTTCTCGCTTTCATAAATAAACATCAGCACTCAGACTGACTGTGATCGTGCGACCGGCAGAGCCACTGAAGCGCTGCCACTACATTACCGATGTGTTAATGGCACTAAGGTTCGCGCGGTTTAGCTGCCGAGCGTGTGCAAACCATGGCAAATAGTTACGTTCGCTTCCGTGTCTTACCCCGTGCCTACATGCTTAGCAATTGTCGCGTTTGCGAACGCGACAATCGTAGCACAGTTTTCCCAAAAAATTTTGCGACTTTCGGCGCGACTTCAAGGTTGTTTAAGTTTTCTAGTGCAAGGTTTGTTTATGTTTTCAATCTGGCCGGTAGCGGGAAATTAATTTCGAATTAAATTAAATTAATTTAAACAATGAAAATTATAATAAATGGTAAATTTATTGTTTTGATGAAGTTGATGGGAAAGGCAAGTTTTTTAAGCCCAGTGACGATGTTTCAAAACAATGGACCATCAAGAAAGCTCGTGGCAGGATGCTGCTGACTCCTGTGATACAAATAACGGCTGTTGCTAACAATACCGCAGATTTGTCCGTTTTGTTTTCTTGTGTGTTTGGCGCTGGAAAATCTTGACATATTTTTTTCCGGTAGCCAGAAAGAATTGTAACAAGATAAATAGGTGAACGAAGATGTGTTTGCCCACCGCGTCATACACCGGGCAAAATAGAATTGGGATCGGCAGCTTCGAGTAGCATAAAGGTAAAAATCTTCGAATACGGGTAATCAAACGGGTATGGCTTTTTTCTCATTTCATGACCGTCACCGTACCCTCAAGGTACAGGTATTCATAGCCACGATTCCAACACAGCTTCCAAACTATTATCAATATACAGGTATTCATAACCACGATTCCAACACAGCTTCCAAAAGGGATCGAACACTGTGCTGTGGACTATCTAATATTTTTTAACTCTATTTTTTTAACTCTAATATTTTTTCTAATTAATTAATTTAATTAATTATTAATTAATTTATCTTGTTCAAGCAAGTTCAACATACAAGTAAAAAAATCATAAACAATGCAGCCATGCATTTGTCCACAATATTGGATTTTTTTTAATTAACTGCGATTTTTTTGTTTTAAAAATAATATTGACATTTACAATAATTATGTACAACACATATGTACTTTTAATAAATAAATAGCACTCGATTTTTTAATTTAATTTACAATATTTAATAACATTCAAAATATTTAATTTTTTAATTTGTATTTTGTTTACCTTGTTATTGCCATGTTTACCTTGTTATTACAGAAAACTGTCATGGCGTCAAGTCGCGCTTCGAATCGCGATTTTTCGCTGAAAATACACGTATAGCGACTTTTCACAATTTTTTTAATATGGAGTTTCGCAAAATTTTTCTGAATCGCGTTCGCAAACGCGACAATTGCTAAGCGTTTAGAGCCGGGGTTACAGCGCAAACGAAGCACCATATTGAATGCCACCGGCAGGACACGCCAATAGGTAATAATTTTTATTCATTCAGCGCGTGGAAAGCGAAAACTTTCTCCCTTCGGTTGTTCTTTTTTTGCGTCCGATGCGTTTGCATTTGGCAGCAGCGGGAAGGTCAGTGAAAAACAATGGCAGCCTGGTCGGTGTAACAATGGCGTAATTTAGTACCATCTTATGCAAATTATTGATAGAATAAAGCACACCGAAAGGAGCACAACGGTTCCTTTCGTTACGCACTCCCAGACAGTCGGTGGTCGAAATCAACGTACATCCGGACGAGATGGCACAGAAGTTCAGGAAATCACTTCCAAGGATGTTCTCTTACCGCCGAATTTGGTAGGCTTTGTGTCGCTTTTTTTTTAATTTGAACAAACGAAACGACGGAAGTGGTCGAACGGCCTCAGCCCGGACACAATTTCCATCGTTCGCATCATAAATTATCGTATATTTCAAACGTTCGCTCTACGCTGATTATCGGCTGGTTCCGTTTCCGGACTAATATTTTGACACATTACAACACATTTCGCGGCTATGAGTATATTAATTTGGGTGCAGTGGTTCAGTTTGAAGAAAGCAAAAAAAAAAAAAATACGCCTCAACGGACTGCACGGTAAAGAGGGTTTATGTTTCATTTGTTTTGTTTTGGCGTGTACGAGGGGGGTCCAGGATTCTGTTTCCTTGCCGAATTCGAATTCAGCTACAAATGGTAAAACTTTCCTTTCGTAGTAAATAAATTTCCGTATCGTCGCGCTTTCTTACGTGCTTTCTTTCTTTTTTTTTTCATTATTAATTCTCATACCTTCGGTGTTGAAATGGTGTGGCCCCCGAAAAACCGATGGTTATGGATGATTTATGTTATTATTTTAATTTCGATGAAAGTTTTATCATTTTCCGTACGCATTTTCCGCGCAACGAAACGACAGCATTGGAAAGTGGGGTGATGTTTTTAATCATGCTTAGTTTCTACGCTTACAGAAAGCAGTTGTTAGCCTTGTGGCTGTTAATAAAGCTGCATCCGTTTGTTATTAAACGACAGATATATGGGAGAGGATAATCGGAAACATTACGAAATGTTTTATATCGCTTTGTTACGGTAAAAGCGTTAAACACATATCAGGTTGTTGGGCGTGTTTTTTTCTCTCAAATATCGTTTATCGCTTTATGTCTAATTTTATTAAGCAAAGGTACGGAACATATTTGGAACAAGTTGCTCATTATTAACGCACCAATATGTATTCACCTTTAATATTTCTCAATATTTTATAGTCTTTATGTTTGTGCTTCCAATTATGTATTAATGGACCTAGCATTTCTTCCTCATTTTATGACAACACCTTATCATGCTTTCCATGACGTGGCATATTAATTACCAACAAATCGCACCGGAAGCACCATCATTCCCAACGGCCAATTTAATCCGGGCCAATTTGCAGATGTCCAAATTCGTGTAATCACACAGTAAAAGTACGCCGGTAATCGACACGAATTCAAAACATTGCGTTAAAACGAAGTGAAAAAAAAACAATCTCTAAATTACTGGTAGTAGAATGAAGATGAAATGAAGATGAAAAACAACATAAAAAAAGTCTCAAAACTTTGCACTTACTTGCGTGCGGCAGCGTGTGGTAGTGTTGACTTTCCGAGTATGGTCGAACGCGCACCACGACGTGACTTCATTAATTCTACAGGATATATTCTTCCACACTCCCTAATAATCACTCGATAACTGGTCTTAGAACTGAGCAAAAAAAAACTTCCCTCGACAGCATCACTACAGCTGGCTTTCTGGTGTTTGCTCACCAATCGCTGGGTGCCTTTTTTATGCCTGTGTTATATGCGGACATATGCACCGCAATGGAATAGCTGTTCGAAAGGTTGTTTTTTTTGGTATTCAGCTTGTCGTTTTTTTTTTCTTCCTTCAATGCATCCTAAAGCAACACACCCATTATCGGGGACGTGAAGGAGGACCTTTCACCTCTGTCGGTGTGTCCTGGCCATTCTCCGTACAGACGTCGATCTTGCACCTCCCGAGGATACAAGGGGTGTTGGTTCTGGCTTACGGCAAACCATTTTTCCCCCCGATCTGGGACGATGATGAACTAAATTATTAATTAGTGTTTTACGGGTAAATTAATTTCTCCCCGTTAGGGAAATGTTTATTGATGAATTAGCAGCAGTAATTTGCGTCCTGCACTTAGGTTTCCGTACCTATTAGAGTGAACAGTTTGAGAAAAAAAAACAACAGGAAATTAAAAAAAAGTCCTATAAGACTATTAAAAGCTGCAAAAAATAGGTACTAGGACTAAGCATTGCACCCATGGTTTAAGAGAAGAAAAAAAATGATGAGAATATAAAAAAAAAAAAACAAACAAAATCACCATCGAGAACATTAATGGGAATGAATGGTACGTACTTGAGCCCGTCAAGACCGAACCGGATGTGGTAAATTTTATGTCAAAAAAATAAATTGCAATTTAAATAAAAAAAACCAACCCCCAAATATTCACCCAAGTGTAAATTCATCCACTTCACGTCACGAACCGTAGCGCAGTTCGTGTTGGTACTCCATTTTTTGTGTGTGTTTTCCTTTAATGTCGTCAATTCTTTGTGTCTTTCCTGATCGTGTGCACGCGATACATAACATGCAGCGCTTTTGCCTTTGCCTAATGTTGTCTTTAAAACAGAAATAAAATTTTGAGATAAAAAAAAACCAGCAACACAATACAGCAACTGAAACTTGCTGTTTGGCTTTTTTTGTTTCATCGCTTTCAAGTCTCTCGGGAATTGTTGGACGTGGAATCAAGACATAACAATTATTTTGGCCATTGTATTTAACCTACACCAACACACCAACCGTACGAAAATAATGCCAATGCAGCATAATTATGCACACTTCCCACAATCCATTTGCAGTTTCGCTTCCTTTCACTCCCTTTCTTTCATCCTCGAAATTTGGAACGGTTTACAACGTTGGTACTTTCGGGAATGTAGGGTTTTTGCATTAATTTGCAGTGGAATGTTGATTTACGGAATTTTGGGGAGATTGAAAAGGGTGCCCTCGGGTCCGTACCTTTCTCATCCGGTTCCTTTCAGCCAATATGATCCACAACAAAGAAGAGCACCGGTTGACGAAAGGAAGTGGACGAATTTACATCGAATGCAAAATGCATTTCGATCGTAATCTGACGGGCTAAGCGGAAGATGTTCAGGTGAACGGTGGTAAGGAGAGGCTTTTAGTACTACGTTGATTTTAATGCAACTGTTTCCGATGTTGTTTTTCGGTGCTTTATTTCAACCATTAGTCATTATGCTGCGGCACCACATAAAAGGGGGCAGAAAAAAACCCAAAACAGACGTCACAGTTTGGTGAGTTCCTGTTTGCCTTGCTTGCATATTTTCGCATGCAATTTCGTGTGACTTTGCTCACCATTTAGTCTCAACAACATTCGGCCACTGGTGGTCTGAAAGGGGGTCAGTCAACTTTACGAGTACGAGATGCTATGGAGCATAAAATACTAACAACAACAAAAAAAACGGTACCTTCATAAATTGTTCGACTTTCCAATATAACCGACGTGGAAGATTGCGATGAAATTACAAAAAATTTGTTCGCTAACGCTAAAACTCCATCGAGAATCGACTTCTTCGACTTTCTACAATAAAACCAAAATGTAAGGGAAGAAAATCCGATGACACCGCGGATTTTACTTTACCTCGTGGAAAAGGTCTGTGTTTAAGCTGGAATTCCGCAAGTTCCTTGTTGCCCAAAAACCCATGTCTCGAAGTGCTGATAATTTGAACTATAAAATTTCATATTTCGCTTCTCCGACCCGACCGAATGTGTTTTTAGCCGTCCAGGCGCACCATTTCACTAGCAGATGCATTCCTCGGGGAGGAAACCGAAAGTCTACAAAGTTTACGAGTTTCGAGTGTGCAGAAGGGAAAACAAAGGCAACTTTTCCGTTATGGCAAAGAGTCGTTTTCTTGTAGTGATATTGCGACGCAATTGAAGTTTGAGATATAAAATGTTGACCCAGCGATCTTTGCCTTCTCATCGACACACGGCGAGCTGCCATGAGGTTGGACATAAAATAGTTTTCGGTGTTTGTAGTTTTATCTTTATGTACTTCAAGTACTGCTGCAAAAGAGAAATTTCAAACAAAACTTTCAAATAATTTTGGGACAATTTACAAAAAAAAAAACAAATCTGTTTCTTCCAAAATATCTCATAGTTGCAACAGAAATAGTCACCTTTCCGTTCTTATCGAAAACAATAGATTTTTGTGTGCTTGTCTTCTGCTCGTCTATAATGCAGATATCCTGAGGATCCTTTTCTTCTCGACGACTCGACAAAAAAAAAACATTCCCAAAGCAACGCAGAAATACCCTACGGGAGGTAATCGTTTCGCCTTTTCGGCAAGGCGAAGTTACAATTGACAAAAGTTTTCATCGAGTACAGTTTTCAACACTAACCTCTCAAAACTCATATGCTTTTCGACATTTCATCTCAAAACGATGGCTGCTGCAATGTCAGCGGCCATCCACAGATGGCACCGAGTTAGCATGACCCCATGTTGTTTCTCATCAAAGGTGTATCGAAATGTGACCATGGGGCGGGTTCCGCGCTTTTATGACGGAATCGTAAGAAGAAATTTCATGCCATCCACTTCAGCTTAATCACTGTCGAGCGGTGAATACTGGCGAAGACAAAATGAATATAAATCCACGTGTGTGCGTGTGTGTGCTGCCCGGTTGGACGTTTCTTCTTAAGCGGAGACACCCCAAGACGGAACGAACTAATAAAAAGCATCCTGGACCAGGTTTATCCCTTCATCAAACAACAATAGGGAACAATGGACAGGAAAAATGACACTAAACATACACGAAACGCGATGATCCTCATGCTTTGCCAAAATCTTCACCAACTTGTGAATGAAAGGAAAGTTCACGGCAGTGGCGGGACGTGTCCGAAAGTGAAAAGGAAACTCATAACCATTGCAACCTCTTGCGAACATAATCTATGCAATTAAACGAATTGATGATGGTCGTAAAAAATATTGAACGTCATACAAACGTACATGATACAGGCCCGACCCGAGCCGTATGTGTGCTCGTTAGGATGGTAGATTTGTGCGTACTTGAACGTTTTACAGGGGTTTCTCTCTCTCTTTATCTCTCTGTCTGTACGGTGAAGGTCCGGCAGTTCGATTCAACCTCCGGTTTATGAAGTGAAGAAAATTGATATTGTTGTCCACGTCTGCTGATTCTAGTTTCGTGCCCGTTTATCGTTTATCTTACGGTGTGTGGCTGCATAATATTTACGAGTTCGTAGTAAAAAAAATTTAGCATCGTAATAATGAGTTGAGATTGTTTTTTTTTCAGGAAAATAATAAATAAATATTAAACTTGTTCTGAAAATATTAATTGATGTTTATTTCAAGAATATTAGTCATAGAGCTATTAACCAACATCTAAAACTAAAACAAATCTTATCTTCGACTGATGGTTGATGGTATTTACAATCCAATAAAAAAATTAATATTGTGAGTAAAAAAAATTGTTTTGCTTAGAAGATTACCTACAATTACAATAATTTAATATGAAATAAAAAATTACTTAGTATATTGCCCATCGTTTTCCATGTTTTTTTCATATTTTGCATGCTGAAAAATTTCACATTTCTAGCCAAAACTTTGCCAACCATTTTAAGCCAAATGGCAGATACACTTTGTCAAGCTCTAGATCTCACTAATTAGTTACGGTAGCACTAGATTCCACTATATTCCACGGTAGATTCCACCTGGATATCGTCCTCGAATGATTTTGGCTTTCTTTCACGAAGACTGTCGCTAACATAGAAATCATCGGTTTTAAAATGATAAAACCACTCTTGCAGTTGGATGTCTTTAGCTTAATTTTTTATTATTTTAATAATAACAAACTCTTGCAAACTTAATCGATCGTTTCTTACTCATGGATCTAATATTTTTCTAACTATTTCTAAGGATTTTTCTAACTTTTATAACTTTAAAGCACATCAATTATTGCTCGTTCTTTATTTTTTTACCTTATTAAAAAAAAAACAAGTGGGCTTCTGGTTATATTACAGACTGTAATAAAGAGCAATAATGTCCGGTGATGTCGAACCTAAAAAAAATATTCCTAAATATTTTTATTTTTGGATAGAAAAAGGTCCTTTTGAACAGCTTAAGAGCCAACTGATATTGCAATATTAAATTCAGTTCAACTATTATAATTACCTTCAGCTATCTCACATGTGTATTAACAATAGCTCACCTATTCAAATGTGCACAAAAAAAAAAAACGAAAGTGCATGAAATATGTAGAGCATTTCCCAGCATGTTGTTGCTACCCCTAGTCCTGACAGTATAAATAATGAGGGTATTACTTTCAATTGCCCTTTTCAAACAACAAAATCACAACACCACCCTTCGATGCATTGCATTTCAATTGACATTTGAATATATCGGCTGTATTAATGGAAAGGCGAGACAAAAAATCACACACACATTGTGTGAGCCCCTAACGTGAGTTTGTCGCTTCATTGCATTTCTACCGTCCATGCTGCCTTGGGTAGGACCCTTCCTTCAGTCGGTAGAAATATGATGATACTGCATACTAGGCTGCAGGTACATGTAAAGCAGGGACACAATCCCGGTGATGAATGTGAAAAACCCACCGGATTTACGGGTCACACCGATTTTTGGGGAAATGATTTTGAGGTTCATTTACCAGAAATGCCGTTAAAATGCAAACATGCTGCTTGTGCGTTGGTTGCGTAATTCACATTATCAAAAGCACATATCGTTACTTCCTGATCGGGTATGTTTCGATTACCCTCTATGTGCCCTCTTTGTACCCTCTTTGTAAAAGCCACCGAAAGTGTGCGGGATGTCGTTGTATTTTTTTCTTCTTTGCTTTTTTGCTCAACAACCAGTAAATGTTTCCTTTCACCTAATTTGCCATTATTCAAATTGACTCGCACAATAGTGTGCGCGAAGCCTATCTCCAGTCTTGCTGTCGAACAAATCAATTACGTATACATCCGTGTATCAACAACAGAAGGCAAACGTTGAAGAGAGGTCCATTCATTTGCAAAAAGAAAAAAAAAACAGTGCAAAAAAAAGATTTCCCCGTAGACAAAAAACAACATAAGTGGGAAATTCTCGCAAAATCCTTAATGCAACATAATGGAATCACTCTAATAAATACATCCAACATTTCGAGTACCTTTGTGAGGACACAAATCACAAACATCAGCGGTCAAACCAAACTGACATTATGTGAAAAGGGCGCCAGCAAGACATCAAAAGAAATAGACAGGTTTGGTTCGGTGTACCTATATCCTTCTACGCACCGGTTTCTTCAATTTATAATGCAAATTGTATTTTGTTTAAATTGAACCTAAATAGAAAACCAGCAAAAGTTGTACCCCTTTTTTATTCTAGGGATTAGCTTACTACGTGCACTTTCCTTGATTTTGTTCTACCGAGACAGTTAGATGGAGAGAGAGAGAGAGACAAAAAGAGAGAAAAGGAGACAGATTTTTGCATATTTTTTGCAAACCCAACTATACATACGTCCCTCCATCTGGCTTACATCCACACGTAACATTTCACTTCCAGTGTTTTCCTTTTTTTTATCACCGATCAGTGTTGGGGTTTTAATGTCGGAATATTTACAAACATGTGTACCGATGCAATCGGTACAATTATTCGACCCAAGTCGTTCCCTTTTTTTCTCTCTTCCCCCCTTCCCCCACCCTATATCGAACCCCTGCGAAGAGGCTTTTCCTAGCGATGTTTGGCTTTTAACTATTTCGTATCTCAAATTCAACATCAACGGCAACGTAATGGTTGAGTTGTCAATGCATGGGTTGGGTATGGTGATGTTTTGCATTCACCTAACATGTAGCGTATACCGACCATGCCAACATACCATGCCAGTTTTGGTACTACAACATCGAGATGTATCCAATTTACATGCATGTTTTCACCGATAATTTATTGAACCGTAAAACGTAACTCAAGCTAAACATGCCGCAGGCAATGCAGACGAAAGATCTGCTACAGCACGGACCTAGGTAACGACCGGTACGTGCGATCACGGCTGGGAAGGTCAACGATGGAAAATCTTAACATGCACGACCAGGCAAGTTGTGATGTTTTCGGAGCTTCGTGATTTGAAGCTATTGATGCTGTTGGAAAATTGGAAAATCCAAACACACACACACACACACACACACACAAAACCAAGATCGGATATCGTTTCCTTTGGCGCTTTTAATCTGGCCAAGATTTATGACTTGCAATGGGAAAAGTCGATTTTTCATTTGGTCCCAGAACGGGTCAAGCGGGTCCCATGTAGAACGCTTTGCCCAGCCGGCAGAGGAGCAGCCGGCAAGAAGTGGTTTGGAAAATGCAGCATCACTTCACCTTCTTATACGCAAACACTCAAAGGAGTGAGTTGGGATAGTTTGATAACCTTCTTAGCTGGACGACCTAATCGATTCGAATCGAACGTAACGTTTGCAATACCATTCGATCCTTCGAAGCGGTACAATCGGTACAACCAACCGAGATGTGGGTGTGAGAAAACAAAAATACGAAGGAAAGCCACGGGAGAATTTCCCGGGGGGATTTTTCCTTTGCGGTGACGGTTCACTGACTTTGATGTTTCAATTTAAAGTTTTATATTGGTGCGGGATGGTGATGGCTTGGTTGTGATTGGAATGTGCAAGAAAGGGTTTCCTGTTTGCCGTTAACAGCTATTAAATGGTAGTGGAAGGGTACCGCAAATGTTATGATGATTTTTGTAATATAATTGAAATTAAGGAAACGATGAAAAAGTGTTGTTTGATATTGTGTAATTGTTATGAAGTTATTTTAGTTCCTTCGGTGATTTCAGCAACAAATGCTTAAATTAAGCGAAAAATCTATATATTACTATAAAAAGTAAATTCATCGTCTCTTCTTCATATTGTTATGAATTATGTATGAAACGTATTCTGCTTTCCTCTGTCGAAACTTCATCCATCTGTTCAAACGTAGAGACGAACCACAACTTATAGGCCTTTCGAGTTCTCATACTCATGTAAAAGATTTTGTTTATTCTCGATTTAATTTTTTTCTAATGCTGCCTTATATCACACTCAGATGAATGACGGCTGGTAATATTACATAATAAGGGAATGACTAGGATCATTCACGCCCCGTGTATTCTAAATTCCCTAATAATTTTTTGAACTCTTATAACGCCCTATCATTTAAAGTTGACAATCATATAACGAATAATAAACTTAGAAATTGTTTAAAACCGCTCTATTGGCGATTCGTTTATGTTCCTTCTTGTTGATTTTTTTTAATATTCTTCTACGTTCAATTGATGTTTTCTGGACAACTCAGCATTTGTCAAGGTTGAGTTGCAATACGTTTTTTTACATGTTACGCATGCACTATTTGCCAGATGACTTTAATAAATCAAATTAACTCAAGAAAAATAAAAATAAGTCTACTAAAATTTTAGAATTATTTCAAATTGAATCTTGCAATCCTCCAGACCACTTCCATGCTTTGACCACTACCAGTACCTTATCAAATCTTCGAAGCCGGGTCACTAAGAATAGTGGCGGATCATATTTGTTACATTCGAAGATGAAACACCTGATGGTCTCTTGTGTCATGTGATTATTACACTTTAAATTTTGAGGTGTCTTCATTTTATGTAAACAACCATTCAGCTAAATACAATTTTGATATCTTGGTTTTGACTTCATTGATCGCATTCTCTTCTTTTGAGGCACTAAAACCTAAAAAGGGCTTGGTTCAATATTTCTGGCTTTTCTTGACTTTATTTACCGATAGATGCACAAAACTACTGGCCTGGCTCTATGCCGTTCTCTATACTAAGGTTATTTTACACGGTGTTTTGGGTATTGATTCTTCCTAAATAAATTTTCTCTAATAATTTCACTAAAGTTGAGTAAATATAATTTCCTGAAGTAAATATAATTTCAAACACAATGAAACATGTGCTAAGTAAGAAGAGCATTCCTAATAAATATTTATTTAAAAATCCTGTTCATTTATCTCCATATAGTTCTATGTTTGAAAGATTTAAGTTAAAATTTAAACTTCAATGGCCTTCAGTTACCTCCCACCCGTGAAGAAATAAATCAATTTAGCTAGAAGCAATTCATCAAAGCATCCGAAGCAAAACGGAACACACTAAAGCTTACTGCAGCAATGCACTTTTACAGTGCACCCCAAAACACCGACAAACGACTCGGAAACCAAATCCAATTAGGATGCCGTGCCAATAATGAAAAAAAAAACGAGAAGTAACCGGAGCAGTAACTGTGGACGAGAAGAAGTAGGAAAACGCGTGAAATTCTCCACCTAACAGTTTTCTGACGTGACGAGTGCAAATAATACGAGAAATGATTTCAGTATCAAAGGAAGAACCACTATGGCAGTGAGTAGGGGGAGCGAAGAGAGAGAGAGAGAGAAAGAGAGAGGAAACGAATCCCATCCCAAAAAATTGCACACTCGTAAAACTGTGAACCGAAACGAAACAGCATCCATCAGCGTTCCGTATAAATCAGCATTCCGATGCAGCTCACCAAAGTGCTCCGATCAATAGAGCAAGGGCGAAGAAAGAAAAAAAACCAGGACAGAACGCAAAGAAACCTTTAGCTCGTAAAACTAACAATTTTATTTCCTAGCAAATTAATGGAAAAAATGTTGAACAAAAAATGTGAGACAGAAAGAAGAGAGAGCGAGAGAGAGAGAGAGATAGGAAAGGAGGGAAGAGAAGAGCAAAACACAGGACAGAATTCATATTCCTGTCCTTGGTGATTCGGTTCGAGATCAAATAAAGGAAGGAATCGTAAAGCAATCTCGTTCCGTCAGCTGCTGGCAGAGTTTCCAGTCCGGCTCACCACCCTAAAGGTGATGGCCAGACCGTTCTCGTAGTTGTCATTGGGAAATGAAGCAAGCAACAAAAACACACACACACACAGTTTTCCAAACTGCTGCAACCACTTGCAACGATGAACATAAAGAGAGCGAAACAAACCAAATAACTAAAAAAAAAACCACTCCCCAACAAGAATAGAAAAGCAATGGCAATGTGCAGCGGGAAAGAATGGCTTAATAATACCGACCCTGTAGGTGGATTGGCATAGCGTGGTGGAAAAGGAATTTTCCTCCATCAATAAAATGAATGAGGAAAAAAGTATGCTTTCATCAAGTGAATGAGCTAGGATGGGCTTCTGTTTATGCTGAAGCAGTAGATGGAACTCTCATGGCAAGACTGGGGAAGCACTAGCAGCAAAAAGGGATGCATAATAAAACAAGCATTTTAGTATTTTATCCGTCCACTTTAAATCCAGCAGAGTACCCGCTGGAGATAGAAATAACAGTTTGGATAACATTGAATACCGATCGAAAAGTTTTCCACTAGAAAGGCCCCCTTCAAATGGCATTCGATCCACAATGCTAGACGGGTTAGTTTAGTCTGGATCCCTTCAGCCATCTTGCAATGGCCATTGCTACGTTTGCAAAGTGCTTCTTGTACCGATGGAGAACGATCTAATGAATGGTGCTCCACTTTGAACGACTTTCGCCATTCTGGCGACCCTTCTACGCATCTGCACCTATAATGCACGAACTCACCGTGTAGCATCGACAGCCACTCTTTGGCAACTATGGATATGCCATCCAGGGCCCATGGATATGGGGATGCTAATGAGCGAATTGCTATCGCTACAATCAACCCAATCCAGTGCTCCAGCCGTGGTACTCCAACCGGTAACCGAGATCAGGCGAAATGTTCCTCGTAAATTACACCTCGGAATGTACGGCATGTGGCATGTATTGTGAGCGCCCAGGGGAAGAAACAAACGAGCTGCCAAAATGTACCCGCCCTCGATCCACTGACATTCCAGTCGTTTTTGCACGAAATGCTTTCCTTGATTGAAACCTGAAACGCATTCGATGAGGCAACTGGAAAGTGACTGTGAAAGTGTGTCCTCCTCGCAGACAATGATATGATACGCCCGAAACATAGCGGATTGAAACCAGAAGCCACATTTTTGACGTTTGCTTATGGCAGCGATTTTGAGGTGAGGCATGAATGCAGCATACAGAATGTGTGGTTCTGGTCGAGCTGGGATTATGATTACTTCGATTGCTTATTGAACCGATGCCAGGGAGAAGGAGCCGCACTCAACCTAATTGATGTGGCACGAGGTTTTGGTTGATGAACATTGTGCGAAAGGCACATAACTTTGTTGTGCTGTTTTTCGTGCGTACGGGATGGATCACTATGTGGAATTCATTGAACAGTTAATGTTTGACATCTGATGCGCTTGTATGAAATGTATAATGCTTGATAAGTGGTTATGAAATAAGTATTCCATTAGTGGATAAATCTGTAAGTTGTTGGTACTTACATTTGTAAGTTGGAAGTTGTTATAAGTATTAGTATTTATGCGCGACACACACGAAAGGAGGAAAAAAGTAGTAAGTAAGTAAGTAAGTAAGTAAGTAAGTAAGTAAGTAAGTAAGTAAGTAAGTAAGTAAGTAAGTAAGTAAGTAAGTAAGTAAGTAAGTAAGTAAGTAAGTAAGTAAGTAAGTAAGTAAGTAAGTAAGTAAGTAAGTAAGTAAGTAAGTAAGTAAGTAAGTAAGTAAGTAAGTAAGTAAGTAAGTAAGTAAGTAAGTAAGTAAGTAAGTAAGTAAGTAAGTAAGTAAGTAAGTAAGTAAGTAAGTAAGTTGCAATTAACACAGCCACTATATTATGATATTCCTCGGCTATACAACTCCTGACTCTTGTCGTTGACTCTTTCTGTCGCTAACAAGAAACCTTAGTCTGGGCTGATTTAAGGTTTTGGTCGTCCGATATTGTAATGTAAGCGGTGGGTGGTCTTCACACGGCACAACTATTACCAATACCAAATCCAGACAAATAAACGCTCAGAATGTCAGAAATAGCGAAACATAACTTCTTGTGGTGAAACAATCTACCTGAATGCATGTGCAAGACACTCTTCTAATAGCTCTTCTCTTTAAACTACTGAAGATAGTTCTACTTTAGTGGCAGTTCGTTTTTTAAAACTTATTTTAACATTTTCCAGTTCTTTTACACCAAAGTACTTTGCTCCTGGTTCCTGTATAGTTCCTGTGTCATTTTCCATTTTAGAATCGATGAATATAATTAACATTCAGATTGCACCATAAACTAATGGTGCAATGAAGCAGTTCTGGTGCAGAAAATATTTAATTATTCAAATTACCTATAAGATTGGAATTTTACTGTCCAGGAAAGGGCTAAATCATTCCCCTGAACGCTCTAATTGATGGGTACCGTTTACACTTCTTCCAACCGAACCTGTTGGCGATTCTCCCACTGAAACATGAATGTGAAGGAAATGTCTAGATTTGCAACATTAATTAAATTTTAAATTGTAATCCTGCTGAAAATCAGCCAAACTTCTACAGCAAGCCATAGAATCCAGAACTGTTATCGTGCCGCAACCACTGCTCAGGAAGGATGAGAAAGACACCGCAGCATCTGTGCAATCTGAAAGCCATAGTTACCAATTACGTCAGGTGTAGGAAACCGCAAAACTTATCCCTTTTCCTAGATTCGCTTAGCGTCATAATAAGGCCACCGCATAGTGGTGTGCTTTCTTTTTCTCAGTTAATGGTAGCACACACACACACAAAATATAAAAAAATTGGAACACGCAACATGGCGGGACTGTGACATCGTCACTCTGTTTGCCTTTCATTAACGAACATTGCTGCGGTGGGTTGAAAAGAGGGTCGCCAGGAATTAGAATCTCAATGGGAGTTAATTTACAGCTAATTACTATCTGGAACATTCCCAACGTTCCATAATAACGATGGTTATTTTGAAAATAAAAAAAAAAAACAGTTTTCTGTCGCACCTTTTAGCCCACAATGTTCACAGGACAGGTGGTGTTGACCGTCAACAAGATCCAGTCAATCAGTAAAATCATAATTAATAACGCTTATTCCAGCTCTCCAGCACAGGGACAAAAGGCCTGAAATGGGAGTCTGAGAGGAGGTGGCCGTGGGGAGTCATTTTTTTTTACGTGTTTCACTCGTATCCTGTGGCATCATCCGGGATGCGTTCCGGGGTTCCTGGTACTGATTGACTTGCCACATCCGGCCACGAGTCACTCTCACAAGCGTGATGCTACTTTCTTCTTCAATGAATTTTAATTTAACTGCGGAATGAAAACAAGTAGCCGCGAGGGCTTTTAATTCTCACCCTTGCTGGTGTGTCCTGGCAGACTGTACCTATGACCATAGCGACACCGATGCAGGGCAGCTGGACGTGCAACGGACGGCTGGATGAAAGTCCACGTTAACCCCTAACTATGGACTACGTTAGGGGTGAAATTATGCAAAAAAAAGAGGTTGTGACATGGGCATTTGTATACAAATACACAACAACAAAAAATCCATTTTAGCTGCGTGAAGGACAAAGGAAAGAAAGCATAAATTTTATGTTCAAGCGATTGAAAAAAGGAGAAATACGATATTCATAGAATAATACGAATGTTTTACTTTTTTTTCTCATTTTACTCTTGCCAAGATGAAGTTAATTTCCGTTTGGTGATAATTTAAGTTACGCAACCATCAACACATTGAAGACTTACGTAAAAAAAGAAGCGAAGTTTGTTTTTTTCTACAATGAAAATAATTTCACATTTAAAATAATGATCAAAGATTCAAACTAAAAAAATCTTAACTATAAGGAGAGCAATTATACAACATTTCTTTACTGTTCTTCTATTTTGGCTTAAGTAAATATATGGAATTATAAGTTTCCTTATTCAACTAAATGATAAAGAACACAACTTGTGATAAATGAAATTGCGCGGCATTTTCATTAGTTGACCATCCGCTAATAATTTGGTATATTTAAAAAAACAAAAACAAGAAATAAAATAAAAAACTCAACCAACTTCACAGTCACTTGAAAATGCCACAAAAATGAGAAATTCCCACCGAATTCCAAGGTAGGAGCGTTCTTGGGGCAATCCTGTTTCTTGAAAAATAAAAAAATAGGAAATAAAAAAAACATTCTCCCTCAATTGGATAAAGGCAGAAAAAAATGACTCGCACATCCAAAGCAGAAAATCAGGCTTTTCAGTGAAATAAAAACAAAAGTAAACGTTAGTGAAGGAACGAACAGGCGAGAGCATTTATTCGAAGAAAACAAAGATAGAAAAAAACAGTACGTGTGTGTGGAAAACCTGGGCAGAATAACGGGCAGCATTTTTCTATTTGGTCAGGCGTAATCCTCCAGAGGAAACGTGGTGAATGGCGCGTGGCCCGGAAACGAAAACAAAGACGTCTGTCAGGGTGAAATTATGTGCATTAGAAAAGCGAAAGTAGCGAGTCTGGGCGTATGATGGCTAAAACAAAAAAAAAAAAACAACCCCCATTCATTCCTCCGAGGACAATAGTGAGGATGCTGTTTTTTTGTGTTGTACCACAGAGAGGGAACAAAACACAAGTAAAAAGAAAAAAAGATGATATAAATGTACATCATGCACAATCGTAAATGGACGACGCGGTAACGAGATGTAATTATCAATTGGATGATGATTTTTAATTAAGTGCAAGCGTGTGCTGAGCACGGCTTAATGACAGATTAAAGATCTCTGGACAGGCTGGTGTGAAAGTAACTCGGCGGGGTAAAGATAGGAAATTTGGCTGTTGGTAGACGGCGAAACATACATAAATAGGAAACGAAATAAAGTGAAGAAGAATTTATACACTGAGAGTGGAGCAAATGGTGCGTAAATAATGAATTAAGTAGTCTCATCGGCTGGACAGGATTATTCTTTTTTTTTTCAATGAGATTTCAACAGGGTACGTAATTGAACTGTTTTTTTTTTTAAATAAAATAAATAAAATAATACAACATAACAGATTTTGTACATAAAAAATGGTGGATTCGCGCACGGGGTGTTACTTCAGTAGGATCTGCCATTCCTCCAATGTGCATGTGGATGTCCGGATAGACTATGGCCCGATAGTCCGGTATCATGTTATGACTTGATCAGCCCTCAGGTGCCTGACAAATTTTAATTGTAGGATAGTGAGTTCGTCGTCTAACTAGTTGAACCCACTACAATAACGGATTCCTCATTGGTTGATAAATAGAATTTTGCACGAATTTTTCAGGATGTTTGAGATAGTTGGAAGTCTGCAAACCTTTTCATATTTGCAGAGGTAAATGTTTGAGTAAGTAATAGCGATGAAGTATGTAATAGCGACACCGATCTGTTCACGACCGGACCTGCTATCATATCCTTTCTGACCTGTACGCAAGATTGACTATCTGGCTACGGATAAATCAACTCAAGGAAAACTTAAAATGACGGACTACTGGACCTCTCCTGAGGTTGTAGTGCCACAGAAGAAGAAGTGTTTGAGTTTTTATGTATAAAATGACTTGGCAATTGACCTTCTTGGTTTATTCATGTTTAGTTTTGTTTTATTTTGTAGTTCTTTTTTATCTAGGATCCCGGCTTTATTTTAGAAAATCGTTTAAATCCTTTTATTTTAATTATACGTAAATGCAGAAACTATTAAATTCCTATCTAAAGTATCTAAACCAAAAAATGTTTCCGATGTTCCAAACTCGATCGAATCAATAGAAGGTTTTGCTCTCCTGTAGATGATGAAATGGTAAACTTTATTTTTCTATTACCATCTGATGCTGCACGACACGTTGGCGCCCCATACATGGATGTAACAGTTTTGGCAATGATAGTGTAATATAAATAAAAATAAATGTCCCACAATGGGATGAGCGATCCATGCCCTACTGTTGCTTTTCACTGTCATGCCCCTATTGACCTAGAAATCGGTTGCAATGGTGAAAAAATTCAAATCTTTCCCCCTATTACAACCAATCGTATGTGGAATATAAATTCGCCACTGAATAGAATGTGGCAAGATAGAAGAGCGTACTGGAATTGGCAGGGCAGTGTAAACTACACTCATCTACATACGAAATCAATCAAATTATGCATCATTTGAGGCTTTAGCACACATTCGCAACTATTTGATAAGCCTGTGTGATTTTGTTTCGATGTTTTTGCTACATTGCAACAGTGGTTAGCGCGAAGCACAAGGGGAAAACGTGTCGCCAAACAGGCGACTTACAGCGGCCAAGTGAAACCGTTTACGTTGGAAGCACATCAATAAGCAGTGATTGAGCCGGCAGCCAAACACTTTAACTTTTTTTCATCCTATTTCCTTTCTATACGGGAAATAAGTTCCATTTCGGAGTTATTCTGGATTCGCCCGGTAGTGTTCGGGCATGTCTTCCGGAAGGAAGTGCGAGTGAGTGAAATTTTACGACCGAAAGAATAACAGCAAAGCCCACTTACTTACTAACATACATTATGCTTCTTTTTAGTTCGGGTACTGTGTGTATGCGAACGACCTTAGAACGATTCCGAAGTTTGTCTGCCATCCAATGACAAAGAGCAATTTTTTCTTTTGGCGTTTGAGGAGTGATAGTTCTTCCAGGAATTTTGTCTCCCTTTCCCCTTTCCATCGATCATTTCCGGGCATCTCCGGAAGGAACTGTGTCCGGGGCTGGTCCCGTTTGCTTGGGTTGTCATAAATTGCATTTTTATTTAGGAAAATAACGAAGTGAAACTCAATTTAAAAGCGTTCCGCCAAAACGAATGAGAAATAACGCGCTTTTCTAAAACTCCACTTCAAGAGTTGGCTTCGCTGGGTGCATGCATCTGGCATTCGAGTGCCATGGAGTTATCACGACAGAAAGGGGGAAAATATTGATTCACTCGCTCAAGATGAAGCAACCAATCCTTCCGGATCGAATTTCGCATGTGTTTGAATTTATCAACAAAACGGACGAGCATGTGGACACGTTTCGTTGACAAAACCGTCCCGGGGTTTTTTCCATGTGTGAGGCAAACATATCAAACCCAAACCACGCTTGAACCACACGCGGGAAATGCAATTTGTAGTTGCCTTTCCGTTCGTACCAACAATTTATACCTTCGGCCTTTCAACCTTCCGTGCCGGTGTGCGCGAACGTTGACGGAATATCCTTTCCGGTGCGAGAAAGGGGTTGTCACTGGAGTGCTTGAGTTCAACGAATTTTTCCTCTCATCACGCAAAAAAAAGAAAAACACGCGGACCAAATTGTACGCATAAAGTACTGTACTGTCGCCTCAAAAGCGGTACTTCAATTGCGGGTGAATTGATAAGAGATGATTGTAAAACGCGGCTCGCGCATACGCGTGAGTGCGGAAGCAAAATCAATCCGTTCGACTGACGAAATGTTGTCATGGTTTTGGTTCTGGATGAACATGTTCAATTGCGGCTAGTTACGGTTCGTTTAAAATGGAAAATTTCGGACGCCGGATGCCATAGTCAGTTGCACCATTAAGTGTTGGCTTATAAAAAAAGGAAAACAGGAAAACGGGATATCACCTGAATACTAACAAGAATATTTAAATAAGTACGGTAGGAAATAAGCAGGAGATAAAAATATCAATGAACAGTATTGTAAAATATGAAACAAAAAGAAAAAGCAACAAGAAAATGCAAAGCAATGTGCATAGGCCACTACACAACTTTACTTTTATTTCTTTACTCGGATACCTCTACACGCATGCTATGCCTACACCAGAATAAATTCATCATCCTTCTTCCATCATCCCGATCGCTCGTTCGCCTATCAGCCGCCTTCCGTCGTCCCGATCGCTCGTTCGCCTATCAGCCGCCTTCCGTCGTCCCGATCGTTCGTTCGTGTGTTGTGCATTATAGCAAATTATGTCGCGTCTACACGTAGCGACAATTCGTTGCGGCCACGGTCGCTACATCTCCTTTTACTTTTTTTTTTTTTTTTTTTTTTTCAACCGCCTATTCGTCTCTATTGATCTGCTGCAAGCAAATCGCATCATGCCTCTCTTTTTCAAGATAGAATATTCCATCACATGCGCATATAAACTCACTTCCGCAGGTTTACAATTGTGTCCTTCTACCTGAATTACATCGTGTGTCCTTCTACCTGAATTACATCATAAGGTTCTACCTCCGCCGGATCACTATCGTGTCTTGGTTTGTAATCAACACCGTCTGTACACTCCGATTCCGTCTTGCAACAATAGTATCAGTCGCCCTTAACTGCCTTTATATAACTGCAGATTTCAGCTGTAGCGGCTGGTAACCAGGTGTTTGCGATGCGTCTACTTTCCGCCTGAACTCCGTCATTATCGTGTGGATATGGTCATGCCACCTTCCTCTACATTCAACGATGTTTCCGGCTATCTATTTGAGGTCCCGTCTCTCATCATCATTCAATTGTTTCTTCAATTCAACCCCCTGCTATCATCAACTCTTCGGTGCAATGTCGTGTTTGCAGCTTTGTTTTGTGTATGGTGGAGCGTATTCATCCTAGTGTTAGTGCATAGTGTTTTAGTGTAACATCCGTATTATATCCGATTATCGTGAAGTCGCCTCTTTTTTTTTTTTTTTTTTTTTTTTTCATCTTTCCTTAAATCTATAAATTCACATTAAGAACATACATACTAATCTTTCCTTAAATCTATAAATTCATATGAGAAACTTACATACTAATCTTTTCTTAAATTTATAAATTCACATTAGAACTTACATACTATTTTTTTTTTCTCATACTTCACTTACTCTACAAATTTCTTCAATCTATTATTATGAATTTTTTCCAACTTTCTTCCATTTTTAATTACGCAAGTTTGCTCACTGGGTATTTCTACTACTTCGTACGGCCCTCTCCAAATACTTTGTAATTTCTGTCCTATCCCTGTTTGAACATTTCTTACTAACACCATTTCTCCCCACATGGGTTGCCATTCGTTTGCGTTTTTGTCATAATTATCTTTTCTTTTCTCTTTGGCTTTTATTTGATTCCTTTTTGTTACTATGTGCAATTCCGTTAGTTTACGTTTTAATTCCTCGCAAAAATCGCTATACTTCCGTTTGGCGTTTTGATTATATACCGAAGTCGGTATCCTCGCTTTCCTACCAAAAATCAACTCGTATGGAGTGTATCCCGTCGAGGAGTTTACCGTTGTGTTGTAGCCAAAAGTGAAATATTTTAATACACTGTCCCATGTGGAGTAGTTTTTTCCAACAAACTGTCTTAAATATATTTTCAGTTCCCTATTTGCCCTTTCTACTACGTTTGCTTGAGGATGATAAGCAGATGTGTTAATTTTTTTTATTTTCAACAATTTGCATGTTTCCTTCATAACTTCGCTCATGAAGTTTGTACCCTGATCCGTTACTACTTCCATAGGGGCACCTACAAGACAGACCAATTCCTCAACAAACGCTTTGGCTACAGTTGCGGACTCTTGATTCTCCATTGGTGTAACTATTAAATACCTCGTTAAATCATCCTGCATAACAAGTCCATATTTATTCCCTGATTCTGATTCGGGTAAAATGACAATATCCATGTAGATTTTTTCGAATGGACTTTTTGAGGTTGTCGTTATTCTCATAGGTATCTTGTTATATCGTCCAATCTTATTTAGTTGGCACGATCTGCATCCTTTTACATATCTTTCTATATCCCTGTCCATTGCTTTCCAAAAGAATAACTCTTTGATTCTTTTTTTCATTCTTCTTACTCCCACATGACCTCCTAAAGGAGCATCGTGAAACTCTTGTAACACTCTTTCTACTTCGTTTTTATCAACTTCAACTTTTTCAGAATCTGATTCACAGTTCTTAAATTTATTCTTGGTTTCTTGTTTCATACGTTCTAAATTTTCTCTTCTTTTTACTTCTTTTTCGCTTGCTTCATTCACAACGTCTATGTTTAATAAATCTCCCCAGTGATCTTCTTGTGGCGTGCTCTTCGTATTTTCTTCTATCCTCTCCTTTTCAAAAGTTTTCTTTTGTTGGCGTGTAACTACTGCGACTGTATTGTTTATTTTATCTTCTGTCTTGCTTTGTTTCGCCTCTGGAAGGCGTGATAAAAAATCAGCAACTACATTTTCTTTTCCTTTCTTATATCTTATTTCACATTCTATACCTTGCAATCTCAGCCTTAATCGAGATAAAATTGGTGAATTTTCTTTAAGGCGCCATATTGAAACTAAAGGCCTATGATCGGAGTATATTATAAATTTTTGCCCATATATATAATGCTTGAAATATTCTACTGCCCACACAATCGCTAATAGTTCCTTTTCAATTGGATGATATCGCTTTTCTGCTCCTACAAGTGATCTACTAGCATAGGCGATTGGTCTTTCCATTGATGTTTCATTTGACAACACTGCACCAAGAGCGTAATCGCTTGCATCTGTGGTGATTACAAAAACTTCTTTGTAGTTTGGGCGGACTAGTAATGGTTCAGAAATAAGAATGTTTTTCAATTTATTTAATGCCTGATCGCAATTTTTGTTCCAAACGAACGTAACGTTTTTCTTCAATAAATCATGTAGTGGTTTACGAATTTCCGAAACATTTGGAATAAATTTTCCATAAAAATTTATTGTTCCTAAAAATGAACGTAGCTCTTTTAAGTTTTGTGGTGTTGGCATATCTAATATTGCGTTTACGTTTGCCTGTGTTGGTTTTATACCGTGTTCATTAATAGTGTGTCCCAAATAGTTTATCTCCGTATGTAGAAGCTTGCATTTTAATGGTTCTATTTTAAGATTATATTCTTTTAAGCCCTTTAGTACTTTTTCCAAATTTTCATTGTGCTCTTCCTCAGATTCACCAAATACCACAATGTCGTCTAAATATACGAATGCATTAACCGGTTGAATTGTATACAAAACCGTATTCATAAGCTTCTGGAACGTAGATGGACTATTTTTAAGTCCCATGGGCATGCGTAAAAATTCATAATGCCCTTTCGACGTCGAAAATGCTGTTTTATCTGCGTCTTTCTCAGCTATGGGTATTTGAAAAAAACCTGACTTGAGGTCTATCGTGGAAAAATATTTGCTATTTCCAATGTTATCCATTATATCATCTATCCTAGGAATGGGATAGATAAATGGCTTAGTTATTTGGTTAAGTGCACGGAAATCAACCACAATTCTATATTTTCGTTCCCCATCCTGATCTGATTTTTTTGGTATACACATTACAGGTGCATTCCATGGGCTTTTGCTTGGTCTGATTATATGTTGTTTAAGCATTTCCTCTATCTGTTCTTCCATGATTTGATTTAATGCTGCAGGAAATCTGTACTGTCTTTTGTAAATGGGAATATTCGAAGTCGTCTCTATTTCATGTGATGCCACAGGAGTGTACGTCAGTTTATCACCTGGCAAGTAAAAAATATCTTTAAAGTCAGAGATAATTTTTTTCATATTATTCGACTTTTCCGTATTTAAATGCTTCATCTTTATTTTGCTAACTAGCTCCATATATCTCTCATCTCCTATCAATTCTCTTTCCAATCTTCTTTCTATCAAATCACAATCAGTGTATTGTTTCTCCATGTGTGGAAGCAATTCCAAATTTTCTTGTAATTCGCAATTTTCAGTCAACACGCTTTCATTTCCTTCTTTAACTTCCTCTTCTTTTTCATTTGATGGTACCTTTAAAGTTATGCTTTGGAATCTTTCACCAATCCGACTCGTATATTCCCTTAAAAATTCTGCACCAATTATACCTGGGACGAAAAGAGTTTCTACTATATGAAACTTTGTCCTGTAAACCGTTTTTCCAACATACATGTTAATGAGAACAGATCCCATGGTTTTTGACAATTTCCCATCAAAACTACATAATGTTAATTTTTCGTTGTAATTAATTGAAGAGACCCCAAGCTCTTTTACTGCACCCCAACTCAAGGCATTGAAGCAGGCTCCCGAATCGATCAAATAATTCAACCACTTTTTGTTTGAAATTCCCGATAATATTTGAACCATTAATTTACCATCTTTGGTTGAATGTATCTCCAAGGTTTCAAAACCTTCTATACTTTCACTAATGCCCATAGGTTGGTTTTTCTTTACCTCTGCTTCAAGTTGGTTGAAATGATATAAATTTTTATACTGCGTGGGAACACTAGCATTTTTATTTGTCTTAGCCAGTGTTCCATTTATTAGTTTTTTCTGTACGAGCTGTATGTGTTTTGTTGTGAATTTTGTTGATTATAAGTGTTTTGTTGTGAAGGCCTTTGTGAAGAATTATTTACGAAATGAGGTGACTGTTGTGAGTAATTGTTTCTATAAGTATAGTATCTTCGTGGCCGAGAGAAATTGTTATTAAAGTTAGTATTATTTGGATTAAATGTAGTACTGTTGTGCTGTGGTGGACCAAAATTACTCGTATCTAAAGTGTTAATTCTACCTATCCCATTATCGCAGCGCGTTCTACCGTTATCATTTAAACTTTCATTCGGACAACTTGTTCCATATTCCGTGTTTTGCACGTGTTTGTTAGTCGAATTTGCCATATTTGTACATGCATTTTGGTTATTTGCCTTAATGCTTAATTCCAAATTCTGATTTTCCACACTGTTAGATGTATCCGTATCTTTCAATCGTTCCTCGATTTTCTGCATGTGCTCTATGTGGACGACTTCTTCTTCGAGATATTCTAAGAGATCAATGAATTCCAAGTGCTTGTTTGTTCTAGCTAGAGTTTTCAATTGTGTATTCTTCAAACCGGCTAGAAAATGTATTTTTAGATTTTTAATCGCATAGGAATCATCCTCATTTTTCGAATCATTCTCTATTATTTGATCCCTAAGCTCCAACGCTCGTTCTTTGTATTTTAAAAACGTTTCATTTATTCCCTGTTTCAACGTTTCCACTTTATGGAAAATATCTTCCAAATATATCTTTTCACCGAATTGCTTTATTAAATTTGATTTTACATTTTCCCACGTGTCACTCACTATGCGATTAAAGAATCCAGCAGCATCGCCTTTTAATTTTAATAGCACGACCCTAATTAAATCTTCTTCCGATTCTCCTACAGGAATTTGTCTCGCAAAGTATTCCACTTGGTAAAGAAATCCGTCTAAATTTTTACTCTTCCCGTTATACTCCGGAATGCCAAGCATAGCCTTTTTCAGTGGAAATTCATACGCCATTTTGAAGTTTGTAGCGTTTAAGGCTCTATCTATTTCAATACTTTGATTAAAAAATTCTGCCTTAAGTATTTCCAGTCGTTCCTTGTAATTATATTCTTTTATTAAGGCAGATTCGCTGTGTGCGGTTGAATTAAAATTTGGTTCCTTAAAAATTTCACGAATATTGTTAAGACTGTTGCTACCAGTGTTAATCTGAACAGCTCTGTTTCTAAGTGCCAACACCCTGTCGTTCATTACCCTTTTACCCCGAGGTCAAGAACAAATGGAGGATTCGAGAAAAAAAAAATATTATATCAATTTAAACGTATACCTATATATCTTTATTTACGTATTTTCTATTCTATCTTATAAGACACTATTTAATGAATTAAAAACTAACATGCAACCAATATTAATAAAAAAAAATAAAAAATATTATATACCAAAATTCACTTGCCCGTTACCACTGTGTATGACGCTGCGATTACCTTCACCACTTACTTACGTTTATAATTAATAAATTTACACCTCCACCAATTATTAGTTTTAACACCAGCCAGAAATGCAATATGCGCTAAATTTCTGCGATCCCACCGCTGTCACCATATGCATAGGCCACTACACAACTTTACTTTTATTTCTTTACTCGGATACCTCTACACGCATGCTATGCCTACACCAGAATAAATTCATCATCCTTCTTCCATCATCCCGATCGCTCGTTCGCCTATCAGCCGCCTTCCGTCGTCCCGATCGCTCGTTCGCCTATCAGCCGCCTTCCGTCGTCCCGATCGTTCGTTCGTGTGTTGTGCATTATAGCAAATTATGTCGCGTCTACACGTAGCGACAATTCGTTGCGGCCACGGTCGCTACAAATGTAATAAATAAGCTTTACATCGGTCTCATAATATTTATCTACATGAAAATTGAAATAGTAAGCATTTTTTGAGAATACAGGGTATCCCGCAATTTTTTGACACTTTCCCAGAGATTTTTGATTTCGTCCCATAATCTTTTGACACTTTCCCAGAGATTTTTGATTTCGTCCCATAATCTTTTGACACTTTCCCAAATATTTTTGATTTCGTCCCATAATCTTTTGACACTTTCCCAATTATTTTTGATTTCGTTTCATAATCTTTTGACACTTTCCCAATTATTTTTGAATGTTACTTTATGGAGCAAATCTTCCGTAAAGTTCTTAGCACGCGGAGTACTTCTGAGTAGCTATTTAAATATTAGATTGGAAGAACTCAAATAATCAGGGTGTGTATAAATATAGATAAACAAAATCATCTCTATATTTAAAAAAAATGTATTTCAAAAGAACTACATATTTCATTTTCTGACACGTGCAACAAATCAAAACAAGTAGAAACAATTTTTTTCGGGGATTTTGTTTACTACTACTAACTTGACTATTTTCCTGGTGGTGGGTCATGTTGCTTCCATGCCCTAAGTTTGTTTGAGCTAGGTTTTTATGTACCTTTTTTGCATCAATTGACCACTGTTTTACATACGTTAACATGCAATTTTATAGAAAATTTACGGGAAAAAATTCATTAAAAAGTAAAGACTAGTTTTTAACATTGCATTCAAATTGGACCCTCGCCATTTTAAAAATCGTCACACACGATTGTGCAAGATCATCACCTCCCTTCCTCCTTTTATCCCTGGTCAGGACCAGGAAAATACCAGGAAAATAGTCAAGTCAGTAGTAGTGAACAAAATCCCCGAAAAAAATTGTTTCTATTTGTTTTGATTTGTTGCACGTGTCAGAAAATGAAATATGAAGTTCTTTTGAAATACATTTTTTTAAATATAAAGATGATTTTGTTTACCTATATTTATACACACCCTGATTATTTGAGTTCTTCCAATCTAATATTTAAATAGCTACTCAGAAGTACTCCGCGTGCTAAGAACTTTACGGAAGAAATTAGCTCCATAAAGTAACATTCAAAAATAATTGGAAAAGTGTCAAAAGATTATGGGACGAAATCAAAAATCTCTGGGAAAGTGTCAAAAGATTATGGGAAAGTGTCAAAAAATTGTGGGAAACCCTGTAATAATAATCTTGCATGCCTTATTGAAAGCTTAATTGTGTTTGCACCCTTGACGAATTTATTGTTTATTGCAACAATTCGAAAATTTCATTTCATTAATCGTATTCGTATTCACCAAACGCTCAAATCCTACTCCGAACGCATAAACGATCGAGTTCTGCACTCCGGCATGATCGAGAATTTCATTCCGCGTAATACCACTAGCAAGTATTCCCAGCCAGTTATCCTTGAAACTTATTTTTAACACTCACAAAGGCCGCGTAAAGGGAAATATTTCATATTTAAAAAACAAATTTTTAAAATGCTAAAATGGCTAGATAATATACATGAAACCCAAAGATATCAATTACTGCTAAATGCTATGGGTGAAAAAAATACGTTGTCATACATATTTACATATAAAAATAAAAATTACTGTTGTTTCGATATTTTTATTTGTAATGAACCAATAACGATTTCGGACGGCAAAAAGGCGCAAAAGCATACAAAGCATACACACGATGACGACTTTGTTGACACACATTCAAGCGAGATAACGCAAATAGTTAAACACGGAAAAAGGGCAGATCGGTATGACAGCTAGCTTATTCGAACAATGTGGAGATTCATTTCAATGACCACCTAAACCAGTGATGTCAAACTCATTTTGGCTTGCGGGTCGGTTTGCAAACAAAAATTATCTTGCGGGCCAAGAGAATTCGGAAGTGGAGGGAGAAGTCGGAAGGAAATTAAATTCAACAGTGGTTTGGACTACAAGAAGATTCAAGAGCGTGTTATTTAAGCGTAGAAGGGTGCATACACAACATATACAAATTATTTTTCAATTTTCAAAGCTAAACCTCACCCAAGCCAGATAATAATGGATGTTCTCGTTCTTCCTTCGCGGGCCGGATTCAAAGATCACGCGGGCCGTATGTTTGACATGTCTGACCTAAACGGTTATGTTTTTTATTTATAATTAATTATTACGGCTTCGGCCGTATTGTCAGCCTCTAAAAGGTTATGTTATGCGCTTTTAAATTTTAAAAACATTAAATATAACTAATATATTATAAATGTTTTTTTTTATGTTTTTATTATAAATACATATAACAGGTTGGCTGATAAGTCCCCGGTCTAACAAAGAAAAACACATTTTTTTGTCAAAATTCGTTTTTACTATTCAACATAGTTCCCTTCAAGAGCGATACAACGATTATAACGACCTTCCAATTTTTTGATACCATTTTGGTAGTACTCCTTCGGTTTTGCCTCAAAATAGGCCTCAGTTTCGGCGACCACCTCTTCATTGCATTAATTTTTTTCCCTGCGAGCATCCTTTTGAGGTCTGAGAACAAGAAAAAGTCGCTGGGGGCCAGATCTGGAGAATACGGTGGGTGGGGAAGCAATTCGAAGCTCAATTTATGAATTTTTGCCATCGTTCTCAATGACTTGTGGCACGGTGGGTTGTCTTGGTGGAACAACACTTTTTTCTTCTTCATATGGGGCAATAACAAAAGTTGCTTGACAAAAGACGCTCTGTCTCACAAACTAATTGACATACAGACGTCAAATTTTGACACGAATCATTTGAAGGTTGGTACTATATAAAAATAATATGCATTTAATACTAGCGACGCCATCTATGTATCAGACCGGGGACTTATCAGCCAACCTGTTATCTGCCATTTAGGCTAAACAATGATCCTTTCATAAACCTAGAACTAATACAAAAAATTAATATATTATATTAATTATTATATTATATTATTTATATTAATAAATATAAAATATAAATAAATTTAATAAATAGAAAATATAATAATCAAAATTAAGAATGTCTAAAAAATATGTTATCTATTCTATAAGCTAAAACCAGATTTTTGCAATTTTTTTAAATGTATTTTTAATTTTAATTCAATTTGTACCCCATTAGTTCTAAAATCACCTACCCACAAAGGTAATAAATTTTTTACAGAAGTTCTGTTTTAATAAAATCAAGGTAAATAATTTAAAGCAACTTCTTTGAAAATTTGTTGTGAATACAACGGCTAAAAACGAATACATGTGAAAAAGTAAAATTATACAAGTCGCTGGACGAATTTACGGGAGCAACCAACTTTATTTCACAACCTTCTCGTTACCCTTCTGCTTCGCTACCCGGTGCGCAGAGAGCGAGATGAACGGACCATTTTGGTCCGTTGACGTGTAGTTTCGGTAAAAGTTTGGGACAAAGTTGGTCGCTACGGTTTTTCTCTCCAAAACTTGACTATTTTGAGAGCGGATCTGTGTAAAAAGAAGGGTTCTTTGATTGTATGTGTAAACCGACAGAGTTTGCTCAAGGTAGAATTATTTGCATCTCGTCCTGAACTGTTCATCCTTCCTCCTTCCTCTAGCGTAAAACCCACATAGTGAAAGGCTCAGTTTGCTGTGCGCTAAGTCCAGGGCGGACGTGTTGTGGGACTTAGAAAATTTTGAATCTGTGCGTGTATGCTGCGCGGAGGATTGGAAATGTGCGCTTTAGCTTTGTGCAGTGCAGTATTTAAACAAGTGTTGCGATTTAATTAGAATTTGTATGTCTTTTCAAGCCATTAACGTGTGGTGTTAGTTTTTTCCCTTCACTCCGTGCTTGCTTCGGCAAGCGCATTGAATTGAAGTGAGGAAAAAAACTTTCGGTACATGTTGTGGAAATTTCTTCGCTTTTTTACACGCCGATGAATACAGTTGGTGTTGTGTGTTGTGTGTGAAATAGTGATTATTGTTCTGGTTGATCTTGTGCCGTACGATCAACAAGCCGCAAATTAGTTTTCGCATTTGATTTGGTAAAAAATGATGTCAAATATCCTGTACGCGCAGGCACTGCGCTTCTATGCAGTACATGCTCGTGTTTTTGTCTTCCTTTTGTGCTTCTTGCTGGCGTCGTTCGCCGTTCGCTCACCCCATTCTTACATGCAGTGAAGGATTGTGTCTTCTTCTTCTTGTGGGTTTTGCCCGTATCGTATGCACTGTATTCCTATGTGCAGCGAAGGATCGTGTTTTCGTCATCCTCTTCGGCATCATTCGTACGTGGAACCGAAGATCACTGCTTGAACCTACACGCACACAACGACAGAAATACGGAGAGCGCGCTCTGCAATGGAATGCTAGGAATGGTCCGTTTCTCTTTTTTGCCCTATGCTAGCACATAGGAAATGGTCCGACCATGTCTTCCTTCGGACCATTTTTTACATGGCGCTTCGGACCATTTCTCCCACCATTTTTTGGTCCGTTTCTCTCGCTCTCTGCACACCGGGTAATGATCCCCTTTTATACCCTGTCAGAGTTCTTTCTGCGCTCCTTCGATACAGGGTGATCCTGTCGTCTTCCCCAATTAACATTTTTTCGTTTTTACATACATTTATAGGCACATTTCAACGCAGAAAGGTCCAAATATAAAATGCATTACATACCCAGGTAGGTGGTTATAGAAGTAAATGTGTAAAAATGTTTGATAGAATGAAAGTATAATTCGAATTAAAAACAACTGTCTAATGTGTAGTGTGAAACTATTGTACAACTAGATTGAAGTCAAAACATCTTTTAGAACTAAATGGAAATTTATTTAAAACTTGAAAATGTGCAAAATTCAATCAAAATTGCCCTATCCACACTGGTATGTGGTTATATAAGTAAGGGTGTATTTTTGGCCATTGACACAAAGGTAATCTTACACATATTGATAAATATTTGCCACTTACTATGTACATCTTGGACTAACTCTGCCTCATATCAATGTACCTTGTGTTCTGTATCTTTTGATTTCTTCTTTCGCTCAGCTCCAACGTGGACGGACGTGTTTTGTCTGAGGTCTCTGGCTCAAGTGTTGTAGTGTTGTACTGAAAAGTTGTCGCAATAGACAGTTGTACCGCGAGAAAGATTATTATTGGAGAGAGATACAAACCTCCCTAAAGTTTTAAAGTGTGGTGTAATACAAGTGCGATGCGAACAATTCAAAGTCATCTAGGGTGACTCTTTCATTAGCCCAAAAACCGAAGTACAGAGGAAGTGAATCAGATAATCGAAAACCTCAGCCTCAGCCTTGATGTGAGTAAGTTAAACTTAAAACGTGTGCATAAAGCGATTGGGGAAGTTTTAACATAGTATTGAAGCAATTTTTTTACTGCTAAATATTCATATAACTTACGTCATCCGCATCCGGCACACGCTGATAAGCTACATACGTGATACGATGACGTCTGTCTGGAGTTCGATGATAGCTGTAGTGTGGTGTATGTAAAGTATAGAGTTGAATGTTATTAAAACTCCTTTAATAATTTGGTGCCTTGCTAGCATTTAATGCATTTTGCTGTTTACGTTGGATTACTACAGGGAATAATGTTGAAAATTTGGATTTGGATTTGGAATTTTGGATTTTTTCCGTTCGATTGTTACATGTGTCACCTCGAATCTCGACGTTAAGCTGTTCTTATCGTTATCGCGGATGGTAGAAATGGGAGAGTAGAACGTTTGCGACAAAGTTTTATACAAAATCTTACTGATTTCCGATACGATTGACAAACCCCAACATACCAATAATTCACCGGTCTCTCTCTCTCTGTCTCTCTCTCTCTCTCTCTCTTTCTCTCTCTCTCTGTCTGTCTCATTCAAAACTCTCTAAGCTTGTTTTCTTGTTCTTGTTCTCTTTTTTTAAGACTGTACGCTTTTTCGACGGTGCAAGGGTAGCTCACTAGTACGCATTCCGCTAAGCCTTGCCTTGCTAAGCCTGCACTGCGTAAGTGACCTTGCTTTGGAGCTTGAATAGACTTGCCAATCAGAGAGTCTTGGAGCCATCAAATCAGTCTTTTGATACACTAGTGATGTTACGTTTTCTGTCATCACCTGCTCGATCTTTTCGACATTTGCTCTTGTAGTCGTTTCTTGTAGTCATTTCTAGACGATCGCCTACTCCGCCTACAGTTAAATCCGACACTGGTTTAGGGCATGATGAACCCTGCCATGCTGCACGTACTCTTTGCAATTTTGCCTCTTTGTCTTGGATGATCTGCGTTCTCAACATCAAGCCGTTACGGACCTTTTGGAAGTGTCTCAATGTCACCCAACGTTCGTTATGATATTTAATGTATTCATTGTTTCTTTTATAATGTTACCAGCCGAGCCCGAAAACCTGGCTTTGCCTTCACAAGAAAAGTTTTCTAGCAAACATTTAATATGTTCAGTCAAGATCCATGTGGCATTATTAAAATGGCAAATGGAAAAAAAATCGTTGATTAATTGAGAAATTTTAAATTATTACCATTCTCGATCGAACTTATAATTAGAAATAAAGTAATTTTCCTTCTTCTTCTTTTGTGACATTAAAGCTTTAGAAGGATTTCTGGCTTTCCGAGACGATTCGGAGTTGATATCAGTTTCTGTCCTATAAGGCGCCGCATGTACACCGGGCCGACTACACATACATATATCTTGCTATCAACTTTTCACTCATTTTACGTATTAACTTTATCTATCGCTTAACGCAGTGTTACTGCAGTGTTGGCATACCCGTTTTCACCAGTGAGTGTTGTAAATCTTGAATTTTCCAATATGAGAGTTCGATCATCGAACCCTGCATGTTCACCAGGTTGATGTCGTTTTTGGTTGTTGTACAAATTTAAGCCTACTTTGCGGGAATTGCTGAATATGGTAGCGCACCACAGGACCGAGGATCAATTCACATCCTGGCCGAACCCCCGTACGCAGGATTACAGTCAATCCTACGGGTAAATAAAATCAAGGAAAGCAAGTAATGGTTGGTCAAGACCTGTTCAAGTCGTATGCCACAACAAAAGGAAGGAAAGGGAAATCAATCACCACCAGTGCGCCACAAACGGAATTTTCTAAGACTTGCATCAGAATTTTCCTTGCTTGAATTTTCCCTATTTTGGCGAATGTAGTAGAATTATTGTGCGCAATTCTGACGTCCGTGGCTCAAAAGGATAGTAAATTGGAAATTTTAGAAGGTTGAAAATAAGTAACTCCAAACCACGATTGCCAGGTTGACATTGACCTTGACCAACTTTGAAATCCGCAAGAAGAACGAACTATTCTCAATTCAGATTTCAAGTGCTTGCGGTCAATTTTTTTTGTCATAGCAGATGAAATACGCCTGATGTTTGGAGCAAGTTCTCATGTTCTATGATTCATATTTTAATGCATGCGACTTTATGTAGTGTAGCATATCTGCTAAACATTAAAAATCTAACATATGGGAAATCTCAAATAGCACATTAAAATTCAAAGTATAGAATCGGTTAGTAAAATCGCGTTGGTCCTTTCCTATTTTCTCCTATTCTCATTCTGACACATAACATAAAACACATGGCCAGGGTTTTTACGCCTTTTCTAAACGTATCTGTTTTAACCCTTTCAAGTACCTGAAGGTGACATAATCGAAGATCGCTCATTGCGTTGCATATACAATCCTTTTTCACGCTGTTGGTTGCACTTGAAAAGGTTACTTTAGTTTCCATTCATTAGCCCTCCTGCGTAAGACCCACTCGACGCTTAATTTATGCGCTAATGCGTATCAACCGAAAATTACAGAAATGCATTAATAATCATTACAAGAAAATAGAATCATAGAAATAGAAACAATCGATACATAAGCCCTTATGTAAAAACCATGTACACCTACACAACTCAGAGTATAAAATAAACCAAAACTGTTAGAACGCGGTCAGTCCTCAGTGATCTGATCGTGAGATGACAGTTGTCAATGATCAGATGCACAACTGAGCTTCCAGAGCAATTCTTCGTCTTGTTATTTCAAGAGCATCGAGAGTCCCCCTACCCAAGGTAAGGCCTCGATGACTCCAACGTTAAAGAAAGAAACTTTACGGTGTAAGTAAAGTAAAAGTGAAGTATACATTCGAAGTCCGATAAGTATTAGTAGAAAAACTAAATTTAATATTACAGTAGCCCGTATCGAAGATTTGCCTGTAAGACCGGATTGCACCGTAAGCAACACACGTAGTATCGTCAAACTTTGACACAGCACTAATCAAGCATTCAAAGTGCTTCGCTTGAGGTTTCATAGGTGAATAAGTGCTACTTGGGATATACAAGACGTAATGGAAAGTCCTTCGCTTGGAGAACGCGTTTGAGGTTAGAACCCAGACGAATCCATGCCGATAACAAGTCGCAATGATCACGGGTAGTTGCGATGCAACCGTAAGACCATATTGAATAACATTAGAAAAGGTTTCTGTATGATTGAAAAAATATTTTCTAAACCATGTGAACCTCGGTGTTTGAGCATTACGCAGATCTGTTGCGCAGCACTGTAACCGGGTCGATTCACTAGTTGAATAAAATTGCACAAATAAAACGTCATGTGTGTTTTGATTGATTTGTTCGTTACATCTTTTTCGTTTCAGCAGTGTTCAGCATTAATCGTGTTACCAAAATCGAATAGCACTTGATAGCAGTTAGTAGCAGCTGCCAAAAGACGCAAATAAGAAGCAGAAAAAACACCCAGTGAAACGAAAAGAACTTAAAACCTATTCTCATTCTCAAATCGGTGCAGCCGTTTCGGAAGAATTTGCCCAAAAACCCCGCGACACCAGAATTTTATATGTACATATAGATAGAAGGAGATATCAAAGAAAGTACGGAAGATAAACCAACCAGACTTGCAATACACCTTCAAACGGTACTCAGAATCGATAAATGCTTTATTTACCTTTTAATAATTCAATGTTTTGTCATTCCAGAATTAAAATGGGCAAAATACTTAGCGCCATTACCCCTACACAAGCAACAAAAGCACCGCGAACAAACGATCAACCCATGCCGCATACATCCAACGCCAATCCTCTATCGGACAACGAAAGAAACCAGTTGAAAAGGTATAGATAATATTTTTAAAATGATTACGCTTTCTCAATGCTTTTTATTTTTATCCTGGCGAGGGTTCGATTTGAACTCAAAGTTCTGCTCGACAAACCATGAGGCCCATTTTTTTCAAATTGTGTATAGTTCCAGAAGGCTGTATTCACAGTTACTTATGTCATATACGAGTTACGAAGAGGAGGTGTTCATTCTCGTTGTTTAAAACTTCTTTTTAATCGCGGGTGCATCCGATGCGTCGATCTTACTGATGCTTCGATCTTGATGATGTTGCCGATTCTTCTTCTTGGCGTAACGACCTCTGAGGTCATGCCGGCCATTTCTGGCTTTCGAGACTTTTTTTCCACGTAGCTGGATAGTCAGTCCTTACTACGCGGGACGGTCCGGATTGGATTTGATCTCCGGTTCTGCCGTGTGGACTGGCGCCGTTTATCACATAAATCATCGGGCCGTTGTTGCTGATACGCTATTTATATTTTGATATTTAAATTTAGTCTGGTTTTTGCTACATATCTCGTACTTCTCGTGGACATTCAATACTGTATAAAATGCCATTCGATAGTTTACGAGCAATCGACAACAAACGCATGAGAGTGGACTGTGTTTCTACTTCTCACATTTTAAAATTTTACTAATATCATGAGCTACGGTGATGGAGATGGTATCAAATCCCATCCAGGTCAAACACCCGTACACAGGACTAACTATCCTGCTACTGGCAAATAAAGTCAAGGAAAGCTAACAATGTCACGCCAAGACCTCCCTTGAGATTGTAGAGCCTCATAAATAGAAGAAGAATGTATAACTATTTTTTTAATGTGTGTTAACATATTGTAATACAGTTCACCGCCTCTAAATGAGTACCGCTTTTAATGGCTTTTCGTAACAATCCTCTGCTTTGATGATTGACGATTTACTTCTGCACTATGTAAGGTTATAGTTGTTGATATTCAATTGATTACTTTGCATGAATTGTGTTTCCTAATACCGCAATAAGTGATGAAGAAATGGTTAAAGGCGTGCATAAAACTATGGAAAATTATTTATAAAAAAATTGCATTTAAGACTTTATACGTCTGCAACTTTTTTCAACTATTTTCAAAAGCAGATGACCATATTAAAAAAAAAACAGATGCTATCGAACTAAAAGTGTAAACAAATTGCATGTGTGGCAAAATGCTGTATTCGTGTCGATTTGTATCTGTATTTGTTTTTTTTTGTCACTCTATTAAAGGAATCATCATTTGCGAACAGTTCATTTATTCCGATCTTTCCGCTTTTCTCTATTCTTCTTATTATTTCGTTGATTTAGAAGCATTATAGCCACGGAACATCATGAACCCATCGACAAGAATAAATCTTTAAAGAAACAACAGCTCATATCGTTAATAGAGGTATCGAAACCGAAATCTACTATACATGGCGAATGGTATAACACATATTTGGCTATTTCGATTATTCTTCACCAATTTAACAAATCAAATAATTATCGACATGAAACCAAAACGATCAAAACGAACAAACAAAAGAACGACTTTATAGTTGCAGTGGAAGTAGCAGAAGCAGGAAAATTCGACGACATCCTGTTTTATTTCTCATCACCAAAAGGACTTTTCACTTTCTGCATACAAGCGAAGCATAAATTGAATGCTGGGAAAACAACAAACCGTTACGCTTTTATTAAAAAAAAAGATCTATGCGAAACTAGTGGTAATTTCTCGATTCCCATGTACTTCAAGTCATATCTTACGATTCATCAGAAACTAACAAAAGGTGAACTCCAGACCCGAAATGGTGAATGTATAACACGGTATGTCATATGTACTAATGATGATCTTCATACTGACGTCAAACGCTATTTTACGGAAATCGAACCGGAAGAAGATGATAGTTTACAATTTTGTGAAGCTATAGGAGCAACATGTTATAAATTGCACGGTGAAATACCCGATCTGAACGAACAATTGAAAAAAGTGTATGAACAGGAATTTTACACAGATTCGGAATTTTATGAGAAAAAAGACGAGTTCTTTAGTAAATTTCTGCTTATATGTAACTCCAAAAATCAAGAACAACTACGTCTACCAGCTATGAACCTGTTGCCAGAATGGTGTGATAAAACTCAACATGAAATATTAATTAATGATTTGGTGGGTTTACTGAATAATAGCATTTACAGCGAACCACGTTATGGCGTAGACCTTGAACGTTTGCAAAACTGGTTTTTGGAAAATCATCTCAACCAAAACATCAGCGACTTGAAGCGTTTGTCAGAAGAGCATCTGGAGGCAGTACTCGAAAAACATTGTAATATTGAAGTTAAGTCGGAAAGTTTGGAAAAATTAAAGTTGTTTCAATTTCTAAAGGATTCGGGTTCTGGAATTTATGAGTTTAACAGCACGCTTGATTTGACAGTTAGCTCTCGCATTTTACTTCAAGCGCTATCGCTATTAACATATGAAACAATATTCATTGATAGTACAAAGTATGCAAAACAGCAAGATATGAATGATGCCCTCAAGGTTTTGCTGTTGTATCTTAGAGATGTAAATCATCCTACTATCAAAGTGGTAACGATACTAGGGAAGCATGATCGTACATCCATAAATGAGATGAAGGAATTAGTAGGAAAATATCGTCAAAAGATCGTTGTTGTAGGAAATATTGCTGGAAGTCTACAAGATGAAGATATTGCTGATAGAATTGTTGTGAATGATCTCTCAGATAAAGCTTCGACAGATTTGTACACGCAAGCTGAACGACCGATTTTTGGTTCAACAACGGCATTGAGCAGCATTGTGAAAATAAGCGACGATTTAACCTTTTTGTTAAATGTATTGGATCCTTGTGACCAGTTGAGGAAGATAATAGATCATAATTTAAATGAGTTGAATTATACAAATATTAAACACTGGTATGTTCCTCGCCATATTGTTCCTCATGAGCAGTTGGAATTGTGGTCGGAATGGTCGGTGGAATGGGGAGCATTGGAGGAATATAGAAGCATAAGAGAATACGAGGCATCAATATCGAATGTTAAGAAAGCATTAGCCGCAAACGACGAAGAATGTATTCCACCAGATTTTCAAGACACTGGCAGAGGCAAGGTGTTTATTTTCCTCAACGATTCAGGACTCGGTAAAAGCACCTACTTTACCTCGTTAGCCTATTGTTTGTCAACTTTCGATCCATCTCTCTATATTATCAAGTTTATCGCGATGGAGTTTTCGACTGATTTCAAACGGCTGATAGATAATAACGTAGAAAACCTAGACGATACACAAATTGTGAGGTTATTGTATCGATACATACATTTAGCGCTTTTCGTACCGAGTATCAACAAAAGCGACATTGAAGAGACCAACGTTATAAGAAAAAAGGCCGATCATTGTGCAAATCTACTGACAGTTTCAAGCGGTAAAATAGTATTGGATGAATCGAACCTGAAAATGGAAAAACTAATCGAATTGCGCTTGTTCCAGGAGAAGTTTAATCATCAGAAGATTGTGTTAATACTAGACGGATACGATGAGACCGCGCCATGGTACAATGGTGTGGTACTAAAGTGTTTTGCTCGATTCTCTCATCTTGAAGGAATCAGATCTATATTCCTGTCTAGTCGACCTTACGACTTCGAAGAGGAATTGAAGACAACCTTCGAACAATGTCGAATGTATGGGTTAAACCCATTTTCAGATGATGAAATTATGATTTCCATTCACAAATTTCTTAATAACAAATTAGATGGCTACGAGCATTACGAAAAGGATCATCAAATTGATATAGTCAGGGAGCTGTTTTGTATATTCTCCTATGTTTTGAAAGATATGATAAGCATTCCATTGTTGCTGTACATCGCCCAGTGTATCTTATTACCCGTGATAAAGACGCGTGTGGATGAATTTACACATACAATATCGGATGAAATGTTGAACGAAACAAAATTTGACATACTTTATCTGGTTGAAGAGTTTGTAGGAAGAAAGATGAAAATATTATTCACAGCTAAAAAAGGAGCTACCGATTCTGCTGCTAACGTACCTGCATCCAAGAAATTTGAAGCTCGATTCAAACAAGAAATTAAGGAACAGCACATTCTGTTGGCCATGTACGTTCTTTTCGATAGAGATGTTCTAGCACAACTATTGTCCGAGAAGGAACGGAAGCATGCTAACGAGATAATGGAGGAAGTCAACCAAGGCGATGAAAAAACAGGAATCGTCCTTGGGGTACAAAATGGAGTCCCTCAATTCCTGCATCGAACATTTGCAGAGTATTTCACTGCTTGTTGGTTGTTCGAAAACAGAAAACGATTTAAAGATGAAAGCATTTTTCACTCACAAACGATTTGGTCGAAATCGTTAAGGAAAACCCGCGAATTTTTTGACCGACTTATACTTCGAGAAAGCAAAGATTGTCATTTACACTTGGCACTGGTGAACGGATCTCGTACACAGGTTGCAGACATTCATTACTATAATTCTTCTGCAGTTACTGTCCCGGACATGGTTGGCCGCTTACCATTGCATTTTGCAGAATATTTGAATTATATTCCAAATCTTACAATAAAGTTGTTTATTATAGTGGCATATAATAAAACTGATCAGCTTTGTGGATGGACAGCTTTAGATTATGCATTTGTTCTGGACAAGAAAGAGATTATTAAGTTGCTCTTTAAAAGTGGTTTAAAACCTAATATGGACAATTTGTTAAAACAGATTTGTTCCAATCCTATAGATGTATTACTTGAGATGGCTTGTAATTACGCAGTCACTTTTGCATACTGGGTGGATAGAAAGGATTTAGCAGAAGAACTAAGCGAACGTGTGACAAAGATTCTAATAGAAGAGAAGAAAGTTGATATTTATGCTCCACATGCAGATTTAAATTCGTTTTCGGTGTTGGAAAAAGTTATATCTGAACATAGTGTTTCTATGTTTCGTCAGTTAATTACAAAATCAGGTCCACAGAAGCTGGGTTTGGATGATAATGCCGAACGATTGTTAAAGACATCATTACAGCAAGACTCTTATAGAATTACCAATTGTATTGTTGAATATCATCTTCATCTCTCTCGCATAATTATTGACCAAGAAAAACTGCTACAATGTATTGAAAGTGCAATTGAAAATAATCAACTGGAATTGTTTAAACAGTTTTTCCATCAGTTCTGTGTGGAAGAGGGAATCGAATGCATTGAGGATGAAAATATTATCGACGATATTAACGAACAAGGCGAGAATGAAACGTTTGGAATAGAGATTCCATTTAAAGATGATTGCTGTGAAAATGACTGGTCATATAGCTTAGAACTAGCAAGCAAAGCAGAAAGCATTTTGTATTTAGCGATACACTACGGCTACGTAAAAATGGTTAGTTACATACTGCAAAAGACGAATATCAAAGTTACCGTCGAATTACTCGAAAATTTTATGAAACCATCACGAAAAATCAGTAGATTCAATCACGAAAACCACGAATGCATACCGGTATTTAAATATATATTCAAACAAGCCCTCGTTGACAACAATGCAGATCAAGTAGGCATGAATTTGTTTTTTAAGATCATCAACCGACGGTGCGTGTATATGTTGCACAGCTTATTTGAGATTGGGTTTACTCCAAACAACATCATGAATCATTTGGATGTATTTCGACAACTTTTGTATGAATCAAATGTTAAATTCTCGGCCAATATACTTGTATACCTTCAACAACGATCCGATTTAGATTGTTTCGATACCTTTGACCCACCGGGTAACAGTATTTTTGGTTTCGCAATTGAAAAGAAACGTTTTATAGTAGCACAAACGCTAATTGAAGCCAAATTCGGCAACCTTTCTAATTCCGAAAAAGAAATTGCTATTTTGGATTTACTGCACCAACAAATATTAAAATTTGCAAAAGAAGTAATTTTTAAGTTTATAAAAAGTCTTCTTTTTGAAAGTTCCGTTGATGGTGAAATGGCTAATGAGACGTGGCATTCGATCTATTCCTGCGTTCGTCAAAAGATGTTGGATGAATTCGACGTGATTGAAAATAATATAGCCAAAGAGATACAAATTTTAATCACACATAAAAAAGCCACGAACGTTTGTGCTGGTTCAATGACTGTAGCCAACAAATATGAAGATCGATTTAAAAAAGAAATAAAGGAACAGCACATTCTGTTGGCCATGTGCGTTCTTTTCGATAAAAACGATCTAGAACAACTATTGTCCGAGAAGGAACGGAAGCGTGCTAACAAGATAATGGAGGAAGTGATCCAAGGCGATGAAAAAATAGGAATCCTCCTTGGGGTACAAAATGGAGTGCCTCATTTCCTGCATCGAACATTTGCAGAGTATTTTACTGCTTGTTGGTTGTTCGAAAACAGAGAACGATTTAAAGATGAGAGCATTTTTCACTCACAAACGATTTGGTCTGATTCTTTAAGGAAAACCCGCGAATTTTTGGACCGACTTATACTTCGAGAAAGCAAAGGTTGTGATTTACACTTGGCACTGGTGAACGGATCCGAAACACAGGTTAAAAAAATTCTACGCAATAATCCTTCTGCAGTTACTGTCCCGGACATGGTTGGCCGCTTACCATTGCATTTTGCAGCATATTTAGATGGTTTTCCAAATTCTATAATAAAAAGGATAATTTGTAAAGAAAATAATAAAACTGATCAGCTTTGCGGATGGACAGCTTTAGATTATGCATTTCTTCTGGACAAGAAGAGAGTTATAAAGTTGTTCTTTAAAAGTGATGTAAATCCTAATATGGACAATTTGTTCAAACAGGTGCGTTCCAATTCTATGAATGTATTACTTGAGATGGCTTGTAATTACACAGACACTTTTGTTAAATTGGTGGATCGAATTGATTTAGCAGAAGAACTGAGCGAACGTGTGGCAAAGATTCTAATAGAAGAGAAGAATCTTGATATTTATGCTCCACATGCAGATTTAAATTCGTTTTCGGTGTTGGGAAAAGTTGTATCTGGACGTAGTGTTTCTATGTTTCGTCAGTTAATTACAAAATCAGGTCAACAGAAGCTGGGTTTGGATGATAATGCCGAACGATTGCTAATGACATCATTAGAGGAAGACTCTTATAGAATTACCAATTGTATTGTTGAATATCATCTTCATCTCTCTCGCATAATTATTGACCAAGAAAAACTGCTACAATGTATTGAAAGTGCAATTGAAAATAATCAACTGGAATTGTTTAAACAGTTTTTCCATCAGTTCTGTGTGGAAGAGGGAATCGAATGCATTGAGGATGAAAATATTATCGACGATATTAACGAACAAGGCGAGAATGAAACGTTTGGAATAGAGATTCCATTTAAAGATGATTGCTGTTTCGGATACGGATATTTTCGACTAGAAAGCAATGCAGAAAGCATGTTGTACTTAGCAATACATTACGGCCACATAGAAATGGTAAGTTACATACTGCAAAAGACGAATATCAAAGTTACCGTCAAATTAATTAGAAATGTTGTGGGTCTATCAGGACGTAGCAATAACCGCAGTCACGAAAAATGCATACCGGTATTTAAATTTCTCTTGAAAAAAGCCTTCGATGCAGATCAAGTAGGCATGAATTTGTTTTTTAAGATCATCAACCAACGGTGCGTGTATATGTTGCACAGCTTATTTGAGATTGAGTTTGTTCCAAACAACATCATGAATCATTTGGATGTATTTCGACAACTTTTGTATATATCAAATGATAAATACTCGACCAATATACTTGTATACCTTCAACAACGATCCGATTTAAATTGTTTCGATACCTTTGACCCACCGGGTAAAAGTATTTTTGGTTTCGTAATTGAACAGAAATGCTTTATAGTAGCACAAGCGCTAATTGAAGCCAAATTCGGCAAACTTTCTAATTCAGAAAAAGAACATGCAATTTTGGATTTACTGCACCAACAAATATTAAAATTTGGTGGAAGATTAATTTTTATGTTTATAGAAAGTCTTTTATCTGAAAGTTCCTTTGAAGGTGAAATGGCTAATGAGACGTGGCATTCGATCTATTCCTGCGTTCGTCATAAGATGTCGGATGATTTAGACCTGGTTGAAAATCTTATTGAAAAAGAGTTTAAAACTTTAATCACACATAAAAAAGCCACGAACGTTTCTGCTGATTCAACGGCTGTGACCAACAAATATGAAGATCGATTGAAAAAAAAATCAAAGAACGGCACATTCTGTTGGCCTTGTACGTTCTTTTCGATAAAAACGATCTAGAACAACTGTTGTCCGAGACGGAACGGAAGCGTGCTATCGAGATAATGGAGGAAGTCAACCAAGGCGATGAAAAAACGGGAATCGTCCTTGGAGTACAAAATGGAGTGCCTCAATTCCAGCTTCGAACATTTGCAGAGTATTTCACTGCTTGTTGGTTGTTTGAAAACAGAGAACGATTTAAAGATGAGAGCATTTTTCACTCACAAAAAATTTGGTCGAATTCTTTAAGGAAAACCCGCGAGTTTTTTGACCGACTTATACTTCGAGAAAGCAATGGTTGTGATTTACACTTGGCACTGGTGAACAGACCCGAAGAACAGGTTGAATACATTCTGGACAATAATCCTTCTGCAGTTACTGTCCCGGACATGATTGGCCGCTTACCATTGCATTTTGCAGAATATTTGAATGGTTTTCCCGATTCTATACTAAAAAGGATAATTTGTAAAGAAAATAATAACACTGATCAGCTTTGTGGATGGACAGCTTTAGATTATGCATTTGTTCTGGACAAGAAGAAAGTTATAAAGTTGCTCTATAAAAGGGGTGTAAAACCTAATATGGACATTTTGTTAAAACAGGTGCGTTCTAATTCTATGAAAGTATTACTTGAGATGGCTTGTAATTACACAGACACTTTTGTTAAATTGGTGGATCGAATTGATTTAGCAGAAGAACTGAGCGAACGTGTGGCAAAGATTCTAATAGAAGAGAAGAATCTTGATATTTATGCTCCACATGCAGATTTAAATTCGTTTTCGGTGTTGGGAAAAGTTGTATCTGGAGGCAGTGTTTCTATGTTTCGTCAGCTAATTACAAAATCAGGTCAACAGAAGCTGGGTTTGGATGATAATGCCGAACGATTGCTAATGACATCATTAGAGGAAGAATGTTATGGAATTACCAATTGTATTGTTGAATATCATCCTCATCTCTTTCGCATAATTGTTGACCAAGGAAAACTGCTACAAAGTGCAATTGTAAATAATCAACTGGAAGTGTTTAAACAGTTTTTCCATGAGTTCTGTGTGGAAAAGGGAATTATATGCATTGAGGATGAAAATATTATCGACGATATTAACGAACAAGGCGAGAATGAAACGTTTGGAATAGAGATTCCATTTAAAGATGATTGCTGTGACATAAGCGGTTATTTTCGACTAGAAAGCAATGCAGAAAGCATTTTGTATTTAGCGATACATTACGGTTACGTAAAAATGGTTAGTTACATACTGCAAAAGACGAATATCAAAGTTACCGTCAAATTACTTGAAAATTTTATCGAACGATCAGCTGATTGGAGTAGCCGCAGTCACGAAAAATGCATACCGGTATTTAAATTTCTCTTCAAAAAAGCCCTCGTTGACAACAATGCAGATCAAGTAGGCATGAAATTGTTTTTTAAGATCATCAACCGACGGTGCGTGTATATGTTGCACAGCTTATTTGAGATTGAGTTTGTTCCAAACAACATCATGAATCATTTGGATGTATTTCGACAACTTTTGTATATATCAAATGATAAATACTCGACCAATATACTTGTATACCTTCAACAACGATCCGATTTAAATTGTTTCGATACCTTTGACCACACGGGTAAAAGTATTTTTGATACCGCAATTGAACGGACATGCTTTAAAGTAGCGCAAGCGTTAATTGAAGCCAAATTCGGCAACCTTTCTCGTTCAGAAAAAGAAAATGCTATTCTGGATTTACTGCAGCAACAAATATTAAAATTTGGAGGAGAAGCAATTTTTGACTTTATAAAAAGTCTTCTTTTTGAAAGTTCGCTTAAAGGTGAAATGGCTAATGAGACGTGGCATTCATTTTATTCCTATCTCTTCAATAAAATACCCATTGTCTGATCTGTTATTTTTATGTGTAACCAATGTTTTCCAGTCATATATTGTGGAACTTGATGCGACCTTAATTTCACAATTACTTTAAATTACAGTACAACTTGAAATAAACCACGGAGTTATCATCAATTTTATCGTTAAGTCCCGCAACAATAAGTTATAATTAATAAATTATGACCAATATATTAAGGTTAATTGTCAAACAAGAACTTATGTACGATAAACTTGCAAGGTAGCGTTACGCAAATAAAATACATACACAATAGGAGGTCAAGGAAACAAAAGGCACGCGAGAAAGTGAGTTGAAAGTGAATTGATTGCAGGAGAATAAGTCATTCAATTGAGAATGAAAGAATAAGTTTGTACCGTATAACAGTTAAGCATAGAAATGTATGAAGAATATAAATAAAACTTGAAATAAACAAAACGCATTTAAACAATATTGTTTTTGAGTAATTAATTGTCGTAAGTAATTATCGTTTATTGCTTATCTTCTTCTTCTTGGCTTAACGACCTTACAGGTCACGCCGACCATTTCTGGCTTACTAGACTTATTTTACCACGTAGCCGGATAGTCAGTCCTTTCTACGGGGGAACGATCCGGATGGGATTTGAACCCGGTCCTGCCGTGTGGACCGGCGCCGTTTATCACATGCACCACCGGACCGCCCGCGTTTATTGCTTATATGTTTACTGAATATGGTGCCATATGATGGTTCATACAGATGTTTGTAGTAAGTATTATTTTAGCAAAATATCACAAAAATCCGGAATCCGATCTGATAAAAGTTTAAAATATGACCGACGACCTTATCCCCCTAGATTTACTATTTTTTAAGATTCCCACTGAAAAGAACGATCGTAAAGAGCGATAAAAAATTCGAACCGAAATTCATGCACAACACACAATCGTGATCGGTTATGAAATAAATTCTGTTGAATTGAAACACGAAAGAAAGCAAACGACGATTTACGTAATGGCCCTGTAACAAATTGTTTCATATGGAGAAATAGATTTATTATGTAAAATATTCTTTGTGTTTAACATACCCTGGCGTTAGTGTGAAAGAACACAAAAATGGTGATCTCATCACAGTCCATGTTAGCAAATTTCCATCTATGCCAGTCGTCTAAAATTGAAACTGTATAGTGTTGGGAGTACGCAGTTAAATCAGAATAACTATTTCGGATTGACGATACATGGAAAACAGAAAACACGTGTGCACTCTTGTACGTCCATTGGCGGAATTCGAACATGACATTTTATATACAAGATTGGGTAATCTCCCCAGGTAACATCTGTCAAACTAAGTTGAGGGGTTGAGTGCTCCCATCCAACACTCCTCCACAATTACTAGCCCCTACATTTTCCTTTGTTAGTCCCAAGCGAGAGGCAAACATGCTATGTTTGATTGTTCCGAGCGCCTTTGTCAATATGGCCGCATTCATCCGATCAGTAGAGCAATACATCAAACTGACATCTCCTCGCTGGCATAAAAACCGTACATAATGATGCTTCGTTTCAATGTGTTTGGAGCGCTTGCTGGTTTTCTCCGATGGAGCAAATGAGAGACATGCCTGATTGTCTTCGTTCACGATCGTAGCTTTAGCAGGTCTCGGCTAATGCAACGTATTCTGCCTCCATTGTGGATAATGAAACGTTGCTTTGTTTACGACTCACCCAAGATACTGCTCCTCTCATGAAGTAAACCACATATCCGGTGGTTGATTTCCGCGTCAAAGAATCTCCTGCCCAATCCGCATCAGAATAAGCTAGTGAATCACTGCAGTTGATTTCCCCGTGCTCTCCACCTAGCTTTAGCCTCCAATCTTTGGTACCCTTGAGATACCTAACAACTCGCTTGGCTGCCGTCCAGTCTCTATCCGTTGGAGTCCACATAAACGATGAGCTATACCATCTCATCACTTTTGTTCGCCGTTTACAAGCATGGATCGGCCGAAATCGCTGTAAACTCCAGTTTTCCTAGCACTTTCGAAAGTTTGTCATTTCAACATCTAGCCGACTGTTTCAGCCCAAAAAATAATTTTCTTTAGTCTACACACAAACTCCTCCTTTCCACGAACCTCGTACCCAGCTGGCTGACGCATGTAGATCTCTTCGTCGATATCGCGGTAGAAATAAGCAATACGAACGTCTAAATGCTGAAGAAACATATTCTTCTTTCCTGGCAAGGCCAACAATGTAGGATACTTTGTTACTGGAGCATAAACATCATCGCAGTCATCTCCATAGCGTTGGTTATAACCCTGGGCTACGGTTCGTGCTTTACATAAATCGAACGATCTCGTTCGACTCATTGCGCTTTTGCTTAAACACCCATTTACTACCAAATTTGAGTTTCCCTTTGGGAAGCTGAACCAAATCCTACGTCTTGTTCTTCACGTGTGACTGGATTTCACAGTCCATCGATTGCTTCCACAATGCTTGATCTTCGCTCGACATCGCTTCTTGGTAACTCATTGGATCTTTTGCTAAATGTGTCACAACCCCTACTATGTAATCTTTCAATTTAGCAGACAGTTCACCACGATTCATGCGACTGGATCGTCGTACTGGCACCGTACTATCTTCTTCCAGCTCATCGTAGTCTTCCTCCGACACCCTGTTTCCGCAACATCAATGGTATCGAAGAACATACCGTCTTCGCTTCCGTCGTCTTCATACTCTTGAACTCTCGCTTCTGCATCAGCACCATTTCCGGCATTGGATGTCAAGTCAATTTCAATGAATTGATAATCATCACATTGAGCATTTTGTTTTGACGGTTTTCCAGTCGCCTGCTTCTTTTCCAAAGCGTCTTGGTCCTCTAAGAATTGTGCATCCCTGCTGATGGTGATTTTGTCCGTTTCAATACCAACAAAAAACAGCTTTCTGGCCTTACTATCGAACTTCCGTCTGTTTATCGCTGGGATGTGTACGTACGCTGCACAACCGTATACCTTCAGCTGTCCCAACTCTGGCTTTCGTCCAAACAATATCTAATACGGAGTCGTACCAGCAGGTCGAGATGGTAGTCTATTCTGCAGATATGCAGCAGTAAGAACCGCCTCGCCCGAGTAACGTTTGTCGAGCCCGGCACCCAAAAGCATCGTTGTGGCCATCTCCTCTAGAGATCTATTCTTTCTCTCTGCCACACCGTTTTGTTGAGGAGAGTATGGTGTGGTATACTGAGCCTTAATACCGTCTTCGGAGTAGAAAGAACGCTTCGTAGAAAGAACTGTTCGTTAGCATATTCGCCGCCACTATCTGATCGAATAACCTGTGGCTTCTGACCGAAGCGATTCTCCACCAAACGAACATACTCTCTTATTTTCTTCGCAGCGTCGGATTTTCTCTCTAGCAAATAGAAAAAAAACGACTAAAACCATCTGTTCACTGAACGCTCTCGATCCATAGCTATAAACGCTAACACATCCTAGAGCGTGTAACGGTTAAGAGCCAACGGGCTCAAGGGTTAATGAGAATAAAGAGAGTTCAGTGTTACATGAAAAGATTCGAAGAACACGCGGTTTCAATCCTTCCTTAGAAACTTACATTTTTTGAGAAACCAGTGTTCTACACTACATTTGGTCCTTCGAACCGGATAACGGTAACCATGCAGACGTTATTATTAAAACGAGTGTTGTTAGACGAACGGGTGCAGCAGATAAAAGAAGCAACACAAGTGTTAATAGCGACCGAGTACGACGCAATGAAAGTGAGCGTGAATCTGCAAAGGGTGGATGAACTCTGGAAGCGATATGAGCAGCTGCAGGAGCAGATAATAGAAAAGTGTTCTACGGAAGATGATCGCAGCGATATAATTTCGCACCAAGCGAAATTTGAAGAAACGATTGTGAACATAAGAACGGCTTTACTAATCATAAATCGTTTAGCGTAGATAATCGTTTTAGCGCGCCACCGCATGGTTCACCTGACGGCGTACAAAATGGCGCTGATGCCATTCAATTATTGGCTGAGCAGCAAGCTGAGTTCTTACGCGTGGTTTCCAGCACATTTCATCCACACGCAGAATCGACTACAATCGGCAACAGTATTCCACGGATTGACCTAAAGCTGCCTCGAATGAACCTTCCGACGTTTGACGGAGATATACTTAAGTGGGTATCATTTCATGATCTTTTCGACAGTGCGATTCATCGAAAAGGATCGTTACAAGATAGCCAGAAGCTATACTTTCTCAAGACGAATTTATCAGGTGAAGCTGCTGCATTGATATCACACCTTAAGATTGAAGATGGAAATTACGAGCCTGCTTTAGAGAAGCTGAAACAACGATATGACAAACCACTGGAAGCTGCTGCTAAACACATCGATCGTTTCTTAAACCAGACACCAATGACCAAACCATCTGCAGACGGCTTACGGCTGTTACATGATGTATCAGATGAGGTGATACGCGCATTGGGTGCATTGCAACAAGACAGTCGAGATATTTGGCTGACACATATACTAGTGAACAAATTAGATTCGGAAACGAAACAACTGTGGTGCCAAAAGCGAGCTGAGTGCAAGGAGGATGAATTAACGCTAGCAATGTTTTGAAATTCATCGACGATCAAAGTTCAGCTTTGTTAATGGCAAAGGGCTCTACGAAATCCCGACTAAAGAAAGAATCCCGAGATCTAAAGGAGTAGCTCTTGTTACTAACGTGAACAACAGTGGAGCCAGACGATGCGATATTTGTCAGGAAGCACACACCGTTTCCAATTGTGTTAAGTTTGGATCAATGAACGTAACAGAACGGATTAAGATGGTAAAATCGTTAGGACTGTGCTTCAATTGTTTATTCAAAGGACATCGTTTGTCCGACTGTAAATCGATATACAATTGCCGGTCATGTCGGAAAAGACACCATTCACTTTTGCACAAATCTGTTACTGATCCAATACTAACACCGATAGCTGAGACACAACACCGAACTCATATAGAAATGAAACCCCGTAACGAATCCAACTACACTAGTGGAAATGTTCAAGAGAAAGCGACACTGCATGCTTCCAAATCAGCTGATACCGCTATGAATCAAATGCTATTATCGATTGCAATAGTTAAGATATGCGACAAAAACGGTAACTCGTATCTATGCCGAGCGCTCTTAGATTCTGGATCACAGATGAATTTCATGACTACGCGTTTAGCTGATCTCATGAGTCAACAGAGAAAAAATGTCGATTTTGTTGTAAGTGGTTTCAACGGAACGCATTTTAAAATTAACCAGGCGATGAACGTGACAATAGCATCATGCATTGGGAATTATGAGTTCGATGTCAGCGTACTGATCACGCCAAAGATTTCGACAGATTTACCACAAACCTCATTTGATGTCGCCAATTGGCACATTCCAGAGAATATCGAGTTAGCGGATCCGACGTTCAACATAAGAGGAAAGGTAGATTTATTGATTGGTTCGGAATGGTTTTGGCACCTGATAGAACCAAACCAGTTGAAGATGGGAGACAATCTTCCAATTGTAACCAAAACAACGCTGGGATGGACAGCAGGAGAAATTATCAGTACTGGTGTCCAAGTCATTGCACAGACATTCTGTCAAACAAATGAAGATACGTTAGCCGATGTGCTATCACAATTTTACAAGATAGAAGCATGTGATGCAGATGTTCTTCCAAGAGACGACGATGGTACTATTGCTCATTTTTATAGTACTCATTGGCGAGACAACGATGGTAGATTTTCGGTACGTCTTCCATTCAAGCCCAATCGAGAAAGGTTAGGCGATTCCAAAGAGATGGCCACGAAGCGGCTAAGTGCATTAGAGAGACGCCTAGCTAACCAACCTGAACTGCAAGATCTATATTCCACATTCATGCGCGAATACCTTCAATTAGGTCATATGAAAAAAATTACGCAGTCAGAAGAAGATAGTGGAATGGAATCTTATTATATACCACACCATTGTGTCGTGAAACCATCAAGCACAACCAAGAAACTAAGAGCAGTTTTTGACGGATCAGCTCCAACATCGAATGGTATAGCCCTCAACACTATTTTAAGAAAGGGTCCAACGGTACAACGTGAACTGTTTTCAATATTGTTAGACTCCAGGAGCTATAGATATGCCATCACTGCTGATATTCCAAAAATGTACCGCCAAATTCGAGTTGCATCATCAGACACACAATTTCAAACATTGCTTGGTGCCTTTCAGGTATCTAATCACCCGTTTAGCTGCTATCCAATCATTTGCTGTAGGTTCATTGAATTTTCTTCCAAGAAAACCTACGCTAGCAGGAATGTCTGGCCTGACACAATTAGTGTTGCGAACACGACATATTATCATAGAACGAGCATGTGAGAAATTTAAGTAATCATAAGCAAGGTAAAGCAGGTCATGGCCCGATACGTATAAACAAAGACAAGTCGGAACACGTTCAGACCCTTAAGCGTTAGGCGAGAATCAAACGATGAAATGATCACAGCGCGACGCGCGAAAACATAAACAAATCAGAAGTGCGTTCTGATCTTAAGCGTTAGGTCGTACGTTCAGGCGATCATGCTCCGGCACCGGTGAGACACAATCAGAGAATCGAACGGTGTAAAATGGGTACGCATTATGGGTGCTATTGTCGCGAACGCGACATCGCGTCATAGAACGGTCATGGCGCGCTACGTATAAGCGTAAACAAACTCAGAAGTGCGCTGGGATAAACATATGAGCTCCGGACCTTAAGCGTAAGGTATGTACGTTCAGGCGATCATGCTCGCGCACTGGTGTTGAGAATGCGACATCGCGTCTTAGGACGGTCATGCTCGCACCGACCATGCCGATCATGGTAATCATAACAATCGATGAATTTAACGACATAAACGCTGAGGATCAACGCTATGCTATCGTACGGAAATGATTCCATCTCGTTCAAATTCTTTCATCTCACTTTACCTTTAAAACTCAGAATCCATTGATTAGTATATAAGCCGGAAGAAATTATTAATAAAGACTCTCTTGCAATCTAAACCTCAAACGGGCGAGTTCGAAGCTCATTACTACGTCTTAGGTTCTGGCTAATCGGATACCCACGAAGATCCACAGCTAGATACTTGCTCTGGTTAACCCAGAGGCAAAGGCTAGTTGTCTTGATCCAAGTTGATCTGAAAAGCTATCTTCCCGCAGAGCAGTCCGCCTCGTTTAAGTCCGCATCGCCAAGCTACGACAGTCCACGGCTAGATACTTGTTCTGGTTAACCCAGAAGAAAAGGCTAGTCGTCCTGACTCAAGTAACTTTGGCACTTGCCATCTTCCGGCACGACCGCAACGCCAATTACGAAAGTCCACAGCTAGATACTTGTTCTGGATAATCCAGAAGCAAAGGCTAGTTGTCCTGACTCGAGTGATTTGGCAATCGCCGATTTCCGCAAGAGAAGTGCGATAGTTCCGCGACGCGAAAAGAAGCTAGCGCAAGAGCTTCAAGTTGACTATTCTTCGCGTAGTCAACTCTGTACGGCGGACCCCGTAGTCCGATTTGTTCCCGTCAGCAACAATTAGCTATAAACATTAAGCTTCCTACTACACTTCTATACTTGGTACTTTCCTTAAGTATTTTGCTTTCTTTTTCATCTCGTAAGAATCCTTGATCCATCGGAGTTTTAGCAGTTTTTGCATTCTCTAGTCCTACTTTCGAAATAAGCTCTTCGATATGGGCTCTAGCACTCAGACTAAACTTTCCATTATCATCCCTAACCACTTGCATTCCTAAAAAATGTTTCACATCTCCTAACATTTTAATTGAAAACCGTTTCTTCAACTCACTGTAGATTTCCATGATAGTATTTTCTTCCTTACTTGCCACGAGCAAATCATCTACATATACAATTAAATATGTTTTAGAGCGTGTAAACAAACAGCTGTTTAAAGCTGTTTAAAGTACTTTAAACCCTATTTCTTCAATTGCTTTACACAGTGTAAGGTTCCAGCATCTCGCTACCTGTTTTAAGCCATAAATGCTCCTCCTCAAAAGGCAAACTTTATGTTCCTTTCCTTTTATTTCACTGCCAGGAGGTTGACGCATATAGATTTCCTCTTCTAAATTCCCATGAAGATAGGCGGTTTCGACATCTAAATGCTTTACGATCAATTTATCTCTTAAAGCAATCGCTAACAAAGTACGAACCGTATTATATCTTGTCACTGGAGCGAATGTTTCGTCATAATCCGTGGCATACACCTGACTGAAACCTTGTGCGACTATCCTAGCTGGTTGGTTCTTCCTGGACGTACGCCACGCCAACGACAAAATCATCCAGGTACCCTGGCCGCTTTCCTCGAGATTCACGTACTGGCAAACTACTCACCGCATTGTCTTCGATGACCGATTCATCCACCGAGCCATTGGACGCATCAAGAAACTCAGCTTCCTCAAATTCCAATTGTTCGCCGACGGACGAGGTAGTTTCGTTCTCGACACAAACAGGGGCTGTATCGAAAAAAACAACGCTATTGTTCTCACGCTGGCTGCAAGCACGCTCCTTACAATAGTTATTTGGTTGCTCGTTTTCGAGGAACCTTGCGTCGCGACTCACTGTTATTTTACGCCGCGATACGGCGATACGCCTTTTGCTCTTCGGAGTATCCAATAAACGTGAGTTTCTTCGCCTTGCTCGAAAACTTTCCACGGTTGTTCTTAGGAATATGTACCCAAGCACTACAACCATATGCCCGGAGATGGTTAACCCTTGGCTTTCTTTTGAACCACAATTCGTAAGGGGTATTGTTCACTGCGTTCGACGGCAAACGATTCTGCAAATAAACTGCACAAAGTACTGCTTCTCCCCAATACTTTTTGTCCAGGTTGGCTCCCAAAAGCATAGCCGTTGTCATTTCCTGCAAATATCGGTTTCTTCGTTCTGCCACTCCGTTTTGTTGAGGCGTATACGCGGTGGATGTTTGTGACAATATGCCTGCATTTCTATAAAAGTTTTTCAGCTTGTCACTCGTATATTCCCCGCCTCCATCTGATCGGATTATTTTGGAAATTTTACCGAACTGGGTTTTCACTAACCTTACAAAATCTATTATTCTGTCACAGGCTTCCGATTTCGACCTCAACAAATATACCATCGTATATCGACTATGATCGTCGATTATCGTTAGGAAATAGCGATTTCAACTCGGAGTCTTTACTGGCATAGGGCCACACACGTCGCTGTGCACTATTTCTAATACACCTTGTGTACGCCGCTCAGCACGCTTCGGGATCTTTGTTCTAGACAATTTTCCCTCCAAACACACCTCACAGGTTGAATCACACGAGCATGCTTTTACTTTTGCACCAGCACACATGTTCCCATCAAATAAGCATTTGATCGCACTATTCTCGCGATGACCGAATCGCTTATGCCACTGATGCACACAACCATCACTGTTGCTGTCACATACCACATACGCTGATTCCGTTTGTTGCGTATACAAACTATTTTGCAATTTTCCTTGAATCGAAACCACACCGTTCTTACTGACTTCACAGGAATCCTTTGTGAAGATTACCCTATAACCTTCCGCACAAAGACAAGCCACTGACAGCAAATTGCTGTTAAGAACCGGTACAAATAGCACATCTTTGACCACAAATTGTCCTTTAGAACAACTTATCATACATTGTCCTATTCCGGCTGCATTTACTGTTTTACCGTCTGCTAATGAAACATGAACAGCATCTTCTTCGGAAAAACTCTTTAGCCATTGGAACATACCAGTGTCATTACACATGTGCCTGCTGGCACCACTATCGATTATCCACCGATTTCCTCCAATCGATACCATGAGGTTTGCAACTGCTTTTTTGTGTACTTTGTGCTTCTTCAACTTTGGGCACTCCCGCCGAAAATGTCTCGGTTTGCGACAGTGATAGAAAAATGGACCTTCCTTTGGCGATTGCACGTTAAGCGCAGTTTCATCCGCTGCAGAATTTTCCTCACTTTCTGATCTTCTGCGGTACTCCTCACGCAACTTTCCCATAGCGAATTCTGGGATTAATTCAGCCTCACTACGATTCTCCAGGGAAACAATCAAGCTACCATAAGACGGCCGTAAGCTTGATAATATAAGTGCCATAAACACACGGTCCTTTAATCCCTCATTCACCGCTTGTAACCGCGTTTGAAATTTCACCATTTCATTAAGATGAGCTGGCAAATTTCCACCATCAGAGAGTTTAAGAGAACACAGCTTCCGTAACACATATAGCACTGATGGGAGGCCGCTACTTTGATGCACCGAACAAAGCGAGTCCCACATTTCCTTTGCGGTTTGCTTGCTCATAATATGCACCAGCTGAGAATCATCCACCGTTGCACTAATCACTCCACGTGTCTTTGCATCACCCAGCAGCCACGCATCATTAGGATTCTCCGGCTTAGGATCCTTAACAAACTTTGACAGTTCCTGCCGTATAAGTTCCATTTCAACTCGGAACTTCCAAACTTCGAAATTATCCTCTCCCAAACGTGAGAGCTTCACTTGCAAAGTCGTCGTCATGTTAGCAAAGTTTTTTTTTTTATTACAACAAATTCACTAGTACAACTTTCACTGGAGTAACGTACACTGGGCCCATAACCTGTTAAATGGTTATTCGTTTATTTTCAACTGACCGAGTTCAGAAATGTATCCTGCTTATACATATACTAGTTTGACACCAAAGGTGTCAAACCCAGAATTACAAAACGTTGCTTACTTCTAACAATACTTACGTCGATGATATCATAGCGGGTGCAAATGATTTGAACGAAGCCTGTAAATTGCAAGCAGACATCCAGAAGATTTTAGATAGGGCTTGCTTTGGTGCGCATAAGTGGTGTTCAAACAACAGTGAAGTGTTAAAAAACATTCCAGAAAAGGATCGAGGTTGCGAATTAGACGTGAGTGACAAGACCATTGCAGTAACAGTAAAAACGCTTGGCGTAATTTGGAATCCTATTCATGATTGGTATTCGTTTTCGGTGTGTTCAAGTGAAGGAGAAGCGAATACTCGGCGGAAGCTAGTGAGTGAGGTGGCCAAACTATACGATTTGCTCGGACTGGTCGGTCCAGTCATCACGTGTGCAAAAATAATCTTGAGAGAGGTCAGTGAACTACAGGGTGGTTGGGACGACACAGTGCCAGAAAGGATTAGTGAAAAATGGAAACTTTTCAAAGGTGAACTTGCGTGCCTCAATCAGTTACAAATATCCAGGTGGATTTTCACGTCAGACGCTAAAATTGTGGAGTTTCACGGATTTTCAGACGCGTCTGATGACGCATATGGTGCATGCATGTATAGTCGTTGCATTACTGAAACCGGGTGTGTAACAGTTAAGCTTATATGCAGCAAATCGCGTATCCTACCAAGCAAGTCGGGAAAGAAAAAGCGATTACTACTCCGCGTGCAGAATTACTTGCAGCGCTTCTTTTCGCTAGACTCACAGATAAGGTAGTGAACGCAATAGATTGTCAACTTAACCGTGTATGTTTATGGACTGATTCACAGATTGTAGAATGCTGGATACGCCGTTCACCCGAACAATTACAAATGTATGTAGCAAACCGAGTTCGTGAAATACAATCTTTAACCCGCGCATATGTATGGCGCTATATATCCACAAAGGAGAATCCAGCAGATATAATTTCTCGAGTTGAACTACCAAAACGTCTTTTGCAAAATAACTTGTGGTGGAGCGGGCCAAACTTCTTAAAGGACAGTAATGAAGAAGGAATGCCTGTTGTGTCATATGAAGAAGTGAACATTCCAGAATTGAAGATTAGAACAACGTTAGCTGCGACGAAAGGTGTGAAATTAGATTTTTCTTCAATTAGTGACTTTAAAAAGTTGGTGCGAGTAATGAGCTACGTAGCGCGTTTTGTAAAATTCATTATATCTTGAAGGGCTGTGATTGCGAAAGGACAACTATCAGTGAAAGACTTAGATGATGGTTTGAAATTGATAATACGTTGCATTCAACAAGAATCATTTAGTGACATTTTCAAGGCCGTAGATGAAGTTTCATCAAACCATAAACTAGCCAGTTTAAAACCATTTGTTGATTCTGTTGATGGCATAATAAGAGTCGGTGGCAGAATTAAAAGAGCGTGTATTCCGTATGATAGTCGTCATCAAATGTTGCTACCAGCACATCATCCTGTGGTCGAAATGCTTGTGAGACATTTACATAACACCAATTTGCATCTCGGACAAAGAGGACTTTTAGCAGTGATAAGACAGCGTTACTGGCCACTGAGAGTGAAATCAACAATTCGTAAGGTGATAGCTAAGTGTGTTACGTGTTTCAGAGCGAATCCAGTCAGTACTGCACAATTGATGGGTGATTTGCCATCATATCGGGTACAACCTGCACCAACCTTTCATCACACTGGAATTGATTTTGCTGGACCATTTGGGGTGAAATCATACACATCTGGAAGGAAACCGTTGATCACAAAGGCTTATGTATGCTTGTTTGTGTGCATGAGTACTCGTGCAATCCATATCGAACTTGTGTCTGATCTATCTATAGATGCTTTCTTAGCGGCGCTCCGTCGATTCATCAGCCGAAGAGGATTACCTGGTAGAATATTTTCAGATAACGCCACAAACTTTATCGGAGCCAGGAACGAGCTGGAGGACTTGGCGAATATGTTTTCCAATGAAGCTAACGCACAGACGATCATCAATGAATGTAACAGCCATGGCATCCAGTGGTCATTCATTCCTCCGAGAAGTCCCCATTTCGGTGGTATCTGGGAGGCAGGTGTTAAGCAAGTGAAGCATCACTTGATTCGAGTTGTCGGTGGACATCAACTGTCTTACGAAGAGCTGTATACCACTCTGACCCAGATTGAAGCAGTACTTAATTCGACACCTTTAGTACCTTGTTCAGATGATCCTAATGATTTGTCAGCTATCACTCCAGCTCATTTTTTAATTGGGAGAGAAATACGATCGTTATCAGAACCTTCGTTCTTAAATTTGAAAGTATCCACATTATCTAGATGGCAGTTAGTACAAACTATGTTACAGCAATTTTGGAAACAGTGGTCGTCAGAATATCTACCAGAACTTCAAAATAGATCCAAATGGAACAATGAGATTCAAATCAACGAAGGAGCATTAGTCTTGGTTAGAGAACAGAAATGCCCACCATTCCAATGACCGTTAGGTAGAATCGTGCAAATACATCCTGGGCAAGATAAAGTTACCAGAGTAGTTACCGTGAGGACAAATCGAGGAGAGTATAAACGAGCTATTTCAGGAATTTGTTTATTACCTATTTCGTAAAAATTGAAATTATTATTTCAACGCGGGGAATATGTTGAGTGAACGCTCTCGATCCATAGCTATAAACGCTAACACATCCTAGAGCGTGTGACGGTTAAGAGCCAACGGGCTCAAGGGTTAATGAGAATAAAGAGAGTTCAGTGTTACATGAAAAGATTCGAAGAACACGCGGTTTCAATCCTTCCTTAGAAACCTACATTTTTTGAGAAACCAGTGTTCTACACTACATGCTCATGAAATACCTTTTTCCTGCTGGAGTTGTGGACCGCATCGGACCACAGAGATCTGTATGAACTAAATCCAGTATCTTGATTGATTTTATTCCTGCGACCTCTGGAATAGGATGCCGCCCCAATTTTCCTTCAATGCACACCTCACAGTATTGACGAATGCCACAGTCAGTTATTTTTATTCCCAAATAAAGTCAAATTTTCGTTTAATATCTTTGGGATGACACACGAGTCGCGATGATCATGTCGACGATGCCATACATGCTGACAATTCATGTTGTGTCTTGTCTTTTCGGCCATTTTGATTCTTCGGCTTATCTCAACATGTACAAACATCCCGAACGCTCACATATAAGCTTAACCTTATTTGTCCTATCACGGACCTCGCATCCATTAGATTTGAACACAACAGTGTATTCGCTGGCAACCATTTTGTATACTGAAACCAATCCTGTTGTCAACGACGGAACATACAAAATGTCCACCAACGTAATTTGCACCGATACACCGCAACGTTCCGTAATCAATACCACAAGCTTCGGTAATGTTCCCGTGGTCAAAAAACACATACTGTTATTCTCTAGGCGGGAGCCATTTTGTTTTGTTTCCTTGGAACGACAGTTTCTCTTCAAATGACTCGGCTTACCGCATTTATAACAGACTAGTTTGTTGTTCTGTTTCACATAACCTTTCAAAGCCTTTTGTTCACTGTTCTGGTTACCTGATCGATCCTTCCTTCGCTCGCTTTCATCGATCAACTTTAATTTAACTAGTTCCACTGTTAAATCGGAATCCGGGCGACTCTCCAATGCAGTCACCAGCCCGTCATACGAATTCGGCTAGCTCCGATGAATCATTGCAACGCGTAGCGCTTCCTGAAGCTCCAAACCCGCTATTGTGAGTTTGTCGAACAAACTTTCGAGTTCCATCAGATGTTGCTCCTTGTCACCGCCCTCGACATCTCACATCACACATCACATATTTTCTTAAGAACCGACACTCGTTACGTTGCCGTCGTCTTCTCGTGAAACGCTCACAGGTTTTCCCAAAACTCCTTCGCAGAATTCTTGCCTTTCACTAGATTCACCTGATTATCTTCTATGTACAGGTTCATCGTAGCACGCGCTCTTTCTTGATCCAATCATCCGATGGTTTCTCTGGTTTGGGATCAGTGATCACATGCCATATTTCCTAACGAATAAGCAGCATTTCCATTCGAAACTTTCAGGTGGAGTAGTTCGAATTATTTAATTTTGCGAATGAGAGTTTTCCGGATTCTGCCATTTTGCTAAGCGCGTTATAACGTACAAAACACAATACCTATCGTTTCACGTTTCTTTAGCAAAACTAACCCTTCTGCAATATCCAATCGAATTTTTCTTTATGGAACTATCCTCACTGGGCCCATAACCTGTTGAGAGTACGCAGTTAAATCAGAATAACTATTTCGGATTGACGATATATGGAGAAAGGTATACAGAAAATACGTGTGCACTCTTGGACGTACAATTGGCGGAATTCGAATATGACATTTTATATACAAGATTGGGTAACCTCCTCAGGTAACATCTGTCAAACTAAGTTGAGGGGTAAGAAAATGATCCCATCCAATATATAGAATCAATACAATACTCTCTTCAGAGTGTGACTCTGAAAAATAGACTTTCCAATACTGCAGAAATCATCTTAAATCATTGCAGGCTCGGGGAACAAAATCATAATAAAAATGGGTTGAAAGACATGTTTTAAACGGATTATTTTCATTCGGTCATTTGTGGATGTTCAAGCTATCAAACTCATTGGCTAAAGGCAAAACATCAAACAATCGAACAAAATTATCTTTTGTTGTAAAAATTAACTTTGAATACACTTTATTATGTTTTACCAATTTCGCAAATATTTTTACAAAACCCAAAATAGAAGGTAAAACCAAGAAATTTTCAACGAGAAACATTTTTGCACCTTCTACTGTAACGTAGCTACTTAGCACTGTTTTGGCAAGATTTTTTTTATTTATTCATTTATAAGTTAAGCTATAAAAAGTCAAATAACTCTTTAAGTCAAGAACTGAATTAAAAGCAGTTGACTAAACTATAACATTTTCATTTTGGACATGTCTATCTTTGTAGTTTGATTTGAGTTAGTAAATTGTTCTGTGATTGAAGTATTGTCCAATATAATCTAAAAAACAAGGTAATTTAAATTAAAGAGAGACGGTAGTATTAATTCAAAAAAATATCTATGAGTGGTATGCGGTGCACTACCTGGCTACGAGCTCATAAAATAGAACACAAAAAGATCAATTATTTATCAAAAATATGTTTTAATAGAGCCTTCTTAAGAACGAGATATCTTCTTCTTCTTCTTGGCTTAACGACCTTACAGATCACGCCGGCCATTTCTGGCTTACTAGACTTATTTTACCACGTAGCCGGATAGTCAGTCCTTGCTACGGAGAGACGGTACGGATGGGATTTGAACCCGGTCCGGCCGTGTGGACCGGCGCCGTTTATCACATGCACCACCGGACCGCCCCAAGAACGAGATATATTGTTGTCAAATCACAATATTAAACCATGCCAATACAGATTTCGACCGTTTGTTCGAAACTGCCTGTGCATTGGTGGGGATTAGGCCATCAAAATTTGCATCCTAAAATTTCCGCAACGAATCTAAATCCGTTGGGAAGAGCCAAGACAGGAGGATTAACCGTCCGACTTGGCTGGTGAACAAAACAAACACTGTTCTTTAGTGAGTTCTCGTTTGAAATGTTGCTTTATTCTTAATTTAACATAACTTATATACTAATTTTCTGCTGATCGATCGCGATCAGCAGTTTTACAATTTGTTGCTTTTTCACTTACTTACTAGGCCATGTCGCTTCTTCACCTACTTACTAGGCCATGTTTATTTTACTTATATTTTGGTCAGTTACTGGCCTGATTATACACTGCTGTCGTCAACATCCTGACCCACGTAATTCCTCGTAGAGGGGTTACTACTTGCGGATGGTTTAAACGGCGGAGGGCGTAAAGTGTACATCTTAGCTCGTATTCGTTTGATGATTAATGCTATGATTAATCCTAATATTAAGGTGGCGACGCAGGCTATTGTGCTTGAAGTTATCATGAGGTAAAACTGGCCCGCGTGTGTTTCTTTATTTTGCTCTGCGCTTGAATTCAATATTGTGGCCAGCGGTTTGAAGTACATTATCGTTTGTGCTTTATAAGTACGTTTTTTTTTATTTTCATTGAAACTGTTACTTAGACTCTTTATGTCTTCGTGCATATGATCAAATTTCATATATAGCTCGCTTCTAAGCCTGTCACCTCTTTTGATTTTATTTGTCATTTCTTCTGATACATGTTTTAATTTCTGGTCTTCGGAGCCTCTAAAGAGGGCCAACTGTTCGTCAATGTCGTCCTCTCCAAAAAGAATGCCCTTTAAAAATCCAAATATACCGCTAGATCGTTTGGTTCGTCGTTTTACTGCAGTCTGTGATAGTTGAAGTGCGTGTCTAATATTTTGTTGTAATGTTAATTTCATATTTAGAAGATTAGTGTCCATGTCGTTCAGCGCCTTTAAAGCTGTGGTCACCTTTTTGTCCATCGTTAGTAAAGTCTCTGTGTCATTGTCGGGGTGTATTTTGGTGTGGAAGGCTGTTTCCCACACACCCCTTTATAGGAGAAGCGTCCCTTCGTGGTCGAAAAATATCCCAGGTTCTTCAACTTGGCGAACCGATAAATTACTTATCGGGTTTATTAACGTGATTAGAATGAACATATAGAGAACCATTGTAAGGTTTTATTAAATGCTTCCTCCTTTTTGCAGGAAGGGTTTTTAGTTGTTCGGCTATTTGTTTAACGTAGGCGATGTTGATCGGCCTTTTTACTCCCCACGAAGGTACGTCTGTAATTTTTTCGTTCCCTTTTACTTTTAGTACTGCTAAATTGATAACAGGGCGTTTGTATTCGCCTTTTTCAACTTTGATTCTTGCGGACCTGACTTGCCCGTCTTTAGCAGGATAGATTTCTACTACCCGTCCCTTTAACCACCTGCCCACGCGTTGTTCGTCAGGAAAGACCACTATGTGATCAGGCTGTATTGGGTCCGAGCGTTCTATCCACTTTTCCCTTTTTGCTAGTGTTGGGAGGTATTCTTTTAACCAACGTTCCCAATGTTGTCGAGTAATAACTTGTGCCTTCTTCCAGTTGTTTCTGCTAGCTTCAGCTGCGGATATCCCCGCTGGTGTGGGTTCGGCCTCTCCGGAACACCCTATCAAGAAGTGAAACGGTGTAAGAGGTTCATCGTCTTCAGTTTCGAGAGGGATGTGCGTTAGAGGTCTGTTATTGAGGATAAACTCAATCTCAATGAAGGTCGATCTTAGTACTTCTTCTGGAATACTATCATTGTTTGGCAGCAGGCTCTTGACTTCTCTGACCATTCTCTCCCATACACCTCCAAAGCGAGGTGCGGCCGGGGGATTAAAATGCCATTGGATACCGTCGGTTGCACATCTTTCGATCAGTTCCGTTATGTGCCTGTTCGCTCCAACAAAGTTTATACCATTGTCGCTGTATATGTGACAAACCTTTCCTCGTCTATGCTGCATATTTTTTAGGCACATTATGAACGAATTTGTGCTCAAGTCTTTGGCGATTTCTAAATGTATGGCACGTGTTGTCATACATGTGAATATTGCTACCCATCTTTTTTCTACCCTTCTTCCGATTGTTACTGTCATGGGTCCAAAGTAATCTACACCTGTATGGGTGAAAGGTTTTTTGAGCCATCATTGGGGCAATGGGGCGCGCGCGCTCATTTTTGCAATGTTGGCACTTGCTGATTACCTTTCTTACCGCGGCCCGGAGGTCTATTATCCTGTACTTCTGTCGAATCGCCGTAATAACTGCCTCCGTTTTCTTGTCCTTATAGCGTTCATGATATTGACCTATGATTAATTCTGTCACATGATGCTTCTTGGGCAAAATGATGGGTTGTTTCACTTCGTCGTGAAGGTAGCTAATATTAGCTAATCGTCCATTCGCTCGTATCAGTCCTTCAATTATTTGTGGGTTCAATGTTTTTATAGGACTATTTTTTGATATTTGTCCATTTAACGATAGTTGTAAGAGATCATCTCCGTATACCTCCCACTGAGTCTTTTGTAATAAGATCTTCTCTGCTTCGTCAAGATCGGTCTTTTGAATAATAGGTACAAATTTGGTTCTTCGAACCTTGCTTTTTAGCAAGTCAATGAATTTCAGACTGATTGCGAGTGTTCTCCTCAATCTATTCCAATTAGAGCACCATTCGGTTCTTATAAACTCGAATGATTGCCTTTCGATAATTTTAATGGTGTAGTTAGGACGTATTTCTTCTTGTGTGACTATTACCGTTGGGTCTCGACTCTGAATTTGTTCATGTTTTAAAAACTCTGGGCCATTCAGCCAAATAGATTTCCTCGTTGTAACCTTAGTAGCTTCATCTGCAGGGTTATTACCCGAAGGGACCCATTTCCATTGATGAGCGTTGGTACAATCAAAAATTTCTCCAATGCGTACAGCCACAAATTGTTTATATTTTCGTGGGTCGGCGTTAATCCATCCTAAGACGGTTTTGGAGTCTGTCCAAAAATAATCCTTTTCTGTTTTGATTCTCATCTGTTCTTTAACAGCTTCGGCGAGCCTAGCTCCGAGAATCGCGGCCTGAAGTTCCAATTTTGGAATTGAAAGTGGCTTTATTGGTGCCACTCTTGATTTTACCGCTACTATATTTACGTCTATACCTGTCTTGCTCACGGTTCGTAAATACACCACCGCTGCGAACGCTTTCTGCGAGGCGTCAACGAAAGTGTGCATTTCAGTTTTTTGATCATCGGTAGCTTTCGAATAACACCTTGGAATTTCTATGCGCTCCAGTTCCTTTATTCTTTCCAACCACTGGAGCCATTGTATCATTATGTGTTATGGTACCGGGCTGTCCCAATCCAGTTCTGTTTTCCAGATTTCTTGAATGATTACCTTAGCCTGCGTAGTAAAATTTGCAGCTATGCCTAAGAGATCGTATATCCTCATCACAAAGGCTAGCATCTCCCTTTTTGACAGGTGGATGCAAGCGATGTCTTTGATTTTATAACGCAACGAATCGCTCGTTTTATCCCAGAATTGTCCCAGGATTTTCTCGAAATTCATCACTTTAGTTGAGATGTGGAGCAACTCTTGTTGTGAAGACCTGTTTTCCGGAATATTTTGTATTACCTCTTGACAATTGGAAACGAAATTTCTTATAAAGAAATGTGCCTTGTCGTGTATGAGGCATACTTCGTTGATGGTTTTGATTGCATCTGTGTGAACTTGCTATAATGAACTATAAGGAATTTTATAAAATCATGTAATCAAATTGACAGTCGAATAAACAGTCTAAAACTGAAAGCCCACAGAGTAAGAGCTATCGAACATTTGGTCCTTCGAACCGGATACTGAAAAGCCGGACCCTACAACCCGGATACTGAAAAGCCGAACACTATAAACCCGGATACCGAAAAGCCGGAATGTAAAGCGCGTTATTAGAAAAAACTAGCTTTCGGGCATTCTAAAGTTAAGTGCGTTCTATCTAGGACAACTCTCAGCGAATACAGCATTTGCACAAATGCGTGAGAAACTGTGATTGTGGGTGTGCGAACAATTTCGATCGTAGCAACGTGCAACGTATCAGGACATCGACCGCAGGGCAACGCGTGTAGTGAGCGCGTACACTAACAGAAAACACGTAGTGCGTATTCAATAAGTGTTCCGTCTGAAGCTGTGTTGTGTGCGTCTGGAAGTGCGTAGAGAGTGCGTAGAAACAATTAAATTCAACATTGCGATTAAATTGCCATGAACGGTTCATGGGTCAACGTTAAAGATACAGTGGCTGAGACTAGAACGATTTGTTAACATATTAACAATAAAATGAATCTAACTCGAGAGTGAAAAATATACCTAATGCAGAATACTAATCGCACTAACACCTTGTGAAGCGTGAGAGAAGCGCAGGGCAATAACACAAAGTGCAAGTCAGCAACGCAACGCATAGATTCGTATTTGTGAAGTACAAAGTGACGCCAATTTGGCGGCCATTCTACAATCGAGGTCAAAGACTAAAGCAAGGTTACTAGTGAAATTAAACTTTAGGGTGAACATTTTATATCACAATAAGTGCATCATGAGTGAGAAGAAGCTAAGTGTTTACCAACGAAAAAAGCAAGAGCTTTTCGGTAGGCTGTCTGCTCTCGAAGTGTTCAAGGAAAAATATAATGCATCCGAAGAGCAGCAACAAATCGCAGTGAGAAAAGAGTGGCTAGAAGAAACAAGAGAAGAGTTCCTAAAGACTATGGAAAAAATAAAGGATCTTGACACGACGATTGATATTCAGAAGGGAATAGAGGAAGAAGCTGATTTCATGTCGAGGTATTTCAACATTAAGGGATTCTTACTAAGCCAAATGGGAAGTGACACTACGATTATGAATGCGTCAGCTTTAAACACTACAATATGCAACGCAGGGCAATCGAACAATTTGCATTTGCGATTACCGAAGATCGAGTTACCTGTGTTTGACGGAGACGCAACAAAGTGGCTTACATTTCGCGATAGGTTCACCGCGATGATACATGTCTCGTCGGTGATACCTGCAGTTATGAAGTTGCAATATCTTGTAGCTTCTCTAAGGGGAGAAGCAGCAGCGCGCTTTGAACACACCAGCATCACAGCAGACAACTACATCATAACTTGGAATGCGTTACTTAAACGTTATGATAACAAGAGGTCTCTCATAAGAGAATACATCAGAGCACTTCACATGATGCCATCAATGCGTTCGGAATGTGTGGATAGTTTGGTGCAACTCGTAGACGATTTTATTCGTCATGTGAAGGGGCTATAAAAGTTGAATGAACCCGTGGATCAATGGGATACGCCGTTATGTGCTTTGCTATTTCTAAAGTTGGATGATGCGTCTTTGCTAGCATGGGAGAACCATTATGTGTTACATGCAACCACTTCTACTAAGGACAAGTATGCTGAGTTGTTAGAGTTTCTACAAGACAGAATTAGAATTCTGAAATCAAGGATACGACCATCATCATCATCATCAGTACACGTACGTGCCAAGGTGGCCGGAGAGACAACGGGTAGAAGTGAAAATGGCAGAAACAGATCGTCAAGAGCGGTTGCCGTGCCTGTGCAGAACCACGCAGAAGCTACGTTGGTGTCAGTGAAATGTTTGCTGTGCGGATCAAATCATACTATCTACAATTGCAGCTTATTCGAGGCCATGAACATTCAAGAGAGGTACAACACTGCAACATCCAAGAAACTGTGTTTCAACTGCCTACTATCTGGACATACAGTACAAGCATGTCGATCGAAGTTCACGTGTAAATCTTGTCATAAACGTCACCATAGCATGCTTTGCAATGTAAAGGAAATGACATTTGATGATCATCGAAAATCTGCGACATTGACCTGTCACTCGAAAAATCAATCATCGACGACAAATGCAAGTAAGTTCGTATTTTTGTCAACTGTGCAACTCTGGGTATCCGATCAAAATGGGAGACGAATCCTCGCCAGAGGTTTACTAGATAGTGGATCTCAAACCAACTTCATGTCGGAAAGGTTGGCCCAACAACTACAACTTTCGTGCACGTCGGCAAACGTACCAGTTGCGGGTATAGGAGAAGTGGCAACAACCGTAAGACACAAGGTGTCAGCAAAGCTCTCGTCACAACACACAGCGTTTGAAATCGCATAATCATTCCTCGTAATCAAAAGGCCAACGATCGATTTACCAGCAGTAGACGTCGACACATCGAGGTGGCTTATACCTGAGAATATTCAGTTAGCTGACCCGACATTCAGCATGGTAGGACGAATCGATTTCATACTTGGTGCAGAGGTGTTTTTCGACTTGATGTTGGACGGAAAGGTGTCACTTGCTTCCAATCTTCCTACATTGATCAACACCAAGTTTGGTTGGATCCTTAGTGGATCGTGTTATCCCAAACATCAGACATCGATTGCCGCATGTGCATCTTCGATTATATTAATCGAAGAAATCGGAGGAAGAAAATATTAATGCTTTGATGGAGGCTTTCTTTCGAGTGGAGGAGGTCCAAGATCAAGACGTAATGAGTGCTGAAGAACGGGAATGCGAACAACTGTTCCAAGCTACAACTACACGTGATCCTGACGGCAAGTACATAGTAAGACTGCCATTCAAAGATGACCCGACATCAGCACTTGGAGATTCTAAAACAACAGCGGAACGGCGATTTTTAGCAGTCGAACGAAGATTAAATCGCGAACCACAAACTAAAGAAGCTTACATAGCATTCATGAAGGAATATGAGCAACTCGGACACATGTCCAAAATCAACGAAGACGAGACAAGCATAGAAGATGATGGTTGCTATTTACCGCATCATCCAGTCTTCAAGAAGGAGAGTACAACAACAAAATGTCGCGTCGTGTTCGACGCATCGTGCAAGACTGAGTCTGGAAAATCGTTAAATGACATCCTTAAAGTAGGTCCAACTATTCAAGAGGAAGGTACATCAATCTTAATCAGATTTCGAACCTACACAGCAGCACTAGTTGCAGATATACAGAAGATGTATCGTCAGATCTGGGTACACGAAGAAGACAGAAAATATCAGAAAATATTGTGGAGAACGAATGCGTCAGAACCGATAACAAAATTCAAGTTGAACACTGTAACGTATGGTACAGCATCGGCACCATTTTTGGCCATTAGAGCGTTGAAACAAACCGTACAAGATCATGGTGCAGAGTATCCACTAGCAGCAAGACATTTCAATGATTTCTATGTTGATGACTTCATTACTGGCGAGAGTGATGAAACAACTGCGCGTTCATTACGAGAGCAAGCAGAGAAGCTATTCGAAAAAGGTGGATTTCAATTGAGAAAATGGGCATCGAACGTTAGCGCAGTTATAGATGATGTCGACACGGAAAATCAGGCAATATCCATTCAAGAAGCGACGTCCAAGAACTTCGTAACAACGCTTGGTATGATTTGGGAACCACATTCAGACATTCTTCGCATCAAAGTCAACACAACCCAACCAACAGCAAGATTCAGCAAGAGAAGTGTGGTCGCGTGTATAGCCAAATCTATGATCCGTTAGGCCTCATTGATCCGATTAAGGCAAAAGCAAAACAATTCTTACAACGGATTTGGATGTTACGAAAGGAAGATGGAGACAGATGGAGTTGGGACGATAATTTGCCACAACCCTACCAAGAAGAGTGGTTATCATTCTATGATCAACTTTCCTTACTAGAAGAAGTCAGAATTCCTCGATTAACAGTACTAGCACATTTTGCCAACATACAAATGCATATCTTCTGTGACGCATCTGAGAAGGGTTACGGAGCTTGTTGTTATTTGAGATCCCGTGGAGCAGATGGTAAGATTGCTGTTAATCTACTGACGTCTAAATCAAAGGTGGCATCTTTATCAATCAAACACACTATCGCCCGACTCGAACTATGTGCTGCTCATTTGGCTAGTTGATTGTTCAAAGCAGTGGCTGCATCTACTAAATCGCATGCAAAAATCGCTCATTTTTGGTCTGATTCGACAACGGTTCTGCATTGGCTAAACGCATCGCCCAACATATGGAAAACCTTCGTAGCAAATCGTGTTTCAAAGATACTGCAAACGTCAAAGTACCAACAGTGGAGTCACGTTCCGGGTAGCTGTAATCCAGCAGATCTAGTCTCAAGAGGTATGATACCGGAAGAAATTGTACACGATCAACTATGGTGGCATGGGCCAGAGTGGCTAGCGCAATCCGAAGAGTACTGGCCGCAAGCTGATCATTCATCGGCAGATCTTACTGATTGTGAAAACGAACGAAAACCAACCGCTACATTTGTGATTGCTGAACGTGAGCCGCATCCCACATTTAATAAGTATTCGTCATATTCAAAACTGAGAAGAATAGTAGCTGTTTGGATGAGATACTTCAAAATCCTACAACGTAAACCAGTAGAAGGAATGTGGATTTCAATAAGTGATCTAAATGCAGCAGATCGAGCTCTATGTAAGATGTGTTCCAAGATGACATCAAAGCATTACAAAAGGGAAGGTCGCTACCGAACAAATCAACAATGAAATGGTTGAATCCTAAACTTCATAGTGATGGTGTAATTCGAATTGGAGGACGTTTGGAAAATTCAGCAGAAACCTTTGAACAAAAGCATCCAATAATACTACACAGCAGTCATCCGTTTGTTCAATTACTAGTGCAGTACTATCATGTAAAGCTTTTACATGCAGGACCCCAGCTAATGTCGTGCACTATAAGGAACAAATATTGGATCATCAGAGGACGTTCACTCATAAAACGAACATTTCACCAATGCATCAGGTGCTTCAGATGCAAACCAGTCGCAGTGGAACAACCTATGGCGGACTTGCCAGCATCACGTGTGACACAATCAAGACCATTCAGCATCACAGGCGTGGACTTCTGTGGACCTGTATTTGTGAAAGGGACACACAGGCGAGCAGTCCCTACAAAGGCGTACGTGGCGGTATTTGTATGCTTTGTTACTCGAGCAGTACATCTGGAGTTGGTATCAGACCTCACAACATCAGCGTTCTTGGCAGCACTCAGGCGGTTTGTCGCTCGTCGAGGAGCAGTTAGTGAGATCCATTCTGATAATGGAACGAATTTTAAGGGTGCATCACATGAACTAAATAGAATATATACACTAATCCATTCTCATGACCATCAACAGGCCGTCTCTGCGTGGACATTGGAAAACGAGATTCAATGGAAGTTCATCCCACCTAGAGCCCCACATTTCGGTGGTTTGTGGGAAGCAGCCGTACGCTCACTCAAACACCATCTCGTACGAGTAATGAAAGACACACCGATGACGTTTGAAGGCCTGTCAACATTGCTGTCTGAGATAGAAGCATGTCTCAACTCGCGGCCTCTAACAGAACCATCGAATGATCCTACATCTTATGATGTGCTTACGCCTGGACATTTTTTAGTAGGATCCAATATGCGTTTAGTGCCAGACATACAACTAACAGATATACAACAAAATCGCTTAAATCACTGGCATATAGTTCAGCAGAAAATGCAACATATTTGGAACAGATGGAGGGTAGAATATTTACAACAATTACAAATAAGAAGAAAATGGATAAGCGACAGGTTAGATATTTTACCGGGCATGTTAATAATTCTAAAAGAAGACAATGTACCCCCATCACGTTGGCCTTTGGGACGTATTATAAAAACTCATCCGGGCAAGGACGGAACAGTGCGTGTAGTAACAGTGCGTACCGCGTCTCAAGAACTTGTAAGGCCGATAGCAAAAATTTGCTTGCTTCCTTGTAACAAACCAGATAATATTAATAATTGTAAATAGTTGCATGAAGGGTATAGTTTCACGAATTTATTATTTCATGAAGATTAGTTAGTTAGTTAAAAAACAAAAAATACTAAATTGTATTTTTGGTGGCCGGAATGTGTGAACTTGCTATAATGAACTATAAGGAATTTTATAAAATCATGTAATCAAATTGACAGTCGAATAAACAGTCTAAAACTGGAAGCCCACAGAGTAAGAGCTATCGAACAGCATCATTGATAGTCCGAAAATTATCAAGATAATCGTCGACGTAGTGATTTTTTAATATTGCTTCAACTGCCTTTGGGTACTCTTCTTTATATTTTAAGGCGTTCATATTTTTAACAAATTGGGCACATGCTGGAGAGCATGTTGCTCCAAAGGACATTACATTCATTGTATAAACTTGAGGTTCATCACTCGGGTTGTCTCTAAACAAGAATCTTTGAGCAATCTGGTCTTCCTCGCGGATCCGTATCTGATGAAACATTTCCTTAATGTATCCAGAACATGCGATAGGGAATTCACGAAATCGTATTAAAACTCCAAAGATAGATGTAGTGGCATCTGGTCCGGATAGAAGAGTGGAGTTTAATGAAACTCCTTCATTTTTGGCGGCTGCATCAAAAACTAGCCTAGGTTTTGGAATTGGTTTGTTAAGGTTGACTACTACAAAGTGAGGAATGTAATTTATCTTGGAACTTGTTTCCAGGAGTTCAAACGGTGTTAATTTGCGGGCGTAATCCTTCTGAATGTAATCAGTTATTTGTTTTCTATACCATGCTTTCAATTCATCATTATTTTTCATTTTGCGTTCTTGGCTTTGGAGCCTTCTTAACGCTTGTGCGTAGCTATTTGGGAGAGATACTTCTGGATTTTTCCATAAAAGACCAATTTCATACTGTCCTTTTTCATATTTTAAAGTACTGCTCATTATGGCGAGAGCCTTTTCATCATCCTTTGACTTTGGTAAAAATTTAGTTTTCCTAACACCAAATTCCTCCGTTGAGAAAAATCCTTTCATAAGTTCTCTCATCGTTTTCTCATCTTCTTCTTTCTTTTCTTGCACGGTAAACAAGTGATGTCGCCCTGTTGTATCTCCTTGATTGCATTTTCCAAAGATGACCCATCCAATGCGTGTTTTATGCGCCACGGGTTCATCGGGTGTTCCTGCCTTTGACTCAACAGCTTGAGTATAATATGCATGTGGGAGGCCTAACAAGACGGTGGGTTTAGCGTTCTCATATCCAGCTATGTTCAGTGCCTTTAAATGAGAAAATCTTCTCTTAAGGGCGCTAACGTTCATGGTTTGTGTTGGGAGATCAAGTTCCTTCACTGTTCTAATGTTTTTGATGCAGAGCATCCTACCGTTAGGTCCTCTTATTTTTTCTGCTGATCGATCGCGATCAGCAGTTTTACAATTTGTTGCTTCTGACAGGACCATCCTCATTTCGAACTGAAATCGCTTTTTCAATCGAATCCTTTTAATGGCTACATTCACATCAGAAGAAAAAACTGTTCGGTAGGAGCCGTGGAAGTGCAACAAATTTGTCACATTGTTTCATTAATGTAGCGCAACCAGATGCCCTTGTTTCAAAACCCCGGCCATCAATATACCGAATTGCAACAATGTGCTGCAACGTTACATACACAAACATTCCGCCTTTCGTATGGTGCAAGTGATGGGAAAAACAACGATAAAACAACATTGTAGCTCTTGCTGTTTTATTTTTCTTATAACGTTTTCCTGTACGAGGATCGTTTGAAAATGCTTCCGCCATTCCTGCAGGACCACCAGGACCCGAAACTTTTCGCTTGTGAGTAAGAGTAAAGCGGATTTGCAGCAGAAAAAAAAACAATCTTAAAACTAAAAACTGTCGCCAATTGTTCATTGAACTTCTCGCTAGTGTTCTCGGTACGTGGGAACTGATACAGCGAAAGTGAAACAATTCGAACAATAACTTTTCGAATGAGGGCAGAAGACTGTGTTTGTATGTTATTCGTGCGTACCATCAACGCATTATTTTGGTATTAGTTGGTTCGATCCCGTTGCTCTAATTATCTTTTCTTCTAATTTCGTGCCTTATCCTAAATGTATTTTAGTTTCATTGCTTCCAGATTCAATTCAATTGGATGTTTGCATCGAAAAGAAAAACGGTTTTTGTGTGAGGTACGTTGTTCTTCGTTTTGGTTGTTTATTTGCTCAAGAATTGAGAAAAACTGGAAGTAAATAACGCAAAAATACAATACACACTGCTACTATAGGCTTTCAACTAATATTTGGTTTGTTGCAATGTTGATCAAAGCTATTCATCGCTTATAAAACCATAAAAATCTATGTTAATAAAAGAGTTGAAAAATTCTTAAATTATCACTATACTTTCACTAAACGCAAACAAATCCAATTGATATTATATATACTGCTGGTAAAAAAAAATCGCTGGACCCGACCTTATCAACAACCGCTCACTAAACACCTCTCCAAGAAGGAATTAATATACCTCATCTTCATCTTCAACTCTTGTTACAATCTAATTAATTATTAACCATATTAACATATTAACCAACAATATGGAAACAAGCTAAGGTAATTCCAAATGCCAAACCAAACAAAGACCAACATAACCCATGTAACTACCGACCAATCAGTTTGTGTTGCGAAGCGTATATCGCAACTCGTTTGTTTACGTTGTAGTATAGCAGCAGGGCCTTACAACAGCGTATCGTTGTAGGGTTTCGCAATGGGGGCGATGGTGGGACAGTGCCCACCATCATTATAGCAGCAGTTAGGATGGCGACGAAGGAAAACCCGATAAATAGGGCCGAAGGACGCGCCTTCGGCCTCTTTTAACCGCGACAGTAGAGAACGAAACTAATTTGTGATCTTCCCTTTTCTAACTACACCGACAATAAATAGCTAGAAAACAGACCTACATTTTATGATCTCTCTGTGGCTGTAATCATTCACAACATTTCACAAATTAGTTATCACTTCACAACGTTCGTTAGTTCGTAAACGCGTACGTAAATCTAAACGCGAGTAGTACGTGTAACTAGTAAAACGGTACGGTCAACGAAACGCGCGCGATATTCCGCATGTAAATCTCGCCACCAGGGAGTAGTGTTAATTCGCGAGTGAAGAAAAGTGTTACTTGTGAGATGGAAAGAGCAACATTGGACAATAGTTGCGAGGAAGTTGCAGAGCTGCAGGAGCAGCAAGCGACAACGTCGGGCGCATTCCCTGAAAGGCGCTTGAGCGTCGTGGAAGAACCACCAAAGAACGGGGAAGTGTCACCGGTATTGCCTCGGAGGTTGCCTTCCTACCTGGAGGTAAGAAGGAAGCGTATCGAGCTTCAAAAGAAGGAGCTCAAGCTGGAAAACGCTCGAAAGGAGTATGAGCTTGAAAGGGCTCGGAAGGAGCTGGAGATCGAGCTGCGTGAGATCGAGCTCGAAGAAGATATTTCCGATGCAAGCAGCCAGGTGAGTGCTTACGTAGCAAAATCCGAAGCTTGGTTGCGAGATACGAGTCGCTTCGGAACGACGCCACCGGTTCGTTACCATGGCGACAATCATCGAAATGGCGGTGCGGGTCACCCACCTTCGACCCCAACCGCGACCGCGGGTGCGTGGGCATCACGCATTGCCCCAGCACCGCTGCGGTACGATGGCAGGATGGCGGAAGACGCTAAAGGTCATCAACCCTTGACCCCTGCAACAACCCGATGTCCACCGGAGTACGATCGTACGTGGGCTGCGGACCAAGCGGCCGCACAAGAACGTGAGTATGCTGAGTGGAGGCGTGCAGTGGAGGATTCCATAAGGGTCCACCGTGAAAACAAGCTTGGGCAGCTTTACAAGCTTGAAGAGAAGACGGCTGCCAATTCGACAATGGAGTCGAAACCAGTAATGAAGGGCCGCGTGATGCCGTTGACACCAAGTCAAGAAGCAGCGCGCAAGGCTATCCCGAAGGAGCTTCCGGTGTTTTCGGGAAATGTTGAGCAGTGGCCGTTGTTTATCGCGACGTACGAGCGATCTACGATACTGTGTGGGTTTAGCGACGATGAGAACCTCATACGTCTGCAACGGGCGCTTCGGGGACCAGCATTAGAATCGGTAGACCATCTCATGCTGTTACCGGATGGTTTGGCCGGTGTGATCGAGATTCTGCGAACAGAATATGGTCGGCCGGATCTCATAGTGGACAGTTTGGTGGAGAAAGTTAGGAGGCTACCACCGGTTCGTAACGATCGTTTGGAGACGCTTGCCACGTTTGGCAAAATGGTGCGAAAAATGTGTGCGACGATAGAGGCTTCCGGGTTGCATGATTACGACTGCAACGTGACGCTACTAAGAGAGTTGGTAGCGAAGCTTCCCGCTGAACGGAGTTTGGAATGGGCTCGTTATAAAATCAAATTGTCGCGGGAAACAATTAAGGAATTCGACAAATGGTTTTATGAGATTGCGGTGGCTGCGAGTGCCGCCTCGAAAACCATTGAGCGACCGACACGACCCGACGTGTCCCGATCACTACCGTTTGTGAATGGAGTAAGGAAGGCTCCCGCGCACGTAAACGTTCACAGCACTGCGAAAAGAACGCCCTGTGCCTTGTGCCACGACTTCTGCCGCACGTTGGCTGATTGCGCACGTTTTATGGAACTGTCGGTGCCGGAGAGGCGATCGCACATTCAGGGGCGTAGACTATGCGATTAGAGATGTGCACACTGAGTAAGAGTGAGTGTGTGAGTTTAATCCTGCAAAGGAGTTTATGGTTTCAACTCAGCAATAGGAGTTTTTATGACTCTTTTATTCACTCTTTAGCGTTTTTACTCACTCACTCTCTCTGCCGACTAATGACTCACTCCTTGCCGTTTTACTCACTCACTCTCTCTGCCGACTAATGACTCACTCTTTTGCGTTTCAACTCACACAATAAGAGTGAGTAAGTGTTTTGTTATTCTTTTTGACTTTAAATCAGTCAATAAGAGTGATTAAAAATGTTTTGTTATGCTTTTGGATTTTAATTACTCAATAAGAGTGAGTAAGTGTGTCGTTACTCTTTTTGGATTTCAATCACTCTACTACAGTGATTAAAATGCAATTTCGTATGAAGCTAATTTATTTGAATTTCATTATTCGAAATTATGTATTACAAGTCTGGCTGTAAATTGTTTGGCGTAAAACATATTTCATGAATTCCAACATAACTTTTGTTTACTTTTAAATAAAAACATGACTGATTAAAAGTCTTTTAAAAACATGACTGATTTAAAGTCAAAAACAATAACAAAACACTTACTCACTCTTATTGTGTGAGTTGAAACGCAAAAGAGTGAGTCATTAGTCGGCAGAGAGAGTGAGTGAGTAAAACGGCAAGGAGTGAGTCATTAGTCGACAGAGAGAGTGAGTGAGTAAAACGGCAAGGAGTGAGTCATTAGTCGCCAGAGAGAGTGAGTGAGTAAAAACGCCAAGGAATAATCAACACATTAGTTTAGAATAATATTTTTATGACTCTCAAAAGAGTGAGTAAATGTTTCAAATCTTTATAACCACTCTTTCACTCTGTTTCAACTCTTTGAAAAGAGTGAGTATTCTCATCTCTATATGCGATACGTGTTTAGGAGCACATAGGGGCACTTGTTTCGTCAGAACGCGCTGTGGGACTGACGGTTGCCGGGAGACGCATCACAGATTGTTGCACAACACGGAACAAAAACCACACAGGAACACGCACTCACTGAACTCTCACATTGGTAACGATAATAACACACTTTTTCGATACGTTCCAGTTGTACTGCACGGCGAGAAAACCGACATAAAGACGTTCGCGTTTATAGATGAGGGATCCTCGGCCACCTTCATTGATTGTAGACTGATCGAAGAATTGGGCATTGAAAGCAAGTCAAACCCCTTATGTTTGAAGTGGACGGACGATACCGTGCGGAACGAGTCCGATTCAAGAGAGGTCCAGCTGCGGATATCAGGCGCGCATCAGGGAGCAGTGGTGTTTAACATACGAAAGGCGCACACCTTGCAGGACCTGACGTTACCGGCGCAGACGCTACCGATCGCGAAGTTGGTGGAGCTTTATCCGTACCTAAAAGGACTCCCCATTACATCCTATACTAATGTGGTACCGCGTGTTCTGATCGGCATCAACAATATTCACCTGGGTAAGCCGTTACGATGTGTGGAAGGTAATTTCAACGAACCAATCGCCGCCAAGACCAGACTGGGATGGACAGTGTTTGGTCCATGCCGCATACCGACATCCTCGAGCGCCACGACATACCATAACTTTCACCTATGTGTCTGTAATGATAAAAATGATCAGAACCTCAACATGGCGCTTACGGAATACTTCTCTTTGGAGTCCATCGGGGTCAGCGCTCCGCGTAAACTTATGCCGAAAGAGGAAGAACGAGCGAACACAATGTTGAAAACCGGAACGCGCCTACTGGGAGATCGGTACGAGACCTGTTTGCTGTGGAAGTATGACGACGTGCGTCTTCCATGCAACCGCGAGATGGCACTCAAACGTCACATGTGCCTGAAAAGGAAATGCGATAAGGACCCGGGATTAGCTAAGGCAATTAGCGAAAAGATGCGTGAGTACGCAAACAAGGGGTACATTCGACGTGTACCGGAAGAGGAGATCGTAGAAAGGAAGGAAAGGGACTGGTATTTACCAATTTTCCCAGTTTACAACCCGAACAAGCCCGGAAAGCTGCGTATGGTGTTTGACGCTGCTGCACAGGTACACGGGGTGAGCCTGAATACGTTCCTACTAGCCGGTCCGGACCAACTAGTGGGGCTGGTACAGGTGTTATATAAGTTCCGGGAGAATCGAATCGCCGTAACGGGAGACATCCGCGAAATGTTCTTCCAGGTAAGAATGAACCCCGCGGACCAACGAAGTCAACTGGTGTTCTGGGATGATGGCAGCAAGCGGAATGGTGAACCTAGCGTGTACGCCGTTTCTGTGATGACCTTTGGTGCAGCTTGCTCGCCTGCTGGGGCACACTTCGTTAAGAACCTGAATGCGGAGAGGTTCGCTGACCGTTTTCCACGAGCAGCGGAATGCATCAAATTCGAGCATTATGTGGACGATATGCTGGCCAGCGTCGAAACCGTGGAGGAGGCAGTTACCTTGGCGGAAGACGTACGATACGTCCATTCGCAGGGCGGGTTCGAGATCCGGAACTGGCTCTCTAATGCCAAGGAGGTTGTGCATAAGCTCCGGTGGGGAGCTAACAACAAAATGTGTGTGGACATGAGTGCAGGACAAGGTACCGAGAAGGTTCTGGGTATGTGGTGGAATACCGAGAGTGATGTGTTTACCTTCCGTATAAATCCGCGCATCGATGAGAAGCTGCTAACGGGTGGTAGACTCCCGACAAGACGCGAAGTGTTGAGCATCCTGATGATGATTTACGACCCTCTAGGACTTATTGGCCATTTCTTAATGTTCCTTAAGATACTTTTGCAGGACCTGTGGAGATCCGGAATCCATTGGGACAAAACCGTTGAAGGCGAAGCTGCAAAGAAATGGTTAAGGTGGACTGGGTTACTACCGGAACTAGAGAAGCTGGCGATAAGGAGATGCTATCGGAACATAACATCATCAGATGTTCCATGCGTGCAATTGCATGTATTTACCGATGCGAGTCAAAACGGGATGGCCGCAGTTGCTTACCTACGTTTCGAGGAAAACAACACAGTGGAGTGCGCGCTGATCGGTTCAAAAACACGTGTGGCCCCACTGAAGCTTCTGTCGATACCGCGTCTGGAGCTTCAAGCAGGAGCTTCGGGTTTTCTGGACGGACTCTCGAAACGTCGTGAGCTGGATAAGGTCGGACCACAGGCGTTACACTCCCTTTGTCGCCTTCCGGGTGAGCGAACTTTTGGAACTAACCAGTGTTAACGATTGGCGATGGCTCTCTACTAAGGTTAACGTAGCGGACGACGGAACGAAGTGGCAAGGAGACCCTGGTTTGACATCATCCAGCAGATGGTTCCGTGGTCCAGAGTTCCTGTGGGAAGCAGAAGAGAAATGGCCTATAAACAAAGATAACCCAGGCGAGTCAACGGAGGAAATACGCAAGAGCGTATTGCACCTTTCCGTAATCCGTAATGCGGTGGTCAACTTCTCTCGGTTTTCACGATGGAAGAAGTTGTTGAGGACGGTGGGCTACATTCACCGATATGCTGGCAACCTTCGTCGACGAGCTAGGCGAGCTGATAAGGTTGTAGGACCACTGACGCAGGAGGAACTACTGGCGGCTGAGCGGTCACTATACATCTGGGTGCAGTTGGATGGGTTCGCTGGCGATATCAAACGGCTGAAAGGTTATGTGAAGAAGAAGCATCCCTGGAAGAAGGTGGTAAAACGAGACAGCGTACTGTTCAAGTTATCACCTGAAATAGACGGAGAAGGTGTATTAAGGATGCAGGGACGATTAGACAATCGTTCAACGCTAGGTGCTTCGCTGGGGAAGCCCGTTATCTTACCTAGACGACACCCGGTCACGGATCTGATTATTAAGGACTTCCATGAGCGATATTGTCATCAGAGCCATGGAACGGTGGTAAGCCAACTCCGATCGCGGTACTATATACCGAAGATTTTGGTGGAGTTCAATCGGGTTAGGCGCGGCTGCCAGAGCTGCAAGATTAGGAACGCTGTACCTAATCCACCCCTGATGGGGAACATTCCCCGGCAGAGAATTGCGGTGAACCAGCGAGCGTTCACATACACCGGGCTGGATTATTTCGGACCAATACTCGTGGTCGTGGGACGACATTCCGAGAAGCGCTGGGGAGCGCTATTCACTTGCCTCACGACAAGAGCCATTCACCTCGAATTGGCATACGCACTAACGACTGCTTCATGTATTTTAGCGATCCGTCGATTTATCGCCAGAAGAGGTCCTCCTAGGGAAATAATCAGCGATCGGGGCACTAATTTCGTGGGCGCGGCGAGAGAACTCAACATCGCCCTGAAGGATGTGGACGAAGACGCTCTTAAAACGAGATTCAGCGGGCCAGTGCTGAAGTGGAGATTCAACCCGCCGGCAGCACCTCATTTCGGCGGCACTTGGGAGCGTCTTGTGCAATCGGTAAAGAAGATACTGTGCAGTTTCAATTTACCGCGTCTACCAACAGATGAGATATTGATGTCAACGTTAACGGAGGTGGAAATGATGATCAACTCAAGGCCACTTACCTACGTGCCGCTCGACGAGGAATGGGACTGTCCAATAACGCCGAACCACCTGCTACTAGGAAGCCCTGACGGGAGCAAACAAGCCGTTTGTTTGGACGACTCACCGACAGCGATACGGACGTCGTGGGGTGCCCTGCAAGTGAACGCGGATATATTCTGGAAGCGGTGGATTGCAGACTACCTACCAACGCTCACCCGCAGGACGAAGTGGTTCCACCCGGTGCCACCGATTAAAGAGGGAGACGTGGTGGTGGTCGTGGATGGGAACCTGCCTCGGAACACTTGGCCGATGGGACGTGTACTAGAAGTGACCCGTGCGAAGGACGGCCAGGTTAGGCGAGCGAAAGTGCGAACGGCAAGCGGGATTTTAGAAAGACCGGCAACGAAATTAGCGGTGCTAGATATTGTAGGGAGCAGTTAAGTGTACCGCGTGGGTTTTGACAGATCGATAGGAGAAACAAACGTTAGTTGAGTGTAACGCCCGGAGCGTTACACTGGTGGGGAGAATGTTGCGAAGCGTATATCGCAACTCGTTTGTTTACGTTGTAGTATAACAGCAGGGCCTTACAACAGCGATATCGTTGTAGGGTTTCGCGATGGGGGCGATGGTGGGACAGTGCCCACCATCATTATAGCAGCAGTTAGGATGGCGACGAAGGAAAACCCGATAAATAGGGCCGAAGGACGCGCCTTCGGCCTCTTTTAAGCGCGACAGTAGAGAACGAAACTAATTTGTGATCTCCCCTTTTCTAACTACACCGACAACAAATAGCTAGAAAACAGATCTACATTTTATGATCTCTCTGTGGCTGTAATCATTCACAGGGATAGGGAGCAGTTAAGTGTACCGCGTGGGTTTTGACAGATCGATAGGAGAAACAAACGTTAGTTGAGTGTAACGCCCGGAGCGTTACACTGGTGGGGAGAATGTTGCGAAGCGTATATCGCAACTCGTTTGTTTACGTTGTAGTATAACAGCAGGGCCTTACAACAGCGATATCGTTGTAGGGTTTCGCGATGGGGGCGATGGTGGGACAGTGCCCACCATCATTATAGCAGCAGTTAGGATGGCGACGAAGGAAAACCCGATAAATAGGGCCGAAGGACGCGCCTTCGGCCTCTTTTAAGCGCGACAGTAGAGAACGAAACTAATTTGTGATCTCCCCTTTTCTAACTACACCGACAACAAATAGCTAGAAAACAGATCTACATTTTATGATCTCTCTGTGGCTGTAATCATTCACAACACATATAATAAAAAATTGTCATTATGCCAAAGAGGTATATGATACACTCAAAGCCCATCACGAGAAAACAACACGATCGATGCGAGTATCATATCTAAAAAAAGTATGTGCTACTAATTTTTCTAACGGCGACATTCCTGAACACATCAAGCAATTCGAAGAATACTTTGAGAAACTAGACGCTTCTGGTACCAAGCTTGATGAGGAGCTTAAAATCTGCATGATTCTGCGAAGCCTACCTCAATCATTTTGACGGATTGGTTACAGCCCTGGATAGTGCTCCAGAAAATTCAATTTCTCTGGAATCGGTCAAAACAAGAATAATGGATGAGCACAACAGGCTAAAAGAACGGGACGACACATACAGCAACATGGACAGAGCACTACAAGCTCAATTCAACAGAAGACCAATAAATTGCAACTATTGCAAGAAGCCCGGACATATAAAGCGAAATTGTCGCTTGCTACAGGAGAAAAGTTCTAAGGAACCGGAAAACAAAGCAAATGCAAACAATGTAGCGCTTGTTAGTGGCTATAACAATGACGATTGGTATATGGACAGTGGGGCTACGGATCACATGGTAAGGAACAAAAACCTTTTTGTTGCACTTTATGATTTGAACAATCCGATAATTATTGGAACAGCAAAGTTCGGTTCTAATTTAATGGCCAGACAAAAAGGAACGATAATAGGATACAGTGAAAACACGAAGTTTGAAATTAACGATGTGCTATACGTTCCAGAACTTTCTATCAATTTGATGTCATTGCAAAAATTGGACTTATCAGGACTCGAAGTGATTTTTAGAAATGGTGAACTGAAAGTGCGTAACAAAAAAGGTGACATAGTGATGACCGGTAATAAAATCGACAAATTGTACAAAGTAAACTTAAATGTACCATCAAATTGTGCACGAGCAACAACGGTTATAAAAGACTATGAGTTATGGCACTGTAGATATGGGCACATTGGTCAGAAAAACTTAGAATTATTAATTGCAAAACAAATGGTCAATGGAATAAACATCAAAAGTGCAAAACCAAATAGTGATAGTGCAAACAAATTATGCGAATCCTGTATACTTGGAAAAGAACCGCGAAAAACGATTAAGTCTCGAGAAGAAAAACGTGCAAATAGACCCATCGAAGTAATTCATAGTGATGTTTGTGGTCCTATTACACCCTCAACATGGGATGGAAATAATTATTTTGTGACCTTTACGGATGATTTTACCCACCTATCTGCTGCGTATCTAATAAAATCAAAAAGTGAAGTGTTAAACTGTTTCAAAGAATATGAAGCAATGTGCACAGCACATTTCAGTACCAAAATCGAAAAATTTATTTGTGACAATGGTACAGAATATATAAATAGGGACTTCAAATCGTTTTGTAAAGACAAAGGAATAATTTTACAACCATCAGTACCTTATACGCCAGAGCAAAACGGTGTTAGTGAGCGACTCAATCGAAAGATCATCGAGAAGGTGCGTGCAATGCTCATTTACAAAAACATTTCTAAAGTTATGTGGGGTGAGGCAGTTTACACGGCCATTTATCAAATAAATCGAAGTCCTACTCGCGCATTGAACAAGAATGTAACTCCATATGAGGAATGGCATGGTAAAAAACCTGACGTGTCGAATATGCGTATATTTGGAAGTGAATGTTTCATAGAAAAACCAAAACAATTAAGAAAGAAGTTAGATGAAAAAAACGAACGTGCGATTTTCGTAGGATATGCCCCAAATGGCTATCGGGTTTGGAAAAATAATAAAATTCAAATAGCTCGTGTAGTGAAATTCAATGAAGAAAATCCATCACAAAGTGACTTATTAGAACATATACCTAGTGATTATAAACATGACTTTATAAGTGACGAAAATCAAAAGATTGAAGAAATTCAAACACCAGCAATGAGAGAAAATGATGAGGAAATTTTGCAAGCGAACTATGATATTTGCACTAGTGAATCAGAATATTTCTCGGGTAACGATTCATTTAATTCAGCAGGGGATGAAGATCTAACAACTGATGAGAACGAGATGAGGAACGTCAGAGAACGACGGCCACCGGTATGGATGAAAGACTATGAAGGAAGCTACAATGCATGGGCTTTATCAGCTATGAATTATGTGGACAACTATCCAATTTCATTAGAATCAATGAAATTGCGTGAAGATTGGAAGATGTGGAATGAAGCTATAAAGAGTGAACTTAAATCGCATGAAGATAATCATACTTGGGAACTATGTAAAAAACCTTTGAATAAAAGAATTATTACTTGTAAATGGGTATTTAAGATCAAGAAAGGAATTGATAACGAACCAGATAGATATAAAGCGAGATTGGTTGCCAGAGGCTGTTCTCAAAAATATGGCTATGATTATGAGGAAACTTATGCACCAGTTGCAAAACTGGATACAATACGAACTTTATTAGCCATAGCTAACAAGGAAGGTTTATTAATTCATCAATTAGACGTAAAGACTGCATTTCTGAATGGAAATTTAGAAGAAGAAATTTATATGTACCCTCCAGAAGGACTTAATTTATCCGAAACAAATCAAGTTTGTATTTTTAAAAAATCGCTATATGGTTTAAAGCAGACATCCAGAGCTTGGAACAAAAGATTTGATGAATTTATTATAAAACTGAATTTCAAAAGAAGCGAGAACGATCACTGTTTATATAGCAAAACAGATCAAGGAGACTTATTTCATTTGCTACTTTACGTCGACGACATATTGATAATTGGAAGCAGATTAGATAAAATTGAAATATTAAAGAATTGTCTTAAAAAGGAATTTTCCGTTTCAGATATGGGAGAGATAAAGAGCTTTCTAGGAATGTTTGTGGAAAGAGATATTGAACAGCGAACAATGAGAATTACACAGAAGGATTATATACATAAATTACTATGCAGGTTTGGAATGGAAGACTGCAAACCGGTTCAAACTCCAATTGAGTGAAATTTGAAATTATATAAGGGTACAGAGAAAGAACGAACAGACAAGCCGTATAGAGAATTGGTAGGATGTATTGCATATTTGGCTCATACATCGCGACCAGATTTATGCGCTGCAATTAATTTCTTTAGTCAATTACAAAGTTGTCCTACAGAAGAACATTGGAGATATTTAAAAAGGATTTTGAGATATTTGAAAGGATCTGTAAATAGAGGATTAGAATTCACTGCAACTGAGAATAATAATGCATTAGAAATATTTTGTGATGCAGATTGGGGAAACAACATTAATGGGCCAGATCACGGCTTAAGCTTTTTTTTTTGTATGCGTTTTGACGTTTCGAGGCTTATCCGCTGTCAGTTCCCCATACAAATCGGCAGCCAAGTTCAGCCTAGGAAATATGGATTAGAAAGTTTTCCTAATGAAAACTGCTCGATTAGCTCGATCAGCTGCTCGACAAATACGTAAACAAACCAATTTGCAAGCAGTTAAAAACAGGGTAAGGCCATGTTACCCATATGCTGAAAATGTAAACAAATCAACAAATATCCATAAATGCACATAAATTTAACACGTTTCAACATGTAGTGTGTTGTTAAAATTTATTAATTTAAATTATTTTTTTTTTCGTTAGAACGGCCTGGCCATATTGACTTATTTTTTACCACGTAGCCGGATAGTCATTCCTTGCGACGGGGGTTTGGTAAGAATAGAATTTGAAATATTGATCTGAATGGTAAAAGCAACGGTATTAAATGTATTAAAACGGTATTAAACGACACATGATATAAACTGTGCTTTCAAACTACGAACCTTTGCGCTACTATATGCTACTGTTTTGTGGCTACTGCTACGTATAATTCAGAGATGTTCTCATTCTTTATCATACAACAGCAGCATCCAACCTTACCTTTTGTGCATCATGCAGTACTTTACTTTGATTAATACCGTTGCGTTTACCATTCAGATCCAGATTTAACTAATTTCGAATCGCATACCAATTGCACGCCGGGGGCGGCTCGGTGGTGCATGTGATAAACGGCGCCAGTCCACACGGCCGGACCGGGTTCAAATCTCATTCGGACCGTCCCCCCGTAGCAAGGACTGACTATCCGGCTACGTGGTAAAATAAGTCTAGTAAGCCAGAAATGGCCGGCGTGACCTGTAAGGTCGTTAAGCCAAGAAAAAAAAAATACCAATTGCACAGCCTACTTTGAAGCTCACGTCTTTTCCATGGAATTCGTTACATTACGTTCCATTAGCATGCTTGGTTAAACAAGAATTATGAACCTTTATCAGCTGAGTAAATTACCGCAAATAAACGATCATGTATTTTTAAATAAATCTATTCAATATTCGATGCGAAGAAGAAGAAGAAGATAGGTTGCTCGATTTTGAAAATTCCAAACGATCGCTCTATTACAATACGCTTTGCCCTTCGTTGAATAGATGACGAATCCGGGATTTACATTTCGTTAATTTGTTTTCACCTTCTATAAAAACTCAGTGAGGCAAGTAGGCGTATAGAGCAGGAATTCCCAAAACTAAGCTGGCGAATAGTTTGGGCCAACATCAGCTCTCGGCTTCTTTCATCGGCACAGAGATCCGTTTTGTACCTGTTGGTCCACAACAAGATAGCTCATGGAGAGCTCATGGCGAGGATGAACCGAAGTTCATCAGCTTGCACAGAGTGTTCCCAGGTGGATACACTGGAACACAAATTCACGTTGTGTTCCAGAGTGTCATTGGCCTGGAATACTCTGCTGCAAGCAATCCCACACGTCGATCCCGCCCCTACTCCTACATTCCTGTCCCTCCGCTTCCCTGTACTAACGAATATTAGTAAAAGTAAGCGGATCCAAATCCTACGTTTGTTTGCAAACTACATCATCCACATTATTGGACACAATAATGCTGTGATAGATGAAGAAGTCCTTAAATGTTCATTGTAACCTGTGTTTTTGTTTTTTTTTCCTCTTCTTTTTTGTTCCACCTATTTCTATTGTAAGCTAGTACATAAGTTAATTTCTCTTTCTTTTCTTTTTTAATAAACATTTTTACAAAAAAAAAAGTAGGAAATGCCTTATAATGATTTGTAAATCAGTATATATGGTACTGACAATACGGCAAATGCCGTCATAATGGACTTATACAATAAAATATAATAAAAAACCTCAGTGAACAGATTTACATATTTTTTTAAAATCTTAACAAAACAACAGGGTAAAACTGAAACAACACGGAAAATCCGACACGGGGTAAAATGTCTCTCGGATAATCGCCATCCTGTTTTCGTCATCCATCTCCTGTCAAACCACTGAAATAATTCTACCTGTGTGCTCGCGATTAGCTGTTCGATCATTTTAGCCCAATTTAGTGAAAAATCGTGATTTTGTTTTTTACAACTTTAGTTACACCGTGATTGTGATTTAATTTTCAATATGATTCCATTGATTTTACTCGCTGAAGAGGAAGATCAAAGGGAAGAGAAGATGAATCAACAACGCTATCGTAGGTGTCTTCGGTTAAACAGAAGCGTGATTGAACTCCCACGCAACAGGTAATAAATTATTGCTTATCTCTTCGGTTTTGAAACATGACAATTCTGATACATACTATATTTCAGTTTTATACAAAATTTCCGAGTTTCACATGATATTTTCGTCGAAATTCTTCGTGAAATTGAAGGTGACCTTACTCCTGGTACATCGATTGGTATAACAGCCGAACAAAAATTAGCTGCAGCTCTACGGTTTTTCGCAACAGGTCACTTCCAACAAGGTGTTGGAAAAGATTTCCACATACCAATGGCACAGTCGACGTTTTCTACTATGTTGACCAAGGTTTTGAACAGTATGGAACGGAAGCTATGTTCAAAATACATCATGTTGGATATGTCCGAAGCAGACGCAGAAGCAGCAAACCACTATTTTAACGAGAAATCTGGAATCAGTGGCGTAGTTATGTGTGCAGATGGGACACACATCAGAATAAAGCGCCCAAATACGAATGAGCATTTCTACTACAATCGCAAAGGAGTTTCAAATGCTTTGATGGTATGTGCATTGAACTTGATTTGAATGTTTGTTTAATATTACACAGTGGAATATTTATTAACAAATGTAATTATAACCCATTTTTCAGATATGTGATCACCAGCAAAGAATAAGATTTGTAAATGCAAAATATGGTGGAGCCAAACACGATGCGCATGTATGGAACCGGAGCCCTGCGCGTAGTTTTTTTGCGGCCAAGCATCGCAACGGCAACACAGCCTTTAAGTTGCTAGGTACTATATTTTTAATTCAATTAAATCCCATCCAGATTTATCCCACGTTGCAAGGACTTTCTATCCCACTACGTGGTAAAATAAATTTAGTAAGCCAGAAATGGCAGGCATGACCTTATTAGTCGTTACGCCAAGAAGATGTTATGTTTTTAACATTAATTAATAATAAATTCTGTTGTTTAATAGGTGATTCAGCATATCCAAGAGAAGACTGGTTACTCATACCTGTCAGAGATGCAAATCCGAGCTCTGCAGATGCTCAGTACAACGAACGACACACTGCAGGACGTATTATAATTGAGCGAACGTTTGGAGTTTTAAAAAGCAGATTTCGATGTCTTGCCGGAACACGAGAGCTACAATATGCACCTTCCAAATGTGTTAAAATAATAAATGTATGTTGTGCGCTTCACAACATGTGCATCGAACATGGAATAAATTCATAACAAATCATGGTCGTTTATTTGTGTTTTACTAACTAAATTGAGGTACACAACAATAGACAAGTAAATGTGGAGAAACCAGAGATGTGTGAACGAAGAGCTTTGATTGTCGCAAGGTTGTGTCACTAGGTGAGTGATGAGATCGTAAACTTTTGCCTTATCCGTAGATCGGTAGCACACTGTGCTTGCGTGTATCTACTGGTAAAATAAACTAAACATGGTGCAGCCAGAATCGCATCGTTTAACGTAATAAAACGTATTTAGTTCGAGTTTTATTGTTACAACATTACACTTGGCCAGTGGCGGATCTAACGGTGGGCGAAGTAGACAACCGCAAGGCGTCCCATCCTTTCGAGGCCTCGAAAATCTGGTTTTGTGTTCTCACGCGCTGTGATATTGTTTTATGGGTAATCACGGAACCCAAATATATAGATAATAACTATTACTATTTATTTCAATACGACAATATTAACACGACGCGAGCTCTGCATGATCGAACGCTACAAACCCGAATGGCCGGAGATCGAAAGGCCGTCCCGTGCCAACGTCCTTGCTAGAATCCAAAATGAGGGAAACATGGTTGCGCCCACGAGCCTAGCACGTGGGATCGCTGGGATGACATCTCTTGTCATCTAAGGATGTCGCACGTCGTGAGAAGCCCAGATGACGATGTCGCGTGACGTGTCCACAACATCTGCTTACTTAGAACATGCAACACAATGACAGAGTGTAAGAACACACTAGTAAAGGAGCCTCCACTAGCATTTCACGCAGCACCTCCAAGAAGAATGATTTGCTACTGCTCTCGATTTTCAAATCTGCCCCAGCCTTTCGAATGCGGTTCTTTTTCGCGATGAATGATTGGTGCACTATGTTTGGATCTTCTGACACGTTCATGCTCATGTGATTGAACTTACACGAACTTGCTTTTGTATCGTAGCAACCACCTCATTGAAAAACATTTCATGAAAACTCTGCTTGTATTTCGTGTCCATTTATACTCCTTGATTTTAAAGAAAGTTTTATATGACACTTAATTTCAACATCAATAAAAAATCATTTAGGTTATCACAAAAGATGGAAAGGATTTTATTTTGGTTTATATAAACTAGAATTTTGAAGCTTAACTATTGCATTGAATGCATACCATGGTAATCGAACTGGACTTATAAAAAGGCTGTTTTAAGAAGAACATAGCGTCTAATACATGTTTAGCTAATAGCCCTATTTACATCTAGTATTGCTTAAAGTGAATGACTTAGATAAAATTAAGGAAAAAATATGTTTGTATTACTAAAGTAGGTGAAATAGAATAATATGAATTTAATATTTAAGAATAATATGAATAATATGAATTAATGAAGAAAATTAAAAACAAGAAATTAAATAAAAATAACAGGCACTATACTATATCACAAGGTTTTAGCGTTTTAGCAAGGATTTTGGCGTTTCAGGTTTTGATTCATTTCTCGAAGTTCTTGTAGGATGAACTTGTAGGTGGTTTTCTGCTAATGTATCCATTTTTGTCACCATCGATTTCAATAGTTCCGTCTGTTGTTCGGCTAATTCTCTGATGTCTATTGTTTTTCTGCGTTTTTGTTGTGGCTGGTTTTCTTCGTCGCTATCGGTTAACAAAATGCTGGACTGTTGATGTGGATCCAATGAGGAATTGTTATTGCTGGTACTGGTGTCAGAGATGGTTGCGGATGAAGAACTGTGTGTATTTGGGTCTTGTAGAAACTGGTTGCTATTGTGATCTATGCCGTATATATTGCCTGCATGGCCCTCGTCATCGTCTTTAAAGCAAAGGAGGAGAGCAATTCTCTCCTCCAATGCGGTTAACGGCACTGCATTCGAGGGGCCTGCTCCCGTTGCCGTGAGGTTTCTTTGAATCTTGGCCCATTTTTTCTTGGTGCTGTATTTCAAGTTTTTCTATACCTACGGGTTTGTATTACAAGCATTAAAATAGTTTCAAAGTAGTTTTACCGTTGTCCATTCCTCTGCACTTGTAAAAGGTGGCCCAAACATGTTTAGCTCTAAAGCGAGTTGTTGCCAGAAGAAATTCTTGAAGGGTCCAGCTCTGGAAAAGGCTAAACGACTGTAGAGATAATAGCGGCGCGTTTCGGCGTTTGATAGTAATTTATTTTTATTATAAAATTCTTGAATTAATACACAAACGAAAAACTTCAAAAAAGGTCCTTTGCTCCGCTGCCTTTTATCTCTCCGATCCAACTGCCCGATCGAACCCGAACAGCTCACACACTCACACACGCTACTAATTCGGCTCAGCAGCAGTGTGGCCAGCTTGCGCGCTGTCGGAGCGGGCGCTTCCGACAACCGTTTCGCCCGGTTGCAGGGTTCGCCTACGTTGCTTTCGTAACATCCCCCAGCCCGTGAGTGGGCACCCATCGCAAGTCGGTGAGATCCGACTTCTCTTGAATCTCTGCCACTCGATTGGCGACCAACGGTCTGTAATTCCTCGGATCCGTGCGTATGCATGACAATGCCACCATGCTATCCGTCCAAAGTACCTATCTGCAATATCTGGTCGATCTTACATCAGGTCTACCAGTTTACCGAACTGGTTTCTTGTTGTAATTGGTTTACGGTTCCTAAAAAAAAAATATATCAATTTTCGAAAATATACACTCTACCTTAAACACGTTGACTGCCAAGCATTGTCTTGAATGAAAGTGATCTTCATATGATTTACATTTTGATACACGATTCGTATACCAAATTCACATACATTCTGATACTTTCTATCAAAAATTATTGCCAAGACAACCAACGTGTTAAAGAATAAATTAAAAAAAAAAAAACAAAATACTTTAACTTACATTTAGTCACTAAATCACAGAATTGACGTTGCAAGGATCACAGTTTTTGAGCAAATGAGTAAAATATGACGCTCTGATTTATTTTTGCATCTGGTCGGTTAGTTTACAGCGTCGGTTTGAGTTCTTGATTTCTTGGTTCAATTCAAGATCTGTTTTGCCGCCATTTTGAATTACATTTGGCGTTTGGACGCCCTTACCATGGTTACCCTTTCTTTGCGACCAAAGTCGATTAGACAGATTGGTTAGGTTTTTTTTTCATAACTCAATTCGATATTTTCTCTGTAATGTGAAATAAAACTAAATTAGAAACTAATTGAATGAAGAACATGGTGGCACTGAATAGGATCAATCTGCTTTCCTTGTTTCGACGGTTCAATTCACAGAGTTATAAATAACGAAGAATTTTTATTATTCTTCAAAGAGTGTTCCGCTTCTAATTTCATTACAAGACATGCCGTAAAAATTAATGGTTAAGAAATATTGTATAAAAGATGTTTAGAATGCATTTTTTACAACATTTTTCTATGAATTCATATTCATTGAAGAATTGTATTAAATTTATTGGAATTTATTTGATTAAAATTATTTGAAAACCTAATTAAATTAATAATTTGAAAATTAATAAAGGCATCACTTTAAAAACAATGTCATGAAAAGGTCAAACTCAAATTCATTTTCCTCATATTTTGGTTCAGTAAAAAATACCTTATGTTTTTCTTAATGATACAACCCGGTACCTTTTCACTGCTCGATATCTGCTCGATTATCTGACAGATGCCGGCTTACAGCTTAAGCTTTCTAACTTAAACCGTGATCTGCCCCAATGATAGGAAATCAATTAGTGGATACATAGTGCGTGTTTATGGGGCAACTGTTTGTTGGATGACTAGAAAACAGTCAACAGTAGCTTTATCATCCACAGAAGCTGAATTAATAGCATTTTGTACGGCAACAACTCAAGCAGTATGGATGAGAAGATTATTGAACGATATTGGTATAAATGTTTCCACAGTAACCATATACGAAGACAATCAATCTTGCTTACATCTAACAGAAGGAAAAATAGAAAGCAAACGCATGAAACATATAGACATTAAATACAATTACATTCAAGAGCAAATCCATCAAGGCAAGATAAGGGCAGTATATGTGCCTTCAAAATCGCAATTGGCAGACATTATGACGAAGGGATTGTCAGCATCTGAATTTCAAAGATTAGCGCTTAAAATAGGATTGAAGTAAAGGACGATTCTTTGAGCAGGAGCGTTGAAATATATATCAAAGTATCACCTTACTTATGGAAACCTTGACAATGTATTGAACTTATAGATCATATGAAATAAAGTTGTCAGTTGTGTTAGAACCATCGACTGGTACGGGTCGCCTTTCTTTATGCATACATCACAACAGAAAATAGCGAGTGAATTGGCATCCTCCGTTAGCAGAGTCCAGGACTCGTACCCGTAGAGGACTACCGGACGTATCAGTGTGCGATATATCGTGCATTTCGTGCGTTGCTGGAGCCTTCTGGATCGCAGGAGTTTGTGCAGCCCGTAGTAAGCACGATTTCCCTGAACAATGCGCCTTCGGATTTCGCTGCTCATGTTGTTGTCCGAAGTTACGATCGTACCAAGGTAGCAGAACTCCTCTACCACCTCGAGATCGTCGCCGTCAACTGATACTCTGCTCCCGAGTCGGGCTCTATCACGGTCAGAGCCTCCGGCAAGCAGGTACTTTGTCTTCGTCGCGTTGATCCTCAATCCAATTCTGTCGGCCTCGCGTTTCAGTCGGGTGTACGCGTCGCACACCGCCGCAGATGTCCGTCCGATGATGTCGATGTCATCCGCGAAGCCGAGGAATTGGAGAGAACGGGTGAAAATTGTGGCCCGGATGTCGAAGCCCGCGCTTCTCATGACACCTTCCAGAGCGATGTTAAACAGCAAACAGGAGAGTCCGTCCCCTTGCCTCAGACCCCGGTGAGATTCGAACGATTCCAAACATACAACATACTAACATACAATACCTACCGTAATAAATAGAAACAATAAGCGACACTTAATAATAATAGATAGATTCTGATATATTTACATATATTCTAGTACCCATGTAAGTTTTTCTAGGTGGGATTAGGTTAGTTGTATAAGGTCTAAATTTAAGTGAAAAAAAAATCCAATATTTTTGTTTACTTTACCCAACGGCGTAAAAATTCATCATAAAAAATTTATCCAAAGAACCTCTCCCAGAATGCGATCGTGCAATCAAGCTTGATTAATATTGTATTATAAATTAAGATTTCATTGGTTCTAATACCAGTACGAATGTAATAATGAAATGAATGTAATAATAATAATGTCACGTCACATGCTAATAAATAATCAATGAAATAACGACTAACTTCTTCTTCTTCTTCGCCTACTCATGGTCGAGCACGTCGCGAAGACATGGCCAGGTCGCCAATCCGTTTCCAGGAAACTCGGTCCCCTATCCACGGCTGCATCCGATCTCCGACAGGTTCGACTCCACCTGATCCAGCTAACGAGCTTGTTGTACTCCTCTATGTACGTCTTGTGCCGAACGGGTTGGCACTGCACCCTGCACTACATAGTGGCCTTCAACAGCCGTACCAGCTTCCCTGGGAATCCGTACTGCTACATGGTGTTCCATAGTTCGGTCCGATCTATGGTGTCGTAGGCCGCTTTGAAGTCAATGAACAGGTGGTGCGTAGGAATCAGGTGCTCTCGGCACTTCTGGAGGCTCTGTCGTAGAGTAAAGATTTGGTCGGTGGTCGATTTGCCTCCAACACATCCAGCTTGATAGCTTCCGACGAAATCAGTGGCAAGGGGCACAAGTCAGCAGAAGAGTATTCCGGAAAGGATCTTATAGGCAGCATTCAGTGTGAGTACAGTGTGAAGCAGACGTAAAATTTGTGGCTCCGCGGTTATTTGGCCGTTCAGTGCGAGTGTCGAAAGTGTCGTTTAATCTACACCGTTGGGCGATAAAGCTTAGCCCGGTGCTAGGCTTGGGAAGCGTCAGTACAGCCCATTGCTAAGCAACGTAAACTCGACGCTACCGTTACCCATGTGTTTGTGAGAACGGCTATCGTTACACACGCAAATTAGTGGCCAGTGCGATCTCCGCCACGCGGAAACGATCTGCTATCGGAAGGAAGCGAAAAAGAAGACAGCGAAGTGTCAGGTAAGCCTCTCACAGCTGCAGTGCGCGACCCGGCATGTGAAACACAGCCGGAAAACCCAGTAAGCGTCTGTGCGCAAGCGAAAAACCCCAAAGCGGATGATCGAAGTCAGCCAATGTGAACAAGGAACATCTTCGGGCAGGAGAGTGGGGCAAGCTCTAGAGGCAGCGAGAGAGTTGCACTCCTATACGAAGGATCGCAACAACATACACGTGCCGATCAAGAAAATGTCGGTTAAAATTCTGTCCGCCCTTAGCTGCGTACAACAAGAGCTAAAGGCCTGGAAGCTGCGAGCAGAACAGGCTGAGAAGACACTTAGTGAAACGGAAGAAACACGTGGTCCCCCGGCGACACCAGGAATCGCCCTAGCAGGACCATTCAAGCGAGGAAGAAATCAAAGAACGCCCGAGACTGAAGAAGAGGGACAGAAGAAGCAGAGGGGTGACAACTTTCTAAAGTCACGGCTAGTCAATTCCGTAAGTTTAGATGATGTAGCAGCATACACGACCTCAGCGCCCGCCGTAGACGAAGAGTGGACTACAGTGGCCAGGAAACAGCAGCGTAAAAAAGCATCGTAAATGCCGAAGTCGTTCCAGTGAACACCAAAAGAGCAACGGCGCGCCCGAGATCAGAAGCCATCGTTTTAGGAGTGAAGGATGCTGCATCTTATGCAGATATTCTGCGAAAAGTCAAGGCGGATCCAAAGCTTAAAGCCCTGGGGCAATGCGTGTCCAAAATCCGGCGAACTCAAGACGGAAAAATGCTATTTGAGCTAAAGAGAGCAGACGGTGTAAGCGGGGCCGATTATAAGGACATCTTACAAGAATCCGTAGGAGAATCAGCGCAGGTTAAGGTGCTAGGGAATGACGTTACCGTTGAATGTCGTAACCTAGACGAAGTAACCACGGAGGAAGATTTAGAGGGCGCACTGCGAAATCAGTTCGATCTCGGAAACGTCAGCTTAGAGATGAAAATGAAGCCGTCGTTCAATGGAACGCAGACAGCGTACATAAAAATGCCGTTGAAGCAAGCGTTGATTGTTGCAGAAGCCAGAGAGGCAGAGGTTGATTGGTCAATCTGTCGCGTACGCATTTTGCCTCAGACCAGAAGGTGCTATCGTTGTTGGGAGTTCGACCATGTCCTACGTGACTGTAAGGGCCCAGACAGAAGAGAGCACTGTCTACGCTGCGGTGAAAAAGGGCATCAAGCACGAACCTGCGTCAAACGAGCACTGTGCATCGTGTGCCCTCCGGGAAGCAATGCACACCAAGTCGGAGGAACCCGTTGCCACGCAGCTCAGAAAGCATGGAAGTAATCCAAGTGAACCTGAACCATTGCGAGGCTGCACAGGATCTCCTGTGGCAGGTGATAATGGAGGAAAAAGGCGATGTGGCCAATACATCAGAACCCTACCGTGCACTAGGTAACACCAACAACTGGGTCATGGATAAAACTGAGATGGCTGCAATCTGGGCTGTGGGACCATTCCCCATTCAAACAGTAGTATCCTGCGGCTTCGAGGGGTTCGTCAGCGCCCTGATCAACGGAGTCTATTTCTGCAGCTGCTACGCTCTCCCCAGGTGGTAGCTAAACAAATTCAACGACATGTTAGACAGCCTAGTGGAACAGCTCGAGGGGCGAAGCCCAGTAGTTATAGCTGGAGACTTCAATGCTTGGGCAGTTGAATGGGGAAGCAGACGGATGAACACCAGAGGAGACGCAGTGCTAGAAAGCCTTGCTCGACTGGACGTTGTTTTGGGAAACGTAGGCTCTACTCCCACGTTTAGTAGAAACGATAGCACTTCGATTATAGACATGACGTTCTGTAGCCCAATCCTAGCGCGACATTTGAACTGGAGAGTGAGCGAAGCGTACACTCTTAGCGACCATCGAGTTGTCCGATACGCTGCCATCAGAAGAAGCATGCCAACGACAGTATTTACTAAGGGCACCCTAGGTTGGAAAACTCAGTTTTTCGCCGAGGAGTTGTTCAAGGAGGCGTTAGCCTTTGGTGGCTTCGCAGATGCGCGCAGCATGCATGAACTAGTGGCTGGGCTGACCGATGCTTGCGATGCGACCATGCCGAGGAGAAAAGCCTCCAGCTGTAAGCGAAACCTTGCCTATTGGTGGAACGCTTCTATCGCGACACTCCGGGCCAGGTGCATAGCAGTACGCCGGAAATTACAGCGAGAGAGACGTATTGAAAGCCGAAACCAACTGCGAGCAGCATACGTCACGGCCAGGTCTGGTCTAAAGAGAGCTATTAAAGAAAGTAATAGGAGATGCTTCCTAGATCTTTGTGCTGAAATTGCCCGGAAGCCCTGGGGTTTTGCCTACAAGACAGTGATACAGAAGGTGCCAAGAGCCTGTGGAACGATGTCCCATGAGGCTTGAAAGAATCATTGGGAATTTGTTCCCCACTCATGACCCTCCAGAACTGTACATTACCTTCAGAACTTCAGAAATAGAGCCTGAGCCAATAACTATAGACGAAATTCTACGGATTGCCGACCGTCTTAAACCTGGGAAAGCACCTGGCCCGGATGGCATTCCAAACGAATCAGTCAAAGTAGCAATGAAAGCGTTCCCGAAAGTGTTCCAGATTGTATTCCAGGACACACTTCAGTCAGGCCAATTCCCCTCGACGTGGAAGCAGCAGAAGCTGGTGCTAATACCAAAACCAGGTAAGCAGCCGGGCGACCCATCAGCTCTAAGGCCTCTGGGGCTCACTGATTCCCTGGCTAAGGTACAGGAAATTCCAATTCTGGATCGCCGGACAGTGCACACGGAAGGCCCGCTTGGACTTTCTAAGCGGCAGTTTGGCTTTCGGAAGAAGCGCTCAACAGTCGACGCAATGTTGGCAGTGCTGGAGACAGTATATGCTGCGTTTCGGAGAAAAAGGTCCGGTGCACGTTACTGCGCGTTGATTACAATCGATGTAAAAAACGCCTTTAACAGTGCTAGCTGGGAGGCAATTGCTGCTGCGTTGGAGCGCATGGATGTTCCCACGTACCTGTGCAGGCTCTTGAGTAACTATCTTCAAGGACGGGTGCTAAAATATGACACGGAGGAAGGAGTCCGGACTACCTCGATTACGACAGGCGTCCCACAGGGATCGGTTCTTGGACCCACTCTGTGGAACGTCATGTATAACGGTGTGCTGACTCTCGCACTGCCACCAGGAGCTCAATTGATCGGGTTTGCAGATGACATCGCCCTTACAATAACCGGCGAAACGATCGAGGAGGTCGAGATGCTGGCAACTGACGCAGTCAGCAGGATTGATGGGGGGATGAGAGGTGTAAAGCTGCAAATTGAGCACGCGAAGACGAAGTTTATACTCATCAGCAGCCACAGGGAAGTTCAGAAAGCTACGATATTGGTAGGCTCGCATCACATTGAGTCTACCAGATATCTAAAATATCTTGGAGTCATAATCGACGATCGGCTGAACTTTAAGCAGCACCTCGTAGAAGTGTGTGGGAAGGCTTTGAAGACCGTAAATACGATAACAACATTCATGCCAAATATAGGTGGACCAAGCAGCAGCATTAGGCGCCTTCACGCTAATGTAGCCACGTCCGTAATGAGGTACGTGGCCCCCTGCGTGGGCGCACATCATGTCGGCGAAGCAGAACCGGAAAGCTGTGGATAAGGTACACAGACGATTGGTCATGCGTGTTACCAGTGCATATCGTACCATATCGTAAGATGCGGTATGTGTAATTGCGAGAATCATGCCACTCTACATCACCCTTGAAGAAGACGCAAAGAGCTTCCGCAACGCACGCTCGGGGGAACCTCTTGCTGATGGAGCAGTTAAGTCGGAGTCAAAGAGGAAATGGCAGGTGGCTTGGAGCAACTCGGCGAAAGGGAGATGGACCTATTCTTTGATCCCCGATGTTGAAACGTGGCTGGGAAGGAAACATGGCGAAGTGAACTTCTTCGTCACACAATATCTCTCCGGTCTTGGCTGTTTCAGGAACTACCTGCATAGATTCCGACATGCCGCTTCACCACGATGCCCAGCATGCGGGGACGTAGATGAGACAGCTGAACACGTTTTGTTCTACTGTCCCAGATTTGCTGAGGAGCGCCAGCAATTGAGCGACAAGTGCGGAACGGCTGTGAACGCGTCGAACATCCTGCAAGTGATGTTGCAGAGTGCAGATCTGAAGGCAGCTGAAACGACGATGCGATCGATTCTGGTGAAACTGCAGAAACAGTGGCGACAAGACCAACGGTTTGGTCTCGCATAAGTGTGTGTTGTGCTGTGTATGTGACGTACAGTGTGGTGGTGTGAGAAAAATAAATAAATAAAAACAAAAGTGTTGCATGTTGCTACCGCGTATCCTAAGACAGACTGAGTGCCACAGCACTGCCCCTCCCATGAAGTAATACCGCGAGGTGATTCCGTGGGAGGGTGCACAGGGTTCAAGGAGAGTTTTTTACTGGGTAAAAATCCCAAGTCCCCGATTGTGGGTGTCTTTCGAAGATTTTAAACTCCTTGAAAAAAAAACAGAAATTAGCACAGTCCAATCTGTCGCCTTATTTGTAAACTGTATAACTCTAAGTTTCCACTCATCCAAAAGTTCTTCCTGGTTCCAAATTCATACAATCATAATACCGATGCATAGTGGCGGCTAGCCTCTCAGGCCCCATCAGACCATCGCTACCAGCTGACTTTGATGTATTTCAGCTGTTCGAGGGCACTGATGACTTCGTCCAAGGATGGCGAGGGCACTTCGTCATCATCATGCTGGCTGTAGAAGTACTACTTTCCACTGCTTCCTGCACCCGGTGCGGTCTCTCCTGCATCTGCTCAATCCAGATGTCTGTCGAAGTAGCACTTCCTCTTGTCGATCACCTCTCGCTCGTCCGACAGGATATCTCCCTCTTCGTAGCGGCACATAGCGTTCAAGAAAGTAAAACCGATTCGTGTCGCTTTTAGCATCCTGTAGAAGTTACGAGTTTCCCCCACTGGGATAGCTGCTGCATCAGCTGCTCATCCGACTCTTCGAAGCTGCGCTTCTTGTCCTGGAAGAGTCGGATCTGCTGCCATCTCAGTCGTTTGTAGTCTTCCATGTTCTGCCTGGTCTCGCGCTGGAGCATGAGGGTTCGCGCTGCGTTCTTCTCGGATAGTGTTCGCCTGCACTCATCATCAAACCTTCCTTCCTTTGGCTACGTGCTACGCGGCCAATTGTTCGATCGGCCGCGTTGTTCATGGCTTGCTCCATCATACGCCAATGATCATTGAGGGATATCATCGCGAAGGTGATGTCCTCCGGCAACGATTCCCCCAGCGCGGTCGCCAAGTCCCTCGCCACATCAGCTTGCGTCAACCGATCTATGTTGAGCCTTGGGGTGGGCTGATATTGGGCTTCCGCACCAATAGGTTACGCACAGTTTCTGACATAACTTAACCATAACCAGAAAATGATCTGACGTGACGTTTGCTCCCCTATAGGTACATACGTCGATAACATTCGAGAAGTGCCTTCCGATCGATGGAGAAGGTGGTCAATCTGGGGATATGTCTGCTGTAGAAATCTTGAGATGTAGCTGAAGCGTGGTGCGTGCTGGAAGAAGGTGCTGCGAATGGTCATGTGCTTCGAGGAGGCGAAGTTTACTAGGCGAAGCCCATTGTCGTTCGTCAGCTGGTGGGCGCTGAAATTACCGATCATGGGTTTGTATGCCTCCTCCCGTCCGACCTGTGAGTTAAAGACTCCGATGACGATCTTGACGTCGTGTTGTGGGCGGCGGTCATACTCCCTCTCGAACTGTGTATAGAATGTCTAATTATCGTCATCGGTGCTTCCAAGGTGCGGACTATGCACGTTAATAATGCTCAGGTTGAAGAACCTTCCACGAACCCTCAACCTGCACATCCGTTCGTTGATCGGCCACCAACCGATTATTCTCTTTCGCATCGCACCTAAGACCAGGAACGCTGTACCGAGTTCATGCTTTTCACCACCGCTCTGGTAGATCATGCAATCACAGCGGTACGGGCACTCCATAAGTCCTTTCCAGCGCACCTCCTGAAGTGCTACTATACCGAAGCCGCGGGCCCTCACCTCGTCCGAAAGAATGCGGGTACTTTCGGGTGCTGTGAGGGATCTGCAGCTCCATGTCCTGAATTTCCAATCGTTGTCCTTATTCAGTAGCTTGGGTCGGTATCCTTTAATTCGATTTGAAATATGTTGGAATCCTTTCAAGGCATTTGTACTGGGGTGGCTTGCAAGATCTCCCCCCGATACCCTGTCTCGTCCAAGCTGTCCAACCGGAGCCAAGAACGACTTCGGACGAGGCAAACATACGAAGACGAGTTTGTTGACACACGTTCACGCGAGATAACGCAAATAGCTAAACACGTAAAAAGGGCAGATCGGTAAGACAGCTAGCTTATTCGAACAATGTGGTCCAACCGAAATTCACCTTATAACCGTCTTTTCAATGACCACCTACAAAGGTATCTTATGAACTTGTAAATCTTAATAACATTTAATACAACGAAGCTATTGTCTTGAAACTTTCGGAATGTCTAAAAAATACGTTTTCTATTTTACAAGCTAAAACCAGATTTTTGCAATTTATTTAAATGTACTTTTAATTTTAATTCAATTTGTATTCCATTAATTCTAAAATCACCTACCCACATAGGTATTACATTTTGTACAGAAGTTCTGCTATAATAAAATCAAGGTAAATAATTTAAAGCAACTTCTTTGAAAATTTGACGTCAATACAACGGCTAAAAACGAATACATTTATAGGCACATTTCAACGCAGAAAAGTCCAAATACCAAATATAAAATGCATCACATACACAGGTAGGTGGTAATGGAAGTAAATGTGTAAAAATGTTTGATAGAATAAAAGTAAAATTCGAATTAAAAAAACTGTCTAATGTGTAGTGTGAAACTATTGTACAATTAAATTGAAGTCATAACATCTTTTAGAACTAAGTGGAAATTTATTTAAAACTTGAAAATGTGCAAAATTCAATCAAAATTGCACTAACCACACTGGTACGTGGTTATAGAAGTAAGGGTGTATTTTTGGCCATTGACACAAAGGCAAACTTACACATATTGATAAATGTTCACCACTTACTATGTACATCTTGGATTAACTCTGCCTCATATCAATGTACCTTGTGTTCTGTATCTTTTGATTTCTTCTTTCGCTCAGCTCCAACGTGGACGGGCGTGTTTTGTCTGAGGTCTCTGGCTCAAGTGTTGTACTAAGCTGAAAAGTTGTCGCAATAGACAATTGTACCGCGAGAAAGATTATTATTGGAGAAAGATACAAACCTCCCTAAAGTTTCAAAGTGTGGTGTAATACAAGTGCGGTGCGAATAATTCAATAATAATGAGGTGACTACTTCATTAGCCCAAAAACCGAAGTACAGAGGAAGTGAATCAGATAATCGAAAACCTCAGCCTCAGCCTTGATGTGAGTAAGTTAAACTTTAATCATGTACTTAAAGCGATTGGAGAAGGTTTAACAAAGTATTTAAACAGTTTTTTAACTGCTAAATATTCATATAACTTACGTCATCCGCATCCGGCACACGCTGATAAGCTACATACGTGATACGATGACGTCTGTCTGGAGTTCGATGATAGCTGAAACTCCTTTAATAATTTTGTGCCTTGCTAACATTTAGTGCATTTTGCTGTTTACGTTGATTTACGTTGGTTAGCTTACCCGCAAACCTAGCTTTACCCTTAAACATGCGTTTTGTAAGTGTTCCGTTCCCATCCGGAACGGAAGGGTAAAACACAACGCCCATCACTATTGACAGGAGCGGGGAACTGAATGTGAAATATAACAAATAAATAGAGTCTAGTGTCAACCTCCAAACTGAATAGATTGGTCCTTCGAAGAAGAAAAACCCAGAAGCGTTCGACCCGTAGCCAGGCTCGAACATTTTGGTCCTTCGAACCGGATAACTAGTAAAATCGCGGCCTGAGACCACCGTCCGTGTGTGTTTGTCAGTGTGCCGTATCCGTTCGAGTAATCGCCAGCGTTACTCGAAGACAAAAGAAGTTTCAACAACCACCGCCCGTGTGAGTTGTGTGACCGCCCGCGTCACAAGAAAAAGTAGTTCCGGACAACCATCGCCCGCGTGCGTTGTTCAAAAGTGCGTGTGTGACCGCCCGTGTCACAAGAATAGTGTTTTCCAACAACCGCCATCTACGTGCGTTGTGTGACCGCCCGCGTCATTGGAAAGTGTAGTTTTCGAAAACCATTCAAGCCGAAAACCATTCGAAAACCAAAACCATTCGTGTGTGTGTGGTTTAAGAGTGCGTTGTGTGAGCGCACGCTTAATTTGAGGAACATTTCCCGCGAAATCGTGCAAGCGTCTGTGCGCGTTGTGTCCGCAGTCTGGTATGTGCTCGTGTGTGTCGCTACTGTTACGGCGACGTGTGTGCTGAGACAGCTTTTGTTCTTAGAAATCATACAGAAGAAACTCTTGCAATCTGTTTGCTCATGTGCTGTGATTGTTCCTGGGATAGCCGCTAGCTACGTCAGTTTGCATGTGTTGGTGCGCTGTTCGCAGAGGTTACAGGAAAATACAAGTTTGAACAAGTTTGATCCGTGTATTGACCAGCGCTAACCACTTAGAATCGAGGAAACGCTACGAGTTGCTTGTGTTTGTGCGCTTTGCTCAGTTTTGTTCACGGAAATTTGGCGCAAAGGACTCGCTTCGCTAACCGCGTTCGGTGTGCATCATACGTCGCAGGTTTCAACGTGTTGGTGTACTGTGCTGCTTTTACTAATCGCTCGTTTTACCGTGTGTGTGGTTGTGTATGGGACCAGAGACGCGATCGCAAAAACGCGCGGAAGTGGACAAAATGGCGACCAAGCAACAGGAATTGGAAAAGGCGATTCGTTTACGATCACATGTAAAGAGTAAACTTCTGCGCTTGCAAAACACGCTGTTGCAAGCTAAGGATATTACGCATCCACAATTGCAAGTATTTGAGCAAAACGCTACCTCGATCTATGACGATTATTGCAAATTCCATACGAGCATAATCGGTCTGATTACTGACTATGCGATGGAAGAACATGAAAAAGAATATACTGATTTCGAAGAACTGAACAATACTGCCTTGACCAAGATTTGTGAGCTGAAACTGTCGATGGAAACGAAGGAGGAAAAGATAACCTCACCACCCCAGGTGATCTTCCAGCAAAAGCCGCTAAAAATTCCGATTCCAACCTTCGATGGTACTTATACAGCATGGCCTAAGTTCAAAGCCATATTCCAGGACTTGATGGACAATTCTGGAGACAGCGAGGCCGTAAAGTTGTACCATCTTGATAAAGCGCTCACCGGAGAAGCTGCTGGAATATTAGATGCGAAAGTGATGAATGAAGGCAACTATGAACACGCATGGCAAATACTAACCGAGAGATACGAAAACAAGCGAATCATCATCGACACCCATATTCGCGGTTTATTCTCTCTGAAGAAAATGACATCAGAAACTTATCATGAATTGCGCACCTTGGTTCAGGAAGTTTCACGTCATGTGGAGAGTTTGAAATATCTAGAACAAGAACTGCTAGGAATTTCAGACCTGATGATAGTTCATCTGTTAGTGGCAGCACTTGACAAATCCACCCGGAAGGCATGGGAGGGTACGCAAAACAAAAGAGAACTGCCAAACTATCATCAAACGATTGAGTTTTTGAAATCTCGGTGCCGAATTTTGAAAAATTGTGAAACAGCCTTTCCAGTTACAACCAATAGTAAGCCTAAGCCGTAGCAGACCAGCCAGGTTAAGAATATACCACAGAAAAGCCATGCCGCTTCCACTATTATTCCGCAGTCATGTGAATTTTGTGGTGGCTCTCATCGAAACCACCAGTGCACTGAGTTGAATACCCTTACTTCCACTCAAAAAATGGAACGGACCCGCGCAGTCATGTAAGACAGTTCTACTTCAAACAGCCTTGGTACAAGTGTTTGACTACAAGAACCAGCCTCATCTTTGTCGAGTCCTTCTAGACAGTGGCTCACAAGTGAATTTTGTGTCAGAAGAACTCAGCAACCGCCTTAGAGTAACAACTACACCAGCGAATGTACCGATCTCAGGGATCAACGCCTTACGAACCCTTGCTCGCGAGAAGGTACAGTTGAGGATTCAGTCGAGAGTGTCCGTTTTCGAAGCCGATTTGGAGTTCCTGATAACCCCGAGAGTCACCGGTATCATTCCGTCATCCACGATCAACGTCAGTCATTGGGAGATTCCACACGGAATCATATTAGCAGATCCCAACTTTAACCAGCCGGATGAAATTGATCTGTTGATCGGTGCGGAATTGTTTTTCGACATTTTCGAGCCAGGCAGGTTTAACGTGATGGACAACATACCACAGCTGCGGGACACTCACTTCGGTTGGATCGTGTCGGGAGTTATCACTGAACAACTGTCCAATCTTTCGTTACAGCAAACCAATTATGCTTCCATCGAAGCCGTGGAAGAAATGATGCAGCAGTTCTGGAAAATTGAGGAGGTTCCCGACGTACCGAAGCTGGCCAAGGAGGAAATGGCTTGTGAAGAGCATTTCTTATCAACCTACAACCATGATGAAACCGGACGTTTCGTGGTCCGATTGCCGTTTAAGGGTACCCTTCAAAAATTGAATTCTTGCCGTGCACTAGCACAAAAGCGATTCCTTATGCTTGAAAGACGTCTTGCCCGTCATCCTGATCTACAGAATCAGTATAAGGAGTTCATCCACGAGTATGAGGAGCTTGGACACTGCCATGAAATCCACGAAGCCCAAGATCCCCCAGAACAACGAGCATATTACCTGCCCCACCACGCAGTATTGAGGCCGTCCAGCTCAAGCACGAAGTGTCGAGTGGTGTTTGATGCTAGCGCCAAAGCGGCGCCTTCTGAATTCTCTCTCAACGACGTGCTGCAAGTGGGTCCCGTAGTACAAAACGATCTACATTTTATTGTGCTGCGGTTCCGTAGAAACAAAATTGCGTTTTCTGGTGATGTTTCCAAGATGTATCGTCAGATCCGTCACGCTGTGGAAGATCAACGATTCCTTCGTATCTTTTGGAGAGATCATCCGTCGCAACCATTGCGAGTTTTGGAACTGAGTACTGTCACCTACGGTACTGCCGCTGCACCGTTTTTAGCTACAAGCTGTCTGGTGCAATTGGTAGCAGAGGATGGTAATGCGTTTCCTGTTGCCTCGAGAATCGTCTTGGAAGAAACATACATGGACGATGTACTGTCGGGTGCGGACTCAGTAGGCGAAGCGATCGAAGCTCAACGTGAACTAAAGCAGCTCCTAGAGCAAGGAGGATTTCCTATCCGCAAATGGTGTTCGAATTCGCAAAGGTTTCTCGAGCAGATACCTGAAGAGGACCGTGAGAAAAAGGTGAAGCTGGAAGAAAAAGGAGTTAACGAAACCATCAAGGTGCTCGGAGTATGTTGGGATCCGAACGCTGACATATTTTTCATATCCTACCAGCCGGAGCTCTCTTCAACCGAACAGCAACTTACAAAGCGAATAATGTATTCCGAGATAGCTAGATTATTCGATCCACTCGGTCTGGTGTCACCTGTCGTTGTTTTAGCAAAGCTCCTAACACAACGACTTTGGAAGCAGAAGATTGGCTGGGATGATCCAGTCGACGAAGCTACAAGAAAGGAGTGGCAAGATCTGCAGAAATCTTTGTCACAATTGCACCGCATAGCAATTCCAAGATGTGTAACTTTCGATGGAGTAGTTGCATGTGAGATACATGGATTCTCCGATGCCTCATCTTACGCATACGGCGCATGCATCTACCTTAGAAGTCTGTTTCCAGATGGTTCAGCAAACTTACAACTCCTAACTAGTAAATCGAAGCTTGCTCCACTGCATGACCTCTCCATCCCACGAAAGGAGTTATGCGCAGCCCTCTTGCTTACCAGACTGTTGAAAAGAGTACTACCAGCCCTGAATATGAAGCTCCGAGAAATTGTGCTATGGTGTGATAGCACAATTGTTCTGGCCTGGATTGGTAAACCGCTCAATCAATTGCAGCTGTTTGTTCGTAATCGGATCGCTGTGATTCAGGAAGAGACGAGTGGCTGCAAATGGGAATACGTCCGTTCCCAGTTCAATCCAGCCGACGTTATATCCCGAGGACAACTGCCCGAGGCTCTAGAAGTAAACAGTCTTTGGTGGAACGGTCCCGGAATGCTGCAGCGAGTAGACTACGAAACATCCTCGCTACCCCCCCTCCCAGATGATGAATTGCCTGAATTGAAGGATGTAGTTTCGTCTGTGGTTGTAAGTATAGAGCCACTAACGTTCTTCAACAAATTCAGTCATTTTAGGGAAATTCAACGGATAATGGGATATGTACTCCGATTCATTGAAAACTGCCGTAAGCCTGCTCCACTACGAGAACTTCGCCGTCATTTAACTGTTAAAGAGTTACGTCTTTCGACCGAAGCAGTCATCAGAGTAATCCAACACGTTCATTTGGCGGACGAGATACGACGAGTAATGGAAAACCAACCCTGTAAGAAGCAAGCAAACCTTCGCCCAATCTATGTCGACGGGTTCCTACGTGTAGGAGGTCGCTTAGATAAATCCTTGCTTCCGTTCGAAAATCGCCATCCAATCATTCTACCCAATAAGGATCCAGTTGTACGTTTGCTGATTCGACAGATGCATGCGGAACATCTGCATATTGGGCAAACGGGTCTATTAAACGTACTGAGACAACGATATTGGCTTATCAACGCCCGTTCTACTATTCGGGCTGTTACGAGAAATTGCGTGAGATGTTTCCGACTGAACCCGACAAACACTAACCAGCTGATGGGAGATTTACCCGCTTCCAGGGTTGTACCTTCACCGCCATTCGCTATCACGGGATTGGACTACGCTGGTCCAATCATGATAAAACAAGGGTCACGCCGTCCAGTGATCACCAAGGCCTATGTGTGCGTATTTGTATGCATGACTACCAAAGCTGTGCATTTAGAAGCAGTATCCGACTTAAGCACCGATGCTTTCCTGGCTTCCCTAAAGCGTTTCATCGGTCGTCGTGGAATGGTTCAGCAGCTTAACTCTGATAATGCAACAAATTTCAGAGGAGCCAACCACGAACTCAAGAGTCTTTTTGAGCAGTTCCACAATCAGCAGTCGGTGGATGCCATTCAGGAGTTTTGTCGGTCCAAGGAAATTGAATGGCATTTCATACCACCAGATGCTCCCGAATTTGGTGGCCTCTGGGAGGCTGCCGTGAAATCTGCAAAGAACCATCTAAAACGCATCGTCGGCAACGTCAAGTTGAATTTTGAAGAGCTGAGCACGGTCTTGACTGAGATAGAAGCAGTTCTCAACTCTCGTCCATTATTCGCTGTGTCCAACGATCCTGCGGACCCGATGGTAATTACCCCCGCCCACTACTTGATAGGACGACCCTTAACCGCCCTGGCTGAGCCGTCTTTGGAAGATGTACGAGCCCGGTTGTCTCGTTGGCAGCATCTTCAGCTCATGCGCGAGCATTTTTGGCGCGCATGGAGCCGCGAATATCACAACACTCTGCAGCCAAGAAAGAAGAACCTGCGAGCCATGCCTAACATCCGGAAGGGTATGGTTGTTCTTCTTCACGATCGAAATCAGCCACCTCTAAACTGGAAGATGGGTCGAGTTACGTCGGTCTACCCTGGCAAGGATGGTTTGGTCCGCGCTGTTGACGTGTTCACAGGAGGAGCTACTTATCGCCGCGCTGTGAACAAAATCACGGTACTACCCATCGAAGATAACTGTTCCTGAATTTTTACCTTGAGTAAATTCAACGGGGGGAGTATGTTCCGTTCCCATCCGGAACGGAAGGGTAAAACACAACGCCCATCACTATTGACAGGAGCGGGGAACTGAATGTGAAATATAACAAATAAATAGAGTCTAGTGTCAACCTCCAAACTGAATAGATTGGTCCTTCGAAGAAGAAAAACCCAGAAGCGTTCGACCCGTAGCCAGGCTCGAACAGTAAGTAAAGCAAACATTTTGAATGTTCAATCTTGATTCGTGTGGCATTATTAGAGTGGCGATTAGCGAATATCGTTGATTAATTGAAATTTCTTAAATTATGACCATTCTTAATCCAAATGATATGTAACACCGAGCCGCAAATCACGAAATAGCATTTTTTTTAAATTATTCACACACTTGCTTTTTACTTATTTATCACTCACTTTACGCTTTAATGAATGCAATTGCACAAATAAATCGTCTTGTGTACCTACTTTGATTGATTTTATTGTTAGAAGCCTTTTGTTTCAGTAGTCTTAAACATTATTCGTGTTGAAAAAATGGCTATGCCTACTTGATAACTCCCGTATGAAAATCAGAAAAGAACTCATAATGTCGGCCACAAACGAAAAATAGCGGTAAACCTATTCTCATACCTAACGAACGTTCAGCGAAAATTTCATACAAATCGGTGCAGCCGTTTCGGAGGAGTTTGCACACTAACACCGCGACGCGAGAATTTTGTATATATGTATGTATGTATAGATATAGATACATAGATATAGATAGATAGATATAGATAGATAATGTTGAAAATTTGGATTTGGATTTGGAATTTTGTATTTTTTCCGTTCGATTGATACATGTGTCACCTCGAATGTTGACGTTAAGCTGTTCTTATCGTTATCGCGGATGGTAGAAATGGGAGAGTAGAACGTTTGCGACAAAGTTTGATCTCGTTGATACATTGTCACCTCGAATGTTGACGTTAAGCTGTTCTTATCGTTATCGCGGATGGTAGAAATGGGAGATTTGAACGTTTGCGACAAAATCTTACTGATTTCCGATACGATTGACAAACCCCAACATACCAATAATTCACCGGTCTCTCTCTCTCTGTCTCTCTCTCTCTCTCTCTCTGTCTCTCTCTCTCTCTCTCTCTCTCTCTGTCTGTCTCATTCAAAACTCTCTAAGCTTGTTCTCTTGTTCTTGTTCTCTTTTTTAAGACTGTACGCTTTTTCGACGGTGCAAGGGTAGCTCACTAGTACGCATTCCGCTAAGCCTTGCCTTGCTAAGCCTGCATTGCGTAAGTGACCTTGCTTTGGAGCTTGAATAGACTTGCCAATCAGATAATCTTGGAGCCATCAAATCAGTCTTTTGATACACTAGTGATGTTACGTTTTCTGTCATCACCTGCTCGATCTTTTCGACATTTGCTCTTGTAGTCGTTTTCATTTCTTGTAGTCGTTTCTTGTAGTCATTTCTAGACGATCGCCTACTCCGCCTACAGTTAGATCCGACACTGGTTTAGGGCATGATGCACCCTGCCATGCTGCACGTACTCTTTGCAATTTTGCCTCTTTATCTTGGATGATCTGCGTTCTCAAACATCAAGCCGTTACGAGCCTTTTGGAAGTGTCTCAAGGTCGCCCAACATTCGATATGACATTTCATGTATTCATTGTTTCTTTTTTATAATGTTACCAGCTGAGCCCGAAAACCTACCTATGCTTTCAATACAAAAGTTTTCTAGCAAACATTTGAAATGTTCAGTCAAGATCCGTGTGGCATTATTAAAATGGCAAATAGAAAAAAATCGTTGATTAATTGAGAAATTTTAAATTATTACCATTCTCGATCGAACTTATAATTAGAAATAAAGAAATTTTCCTTCTTCTTCTTTTGTGACATTAAAGCTTTAGGAGGATTTCTGGCTTTCCTTGAAGATTCGGAGTTGATACCAGATTCTGTCCTATAAGACGCCGCATGTACTACCGGGCCGACTACACACACACATATCTTGCTATCAACTTTTCACTCATTTTACGTATTATCTTTATCTAACGCTCAACGCAGTGTTACTCCAGTGTTGGCATACCTGTTTTCACCATTCAGTGTTGTAAAACTTTAATTTTCCAATATGAGAGTTCGATCATCGAACCCTGCATGTACACACATAGTTTGCGCATTATTTCATCGGTTGATCATTTGACGATGGGTCTGACCGACAAGCCATGCATACATTCCTTAAGATAAAAATATCGTTTGAATCATTGGGATCACCATGCATATGCTTCAATTCATATGATACAACGTATACACATGATACAAATGTTGGGATAATTCTGCAGTGTGAGCATATGACGAACTAGTACTTTGGAGGTTCTTTATTTCACGGTCGTATAATCAAATCGGATTCCAACGCCCCAAAACGTCTATTAGCTCACAACAAAATCGTGGTAGAAAACAGTAACATAAAGAGGCTTCGATCATGTTTGTTGTTTTATTTTTGTATGATGTCTTGGTGCATTCGCCTCTCTTAATATGTAATGATAATTTTTTTTTTTTTTTTTTTTTTGTTCGGTTATAACGGCCTGGCCGTATCAAGACTTATTTTACCGCGTAGCAGGATAGTCAGTCCATGGCTACGGGGGGACGGTCCGGATGGGATTTGAACCCGGTCCCTGCCGTGTGGACGTATGTAATGATAATTATGTTAATAATAATTATTAAAAATAGGAAAACAAATGAACAGCGATTCATCAGCGATTCTGTATACGATCGCGCGAACAACTCGGGTAGCTTCGATTTGTTGTTGTAAACCAATGCATTTGTTGTTCTTGTTGGTGTTTGGAGTAGTCTGACAACCGCGCGGATTGTACACTTTTGCATCGACGGTAGAACGAGCGTGAGTACGAGCAAGAGGGCATAACGCAAGAGAAGCGAACGGCATGAGAAAACTCATCAGACACGACTCGAGCTTTCTGACCGACTCTCGCTCAGTGTAAGTGCGAGCAGGCACGGGATACTGGTTAGAGGGAGACATTCCGGCATTTGCTTTTGACAAGTTGAAACTTTTTGCTTGGGATGGGTACAAATTTAATAATGGCGATCATAAAAATGTGTCATGGCGGCCAAAAATGAAATGTACACGTGAAGCAGACTTATTATGTATATTATTGAATTGGTTTTTTTTTCTCTTCTATCGGCGTCGTCTCATCTTTTTCGTATATCTGTGGACAAATTGGCTGGTTAGTATGAACAAGTGTTGAACCCTTACCGATTATGTATGTGCAGTGCAGTACTCCATGCTTGCCACACAGCTATACGGGAGTCGTGCTAGCACATTTGCAGTTGTCCAATAATAATAATGCATTTGTGTCTTTTAGGCAAGAACAAAAAGGCATGGAGAACGAAAACAACAACAAAAACAACAACAAACCAGTATCTAGTTCATCGATATGATTTTATTATTATTTGTGATAAACCATCCGTTTCTATCGCCATTTCTTAAAGTGAGTCTAGACGTTATAGTTAATATTACCTCTTTTTTCTATTCGTGACCATTGGATAAACATTGTTATCGATATTTATATTTGTTTTTAATTCCCTTAGCTCAATTAACCTACTGATTACTAGTGATAACGTCCTAACTTAGCCTTTAAAAAATTTCCCTTCAAAGGGATAAGGTTGGAAAGGACCTGATTCCATTCATGAATCTTTAGGTACATGATAGTCCATAGAATCACGAATAATTGCCAACAAATCCTTTAGAGCAGTATGTCTTACACGATGCGAAAGGGCCCACATTCCCAGTTTCATTTTAAACGTCTCATTTCGCTGCGCTTCATCATCGTTTGCATAAGTAGGCTGGCATTTTTCGTCTTCGTCACTCTCTATAAACAACTGTTCCAGTCATTGGCGTCCGCTGCTTAATTTCTTGCCCATCTTACTTTGACTCACGTTTTCCATTTTCTTACTATTGTTTATAAAAAAACAGTATAAAAATACATTTAACTCAAAACTCGGTGATAACCTGATGATTGTTTGATGATGCCGGTTTATTTATGTTTACAATTCCAAATTGTCATCGCATCGTTCTCAGTCTTTCTCTTTCTTTCTACGTTCTATCTCTTTCACTCCTTAACCAAACCGTGCAGTTAAACTCACCACTGCTCTTCCCGTCGTTGTTTCTCTTCCCTTCTCACCCCCTTTGCCTACGAGCTAGGCGTCAATTGTTACCCCGGCTCTAAATGCTTAGCAATTGTCGCGTTTGCGAACGCGATTCAGAAAAATTTTGCGAAACTCCATATAAAAAAAATTGTGAAAAGTCGCTATACGTGTATTTTCAGCGAAAAATCGCGATTCGAAGCGCGACTTGACGCCATGACAGTTTTCTGTAATAACAAGGTAAACATGGCAATAACAAGGTAAACAAATACAAATTAAAAAATTAAATATTTTGAGTGTTATTAAATATTGTAAATTAAATTAACAAATCGAGTGCTATTAATTTATTAAAAGTACGTACGTATTGTATATAATTATTGTGAATGTCAATATTATTTTTAAAACAGAAAAATCGCTGTTAATTAAAAAAATCCCATATTGTGGACAAATGCATGGCTGCATTGTTTATGAATTTATTACTTGTTTGTTCAACTTGCTTGAACAAGATAAATTAATTAATAATTAATTAATAATTAATTAAATTAATTAATTGGAAAAAATATTAGAGTTAATAAAATAGAGTTAAAAAATATTAGATAGCCCACAGCACAGTGTTCGATCCCTTTTGGAAGCTGAGTTATGAATACCTGTATATTGATGGTAGTTTGGAAGCTGTGTTGGAATTGTGGTTATGTATACCTGTACATTGAGGGTACGGTGACGGTCTAGAAATGAGAAAGGAGCCATACACGTTTGATTACCCGTATTCGAAGATTTTTACCTTTATGCTACTCGAAGCTGCCGATCCCAATTCTATTTTGCCCGGTGTATGACGCGGTGGGCAAACACATCTTCGTTCACCTATTTATCTTGTTACAATTCCTTCTGGCTTCCGGAAAAAATTATAACAAGATTTTCCAGCGTCAAACACACAAGAAAACAAAACGGACAAATCTGCGGTACTGTTAGCAACAGCCGTTATTTGTATCACAGGAGTCACCAGCATCCTGCCACGAGCTTTCTTGATGGTCCATTGTTTTGAAACATCGTCACTGGGCTTAAAAAACTTGCCTTTCTCATCAACTTCATCTAAACAATAAAATTACTATTTATTATAATTTTCTTTGTTTAAATTAATTTAATTTAATTCAAAATTAATTTCCCGCTACCGGCCAGATTGAAAACATAAACAAACCTTGCACGAGAAAACTTAAACAACCTTGAAGTCGCGCCGAAAGTCGCAAAATTTTTTGGGAAAACTGTGCTACGATTGTCGCGTTCGCAAACGCGACAATTGCTAAGCATGTAGGCACGGGGTATCACAGGAGTCAGCAGCATCCTGCCACGAGCTTTCTTGATGGTCCTTTGTTTTGAAACATCGTCACTGGGCTTAAAAAACTTGCCTTTCTCATTAACTTCATCAAAACAATAAATTTACTATTTATTATAATTTTCATTGTTTAAATTAATTTAATTTAATTCGAAATTAATTTCTCGCTACCGGCCAGATTGAAAACATAAACAAACCTTGCACGAGAAAACTTAAACAACCTTGAAGTCGCGCCGAAAGTCGCAACATTATTTGGGAAAACTGTGCTACGATTGTCGCGTTCGCAAACGCGACAATTGCTAAGCATGTAGGCACGGGGTATCACAGGAGTCAGCAGCATCCTGCCACGAGCTTTCTTGATGGTCCTTTGTTTTGAAACATCGTCACTGGGCTTAAAAAACTTGCCTTTCTCATTAACTTCATCAAAACAATAAATTTACTATTTATTATAATTTTCATTGTTTAAATTAATTTAATTTAATTCGAAATTAATTTCTCGCTACCGGCCAGATTGAAAACATAAACAAACCTTGCACGAGAAAACTTAAACAACCTTGAAGTCGCGCCGAAAGTCGCAACATTATTTGGGAAAACTGTGCTACGATTGTCGCGTTCGCAAACGCGACAATTGCTAAGCATGTAGGCACGGGGTTACTTGTGAACCAGACAAACACGACACTGTTCGAAAGGTGCTCTGCCAATTGTCGTGTAGAACTGTCACTCCATCGACAATTTCAATGCCTAGTACTATTCCTAAGCAATCTTACCTCGTTTAGTTCCAATTTCGGTGAGTTTATGTATGCTAAAAATCTGAAATTCTCTGTTTCACAATAACTGTTAATAAAGCAATCCAGCACACAAACCGCTTCGGTGATATTTGACAACAAGGTATAGAGAGTTTCAAGGTGTGACACAGACATGCAAGACAAAATCAAACTGTTTTGTTCTATGTCGTGTTTGTCTGGTTTGTCTGTTAGTCGGCAAGGAGTGAGTAAAAGAGTCATAAAAACTTCTTATGCTGAGTTGAAATCATAAACTCCTTTGCAGGATTAAACTCACACACTCACTCTTACTCAGTGTGCACATCTCTAATACACATACTCAAGCATGGTTTCCTTATGCGTTTTTCGTCTTGCCATTAGCCTTCTGTGAACATCACCTGAGCGTATTATCTTTTCGAATTCTTTAATCAACTTGGATCGTAACGCCGGGTAAGATGATATACCTTTTTCCGTTGCTAGGAACCCTTCGCGATGCCAACCACATGATGAACATTTGGTCTTCGGACCAGAGTGCCATTTACGCTACTCCCTCAAAGTCCTCAAACCACGCTCGGATATCCTTTGTTAGATCTTTACCATAGGGCTCAATTCCATCCTTCACATCTCGGAATGAGTATGACTGCACTGGTGTGTGGATTATGGCAGGTTTTGGCGCATCTACTACCGATCCGACTTCAGCGTAAAGATAGCCCGTTGCGTTTGCGTCATCTTCGACGGGATTTTGCTCGAGAGCGGCTTCTAACGTTATTCCGGCATCAATGATCCGTTTCGCCAGGTCCTCTTTATTGCCGGACGTAACCAACCCAGCCATTTCACACTTCCTCACCAGGCCAACACGCGTAAATTCTTCCACCAATCGTTCCATTGTTCAATAACACCACGGTACACACGCCCGAATAGACGGACACAGATTACGCACACGCACGCGTCAATCGTTTTTTCCAGCGCACACAGCACTCTCACACGAACAACAGCACACAGCCAACGCACCGTATATTTCCCGGGAATCGGTATCGCACACACGCGCAGGTCGATATTTTTGCGCACACAGCACTCTCACTCGACCAGCCGCACACAGCTAACAGTTTTTCAGGGAATCGGTATATCCCACTTCTGACACCAGATGTGAAAAAAGGAAAAAAGATTCAAAGTCGCACACACGAATTTAACGGGAGCAACCAACTTTATTTTAAACTTCTCGTTCCCTCGCTCCTTTGCTAATGATCCCCTTTTATACCCTGTCAGAGTCCTTTCTGTGCTCCTTCGATACAGGGTGATCCTGCCTTCTTCCCCAATTAACATTTTTTCGTTTTTACATACATTTATAGGCACATTTCAACGCAGAAGGTTATAGAAGTAAAGGTGTAAAAATGTTTGATAGAATGAAAGTATAATTCGAAGTGTGTGTGAGTGTAGTGTGAAACTATTGTACAATTAAATTGAAGTCAAAACATCTTTTAGAACTAAGTGGAAATTTGTTTCAAACTTGAAAATTTACAAAATTCAATCAAAATTGCACTACCTACGCGAGTACGAGGTTATATAAGTAAGGGTGTATTTTTGGCCATTGACACAAAGGCAAACTTACACATATTGATAAATGTTCACCACTTACTATGTACATCTTGGATTAACTCTGCCTCATATAAATGTACCTTGTGTTCTGTATCTTTTGATTTCTTCTTTCGCTCAGCTCCAACGTGGACGGACGTGTTTTGTCTGAGGTCTCTGGCTCAAGCGTTGTACTAAGCTGAAAAGTTGTCGCAATAGACAATTGTACCGCGAGAAAGAATATTATTGGAGAAAGATACAAACCTCCCTAAAGTTTTAAAGTGTGGTGTAATACAAGTGCGGTGCAAATAATTCAAAGTCATCTAGGGTGACTATTTCATTAGCCCAAAAACCGAAGTGCAGAGGAAGTGAATCAGATAATCGAAAGCCCCTCAGCCTTGATGTGAGTAAATAAAACTTAAAACGTGTGCATAAAGTGATTGGAGAAGGTTTAACAAAGTATTTAAACAGTTTCTTTACTGCTAAATATTCATATAACTTACGTCATCCGCATCCGGCACACGCTGATAAGCTACACACATGATACGATGACGTCTGTCTGGAGTTCGATGATAGCTGTAGTGTGGTGTATGTAAAGTGTACAGTTGAATGTTATTAAAACTCCTTTAATAATTTGGTGCCTTGCTAACATTTAGTGCATTTTGCTGTTTACGTTGATTTACGTTGGTTAGCTTACCCGGCAAACCTAGCTTTACCCTTAAACATGCGTTTTGTAAGTAAAGCAAACATTTTGAATGTTCAATCTTGATTCGTGTGGCATTATTAGAGTGGCGATTAGAGAATATCGTAGATTAATTGAAATTTATTAAATTATTGCCATTCTTAATCCAAATGATATTCGGATTAAGTCCCAGTCAAAGCAATTTTTCTTCTTTTTTTGTGGCTGATCTTCATCTGCTACTTCAGGGGGCATTTCTGGCTTTCCTTGACGATTGCGATTTGATTCAGGTACTTCCGTGTAAGGCGCGGATTCCACATGTACTACTGAGCCGCAATCCACTAAATAGCATTTTTTAATTATTCACACACTTGCTTTCTACTTATTTATCACTCACTTTACGCTTTAATGAATAAAATTGCACTAATAAATCGTCATGTGTTTGATTGATTTATTCGTTAGAACTTTTTTGTTTCAGTAGTGTTCAACATTACTCGTGTTTCAAAAATGGCTATGCCTACTTGATAACTCCCGTAGGAAAAACAGAAAAGCACTCATAATATTGGCCAGAGGCCACCTAGCGAAACGAAAAATAGCGGAAAACCTATTCTCATACCTAACGAACGTTCAGCGAAAATTTCATACAAATCGGTGCAGCCGTTTCGGAGGAGTTTGCACACTAACACCGCGACGCGAGAATTTTATATATGTATATGTATGTATGTATAGATATAGATACATAGATATAGATAGTTAGATATAGATAGATAATGTTGAAAATTTGGATTTGGATTTGGAATTTTGTATTTTTTTTCCGTTCGATTGTTACATGTGTCACCTCGAATGTTGACATTAAGCTGTTCTTATCGTTATCGCGGATGGTAGAAATGGGAGAGTAGAACGTTTGCGACAAAGTTTGATACAAAATCTTACTGATTTCCGATACGATTGACAAACCCCAACATATCAATAATTCACCGGTCTCTCTCTCTCTCTCTCTCTCTCTCTCTCTCTCTCTCTCTCTCTCTCTGTATCTCTCTCTGCCTCTATCATTCAAAACTCTCGAAGCTTGTTCTCTAAGTTTTTTTAAGACTGTACGCTTTTTCGACGGTGCAAGGGTAGCTCATTAGTACGCATTCCGCTAAGCCTTGCCTTGCTAAGCCTGCACTGCGTGAGTGACCTTGCTTTGGAGCTTGAATAGACTTGCCATTCAGATAATCTTGAAGCTATCAAACCAGTCTTTTGATACACTAGTGATGTTACTTTTTCTGTCATCACATGCTCGATCTTTTCGACATTTGCTCTTATAGTCGTTTTCATATGCTTCGTGCTCCTTTTAATCAGGGTGAAACTAATACGACTGCGAAACCAATGATATCCCCTCGCAGACCCTTGAGCGGTAACCATATAAGGTTGTCGCACAACACATTCGATAACGTTAGGGCCTTGGCGGATAAAGATGAATTTCTTAGCGAGAGATCCCCTTTTCTGTTAATCACCGTATTGACAAGTGTATTCTCGACTATAACCGTTCATGGGCCACCTCTGATCGAAAGGACCCTAGGCGGCCGCCAGCTCCGTCTACTATTAGATCCGACACTGGTTTAGGGCATCCTGAACCCTGTCATGCTGCAGGCACTCTTTGCAATTTTGCCTCTTTGTCTTGGATGACCTGCGTTCTCAACATCAAGCCGTTACGGACCTTTTGGAAGTGTCTCAAGGTCGCCCAACATTCGTTATGATATTTCATGTATTCATTGTTTCTTTTTTATAATGTTACCAGCTGAGCCCGAAAACCTAGCTTTGCCTTCAAAAGTAAAGTTTTCTAGCAAACATTTAATATGTTCAGTCAAGATCCATGTGGCATTATTAAAATGGCAAATAGAAAAAAATCGTTGATCAATTGAGAAATTTTAAATTATTACCATTCTCGATCGAACTTATAATTAGAAATAAAGTAATTTTCCTTCTTCTTCTTTTGTGACATTAAAGCTTTAGGAGGATTGCTGGCTTTCCGAGACGATTCGGAGTTGATATCAGTTTCTGTCCTGTAAGGCGCCGCATGTACTACCGGGCCGACTACACACACACATATCTTGCTATCATCTTTTCACTCATTTTACGTATTAACTTTATCTAACGCTTAACGCAATGTTACTGCAGTGTTGGCATACCTGTTTTCACCAGTCAGTGTTGTAAAACTTAAATTTTCCAACATGAGAGTCCGATCATCGAATCCTGCATACGCGTACGCAGGATTACAGTCAATCCTACGGGTAAATAAAATCAAGAAAAGCAAGTAATGGTTGGTCAAGACCACTTCAAGTCGTATGCCACAACAAAAGGAAGGTGCCACAAACAAATCAATACCAAAGGTGATGCCCATCCAGGAGAAAAACAAAAAGTGGTGAAAATGGCGGAAATATTACCAACACCAGGCAAATGGGCCACCATTGAGGCCATTTTTGTAAACTAGTGAAAACATCCATTACTATACGCCGTTAAATTGATCTCATTCGTTATCGGTGAGGGATAAGGATTTTTGAAAGTTAATTAGACATTTTATTCCGCAAGTTACTATTTCTACTGGTTGTAGCAAACGGAATACATGTCATGCGCTCCGAAAATATTTTTTTCCGGCACATAATGGAATCCGGATTGAAGAGACCCGCAGTGCGCCTTGAACGGAATTTTCTAAGGCTTTCATCAAATTTCCATGTTTGAATTTTCCTTATTTTGGCGGTTGTAGTAGAATTATTGTGCACAATTCTGACGTCCGTTGCTCAAAAGAATAGTAAATTGGAAATTTTAGATAGTTGAAAAGAAGCAATTCCAAAACCACGATGGCCGGGGTGACATTGACCATGACCAACTTTGGAATCCTCAAGAAGAACGAATAATTTTCAAATCGGATCACAAGAGTTTAGGATTGAAGAGATGCTTGTAAGACTGGATTGCATCGTATCCAACAACATCGTCAATGTTTGACACTACACCAAGTAATCAAACGGCTTTAGGCTTAATCGCCAACGAAGTGTTGCTTGGAATACACAAGGCGTAATGGATAGACCTTCCTTTGATGAGCGCGTTTGAGGTTGGAACCCAGACGAATCCATGTCGACAACAAGTCGCAATGATCACGGGTAGTCGCGATGCAACCGTAAGACCATATTGAATAACATTAGAAAATGTTTCTGTATGATTGAAAAAATATTTTCTAATCCATGTGAACCTCGGTGTTTGAGCATTACGCAGATCTGTTGCGCAGTCTGTAACCGGGTCGATTCACTAGTTGAATAAAATTGCACAAATAAAACGTGTGTTGTGTGTGTGTGTGTTTTGATTGATTTGTTCGTTATATCTTTTTCGTTTCAGCAGTGTTTAGCATTAATCGTGTTACTAACATCGAATTATTACTTGATAGCAGTTAGTAGCAGCTGCCAAAAGACGCAAATAAGAAGCAGAAAAAACGCATAACATTGGCTACAGGTCACCCAGTGAAACGAAAAGAACTTAAAACCTATTCTCATTCTCAAATCGGTTCAGCCGTTTCGGAGGAATTTGCACAAAAACACCACGACACCAGAATTTTATAGATAAATATAAATAGAAGGAGATATCAAAGGAAGTACGGAAGATAAACCAACCAGACTTTCAGTACACCTTCAAACGGTACTCAGAATCGAGAAATGCTTTATTTACCTTTTAATAATTCAATGTTTTGTCATTCCAGAATTAAAATGGGCAAAATACTTAGCGCCATTACCCCTACACAAGCAACAAAAGCACCGCGAACAAACGATCAACCCATGCCGCATACATCCAACGCCAATCCTCTATCGGACAACGCAAGAATCAAGTTGAACAGGTATAGATAATATTTTTAAAATGATTACGCTTTCTCAATGCTTTTTATTTTTATCCTGGCGAAGGTTCGATTTGAACTCAAAGTTCATCAGGGATGTTCTGCTCGATAAACCATGAGGCCCATTTTTATCAAATTGTGTACAGTTCCAGAAGGCTGTATTCACAGTTACTTATGTCATACACGAGTTACGAAGAGGAGGTGTTCATTCGCGTTGTTTAAAACTTCTTTTTTGTTAAGATTATCGCGGGTGCATCCGATGCGTCGATCTTGCTGATGCGTCGATTTAGATTATGCTTCGATCTTGATGATGTTGCCGATTCTTCTCCTTGGCGTAACGACCTCTGAGGTCATGGCGACCATTTCTGGCTTACGAGACTTTTTTTTCCACGTAGCTGGATAGTCAGTCCTTACTACGCGGGACGTTCCGGACGGACGAATGAGAGTGGACTTTATTTGTACTTCTCACACTATAAAATTTTACTAATATCATGAGCCACGGGGGTGGAAATAGTACAAAATCCCATCCAGGCCAAACCCCGTACACAAGACTCATTATCCTGCTACTGACAAATACAGTCAAGGAAAGCTAACAATGTCACGCCAAGACCTCTCTTGAGATTGTAGAACCTCAAAAATAGAAGAAGAATGTATAACTATTTTTTTAATGTGTGTTACCATATTGTTATACAGTTCACCGCCTCTAAATGAGTACCGCTTTTAATGGCTTTTCGTAACAATCCTCTGCTTTTACGATTGACGATTTACTTCTGTACTATGTAAGGTTATAGTTTTTGATACTCAATTGATTACTTTGCATGAATTGTGTTTCTTAATTCAACATAAGTGATCGTCAAACTATTTTGCGTAGACCAATTTTCGTCTTGGAGAAGAAATGGTTAAAGGCGTGCATAAAACTATGGAAAATTATTTATAAAAAAATTGCATTTTAGATTTTATTCGACTGCAACTTTTTTCAACTATTTTCAAAAGCAGACGACCATATTAAAAAAGCAGATGTTACGAACTGAAAGTGTGAATAAATTGCATGTGTGGCAAAATGCTGCATTTGGATTGTTCTGTATCCGGATTCGTTTGTTTTTTTTGTCACTTCATCACAGGAAGACCATCTGAGAACAGTACATTTATTCGTATCTTTCCGCTTTTCTCTATTCTTCTTATTATTTCGTTGATTTAGAAGCATTACAGCCACGGAACATCATGAACCCGTCGACAAGAATATATCTTTAAAGAAACAACATCTCTTATCCGTCATAGAGGTATCGAAACCGAAATCTACTATACATGGCGAATGGTATAACACATATTTGGCTATTTCGATTATTCTTCACCAATTTAACAAATCAAATAATTATCGACATGAAACCAAAACGATCAAAACGAACAAACAAAAGAACGACTTTATAGTTGCAGTGGAAGTAGCAGAAGCAGGAAAATTCGACGACATCCTGTTTTATTTCTCATCACCAAAAGGACTTTTCACTTTCTGCATACAAGCGAAGCATAAATTGAATGCTGGGAAAACAACAAACCGTTACGCTTTTATAAAAAAAAATGATCTATGCGAAACTAGTGGTAATTTCTCGATTCCCGTGTACTTTTTGTCATATCTTAAGATTAATCAGAAACTAACAAAAGGTGAACTCCAGACCCGAAATGATGAATGTATAACACGGTATGTCATATGTACTAATGCTGATCTTCATAATAACGTCCAATTCTATTTTACGGAAATCGAACCGGAAGAAGATGATAGTTTACAATTTTGTGAAGCTATAGGAGCAACATGTTATAAATTGCACGGTGAAATACCCAATCTAAACGAACAATTAAAAAAAGTGTATAAACAGGAACTTAACACAGATTCGGAATTTTATGAGAAAAAAGACGAGTTCTTTAGTAAATTTCTGCTTATATGTAACTCCAAAAATCAAGAACAACTACGTTTACAAGCTATGGACCTGTTGCCAGAGTGGTGTGATAAAGCTCAACATGAAATAATAATTGATAGTTTGGTGGGTTTACTGAATAATAGCATTTACAGCGAACCACGTTATGGCGTAGACCTTGAACGTTTGCAAAACTGGTTTTTGGAAAATCATCTCAACCAAAACATCAGCGACTTGAAGCGTTTGTCAGAAGAGCATCGGGAGGCAGTCCTCGAAAAACATCGTAATATTGAAGTTAAGTCGGAAAGTTTGGAAAAATTAAAGTTGTTTCAATTTTTAAAGGATTCGGGTTGTGGAATTTATGAATTTAACAGCACGCTTGATTTGACTGTTAGCTCTCGCATTTTACTTCAAGCGCTATCGCTATTAACATATGAAACAATATTCATTGATAGCACAAAGTATACAAAACCGCAAGATATGAATGATGCCCTCAAGGTTTTGCTGTTGTATCTTAGAGATGTAAATCATCCTACTATTAAAGTGGTAACGATATTAGGGAAACATGATGGTATATTCTTTGAAGAGATGAAGGAATACTTAGGAAAATATTGTCAAAAGATCGTTGTTGTAGGATATATTGATGGAAGTCTACAAAATGAAGATATTGCTGATAGAATTGTTGTGAATGATCTCTCAGATAAAACTTCGACACATTTGTACACGCAAGCTGAACGACCGATTTTTGGTTCAACAACGGCATTGAGCAGCATTGTGAAAAAAAGCGACGATTTAACCTTTTTGTTAAATGTATTGGATCCTTGTGATCAATTGAGGAAGATAATAGACAATAATTTAAATGAGATTAATTATAAAAGTATTAAACACTGGTACGTTCCTCGCCATATTGTTCCTCATGAGCAGTCGGGGTCGGATTTGACTTCGGAATGGGCGTTCCATGTGGTTTCATCAAAGGAGGTAGCAGTAGCTTTAGCCGCGAACGACGAAGAATGTATTCTACCAGATTTTCAAGACATTGGCAGAGGCAAGGTGTTTATTTTCCTCAACGATGCAGGACTCGGTAAAAGCACTTACTTTACCTCGTTAGCCTGTAATTTGTCAACTTTCGATCCATCTCTCTACATTATCAAGTTTATCGCGATGGAGTTTTCGACTGATTTCGAACGACTAATAGATAATAACGTAGAAAACCTAAACGATACACAAATTGTGAGGTTATTGTATCGATACATACATTTAGCACTGTTCGTACCGAGTATCAACAATCGCGAAATTAAAGAGACTGATACTATAAGAGAAGAGGCCGATCATTGGGCAAATCTGCTGACAGTTTCAAGCGGTAAAATAGTATTGGATGAATCGAAGACTAGCATGCTCTCCATGGAAAAACTAATCGAATTGCGCTTGTTCCAGGAAAAGTTTAACCATCAGAAGATTGTGTTAATACTGGATGGATTCGATGAGACCGCGCCATGGTACAAGGATGTGGTCATGAAGTGTTTCGGTCGATTCTCTCATCTTGAAGGAGTCAGATCTTTATTCCTGTCTAGTCGACCTTACGGCTTCGAGGAGGATTTGAAGACAACCTTCGAACAATGTCGAATGTATGGGTTAAACCCATTATCAGTGAAAGATATTCTGTTTTCTATGCACAAATTTCTTAAGAAGAAATTAGATGGTTACGAGCATTACGAAAAGGATCATCAAATTGATATAGTCGAGAAGCTGTTTCATATATTCAAATATGTTGTGAAAGATATGATAAGAATTCCATTGTTGCTGTACATGGTCCAGATTATCTTATTACCCGAGATTAAGACGCGTGTGAATGAATTTACACACACAATATCGGATGAAATGTTGAACGAAACAAAATTTGACATACTTTATCTGGTTGAAGAGTTTGTAGACAAAAAGATGAAAAATTTATTCACAGCTAAAAAAGGCGCGACCGATTCTGCTGCTAACGTGCCTGCAGCCAAGAAATTTGAAGCAGAAAACAAAAAAAAAATAACGAAACAGCACATTCTGTTGGCCTTATACGTTCTTTTCGATAAAAACGATCGAGCACAACTATTGTCCGAGAAGGAACGGAAGCGTGCTAACGAGATAATGAAGGAAGTGAACCAAGGCGATGAAAAAACGGGAATCGTCCTTGGGGTACAAAATGGAGTCCCTCAATTCCTGCATCGAACATTCGCAGAGTATTTTACTGCTTGTTGGTTGTTTGAAAACAGAGAACGATTTAAATATGAAAGCATTTTTCACTCACAAACGATTTGGTCGAATTCTTTAAGGAAAACCCGCGAATTTTTTGACCGACTTATACTTCGAGAAAGCAAAGATTGTTATTTACACTTGGCACTGGTGAACGGATCTCGTACACAGATAGTACACATTCTGCGCAATAATCCTTCTGCAGTTACTGTCCCGGACATGGTTGGCCGCTTACCATTGCATTTTGCACAATATTTAGATGATTTTAAAGAAGATATAATACAAATGAATTCTGAAGAATATAATAAAATTGATCAGCTTTGTGGATGGACAGCTTTAGATTATGCATTTGTTCTGGGCAGGAAAGAGATTATAAAGTTGCTGTTTAAAAGTGGTGTAAAACCTAATATGGACATTTTGTTACAACAGGTGTGTTCCAATCCTATGAATGTATTACTTGAGATGGCTTGTAAATATACGAACACTTTTGCATACTGGGTAGATAGAGAGGATTTAGCAAAAGAACTAAGCGAACGTGTGGCAAAGATTCTAATAGAAGAGAAGAAAGTTGATATATATTCTCCACATGCAGAGTTAAATTCGGATTCGGTGTTGGAAAAAGTTATATCTGTACGTAGTGTTTCTATGTTTCATCATTTAATTACAAAATCAGGTCCACAGAAGCTGGGTTTGGATGATAATGCCGAACGATTGTTAATGACATCATTACAGCAAGACTCTTATGGAATTACCAATTATATTTTTGAATATCATCCTCATCTTTTTCGCATAATTGTTGAGCAAGGAAAACTGCTAAAATGTATTGAAAGTGCAATTGTAAATAATAAACTGGAATTGTTTAAACTGTTTTTCCATCAGTTCTGTGTGGAAAAGGGAATTATATGCATTGAGCATGAAAATATTACCGGTGATATTGACGATCAAGGCGAGAATAAAAGGTTTGGAATAGAGATTCCATTTAAAAAATATTGCTGTGAAAATGAACGGCCATATCGCTTTGAACTAGAAAGCAATGCAGAAAGCATTTTGTATTTAGCGATACATTACGGCCACGTAAAAATGGTTAGTTACATACTGCAAAAGACGAATATCGAAGTTACCGTCGAATTAATTGATAATTGTATGAAACAATCACGAACAATAAGAAAATTCAATCACGAAAAATGCATACCGGTATTTAAATTTATCTTCAAACAAGCCCTCGTTGACCACGATGCAGGTCAAGTAGGCGTGAATTTGTTTTTTATGATCATTAACCGACGGTGCGTGTATATGTTGCACAGCTTATTTGAGATTGGGTTTGTTCCAAACAACATCATGAATCATTTGGATGTATTTCAACAACTTTTATACAAATTGAATGTTAAATACTCGGCCAATATACTTGTATACCTTCAACAACGATCCGATTTAGATTGTTTCGATACCTTTGACCACACGGGTAAGAGTATTTTTGATATCGCAATTAAACAGAGATGCTTTATAGTAGCGCAAGCGTTAATTGAAGCCAAATTCGGCAATCTTCCTAATTCAGAAAAAGAAATTGCTATTTTGGATTTACTGCACCAAAATATATTAAAATCTGGAGGAGAAGTAAATTTTAGGTTCATAACAAGTCTTTTTTTTGAAAGTTCTGTAGAAGGTAAAATGGCTAATGAGACGTGGCATTCGATCTATTCCTGCGTTCGTCAAAAGATGTTGGATGAATTCGACCTGATTGAAAAATATATCGACAAAGAGTTGCAAAATTTAATCACACATAAAAAAGCCACGAACGTTTCTGCTGATTCAACGGCTGTGACCAACAAATATGAAGATCGATTGAAAAAAGAAATCAAAGAACGGCACTTTCTGTTGGCCTTGTACGTTCTTTTCGATAAAAACGATCGAGCACAACTATTGTCCGAGAAGGAACGGAAGCGTGCTAACAAGATAATGGAGGAAGTGAACCAAGGCGATGAAAAAACAGGAATCGTCCTTGGGGTACAAAATGGAGTGCCTCAATTCCTGCATCGAAAATTTGCAGAGTATTTCACTGCTTGTTGGTTGTTCGAAAACAGAGAACGATTTAAAGACGAGAGCATTTTTCACTCACAAACAATTTGGTCGGATTCTTTAAAGAAAACCCGCGAATTTTTTGATCGATTTATACTTCGAGAAAGCAATGATTGTGATTTACACTTGGAACTGGTAAACAGATTCCGCCCACTGGTTCAAAACGTTCTGCGCAATAATCCTTCTGCAGTTACTGTCCCGGACATGGTTGGCCGCTTACCATTGCATTTTGCAGAATATTTGAATGGTTTTCCCGATTCTATAATAAAAAGGGTAATTTGTAAAGAAAATAATAAAACTGATCAGCTTTGTGGATGGACAGCTTTAGATTATGCATTTGTTCTGGGAGAGTGGTATGTTATAAAGTTGCTCTTTTACAGTGGTGTAAAACCTAATATGGACATTTTGTTAAAACAGGTGCGTTCCAATTCTATGAATGTATTACTTGAGATGGCTTGTAAATATACGAACACTTTTGCATACTGGGTAGATAGAGAGGATTTAGCAGAAGAACTAAGCGAACGTGTGGCAAAGATTCTAACAGAAGAGAAGAAAGTTGATATTTATGCTCCACGCGCAGAGTTATATTCTTTTTCGGTGTTGGAAAAAGTTGTATCTCGACGTAGTGTTTCTATGTTTCGTCAGTTAATTACAAAATCAGGTCCACAGAAGCTGGGTTTGGATGATAATGCCGAACGATTGTTAATGACATCATTACAGCAAGACTCTTATGAAATTACCAATTGTATTGTTGAATATCATCCTCATCTCTTTCGCATAATTGTTGACCAAGGAAAATTGCTAAAATGCATTGAAAATGCAATTGTAAATAATCAACTGGAATTGTTTAAACAGTTTTTCCATCAGTTCTGTAAGAAAAAGGGAATTGAATACATTGAAGATAAAAATATTATCGACGATATGAACGAACAAGGCGAGAATAAAACGTTTGGACTAGATATTCCTTTTAAAGATGATTGCTGTTACAGAAACGGTTATTTTCAACTAGAAAGCAATGCAGAAAGCATGTTGTACTTAGCAATACGTTACGGCCACGTAAAAATGGTTAGTTACATACTGCAAAAGACGAATATCAAAGTTACGGTCGAATTAATTGATAATTTTTTCAATCAATTAGAACATAGGAGTAACCGCAATCACGAAAAATGCATAACGGTATTTAAATATCTATTCAAACAAGCCCTCGTTGAGCACGATGCAGATCAAGTAGGCATGAAATTGTTTTTTATGATCATCAACCGACGGTGCGTATATATGTTGCACAGCTTATTTGAGATTGGGTTTGTTCCAAACAACATCATGAATCATTTGGATGTATTTCAACAACTTTTGGACGAATTGAATGTTAAACACTCGGGCAATATACTTGTATACCTTCAACAACGATCCGATTTAGATTGTTTCGATACCTTTGACAAAAAGGGTAGAAGTATATTTGGTTTCGCAATTGGAAAGAAACGTTTTATAGTAGCGCAAGCGTTAATTGAAGTCAAATTCGGCAACCTTTCTAATTCAGAAAAAGAAAATGCTATTTTGGATTTACTGCAGCAACAAATATTAAAATTTGGAGGAGAAAAAATTTCTACGTTTATAGAAAGTCTTTTTTTTGAAAGTTCTGTAGAAGGTAAAATGGCTAATGAGACGTGGCATTCATTTTATTCCTATCTCTTCAATAAAATACCCATTGTCTGATCTGCTATTTTCATGTTTAACCGTTGTTTTCCAGTCATACATTATGGAACTTAAAGTGACCTTTTATTTCACATCTACTTTAAATTAGAATATACGACTTGAAATAAACCACGGATTTAGCATCAATTTTATCCTAAAGCCCCAAAACAACAGGTTATATTTAATATATTACGACCGATGTATTAAGGTTAATTGTCAAACAACAATTTATGTATAATAAACGTGCATGGTAGCGTTACACAAGTAAAATACATACACAACAGGAGGTCAAGGAAACAAAAGGCACACGATAAAGTGAGTTGAGAGTGAATTGATTGTAGGAAAATAAGTCATTCAATTGAGAATCAAAGAATGAAATTGTACAGTATAACAGTTAAACTTAGAAATGTATGAAGAATATAAATATAACTTGAAATAAACAAAACGCATTTAAACAATATTGTTTTTGAGTAAGTAATTTGCGTTTTTATCGTTTTTTTTTTTAGTTTTTTTTATTGAATATGGTGCCATATGATGGTTCATACAGATGTTTGAAGTAAGTATTATTTTAGCAAAATATCACACCAATCCGGAATCCAATCTGATAAAAGTTTAAAATATGACCGACGACCTTATCCGCCCAGTTTTACTATTTTTTAAGATTCCCAACGAAAAGAACGATCGTAAAGAGCGATAAAAAATTCGAACCGAAATTCATGCACAACACACAATCGTGATCGGTTATGAAATAAATTCTTTTGGAAAGAAACACGAAAGAAAGCGAACGACGATTTGCGTTGTAATGGCCATGTAACAAATTGTTTCATATGGAAAAATAGATTTATTATGTAAAATATTCTTTGTGTTTAACATACCCAGGCGCATGTTTGAAAGAACACAAAAATGGTGATCCCATCACAGTCCATGTTAGCAAATTCCCATCTATGCCAGTCGTCTAAATTTGAAACTGTATAGTGTTGGGAGTACGCAGTTAAATCAGAATAACTATTTCGGATTGACGATACATGGAACACAGAAAACACGTGTGCACTTTTGTACGTCCATTGGCGGAATTCAAACATGACATTTCATATACCAGATTGGGTAATCTCCCCAGGTAACATCTGTCAAACTAAGTTGAGGGGTAGGAAATTGCTCCCATCCAACACTCCTCCACAATTACTAGCCCCTACATTTTCCTTTGTTAGTCCCAAACGAGACGCAAACATACTATGTTTGACTGTTCCTAGCGCCTTTGTCAATATGGCCGCATTCATCCGATCAGTACGACAATTCATCAAACTGACATCTCCTCGCTGGCATAAAAACCGTACGAAATGATGCTTCGTTTCAATGTGTTTGGAGCGCTTGCTGGTTTTCTCCGACGGAGCAAATGAAAGACATGCCTGATTGTCTTCGTTCACGATCGTAGCTTTATCCTGAATTTCTCCCAAATCACTCAAGATTCGACGCAACCACAATACCTCCTGATAGGTCTCGACTAATGCAACGTATTCTGCCTCCATTGTGGATAATGTAACGTTGCTCTGTTTACGACTCACCCAAGATACTGCTCCTCCCATGAAGTAAACCACATATCCGGTGGTTGATTTCCGCGTCAAACAATCTCCTGCCCAATCCGCATCAGAATAAGCTAGTAAATCACTGCAGTTGATTTCCCCGTGCTCTCCACCTAGCTTTAGCCTCCAATCTTTGGTACCCTGGAGATACATAACAACTCGCTTGGCTGCCGTCCAGTCTCTATCCGTTGGAGCACTGACCTTTCTTCCCAATACATTTGCTATTGTCATGATGTCGGGCCGCGCACATATACCAATGTAGAGTAATGATCCCACAACGGTATTTGGTGCTATAAACACCATCTTCTTTTCTAATCTCCAATCCAAAAAAGAATTTCACATCGCCAAGATTAGGCATTTCGAAATGCTTGCTTAACTGCTCATACATTTTTGCTATGATCGTCTTATTTCTACATCGCACGAGGATACATAACGTCCACATAAACGATGAGCTATACCATCTCATCACTTTTGTTCGCCGTTTACAAGCATGGATCGGCCGAAATCGCTGTAAACTCCAGTTTTCCTAGCACTTTCGAAAGTTTGTCATTTCAACATCTAGCCGACTGTTTCAGCCCATAAATACTTTTCTTTAGTCTATACACAAACTCCTCCTTTCCACGAACCTCGTACCCAGCTGGCTGACGCATGTAGATCTCTTCGTCGATATCGCGGTAGAAATAAGCAGTACGAAGGTCTAAATGTAGGACGTCCAACAATGTAGGATACTTTGTTACTGGAGCATAAACATCATCGTAGTCATCTCCATAGCGTTGGTTATAACCCTGGGCTACGGTTCGTGCTTTACATAAATCGAACGATCTCGTTCGACTCATTGCGCTTTTGCTTAAACACCCATTTGCTACCAAATATGAGTTTCCCTTTGTGAAGCTGAACCAAATCCTACGTCTTGTTCTTAACGTGTGACTGGATTTCACAGTCCATCGCTTGCTTCCACGAGTCTTGATCTTCGCTCGACAGCGCTTCTTGGTATCTCATTGGATCTTCTGCTAAATGTGTCACAACCCCTACTATGTAATCTTTCAATTTAGCAGGCAGTTCACCACGATTCATGCGACTGGATCGTCGTACTGGCACCGTACTATCTTCTTCCAGCTCATCGTAGTCTTCCTCCGACACCGCGAGTGGATCTCCTGTTTCCGCAACATCAATGGTACCGAAGAACATACCATCTTCGCTTCCGTCGTCTTCATACTCTTGAACTCTCGCTTCTCACTCGTCTTTCTCATCAGCACCACTTCCGGCATTGGATGTCAAGTCAAATTCAATGAATTGATAATCATCACATTGAGCATTTTGTTTTGACGGTTTTCCTGCTCCCTGCTGATGGTGATTTTGTCCGTTTCAATACCAACGAAACGATATCCTTTGTGTTGGTCGGAATAACCCACAAAAACAGCTTTCTGTCCTTACTATCGAACTTCCGTCTGTTTATCGCTGGGATGTGTACGTACGCTGCACAACCGTATACCTTCAGCTGTCCCAACTCTGTCCCAACTCCCAATAATACAATCCAGTATCTTGATTGATTTTATTCCTGCGACCTCTTGAAGAGGATGCCGCCCCAAAATATCTTTTGGATGACACACGAGTCGCGATGATCATGTCGGCGATGCCATACATGCTGACAATTCATGTTGTGTCTTGTTTTTTCGGCCATTTTGATTTTGATTCTTCGGCTTATCTCAACATGTACAAACATCCCGAACGCTCACATATAAGCTTAACCTTAATTGTCCTATCACGGACCTCGCACCCATTAGATTTGAACACAACAGTGTATTCGCTGGCAACCATTTTGTGTACTGAATCCAATCCTGTTGTCAACGAGGGAACATACAAAATGTCCACCAATGTAATTTGCACCGATACACCGCAACGTTCCGTAATCAATACCACAAGCTTCGGTAATGTTCCCGTTCGGCCAACGCGACACTAGGTCACTTTTTAGGAATAAACTTTGTGAAAAATGTTCTATCACTAGTCTTATGGAAACTAGCACCACTGTCTATTAACCATCCTTTTGTCTGATATGAACTGGTCAAAAAACACATACTGTTATTCTCTAGGCGGGAGCCATTTTGTTTTGTTTTCTTTGAACGACAGTTTCTCTTCAAATGACCCGGCTTACCGCATTTATAACAGACTAGTTTGTTGTTCTGTTTCACATAACCTTTCAAAGCCTTATGTTCACTGTTTTGGTTACCTGATCGATCCTTCCTTCGCTCGCTTTTATCGAGCAACTTTAATTTAACTAGTTCCACTGTTAAATCGAAATCCGGGCGACTCTCCAATGCAGTCACCAGCCCACCATACGAATCCGGCTAGCTCCGATGAATCATTGCAACGCGTAGCGCTTCCTGAAGCTCCAAACCCGCTATTGTAAGTTTGTCGAACAAACTTTCGAGTTCCATCAGATGTTGCTCCATGTCACCGTTCTCGACATGTCACATCACATATCACATATTTTCTTAAGAACCGACACTCGTCGTCTTCTCGTGAAACGCTCCCAGCTTTTCCCAAAACTCCTTTGCAGAATTCTTGCCTTTCACTAAATTCACCTGATTATCTTCTATGCACAGGCCCATCGTAGCACGCGCTTTTCTATCATGCTTGATCCAATCATCCGATGGTTTCTCTGGTTTGGGATCAGTGATCACATGCGATATTTCCTAACGAATAAGCAGCATTTCCATTCGAAACTTCCAGGTGGAGTAGTTCGAATTATTTAATTTTGCGTATGAGAGTTTTCCGGATTCTGCCATTTTGCTAAGCGCGTCATAACGTACAAAACACAATACCTATCGTTTCACGTTTCTTTAGCAAAGCTAACCTTTTTGCAATATCGAATCGAATTTTTCTCTATGGAACTATCCTCACTGGGCCCATAACCTGTTGAGAGTACGCAGTTAAATCAGAATAACTATTTCGGATTGACGATATATGGAAAACAGATATACAGAAAATACGTGTGTACTCTTGGACGTACAATTGGCGGAATTCGAACATGACATTTTATATACAAGATAGGGTAGCCTCCCTAGGTAACATCAGTCAAACTAAGTTGAGGGGTAGGAAAATGGTCCCATCCAACATATAGAATCAATTCAATACTCTCTTCAGAGTATGACTCTGAAAAATAGACTTTTTCCAATACTGCAGAAACCATCTTAAATCATTACAGGCTCGGGGAACAAAATCATAATAAAAATGGGTTGAAAGACATGTGTCAATCCTTTTGACACAACCTGCCGTAACAACAATACTGTTGGTTGACGAGAGAGGGCGCCACTAACGAGCGATATAAAAGAGGGACACGGGAGAAAAAAGAGCTCTCTCGTTACAATAACACCACGGAAAAAGGACAATAAATTTCGAACGCGCTTTAACTTTAACAAAACGCAGTTAGATATATTTTCCGTATAAATCCGAAAAGTTGTAACATTTTCGAAATTTATTGTGGTTTATTCATCGTTTTTCGTGAATTACAGTGTGATTATTTACGTACGTGACACTGATCGGTCGTAATATTCGCGGACGCATTTCGTTAAGCGATCGCGAGTTAAAAGTGAACACGGTACGCGCGCGGAAATAAACTGTTTCACTGAATCACGTTATGAACACGGAAAGTGATCAACCACAACCGACGGCTGGAAACCCCGAGCCACAATTCACTACGCCGAACCTACCGATGAGTTCGACTTGCAGGGCGCTACCATCGCTTGACGCGACTGGTATCATCTCGGGTTCATCTGCGGTCAACGAAGTTCATCGCCCGTCGCCGGCTACGGCAACAGCTGACGGGCCTACGCAGAACGAGCTGCAATACTTACGCTGTTTGCAGGGCTCGCCTGCACCAGCGGAACTTTCGTTAGGATTCGATAGGAGCGTAGCCACCACCTCGCAGCGTTCGGCGTGTCCGAAGGATCTTTTCCCGGCGTCATCGCTGCGCAACCCACCATCATTGCGCGATGGCGAACGAGCGTGCCATGAAGGGACGCCATCGACGAATCGTGTTGATCGTGAGATTGGGTTGATGGAAATAGAGTTGAGGATGAAGGAGCTTGAGCTCGAACAGCAAAGGCTCGCGTTAGAAAGGACGCGCCTCAGCCTTCAAAGCCAAGGTGGCGGTAATATGTTGATCGGGGAACGAATGTCAGGTGCTGTGAAAGTAGGATCTGAAAAGTTGAACGAGTGGACGGCTGCGACGGAGCGTTTAGGTAGATTTTCAAGCGGAGCCCACGTCGGGTTTACTCCAACTACCACTACTACGCCCCCCCTCTACCCTCGACAACCAGGCCCATTGCATAGCACAAGCAGATTCGGAATTAACGCGTCGTATGGACACGGTTCCAGCCACCGGTACAACAATACAGTCGAGCAGACTATCCCGACTCTGAACCAGAGTCAACTCTACGCTCGTCAAGGCAATCTAAGAGATTTGCCTACGTTCTCCGGACGGCCGGAGGAATGGGCAACGTTTGTGTCCAATTTTGAAAGAACGACGACAATGTACGGCTACACCGACGAGGAAAACATCGAACGCCTGTCAAAGGCTTTGCGTGGTAAGGCTCGAGAGCTGGTTGGACTGAGACTAACGGCCAACGATCTTCCTCAGGCTATGAACGTGTTACGTCGCCATTTTGGACGTCCTGAAAACATTGTAAATTGTCTGATCCGAAAGATTCGTCAGCTTCCTTCGCCAAAGCTTGAGCGAATTGATTCTTTGGTAGACTTTGGCAACGCTGTGCAGGAGATGGCTGCAGTAATTTCAGCTCACGGTATGTACGGATACGCGTATAACGTCGCGTTGCTCCAGGAATTCGTAGACAAACTTCCCGCAGTGTTACGACGTGAGTGGTCGCATCATTGTCTACGATTAGGCATACCGACCATCCAAGACTTCAGCGACTGGATGGAAAGGGAGCTTGAGGCGTCCTGCTACAACACAATGCCCAGTTTTGAACCTAGAGATGAAAAAAACGTATCAGAAGAAAAGAAACGAAAGACGAAGCCTACTTCTTACCTGAACACGATGGTAAGCGGGAAAGCACCAAACGATGCTCCGAAAAATTGCGTCGCTTGTAAGGGTGCATGTTTAAGCTTAGCAGAGTGCCAAAGGTTTGCTGAAATGGAGGTCGACCAACGGTGGACCATGATCAAGCAGGAAAGGTTGTGTCGAAAGTGCTTGCGACGTCACATGAATATATGCAACATACAAAAGCCGTGTGGCAAAAACGGCTGCGTGCTACAGCATCACAATATGTTGCATCGTGATAGACCATCGAAGTATCCCGCATCGACGACATCTACAGCGACAGAGGTAACCAAAGACGCGCATACAACGGCGGTTGCAACCATAAACGCCCATACAGCAGCGAATGATGGAGTGCTTTTCCAATATATTCCAGTAGTGATTTACGGGAACGGGAAAATGGTCGAGACCGTCGCGTTCTTTGATAGCGGATCGTCAGGTACGTTTATTGAAGAAGGGTTGATTGGTGAGCTAGGGCTGAATGGGAAGCCCCATCCTCTGTGCATTCGCTGGACTGGCGATACGGAACGAGATGAAAGAGATTCAGTTCAGCTAGAACTGAAAATCGCGGGGGTTGGAAATCGGACCAAAGTATTCACTCTACCAAAGGTTCACACCATTCGTCAACTGTCGCTGCCGCACCAGTCACTATCAGCGAGACAAATAACCGGAACCCACAGGCACCTGAGGAACTTACCACTAACGTCCTACACCAACGCAAGCCCACGTCTGCTGATCGGCATAGACAACTGCCATTTGGTAAGACCGCTTCGATACGCTGAGGGCATGAAGCATGAACCCGCAGCAGTGAAAACGCAATTGGGATGGGTCGTTTTCGGCCCATGCGCAAGCTTTCCGTCTCTTCCGCAGATTCATCGGAACTATCACATATGCATGTGTAGCGCGGAAGACCGACAAGTCATCGAGACGGCAATGAAGGATTTCTTTTCTATCGAATCTTTAGGGGTTGCGAAGACAGTCGTCAACATGCTCTCAAAGGACGACGAAAGAGCCTTGCAAACGCTCACCTCTGAAACCAAGCTGTCGGAAGGTCGCTACGAAACGTGCCTGCTGTGGCGTTACGACGATATCCGTCTTCCATGCTCCAGAGCGATGGCTCTTAGGCGATACGGATGTCTGCGAAGAAAGATGAGAACGGACCCGGGTCTCGCCAAATCCGTTCTCGAGAAAATGAAGAGCTATGAGGACCAGGGGTATGTTAGATGACTTACGCCAACGGAACTTACCGCACGGAGAGAACGTGATTGGTATCTTCCGGTATTCCCTGTATTCAACCCGAACAAACCCGGGAAGGTCCGCCTGGTATTCGATGCAGCTGCGAAGGCTCGAGGCGTGAGTCTCAACACTTTCCTACTAGCAGGTCCAGATCTGCTAGCAGGACTCTTGACGGTGCTCTACAAATTTCGGGAGCATCAAATAGCTGTGGTGGGTGACATCAAGGAAATGTTTTTCCAAGTGAGGATGAAACCGGAGGACCAGCGCTCACAACTATTCTTCTGGGATCAGGAAGAAGTCATCGACCGTGATCCCACGGTGTACGCAGTAGCAGTGATGACTTTTGGGGCGGCTTGTTCACCAAGTAGCGCTCAATTTGTAAAGAACGTGAACGCTACCAGATTTGAACAACGTTTTCCACGCGCCGCACGCTGTATAAAGGAGGAGCATTATGTGGACGACATGCTCGCCAGTGTGGAAACAGAGGACGAGGCAATAGCCTTGGCAGAGGAGGTGCGATTCATCCACCGGGAAGGAGGCTTCGAAATCCGGAACTGGCTCTCCAATTCAAGCCGTGTAGCAGCCAAGTTGGAAAAAAGAGAGCGAACTACGGCAGAAGCAGTCATGTGCACGGGCACCACAACCGAGAAGGTGTTAGGAATGTGGTGGGATACATCGACAGACGAGTTCACCTTTAGAATATCTCCGAAGCACGACGCGCAATTGCTTTCCGGCGAAAGATTGCCGAACAAAAGGGAGGTATTAAGCACACTCATGACTGTCTACGACCCACTGGGTTTGATAGGCAATTTCTTAATGTATCTTAAGATTCTTTTGCAAGAGATCTGGAGAGCAGGCCTCGACTGGGATGAAGAGCTTCACGGGCGATTAGCAGAAAAATGGAAAAAGTGGATGAAGGTCCTTCCAAATGTTTTCCAAGTCAAGATACCCCGTTGCTACCGGCAGTTTACCTCATGCGACACAAAGGAAATTCAGCTACACATCTTCTGCGACGCCAGTGAAAGCGGAATGGCAGCGGTCGCCTATTTCCGTTTTGAAGAGGGTGATCAAATCGAATGTTCGCTGATTGGGTCGAAGACGCGAGTAGCACCAGTGAGGTTTGTCTCCATTCCACGTCTGGAATTACAGGCAGCAGTAATTGGGAGTAGATTTGCCAGCCACATCGCCGCTGCACACCGCCTGAAGATGACGCGAACCACGTACTGAACGGATTCGAGAAACGTAGTCTGCTGGTTGCAGTCAGATCATCGACGCTACAGTCAATTTGTAGCTTTCCGAGTAGGCGAGATCTTGGAGACAACCGAGGTTCACCAATGGCGCTGGTTACCAACGAACCTGAACGTGGCGGACGAAGGCACAAAGTGGCAGAGAAATCCCGGGTTTGATCCTGCGAACCGGTGGTTTCGCGGACCGGACTTTCTTTGGCGACCAGAGTCAGAGTGGCCAACTTGTGATGTAACCCCAACAGAAACGCCGGAGGAGATGCGGAAGACCATTCTTCATCATACATTGGTGAAGGAACAGTGGATCATCGTGGACCGTTTCTCATCGTGGCAGCGGTTGGTAAGAGCTGTAGCATATGTAATACGCTTCGTAAATTTCATATGTTCAAGGAGGCGCAGTCTTACTAGAGGTCCACTGACGCAAACCGAACTGGAGCATGCTGAGCGCGAAGTCTTCAAATTAGCTCAGCGAGACGTTTTCGTCGAGGAAATCCGGCGTTTGAAAAACGCGGATGATACACAGCACCCTTGGAAATCGAAAATTCCAAAGAACAGCACAATTTATAAGCTGTGCCCCGAGCTAGACGAAAACGGCGTACTTAGGACACGAGGACGATTAGCCAATTGTGTGTGGGCTAACGAAGCGACGAAACGTCCTATCATCCTACCGCGAGGTCACCGAATAACCCGGTTGCTGCTGGAACGTCATCATCGCAGGTTTAGGCATGTTCATCATCAAACAGCGGTAAATGAGCTTCGTTCCAGGTTCTGTATTCCGAGGCTGGTGGCGGAATATAACAGGGTTCGTCGGGAGTGCCAGCACTGCAGGAACCGCGATGCTCGCCCGGACCCTCCGAGAATGGCAGACGTCCCGCTCCAACGGTTGGGAGTGAACCTACGACCGTTCTCTTACACGGGGGTGGACTACTTCGGGCCATTGACGGTAGCAATCGGGCGACGCAGTGAGAAAAGGTGGGGTGTGTTGTTTACCTGCCTCACCACTCGAGCGGTACACTTAGAAGTCGCACACACACTAACAACGTCGTCATGCATTATGGCAGTGCGGCGATTCATAGCTCGACGCGGTAAACCAACCGAAATCCTAAGCGACCGCGGGACAAATTTCGTAGGTGCTGAACGGGAGCTTAAGGAAGCCTGGAAAGACGTTGAGGACACCGCATTGTTAGAAGAATTCACCGACACAGAACTCACGTGGAAATTCAACCCTCCCGGCGCACCACACTTTGGAGGTTGTTGGGAACGGCTAATCCAGTCGGTGAAAAAAATTCTGCGAGAGATGAACATACCGCGGCTCCCCACCGACGAAGTCCTATCATCGACATTCGCTGAAATAGAGATGATACTTAACTCTCGCCCGCTAACACAGGTTCCGCTTGACGACGAATCGGAACCACCGCTGACACCTAACCATTTCATTTTAGGTTCAGCAAACACAGAGCGGTCAATGGGCTACTACGATGTGAACCCCGCAACTTTGAAGGTGGCCTGGAAGACGTCGCAAGTGTTAGCTGGACTTTTCTGGAAGAAATGGATTGCTGATTACTTGCCGACACTGACAAGGAGGGGAAAGTGGTTCGGCGCGACCAAACCGATTACTGTAGGAGACATTGTAGTCGTGGTAGACGGAAACCTACCAAAAAACACTTGGCCGAAGGGGCGCGTCGTAGCAGTGTAGCAGGCAAAGGACGGACAAGTCCGACAGGCGAGCGTACAAACCGCGCAGGGGTTACTTCAGCGACCAGCCACCAAATTAGCGGTTTTAGATGTGAAAGCGATAGAGGATGTGCACTAGGAAACATCGACCACTTCATTTGGCAGGTTGTAAACAGATGCTGCATCAACTAGGAGTTTTGCACCGGGCGGGAGAATGTCAATCCTTTTGACACAACCTGCCGTAACAACAATACTGTTGGTTGACGAGAGAGGGCGCCATTAACGAGCGATATAAAAGAGGGACACGGGAGAAAAAAGAGCTCTCTCGTTACAACAACACCACGGAAAAAGGACAATAAATTTCGAACGCGCTTTAACTTTAACAAAACGCAGTTAGATATATTTTCCGTATAAATCCGAAAAAGTTGTAACAACATGTTTTAAATGGATTATTTTCATTCGGTCATTTGTGGATGTTCAAGCTATCAAACTCATTGGCTAAAGGCAAAACATCAAACAATCGAACAAAATTATCTTTTGTTGTAAAAATTATGTTCGATAGCTCGTTCGGATGAAGATTCTAGGGATGATGTGAACACGGTGCTGATTCAACTTAGACTAATTTCTATATTATACATAATTCACTTACATCTATCCTAGTTCCCTATTCACATTTACATATTTACATTACTTAAATTACACATTACACATACGCACAACTTATTGCTGAAATCTAATTGCCTAACTGTAGGCGCCGACATTCCCGCCCACCAAAAAAAGGTTTTTTTTTTTAAGTTTCGCTCCGCTTATTTTCATCTATTGTGTTTTCTTCTTCATGTTTGCTATTACTGTCAATGGGAAGGATGCATATTCTTGTTACAGGACGCTTTACTTCTTTTGATTGTGCCGTTTTCATTGTGACTACCCTAACCACACCATCCGTACCGGGATGAATATTTGTTATTCGTGCTAAAGGCCATTTCAAAGGGGGTACATTATCTTCGCGTATTATTACTAACATTCCAGGTTTGATCTCGGTTGCTTCGCAATTCCACTTGCTTCTGGCATGGAGCTGTTGTAAATACTCGGTACTCCACCTCGCCCAGAAGTGTTGCAAACGTTTTTGTACCACGCGCCAGTGGTTTAAACGGTTCTCCGGAATGTCCTTCAATGCGATATCAGGAATAACCTGCAAATGGTAACCAGTAAGAAAGTGACCTGGGGTTAGTGCTTGCAAATCAGATGGATCATGTGATAACGGTGTTATTGGCCGAGAATTCAGGCATAACTCGATTTCTGCCAACAACGTCACCAAATCTTCAAACGATGTAGATGCTGTTCCAAGAACTCGCTGGAGATGGTGTTTCATGGACCGCACAGCTGACTCCCATAGACCTCCGAAATGTGGTGCACGGGGCGGTATGAACTTCCATTTGAATCCCTTGTCAGCACTCCAGGCAGTTACGGCTTCTCGATGGTGGGTTGATTGAAGGAGCTGGTACAACTGGTGCAGTTCATTCGAGGCGCCTTTAAAGTTGGTTCCGTTGTCTGAGTATAGTTCTGATACCAGACCTCTCCGAGCGACAAACCTTCTTAGCGCGGAGATAAATGCAGCCGTACTCAGATCCGATACAAGCTCCAAGTGCACTGCGTGTGTCACGAAGCACACGAACACCGCCACAAATGCTTTCGTTGGTGCTGCTCTGCGATGCCTTTCTTTGACGTAAACCGGACCAGCATAGTCGACACCGGACACTGCAAATGCCCTGGCCTCGGTTACTCTGCTCGGAGGCAAGTTTCCCATGGGTTGATTGATGTGTTTTGGAGTTACCTTAAAGCAACGCATGCACTTGTGGTAAACACTTCTAGCTACCGATCTCACTCCTATGATCCACAAACTTTGCCTTATGGTGGAAATCATCAATTGTGGACCCGCATGTAAGAGCCTTAGATGATAATGCTGTACTAACAAGCTCGTTAAACGGTGGTTTTTCGGGATAAGTATCGGTTGTTTCATGTCACTATCAAGCTGTGAGTTGGCTAAACGTCCGTTAACACGCATTAGGCCTTGATCATCTATAAACGGATTCAAGAACCGTAAGGGAGAAGTTCTTGGTACACATTTCTTTGCTAACATTGCCTTAAACTCTTCTGAAAACTGATCCTTCTGTGCAAGCCGGTATAAGAACTTGTCAGTTTCTACCAATTCTTCCGTACTTAGACCACTGCTGGTATGCCCTGGAGGTTTGACACCTTTTCTTCTAGCACGCAAGATGTTTAAATATCGTAACCAATAACCAACACCTTTGCGTAGAGAGATGTATGTTGAGCAGCGCTCGAACAACCTATCACTAAAAGACTCTTCAACCGGTGAAGAGACTAGTAACACTGATGTTCGTTCCTCGTCTGTGGTTATCGGTTTTTGATTCGGTGAAATTGGCCACATATCCTCGTCTAAGGGGAGCCATGAGGGCCCCGCCCACCATTGCCTTGCATCAATTAGAGCCTTGGCATCAGTTCCTCTGGATACCAAGTCTGCAGGATTGTCAACACCAGGAATGTGTTTCCATATACAGTTCTGAGTTTTCGCTTGAATCCTTCTTGTTCTATTTGCCACAAAGGGTTTCCACCTGTCACTAGGAGAGTTTATCCAATACCATGCCGTCATCGAGTCTGTCCACATGTAGCATGTAACTTCTTTGGCAACCGCACGTTGCACTAACTGGTACAGATTGCTTGCTAGTAATGCCCCACACAGTTCAAGCCTTGCAATGGTGAGTTTTTTTGAAAGAGGCGCTACCTTTGACTTTGATATGAATAATCTGACCACTATTTCTCCTGAATGACTATTCCGACTACGGATATAGCAACAAGCGCCGTAGCCTTTCTCTGAGGCGTCACAAAATATGTGTATCTGATAATTGTCCTCTGCTCTATCGATCACTGTTCTCGGAACACTAACATCACTTAAATGCTTCAACTCCGCGTAAAAGTTCTTCCATTCTACTTGCAGCTCATCAGGGAGGGGATTATCCCAGTTCCTACCAGAGCCTCGTGACTCTTTGTACGACCACACACGCTGCATGAACATCTTTGCTTTCATCTTTACAGGATCTATGATTCCCAGCGGATCGTACATACGAGCAATACACGATAAGATTTGCTTCCCGGAGTAGCTAGTTTGTTGTTCTATCCCCTTTATGTTCAGTTGCATGCTATCAGATCTTGGAGTCCATAATAGCCCCAAAAGGGATATTGATGATTTGCTGGCTTGCTCAACTGCAACTGATTCACATTGCCTTTGTTGTGGAATACCTTCTAGCGTTTCTGGGTAGTTTGAAGCCCATTTTCTAAGGCTGAATTCTGCTTTGTTCATAAGCTCATCTAACTGCTTTGCTATTTGTTTTGCTTCTTCGATAGAGTCTGCACCTGATACAAGATCATCAACATAAAAATCATCCTTACTCTTCAAAGCCTCTGGATAGTGACGACCATAGTCTTCAAACACTCGTAGCAAAGTTCTTATGGCGAGAAATGGTGCACACGCTGTGCCATAAGTCACAGTATTCAGCTCATACACGGAAATAGGTTCTTCGCTTTCTTTCCTCCATAGAATACGTTGCAGCTTTCTGTCTTCTTTCGCTACTAAAACTTGACGATACATTTTGGCTACGTCTGCGACTAATGCCACTTTCTTCATTCGAAAACGTAACAGAATTGGAATAATATCTTCTTGAATTGTTGGACCAGTCAGCAAAATGTCGTTCAGTGATCGCCCAGAACTAGACTTACACGAAGCGTCGAACACCACTCTACACTTAGTAGTGGTACTTTCCCTTTTCCAGACTGCGTGATGAGGCAAATAATAGTCCTTTCCAACTTCCAATTCAACATTATTGTAGCTCGCCACCTTCGTCATGTGACCTAACTGTTCGTATTCTTCCATAAACTCTACGTATTCCTTTTTCATGGCTTCATCTTTCTTCAGTCGCCGTTCAATCGATAAAAATCGCCTCAACGCGGTTTCCTTTGAGTCTCCCAATTGTTTTTCGTATTCTCTCACCTTTGGCAACTGTACCACGTATCTACCTTCTTCGTTTTGGATCGTAGTATCGCAGTAGAACCTTTCACAACTCAAGCCTTCTTCTGATGTTTCCCTTTCTTGAGGAATGTCTTCAAGGGCGGCAAAATGTCTCATTAAATCGATCAGATTCTCTTCTTGGACACAATGACACAAAACACTGTTGTTACTGTACTCGATGCTGTCTCGCATTGGTCCGCTCACAATCCACCCAAATTTGGTCTTTAACAGGCTTGGCAAATGAGGTGCAACCTTAATATGGCCCTTTTCTAATAGATCCGCAAACAACTCAGCTCCAATTAATAGATCTACCCTTTCCGACTTAAAGAATGTAGGATCTGCTAATCTCACCCCACTTGGAATATTCCATCGATCAACATTCACTGTCAGAGCCGGAACATCTGCCGTTACCCGTTGTAACACAACAAAGTCTAGTACTGCAGAAAACCTTGACACTCTTGATCTTACTGTTGCCGTTACCATACTATTTGCTGTTAATGCCATTGCACCTACTCCAGATAACGAGCTTAGCATCCGCTGTCTACTCAGTCCCAATTGTTGAGCCAATCTTTCCGTCATGAAATTGGACTGGGCTCCCATGTCCAATAATGCCCTGGAGGAATTTCTTTACCGCATGAATCTAACAGAAGCACTTGGGCTGTAGAAAGCCAAATAGTCTTTCGCTTCTCTAAATTCCTGTTGTGCATAGTGGCATTTACGACTGGTGGTACTGCTACTGATGCTTCCTTTGGTCGGCTGCATAGCATGGTGTGGTGGCGCTTTTTACATTGAACGCAACGATAAGACGATCTACACTGACGCACTCCGTGTCCTCGCTTAAGACAATTGTAGCACAAAAATTTTTCCTTTACTATATTGAGCCGTTGCTCGAGACCCATGCTCTCAAATTTCGAACACTTGAACAAAGTATGCTCTTCTTTGCACACCGGGCATTCTGTCTTAAACCTTTCATCCGTTTGTTCTACATGTGCCATCGTAGGAGTTCCTTTTATATTAAACCTAGCTTCTTTACGTACAACAGGCGTTCGCGTGTTACTCATCACCTTGGCTGGTCTCGTATCGATAGTCCGCACATTGTATATTTTGGAATTGGTTAGCACTTTGATTCGTTTTTCGCAAAATTCGATTAGTCCCTGATATGTATCGTTTTTTGTATCTGCTGAAGCTAGTTCCCATGCCAATAAACTAGTAGCCTCCATTTTGAACATAATCAAGCTTGTTAAGGGGGTGTCCCATTTGTCTATTGGCTCCTTGAGTCTTTCCATTCCCCGAACCAATCGTTTGACTTCATTTACAATCCGCGCTAACTCTTCTCCCGAGGAATCATTCATTGCTTCTAGATGATACAACGCCTTGAAGTATTCTCTTTTAATCGTCTTTGTGTCATCGTATCGCGTAAGCTAACTTTGCCAAGTAGGTTCGTAATTGTCGGCTATTAACTGCGTGTGATCGAATTGGGTTGCTACATTTCCCTTTAATGCAGATAGTAAATATTGCAACTTCGTAACTTCAGGAACTTCAAGCGCCTCATGAACCATTGACGTAAATCTGTCCTTAAACGTTAACCATTTTGTGATGTCGCCATCGAACGACGGAAGGTCAATGGTCGGTAAACGCAATTTGGGATGGCATAAAATCGATTGATTTACGCTTGTGCTATTTGCTGCTGGTAACGAGCCTACTTCTTCGCTCTTTTGACGAGCCACAATGAAGCCTTTAACCTGTTGGTATTTTTTATAATATTCTCGTTTTTCCGTACATAGGGCCTCAATATCGCACTCGTCTTCACCCAGTAATTTTTCACGTACACTCTCAAATGTCTTTCTTGCTTCTTCCAACGCTCCTAACTGACCTTCCAGCTGAGACGCATGTTCCTCTGCATTATACTCATTTATGAATTCAACGAAGAAATCAACGCACCTTAACGTATCGAGATATTTCCGCTTCACCGTCTGGATTTGTTTACTCATTTTCTTACTTGCTGATATTCACTCTTGTGCGGAAACTATGTGCCACACTGTAGCGTCTCCCGTCTGTGATCCTACACCACTACTCGAAACGACGCAATTGCGTGAAAGGCGATGGCCGAAGTCCTCAATTCGCGCGCAAACGTAGTAACACGCACACTTCTCCGACTAATCCTATGCTTGTTCACAGTGTTAGTTTGTGCGACGCTTCTTACACACTTGGTTACACATAAATACTTATGTTACACACGCTTGACATGGACAAATTTTACAATCACGATATGCACGCGCAACGCTTGTATTTCAGGCTACGGATGATGACACTGTCCCAACTCGATGATCTCCTTGAAACAATCCAATTTTGAAGCTTCTCGTATTCTGTGAGCAACCTAACACGCACGCACTGTTCTCGCGATCAGCGTGATCGATCGATGACCTCGTATACGTACGCAGCGCTCTTCCCAGTTCGACACTTCATAAACAACGTTTCGTACAGTTGTCCTCCTGAGATCGTTATTCAGCATTCAGACCGTTGGGTTTCTTACTGTTTGGCTCCTCCTATCCGGTTCGAAGGACCAAATGTTCGATAGCTCGTTCGGATGAAGATTCTAGGGATGATGTGAACACGGTGCTGATTCAACTTAGACTAATTTCTATATTATACATAATTCACTTACATCTATCCTAGTTCCCTATTCACATTTACATATTTACATTGCACACATACGCACAAATTATTGCTGAAATCTAATTGCCTAACTGTAGGCGCCGACAAATTAACTTTAAATACACTTTATTATGTTTTACCAATTTCGCAAATATTTTTACAAAACCCAAAATAGAAGGTAAAACCAAGAAATTTTCAACGAGAAACATTTTTGCACCTTCTACTGTAACGGAGCTACTTAGCACAGTTTTAGCAAGATTTTTTTTTGTTTATTCATTCATAAGTTAAGCTATAAAAAGTCAAATAACTCTTTAAGTCAAGAACTGAATAAAAAGCAGTTGACTAAACTATAACATTTTCATTTTGGACATGTCTATCTTTGTGGTTTGATTTGACTTAGTAAATTGTTCTGTGATTGAAGTATTGTCCAATATAATCTAAAAAACAAGGTAATTTAAATTAAAGGGAGAGAGTAGTATTAATTCAAAAAAATATATTTATGAGTGGTATGCGCTGCGCTACCTGGCTACGAGCTCATAAAATAGAACACAAAAAGATCAATTATTTATCAAAAATATGTTTTAATAGAGCCTTCTTAAGAACGAGATATATTGTTGTCAAATCACAATATTAAACCATGCCAATACAGATTTCGACCGTATGTTCGAAACTGCCTGTGCATTGGTGGGGATTAGGCCATCAAAATTTGCATCTTAAAATTTCCGCAACGAATCTAAATCCGTTGAGAAGAGCCAAGACAGGAGGATTAACCGTCCGACTTGGCTGGTGAACAAAACAAACACTGTTCTTTAGTGAGTTCTCGTTTGAAATGTTGCTTTATTCTTAATTTAACATAACTTATATACTAATTTTCTGCTGATCGATCGCGATCAGCAGTTTTACAATTTGTTGCTTTTGCACTTACTTACTAGGCCATGTCGCTTCTTCACCTACTTACTAGGCCATGTTTATTTTACTTATATTTTGGTCAGTTACTGGCCTGATTATACACTGCTGTCGTCAACATCCTGACCCTTGTAATTCCTCGTAGAGGGGTTACTACTTGCGGACGGTTTAAACGGCGGAGGGCGTAAAGTGTAATCTTAGCTCGTATTCGTTTGATGATTAATGCTATGATTAATCCTTAATTAAGGTGGTGACGCAGGCTATTGTGCTTGAAGTTATCATGAGGTAAAACTGGCCCGCGTGTGTTTCTTTATTTTGCTCTGCGCTTGAATTCAATATTGTGGCCAGCGGTTTGAAGTACAGTATCGTTTGTGCTTAATACGTACGTTTTTTTATTTTCATTGAAACTGTTACTTAGACTCTTTATGTCTTCGTGCATATGATCAAATTTCATATATAGCTCGCTTCTAAGCCTGTCACCTCTTTTGATTTTATTTGTCATTTCTTCTGATACATGTCTTAATTTCTGGTCTTCGGAGGCTCTAAAGAGGGCCAACTGCTCGTCAATGTCGTCCTCTCCAAAAAGAATGCCCTTTAAAAATCCAAATATACCGCTAGATCGTTTGGTTCGTCGTTTTACTGCAGTCTGTGATAGTTGAAGTGCGTGTCTAATATTTTGTTGTAATGTTAATTTCATATTTAGAAGATTAGTGTCCATATCGTTCAGCGCCTTGAAAGCTATGGTCACCTTTTTGTCCATCGTTAGTAAAGTCTCTGTGTCATTGTCGGGGTGTATTTTGGTGTGGAAGGCTGTTTCCCACACACCCCTTTTTAGGAGAAGCGTCCCTTCGTGGTCGAAAAATATCCCAGGTTCTTCAACTTGGCGAACCGATAAATTACTTATCGGGTTTATTAACGTGATTAGAATGAACATATAGAGAACCATTGTAAGGTTTTATTAAATGCTTCCTCCTTTTTGCAGGAAGGGTTTTTAGTTGTTCGGCTATTTGTTTAACGTAGGCGATGTTGATCGGCCTTTTTACTCCCCACGAAGGTACGTCTGTAATTTTTTCGTTCCCTTTTACTTTTAGTACTGCTAAATTGATAACAGGGCGTTTGTATTCGCCTTTTTCAACTTTGATCCTTGCGGACCTGACTTGCCCGTCTTTAGCAGGATAGATTTCTACTACCCGTCCCTTTAACCACCTGCCCACGCGTTGTTCGTCAGGAAAGACCACTATGTGATCAGGCTGTATTGGGTCCGAGCGTTCTATCCACTTTTCCCTTTTTGCTAGTGTTGGGAGGTATTCTTTTAACCAACGTTCCCAATGTTGTCGAGTAATAATTTGCGCCTTCTTCCAGTTGTTTCTGCTAGCTTCAGCTGCGGATATCCCCGCTGGTGTGGGTTCGGCCTCTCCGGAACACCCTATCAAGAAGTGAAACGGTGTAAGAGGTTCATCGTCTTCAGTTTCGAGAGGGATGTGCGTTAGAGGTCTGTTATTGAGGATAAACTCAATCTCGATGAAGGTCGATCTTAGTACTTCTTCTGGAATACTATTATTGTTTGGCAGCAGGCTCTTGACTTCTCTGACCATTCTCTCCCATACACCTCCAAAGCGAGGTACGGCCGGGGGATTAAAATACCATTGGATACCGTCGGTTGCACATCTTTCGATCAGTTCCGTTATGTGCCTGTTCGCTCCAACAAAGTTTGTACCATTGTCGCTGTATATGTGACAAACCTTTCCTCGTCTATGCTGCATATTTTTTAGGCACATTATGAACGAATTTGCGCTCAAGTCTTTGGCGATTTCTAAATGTATGGCACGTGTTGTCATACATGTGAATATTGCTACCCATCTTTTTTCTACCCTTCTTCCGATTGTTACTGTCATGGGTCCAAAGTAATCTACACCTGTCCCAATCGGACGTTTCGAATGAGTTTCGGCAAAAGTTGCGACCTATTTTTCGTATACCGAAGTGTTTGCTGAAATCTTTTCCGACAATCAGTCGGTTTCGTCCAAACAGCAGGAGGACTGCAGGATTTTTGCTGTCATCGTGCGGATGTCTAGCAAAAAGCTCAATTTCAAATTCAAAGCAAAAAAGCTTGTCACAGCCGTTGCCACATTACTTTTTTTCTATGTGTGGCGGTCGATCGTCTTTTTTTTCTCTTGCTTGCTTCTGCTTATTCTAGTATTTGTTCGATTCGCGAGTTCTGTTCTGCGCTGGTATGTCTTGTATCGCGTTCGTTCGTTCGTTCTGCCTATGACTTGTCGGTTTGTTTCGTTTTGACTAGTGGTATAGGATTTAGACCGTACTATTATTTCATGGTTAGGGTATCCTCGCGCGATGTGCGCAAGGGTAAGTATGATAGTCATATACTGGAGTATGGCCAGCTCGCCCATGTGTGTTTTCTGCAAAGATAGTAATTGTAGGAAATATCGGGAATCGATCCCAGACTTACATTTGGAGGTGGTGTTTCAGGCGTCCGCGAACCGATGGTACCAACAATTTGGCGCCAAAAGGATTGATACGGACCAGGTTTTGTTCTACGTGCAGTGCCTCGAACGAAGTACCATCAGTTGTTCTGTTATGGTTCTATTGTTGGTGATGGTTCGTGCGCGATGCATCAAAATGTTGTGCGCTGATCTGAGCGATAATGTTTTTTAGGTTGGTGTATTTTGTACGAGTGTTTTTATTTTTGAACATAGAATGGTGATCCTCGCACACGGACCGTTTTTACGTAGCTTTAGTTTGAGGATTTTACAATGATATTTGTTGAATTATCTATGGGTTTGTTGTTAAAATAAACATTCCTTTTTTCGTAGGCTTTCGTGACATCTAATATGCAAAGCCATACCAGAATATTATCAATCGTACATATTCTTGGCTCTTGCTTGATACCGAATAGGATCATTACAGATGTCGCGAAGTACGTTAACGTACAGTGCACTGTTAAATGTTTCATTGCCTTTTATTTAAAGTGTCTTTCGCACGGCATCGATTGCTGGTAACAAGGGAACGATAGAGAATGTTCCATGTGTTCCATGATACGTTCAGCTGTGTTGTGATATGTTTTGCACTTAATATTAGTTTTCCAGGAAGTGTCGCTACGGTCGCATCCTACAGAAACAGTTTGGCCACGGGCTTAGCTGGTGCAATGCAATCCAATGCAATGAGCAATTGAATGAAAGGATCGAGGGCAAATGAAATGTTGTGATCAGCAACTCTGGCCGGCAAAGGCAGGCATTAGAAGAATGCTTCGCGGAACATCGGCCACGCAATCGATTTGTATTAAGAGAAATGCAAACAGAATTATTAGACATATTAAACTGATACAGCTGTTTATCTTTCACAACACAAAGAAAGCTGTAACGTTTTCAAAAATATGTTATAAAACATAAGCAGAGCTACATCAACACAACATAGCTGTGTGTATATATTCCAATTCACAATCAATTCCAATGTTGTGTTAATTGTATTGTCAGTTCTCTCCCAACCTCCGTGCGGTACGGACGTGTTTTTTTGGCTTCCGTGTTCAGAGAGAAAAAAAAAATTCCAGTTGGACGCAAGAGATCAAGTGCTCGTCCCATCGACATGGGGCGCAGCAAAAAAATCATGCCTAAAAGAGGCAATTCTACATTATCGCTTGCCCAATTCCACCGCATTAGCCATGGCCAAGCTACTGCAAACAACTCACCAGTGCCTACAAGTAATAACTTCGACATTCTCATCGACGATGTAGAAGCTCCATCTGCACCTGTAACACCAGCAAAAGCACATGTGCAAAATAAGCCAACCCGTGTTCCACCTATCATCGTAACGGGAACGTCTGTAGCCGACGTTCATAAAAAAATAGTATCTGCCGGTGTTGTGCGTTATTCCACCAACACATCGGCAAAAGGTATCGTTGTAATGGTACAAGAAACTGACGACTTTAAGGCTGTGGTCAACGCACTCAAATCGTCTAAAACAAATTTCTTCACGCATCAACTCCCTGAAGAACGTACTACAAAAGTGGTACTATTTGGATTACCCGAAATGCCAGTGGCAGACGTCGTGACGGCCCTAGGCGAGTGTAATATTAATCCATCCGCAGTGAAAAATATCCTGATTAGGAAAAAACGTTACGACGACCAAGCGATGTATCTGCTACATTTCGCTAAAGGCTCTATAACGATTGGCGAGCTCAAACAAGTCCGAGTTGTTAATCATCATCGTGTACAATTCGAGTACTACGCACACAAGGTTGGTCCCATCCAATGCAGAAACTGCCAACTCTACGGACATGGCGAAGCAAATTGCTTCCGTACCGCTGTATGCGTGAAATGTGCCGACACACACTCGTCCAACACGTGCCCCCTAAGTAAGAGCACCACAGATCCTGATGGAAAGATCGCGCAGTCTAAACTGCGCTGTGCTAATTGCGGTGACAGACACACCGCCAACTACCGAGGCTGTTCAGCTCGTCCGACGCACACTCCTTCAAAAAGAAAGACACTACCACCATCCCAATTCCAGATAACTCCCGACAGCTTCCCAGCCTTACCTATGGCAAGCCTCTCACGCAATAACGCACCCAGCACCAACACAATGAACTACGCAAAACAGTTTCGCTCACACCATCGGGAAACGAGCGGAAACGACATCGACCTGAGCGAAATCGGTGAAATCGTCGAAGACGTGTTCAACCATCTGACTAAATGTAAGTCTAAAAAAGATCTCATATCCGTGATCGTGCAGATCACAGCCAAATACTGTTTCAGAAATGCTCTTCACGGGTAAATTAAAAATATTATACTGGAATGCCAACGGCATCACTACGAAAAGCACTGAATTTTTTAATTATCTCTTAACTGAGGACATTAAAGTAGCTGCGATTTGCGAAACATTTTTAAAACCACAAATACGTTTTTCACATCCAGAATTTTCCATATACAGACTAGATAGGTTAAGCGGCAGCAAAGGTGGCGTAGCACTAGCCATTTCTAAAGAAATATGTCATAAAATACTACCACTACCCCAACTGAAAATAATAGAAGCAATAGGAATATCCATATCAACATCCCTTGGTAATTTAAACATCATATCTATCTATCATCCTGCTTCTAACACTGACAGCAATAGTTTTAAGAAAGATATTATGGCTCTATGCAATATTCGAGATAGTTTTATTATCTGTGGCGACTTTAACTCCCGTCATCAATTGTGGAACTGTGCTAGATCAAACCGGATGGGAAAAACCCTCTTTGACACTGCCCAAAGAGGAAATTTTTCAATATTTCATCCGGATTGTCATACATACTACCCTAGTGATTCGAATCGTTCCCCATCTACTCTAGACTTGGCCTTATCGAACAACCTTCACGACATTACCTGTTTAAATACGATTACAAATTTTGACTCTGACCATCTCCCTGTCTGTTTTGAAGTGAAGACAACAAACATACAAAATCGTCTTAAACAAAAGGTGCCAAATTACTCTGGTGCTAACTGGTCTCAGTTTAAAAGTTTAATCGATAGCAAAATCAATGTAGTAGACCTAAATTTGAATGACATAACTGACACTTCCCAAATTGACACTATGATTAACCATTTCACCCAAACCATCAACGAAGCGCATACTCGATCTATTCCCTTTACAATACCAGATAATTATAAAATTATTCTGCCTCAATCCACTCTCTCAAAAATCAAATGCCGAAATGTACTTCGAAAGCGTTGGCAAAGAGATAGGAGGAACAATTTTCTTAAGAATTCTTATATTACACTTGCAAATGAAATCAAAAGGGAAATTAAAAAGATAAGGAATCAAGCCTGGTCAATAAATTTAGAAAAGATGAATAATGATCGTAGTAACAAAAGAATTTGGAAGTTTGTAAAAATAATGAAGCCTAATGCCACAGCTAGTCTCCCTCTATCCATCGACAGTGTTCCATTATTAACTGACAAAGACAAATGTGAGGCACTAAAAAACAACTTCGAGAAGGCAAACAGGATAACTTTCAATCAAATCAGTAGCCTAGACAGCCATGTTAATCAAACAGTCCAAAAATTCTTAAATTATCACAATAATCACATTAATTGCGCAACACCGCTTTTCACTAAACCCAAACAAATCCAATCGATACTACATAAACTAAAGGCAAAAAAATCCACTGGGCCTGACCTAATCAACAACCGCTCACTAAAACACCTCTCAAAGAAGGCAATAATATACCTCACCTTCATCTTCAACTCTTGTTACAAGCTAAATTATTTCCCAACGATATGGAAACAAGCTAAGGTAATTCCAATCGCCAAACCAAACAAAGACCAACATAACCCATGTAACTACCGCCCAATCAGTTTACTGAGTTGCCTGGGTAAAGTATTTGAAAAGCTGATAGGAAAACTATTATCCAAACATCTTTCCAATCACGAGATTATACCACCTTTTCAGTATGGTTTTCGTCAAGGCATATCAACTACGGACCAACTCAACAGGTTATCAAATACTATAAAAAAACAACGTCGCCTAAAAAAATCTACCGGATTAGTCCTGCTTGACCTAGAGAAAGCCTTCGACACTGTGTGGCATCACGGTCTTATTTTCAAACTCATCTGCTCTAACTTCCATCCAAAAGATATCTTATTAATTCATTCCTTCCTATCAAATCGTAGTTGTCAAATTCATTTAAAATCTACCAAATCTGACCCTTATGTTCTTCCCGCCGGCTTACCCCAAGGAAGCGTTTTGTCTCCAGCTCTATTCAACATCTTCACATCAGACATTCCTAAATCAAAGTCAACTAAATATTTTGCGTTTGCCGATGACTTTGCGATGAGCTCCTCAGCTAAACTCCCTGATCCAATCATAAGAAACCTTAATCAAGGCATTAAAAAATATGTTTCCTATTGCAAAAAGTGGAAGCTGAAAATAAACGATGATAAAACCGAGGCTATGTTTTTTACACGCTGTACCAGTTCTACTAGAAAGCCAAACCGATGTATAAAGATAAACCACTCGAATATTGCATGGAAAAATAATATTACGTACCTAGGAATTACCTTTGACAAAAGACTGACATTCAAAGATCATTTGGACAAAAAAATAATCAGTGGAGAAAAAGCTATCAAATCCCTTTATTGTTTTATAAATAGAAACACCAAATTGAACTTAAAAAATCAACTGCTACTGCGAAAACCCACATCAAGACGTTACAAATAACACAAAACAAGTGCCTTAAACGAATTTTGAATCTACCACCATGGCACAGTACAATTGATATCCATAGGAAATCTAATATACAATATTTATCGGAATATATTAAAACACTAAGCGACAAATATACAGCGAAATGCCTCACTCGTAATAATAGTAGATAAAATCAGACATATTTACATGAATTCTAGTACAAATATAAGTTCTAGGTAGGATAGATTAGGTTAATTTAAGTAAGGTCTAAATTTTGAGGAAAAAAAGTACCAGGGTTTTTGTTATTTTTCCCACCGGTGTAACAATTCGTCATAACAAAAAAATCTGATACACTCTCCCAAAATGCCGTCGTGCAATCCAGCTAGAGTAATATTGTGTTAAGGTCTCAATTGTTCGAATACCAGTACCAATGTAATAATCAAATGTCACGTCACATGTAAATGAATTATCAATAAAAGAATAACTAACTAACTAACTAAGTTAATTGTATTGTTCAATCTGTTATGACTATTATTCCACAACCGTGTGAAGCTGTGGTACGTTCGTCAGATCGTCTTGTCACACATAGTTTGCGCATTATTTCATCGGTTGATCATTTGACGATGGGTCTGACCGACAAGCCATGCATACATTCCTTAAGATAAAAATATCGTTTGAATTGGGATTGGGATCACCATGCATATGCTTCAATTCATATGATACAATGTATACGCATGATACAAATGTTGGGATAATTCTGCAGCGTGAGCATATGACGAACTAGTACTTTGGTGGCTCTTTATTTCACGGTCGTATAATCAAATCGGATTCCAACGCCCCAAAACGTCTATTAGCTCACAACAAAATCGTGGTAGAAAACAGTAACATAAAGAGGCTTCGATCATGTTTGTTGTTTTATTTTTGTATGATGTCTTGGTGCATTCGCCTCTCTTAATATGTAATGATAATTTTTTTTTTTTGTTCGGTTATAACGGCCTGGCCGTATCAAGACTTATTTTACCACGTAGCAGGATAGTCAGTCCATGGCTACGGGGGGACGGTCCGGATGGGATTTGAACCCGGTCCCTGCCGTGTGGACGTATGTAATGATAATTATGTTAATAATAATTATTAAAAATAGGAAAACAAATGAACAGCGATTCATCAGCGATTCTGTATACGATCGCGCGAACAACTCGGGTAGCTTCGATTTGTTGTTGTAAACCAATGCATTTGTTGTTCTTGTTGGTGTTTGGATTAGTCTGACTACCGCGCGGATTGTACACTTTTGCATCGACGGTAGAACGAGCGTGAGTACGAGCAAGAGGGCATAACGCAAGAGAAGCGAACGGCATGAGAAAACTCATCAGACACGACTCGAGCTTTCTGACCGACTCTCGCTCAGTGTAAGTGCGAGCAGGCACGGGATACTGTTTAGAGGGAGACATTCCGGCATTTGCTTTTGACAAGTTGAAACTTTTTGCTTGGGATGGGTACAAATTTAATAATGGCGATCATAAAAATGTGTCATGGCGGCCAAAAATGAAATGTACACGTGAAGCAGACTTATTATGTATATTACAGGGTTTTTCTATTCAGTTTAGACTAGCAGCACACTTTTCCCTGCTTTATGCAATTGATTTTTAGTAAGCAGCATGTTTTTCAGGATACCCGCGCCGGATTTTTAAGTATAAGCAATTGATTTCAACATGCCACTTTCTGGCAGCTTTTAGGACGCAAGTTTATAACTCCCACGTTGAGAGATTGAATTTTATAATGAAGTGCTGTTTACACGAGGAAATTAATAATCATCGATATTGTTTTTTGTAAAATATATTTCGTAAATTGAAATCAATCAACGTCTTACTTGGTTGGCGATTAGCATTATTCTTTGATTTCATTAAATCATTAAAATATATGTAACTCCTAACGTACAGCAAAGTCCTCATATTTTGTATGAACAACTATGTATCTGACTTTTCACAACACAGCATTTTTGTTACCAGCAAATGTTACATGCGAGGTTATGAATATTGCACTTCAAAGACAGCATCCAATCTTTGTTCAATTAAATTGTATTTAATTTATGAAATATATTTTACAAACAATATCGATAATTATTAAAAACAAACATTTTTTCGTGTAAACAGCACTAATAAAATTCAATCTTTCAACTTCGAGGTTATACACTGCGGCTTCAAAGCTGCCAGAAGCTGACATGTCGAAATCAATTGCTTGCACTTAAAAATCCGACGCGGGTATCCTAAAAACATGCTGCTTACTAAAAAGCAATTGCACAGAGCAGTAAAAAGTGTGCGGCTAGCCTAAACTCAATAGAAAAACCCTGTATTGAATTGTTTTTTTTTCTCTTCTATCGGCGTTGTCTCATCTTGTTCGTATATCTGTGGACAAATTGGCTGGTTAGTATGAACAAGTGTTGAACTCTTACCGACTATGTATGTGCACTGCAGTACTCCATGCTTGCCATACAGCTATACGGGTGTCGTGCTAGCACATTTGCAGTTGTCCAATAATAATAATGCCTGTGTCTTTTAGGCAAGAACAAAATGGCATGGAGAACGAAAACAACAACAAAAACAACAACAAACCAGTATCTACCCGGTGCGCAGAGAGCGAGATGAACGGACCATTTTGGTCCGTTGACGTGTAGTTTCGGTAAAAGTTTGGGACAAAGTTGGTCGCTACGGTTTTTCTCTCCAAAACTTGACTATTTTGAGAGCGGATCTGTGTAAAAAGAAGGGTTCTTTGATTGTATGTGTAAACCGACAGAGTTTGCTCAAGGTAGAATTATTTGCATCTCGTTCTGAACTGTTCATCCTTCCTCCTTCCTCTAGCGTAAAACCCACATAGTGAAAGGCTCAGTTTGCTGTGCGCTAAGTCCAGGGCGGACGTGTTGTGGGACTTAGAAAATTTTGAATCTGTGCGTGTACGCTGCGCGGAGGATTGGAAATGTGCGCTTTAGCTTTGTGCAGTGCAGTATTTAAACAAGTGTTGCGATTTAATTAGAATTTGTATGTCTTTTCAAGCCATTAACGTGTGGTGTTAGTTTTTTCCCTTCACTCCGTGCTTGCTTCGGCAAGCGCATTGAATTGAAGTGAGGAAAAAAACTTTCGGTACATGTTGTGGAAATTTCTTCGCTTTTTTACACGCCGATGAATACAGTTGGTGTTGTGTGTTGTGTGTGAAATAGTGATTATTGTTCTGGTTGATCTTGTGCCGTACGATCAACAAGCCGCAAATTAGTTTTCGCATTTGATTTGGTAAAAAATGATGTCAAATATCCTGTACGCGCAGGCACTGCGCTTCTATGCAGTACATGCTCGTGTTTTTGTCTTCCTTTTGTGCTTCTTGCTGGCGTCGTTCGCCGTTCGCTCACCCCATTCTTACATGCAGTGAAGGATTGTGTCTTCTTCTTCTTGTGGGTTTTGCCCGTATCGTATGCACTGTATTCCTATGTGCAGCGAAGGATCGTGTTTTCGTCATCCTCTTCGGCATCATTCGTACGTGGAACCGAAGATCACTGCTTGAACCTACACGCACACAACGACAGAAATACGGAGAGCGCGCTCTGCAATGGAATGCTAGGAATGGTCCGTTTCTCTTTTTTGCCCTATGCTAGCACATAGGAAATGGTCCGACCATGTCTTCCTTCGGACCATTTTTTACATGGCGCTTCGGACCATTTCTCCCACCATTTTTTGGTCCGTTTCTCTCGCTCTCTGCACACCGGGTAGTTCATCGATATGATTTTATTATTATTTGTGATAAACCATCCGTTTCTATCGCCATTTCTTAAAGTGAATCTAGACGTTATACCCACATGAAATTTTCCGAAGATTTGATATTGACCTCTCGCTTTTTCATCATTCCATCTCGCTATTTTTGAGTGGTTTTTGCGGTTCGTGCCCTGTGGTGAGCGGTTTTGTCAATGTGTTGGTGTTGATCGTGCTGACCGAGCGACCCGAGTGTGATTTTCAAACAGTTTACAAAGAAAAAAGGAAGAAGCAAACGCAGAACACGCACATGCACACAGTCCGCGTTGCCGGACTTCGTGATCCGAGAGAGTGCAATACGGACGCGTTGATTTGAGGAGGTTTAATATAGTGAATTATCAACGAACTGTGTCCTCAAAGGTATGTAAAAGTGTTGAAAAATATACAGCACTTTTATTCGATGCTAATTATGTTCTTGTGTTTCCATTTCAAGTGTTTCAGAAGACCATTCAAGGGTGGAATCAAACAGCATCGACAGCCGCAACATCATGCAACAGTGAACAGTGCAGGAAGGATGTTCATCTACAGAGAAGATTTCATCGTATACGTGTTTTGAAGTTTTTTTGTTCTTTTAAAGTGCTAATGTGATTAATGTACTAATTTATAGTAGTTAAAAATAATATAAAAGGTGAATTAACAACACTTGTTAATATTGTGAAAAAATATTGTGAAATAAAAAAAAATATTTTAAGTGTAAATTTTTGTGTACGTGACTGTCGAAAGAAATGGCGCACGATCGGTTCGCTCAGGATAATCGGCGCACGCGATTGGCTCGCTTTGGATTAATCGGCCCACGATCGGGTTGCTTCGGATTCAACGACGCGCGGTCGGGTCGCTTCGGAAATATCGATCGACTAACTTCGCCTAGTCGTTTAGCTGGTCGTACGATTAGTCGATCATTTTATGAGCTCCGTGAGTGTCTTTCTGCCAGATGGGTAGTTAATATTACCTCTTTTTTCTATTCGTGACCATTGGATAAACATTGTTATCGATATTTATATTTGTTTTTAATTCCCTTAGCTCAATTAACCTACTGATTACTTGTGATAACGTCCTAACTTAGCCTTTAAAAAATTTCCCTTCAAAGGGATAAGGTTGGAAGGGACCTGATTCCATTCATGAATCTTTAGGTACATGATAGTCGATAGAATCACGAATAATTGCCAACAAATCCTTTAGAGCGGTATGTCTTATACGATGCGAAAGGGCCCACATTCGCAGTTTCATTTTAAACGTCTCATTTCGCTGCGCTTCATCATCGTTTGCATAAGTAGGCTGGCATTCTTCGTCTTCGTCGCTCTCTATAAACAACTGTTCCAGTCATTGGCGTCCGCTGCTTAATTTCTTGCCCATCTTACTTTGACTCACGTTTTCCATTTTCTTACTATTGTTTATAAAAAAACAGTATAAAAATACATTTAACTCAAAACTCGGTGATAACCTGATGATTGTTTGATGATGCCGGTTTATTTATGTTTACAATTCCAAATTGTCATCGCATCGTTCTCAGTCTTTCTCTTTCTTTTTACGTTCTATCTCTTTCACTCCTTAACCAAACCGTGCAGTTAAACTCACCACTGCTCTTCCCGTCGTTGTTTCTCTTCCCTTCTCACCCCCTTTGCCTACGAGCTAGGCGTCAATTGTTACTTGTGAACCAGACAAACACGACACTGTTCGAAAGGTGCTTTGCCAATTGTCGTGTAGAACTGTCACTCCATCGACAATTTCAATGCCTAGTACTATTCCTAAGCAATCTTACCTCGTTTAGTTCCAATTTCGGTGAGTTTATGTATGCTAAAAATCTGAAATTCTCTGTTTCACAATAACTGTTAATAAAGCAATCCAGCACACAAACCGCTTCGGTGATATTTGACAACAAGGTATAGAGAGTTTCAAGGTGTGACACAGACATGCAAGACAAAATCAAACTGTTTTGTTCTATGTCGTGTTTGTCTGGTTTGTTCTATGCAGGTTGACAGAGCACCTCCATATGATTGCTTGGGTTTGTTCTTGTGGTTTTGTCTGGTTTGTCTTGTTCGAGAAGAGACAGCGCGCTGCCAAAATCAAACTGTTTTGTTCTATGTCGTGTTTGTCTGGTTTGTCTTGTTCGAGAAGTGACAGCGCGCTGCCTTAGTCGGCAAGGAGTGAGTAAAAGAGTCATAAAAACTTCTTATGCTGAGTTGAAATCATAAACTCCTTTGCAGGATTAAACTCACACACTCACTCTTACTCAGTGTGCACATCTCTAATACACATACTCAAGCATGGTTTCCTTATGCGTTTTTCGTCTTGCCATTAGCCTTCTGTGAACATCACCTGAGCGTATTATCTTTTCGAATTCTTTAATCAGCTTGGATCGTAACGCCGGGTAAGATGATATACCTTTTTCCGTTGCTAGGAAACTCTTCTCGATGCCAACCATCTTTCATCGACACATGATGAACATTTGGTCTTCGGACCAGAGTGCCATTTACGCTACTCCCTCAAAGTCCTCAAACCACGCTCGGATATCCTTTGTTAGATCTTTACCATAGGGCTCAATTCCATCCTTCACATCTCGGAATGAGTATGACTGCACTGGTGTGTGGATTATGGCAGGTTTTGGCGCATCTACTACCGATCCGACTTCAGCGTAAAGATAGCCCGTTGCGTTTGCGTCATCTTCGACGGGATTTTGCTCGAGAGCGGCTTCTAACGTTATTCCGGCATCAATGATCCGTTTCGCCAGGTCCTCTTTATTGCCGGACGTAACCAACCCAGCCATTTCACACTTCCTCACCAGGCCAACACGCGTAAATTCTTCCACCAATCGTTCCATTGTTCAATAACACCACGGTACACACGCCCGAATAGACGGACACAGATTACGCACACGCACGCGTCAATCGTTTTTTCCAGCGCACACAGCACTCTCACACGAACAACAGCACACAGCCAACGCACCGTATATTTCCCGGGAATCGGTATCGCACACACGCGCAGGTCGATATTTTTGCGCACACAGCACTCTCACTCGACCAGCCGCACACAGCTAACAGTTTTTCAGGGAATCGGTATATCCCACTTCTGACACCAGATGTGAAAAAAGGAAAAAAGATTCAAAGTCGCACACACGAATTTAACGGGAGCAACCAACTTTATTTTAAACCTTCTCGTTCCCTCGCTCCTTTGCTAATGATCCCCTTTTATACCCTGTCAGAGTTCTTTCTGTGCTCCTTCGATACAGGGTGATCCTGCCTTCTTCCCCAATTAACATTTTTTCGTTTTTGCATACATTTATAGGCACATTTCAACGCAGAAAAGTTCAAATATAAAATGCATTACATACCCAGGAGGTTATAGAAGTAAAGGTGTAAAAATGTTTGATAGAATGAAAGTATAATTCGAAGTGTGTGTGAGTGTAGTGTGAAACTATTGTACAATTAAATTGAAGTCAAAACATCTTTTAGAACTAAGTGGAAATTTGTTTAAAACTTGAAAATGTACAAAATTCAATCAAAATTGCACTACCTACGCGAGTACGAGGTTATATAAGTAAGGGTGTATTTTTGGCCATTGACACAAAGGCAAACTTACACATATTGATAAATGTTCACCACTTACTATGTACATCTTGGATTAACTCTGCCTCATATCAATGTACCTTGTGTTCTGTATCTTTTGATTTCTTCTTTCGCTCAGCTCCAACGTGGACGGACGTGTTTTGTCTGAGGTCTCTGGCTCAAGTGTTGCACTAAGCTGAAAAGTTGTCGCAATAGACAATTGTACCGCGAGAAAGAATATTATTGGAGAAAGATACAAACCTCCCTAAAGTTTCAAAGTGTGGTGTAATACAAGTGCGGTGCGAACAATTCAAAGTCATCTAGGGTGACTACTTCATTAGCCCAAAAACGGAGGTACAGAGGAAGTGAATCAGATAATCGAAAACCTCAGCCTCAGCCTTGATGTGAGTAAGTTAAACTTTAATCATGTACTTAAAGCGATTGGAGAAGGTTTAACAAAGTATTTAAACAGTTTTTTAACTGCTAAATATTCATATAACTTACGTCATCCGCATCTGGCACACGCTGATAAGCTACATACGTGATACGATGACGTCTGTCTGGAGTTCGATGATAGCTGTAGTGTGGTGTATGTAAAGTATAGAGTTGAATGTTATTAAAACTCCTTTAATAATTTGGTGCCTTGCTAACATTTAGTGCATTTTGCTGTTTACGTTGATTTACGTTGGTTAGCTTACCCGGCAAACCTAGCTTTACCCTTAAACATGCGTTTTGTAAGTAAAGCAAACATTTTGAATGTTCAATCTTGATTCGTGTGGCATTATTAGAGTGGCGATTAGAGAATATCGTAGATTAATTGAAATTTATTAAATTGTTGCCATTCTTAATCCAAATGATATTCGGATTAAGTCCCAGTCAAAACAATTTTTCTTCTTTTTTTGTGGCTGATCTTCATCTGCTACTTCAGGGGGCATTTCTGACTTTCCTTGACGATTGCGACTTGATTCAGGTACTTACGTGTAAGGCGCGGATTCCACATGCACTACTGAGCCGCAATTCACTAAATAGCATTTTTTAATTATTCACACACTTGCTTTTTACTTATTTATCACTCACTTTACGCTTTAATGAATAAAATTGCACTAACAAACCGTCATGTGTTTAATTGATTTATTCGTTAGAACTTTTTTGTTTCAGTAGTGTTCAACATTACTCGTGTTTCAAAAATGGCTATGCCTACTTGATAACTCCCGTAGGAAAAACAGAAAAGCACTCATAATATTGGCCAGAGGCCACCTAGCGAAACGAAAAATAGCGGTAAACCTATTCTCATACCTAATGAGAAAACCGAACGTTCGGTTCAGCGAAAATTTCATACAAATCGGTGCAGCCGTTTCGGAGGAGTTTGCACACTAACACCGCGACGCGAGAATTTTATATATATAGATGTATGTAAGAATTAGGTTTGACAGCCCTGTAAGGCTGTAAGACGAAAAAAACAGTATAAAAGGAGCTACGAATAGAACGGCAGTCAGTCTCCTTGTGAATTTCAAAACGAAATATCCTGAAATAAAGACTCGAATTCCCCCCTTTTACAGTTTGGTGTCAGAAGTGGGATAGACCACAAGCTTAAGACGTGTTGTGTGTTGAGCGCTAAGACGGGCGCACAACCGCAAAGTGTAAGACGTGTGAGTGTGTGTGCAACAAGCGCTAGGACGGGCGCGCACCACAAGCTAAAGACGTGTGTGTGGGTTGAGCGTTAAGACGGGCGCACAACCGCCAAGTGTAAGACGTGCGTGTGTGTGTTGAGCGCTAAGACGAGCGCACAACTGCAGAAAGCGTTTGGCGCGAGTGTGGTACGCATAACTTTCGCGGAAATGAGTAACACAGAAACACATCCGCCAGCTGTGATGGCTCTGGTGGAAGATTTTACTAAGCTAGGCTTAGTAAAAAAATGCGAAGAACGTGGCTTGACTACAGGCGGCACCAAAGAAGAATTAGCCACGCGTATCGTCAACTATGACGAACAGGCGGAAAGCCTGAATCAAACGGATCTGGCCTCTTATGCGGATGCGGAAGAGACGCAGCGACCGCCGCAGCCAGCACAGCCGTATTCCTTTCGAGATATCGAAGAAGGAATCGAACCATTTACCGCCAGAACCAACCAAGATGTTAATCGGTGGCTAAAAAACTTTGATGACGTTAGTGCAATGGTCGGCTGGAACGCTGATCAAAAGCTAATAATGTGTCGCAAGAAAATGAGTGGTGTGGCTCGTAGTTTTCTAGGCACGTTGCCGAGCTTGACAACATACCAAAAGTTGCGAAATGCTCTTTCCAACGAATTTGGACGAGCAATGCGAGCAAGTGACGTACACAGAATCCTTTCGACGCGGCGAAAGAGAAAAAATGAAACGTCCTTAGAGTTCATCTACTCGATGCAAGAAGTGGCCCAACAAACAAGCTTAGATGAAGCCAGTTTGATCGAGTACATAGCGGATGGACTCACGGAAGACGAAAATCAACGCGCATTGTTCTACGCAGCAGAAAATTTGGCAGCGCTCAAGGATAAGGTTCGGCTGTTTGAGCGTGCAACCAATAAGAAGACGGAGCCGAAAACCAACAGTCGAAAGGACAGTAGGGTTCAGCGTGTTGTTGAAAGTACGAAGAAAAGGTTTTGTTATAACTGTGGTGACGTCGGTCACGAATCGCAAAAGTGTCCCTCTAACAAAAGCGGTCCGAAGTGTTTCCAGTGTAGTAAGTTTGGTCATCGCGCGAAAGAGTGCAAGGCGACATCGTCCCCGCCCTCAAAAGTACCAAATGACACGCAGGCAAACAATGCATCCGGTTGTTTCAAGTGTGGTCGTATGGGACACATAGCGAAGAATTGCGAGAACATTAATACAGTAGAGTGCTCCGGCGTCCAAAGCGACATGGTAACAACACGTAAATTACCACTAAAATGTGTGTCGGTGTATGGTAAGGAGTGTCAAGCGCTGATAGACACAGGAAGTGAAGTTTCACTAATAAGAGACGATATTTTTGAGAAATTGCCTTCGAACGGCAAGATGTGGACAAATTCGGTGCGAACGTTGAGAGGTTTGGGTGGACAACCACAAAACGGGTTCAAAGAAACACAGATCCCTGTTGAGATAGAAGAACAATCGTATGACATTCGGTTTACTGTAGTTCCTTTGGAAGCGATTAGTGCTCACATGATCATAGGAATGGACTTCTTAAATTCGGTTGAATTTAATATAAACAATAACGGTATTTCAATAACTCCGAAAACGCCCAATGGAGAGGGTCAGTGGATCTATAGCATTGATCAAGAAAACGATAAGTATCAGGTTCATCCAAAGTACCAGAAAGTGATAAAAGAAATGGTGGAAAGAATTCAGCGTAATACCGATAACCCTATGGGTAGTGAAAAACAAAACACAACAGAGACATGTCCAGTTATGTTAAAAATCACACCCATGGAACAAATAACACCTTTTAGACATCCACCAAGCAGATTATCCTTAGCGGAAGTAGAATCACTTGACAATCAAGTGGACGAGTGGTTGGGAAAAGGCATAGTGCGACCCTCTACGTCGGATTTTGCCAGTCGCGTTGTTGTTGTTAAAAAGAAAGACGGTTCTAACCGCGTGTGCGTCGATTATAGGAAATTGAACTCGATGATATTAAAAGATGGGTTTCCTATACCAGTGGTGGATGATGTACTACAGAAGTTGCAAAAGGCACAATGGTTTACAGTGATGGACCTGGAAAACGGATTTTTCCATGTCCCGATAGAAGAAGCAAGTAAGAAGTACACGGCTTTTGCAACAAAAAGAGGGTTATATGAGTTTAACCGTGCGCCTTTCGGGTTGAGTAATTCACCCGCAGTGTTTATCCGATACGTAGACTATGTGTTTCGAGACTTAATCGCGGACAATATACTTGATTTGTACATGGACGATATGGTTATCAGCGGAACAACAGCTGAAGAGTGTTTGATGAAAACCGAAAAAGTGTTGGAAAAAGCCGCTGATTACAAATTGGCCATTAAGTGGAAAAAGTGCCAGTTTATGCAGAGAGAAATCAATTTTCTGGGACATAAAGTGAAAGATGGGAAGATATCGCCAGGTCTCGAAAAAATTAGTGCTGTGAAAAATTTTCGTATCCCGCAAAACGTAAAAGCTGTCCAAGCGTTCCTTGGATTAACGGGATTCTTTAGGAAATTTGTCAAAGACTATTCGAAAATAGCTCGCCCTCTCACAGATCTGTTGAAAAAAGATTCGCCTTTTCAAATGGCAACGCAGGAATTAGCAGCGTTCAAACGGTTGAAAGAAGAATTAGTAAAGGAACCAGTTCTAATGCTTTATCAACCAGGTGCAAAAACGGAACTGCATACTGACGCTTCGAAAGCTGGGTTTGGGGCTGCATTGCTTCAAGTTGTAGATGGAAAACTACATCCGGTTTATTTTTGGAGTAAAAAGACCAGCGAATCCGAGGCCAATAAACATAGTTATGTTCTCGAGGCGAAAGCAGTGTTTTTAGCAACGAAAAAGTTTCGCCAATATTTGTTAGGGGTGACGTTTAAATTAGTTACTGACTGTGCGGCATTTAAACAAACACTGAAAAAATCAGATGTTCCACAAGAAGTGTTACCATGGGTTATGTACCTTCAAGATTATTCTTTCGAAGTGGAACATAGATCGGGAAAACAAATGCAACATGTGGATTGTTTGAGTCGGTACCCGGTAGATGTAATGGTCGTGACTAGTGAAGTAACTGCACGGATTAGGCTAAATCAACAGCAAGACGAAATGATTAGAGCGATCTGTGAAATCCTAGAGACGAAGTCGTATGGGTCATTTAAAATGAAAGGTGGGCTCTTGTACAATGTGGTCGATGGACACGATGTGATAGTGGTTCCCCGTAATATGCATAAACAGATAATCGAGGAGGCCCATAATGATGGTCATTATGGTGCGCAGCGTACGATCCACAACATCAAACAAAAATTCTGGATACCGCATGTGGAACCGAAGGTGAAGCAACTAATCAGCAATTGCGTGAAGTGTATCCTGTACAACAAGAAGCTGGGTCGGCAGGAAGGCTACTTGAATCCTATTGATAAGGGAAACGCACCGCTACATACTCTTCATCTGGACCATGTCGGGCCTATGGACGCTACTTCCAAACTATACAGGTACTTACTAACGGTAGTCGACGGTTTTTCTAAATTCGTTTGGTTGTATCCCACCAGGACCACGAATACGGAAGAAGTGCTTCAAAAACTCCAGTCCTGGTCAGCAATTTTCGGTTACCCTACGCGAGTGATCACCGATAGAGGAACGGCGTTTACCGCCCGAGCGTTTGCCGAGTTTATCCAGAGCCAAAGCATCGAGCATGTTGTTACTACAACCGGCGTCCCACGAGGGAACGGACAGGCCGAACGTATTAACCGAACAGTGTTGGCAATTCTCAGCAAGCTATCGATGGAGGACCCCTCTAAGTGGTTCAAGGAAGTGAACAGAGTCCAACGTGCGATAAATGGACATTATCATGCTACGACGGGAAGGTCACCATTCGAACTGATGTTTGGGGTTAGAATGAAAAATACGACAGATGATTTGTTAAAGGGAATATTGGAAAAAGAATGGTATGATGAATACGAAAATGATAGGCAAGAGATAAGAAAAGATGCTAGAGATGCCATTGAACAAGCGCAAAAAAGATACAAGGAACAATTTGACAAGAAAAGAAAACCTGAACGAGGTTATAAAATAGGAGATCTAGTGGCAATCAGACGAACGCAGTTTGTGGCCGGGAGAAAGTTGGCCAGTGAATTTATAGGACCTTATGAAATTGTAAAGGTAAATCGTAACGGACGATACAATGTAAAGAAGGCAGCAAATTGTGAAGGCCCTACTATCACTTCGACAAGTGAAGATTGCATCAAATTGTGGGTGTATGCGTCGAACAATGAAATAGAATCTTCGGACGAAGATGAGGTTGAAATTAATTGAAATATTTAGAGCAGATAGGTAAATACTTCGAGGATCGAAGTACGCCAGGAAGGGCCGAATGTAAGAATTAGGTTTGACAGCCCTGTAAGGCTGTAAGACGAAAAAAACAGTATAAAAGGAGCTACGAATAGAACGGCAGTCAGTCTCCTTGTGAATTTCAAAACGAAATATCCTGAAATAAAGACTCGAATTCCCCCCTTTTACATGTATGTATGTATAGATATAGATACATAGATATAGATAGTTAGATATAGATAGATAATGTTGAAAATTTGGATTTGGATTTGGAATTTTGTATTTTTTTTCCGTTCGATTGTTACATGTGTCACCTCGAATGTTGACGTTAAGCTGTTCTTATCGTTATCGCGGATGGTAGAAATGGGAGAGTAGAACGTTTGCGACAAAGTTTGATACAAAATCTTACTGATTTCCGATACGATTGACAAACCCCAACATATCAATAATTCACCGGTCTCTCTCTCTCTGTCTCTCTCGCTCTCTCTCTCTCTCTGTCTGTCTCATTCAAAACTCTCTAAGCTTGTTTTCTTGTTCTTGTTCTCTTTTTTAAGACTGTACGCTTTTTCGACGGTGCAAGGGTAGCTCACTAGTACGCATTCCGCTAAGCCTTGCCTTGCTAAGCCTGCATTGCGTAAGTGACCTTGCTTTGGAGCTTGAATAGACTTGCCAATCAGATAATCTTGGAGCCATCAAATCAGTCTTTTGATACACTAGTGATGTTACGTTTTCTGTCATCACCTGCTCGATCTTTTCGACATTTGCTCTTGTAGTCGTTTTCATTTCTTGTAGTCGTTTCTTGTAGTCATTTCTAGACGATCGCCTACTCCGCCTACAGTTAGATCCGACACTGGCGTAGGGCATCCTGAACCCTGTCATGCTGCAGGCACTCTTTGCAATTTTGCCTCTTTGTCTTGGATGATCTGCGTTCTCAACATCAAGCCGTTACGAGCCTTTTGGAAGTGTCTCAAGGTCGCCCAACATTCGATATGACATTTCATGTATTCATTGTTTCTTTTTTATAATGTTACCAGCTGAGCCCGAAAACCTAGCTATGCTTTCAATACAAAAGTTTTCTAGCAAACATTTGAAATGTTCAGTCAAGATCCGTGTGGCATTATTAAAATGGCAAATAGAAAAAAAATCGTTGATTAATTGAGAAATTTTAAATTATTACCATTCTCGATCGAACTTATAATTAGAAATAAAGTAATTTTCCTTCTTCTTCTTTTGTGACATTAAAGCTTTAGGAGGATTTCTGGCTTTCCTTGACGATTCGGATTTGATACCAGTTTCTGTACTGTAAGGCCTCGCATGTACGACCGGGACTACACACACATACACATATCTTGCTATCAACTTTTCACTCATTTTACGTATTATCTTTATCTATCGCTTAACGCAGTGTTACTGCAGTGTTGGCATACCTGTTTTCACTAGTCAGTGTTGTAAAACTTTAATTTTCCAATATGAGAGTTCGATCATCGAACCCTGCATGTACACACATAGTTTGCGCATTATTTCATCGGTTGATCATTTGACGATGGGTCTGACCGACAAGCCATGCATACATTCCTTAAGATAAAAATATCGTTTGAATTGGGATTGGGATCACCATGCATATGCTTCAATTCATATGATACAACGTATACACATGATACAAATGTTGGGATAATTCTGCAGTGTGAGCATATGACGAACTAGTACTTTGGAGGTTCTTTATTTCACGGTCGTATAATCAAATCGGATTCCAACGCCCCAAAACGTCTATTAGCTCACAACAAAATCGTGGTAGAAAACAGTAACATAAAGAGGCTTCGATCATGTTTGTTGTTTTATTTTTGTATGATGTCTTGGTGCATTCGCCTCTCTTAATATGTAATGATATTTTTTTTTTTTTTTTTTTTGTTCGGTTATAACGGCCTGGCCGTATCAAGACTTATTTTACCACGTAGCAGGATAGTCAGTCCATGGCTACGGGGGGACGGTCCGGATGGGATTTGAACCCGGTCCCTGCCGTGTGGACGTATGTAATGATAATTATGTTAATAATAATTATTAAAAATAGGAAAACAAATGAACAGCGATTCATCAGCGATTCTGTATACGATCGCGCGAACAACTCGGGTAGCTTCGATTTGTTGTTGTAAACCAATGCATTTGTTGTTCTTGTTGGTGTTTGGATTAGTCTGACTACCGCGCGGATTGTACACTTTTGCATCGACGGTAGAACGAGCGTGAGTACGAGCAAGAGGGCATAACGCAAGAGAAGCGAACGGCATGAGAAAACTCATCAGACACGACTCGAGCTTTCTGACCGACTCTCGCTCAGTGTAAGTGCGAGCAGGCACGGGATACTGTTTAGAGGGAGACATTCCGGCATTTGCTTTTGACAAGTTGAAACTTTTTGCTTGGGATGGGTACAAATTTAATAATGGCGATCATAAAAATGTGTCATGGCGGCCAAAAATGAAATGTACACGTGAAGCAGACTTATTATGTATATTACAGGGTTTTTCTATTCAGTTTAGACTAGCAGCACACTTTTCCCTGCTTTATGCAATTGATTTTTAGTAAGCAGCATGTTTTTCAGGATACCCGCGCCGGATTTTTAAGTATAAGCAATTGATTTCAACATGCCACTTTCTGGCAGCTTTTAGGACGCAAGTTTATAACTCCCACGTTGAGAGATTGAATTTTATAATGAAGTGCTGTTTACACGAGGAAATTAATAATCATCGATATTGTTTTTTGTAAAATATATTTCGTAAATTGAAATCAATCAACGTCTTACTTGGTTGGCGATTAGCATTATTCTTTGATTTCATTAAATCATTAAAATATATGTAACTCCTAACGTACAGCAAAGTCCTCATATTTTGTATGAACAACTATGTATCTGACTTTTCACAACACAGCATTTTTGTTACCAGCAAATGTTACATGCGAGGTTATGAATATTGCACTTCAAAGACAGCATCCAATCTTTGTTCAATTAAATTGTATTTAATTTATGAAATATATTTTACAAACAATATCGATAATTATTAAAAACAAACATTTTTTCGTGTAAACAGCACTAATAAAATTCAATCTTTCAACTTCGAGGTTATACACTGCGGCTTCAAAGCTGCCAGAAGCTGACATGTCGAAATCAATTGCTTGCACTTAAAAATCCGACGCGGGTATCCTAAAAACATGCTGCTTACTAAAAAGCAATTGCACAGAGCAGTAAAAAGTGTGCGGCTAGCCTAAACTCAATAGAAAAACCCTGTATTGAATTGTTTTTTTTTCTCTTCTATCGGCGTTGTCTCATCTTGTTCGTATATCTGTGGACAAATTGGCTGGTTAGTATGAACAAGTGTTGAACTCTTACCGACTATGTATGTGCACTGCAGTACTCCATGCTTGCCATACAGCTATACGGGTGTCGTGCTAGCACATTTGCAGTTGTCCAATAATAATAATGCCTGTGTCTTTTAGGCAAGAACAAAATGGCATGGAGAACGAAAACAACAACAAAAACAACAACAAACCAGTATCTACCCGGTGCGCAGAGAGCGAGATGAACGGACCATTTTGGTCCGTTGACGTGTAGTTTCGGTAAAAGTTTGGGACAAAGTTGGTCGCTACGGTTTTTCTCTCCAAAACTTGACTATTTTGAGAGCGGATCTGTGTAAAAAGAAGGGTTCTTTGATTGTATGTGTAAACCGACAGAGTTTGCTCAAGGTAGAATTATTTGCATCTCGTTCTGAACTGTTCATCCTTCCTCCTTCCTCTAGCGTAAAACCCACATAGTGAAAGGCTCAGTTTGCTGTGCGCTAAGTCCAGGGCGGACGTGTTGTGGGACTTAGAAAATTTTGAATCTGTGCGTGTATGCTGCGCGGAGGATTGGAAATGTGCGCTTTAGCTTTGTGCAGTGCAGTATTTAAACAAGTGTTGCGATTTAATTAGAATTTGTATGTCTTTTCAAGCCATTAACGTGTGGTGTTAGTTTTTTCCCTTCACTCCGTGCTTGCTTCGGCAAGCGCATTGAATTGAAGTGAGGAAAAAAACTTTCGGTACATGTTGTGGAAATTTCTTCGCTTTTTTACACGCCGATGAATACAGTTGGTGTTGTGTGTTGTGTGTGAAATAGTGATTATTGTTCTGGTTGATCTTGTGCCGTACGATCAACAAGCCGCAAATTAGTTTTCGCATTTGATTTGGTAAAAAATGATGTCAAATATCCTGTACGCGCAGGCACTGCGCTTCTATGCAGTACATGCTCGTGTTTTTGTCTTCCTTTTGTGCTTCTTGCTGGCGTCGTTCGCCGTTCGCTCACCCCATTCTTACATGCAGTGAAGGATTGTGTCTTCTTCTTCTTGTGGGTTTTGCCCGTATCGTATGCACTGTATTCCTATGTGCAGCGAAGGATCGTGTTTTCGTCATCCTCTTCGGCATCATTCGTACGTGGAACCGAAGATCACTGCTTGAACCTACACGCACACAACGACAGAAATACGGAGAGCGCGCTCTGCAATGGAATGCTAGGAATGGTCCGTTTCTCTTTTTTGCCCTATGCTAGCACATAGGAAATGGTCCGACCATGTCTTCCTTCGGACCATTTTTTACATGGCGCTTCGGACCATTTCTCCCACCATTTTTTGGTCCGTTTCTCTCGCTCTCTGCACACCGGGTAGTTCATCGATATGATTTTATTATTATTTGTGATAAACCATCCGTTTCTATCGCCATTTCTTAAAGTGAATCTAGACGTTATACCCACATGAAATTTTCCGAAGATTTGATATTGACCTCTCGCTTTTTCATCATTCCATCTCGCTATTTTTGAGTGGTTTTTGCGGTTCGTGCCCTGTGGTGAGCGGTTTTGTCAATGTGTTGGTGTTGATCGTGCTGACCGAGCGACCCGAGTGTGATTTTCAAACAGTTTACAAAGAAAAAAGGAAGAAGCAAACGCAGAACACGCACATGCACACAGTCCGCGTTGCCGGACTTCGTGATCCGAGAGAGTGCAATACGGACGCGTTGATTTGAGGAGGTTTAATATAGTGAATTATCAACGAACTGTGTCCTCAAAGGTATGTAAAAGTGTTGAAAAATATACAGCACTTTTATTCGATGCTAATTATGTTCTTGTGTTTCCATTTCAAGTGTTTCAGAAGACCATTCAAGGGTGGAATCAAACAGCATCGACAGCCGCAACATCATGCAACAGTGAACAGTGCAGGAAGGATGTTCATCTACAGAGAAGATTTCATCGTATACGTGTTTTGAAGTTTTTTTGTTCTTTTAAAGTGCTAATGTGATTAATGTACTAATTTATAGTAGTTAAAAATAATATAAAAGGTGAATTAACAACACTTGTTAATATTGTGAAAAAATATTGTGAAATAAAAAAAAATATTTTAAGTGTAAATTTTTGTGTACGTGACTGTCGAAAGAAATGGCGCACGATCGGTTCGCTCAGGATAATCGGCGCACGCGATTGGCTCGCTTTGGATTAATCGGCCCACGATCGGGTTGCTTCGGATTCAACGACGCGCGGTCGGGTCGCTTCGGAAATATCGATCGACTAACTTCGCCTAGTCGTTTAGCTGGTCGTACGATTAGTCGATCATTTTATGAGCTCCGTGAGTGTCTTTCTGCCAGATGGGTAGTTAATATTACCTCTTTTTTCTATTCGTGACCATTGGATAAACATTGTTATCGATATTTATATTTGTTTTTAATTCCCTTAGCTCAATTAACCTACTGATTACTTGTGATAACGTCCTAACTTAGCCTTTAAAAAATTTCCCTTCAAAGGGATAAGGTTGGAAGGGACCTGATTCCATTCATGAATCTTTAGGTACATGATAGTCGATAGAATCACGAATAATTGCCAACAAATCCTTTAGAGCGGTATGTCTTATACGATGCGAAAGGGCCCACATTCGCAGTTTCATTTTAAACGTCTCATTTCGCTGCGCTTCATCATCGTTTGCATAAGTAGGCTGGCATTCTTCGTCTTCGTCGCTCTCTATAAACAACTGTTCCAGTCATTGGCGTCCGCTGCTTAATTTCTTGCCCATCTTACTTTGACTCACGTTTTCCATTTTCTTACTATTGTTTATAAAAAAACAGTATAAAAATACATTTAACTCAAAACTCGGTGATAACCTGATGATTGCTTGATGATGCCGGTTTATTTATGTTTACAATTCCAAATTGTCATCGCATCGTTCTCAGTCTTTCTCTTTCTTTCTACGTTCTATCTCTTTCACTCCTTAACCAAACCGTGCAGTTAAACTCACCACTGCTCTTCTCCTCGTTGTTTCTCTTCCCTTCTCACCCCCTTTGCCTACGAGCTAGGCGTCAATTGTTACTTGTGAACCAGACAAACACGACACTGTTCGAAAGGTGCTCTGCCAATTGTCGTGTAGAACTGTCACTCCATCGACAATTTCAATGCCTAGTACTATTCCTAAGCAATCTTACCTCGTTTAGTTCCAATTTCGGTGAGTTTATGTATGCTAAAAATCTGAAATTCTCTGTTTCACAATAACTGTTAATAAAGCAATCCAGCACACAAACCGCTTCGGTGATATTTGACAACAAGGTATAGAGAGTTTCAAGGTGTGACACAGACATGCAAGACAAAATCAAACTGTTTTGTTCTATGTCGTGTTTGTCTGGTTTGTTCTATGCAGGTTGACAGAGCACCTCCATATGATTGCTTGGGTTTGTTCTATGTCGTGTTTGTCTGGTTTGTCTTGTTCGAGAAGTGACAGCGCGCTGCCTTAGTCGGCAAGGAGTGAGTAAAAGAGTCATAAAAACTTCTTATGCTGAGTTGAAATCAAAAACTCCTTTGCAGGATTAAACTCACACACTCACTCTTACTCAGTGTGCACATCTCTAATACACATACTCAAGCATGGTTTCCTTATGCGTTTTTCGTCTTGCCATTAGCCTTCTGTGAACATCACCTGAGCGTATTATCTTTTCGAATTCTTTAATCAGCTTGGATCGTAACGCCGGGTAAGATGATATACCTTTTTCCGTTGCTAGGAAACTCTTCTCGATGCCAACCATCTTTCATCGACACATGATGAACATTTGGTCTTCGGACCAGAGTGCCATTTACGCTACTCCCTCAAAGTCCTCAAACCACGCTCGGATATCCTTTGTTAGATCTTTACCATAGGGCTCAATTCCATCCTTCACATCTCGGAATGAGTATGACTGCACTGGTGTGTGGATTATGGCAGGTTTTGGCGCATCTACTACCGATCCGACTTCAGCGTAAAGATAGCCCGTTGCGTTTGCGTCATCTTCGACGGGATTTTGCTCGAGAGCGGCTTCTAACGTTATTCCGGCATCAATGATCCGTTTCGCCAGGTCCTCTTTATTGCCGGACGTAACCAACCCAGCCATTTCACACTTCCTCACCAGGCCAACACGCGTAAATTCTTCCACCAATCGTTCCATTGTTCAATAACACCACGGTACACACGCCCGAATAGACGGACACAGATTACGCACACGCACGCGTCAATCGTTTTTTCCAGCGCACACAGCACTCTCACACGAACAACAGCACACAGCCAACGCACCGTATATTTCCCGGGAATCGGTATCGCACACACGCGCAGGTCGATATTTTTGCGCACACAGCACTCTCACTCGACCAGCCGCACACAGCTAACAGTTTTTCAGGGAATCGGTATATCCCACTTCTGACACCAGATGTGAAAAAAGGAAAAAAGATTCAAAGTCGCACACACGAATTTAACGGGAGCAACCAACTTTATTTTAAACCTTCTCGTTCCCTCGCTCCTTTGCTAATGATCCCCTTTTATACCCTGTCAGAGTTCTTTCTGTGCTCCTTCGATACAGGGTGATCCTGCCTTCTTCCCCAATTAACATTTTTTCGTTTTTGCATACATTTATAGGCACATTTCAACGCAGAAAAGTTCAAATATAAAATGCATTACATACCCAGGTGGTTATAGAAGTAAAGGTGTAAAAATGTTTGATAGAATGAAAGTATAATTCGAAGTGTGTGTGAGTGTAGTGTGAAACTATTGTACAATTAAATTGAAGTCAAAACATCTTTTAGAACTAAGTGGAAATTTGTTTAAAACTTGAAAATGTACAAAATTCAATCAAAATTGCACTACCTACGCGAGTACGAGGTTATATAAGTAAGGGTGTATTTTTGGCCATTGACACAAAGGCAAACTTACACATATTGATAAATGTTCACCACTTACTATGTACATCTTGGATTAACTCTGCCTCATATCAATGTACCTTGTGTTCTGTATCTTTTGATTTCTTCTTTCGCTCAGCTCCAACGTGGACGGACGTGTTTTGTCTGAGGTCTCTGGCTCAAGTGTTGCACTAAGCTGAAAAGTTGTCGCAATAGACAATTGTACCGCGAGAAAGAATATTATTGGAGAAAGATACAAACCTCCCTAAAGTTTCAAAGTGTGGTGTAATACAAGTGCGGTGCGAACAATTCAAAGTCATCTAGGGTGACTACTTCATTAGCCCAAAAACGGAGGTACAGAGGAAGTGAATCAGATAATCGAAAACCTCAGCCTCAGCCTTGATGTGAGTAAGTTAAACTTTAATCATGTACTTAAAGCGATTGGAGAAGGTTTAACAAAGTATTTAAACAGTTTTTTAACTGCTAAATATTCATATAACTTACGTCATCCGCATCTGGCACACGCTGATAAGCTACATACGTGATACGATGACGTCTGTCGATGATAGCTGTAGTGTGGTGTATGTAAAGTATAGAGTTGAATGTTATTAAAACTCCTTTAATAATTTGGTGCCTTGCTAACATTTAGTGCATTTTGCTGTTTACGTTGATTTACGTTGGTTAGCTTACCCGGCAAACCTAGCTTTACCCTTAAACATGCGTTTTGTAAGTAAAGCAAACATTTTGAATGTTCAATCTTGATTCGTGTGGCATTATTAGAGTGGCGATTAGAGAATATCGTAGATTAATTGAAATTTATTAAATTATTGCCATTCTTAATCCAAATGATATTCGGATTAAGTCCCAGTCAAAGCAATTTTTCTTCTTTTTTTGTGGCTGATCTTCATCTGCTACTTCAGGGGGCATTTCTGACTTTCCTTGACGATTGCGACTTGATTCAGGTACTTACGTGTAAGGCGCGGATTCCACATGCACTACTGAGCCGCAATTCACTAAATAGCATTTTTTAATTATTCACACACTTGCTTTTTACTTATTTATCACTTACTTTACGCTTTAATGAATAAAATTGCACTAACAAACCGTCATGTGTTTAATTGATTTATTCGTTAGAACTTTTTTGTTTCAGTAGTGTTCAACATTACTCGTGTTTCAAAAATGGCTATGCCTACTTGATAACTCCCGTAGGAAAAACAGAAAAGCACTCATAATATTGGCCAGAGGCCACCTAGCGAAACGAAAAATAGCGGTAAACCTATTCTCATACCTAATGAGAAAACCGAACGTTCGGTTCAGCGAAAATTTCATACAAATCGGTGCAGCCGTTTCGGAGGAGTTTGCACACTAACACCGCGACGCGAGAATTTTATATATATAGATGTATGTATGTATAGATATAGATAGATAATGTTGAAAATTTGGATTTGGATTTGGAATTTTGTATTTTTTTTCCGTTCGATTGTTACATGTGTCACCTCGAATGTTGACGTTAAGCTGTTCTTATCGTTATCGCGGATGGTAGAAATGGGAGAGTAGAACGTTTGCGACAAAGTTTGATACAAAATCTTACTGATTTCCGATACGATTGACAAACCCCAACATATCAATAATTCACCGGTCTCTCTCTCTCTCTCTCTCTCTCTGTCTCTCTCGCTCTCTCTCTCTCTCTGTCTGTCTCATTCAAAACTCTCTAAGCTTGTTTTCTTGTTCTTGTTCTCTTTTTTAAGACTGTACGCTTTTTCGACGGTGCAAGGGTAGCTCACTAGTACGCATTCCGCTAAGCCTTGCCTTGCTAAGCCTGCATTGCGTAAGTGACCTTGCTTTGGAGCTTGAATAGACTTGCCAATCAGATAATCTTGGAGCCATCAAATCAGTCTTTTGATACACTAGTGATGTTACGTTTTCTGTCATCACCTGCTCGATCTTTTCGACATTTGCTCTTGTAGTCGTTTTCATTTCTTGTAGTCGTTTCTTGTAGTCATTTCTAGACGATCGCCTACTCCGCCTACAGTTAGATCCGACACTGGTTTAGGGCATGATGAACCCTGCCATGCTGCATGTACTCTTTGCAATTTTGCCTCTTTATCTTGGATGATCTGCGTTCTCAAACATCAAGCCGTTACGAGCCTTTTGAAAGTGTCTCAAGGTCGCCCAACATTCGATATGACATTTCATGTATTCATTGTTTCTTTTTTATAATGTTACCAGCTGAGCCCGAAAACCTAGCTATGCTTTCAATACAAAAGTTTTCTAGCAAACATTTGAAATGTTCAGTCAAGATCCGTGTGGCATTATTAAAATGGCAAATAGAAAAAAAATCGTTGATTAATTGAGAAATTTTAAATTATTACCATTCTCGATCGAACTTATAATTAGAAATAAAGTAATTTTCCTTCTTCTTCTTTTGTGACATTAAAGCTTTAGGAGGATTTCTGGCTTTCCTTGACGATTCGGATTTGATACCAGTTTCTGTACTGTAAGGCCTCGCATGTACGACCGGGACTACACACACATACACATATCTTGCTATCAACTTTTCACTCATTTTACGTATTATCTTTATCTATCGCTTAACGCAGTGTTACTGCAGTGTTGGCATACCTGTTTTCACTAGTCAGTGTTGTAAAACTTTAATTTTCCAATATGAGAGTTCGATCATCGAACCCTGCATGTACACACATAGTTTGCGCATTATTTCATCGGTTGATCATTTGACGATGGGTCTGACCGACAAGCCATGCATACATTCCTTAAGATAAAAATATCGTTTGAATCATTGGGATCACCATGCATATGCTTCAATTCATATGATACAACGTATACACATGATACAAATGTTGGGATAATTCTGCAGTGTGAGCATATGACGAACTAGTACTTTGGAGGTTCTTTATTTCACGGTCGTATAATCAAATCGGATTCCAACGCCCCAAAACGTCTATTAGCTCACAACAAAATCGTGGTAGAAAACAGTAACATAAAGAGGCTTCGATCATGTTTGTTGTTTTATTTTTGTATGATGTCTTGGTGCATTCGCCTCTCTTAATTTGTAATTATATTTTTTTTTTTTTTTTTTTTTTTTGTTCGGTTATAACGGCCTGGCCGTATCAAGACTTATTTTACCACGTAGCAGGATAGTCAGTCCATGGCTACGGGGGGACGGTCCGGATGGGATTTGAACCCGGTCCCTGCCGTGTGGACGTATGTAATGATAATTATGTTAATAATAATTATTAAAAATAGGAAAACAAATGAACAGCGATTCATCAGCGATTCTGTATACGATCGCGCGAACAACTCGGGTAGCTTCGATTTGTTGTTGTAAACCAATGCATTTGTTGTTCTTGTTGGTGTTTGGAGTAGTCTGACAACCGCGCGGATTGTACACTTTTGCATCGACGGTAGAACGAGCGTGAGTACGAGCAAGAGGGCATAACGCAAGAGAAGCGAACGGCATGAGAAAACTCATCAGACACGACCCGAGCTTTCTGACCGTCTTTCGCTCAGTGTAAGTGCGAGCAGGCACGGGATACTGTTTAGAGGGAGACATTCCGGCATTTGCTTTTGACAAGTTGAAACTTTTTGCTTGGGATGGGTACAAATTTAATAATGGCGATCATAAAAATGTGTCATGGTGGCCAAAAATGAAATGTACACGTGAAGCAGACTTATTATGTATATTATTGAATTGGTTTTTTTTTCTCTTCTATCGGCGTTGTCTCATCTTGTTCGTATATCTGTGGACAAATTGGCTGGTTAGTATGAACAAGTGTTGAACTCTTAGGCGCTGCTCTGGGATTTGTCGTATACGACGAACGACAAATACAAACGTATGGAGCTGTATGAAGGTGCTCTATCAAATCCTGTAAAACATGATCACACATCTGTCGTTATACAAATCAATTTGTTTTTTCTATAAACCTCGTAAAACTTGTCGTAGGCACATCTTTCAAAACGTGCATCTTGGTTGTCAAAACAGAACAAATTTTTGCAGCAGAAATTAAATGGACACAAGTTGTCCAATGCGCATCATTTTTAACTGAATTTTAATTAAAGCGGCCATTCTAACAAGTTTAGGCAATGGAACTCAGATTTGAGGACGCTTTATTGTTGGTTTTGTACGTTTGATGATTTGATGTTTTTCTTCTTATTATTACGGTTTGACGTCCCTTCTCTCTTTGACAGTTTGTGTGACGACAAATCCTAGAGCACCCATAAAACTTGTCGTTGTCGTTCGTCGTATACGACAAATCCCAGAGCAGCGCCTTACCGACTATGTATGTGCACTGCAGTACTCCATGCTTGCCATACAGCTATACGGGTGTCGTGCTAGCACATTTGCAGTTGTCCAATAATAATAATGCATTTGTGTCTTTTAGGCAAGAACAAAATGGCATGGAGAACGAAAACAACAACAAAAACAACAACAAACCAGTATCTAGTTCATCGATATGATTTTATTATTATTTGTGATAAACCATCCGTTTCTATCGCCATTTCTTAAAGTGAATCTAGACGTTATAGTTAATATTACCTCTTTTTTCTATTCGTGACCATTGGATAAACATTGTTATCGATATTTATATTTGTTTTTAATTCCCTTAGCTCAAATAACCTACTGATTGCTTGTGATAACGTCCTAACTTAGCCTTTAAAAAATTTCCCTTCAAAGGGAGTTTCCCTTCAAAGGGATAAGGTTGGAAGGGACCTGATTCCATTCATGAATCTTTAGGTACATGATAGTCGATAGAATCACGAATAATTGCCAACAAATCCTTTAGAGCGGTATGTCTTATACGATGCGAAAGGGCCCACATTCGCAGTTTCATTTTAAACGTCTCATTTCGCTGCGCTTCATCATCGTTTGCATAAGTAGGCTGGCATTCTTCGTCTTCGTCGCTCTCTATAAACAACTGTTCCAGTCATTGGCGTCCGCTGCTTAATTTCTTGCCCATCTTACTTTGACTCACGTTTTCCATTTTCTTACTATTGTTTATAAAAAAACAGTATAAAAATACATTTAACTCAAAACTCGGTGATAACCTGATGATTGTTTGATGATGCCGGTTTATTTATGTTTACAATTCCAAATTGTCATCGCATCGTTCTCAGTCTTTCTCTTTCTTTCTACGTTCTATCTCTTTCACTCCTTAACCAAACCGTGCAGTTAAACTCACCACTGCTCTTCTCCTCGTTGTTTCTCTTCCCTTCTCACCCCCTTTGCCTACGAGCTAGGCGTCAATTGTTACTTGTGAACCAGACAAACACGACACTGTTCGAAAGGTGCTCTGCCAATTGTCGTGTAGAACTGTCACTCCATCGACAATTTCAATGCCTAGTACTATTCCTAAGCAATCTTACCTCGTTTAGTTCCAATTTCGGTGAGTTTATGTATGCTAAAAATCTGAAATTCTCTGTTTCACAATAACTGTTAACAAAGCAATCCAGCACACAACCGCTTCTGTGAAATTTGACAACAAGGTATGGAGAGTTTCAAGGTGTGACACAGACATGCAAGACAAAATCAAACTGTTTTGTTTTATGTCGTGTATGTCTGGTTTGTTCTATGCAGGTTGACAGAGCACCTCCATATGATTGCTTGGGTTTGTTCTTGTGGTTTTGTCTGGTTTGTCTTGTTCGAGAAGTGACAGCGCGCTGCCTTAGTCGGCAAGGAGTGAGTAAAAGAGTCATAAAAACTTCTTATGCTGAGTTGAAATCATAAACTCCTTTGCAGGATTAAACTCACACACTCACTCTTACTCAGTGTGCACATCTCTAATACACATACTCAAGCATGGTTTCCTTATGCGTTTTTCGTCTTGCCATTAGCCTTCTGTGAACATCACCTGAGCGTATTATCTTTTCGAATTCTTTAATCAACTTGGATCGTAACGCCGGGTAAGATGATATACCTTTTTCCGTTGCTAGGAACCCTTCGCGATGCCAACCATCTTTCATCGACACATGATGAACATTTGGTCTTCGGACCAGAGTGCCATTTACGCTACTCCCTCAAAGTCCTCAAACCACGCTCGGATATCCTTTGTTAGATCTTTACCATAGGGCTCAATTCCATCCTTCACATCTCGGAATGAGTATGACTGCACTGGTGTGTGGATTATGGCAGGTTTTGGCGCATCTACTACCGATCCGACTTCAGCGTAAAGATAGCCCGTTGCGTTTGCGTCATCTTCGACGGGATTTTGCTCGAGAGCGGCTTCTAACGTTATTCCGGCATCAATGATCCGTTTCGCCAAGTCCTCTTTATTGCCGGACGTAACCAACCCAGCCATTTCACACTTCCTCACCAGGCCAACACGCGTAAATTCTTCCACCAATCGTTCCATTGTTCAATAACACCACGGTACACACGCCCGAATAGACGGACACAGATTACGCACACGCACGCGTCAATCGTTTTTTCCAGCGCACACAGCACTCTCACACGAACAACAGCACACAGCCAACGCACCGTATATTTCCCGGGAATCGGTATCGCACACACGCGCAGGTCGATATTTTTGCGCACACAGCACTCTTACTCGACCAGCCGCACACAGCTAACAGTTTTTCAGGGAATCGGTATATCCCACTTCTGACACCAGATGTGAAAAAAGGAAAAAAGATTCAAAGTCGCACACACGAATTTAACGGGAGCAACCAACTTTATTTTAAACCTTCTCGTTCCCTCGCTCCTTTGCTAATGATCCCCTTTTATACCCTGTCAGAGTTCTTTCTGTGCTCCTTCGATACAGGGTGATCCTGCCTTCTTCCCCAATTAACATTTTTTCGTTTTTGCATACATTTATAGGCACATTTCAACGCAGAAAAGTTCAAATATAAAATGCATTACATACCCAGGTGGTTATAGAAGTAAAGGTGTAAAAATGTTTGATAGAATGAAAGTATAATTCGAAGTGTGTGTGAGTGTAGTGTGAAACTATTGTACAATTAAATTGAAGTCAAAACATCTTTTAGAACTAAGTGGAAATTTGTTTAAAACTTGAAAATGTACAAAATTCAATCAAAATTGCACTACCTACGCGAGTACGAGGTTATATAAGTAAGGGTGTATTTTTGGCCATTGACACAAAGGCAAACTTACACATATTGATAAATGTTCACCACTTACTATGTACATCTTGGATTAACTCTGCCTCATATCAATGTACCTTGTGTTCTGTATCTTTTGATTTCTTCTTTCGCTCAGCTCCAACGTGGACGGACGTGTTTTGTCTGAGGTCTCTGGCTCAAGTGTTGCACTAAGCTGAAAAGTTGTCGCAATAGACAATTGTACCGCGAGAAAGAATATTATTGGAGAAAGATACAAACCTCCCTAAAGTTTCAAAGTGTGGTGTAATACAAGTGCGGTGCGAACAATTCAAAGTCATCTAGGGTGACTACTTCATTAGCCCAAAAACGGAAGTACAGAGGAAGTGAATCAGATAATCGAAAACCTCGGCCTCAGCCTTGATGTGAGTAAGTTAAACTTTAATCATGTACTTAAAGCGATTGGAGAAGGTTTAACAAAGTATTTAAACAGTTTTTTAACTGCTAAATATTCATATAACTTACGTCATCCGCATCTGGCACACGCTGATAAGCTACATACATGATACGATGACGTCTGTCTGGAGTTCGATGATAGCTGTAGTGTGGTGTATGTAAAGTATAGAGTTGAATGTTATTAAAACTCCTTTAATAATTTGGTGCCTTGCTAACATTTAGTGCATTTTGCTGTTTATGTTGATTTACGTTGGTTAGCTTACCCGGCAAACCTAGCTTTACCCTTAAACATGCGTTTTGTAAGTAAAGCAAACATTTTGAATGTTCAATCTTGATTCGTGTGGCATTATTAGAGTGGCGATTAGAGAATATCGTAGATTAATTGAAATTTATTAAATTATTGCCATTCTTAATCCAAATGATATTCGGATTAAGTCCCAGTCAAAGCAATTTTTCTTCTTTTTTTGTGGCTGATCTTCATCTGCTACTTCAGGGGGCATTTCTGGCTTTCCTTGACGATTGCGATTTGATTCAGGTACTTCCGTGTAAGGCGCGGATTCCACATGTACTACTGAGCCGCAATTCACTAAATAGCATTTTTTAATTATTCACACACTTGCTTTTTACTTATTTATCACTCACTTTACGCTTTAATGAATAAAATTGAACTAACAAATCGTCATGTGTTTGATTGATTTTATTGTTAGAACTTTTTTGTTTCAGTAGTGTTCAACATTATTCGTGTTGGAAAAATGGCTATGCCTACTTGATAACTCCCGTAGGAAAAACAGAAAAGCACTCATAATATTGGCCAGAGGCCACCTAGCGAAACGAAAAATAGCGGTAAACCTATTCTCATACCTAACGAACGTTCAGCGAAAATTTCATACAAATCGGTGCAGCCGTTTCGGAGGAGTTTGCACACTAACACCGCGACGCGAGAATTTTATATATATGTATGTATGTATAGATATAGATACATAGATATAGATAGTTAGATATAGATAGATAATGTTGAAAATTTGGATTTGGATTTGGAATTTTGTATTTTTTTTCCGTTCGATTGTTACATGTGTCACCTCGAATGTTGACATTAAGCTGTTCTTATCGTTATCGCGGATGGTAGAAATGGGAGAGTAGAACGTTTGCGACAAAGTTTGATACAAAATCTTACTGATTTCCGATACGATTGACAAACCCCAACATATCAATAATTCACCGGTCTCTCTCTCTCTCTTTCTCTCTCTCTCTCTCTCTCTCTCTCTCTGTCTCTCTCTCTCTCTCTCTCTGTCTGTCTCATTCAAAACTCTCTAAGCTTGTTTTCTTGTTCTTGTTCTCTTTTTTAAGACTGTACGCTTTTTCGACGGTGCAAGGGTAGCTCACTAGTACGCATTCCGCTAAGCCTTGCCTTGCTAAGCCTGCATTGCGTGAGTGACCTTGCTTTGGAGCTTGAATAGACTTGCCATTCAGATAATCTTGAAGCTATCAAACCAGTCTTTTGATACACTAGTGATGTTACGCTTTCTGTCATCACCTGCTCGATCTTTTCGACATTTGCTCTTGTAGTCGTTTTCATATGCTTCGTGCTCCTTTAAATCAGGGTGAAACTAATACGACTGCGAAACCAATGATATCCCCTCGCAGACCCTTGAGCGGTAACCATATAAGGTTGTCGCACAACACATTCGATAACGTTAGGGCCTTGGCGGATAAAGATGAATTTCTTAGCGAGAGATCCCCTTTTCTGTTAATCACCGTATTGACAAGTGTATTCTCGACTATAACCGTTCATGGGCCACCTCTGATCGAAGGGACCCTAGGCGGCCGCCAGCTCCGTCTACTATTAGATCCGACACTGGTTTAGGGCATCCTGAACCCTGTCATGCTGCAGGCACTCTTTGCAATTTTGCCTCTTTGTCTTGGATGACCTGCGTTCTCAACATCAAGCCGTTACGGACCTTTTGGAAGTGTCTCAAGGTCGCCCAACATTCGTTATGACATTTCATGCATTCCTTGTTTCTTTTTTATAATGTTACCAGCTGAGCCCGAAAACCTAGCTTTGCCTTCACAAGAAAAGTTTTCTAGCAAACATTTAAAATGTTCAGTCAAGATCCATGTGGCATTATTAAAATGGCAAATAGAAAAAAATCGTTGATTAATTGAGAAATTTTAAATTATTACCATTCTCGATCGAACTTATAATTAGAAATAAAGTAATTTTCCTTCTTCTTCTTTTGTGACATTAAAGCTTTAGGAGGATTTCTGGCTTTCCTTGAAGATTCGAAGTTGATACCAGTTTCTGTCCTGTAAGGCCTCGCATGTACGACCGGGACTACACACACATACACGTATCTTGCTATCAACTTTTCACTCATTTTACGTATTATCTTTATCTAACGCTTAACGCAGTGTTACTCCAGTGTTGGCATACCTGTTTTCACTAGTCAGTGTTGTAAAACTTGTAAATCTTGAATTTTCCAATATGAGAGTTCGATCATCGAACCCTCCATGTTCACCAAGTTGATGTCGTTTTTGGTTGTTGTACAAATTTAAGCCTACTTTGCGGGCATTGCTGAATGGTAGCGCACCACAATGCCAAGGATCAATGAACATCCTGGTCGAACCCCCGTACGCATGATTACAGTCAATCCTACGGGTAAATAAAATCAAGGAAAGCAAGTAATGGTTGGTCAAGACCTGTTCAAGTCGTATGCCACAACAAAAGGATGGTGCCACAAACAAATCAATACCAAAGGTGATGCCCATCCAGGAGAAAAACAAAAAGTGGTGAAAATGGCGAACTTTTACCAACACCAGGCAAATGGACCACCATTGAGGTCATTTTTGTAAATCATTGAAAACATCCATTAATATACGCCGTTAAATTGATCTCATTCGTTATCGGTGAGGGTTAAGGAATTTTGGAATTTAATTAGACATTTTATTCCACAAGTTACTATTTCTACTGGCTGTAGCAAACGGAATACATGTCATGCGCTCCGAAAATATTTTTTTCCGGCACATAATGGAATCCGGATTGAAGAGACCCGCAGTGCGCCTTGAACGGAATTTTCTAAGGCTTTCATCAAATTTCCATGTTTGAATTTTCCTTATTTTGGCGGTTGTAGTAGAATTATTGTGCACAATTCTGACGTCCGTTGCTCAAAAGAATAGTAAATTGGAAATTTTAGATGGTTGAAAAGAAGCAATTCCAAAACCACGATGGCCGGAGTGACATTGACCATGACCAACTTTGGAATCCTCAAGAAGAACGAATAATTTTCAAATCGGATCACAAGAGTTTAGAATTGAAGAGATGCTTGTAAGACTGGATTGCATCGTATCCAACAACATCGTCAATGTTTTACAATACACCAAGTAATCAAACGGCTTGAGGCTTAATCGCCAACGAAGTGCTGCTTGGAATATTCAAGGTTTTATGGACAGACCTGCCTTTGATGAGCGCATTTGAGATTAGAACCCAGACGAATCCATGCCGATAACAAGTCGCAATGATCACGGGTAGTCGCGATGCAACCGTAAGACCATATTGAATAACATTAGAAAATGTTTCTGTATGATTGAAAAAATATTTTCTAATCCATGTGAACCTCGGTGTTTGAGCATTACGCAGATCTGTTACGTAGCCCTGTAACCGGGTCGATTCACTAGTTGAATAAAATTGCACAAATAAAACGTCTTGTGTGTTTTGATTGATTTATTCGTTACATCTTTTTCGTTTCAGCAGTATTCGGCATTAATCGTGTTACTAACATCGAATTACTACTTGATAGCAGTTAGTAGCAGCTGCCAAAAGACGCAAATAAGAAGCAGAAAAAACGCATAACATTGGCTACAGGTCACCCAGTGAAACGAAAAGAACTTAAAACCTATTTTCATTCTCAAATCGGTTCAGCCGTTTCGGAGGAATTTGCACAAAAACACCACACCGCGGACACGAGAATTTTATATATAAATATAAATAGAAGAAGATATCAAAGGAAGTACGGAAGATAAACCAACCAGACTTTCAGTACACCTTCAAACGGTACACAGAATCGATAAATGCTTTATTTACCTTTTAATAATTCAATGTTTTGTCATTCCAGAATTAAAATGAGCAAAAGACCTAATAGCGACATTATTCGTACACAAGCACCAAAAGCACCGCGAACAAACGATGAACCCATGCCGCATACATCCAACGCAAATCCTGTACCGGACAACGAAAGAATCAAGTTGAAAAGGTATAGATAATATTTTTAAAAAGATTACGCTTTCTCAATGCTTTTTATTTTTATTCTGGCGAAGGTTCGACTTGAACTCAAAGTCCATCAGGGATGTTCTGCTCGATAAACCATGAGGCCCATTTTTATTAAATTGTGTACAGTTCCAGAAGGCTGTATTCACAGTTACTTATGTCATATACGAGTTAAGAAGAGGAGGTGTTCATTCGCGTTGTTTAAAACTTCTTTTTAATCGCGGGTGCATCCGATGCGTCGATCTTACTGATGCTTCGATTTAGATGATGTTGCCGATTCCTCTTCTTGGCGTAACGACCTCTGAGGTCATGCCGGTCATTTCTTGCTTACGAAACTTTTTTCACGTAGCTGGATAGTCAGTCCTTGATACGCGGAACTTTCCGGACGGACGAATGAGAGTGGACTTTATTTGTACTTCTCACACTATAAAATTTTACTAATATCATGAGCCACGGGGGTGGAAATAGTACAAAATCCCATCCAGGCCAAACCCCGTACACAAGACTCATTATCCTGCTACTGACAAATACAGTCAAGGAAAGCTAACAATGTCACGCCAAGACCGCCCTTGAGATTGTAGAGCCTCATAAATAGAAGAAGAATGTATAACTATTTTTTTAATGTGTGTTAACATATTGTAATACAGTTCACCGCCTCTAAATGAGTACCGCTTTTAAAGGCTTTTCGTAACAATCCTCTGCTTTGACGATTGACGATTTGCGTCTGCACTATGTAAGGTTATAGTTTTTGATACTCAATTGATTACTCTGCATGAATTGTTTTTCTTAATACAACAATAAGAGACCGTCAAACTATTTTGCGTAGACCAATTTTCGTCTTGGAGAAGAAATGTCTAAAGGCGTGCATAAAACAATGGAAAATGGTTTATAAATTATTCCATTTCAGACTTTATACGTCTGCTACTTTTTCAATTATTTTCAAAAGCAGATGACCATATTAAAAAAAACAGATGCTATTGAACTAAAAGTGTAAACAAATTGCATGTGTGGCAAAATGCTGCATTCGTGTCGATTTGTATCTGTATTTGTTTTTTTTTTGTCACTCTATTAAAGGAATCATCATTTGCGAACAGTTCATTTACTCGTATCTTTCCGCTTTTCTCTATTCTTCTTTTTGATTCGTTTTTTTTAGAAGCATTACAGCCACGGAACATCATGAACCCATCGACAAGAATAAATCTTTAAAGAAACAACAGCTCATATCGTTGATAGAGGTATCGAAACCGAAATCTACTATACATGGCGAATTGTATAACACATATTTGGCCATTACGATTATTCTTCACCAATTTAAAAAATCAACTAATTATCGACATGAAACCAAAACGATCAAAACGAACAAACAAAAGAACGACTTTATAGTTGCAGTGGAAGTAGGAGAAGCAGACAAATTCGACGACATCCTATTTTATTTCTCATCACCAAAAGGACTTTTCACTTTCTGGATACAGGCGAAGCATAAATTGTATGCTGGGAAAACAACAAGCAGTAAAGTTTTTATTAAAAAAAAAGATCTATGCGCCACCAGTGGTGAATTTTCGATTCCCATGTACTTTTTGTCATATCTTAAGATTAATCAGAAACTAGGTGAATCCAATACCCAAAATGATGAATGTATAACACGGTATGTCATATGTACTAATACTGATCTTCTTAAAGTTGATAATCTTCTTAAAGACGTTACACAATATTTTAAGGAAATCAAACCGAAAGATGATGATAGTTTACAATTTTGTGAAGCTATAGGAGCAACATGTTATAAATTGCACGGTGAAATACCCGGTCTGAACGAACAATTAAAAAAAGAGTATAAAAAGAAATTTGAGACAGATTCGGAATTTGATGAGAAAAAAGACGAATTCTTTAGTAAATTTCTACTTATATGTAACTCCAAAAATCAAGAACAACTACGTCTTCAAGCTACGAACCTGTTGCCAGAATGGTGTGATAAAGCTCAATATGAAATAATAATTAATGATTTGGTGGGTTTACTGCAAAATAGCCTTTATAGCAAACCACGTTATGGCGTAGAACTTGAAAGTTTGCAAAACTGGTTTTTGGAAAATCATCTCAACCAAAACATCAGCGACTTGAAGCGTTTGTCAGAAGACCATCGGAAGGCAGTACTCGAAAAACATCGTAATATTGAAGTTAAGTCGGAAAGTTTGGAAAAATTAAAGTTGTTTCAATTTCTAAAGGATTCGGGTTCAGGAATTTATGAGTTTAACAGCACGCTTGATTTGACAGTTAGCTCTCGCATTTTAATTCAAGCGCTATCGCTATTAACATATGAAACAATATTTATTAATAGTACAAAGTATGCAAAACAGCAAGATATGAATGATATCCTCAAGGCATTGCTGTTGTATCTTAGAGATGTAAATCATCCTACTATCAAAGTAGTAACGATACTAGGGAATCCTGATCGTACATCCATAAATGAGATGAAGGAATCCTTAGGAAAATATCGCCAAAAGATCGTTGTTATCGGAAATATTGCTGGAAGTATACAAGATGAAGATATTCCTGATAGAATTGTTGTGAATGATCTCTCAGATATAGCTTCGAAACATTTTTACACGCAAGCTGAACGACCGATTTTTGGTTCAACAACGGTATTGAGCAGCATTGTGAAAAAAAGCGACGATTTAACCTTTTTATTAAATGTATTGAATCCTTGTGACCACTTGGGGAAGATAATAGACAATAATTTGAATGAGTTGAATTATAAAAATATAAAACACTGGTATGTTCCTCGCCATATAGTTTCTCATGAGCAGCAGGAATTGTGTTCGGAATGGCCTGTTGAATGGGGAGCATTTGAGGAATATAGAAGCGTAAGAGAATACGAGGCATCAATATCGAAGGCAAAGAAAGAATGTATTCCACAAGATTTTCAAGACATTGGCAGAGGCAAGGTGTTTATTTTCCTCAACGATGCAGGATTCGGTAAAAGCACTTACTTTACCTCGTTAGCCTGTAATTTGTCAACTTTCGATCCATCTCTCTACATTATCAAGTTTATCGCGATGGAATTTTCGACCGATTTCAAACGGTTGATAGATAATAACGTAGAAATCCTAGACGATACACAAATTGCCAGGTTATTGTATCGATACATACATTTAGCGCTGTTCGTACCGAGTATCAACAATCGCGACGTTAAAGAGACTGATATTATTAGAAAAGAGGCCGATCGCTGTGCAAATCTGCTGACAGTTTCAAGCGGTAGAATAGTTTTGGATGAATCGAACCTGAAAATGGAAAAACTAATCGAATTGCGCTTGTTCCAGGAAAAGTTTAACCATCAGAAGATTGTGTTAATACTGGACGGATTCGATGAGACCGCGCCATGGTACAAGGATGTGGTCATGAAGTGTTTCGGTCGATTCTCTCATCTTGAAGGAGTCAGATCTTTATTCCTGTCAAGTCGACCTTACGGGTTGAAAGACGATTTGAAGAAAACCTTCGAACAATGTCGAATGTATGGGTTAAAACCATTTTCAGACGAAGAACTTATGAGTTCTATTCACAAATTTCTTAAGAACAAATTAGATGGCTACGAGCACTATGAAGAGAAGCATCAATATGTTAGAGTCGAGAAGCTGTTTCACATATTCAAATATGCTGTGAAAGATATGATAAGAATTCCGTTGTTGTTGTACATGGTCCAGATTATCTTATTACCCGAGATAAAGAAGCGTGTGAATGAATTTACAAACCCAATATCGTATCAAATGTTGGACGAAACAAAATTTGACATACTTTATTTGGTTGAAGAGTTCGTCGGCAGAAAGATGAAAAATTTATTCACAGCTAAAAAAGGTGCGACCGATTCTGCTGTTAACGTGCCTGCAGCCAAGAAATTCGAAGATCCAAACAAACAAGAAATAAAGGAACAGCACATTCTGTTGGCCATGTGCGTTCTTTTCGATAAAAACGATCTAGAACAACTATTGTCCGAGACGGAACGGAAGCGGGCTAACGAGATAATGAAGGAAGTGATCCAAAGCAATGAAAAAACGGGAATCGTCCTTGGGGTACAAAATGGAGTCCCTCAATTCCGGCATCGAACATTTGCAGAGTATTTCACTGCTTGTTGGTTGTTCGAAAACAGAAAACGATTTAAAGATGAGAGCATTTTTCACTCACAAACGATTTGGTCGAATTCTTTAGGGAAAACCCGCGAATTTTTTGACCGACTTATACTTCGAAAAAGCAATGGTTGTGATTTACACTTGGCACTGGTGAACGGATCTCGTACACAGGTTCAAAAAATTCTGCGCAATAATCCTTCTGTCATTACTGTCCCGGACATGGTTGACCGCTTACCATTGCATTTTGCAGAATATTTGAATGATATTCCAAATTCTATAATAGAAAGGATTATTTGTAAAGAATATAATAAAACTGATCAGCTCTGTGGATGGACAGCTTTAGATTATGCATTTGTTCTGCACAATGAAAATCTAATAGATTTGCTGTTTAAAAGTGGTGTAAAACCTAATATGGACATTTTGTTACAACAGGTGTGTTCCAATCCTATCAATGTATTACTTGAGATGGCTTGCAAGTATACGAACACTTTTGTTGAATTATTGAATCGAAAGGATTTAGCAGAAGAACTAAGCGAACGTGTGGCAAAGATTCTAATAGAAGAGAAGAAACTTGATATTTATGCTCCACATGCAAAGATAAATTCTTTTTCGGTGCTGGAAAAAGTTGTATCTGGAGGCAGTGTTTCTATGTTTCGTCAGTTAATTACAAAATCAGATCCACAGAAGCTGGGTTTGAACGATAATGCCGAACGATTGTTACAGACATAATTAGAGAAAGAATGTTATGGAATTACCAATTGTATTGTTAAATATCATCCTCACCTCTCTCGCATAATTATTGAGCAAGGAAAACTAGTACAATGTATTGAAAGTGCAATTTTAAATAATCAACTGGAATTGTTTAAGCAGTTTTTCCATGAGTTCTGTGTGGAAGAGGAAATTAAATGCATTGAGGATGAACATAACTTAATTTAATTTTAATTTTGTTTGCGACGTTTGCAAATGCAATTTTTCGTGTTATCGGAGAAACATTCCAAAATGCATTTTTTATTTAGCGATGCATTGCTGCAACATAAAAAGTGTTAGGTATATACTGCAAAAGACGAATATCGAAGTTATCGTCGAATGTATAAAACATTTTATGAAACAACTACCAATTGACAATAGCAAAATAAATCACGAAAAATGCATACCGGTATTTAAATTTCTATTGAAAAAAGCCCTCGTTGAGCACGATGTTGATTAAGAAAACATGAATTTGTTTTTTATGATCATCAACCGACGGTGCGTGTATATGTTGCACAGCTTATTTGACATTGGGTTTGTTCCAAACAACATCATGAATCATTTGAATGTATTTCAACAACTTTTGCTTAAGTCGGAATAATACATTTCGACCAATATACTTGCATACCTTCAATAACCATCCGATTTAGATTGTTTCGATACCTTTGACAAAAAGGGTAGAAGTATGTTTTATTTCGCAATTCAATAGAAACGCTTTATAGTAGCACAAGCGCTAATTGAAGCCAAATTCGGCAACCTTTCGGAGTCAGAAAAAGAAAATGATTTACTGCACCAACGGATGTTAAAATATGGAGGAGATATAATTTCTTTGTTTTTGTTCTTTGTTTTTGAAAGTTCCCGTCGGGGCTTAATTGCTAATGAAACGTGGCATTCGTTTTTTTCTTATATCTTCAAGAATAATTTATAATTACCAATAGATTATAATACGACAACAGATTATAATTAATAAATTACGACCGATGTATTAATGGTCAAACAAGAATTTATGTATGATAAACGTGCATGGTAGCGTTAAACACATAATATACAACAAGAAGAAAAAGGCACTCAGGATAGTGAGTTGAGAGTGAATTGATTGCAGGAGAAGAAACCATTCAACTGAGAGTCAAAGAATAAGTTTGCACCGTATAACAGTTAAACCTAGAAATGTATGAAGAATTTAAATAAAACATTAAATTATTTAGAAAATATTGTTCTCGAGTAATTAATTTGCGTTTTTATAGTTTTTTTTATTGAATATGGTGCCATATGATGGTTCATACAGATGTTTGAAGTAAGTATTATTTTAGCAAAATATCACACCAATCCGGAATCCAATCTGATAAAAGTTTAAAATATGACCGACGACCTTTTCCCCCCAGCTTTACTATTTTTTAAGGTTGCCAACGAAAAGAAAGATCGAAAAGAGCGATCAAAAATTCGAACAGAAATTCATGCACAACACACAATCGTGATCGGTTATGAAATAAACTCTGTTGAATTGAAACACGAAAGAAATCGAACGACGATTTGCGTTGTAATGGCCATGTAACAAATTGTTTCATATGGAGAAATAGATTTATTATGTAAAATATTCTTTGTGTTAAACATACCCTGGCGTTAGTGTGAAAGAATACAAAAATGGTGATCCAATCATAGTCGCTGTTAGCAAATTCTCATCTATGCCAGTCGTCTAAAATTGAAACTGCATAGTGTTGGGAGTACGCAGTTAAATCAGAATAACTATTTCGGATTGACGATATATGGAAAACAGAAAACACGTGTGCACTCTTGTAGTCCATTGGCGGAATTCGAACATGACATTTTATATACAAGATTGGGTAACCTCCCCAGGTAACATCTGTCAAACTAAGTTGAGGGGTAGGAAATTGCTCCCATCCAACACTCCTCCACAATTACTTGCCCCTACATTTTCCTTTGTTAGTCCCAAACGAGACGCAAACATGCTATGTTTGACTGTTCCGAGCGCCTTTGTCAATATGGCCGCATTCATCCGATCAGTAGGACAATTCATCAAACTGACATCTCCTCGCTGGCATAAATCCCGTACGAAATTATGCTTCGTTTCAATGTGTTTGGAGCGCTTGCTGGTTTTCTCCGATGGAGCAAATGAGAGACATGCCTGATTGTCTTCGTTCACGATCGTAGCTTTATCCTGATTTTCTCCCAGATCACTCAAGAGTCGACGCAACCACAATACCTCCTGACAGGTCTCGGCTAATGCAACGTATTCTGCCTCCATTGTGGATAATGTAACGTTGCTCTGTTTACGACTCACCCAAGATGCTGCTCCTCTCATGAAGTAAACCACATATCCGGTGGTTGATTTCCGCGTCAAACAATCTCCTGCCCAATCCGCATCAGAATAAGCTAGTGAATCACTGCAGTTGATTTCCCCGTGCTCTCCACCTAGCTTTAGCCTCCAATCTTTGGTACCCTTGAGATACCTAACAACTCGCTTGGCTGCCGTCCAGTCTCTATCCGTTGGAGCACTGACCTTTCTTCCCAATACATTTGCTATTGTCATGATGTCGGGCCGCGCACATATACCAATGTAGAGTAATGATCCCACAACGGTATTTGGTGCTATAAACACCATCTTCTTTTCTAATCTTCAATCCAAAAAAAAATTTCACATCGCCAAGATTAATCATTTCGAAATGCTTGCTTAACTGCTCATACATTTTTGCTATAATCTTCTTATTTCTACATCGCACGAGGATACATAACGTCCACATAAACGATGAGGTATACCATCTCATCACTTTTGTTCGCCGTTTACAAGCATGGATCGGCCGAAATCGCTGTAAACTCCAGTTTTCCTAGCACTTTCGAAAGTTTGTCATTTCAACATCTAGCCGACTGTTTCAGCCCACAAATACTTTTCTGTAGTCTACACACAAACTCCTCCTTTCCACGAACCTCGTACCCAGCTGGCTGACGCATGTAGATCTCTTCGTCGATATCGCGGTAGAAATAAGCAGTACGAACGTCTAAATGCTGAAGAAACATATTCTTCTTTCCTGCCAAGGCCAACAATGTAGGATACTTTGTTACTGGAGCATAAACATCATTGTCCATAGCGTTGGTTATAACCCTGGGCTACGGTTCGTGCTTTACATAAATCGAACGATCTCGTTCGACTCATTGTGCTTTTGCTTAAACACCCATTTGCTACCAAATATGAGTTTCCCTTTGGGAAGCTGAACCAAATCCTACGTCTTGTTCTTCACGTGTGACTGGATTTCACAGTCCATCGCTTGCTTCCACAATGCTTGATCTTCGCTCGACAGCGATTCATGCGACTGGATCGTCGTACTGGCACCGTACTATCTTCTTCCAGCTCATCGTAGTCTTCCTCTGACACCCTGTTTCCGCAACATCAATGGTATCGAAGAACATACCGTCTTCGCTTCCGTCGTCTTCATACTCTTGAACTCTCGCTTCTCACTCGTCTTTCTCATCAGCACCATTTCCGGCATTGGATGTCAAGTCAAATTCAATGAATTGATAATCATCACATTGAGGATTTTTTTTACGGTTTTCCTGCTCCCTGTTGATGGTGATTTTGTCCGTTTCAATACCAACGAAACGATATCCTTTGTGTTGGTCGGAATAACCCACAAAAACAGCTTTCTGTCCTTACTATCGACCTTCCGTCTGTTTATCGCTGGGATGTGTACGTACGCTGCACAACCGTATACCTTCAGCTGTCCCAACTCTGGCTTTCGTCCAAACCATATCTCATACGGAGTCGTACCAGCAGGTCGAGATGAAAGTCTATTCTGCAGATATGCAGCAGTAAGAACCGCCTCGTCCAAGTAACGTTTGTCGAGCCCGGCACCCAAAAGCATCGTTGTGGCCATCTCCTCTAGAGATCTATTCTTTCTCTCTGCCATACCGTTTTGTTGAGGAGAGTATGGTGTGGTATACCGAGCCTTAATACCGTCTTCGGAGTAGAAAGAACGCTTCGTAGAAAGATCTGTTCGTTAACATATTCTCTGCCACCATCTGATCGAATAACTTGTGGCTTCTGACCGAAGCGATTCTCCACCAAACGAACATACTCTCTTATTTTCTCCGCAGCGTCGGATTTTCTCTCTAGCAAATAGATAATAGAAAAACGACTAAAACCATCTATCATGCTCAAGAAATACCTTTTTCCTGCTGGAGTTGTGGATCGCATCGGACCACAGAGATCTGTATGAACCAAATCCAGTATCTTGATTGATTTTATTCCTGCGACCTCTGGAAGAGGATGCCGCCCCAATTTTCCTTCAATGCACACCTCACAGTATTGACGAATGCCACAGTCAGTTATTTTTATTCCCAAATAAAGTCAAATTTTCGTTTAATATCTTTGGGATGACACACGAGTCGCGATGATCAAGTCGACATGCTGACAATTCATGTTGTGTCTTGTCTTTTCGGCCATTTTGATTCTTCGGCTTATCTCAACATGTACAAACATCCCGAACGCTCACATATAAGCTTAACCTTAATAGTCCTATCACGGACCTCGCACCCATTAGATTTGAACACAACAGTGTATTCGCTGGCAACCATTTTGTATACTGAAACCAATCCTGTTGTCAACGACGGAACATACAAAATGTCCACCAACGTAATTTGCACCGATACACCGCAACGTTCCGTAATCAATACCACAAGCTTCGGTAATGTTCCCGTGGTCAAAAAACACATACTGTTATTCTCTAGGCGGGAGCCATTTTGTTTTGTTTCCTTGGAACGACAGTTTCTCTTCAAATGACTCGGCTTACCGCATTTATAACAGACTAGTTTGTTGTTCTGTTTCACATAACCTTTCAAAGCCTTTTGTTCACTGTTCTGGTTACCTGATCGATCCTTCCTTCGCTCGCTTTCATCGATCAACTTTAATTTAACTAGTTCCACTGTTAAATCGGAATCCGGGCGACTCTCCAATGCAGTCACCAGCCCGTCATACGAATTCGGCTAGCTCCGATGAATCATTGCAACGCGTAGCGCTTCCTGAAGCTCCAAACCCGCTATTGTAAGTTTGTCGAACAAACTTTCGAGTTCCATCAGATGTTGCTCCATGTCACCGCCCTCGACATGTCACATTACATATCACATATTTTCTTAAGAACCGACACTCGTTACGTAGCCGTCGTCTTCTCGTGAAACGCTTCCAGCTTTTCCCAAAAATTTCTTCGCAGAATTGTCCCTTTTCACTAGATTCACCTGATTATCTTCTATGCACAGGCCCATCATAGCACGCGCTTTTCTATCATGCTTGATCCAATCATCCGATGGTTTCTCTGGTTTGGGATCAGTGATCAAATGCCATATTTCCTAACGAATAAGCAGCATTTCCATTCGAAACTTCCAGGTGGAGTAGTTCGAATTATTTAATTTTGCGAATGAGAGTTTTCCGGATTCTGCCATTTTGCTAAGCGCGTCATAACGTACAAAACACAATAGGCGCGTCTACACGATACGATTCCTGCTCGATTTTTCACATTCTGCGAATCTTTTTTGTATGTATTGGTGCATTCGAGCAGAGTTGGGCAATCTTTTTCGCCTGAAAAGATTAACTAACTTTCGTGGATGCCTCGAATCTTTCGCTTGTAATCTTCGGTAAGAAACGGTTACTTTGATGGAAGAACATATCTTTTCAGACACTTTTAATTTGTGCTGGAAGTACGAAGAGGAAAGCAGGCCTGGTAAAGATTGGTATCGTGAAAACACGAGAACACCTACCAATCTACCCGGCAAAGTCCGACCTCCACCTCCACGTGGTGCCGGGTGGAATGTAGCTCGACCGTCGTATCTAGTTTGCATACCAACGGAGGCGGTATGACCTACGCTTGAAGGACTTGTTTTGGATTTTATATTACTAAACTGTTTTTGGTGCTGGTGGGCGACCCAGCCCAGCCCCTTAGTAAGGTTGGGTGAAACCAACTTGAAACGGCGGTTTGGATTAATGGGAAGTCTGCCTCCGTCCTAGTCAAACCTGGCAAGTCTTCAGTAGCGCTCACTGTCCGTCGTCGGTTTGCAAAAACCGATGGACTGTAGGTGCAGGTGAGCTAGTGCTCTGCTTTACCCCGACCTGGCTCTGAGTGTGTTGCCTCATAAGGGCGCACACCAACCCTCGCGTGGCCTCCCTGCTTGCAAAGATAACCACGGGGTCCTTAAGGGTACTTTGGTCTTCGGGTAGTGAAAGCGGACTGAAGTTTGGACCAAAGAGCAAAGATGAACTCAAATAACACTTTTGCCATGTCGTTGAGGAGCACTGCTAAGGAGCAGTGCATCGTGGAGATATCGGCCTTGGAAAAGGCCAAGATGCTTCGCGAGCAAGAATGTGAAGAACGCGAGGCGCTAAAGGACGCTGCCGATCAGCACCTGCAGTGCTTCCGCGAATACGTCTCCTCGGTGAAAGGGGGCGAGTCAGCCAAGGCCAAGCCGAAGCTGCTCGCAACAATCCTGGAACTGTTGGAGATGTTATTTAAGCAAATCAATTTGAAGCAAAGACCTTAAAGGGGGCCGGGAATGCGGAAAGTACCGTAGCCCGAACAACTGAGGCACCCGAGTTCCTCCAGCAGACGAAGAAGGGCCGTAAGCCAAAGGCCCAGAAGTCGGCAATGGAGACCAAAGCTGTCAAGGAGAAAGGCGATAAGGTCATGCCTGCTAAGCAGGCCAAGAAGGGGAAGACGGTGGAACCGCCTAAGCCAGCTGGTCGCAAGGCCGGACCATTGCGGGCGGCAAAGCCGTCTAAGAAGCAGAAACCAGAAGCGGTTCTGGTCAAAGCTGGGGAGTCCTCCTCCTACGCGGAGATCCTTAAAGGTCTTCGCAATGGAGAGAACCTCAAAGAGGTGGGAGAGCAGGTCTCCAAGGTCCCAAGGGCCCAAATCGGAGTCCTGCTGTTGGAGCTGAAACGAGGTAAGTCGGCACGTGAGATTGTGCCGGCCCTCGAGAAGCACATAGCAGAGAAGGCCACATTCCGGGCACAGTTTTGTTGGAGGTCCCCAGCAGTTTTGTTGGAGGTCCGCGATGTTGATGAAGTGACCACGGTTGAAGACGTGGCCACGGCTATCGAGGGCCAAAGCGGGATTGCCGTGCCGGTTGACGGTATTCGGCTCCGCAAAGGGCGTGTCCCAGGGACACAAGTGGCCAGCCTTAAGGTTGGCCACCAAGAGGCCGAAAAACTCCTCAAGAAGGAGAAATTTAAGGTCGGCTGGTCGGTCTGCCCAATTAAAACAACGCAGCGCTTAACACGCTGTTTCAAGTGCTGGTGCGTTGGGCATCTTAGCAACAGATGTCCCAAAGAGGACAGACGCGACCTTTGTAAGAACTGTGGACAGAAGGGACATGTCCAGAAAGACTGCCGCAACAGGACGGTATGTCTGGATTGCAAGGGGGGCAGGGCGTCGGGGCACTTGACCGGTAGCAGCGGGTGTCCTAGGCGCCTTGTCGCAAGTAAGCGATAATGGTTAAGTTTTTACAACATAACCAGAACCATTGTGCCGCATCATATCATTTGATGTGGCAGGTGGCATTGGAGCAGCAGGCTGATGTGGTTCTCGAGTCTGATCCAGTGTTGGGTAAGACACACAACCGCAACATTGTGTATGCGGAGGATCAGTCAACTGCGATAGTCACTTGTGGCAAATACCCTGTCCAACGCCAAATTCGAACGAGCCAACCTGGGCTGGTAGCGGCAGTGATAGATGGCATCGTCGTCTGTAGCTGCTATGCGTCACCCAGGTGGACAGTGGAAGAGTTTGGTGCGCTGCTCGACCACATTGTGGTTGTAGCGACAGGTGCGGCGAGGCTGGTCATTGGGGGTGACTTCAATGCCTGGTCTGCCGCTTGGGGCAGCCCTAGGGCTAACAGAGGAGAGCCACAGAGGCGGCGTGGGGAGCAGTTGCTCACTGCGTTCGCTTGTCTGGATGTGGTACTCCTAAATGACGGAATAACACCAACATTCTGGACACCTGAACGGTCGTCTTTCATCGACCTCACTTTCGTGTCACCGAGTATGGTCCCTAATTCGGGTTGGCACGTGCTGCAGACTCACATGCAGAGTGACCATCGGGCGATTGTGTTTGATTTGGGTGCAATGTCGAGCACGGCGCCTGACGTTCAGAGTCTTGCCGGTCGGTTCAGAATGAGCAAGTTCAATGGAGAGCTCTTTAGAGAGGCTTTAGCACTGCAGCTAGAGCAAATCGATGTTGTCGACTCAGGGAGCCTGACTATGGTTCTGAATGATGCGTGTGAGGCGGTTATGCCGAGATGAACGGATGGTAGAGGACCTGTGCGGGCCCAAGCCTTCTGGTGGACCGAGGAAATCGGTGAACTGCGGCGTGCATGCCTTAGGGCTGGTCGCAGAGCGCAACGCTCATACAGGACGGAGAACTACTCGTTGCGCCGGGGCGAATATAAGAACGCCCGCGGTCAGCTCAAGAAGGCTATTGCAGCGAGTAGACTCTTTAGAGAGCTGATAGAGCAGGCAGATAACATGCCATTCGGTCCTGCCTATCAGATCCTCATGAAAGTTTTGAAGGGGAATAAAACCCCCAGGGAAAAGGATCCTGCTCGGCTGAGTGCGACCGTGGACCATCTCTTCCCGGAACACCCACCGGTTGAATGGCCACCATATAGTGTGGAAGATGATCAGCCTCCTGCTCCAATCGCTAATGGTGACATCGTCGCCATAGGTAGGGGACTGAAGCCAAAAAAGGCACCGGGAATGGATTCCATTCCCAACCCGGCCTTGGCTCTAGCCATGGTGGAACAGCCTGACATATTCAGGACTGTCTACCAAAAGGCTTTGACTGGTGAACTTGGGTCCTTGAGACCCATATGTCTCATCGACGGCCCCGGGAAGGGGCTAGAGCGTGTAATCTTGGACAGACTCCAAGAACACGTCGAAGCAACGAGGGCCCTATCCTAGAGGCAGTTTGGCTTTAGGAACGGTCGCTCGACCACGGACGCAATTCGGAGTGTCATAGCCATAGCGGCAGAAGCCAGATCGAAATATCGGTATGGTGGCCGCTATTGCGCTATTGTCACTCTCGATGTTGAAAATGCGTTCAACAATGCGTCATGAAGCGTGATTGCCGCTGCTTTGCAGCGTATCAGAGTCCCTGTCTACCTGTACAATCTCATAGGAGATTACTTCAGGGACAGGGAACTGGTATATGAGACGAGTACGGGGCTTGTTTCACGGAGAGTATCAGCGGGAGTACCGCAGGGGTCGGTCCTTGGGCCGACCCTTTGGAACATAATGTACGATGGCGTCCTGTCGCTTCGACTGCCAGAGGGAGCGACACTGACAGGTTTCGCAGACGACATCGTACTAAGCGTGCAGGGAAGCTCCAGTTCTGAGGTGGAAGCGTTAGTGGAAGAGAGTGTGTCCATCATTATTGATTGGATGCACTCGGTGCGTTGAAAACTCGCCCCACTAAAAACCGAGTACATCCTTGTCAGCTCACATAGAGCTGAGCAAAGATCTTCAATTCGGGTGGATGGACATGTGATTCAGTCGTCGAGGTGTTTGAAGTACTTGGGCTTCATCATCGATGATCGACTCGAGTACACTCAACACGTACACTACGTTGTTGAGAAAGCGACGAGGATCACAACCATGCTGACTCAGCTAATGCCTAACAAAGTGGGGCCGCGCAGTAGTCGACGAAAGGTCATAGCATCTACTGCCATCGCCATAGTGCTATATGCGGCACCTGTCTGGCACAAGGTGTTGCGATTTGAGAACCGTCGCCAATGGTTGCGAAGGTTCCATCGAATACTGGCCCATCGTGTGATTAGCGCTTTTCGCACGACTTCTCACGATGGTGCATGTGTGGTGGCTGACATGTTGCCACTGCATATACTAGTTGAGGAGGACGCAAGGGTCTACTTCCGCCGGAGATCGACGGGTGAGACCACCGAAACCTGCAGGAGGGGCGAGCGTATAGTTTCCGTCCGTACATGGCAGCATGAGTGGAGCAGTGCTGTACATGGGACTTGGACTCGCGCCCTCATCCCTGAGGTTGAACCATGGATCGCGAGAAAACATGGGGAGGTAGATTTCTATCTCTCCCAGTTTCTCACCGGACATGGGTTCTTCAATGGGTACCTTCAGCGGTACTTTAGCAGACACTTTAGAGGAGACACCGGAGCATGTACTATTCTGTTGTGAAAGCAACGCCCCGTCTCGTGTCATAATAGAACGTGGAGTTGGAGTTACAGTTACCCCGGGAAACATTGTCGCGGTGATGATCGCCAGCGGCAGTGCATGGGGAACTGTAGCTAGAGAGATTAAGACCATCATGGTGCGGTTGCAACAGCGTGCAATACGCAATGAGCGCCACAACCAATAAGGTCACAAGGAGAGAAGCGAAAGGCAAGGTTCTTCGGGATCTTGTCAAGTAGCATTTTAGTGGCATGGCACTGACTGTCTTAGGACTAGTAAGTGACAAGTCTTGACGGTCTTATCCTCGGCGGTGAGCCTTATGTGCTTGTTGTTGAGATGTAGATACCGTCCATTTTTCGCCTGGTCCTCTAGCCAAGGGCCATAGCGCGGTGCCGTGGGTGATTAGGTTCTTTTAACTCAATCGAATGTACCCTAAGGTCTGCTGTACGAAGTAATACCCTCCTGGGTTATCCGTCAGTGGTTCGCGGTTCGAGAGGAGTTTAGTCCGTAGGTGCTTATGCAAATCGGACAGTCCCCAGAGCGTGGTGCTTCCAGCTTAGCTGGTCTTCCCTTCTGGAAGGTGGGTCCCTATGAAGGTTCTCCTCTCGGTTATAAAAAAAAACACCTACCAATCTTTTTGTTACAGGATTCTATGACTGTATGTGTAAGATTGGCGATCAAAGATTGGCATCGTGTAGACGCGCCTAATACCTATCGTTTCACGTTTCTTTAGCAAAACTAACCCTTCTGCAATATTGAATCGAATTTTTCTTTATGGAACTATCCTCACTGGGCCCATTACCTGTTGAGAGTACGCAGTTAAATCAGAATAACTATTTAGGATTGACGATATATGGAAAACAGATATACAGAAAATACGTGTGCACTCTTGGACGTACAATTGGCGGAATTCGAACATGACATTTTATATACAAGATTGGGTAGCCTCCCTAGGAAACATCTGTCAAACTAAGTTGAGGGGTAGGAAAATGGTCCCATCCAACATATAGAATCAATTCAATACTCTCTTCAGAGTATGACTCTGAAAAATAGACTTTTTCCAATACTGCAGAAACCATCTTAAATCATTACAGGCTCGGGGAACAAAATTATAATAAAAATGGGTTGAAAGACATGTTTTAAACGGATTATTTTCATTCGGTCATTTGTGGATGTTCAAGCTATCAAACTCATTGGCTAAAGGCAAAACATCAAACAATCGAACAAAATTATCTTTTGTTGTAAAAATTAACTTTAAATACACTTTATTATGTTTTACCAATTTCGCAAATATTTTTACAAAACCTAAAATAGAAGGTAAAACCAAGAAATTTTCAACGAGAAACATTTTTGCACCTTCTACTGTAACGTAGCTACTTAGCACAGTTTTTTCAAGATTTTTTTTATTTATTCATTTATAAGTTAAGCTATAAAAAGTCAAATAACTCTTTAAGTCAAGAACTGAATAAAAAGCAGTTGACTAAACTATAACATTTTCATTTTGGACATGTCTATCTTTGTGGTTTGATTTGACTTAGTAAATTGTTCTGTGATTGAAGTATTGTCCAATATAATCTAAAAAACAATGTAATTTAAATTAAAGGGAGACGGTAGTATTAATTCAAAAAAATATATTTATGAGTGGTATGCGCTGCGCTACCTGGCTACGAGCTCATAAAATAGAACACAAAAAGATCAATTATTTATCAAAAATATGTTTTAATAAAGCCTTCTTAAGAACGAGATATATTGTGGTCAAATCACAATATTAAACCATGCCAATACAGATTTCGACCGTTTGTTCGAAACTGCCTGTGCATTGGTGGGGATTAGGCCATCAAAATTTGCATCCTAAAATTTCCGCAACGAATCTAAATCCGTTGAGAAGAGCCAAGACAGGAGGATTAACCGTCCGACTTGGCTGGTGAACAAAACAAACACTGTTCTTTAGTGAGTTCTCGTTTGAAATGTTGCTTTATTCTTAATTTAACATAACTTATATACTAATTTTCTGCTGATCGATCGCGATCAGCAGTTTTACAATTTGTTGCTTTTGCACTTACTTACTAGGCCATGTCGCTTCTTCACCTACTTACTAGGCCATGTTTATTTTACTTATATTTTGGTCAGTTACTGGCCTGATTATACACTGCTGTCGTCAACATCCTGACCCACGTAATTCCTCGTAGAGGGGTTACTACTTGCGGACGGTTTAAACGGCGGAGGGCGTAAAGTGTACATCTCAGCTCGTATTCGTTTGATGATTAATGCTATGATTAATCCTAATATTAAGGTGGCAACGCAGGCTATTGTGCTTGAAGTTATCATGAGGTAAAACTGGCCCGCGTATGTTTCTTTATTTTGCTCTGCGCTTGAATTCAATATTGTGGCCAGCGGTTTGAAGTACATTATCGTTTGTGCTTTATACGTACGTTTTTTTATTTTCATTGAAACTGTTACTTAGACTCTTTATGTCTTCGTGCATATGATCAAATTTCATATATAGCTCGCTTCTAAGCCTGTCACCTCTTTTGATTTTATTTGTCATTTCTTCTGATACATGTTTTAATTTCTGGTCTTCGGAGGCTCTAAAGAGGGCCAACTGTTCGTCAATGTCGTTGTAGAAATTACACCGGTTGTGATTGGAGGAAACTTGTGATATCTGGGTTTTTTGCTTGTATGCAAAGAAGGTGTACGCGGTTTGGCTTACGCTTTTACAATGTATATTCAATCGTCACAAATTCCTAACCAATTACCACAGTTCATGTACAAAATTCCGTTATGTCTATACTATTAGCTTCTAGTGTTGTCAAGTATCGAGGGAGTTCAAATAAGTTCATGCAATTAAATCTGAAGGGTTTTCATGAAACTTCTTAACTAATTGATTCATACTAAATTAAACAGTCGTCCTCTCCAAAAAGAATGCGCTTTAAAAATCCAAATATACCGCTAGATCGTTTGGTTCGTCGTTTTACTGCAGTCTGTGATAGTTGAAGTGCGTGTCTAATATTTTGTTGTAATGTTAATTTCATATTTAGAAGATTAGTGTCCATATCGTTCAGCGCCTTGAAAGCTATGGTCACCTTTTTGTCCATCGTTAGTAAAGTCTCTGTGTCATTGTCGAAGTGTATTTTGGTGTAGAAGGCTGTTTCCCACACACCCCTTTATAGGAGAAGCGTCCCTTCGTGGTCGAAAAATATCCCAGGTTCTTCAACTTGGCGAACCGATAAATTACTTATCGGGTTTATTAACGTGATTAGAATGAACATATAGAGAACCATTGTAAGGTTTTATTAAATGCTTCCTCCTTTTTGCAGGAAGGGTTTTTAGTTGTTCGGCTATTTGTTCAACGTAGGCGATGTTGATCGGCCTTTTTACTCCCCACGAAGGTACGTCTGTAATTTTTTCGTTCCCTTTTACTTTTAGTACTGCCAAATTGATAACAGGGCGTTTGTATTCGCCTTTTTCAACTTTGATCCTTGCGGACCTGACTTGCCCGTCTTTAGCCGGATAGATTTCTACTACCCCTCCCTTTAACCACCTGCCCACGCGTTGGTCGTCAGGAAAGACCACTATGTGATCAAGCTGTATTGGGTCCGAGCGTTCTGTCCACTTTTCCCGTTTTGCTAGTGTTGGGAGGTATTCTTTTAACCAACGTTCCCAATGTTGTCGAGTAATAACTTGTGCCTTCTTCTAGTTATTTCTGCTAGCTTCAGCTGCGGATATCCCCGCTGGTGTGGGTTCGGCCTCTCCGGAACACCCTATCAAGAAGTGAAACGGTGTAAGAGATCCATCGTCTTCAGTTTCGAGAGGGATGTGCGTTAGAGGTCTGTTATTGAGGATAAACTCAATCTCGATGAAGGTCGATCTTAGTACTTCTTCTGGAATACTATCATTGTTTGGCAGCAGGCTCTTGACTTCTCTGACCATTCTCTCCCATACACCTCCAAAGCGAGGTACGGCCGGGGGATTAAAATGCCATTGGATACCGTCGGTTGCACATCTTTCGATCAGTTCCGTTATGTGCCTGTTCGCTCCAACAAAGTTTGTACCATTGTCGCTGTATATGTGACAAACCTTTCCTCGTCTATGCTGCATATTTTTTAGGCACATTATGAACGAATTTGCGCTCAAGTCTTTGGCGATTTCTAAATGTATGGCACGTGTTGTCATACATGTGAATATTGCTACCCATCTTTTTTCTACCCTTCTTCCGATTGTTACTGTCATGGGTCCAAAGTAATCTACACCTGTATGGGTGAAAGGTTTTTTGAGCCATCATTGGGGCAATGGGGCGCGCGCGCTCATTTTTGCAATGTTGGCACTTGCTGATTACCTTTCTTACCGCGGCCCGAAGGTCTATTATCCTGTACTTCTGTCGATTCGCCGTAATAACTGCCTCCGTTTTCTTGTCCTTATAGCGTTCATGATATTGACCTATGATTAATTCTGTCACATGATGCTTCTTGGGCAAAATGATGGGCTGTTTCACTTCGTCGTGAAGGTAGCTAATATTAGCTAATCGTCCATTCGCTCGTATCAGTCCTTCAATTATTTGTGGGTTCAATGTTTTTATAGGACTATTTTTTGATATTTGTCCATTTAACGATAGTTGTAAGAGATCATCTCCGTATACCTCCCACTGAGTCTTTGTAATAAGATCTTCTCTGCTTCGTCAAGATCGGTCTTTTGAATAATAGGTACAAATTTGGTTCTTCGAACCTTGCTTTTTAGCAAGTCAATGAATTTCAGACTGATTGCGAGTGCTCTCCTCAATCTATTCCAATTAGAGCACCATTCGGTTCTTATAAACTCGAATGATTGCCTTTCGATAGTTTTAATGGTGTAGTTAGGACGTATTTCTTCTTGTGTGACAATTACCGTTGGGTCTCGACTCTGAATTTGTTCATGTTTTAAAAACTCTGGGCCATTCAGCCAAATAGATTTCCTCGTTGTAACCTTAGTAGCTTCATCTGCAGGGTTATTACCCGAAGGGACCCATTTCCATTGATGAGCGTTGGTACAATCTAAAATTTCTCCAATGCGTACAGCCACAAATTGTTTATATTTTCGTGGGTCGGCGTTAATCCATCCTAAGACGGTTTTGGAGTCTGTCCAAAAATAATCCTTTTCTGTTTTGATTCTCATCTGTTCTTTAACAGCTTCGGCGAGCCTAGCTCCGAGAATCGCGGCCTGAAGTTCCAATTTTGGAATTGAAAGTGGCTTTATTGGTGTCACTCTTGATTTTACCGCTACTATATTTACGTCTATACCTGTCTTGCTCACGGTTCGTAAATACACCACCGCTGCGAACGCTTTCTGCGAGGCGTCAACGAAAGTGTGCATTTCAGTTTTTTGAACATCGGCAGCTTTCGAATAACACCTTGGAATTTCTATGCGCTCCAGTTCCTTTAATCTTTCCAACCACTGGAGCCATTGTATCATTATGTGTTCTGGTACCGGGCTGTCCCAATCCAGTTCTGTTTTCCAGATTTCTTGAATGATTACCTTAGCCTGCGTAGTAAAATTTGCAGCTAGGCCTAAGGGATCGTATATCCTCATCACAAAGGCTAGCATCTCCCTTTTAGACAGGTGGATGCAAGCGATGTCTTTGATTTTATAACGCAACGAATCGCTCGTTTTATCCCAGTATTGTCCCAGGATTTTCTCGAAATTCATCACTTTAGTTGAGATGTGGAGGAACTCTTGTTGTGAAGACCTGTTTTCCGGAATATTTTGTATTACCTCTTGACAATTGGAAACGAAATTTCTTATAAAGAAATGTGCCTTGTCGTGTATGAGGCATACTTCGTTGATGGTTTTGATTGCATCATTGATAGTCCGAAAACTATCAAGATAATCGTCGACGTAGTGATTTTTGCTATATTGCTATTTTTGAATATTGCTTCCACTGCCTTTGGGTACTCTTCTTTATATTTTAAGGCGTTCATATTTTTAACAAATTGGGCACATCCTGGAGAGCATGTTGCTCCAAAGGACATTACATTCATTGTATAAACTTGAGGTTCATCACTCGGGTTGTCTCTAAACAAGAATCTTTGAGCAACCTGGTCTTCCTCGCGGATCCGTATCTGATGAAACATTTCCTTTATGTCTCCAGAACATGCGATAGGGAATTCACGAAATCGTATTAAAACTCCAAAGATAGATGTAGTGGCATCTGGTCCGGATAGAAGAGTGGAGTTTAATGAAACTCCTTCATTTTTGGCGGCTGCATCAAAAACTAGCCTAGGTTTTGGAATTGGTTTGTTAAGGTTGACTACTACAAAGTGAGGAATGTAATTTATCTTGGAACTTGTTTCCAGGAGTTCAAACGGTGTTAATTTGCGGGCGTAATCCTTCTGAATGTAGTCAGTCATTTGTTTTCTATACCATGCTTTCAATTCATCATTATTTTTCATTTTGCGTTCTTGGCTTTGGAGCCTTCTTAACGCTTGTGCGTAGCTATTTGGGAGAGATACTTCTGGATCTTTCCATAAAAGACCAATTTCATATTGTCCTTTTTTATATTTTAAAGTACTGCTCATTATGGTGAGAGCCTTTTCATCATCCTTTGACTTTGGTAAAAATTTAGTTTTCATAACATCAAATTCCTCCGTTGGGAATAAAACCTTTCATAAGTTCTCTCATCGTTTTCTCATCTTCTTTTTTCTTTTCTTGCACGGTAAACAAGTGATGTCGCCCTGTTGTATCTCCTTGATTGCATTTTCCAAAGATGACCCATCCAATGCGTGTTTTATGCGCCACGGGTTCATCGGGTGTTCCTGCCTTTGACTCAACAGCTTGAGTATAATATGCATGTGGGAGGCCTAACAAGACGGTGGGTTTAGCGTTCTCATATCCAGCTATGTTCAGTGCCTTTAAATGAGAAAATCTTCTCTTAAGGGCGCTAACGTTCATGGTTTGTGTTGGGAGATCAAGTTCCTTCACTGTTCTAATGTTTTTGATGCAGAGCATCCTACCGTTAGGTCCTCTTATTTTTTCTGCTGATCGATCGCGATCAGCAGTTTTACAATTTGTTGCTTCTGACAGGACCATCCTCATTTCGAACTGAAATTGCTTTTTCAATTAAATCTTTTTAATGGCTACATTCACATCAGAAGAAAAAACTGTTCGGTAGGAGCCGTGAAAGTGAAACAAATTTGTCACATTGTTTCATTAATGTACCGCAACCTGAAGGCCTTGTTTCAAAACCCCGGCCATCAATGTACCGAAATGCAACAATGTGCTGCAACGTTACATACACAAACATTTCGCCTTTCGTATGGTGCAAGTGATGGGAAAAACAACGATAAAACAACATTGTAGCTCTTGCTGTTTTATTTTTCTTATAACGTTTTCCTGTACGACGATCGTTTGAAAATGCTTCCGCCATTCCTGCAGGACCACCAGGACCCGAAACTTTTCGCTTGTGAGTAAGAGTAAAGCGGATTAGTAGCAGAAAAAAAAACAATCTTAAAACTAATAACTGTCGCCAATTGTTCATCGAACTTCTCGCTAGTGTTCTCGGTACGTGGGAACTCATACAGCGAAAGTGAAACAATCCGAACAATAACTTTTCGAATGAGGGCAGAAGACTCGGGTGAGATTCAATAGCAATGCCTAAGGAGAGGTTAAGGAAATTCTAATGAAAGTCGAGGCGTTCTCCGTTCATGTTCTGAATTAAATCTGAGTTTATTGACAAATTTCAATAGCTTATATACTAACAATGTCTGAATGTGTTGTGCGTACCATCAACGCAATATTTTGATATTAGTTGGTTCGATCGCGTTGGACTAATCCTCTGTTCTTCTAATTTCGTGTCTAATCCTAAATATATTTTAGTTTCATTGCTTCCAGATTCAATTTAATTGGATGTTTGCATCGAAAAGAAAAACGGTTTTTGTGTGAGGTACGTTGTTCTTCGTTTTGGTTGTTTATTCGCTCGAGAATGGAGAAGAACTGGAAGTGAATAAAGCAAAAATTAAATACACAATGCTACTATAGGCTTTCAACTAATATTTGGTTTGTTGCAATGTCAATCAAAGCTATTCATCGTCTATAAAACCATACAAATCTATGTTAATAAAAGAGTTGAAAAATTCTTAAATTATCACTATACTTTCACTAAACGCAAACAAATCCAATTGATATTATATATACTGATGGTAAAAAAATCGCTGGACCCGGCCTTATCAACAACCGCTCACTAAACACCTTTCCAAGAAGGAATTAATATACCTCATCTTCATCTTCAACTCTTGATACAATCTAATTTAGTAACCAACAATATGGAAACAAGCTAAGGTAATTCCAAATGCCAAACCAAACAAAGACCAACATAACACTTGTAACTACCGATCAATCAGTTTGCTTAGTTGCATGTGTTGCGAACGCGACATTGTATAATAAAACGAGCATGCGAGAACTTTAAACGATCATGAGCAAGATGAACTCGGGAGTAATACGAACCTAAGCATACAGTAATACGTTCCAGCGATCATGTTCAAGCACCGACGAGGTAATCATAACAACCAAAGAGTGGCGTAAAATGCTGAAGATGCATTACGATTGCTATGATCAAGGAAATGTATTTAAACACAACAAGATACTCAATGCTATCGTAAGGAAAATGATTCCATCCCGTTTTAATTCTTTCATCTCGCTTTTACTGTTAAATCACAGAATGCATTGTTAGTATATAAGCAGGAAGAAATTGTTAATAAACTTCACTTGCCTTTCAAACCTAAACTTGGTAGGATGTCAGGTTATTTGGGTTAGCAAGTTGAACGTAGGTTCACATGTAGAACAATAGTTGTTCGGAACAATCAGAAGAAAAGGCTAATTGTACGACCCGAACAAATCCGAGCGACTTCCCAACAAGAGACTAGGAACAAGAGTAACGTCCGATCACGGTAATCTGCTGTTTCTAAGACTGGCAAGAGACAGTATATGACCCACCGTCAGGAACTAATTCTGGTTAATTCACAAAAAAGCCTGACGTCCGGTTTATATTGGCCAAAGGCAAAAGGAATCCAGCGCAAACGTTTCCGGAGATCTTCGCGCGATCAACTGTACGGCGGCGGAACTCTCATTCCGACTTTGTTCCCGCAGCAACAGCCTGAGTAAAGTATTCGAAAAGTTAATAGAAAAACTATTGTCTAATAATCTTTCGAATCACGAGATTATACCTCCATTTCAGTTTGGTTTTCGCCGAGGCATATCAATTACGGTCCAATTCAACAGGTTGTCTAATACCATGAACAACAGCGTCGATAAAAAAATCTACCGGACTAGTTTTGCTTGGCCTGGAGAAAGACTTCGACACCGTTTAGCATCATGGTCTTATTTTCAAATGTATCTGTCCTAACTCCCATCCAAAAGTTATACTTTTAATTCATTCCTTCTCAATAAATCTTAACAAATCTGACTCTTATGTTCCCCCTACTGGCTTAACACAAGGAAGCGTATTGTCTCCAGTTCTATTTAACATCTTCTTATCAGACATTTCTAAATCGAAGTCAACTAAATGTTTTGCGTTTGCCGATGACTTTACGATGAGCTACTCAGCTAAACTTCCTGGTCTTATCATAAGAAACCTTAATCAAGACATTAGAGAATATGTTTCTTGTTGCACAAAGTGGAAGCTGTAAATCAATGATTATAAAACCGAGTCTACGTACTTTATCCGCTGCGTCAGTTCAATGAGAAAGCCAAAACGCAATATAAAAAAACCTTTCGAATATTTCATGGAAACATAAATATACATTTCTAGGAATTTCCTAGGAATTGACACTTAAAGATCATTTAGAAAAACAACTAATCAGTAGTGAAAAAGCTATCAAATCGATTTATTGTTTCATAAATAGAAACACCAAATTGAGTTACAAAAAATCAACTGCTACTGTATAAAACTTTGATAAGACCGATTATATTTAATGTCTGCCCGAACACAAAGCAATTGCTTTAAACGAATTTCAAATCTACCACTATGGCACAATACAAAAGATATCCATAGGAAATCTAACATTCAATACCTACCGTAGTGTATGAAAACTAAGCGACACCTAATAATAATAGATAGATTTTCATTAGAGATAGAGACTTATTTACATATATTCTAGTACACATATAAGTGTTTCTAGGTGGGATTAGGTTAGTTGTATAAGGTCTAAATGTAAGTGAAAAAAAAATCCAATATTTTTGTTTACTTTACTCAACGGCGTAAAAATTCATCATAAATAATTGATCCAAAGAACCTCTCCCAGAATGCGATCGTGCAATCAAGCTTGATTAATATTGTATTATAAATTAAGACTTCATTGGTGCTAATACCAGTACGAAGGTAATAATTAAATGTCACGTCACATGCTAATAAATAATCAATGAAATAACGACTAACTCCTTCTTCTTTCTTCGCCTGCTCATGGTCGAGAACGTCGCGAAGACATGGCTAGGTCGCCAATCCGTTTCCAGGAAACTCGGTCCAGTGCTGCAGTCCTCCATCCACGGCTGCATCCGATCTCCAACAGGTTCGACTCCACCTGATCCAGCCAACGAGCTTGTTTTACTCCTCTGCGTCTTGTGCCGAACGGGTTGGCACTGCACCCTGCACTGCATAGTGGCCTTCAACAGCCGTACCAGCTTCCCTGGGAATCCGTACTGCTGCATGGTGTTCCATAGTTCGGTCCGATCTATGGTGTCGTAGGCCGCTTTGAAGTCAATGAACAGGTGGTGCGTAGGAATCTGGTTCTCTCGGCACTTCTGGAGGCTCTGCCGTAGAGTAAAGATTTGGTCGGTGGTCGATTTGCCTCCAACACATCCAGCTTGATAGCTTCCGACGAAATCAGTGGCAAGGGGCACAAGTCAGCAGAAGAATATTCCGGAAAGGATCTTATAGGCAGCATTCAGTGTGAGTACAGTGTGAAGCAGACGTAAAATTTGTGGCTCCGCGGTTATTTGGCCGTTCAGTGCGAGTGTCGAAAGTGTCGTTTAATCTACACCGTTGGGCGATAAAGCTTAGCCCGGTGCTAGGCTTGGGAAGCGTCAGTACAGCCCATTGCTAAGCAACGTAAACTCGACGCTACCGTTGCCCATGTGTTTGTGAGAACGGCTATCGTTACACACGCAAATTAGTGGCCAGTGCGATCTCCACCAAGCGGAAACGATCTGCTATCGGAAGGAAGCGAAAAAGAAGACAGCGAAGTGTCAGGTAAGCCTCTCACAGCTGCAGTGCGCGACCCGGCATGTGAAACACAGCCGGAAAACCCAGTAAGTGTCTGTGCGCAAGCGAAAAACCCCAAAGCGGATGATCGAAGTCAGCCAATGTGGACAAGGAACATCTTCGGGCAGGAGAGTGGGGCATCTGCTACAAACAGCAAGCTGCAAGAAGCTCTAGAGGCAGCGAGAGAGTTGCACTCCTATACGAAGGATCGCAACAACATACACGTGCCGATCAAGAATATGTCGGTTAAAATTCTGTCCGCCCTTAGCTGCGTACAACAAGAGCTAAAGGCCTGGAAGCTGCGAGCAGAACAGGCTGAGAAGACACTTAGTGAAACGGAAGAAACACGTGGTCCCCCGGCGACACCAGGAATCGCCCCAGCAGGACCATTCAAGCGAGGAAGAAATCAAAGAACGCCCGAGACTGAAGAAGAGGGACAGAAGAAGCAGAGGGGTGACAACTTTCTAAAGTCACGGCTAGTCAATTCCGTAAGTTTAGATGATGTAGCAGCATACACGACCTCAGCGCCCGCCGTAGACGAAGAGTGGACTACAGTGGCCAGGAAACAGCAGCGTTAAAAAAGCATCGTAAATGCCGGAAGTCGTTCCAGTGAACACCAAAAGAGCAACGGCGCGCCCGAGATCAGAAGCCATCATTTTACGGGTGAAGGATGCTGCATCTTATGCAGATATTCTGCGAAAAGTCAAGGCGGATCCGAAGCATAAAACCCTGGGGCAATGCGTGTCCAAAATCCGGCGAACTCAAGACGGAAAAATGCTATTTGAGCCAAAGAGAGCAGACGGTGTAAGCCGGGCCGATTATAAGGACATCTTACAAGAATCCGTAGGAGAATCAGCGCAGGTTAAGGTGCTAGGGAATGACGTTACCGTTGAATGTCGTAACCTAGACGAAGTAACCACGGAGGAAGATTTAGAGTGCGCACTACGGAATCGGTTCGATCTCGGAAACGTCAGCTTAGAGATGAAAATGAAGCCGTCGTTCAATGGAACGCAGACAGCGTACATAAAAATGCCGTTGAAGCAAGCAATTGTTGCAGAAGCCAGAGAGGTAGAGGTTGATTGGTCAATCTGTCGCGTACGCATTTTGCCTCAGACCAGAAGGTGCTATCGTTGTTCGGAGTTCGACCATGTCCTACGTGACTGTAAGGACCCAGACAGAAGAGAGCACTGTCTACGCTGCGGCGAAAAAGGGCATCAAGCACAAACCTGCGTCAAACCAACACTGTGCCTCGTGTGCCCTCCGGGAAGCAATGCACACCAAGTCGGAGGAACCCGTTGCCACGCAGATCAGAAAGCATGGAAGTAATCCAAGTGAACCTGAACCATTGCGAGGCTGCACAGGATCTCCTGTGGCAGGTGATAATGGAGGAAAAAGGCGATGTGGCCATTACATCAGAACCCTACCGTGCACTAGGTAACACCAACAACTGGGTCATGGATAAAACTGAGATGGCTGCAGATGGCTGGGCAGTGGGACCATTCCCCATTCAAACAGTAGTATCCTGCGGCTTCGAGGGGTTCGTCAGCGCCCTGATCAACGGAGTCTATTTCTGCAACTGCTACGCTCCTCCCAGGTGGGAGCTAAACAAATTCAACGACATTTTAGACAGCCTAGTGGAACAGCTCGAGGGGCGAAGCCCAGTAGTTATAGCTGGAGACTTCAATGCTTGGGCGGTTGAATGGGGAAGCAGACGGATGAACACCAGAGGAGACGCAGTGCTAGAAAGCCTTGCTCGACTGGACGTTGTTTTGGGAAACGTAGGCTCTACTCCCACGTTTAGTAGAAACGATAGGACTTCGATTATAGACATCACGTTCTGTAGCCCAATCCTAGCGCGACATTTGAACTGGAGAGTGAGCGAAGCGTACACTCTTCGCGACCATCGAGTTGTCCGATACGCTGCCATCAGAAGAAGCATGCCAACGACAATATTTACTAAGGGCACCCTAGGTTGGAAAACTCAGTTTTTCGACGAGGAGTTGTTCAAGGAGGCGCTAGCCTTTGGTGGCTTCGCAGATGCGCGCAGCGTGCATGAAGTAGTGGCTGGGCTGACCAATGCTTGCGATGCGACCATGCCGAGGAGAAAAGCCTCCAGCTGTAAGCGAAACCTTGCCTATTGGTGGAACGCTTCTATCGCGACACTCCGGGCCAGGTGTATAGCAGTACGCCGGAAAATACAGCGAGAGAGACGTATTGAAAACCAAAACCAACTGCGAGCAGCATACGTCACGGCCAGGTCTGGTCTAAAGAGAGCTATTAAAGAAAGTAATAGGAGATGCTTCCTAGATCTCTGTGCTGAAATTGCCCGGAAGCCGTGGGGTTTTGCCTACAAAACAGTGATGCAGAAGGTGAAAACTCACCAAGAGCCTGTGGAACGATGTCCCATGAGGCTTGAAAGGATCATTGGGAATTTGTTCCCCACTCATGACCCTCCAGAACTGTACACTACCTTCAGAACTTCAAAAAAAGAGCCTGAGCCAGTAACTATAGACGAAATTCTACAGATTGCCGACCGTCTTAAACCTGGGAAAGCACCTGGTCCGGATGGCATTCCAAACGAAGCAGTCAAAGTAGCCATGAAAGCGTTCCCGAAAGTGTTCCAGATTGTATTCCAGGACACACTTAAGTCAGGCCAATTCCCGTCGACGTGGAAGCAGCAGAAGCTGGTGCTAATACCAAAACCAGGTAAGCAGCCGGGCGACCCATCAGCTCTAAGGCCTCTGGGGCTCACTGATTCCCTGGCTAAGGTACAGGAAATTCCAATTCTGGATCGCCGGACAGTGCACACGGAAGGTCCGCTTGGACTTTCTAAGCGGCAGTTTGGCTTTCGGAAGAAGCGCTCAACAGTCGACGCAATGTTGGCAGTGCTGGAGACAGTATATGCTGCGTTTCGGAGAAAAAGGTCCGGTGCACGTTACTGCGCGTTGATTACAATCGATGTAAAAAACGCCTTTAACAGTGCTAGCTGGGAGGCAATTGCTGCTGCGTTGGAGCGCATGGATGTTCCCCCGTACCTGTGCAGGCTCTTGAGTAACTATCTTCAAGGACGGGTGCTAAAATATGACACGGAGGAAGGAGTCCGGACTACCTCGATTACGACAGGCGTCCCACAGGGATCGGTTCTTGGACCCACTCTGTGGAACGTCATGTATAACGGTGTGCTGACTCTCGCACTGCCACCAGGAGCTCAATTGATCGGGTTTGCAGATGACATCGCCCTTACAATAACCGGCGAAACGATCGAGGAGGTCGAGATGCTGGCAACTGACGCAGTCAGCAGGATTGATGGGGGGATGAGAGGTGTAAAGCTGCAAATTGAGCACGCGAAGACGAAGTTTATACTCATCAGCAGCCACAGGGAAGTTCAGAAAGCTACGATATTGGTAGGCTCGCATCACATTGAGTCTACCAGATATCTAAAATATCTTGGAGTCATAATCGACGAATGGCTGAACTTTAAGCAGCACCTCGTAAAAGTGTGTGGGAAGGCTTTGAAGACCGTAAATACGATAACAACATTCATGCCAAATATAGGTGGACCAAGCAGCAGCATTAGGCGCCTTCACGCTAATGTAGCCACGTCCGTAATGAGGTACGGAGCCCCTGCGTGAGCGCACATCATGTCAGCGAAGCAGAACCGGAAAGCTGTGGATAAGGTACACACACGATTGGTCATGCGTGTTACCAGTGCATATCGTGCCATATCTTAAGATGCGGTATGTGTAATTGCGAGAATCATGCCACTCTACATCACCCTTGAAGAAGACGCAAAGAGCTTCCGCAACGCACGCTCGGGGAACCTCTTGCTGATGGAGCAGTTAAATCGGAGTCAAAGAGGAAATGGCAGGTGGCTTGGAGCAACTCGGCGAAAGGGAGATGGACCTATTCTTTGATCCCCGATGTTGAAACGTGGCTGGGAAGAAAACATGGCGAAGTGAACTTCTTCGTCACACAATATCTCTCCGGTCATGGCTGTTTCAGGAACTACCTGCACAGATTCCGACATGCCGTTTCACCACGATGCCCAGCATGCGGGGACGTAGATGAGACAGCTGAACACGTTTTGTTCTACTGTCCCAGATTTGCTGAGGAGCGCCAGCAATTGAGCGACAAGTGCGGAACGGCTGTGAACGCGTCGAACATCCTGCAAGTGATGTTGCAGAGTGCAGATCTGAAGGCAGCTGAAACGACAATGCGATCGATTCTGGTGAAACTGCAGAAACAGTGGCGACAAGACCAACGGTTTGGTCTCGCATAAGTGTGTGTTGTGCTGTGTATGTGACGTACAGTGTGGTGGTGTGAGAAAAATAAATAAATAAAAACAAAAGTGTTGCATGTTGCTACCGCGTATCCTAAGACAGACTGAGTGCCACAGCACTGCCCCTCCCATGAAGTAATACCGCGAGGTGATTCCGTGGGAGGGTGCACAGGGTTCAAGGAGAGTTTTTTACTGGGTAAAAATCCCATGTCCACCATTGTGGGTGTCTTTCGAAGATTTTAAACTCCTTGAAAAAAAAAACAGAAATTAGCGCAGTCCAATCTGTCGCCTTATTTGTAAACTGTATAACTCTAAGTTTCCACTCATCCAAAAGTTCTTCCTGGTTCCAAATTCATCAAATCATAATACCGATGCATAGTGGCGGCTAGCCTCTCAGGCCCCATCAGACCATCGCTACCAGCTGACTTTGATGTATTTCAGCTGTTCGAGGGCACTGATGACTTCGTCCAAGGATGGCGAGGGCACTTCGTCATCATCATGCTGGCTGTAGAAGTACTACTTTCCACTGCTTCCTGCACCCGGTGCGGTCTCTCCTGCATCTGTTCCATTCAGATGTCTGTCGAAGTAGCACTTCCTCCTGTCGATCACCTCTCGCTTGTCCGACAGAATATCTCCCTCTTCGTAGCGGCACATAGCGTTCATGGGAGTAAAACCATTTCGTGTCGCTTTTAGCATCCTGTAGAAGTTACGAGTTTCCCCCACTGGGATAGCTGCTGCATCAGCTGCTCATCCGACTCTTCGAAGCTGCGCTTCTTGTCCTGGAAGAGTCGGATCTGCTGCCATCTCAGTCGTTTGTAGTCTTCCACGTTCTGCCTGGTCTCGTGCTGGAGCATGAGGGTTCGCGCTGCGTTCTTCTCGGATAGTGTTCGCCTGCACTCATCATCAAACCTTCCTTCCTTTGGCTACGTGCTACGCGGCCAATTGTTCGATCGGCCGCGTTGTTCATGGCTTGCTCCATCATACGCCAATGATCATTGAGGGATATCATCGCGAAGGTGATGTCCTCCGGCAACGATTCCCCCAGCGCGGTCGCCAAGTCCCTCGCCACATCAGCTTGCGTCAACCGATCTATGTTGAGCCTTGGGGTGGGCTGATATTGGGCTTCCGCACCAATAGGTTACGCACAGTTTCTGACATAACTTAACCATAACCATAAAATGATCTGACGTGACGTTTGCTCCCCTATAGGTACATACGTCGATAACATTCGAGAAGTGCCTTCCGATCGATGGAGAAGGTGGTCAATCTGGGGATATGTCTGCTGTAGAAATCTTGAGATGTAGCTGAAGCGTGGTGCGTGCTGGAAGAAGGTGCTGCGAATGGTCATGTGCTTCGAGGAGGCGAAGTTTACTAGGCGAAGCCCATTGTCGTTCGTCAGCTGGTGGGCGCTGAAATTACCGATCATGGGTTTGTATGCCTCCTTCCGTCCGACCTGTGAGTTAAAGACTCCGATGACGATCTTGACGTCGTGTTGTGGGCGGCGGTCATACTCCCTCTCGAACTGTGTATAGAATGTCTAATTATCGTCATCGGTGCTTCCAAGGTGCGGACTATGCACGTTAATAATGCTCAGGTTGAAGAACCTTCCACGAACCCTCAACCTGCACATCCGTTCGTTGATCGGCCACCAACCGATTACTCTCTTTCGCATCGCACCTAAGACCAGGAACGCTGTACCGAGTTCATGCTTTTCACCACCGCTCTGGTAGATCATGCAATCACTGCGGTACGGGCACTCCATAAGTCCTTTCCAGCGCACCTTCTGAAGTGCTACTATACCGAAGCCGCGGGCCCTCACCTCGTCCGAAAGAATGCGGGTACTTTCGGGTGCTGTGAGGGATCTGCAGCTCCATGTCCTGAATTTCCAATCGTTGTCCTTATTCAGTAGCTTGGGTCGGTATCCTTTAATTCGATTTGAAATATGTTGGAATCCTTTCAAGGCATTTGTACTGGGGTGGCTTGCAAGATCTCCCCCCGATACCCTGTCTCGTCCAAGCTGTCCAACCGGAGCCAAGAACGACTTCGGACAAGGCAAACATACGAAGACGAGTTTGTTGACACACGTTCACGCGAGATAACGCAAATAGCTAAACACGGAAAAAGGGCAGATCGGTATGACAGCTAGCTTATTCGAACAATGTGGTCCAACCGAAATTCACCTTATAACCGTCTTTTCAATGACCACCTACAAAGGTATCTTATGAACTTGTAAATCTTAATAACATTTAATACAACGAAGCTATTGTCTTGAAACTTTCGGAATGTCTAAAAAATACGTTTTCTATTTTACTAGCTAAAACCAGATTTTTGCAATTTATTTAAATGTACTTTTAATTTTAATTAAATTTGTATTCCATTAATTCTAAAATCACCTACCCACATAGGTATTACATTTTGTACAGAAGTTCTGCTATAATAAAATCAAGGTAAATAATTTAAAGCAACTTCTTTGAAAATTTGACGTCAATACAACGGCTAAAAACGAATACATTTATAGGCACATTTCAACGCAGAAAAGTCCAAATACCAAATATAAAATGCATCACATACACAGGTAGGTGGTAATGGAAGTAAATGTTTAAAAATATTTGATAGAATAAAAGTAAAATTCGAATTAAAAAAACTGTCTAATGTGTAGTGTGAAACTATTGTACAATTAAGGCAGCGCGCTGTCACATCTCGAACAAGACAAACCAGACAAAACCACAAGAGCAAACCCAAGCAATCATATGGAGGTGCTCTGTCAACCTGCATAGAACAAACCAGACAAACACGACATAGAACAAAACAGTTTGATTTTGTCTTGCATGTCTGTGTCACACCTTGAAATTCTCTATACCTTGTCAAATAGCACCGAAGCGGTTTGTGTGCTGGATTGCTTTGTTAATAGTTGTTGTGGAACAGAGAATTTCAGATTTTTAGCATATATAAACTCACCGAAATTGGAATAAAACGAGGTAAGATTGCTTAGCGACAGTACTAGGCATTGAAATTGTCGATGGAGTGACAGTTCTGCGCGACAATTGGCAGAGCACCTTTCGAACAGTGTCGTGTTTGTCTGGTTTGTTTGGCTGTTCACAGCGCGCTGCCTAAATTGAAGTCATAACATCTTTTAGAACTAAGTGGAAATTTATTTAAAACTTGAAATTGTGCAAAATTCAATCAAAATTGCACTAACGACACTGGTACGTGGTTATAGAAGTAAGGGTGTATTTTTGGCCATTGACACAAAGGCAAACTTACACATATTGATAAATGTTCACCACTTACTATGTACATCTTGGATTAACTCTGCCTCATATCAATGTACCTTGTGTTCTGTATCTTTTGATTTCTTCTTTCGCTCAGCTCCAACGTGGACGGACGTGTTTTGTCTGAGGTCTCTGGCTCAAGTGTTGCACTAAGCTGAAAAGTTGTCACAATAGACAATTGTACCGCGAGAAAGAATATTATTGGAGAAAGATACAAACCTCCCTAAAGTTTCAAAGTGTGGTGTAATACAAGTGCGGTGCGAACAATTCAAAGTCATCTAGGGTGACTCTTTCATTAGCCCAAAAACGGAAGTACAGAGGAAGTGAATCAGATAATCGAAAACCTCAGCCTCAGCCTTGATGTGAGTAAGTTAAACTTTAATCATGTACTTAAAGCGATTGGAGAAGGTTTAACAAAGTATTTAAACAGTTTTTTAACTGCTAAATATTCATATAACTTACGTCATCCACATCCGGCACACGCTGATAAGCTACATACGTGATACGATGACGTCTGTCTGGAGTTCGATGATAGCTGAAACTCCTTTAATAATTTTGTGCCTTGCTAACATTTAGTGCATTTTGCTGTTTACGTTGATTTACGTTGGTTAGCTTACCCGCAAACCTAGCTTTACCCTTAAACATGCGTTTTGTAAGTGTTCCGTTCCCTTCCGGAACGGAAGGGTAAAACACAACGCCCATCACTATTGACAGGAGCGGGGAACTGAATGTGAAATGTAACAAATAAATAGAGTCTAGTGTCAACCTCCAAACTGAATAGATTGGTCCTTCGAAGAAGAAAAACCCAGAAGCGTTCGACCCGTAGCCAGGCTCGAACATTTTGGTCCTTCGAACCGGATAACTAGTAAAATCGCGGCCTGAGACCACCGTCCGTGTGTGTTTGTCAGTGTGCCGTATCCGTTCGAGTAATCGCCAGCGTTACTCGAAGACAAAAGAAGTTTCAACAACCACCGCCCGTGTGAGTTGTGTGACCGCCCGCGTCACAAGAAAAAGTAGTTCCGGACAACCATCGCCCGCGTGCGTTGTTCAAAAGTGCGTGTGTGACCGCCCGTGTCACAAGAATAGTGTTTTCCAACAACCGCCATCTACGTGCGTTGTGTGACCGCCCGCGTCATTGGAAAGTGTAGTTTTCGAAAACCATTCAAGCCGAAAACCATTCGAAAACCAAAACCATTCGTGTGTGTGTGGTTTAAGAGTGCGTTGTGTGAGCGCACGCTTAATTTGAGGAACATTTCCCGCGAAATCGTGCAAGCGTCTGTGCGCGTTGTGTCCGCAGTCTTGTATGTGCTCGTGTGTGTCGCTACTGTTACGGCGACGTGTGTGCTGAGACAGCTTTTGTTCTTAGAAATCATACAGAAGAAACTCTTGCAATCTGTTTGCTCATGTGCTGTGATTGTTCCTGGGATAGCCGCATGCTACGTCAGTTTGCATGTGTTGGTGCGCTGTTCGCAGAGGTTACAGGAAAATACAAGTTTGAACAAGTTTGATCCGTGTATTGACCAGCGCTAACCACTTAGAATCGAGGAAACGCTACGAGTTGCTTGTGTTTGTGCGCTTTGCTCAGTTTTGTTCACGGAAATTTGGCGCAAAGGACTCGCTTCGCTAACCGCGTTCGGTGTGCATCATACGTCGCAGGTTTCAACGTGTTGGTGTACTGTGCTGCTTTTACTAATCGCTCGTTTTACCGTGTGTGTGGTTGTGTATGGGACCAGAGACGCGATCGCAAAAACGCGCGGAAGTGGACAAAATGGCGACCAAGCAACAGGAATTGGAAAAGGCGATTCGTTTACGATCACATGTAAAGAGTAAACTTCTGCGCTTGCAAAACACGCTGTTGCAAGCTAAGGATATTACGCATCCACAATTGCAAGTATTTGAGCAAAACGCTACCTCGATCTATGACGATTATTGCAAATTCCATACGAGCATAATCGGTCTGATTACTGACGATGCGATGGAAGAACATGAAAAAGAATATACTGATTTCGAAGAACTGAACAATACTGCCTTGACCAAGATTTGTGAGCTGAAACTGTCGATGGAAACGAAGGAGGAAAAGATAACCTCACCACCCCAGGTGATCTTCCAGCAAAAGCCGCTAAAAATTCCGATTCCAACCTTCGATGGTACTTATACAGCATGGCCTAAGTTCAAAGCCATATTCCAGGACTTGATGGCCAATTCTGGAGACAGCGAGGCCGTAAAGTTGTACCATCTTGATAAAGCGCTCACCGGAGAAGCTGCTGGAATATTAGATGCGAAAGTGATGAATGAAGGCAACTATGAACACGCATGGCAAATACTAACCGAGAGATACGAAAACAAGCGAATCATCATCGACACCCATATTCGCGGTTTATTCTCTCTGAAGAAAATGACATCAGAAACTTATCATGAATTGCGCACCTTGGTTCAGGAAGTTTCACGTCATGTGGAGAGTTTGAAATATCTAGAACAAGAACTGCTAGGAATTTCAGACCTGATGATAGTTCATCTGTTAGTGGCAGCACTTGACAAATCCACCCGGAAGGCATGGGAGGGTACGCAAAACAAAAGAGAACTGCCAAACTATCATCAAACGATTGAGTTTTTGAAATCTCGGTGCCGAATTTTGAAAAATTGTGAAACAGCCTTTCCAGTTACAACCAATAGTAAGCCTAAGCCGTAGCAGACCAGCCAGGTTAAGAATATACCACAGAAAAGCCATGCCGCTTCCACTATTATTCCGCAGTCATGTGAATTTTGTGGTGGCTCTCATCGAAACCACCAGTGCACTGAGTTGAATACCCTTACTTCCACTCAAAAAATGGAACGGATCCGCGCTGCAGGAGTATGCTTCAATTGCCTACAGAAAGGACATCGTGTTCGAGAATGTCCATCTACAATGAATTGCCGTAAGTGTCAACGACGGCACCACACAATAATTCACGAAGAAGGCGCTCTCCAGCGAACTACCAGCTCCAATTTGACTCAACCTGCTGAATCCGCAGACAGGTTGCCATTTGTTCCTGCAACGTCAACCCAGAAGACAAATCGTGTTACCAACCCTGTATCCAGCACCTGCTCATCGAATTTGGTCCAGTCATGTAAGACAGTTCTACTTCAAACAGCCTTGGTACAAGTGTTTGACTACAAGAACCAGCCTCATCTTTGTCGAGTCCTTCTAGACAGTGGCTCACAAGTGAATTTTGTGTCAGAAGAACTCAGCAACCGCCTTAGAGTAACAACTACACCAGCGAATGTACCGATCTCAGGGATCAACGCCTTACGAACCCTTGCTCGCGAGAAGGTACAGTTGAGGATTCAGTCGAGAGTGTCCGTTTTCGAAACCGATTTGGAGTTCCTGATAACCCCGAGAGTCACCGGTATCATTCCGTCATCCACGATCAACGTCAGTCATTGGGAGATTCCACACGGAATCATATTAGCAGATCCCAACTTTAACCAGCCGGATAAAATTGATCTGTTGATCGGTGCGGAATTGTTTTTCGACATTTTCAAGCCAGGCAGGCTTAACGTGATGGACAACATACCACAGCTGCGGGACACTCACTTCGGTTGGATCGTGTCGGGAGTTATCACTGAACAACTGTCCAATCTTTCGTTACAGCAAACCAATCATGCTTCCATCGAAGCCGTGGAAGAAATGATGCAGCAGTTCTGGAAAATTGAGGAGGTTCCCGACGTACCGAAGCTGGCCAAGGAGGAAATGGCTTGTGAAGAGCATTTCTTATCAACCTACAACCATGATGAAACCGGACGTTTCGTGGTCCGATTGCCGTTTAAGGGTACCCTTCAAAAATTGAATTCTTGCCGTGCACTAGCACAAAAGCGATTCCTTATGCTTGAAAGACGTCTTGCCCGTCATCCTGATCTACAGAATCAGTATAAGGAGTTCATCCACGAGTATGAGGAGCTTGGACACTGCCATGAAATCCACGAAGCCCAAGATCCCCCAGAACAACGAGCATATTACCTGCCCCACCACGCAGTATTGAGGCCGTCCAGCTCAAGCACGAAGTGTCAAGTGGTGTTTGATGCTAGCGCCAAAGCGGCGCCTTCTGAATTCTCTCTCAACGACGTGCTGCAAGTGGGTCCCGTAGTACAAAACGATCTACATTTTATTGTGCTGCGGTTCCGTAGAAACAAAATTGCGTTTTCTGGTGATGTTTCCAAGATGTATCGTCAGATCCGTCACGCTGTGGAAGATCAACGATTCCTTCGTATCTTTTGGAGAGATCATCCGTCGCAACCATTGCGAGTTTTGGAACTGAGTACTGTCACCTACGGTACTGCCGCTGCACCGTTTTTAGCTACAAGGTGTCTGGTGCAATTGGTAGCAGAGGATGGTAATGCGTTTCCTGTTGCCTCGAGAATCGTCTTGGAAGAAACATACATGGACGATGTACTGTCGGGTGCGGACTCAGTAGGCGAAGCGATCGAAGCTCAACGTGAACTAAAGCAGCTCCTAGAGCAAGGAGGATTTCCTATCCGTAAATGGTGTTCGAATTTGCAAAGGTTTCTCGAGCAGATACCTGAAGAGGACCGTGAGAAAAAGGTGAAGCTGGAAGAAAAAGGAGTTAACGAAACCATCAAGGTGCTCGGAGTATGTTGGGATCCGAACGCTGACATATTTTTCATATCCTCCCAGCCGGAGCTCTCTTCAACCGAACAGCAACTTACAAAGCGAATAATGTATTCCGAGATAGCTAGATTATTCGATCCACTCGGTCTGGTGTCACCTGTCGTTGTTTTAGCAAAGCTCCTAACACAACGACTTTGGAAGCAGAAGATTGGCTGGGATGATCCAGTCGACGAAGCTACAAGAAAGGAGTGGCAAGATCTGCAGAAATCTTTGTCACAATTGCACCGCATAGCAATTCCAAGATGTGTAACTTTCGATGGAGTAGTTGCATGTGAGATACATGGATTCTCCGATGCCTCATCTTACGCATACGGCGCATGCATCTACCTTAGAAGTCTGTTTCCAGACGGTTCAGCAAACTTACAACTCCTAACTAGTAAATCGAAGCTTGCTCCACTGCATGACCTCTCCATCGCACGAAAGGAGTTATGCGCAGCCCTCTTGCTTACCAGACTGTTGAAAAGAGTACTACCAGCCCTGAATATGAAGCTCCGAGAAATTGTGCTATGGTGTGATAGCACAATTGTTCTGGCCTGGATTGGTAAACCGCTCAATCAATTGCAGCTGTTTGTTCGTAATCGGATCGCTGTGATTCAGGAAGAGACGAGTGGCTGCAAATGGGAATACGTCCGTTCCCAGTTCAATCCAGCCGACGTTATATCCCGAGGACAACTGCCCGAGGCTCTAGAAGTAAACAGTCTTTGGTGGAACGGTCCCGAAATGCTGCAGCGAGTAGACTACGAAACATCCTCGCTACCCCCCCTCCCAGATGATGAATTGCCTGAATTGAAGGATGTAGTTTCGTCTGTGGTTGTAAGTATAGAGCCACTAACTTCAACAAATTCAGTCATTTTAGGAAAATTCAACGGATAATGGGATATGTACTTCGATTCATTTAAAACTGCCGTAAGCCTGCTCCACTACGAGAACTTCGCCGTCATTTAACTGTTAAAGAGTTACGTCTTTCGACCGAAGCAGTCATCAGAGTAATCCAACACGTTCATTTGGCGGACGAGATACGACGAGTAATGGAAAACCAACCCTGTAAGAAGCTAGCAAACCTTCGCCCAATCTATGTCGACGGGTTGCTACGTGTAGGAGGTCGCTTAGATAAATCCTTGCTTCCGTTCGAAAATCGCCATCCAATCATTCTACCCAATAAGGATCCAGTTGTACGTTTGCTGATTCGACAGATGCATGCGGAACATCTGCATATTGGGCAAACGGGTCTATTAAACGTACTGAGACAACGATATTGGCTTATCCACGCCCGTTCTACTATTCGGGCTGTTACGAGAAATTGCGTGAGATGTTTCCGACTGAACCCGACAAACACTAACCAGCTGATGGGAGATTTACCCGCTTCCAGGGTTGTACCTTCACCGCCATTCGCTATCACGGGATTGGACTACGCTGGTCCAATCATGATAAAACAAGGGTCACGCCGTCCAGTGATCACCAAGGCCTATGTGTGCGTATTTGTATGCATGACTACCAAAGCTGTGCATTTAGAAGCAGTATCCGACTTAAGCACCGATGCTTTCCTGGCTTCCCTAAAGCGTTTCATCGGTCGTCGTGGAATGGTTCAGCAGCTTAACTCTGATAATGCAACAAATTTCAGAGGAGCCAACCACGAACTCAAGAGTCTTTTTGAGCAGTTCCACAATCAGCAGTCGGTGGATGCCATTCAGGAGTTTTGTCGGTCCAAGGAAATTGAATGGCATTTCATACCACCAGATGCTCCCGAGTTTGTTGGCCTCTGGGAGGCTGCCGTGAAATCTGCAAAGAACCATCTAAAACGCATCGTCGGCAACGTCAAGTTGAATTTTGAAGAGCTGAGCACGGTCTTGACTGAGATAGAAGCAGTTCTCAACTCTCGTCCATTATTCGCTGTGTCCAACGATCCTGCGGACCCGATGGTAATTACCCCCGCCCACTACTTGATAGGACGACCCTTAACCGCCCTGGCTGAGCCGTCTTTGGAAGATGTACGAGCCCGGTTGTCTCGTTGGCAGCATCTTCAGCTCATGCGCGAGCATTTTTGGCGTGCATGGAGCCGCGAATATCACAACACTCTGCAGCCAAGAAAGAAGAACCTGCGAGCCATGCCTAACATCCGGAAGGGTATGGTTGTTCTTCTTCACGATCGAAATCAGCCACCTCTAAACTGGAAGATGGGTCGAGTTACGTCGGTCTACCCTGGCAAGGATGGTTTGGTCCGCGCTGTTGACGTGTTCACAGGAGGAGCTACTTATCGCCGCGCTGTGAACAAAATCTCGGTACTACCCATCGAAGATAACTGTTCCTGAATTTTTATCTTGAGTAAATTCAACGGGGGGAGTATGTTCCGTTCCCATCCGGAACGGAAGGGTAAAACACAACGCCCATCACTGTTGACAGGAGCGGGGAACTGAATGTGAAATGTAACAAATAAATAGAGTCTAGTGTCAACCTCCAAACTGAATAGATTGGTCCTTCGAAGAAGAAAAACCCAGAAGCGTTCGACCCGTAGCCAGGCTCGAACAGTAAGTAAAGCAAACATTTTGAATGTTCAATCTTGATTCGTGTGGCATTATTAGAGTGGCGATTAGCGAATATCGTTGATTAATTGAAATTTCTTAAATTATGACCATTCTTAATCCAAATGATATGTAACACCGAGCCGCAAATCACGAAATAGCATTTTTTTAAATTATTCACACACTTGCTTTTTACTTATTTATCACTCACTTTACGCTTTAATGAATGCAATTGCACAAATAAATCGTCTTGTGTACCTACTTTGATTGATTTTATTGTTAGAAGCCTTTTGTTTCAGTAGTCTTCAACATTATTCGTGTTGAAAAAATGGCTATGCCTACTTGATAACTCCCGTATGAAAATCAGAAAAGAACTCATAATGTCGGCCACAAACGAAAAATAGCGGTAAACCTATTCTCATACCTAACGAACGTTCAGCGAAAATTTCATACAAATCGGTGCAGCCGTTTCGGAGGAGTTTGCACACTAACACCGCGACGCGAGAATTTTATATATATAGATGTATGTATAGATATAGATACATAGATATAAATAGATAGATATAGATAGATAATGTTGAAAATTTGGATTTGGATTTGGAATTTTGTATTTTTTCCGTTCGATTGATACATGTGTCACCTCGAATGTTGACGTTAAGCTGTTCTTATCGTTATCGCGGATGGTAGAAATGGGAGAGTAGAACGTTTGCGACAAAGTTTGATCTCGTTGATACATTGTCACCTCGAATGTTGACGTTAAGCTGTTCTTATCGTTATCGCGGATGGTAGAAATGGGAGAGTAGAACGTTTGCGACAAAGTTTGATACAAAATCTTACTGATTTCCGATACGATTGACAAACCCCAACATACCAATCATTCACCGGTCTCTCTCTCTCTGTCTCTCTCTCTCTCTCTATCTGTCTCTCTCTCTCTTTCTCTCTCTCTCTGTCTGTCTCATTCAAAACTCTCTAAGCTTGTTTTCTTGTTCTTGTTCTCTTTTTTAAGACTGTACGCTTTTTCGACGGTGCAAGGGTAGCTCACTAGTACGCATTCTGCTAAGCCTTGCCTTGCTAAGCCTGCATTGCGTAAGTGACCTTGCTTTGGAGCTTGAATAGACTTGCCAATCAGATAATCTTGGAGCCATCAAATCAGTCTTTTGATACACTAGTGATGTTACGTTTTCTGTCATCACCTGCTCGATCTTTTCGACATTTGCTCTTGTAGTCGTTTTCATTTCTTGTAGTCGTTTCTTGTAGTCATTTCTAGACGATCGCCTACTCCGCCTACAGTTAGATCCGACACTGGTTTAGGGCATGATGAACCCTGCCATGCTGCACGTACTCTTTGCAATTTTGCCTCTTTATCTTGGATGATCTGCGTTCTCAAACATCAAGCCGTTACGAGCCTTTTGGAAGTGTCTCAAGGTCGCCCAACATTCGTTATGATATTTCATGTATTCATTGTTTCTTTTTTATAATGTTACCAGCTGAGCCCGAAAACCTAGCTATGCTTTCAATACAAAAGTTTTCTAGCAAACATTTGAAATGTTCAGTCAAGATCCGTGTGGCATTATTAAAATGGCAAATAGAAAAAAATCGTTGATTAATTGAGAAATTTTAAATTATTACTGTAGAAAACGCAAAAAAAGACTTGAATTGATTAGGAACGCTATTATAGTGGAGCGAACCAAAAAATTAGTTTTCTTTATTCGTTCACGTTTTCTAGCGGTAATAAAGCGCTCACGCGTTGTTTGGCCCTTTTATCTATCTTTTTCTCGTCCTGGTCCTTCACTCACCGCGGTACTCAGCTCTCCCGATCGCGAAGCTTTCTTTCGAGCTTCGAAGTTCGACATAATGTCCGACAGTGACAGCAGCGGTCGGTGTAAACACCGTTTGTTTACAACATTGCCTCCCGCAGTGAGACAACTAGCTTTGTTCTGAATCTGTCTCAATCTACTTCCTGCTGCTGTCGTTCTCGTTCACTGTCAATTTACCACGCGTAACACTTCGTTTACTACTCCTAGCTCACGCAGGTAAGTTTCCTTGCCGTACATCTAATAACGCAATCTTTGTTGCAGGTCGCTTTTAAATCCCACCAGTTATTTGGACGCTTGCCTGTCTTACTTGATCGTCCTGGGCCCTAACTACATCTGGTTACGCGTCCCTTCGGCCAACTGTTCCGCGGCGAACAATTGTCAACAATGACTACTAAGTCCCCCACCTGAATCGGTCGCACCGACTCAAACCACTTCGATCGACGAGTCAACGTGGGTAGGTATTCCGATACCCATCTCCTCCAGAATACGTCAGCGTTGCGTTGGGCGGCTCTCCACGCTGATTTAACGGCGGTACTACTGTCGTCGAATACGGCGGGCGGCTTGCACCCGTTGGAGCTTTCGAGTAGTAGAAGGTTCGATGTGATCAGTGTATCCATCTCGTTATCCAATGGCACGTAGGTAAGAGGACACGAGTTGATGATGAACTCGGTTTTCGCTAGCGTCGACATCAGCACCTCGTCCGTCGGCTTTCGTGGCAGCTCAAATTGATTCAGCACTTTCTTCACAGATCGGATCAGTCTCTCCCAGCATCCGCCGAAATGTGGTGCTGCTGGCGGATTAAAGCTCCATTTCGTCTCTGGCCCAACGAGTTCGTCCATCATCGCGTCAACGTCTACTACCTGCAAGGCTTCCTCGAGTTCCCGAGCCGACCCGACGAAATTGGTTCCCCTATCGCCGATCGCCTCTAACGATTTTCCGCGCCTAGCGAAGAAGCGCCGAATCGCCATAATGCAGGACGCTGTCGTGAGAGAGTGAGCCATCTCCAAATGGATAGCTCTGGACGTCAGGCAGGTGAATATGATTCCTCAGTTCTTCTCCATCCTGCTCTTCCACGGTTGCATCTGAGAGGGATCCTTTTTCAAAGATCGTATTTCACCCGCATTCACGTCCGCCTGTATTGGAGTGACGACGATCTGCTCGGCCCGAGCCAGCTCTTGTGTCAGCTGTTCACCTAAAATGACATCTTTTGCTAGGCATACAGCCTCTGCCTCCGTTTCCACACTCACGAGCATATTGTCCACGTCTTGGATGCATCTTTCCGCACGCGCGAACTCTTTCTCGAATCGCTCTGCGTTGCGATTCTTCCCGAACTGCGCACTGCTCGGCGAACAAGCAGCGCCGAACGTCATCGCGGTGACCACGTACACGGCTGGATCACCGTGTGGATTGTCCCCATCCCAAAAGATCATCTGGCTTCGTTGGTCGTTGGCAAGCAGATCGGGTCCCGCTAAAAGAAACGGATTGAGACTGACTCCACTCACCTTTGCCGTCGCATCACAAAATAGGTAGAAGCCAGTCGTTTGGTCGTTTGTCCTCCGCCTCACTCGCTGATAAACGTCGAATGTAGTCCCTCTGCTCGTACCGTTTCAAAGCCGCAGCTTTGTCTAACTCCGGATCCGGTGATGGCTTAGTGATGCCCAGTGAATCCAACGAGAAGAACGCCTTGACCTCGCTTGTGGGTGCACCATCGTCGTTACCTTCGCAGCAGCGGATGTGAAAACTTCCGTGTCCTCCGGTTACATTAGCGGTCGCAATAGGACAGGGTCCGTATATCGTCCAGCCCAGCCTAGTGTTCGATGCGATCGGTTCGTTAGCGCGTCCTTCTGTACATTTTAGCGGCTTCCCCAAACGACAATTGTCTACGCCGATTAGAACTCGAGGTACAGCATCGACGTAGGAGGTCAACGGCAAACCCTTAATATGTGGATACGCAGCTTCCAGTTGTTTGCAATCGATCGTCTGCGTGGGCAAAGCTAGATTGCTGACCGTGTGCACCTTCGACAGCTCATGCACCGGAGCCCCTTCGTAGGCACCTGAAATTCGCACCGCCAACTGGACAGAAGCCTTTTCTTCTCTGGTAGTACCTCCGGTCCACTTGAGGCACAATGGCCGTGACGTTCCGATCAACCCTAATTCGTCCATCAAACTATGATCGATGAAGGTGGATGACGAACCTTCGTCGAGAAAGGCGTACGTTCGAACAGTCCTGCCACCCTTCCCATACATCGTTACCGGTACGTAACGGAACAAAGTGCGATCGTTCGTGCCGGAATGCGTGAGACAATGCTTCTCTGTTGTGCTCGTCGTACCCAAAGCACCATGTAGCAACCTGTGGTGCAATGCCTCGCACCCATTTGATCCGCAAACTGTTTTAAGGTGACACCACCCCTTATGGTACTTGAGGCATTTTCGGCACAGCTTCTTATCCCTTATGTGTTCCTTCCTTTCAGCGACGGTCATCGATTGGAATCGTTGGCACGTATCCAGTGCGGCACAATCTCCCTGGCAAGCTGAACATTTGGAAGCACTTGGAACATTTGGATTTGTTGGTGAGTACTTACCGCTCGTGGTGGCGGCGTGCATGTGCAAACGTGCGGTGGTGGGCTGGCGCTGATCTAGTCGTACCGGCTTCGCACTGCTCCGACGATCCAAGTCGCCAGATCCACTGCGGTCGAAACGTTCACTCTTCACCGGTACCACCCTGCTGAGTGCTGCAGCCAACTCGCCGATCCACCTTCCGAAGTCCGACAACGTAACGGAGGGCAGCTGCTGTTGGTGCCTCGCCCATTCGATGCACGTGGCCGACGGCAGCTTTGCGATCAACTCCTTCAGCAGGATAACGTTGCAGGTATATTCCGGTAGCCCAGATGCTTGGATGGTCGCACACAGGTTCCTCACCGCGAATCCAAACTCCACCAGAGTTTCCAGCCGTTCCGCTCGTGGTGCTGGCATACGTCTCACTTTCTCCATCAAATTTTCGACAATCACCTCCGGCCTGCCAAACCGTAGCTTGAGCACTTCTATTGCTTCCTTTAGCCCGGAAGGCAGCAACAACAACGAGCTGACAGCTTCCAGCGCAGCTCCCTTCAACGCCTTCTGTAGCCTCAGCAGGTTCTCGTAGTCAGAGTACCCGCAGATGGCTGTTGAGTGCTCGTAGCTGGAGATGAAGAGCGGCCACTGTTCCGCGGAACCCGAAAACGTCGGCAGCTCGCGTCCACTAGCTTTCCGCGCTGCAATTTGCGATTGACTTAGGAAAGTCGATCCCAAGCTTCCGAATGTTCCCGCATGCCTATCGGCGAAAACATTGTGCGGGTATGTTGGTGGCGCGCTCGTACGCGGTTGAGCAAAGGTGCTGTTCGCCTGACAAAGTCCGCGGGGCGGTATAAACGTGCAATAACCGTGATCGTGTCCGTGTGGCTGGGTGATGTGTCCGTATCGGTTTTCGTGTGGGTATGTTGACGTGCTGCGTCCGAAATCGTGTCCGTGTGCGGGTGCGTAAGTGTCGTGATCGGTTGTGTGCGGATGTGCCGACGTGCTGTGTCCAAAATCGTGTCCGGGTCGGTGCGTTGTTCCATTTGTGCTGCGAGGATCTCGTGACATGAGATCCTCCATCGCGCTTTGCCACTCGCGAAATTCCGCGTCACGTTTCGCGGCGTCGTTCACTGGCCTCGTTGGGATATGCGTAGATGCATATTTGCTGCTGGCCACGGTAGGGTTGTCTTCATATCGGAAGCGTTCCGTGTTGATCCCAACACGCCTGCCAGCAGCATCAAGGGAACCACCATTTTCTCGATGCAGTAGCCAAGCACTCGCCTTTTCCAACTCGCATTGCGATTCGCGCGCAATATCACACTCCTTTTTTGAAAACTCCAACTCGCGTTCGCGGAGTTCAAGCTTTCGTTGTTGCAGCTCGATTCTTAAACGCTCGAGTTCGAGCTGCTCCCTCCGATGTTGTTGGTTAGGGTTCCTGAACCCTTCAGGGGTTGCTGACCGATGCGCGGTCGCCATCGCCGAGTTTGATGCGCCATCGGTGACGCGTCCCAAACCCTCTGGTTGCGTGTGTCCATTTTGTGCGTGCGTGTGTGTGTGATAAGGGAACGGCCGGGCTGCTTCTGGTGTCGCGTCCAGCGCGATGGCATTCCTGTGCCTCACCGGAAAATATCCCCACGGAGTCTGCATCGTCTGCTCGCCCCGGTGGCCCAAAATCCCTTCGCTTTGGGACGATTCTCGTACTGCCACGGGCGATCGAGTCGAACAGGATGGCGTCGCATTCGTCGCGACTACGCTATCGCGTTCAGCCATCGGTTCCTGCGAGGAGAATTCACGATCCTCTCGCTGGCTCGTCTGTTGCCCGTCTTGCACCGTGGAATCGCCGTGTTCCATCTCGCGAATCACTTTTAATACGCGCGCACTGTTACACTACCGTTCGTTTCGCGATCGCGATTATCCTCCGTGGATAATTTACTTTCGACTTTCGAAGTAAACGCGCACTAAAATTAGCTTTGCGAAGCAAATACTCTTGCAAACTATCGCAAACTTGTTGAAATTTTAGAATTTCCAACAGACTAATTTTTTTTTGGAATTTCCAAACTAATTTTTTGGAACTAATTTTTTGGAATGTAGAAAACGCAAAAAAAGACTTGAATTGATTAGGAACGCTATTATAGTGGAGCGAACCAAAAAATTAGTTTTCTTTATTCGTTCACGTTTTCTAGCGGTAATAAAGCGCTCACGCGTTGTTTGGCCCTTTTATCTATCTTTTTCTCGTCCTGGTCCTTCACTCACCGCGGTACTCAGCTCTCCCGATCGCGAAGCTTTCTTTCGAACTTCGAAGTTCGACATAATGTCCGACAGTGACAGCAGCGGTCGGTGTAAACACCGTTTGTTTACAACAATTACCATTCTCGATCGAACTTATAATTAGAAATAAAGTAATTTTCCTTCTTCTTCTTTTGTGACATTAAAGCTTTAGGAGGATTTCTGGCTTTCCTTGAAGATTCGGAGTTGATACCAGTTTCTGTCCTGTAAGGCGCCGCATGTACGACCGGAACTACACACACACACATATCTTGCTATCAACTTTTCACTCATTTTACGTATTATCTTTATCTAACGCTTAACGCAGTGTTACTGCAGTGTTGGCATACCTGTTTTCACTAGTCAGTGTTGTAAAACTTTAATTTTCCAATATGAGAGTTCGATCATCGAACCCTGCATGTTCACACATAGTTTGCGCATTATTTCATCGGTTGATCATTTGACGATGGGTCTGAACGACAAGCCATGCATACATTCCTTAAGATAAAAATATCGTTTGAATCATTGGGATCACCATGCATATGCTTCAATTCATATGATACAACGTATACACATGATACAAATGTTGGGATAATTCTGCAGTGTGAGCATATGACGAACTAGTACTTTGGAGGTTCTTTATTTCACGATCGTATAATCAAATCGGATTCCAACGCCCAAAACGTCTATTAGCTCACAACAAAATCGTGGTAGAAAACAGTAACATAAAGAGGCTTCGATCATGTTTGTTGTTTTATTTTTGTATGATGTCTTGGTGCATTCGCCTCTCTTAATATGTAATGATATTTTTTTTTTTTTTTTTTTTGTTCGGTTATAACGGCCTGGCCGTATCAAGACTTATTTTACCACGTAGCAGGATAGTCAGTCCATGGCTACGGGGGGACGGTCCGGATGGGATTTGAACCCGGTCCCTGCCGTGTGGACGTATGTAATGATAATTATGTTAATAATAATTATTAAAAATAGGAAAACAAATGAACAGCGATTCATCAGCGATTCTGTATACGATCGCGCGAACAACTCGGGTAGCTTCGATTTGTTGTTGTAAACCAATGCATTTGTTGTTCTTGTTGGTGTTTGGAGTAGTCTGACAACCGCGCGGATTGTACACTTTTGCATCGACGGTAGAACGAGCGTGAGTACGAGCCAGAGGGCATAACGCAAGAGAAGCGAACGGCATGAGAAAACTCATCAGACACGACTCGAGCTTTCTGACCGACTCTCGCTCAGTGTAAGTGCGAGCAGGCACGGGATACTGTTTAGAGGGAGACATTCCGGCATTTGCTTTTGACAAGTTGAAACTTTTTGCTTGGGATGGGTACAAATTTAATAATGGCGATCATAAAAATGTGTCATGGCGGCCAAAAATGAAATGTACACGTGAAGCAGACTTATTATGTATATTATTGAACTGGTTTTTTTTCTCTTCTATCGGCGTCGTCTCATCTTTTTCGTATATCTGTGGACAAATTGGCTGGTTAGTATGAATAAGTGTTGAACTCTTACCGATTATGTATGTGCAGTGCAGTACTCCATGCTTGCCACACAGCTATACGGGTGTCGTGCTAGCACATTTGCAGTTGTCCAATAATAATAATGCATTTGTGTCTTTTAGGCAAGAACAAAAAGGCATGGAGAACGAAAACAACAACAAAAACAACAACAAACCAGTATCTAGTTCATCGATATATGTTGTGAATGATTGCAGCCACAGAGAGATCATAAAATGTAGGTCTGTTTTCTAGCTATTTATTGTCGGTGTAGTTAGAAAAGGGAAGATCACAAATTAGTTTCGTTCTCTACTGTCGCGCTTAAAAGAGGCCGAAGGTGCGTCCTTCGGCCCTATTTATCGGGTTTTCCTTCGTCGCCATCCTAACTGCTGCTATAATGCTGGTGGGCACTGTCCCACCATCGCCCCCATCGCGAAACCCTACAACGACATCGCTGTTGTAAGGCCCTGCTGCTATACTACAACGTAAACAAACGAGTTGCGATATACGCTTCGCAACATTCTCCCCACCAGTGTAACGCTCCGGGCGTTACACTCAACTAACGTTTGTTTCTCCTATCGATCTGTCAAAACCCACGCGGTACACTTAACTGCTCCCTACAATATCTAGCACCGCTAATTTCGTTGCCGGTCTTTCTAAAATCCCGCTTGCCGTTCGCACTTTCGCTCGCCTAACCTGGCCGTCCTTCGCACGGGTCACTTCTAGTACACGTCCCATCGGCCAAGTGTTCCGAGGCAGGTTCCCATCCACGACCACCACCACGTCTCCCTCTTTAATCGGTGGCACCGGGTGGAACCATTTCGTCCTGCGGGTGAGCGTTGGTAGGTAGTCTGCAATCCACCGCTTCCAGAATATATCCGCGTTCACTTGCAGGGCACCCCACGACGTCCGTATCGCTGCCGGTGAGTCGTCCAAACAAACGGCTTGTTTGCTCCCGTCAGGGCTTCCTAGTAGCAGGTGGTTCGGCGTTATTGGACAGTCCCATTCCTCGTCGAGCGGCACGTAGGTAAGTGGCCTTGAGTTGATCATCATTTCCACCTCCGTTAACGTTGACATCAATATCTCATCTGTTGGTAGACGCGGTAAATTGAAACTGCACAGTATCTTCTTTACCGATTGCACAAGACGCTCCCAAGTGCCGCCGAAATGAGGTGCTGCCGGCGGGTTGAATCTCCACTTCAGCACTGGCCCGATGAATCTCGTTTTAAGAGCGTCTTCGTCCACATCCTTCAGGGCGATGTTGAGTTCTCTCGCCGCGCCCACGAAATTAGTGCCCCGATCGCTGATTATTTCCCTAGGAGGACCTCTTCTGGCGATAAATCGACGGATCGCTAAAATACATGAAGCAGTCGTTAGTGCGTATGCCAATTCGAGGTGAATGGCTCTTGTCGTGAGGCAAGTGAATAGCGCTCCCCAGCGCTTCTCGGAATGTCGTCCCACGACCACGAGTATTGGTCCGAAATAATCCAGCCCGGTGTATGTGAACGCTCGCTGGTTCACCGCAATTCTCTGCCGGGGAATGTTCCCCATCAGGGGTGGATTAGGTACAGCGTTCCTAATCTTGCAGCTCTGGCAGCCGCGCCTAACCCGATTGAACTCCACCAAAATCTTCGGTATATAGTACCGCGATCGGAGTTGGCTCACCACCGTTCCATGGCTCTGATGACAATATCGCTCATGGAAATCCTTAATAATCAGATCCGTGACCGGGTGTCGTCTAGGTAAGATAACGGGCTTCCCCAGCGAAGCACCTAGCGTTGAACGATTGTCTAATCGTCCCTGCATCCTTAATACACCTTCTCCGTCTATTTCTGGTGATAACTTGAACAGTACGCTGTCTCGTTTTACCACCTTCTTCCAGGGATGCTTCTTCTTCACGTCACTTTTCAGCCGTTTGATATCGCCAGCGAACCCATCCAACTGCACCCAGATGTATAGTGACCGCTCAGCCGCCAGTAGTTCCTCCTGCGTCAGTGGTCCTACAACCTTATCAGCTCGCCTAGCTCGTCGACGAAGGTTGCCAGCGTATCGGTGAATGTAGCCCACCGTCCTCAACAACTTCTTCCATCGTGAAAACCGAGAGAAGTTGACCACCGCATTACGGATTACGGAAAGGTGCAATACGCTCTTGCGTATTTCCTCCGTTGACTCGCCTGGGTTATCTTTGTTTATAGGCCATTTCTCTTCTGCTTCCCACAGGAACTCTGGACCACGGAACCATCTGCTGGATGATGTCAGACCAGGGTCTCCTTGCCACTTCGTTCCGTCGTCCGCTACGTTAACCTTAGTAGAGAGCCATCGCCAATCGTTAACACTGGTTAGTTCCAAAAGTTCGCTCACCCGGAAGGCGACAAAGGGAGTGTAACGCCTGTGGTCCGACCTTATCCAGCTCACGACGTTTCGAGAGTCCGTCCAGAAAACCCTCTTGCTGATCCTCAATCGATGTGTTTTCGCGATGTGGTCCGCAAAACGCGCTCCAATCACGGCTGCTTGAAGCTCCAGACGCGGTATCGACAGAAACTTCAGTGGGGCCACACGTGTTTTTGAACCGATCAGCGCGCACTCCACTGTGTTGTTTTCCTCGAAACGTAGGTAAGCAACTGCGGCCATCCCGTTTTGACTCGCATCGGTAAATACATGCAATTGCACGCATGGAACATCTGATGATGTTATGTTCCGATAGCATCTCCTTATCGCCAGCTTCTCTAGTTCCGGTAGTAACCCAGTCCACCTTAACCATTTCTTTGCAGCTTCGCCTTCAACGGTTTTGTCCCAATGGATTCCGGATCTCCACAGGTCCTGCAAGAGTATCTTAAGGAACATTAAGAAATGGCCAATAAGTCCTAGAGGGTCGTAAATCATCATCAGGATGCTCAACACTTCGCGTCTTGTCGGGAGTCTACCACCCGTTAGCAGCTTCTCATCGATGCGCGGATTTATACGGAAGGTAAACACATCACTCTCGGTATTCCACCACATACCCAGAACCTTCTCGGTACCTTGTCCTGCACTCATGTCCACACACATTTCGTTGTTAGCTCCCCACCGGAGCTTATGCACGACCTCCTTGGCATTAGAGAGCCAGTTCCGGATCTCGAACCCGCCCTGCGAATGGACGTATCGTACGTCTTCCGCCAGGGTAACTGCCTCCTCCACGGTTTCGACGCTGGCCAGCATATCGTCCACATAATGCTCGAATTTGATGCATTCCGCTGCTCGTGGAAAACGGTCAGCGAACCTCTCCGCATTCAGGTTCTTAACGAAGTGTGCCCCAGCAGGCGAGCAAGCTGCACCAAAGGTCATCACAGAAACGGCGTACACTACGGGTTCACCATTCCGCTTGCTGCCATCATCCCAGAACACCAGTTGGCTTCGTTGGTCCGCGGGGTTCATTCTTACCTGGAAGAACATTTCGCGGATGTCTCCCGTTACGGCGATTCGATTCTCCCGGAACTTATGTAACACCTGTACCAGCCCCACTAGTTGGTCCGGACCGGCTAGTAGGAACGTATTCAGGCTCACCCCGTGTACCTGCGCAGCAGCGTCAAACACCATACGCAGCTTTCCGGGCTTATTCGGGTTGTAAACTGGGAAAATTGGTAAATACCAATCCCTTTCCTTTCTTTCTGCGATCTCCTCTTCCGGTACACGTCGAATGTACCCCTTGTCTGCGTACTCACGCATCTTTTCGCTAATTGCCTTAGCTAATCCCGGGTCCTTATCGCATTTCCTTTTCAGGCACATGTGACGTTTGAGTGCCATCTCGCGGTTGCATGGAAGACGCACGTCGTCATACTTCCACAGCAAACAGGTCTCGTAGCGATCTCCCAGTAGGCGCGTTCCGGTTTTCAAAATTGTGTTCGCTCGTTCTTCCTCTTTCGGCATAAGTTTACGCGGAGCGCCGACCCCGATGGACTCCAAAGAGAAGTATTCCGTAAGCGCCATGTTTAGGTTCTGATCATTTTTATCATTACAGACACATAGGTGAAAGTTATGGTATGTCGTGGCGCTCGAGGATGTCGGTATGCGGCATGGACCAAACACTGTCCATCCCAGTCTGGTCTTGGCGGCGATTGGTTCGTTGAAATTACCTTCCACACATCGTAACGGCTTACCCAGGTGAATATTTACGCTTATATATACGCGATATACGCGATATACGCTTCGCAACAATATGATTTTATTATTATTTGTGATAAACCATCCGTTTCTATCGCCATTTCTTAAAGTGAGTCTAGACGTTATAGTTAATATTACCTCTTTTTTCTATTCGTGACCATTGGATAAACATTGTTATCGATATTTATATTTGTTTTTAATTCCCTTAGCTCAATTAACCTACTGATTACTTGTGATAACGTCCTAACTTAGCCTTTAAAAAATTTCCCTTCAAAGGGATAAGGTTGGAAGGGACCTGATTCCATTCATGAATCTTTAGGTACATGATAGTCCATAGAATCACGAATAATTGCCAACAAATCCTTTAGAGCGGTATGTCTTATACGATGCGAAAGGGCCCACATTCGCAGTTTCATTTTAAACGTCTCATTTCGCTGCGCTTCATCATCGTTTGCATAAGTAGGCTGGCATTCTTCGTCTTCGTCGCTCTCTATAAACAACTGTTCCAGTCATTGGCGTCCGCTGCTTAATTTCTTGCCCATCTTACTTTGACTCACGTTTTCCATTTTCTTACTATTGTTTATAAAAAAACAGTATAAAAATACATTTAACTCAAAACTCGGTGATAATCTGATGATTGTTTGATGGTGCCGGTTTATTTATGTTTACAATTCCAAATTGTCATCGCATCGTTCTCAGTCTTTCTCTTTCTTTCTACGTTCTATCTCTTTCACTCCTTAACCAAACCGTGCAGTTAAACTCACCACTGCTCTTCCCGTCGTTGTTTCTCTTCCCTTCTCACCCCCTTTGCCTACGAGCTAGGCGTCAATTGTTACTTGTGAACCAGACAAACACGACACTGTTCGAAAGGCGCTCTGCCAATTGTCGCGCAGAACTGTCACTCCATCCACAATTTCAATGCCTAGTACTGTTGCTAAGCAATGTTACCTCGTTTAGTTCCAATTTCGGTGAGTTTATGTATGCTAAAAATCTGAAATTCTCTGTTCCACAATAACTATTAACAAAGCAATCCAGCACACAAGCCGCTTCGGTTAAATTTGACAAGGTATAGAGAGTTTCAAGGTGTGACACAGACATGCAAGACAAAATCAAACTGTTTTGCTCTATGTCGTGTTTGTCTGGTTTGTTCTATGCAGGTTGACAGAGCACCTCCATATGATTGCTTGGGTTTGTTCTTGTGGTTTTGTCTGGTTTGTCTTGTTCGAGAAGAGACAGCGCGCTGCCAAAATCAAACTGTTTTGTTCTATGTCGTGTTTGTCTGGTTTGTCTTGTTCGAGAAGTGACAGCGCGCTGCCTTAGTCGGCAAGGAGTGAGTAAAAGAGTCATAAAAACTTCTTATGCTGAGTTGAAATCATAAACTCCTTTGCAGGATTAAACTCACACACTCACTCTTACTCAGTGTGCACATCTCTAATACACATACTCAAGCATGGTTTCCTTATGCGTTTTTCGTCTTGCCATTAGCCTTCTGTGAACATCACCTGAGCGTATTATCTTTTCGAATTCTTTAATCAGCTTGGATCGTAACGCCGGGTAAGATGATATACCTTTTTCCGTTGCTAGGAAACTCTTCTCGATGCCAACCATCTTTCATCGACACATGATGAACATTTGGTCTTCGGACCAGAGTGCCATTTACGCTACTCCCTCAAAGTCCTCAAACCACGCTCGGATATCCTTTGTTAGATCTTTACCATAGGGCTCAATTCCATCCTTCACATCTCGGAATGAGTATGACAGTATGACTGGTGTGTGGATTATGGCAGGTTTTGGCGCATCTACTACCGATCCGACTTCAGCGTAAAGATAGCCCGTTGCGTTTGCGTCATCTTCGACGGGATTTTGCTCGAGAGCGGCTTCTAACGTTATTCCGGCATCAATGATCCGTTTCGCCAGGTCCTCTTTATTGCCGGACGTAACCAACCCAGCCATTTCACACTTCCTCACCAGGCCAACACGCGTAAATTCTTCCACCAATCGTTCCATTGTTCAATAACACCACGGTACACACGCCCGAATAGACGGACACAGATTACGCACACGCACGCGTCAATCGTTTTTTCCAGCGCACACAGCACTCTCACACGAACAACAGCACACAGCCAACGCACCGTATATTTCCCGGGAATCGGTATCGCACACACGCGCAGGTCGATATTTTTGCGCACACAGCACTCTTACTCGACCAGCCGCACACAGCTAACAGTTTTTCAGGGAATCGGTATATCCCACTTCTGACACCAGATGTGAAAAAAGGAAAAAAGATTCAAAGTCGCACACACGAATTTAACGGGAGCAACCAACTTTATTTTAAACTTCTCGTTCCCTCGCTCCTTTGCTAATGATCCCCTTTTATACCCTGTCAGAGTTCTTTCTGTGCTCCTTCGATACAGGGTGATCCTGCCTTCTTCCCCAATTAACATTTTTTCGTTTTTGCATACATTTATAGGCACATTTCAACGCAGAAAAGTTCAAATATAAAATGCATTACATACCCAGGTGGTTATAGAAGTAAAGGTGTAAAAATGTTTGATAGAATGAAAGTATAATTCGAAGTGTGTGTGAGTGTAGTGTGAAACTATTGTACAATTAAATTGAAGTCAAAACATCTTTTAGAACTAAGTGGAAATTTGTTTAAAACTTGAAAATGTACAAAATTCAATCAAAATTGCACTACCTACGCGAGTACGAGGTTATATAAGTAAGGGTGTATTTTTGGCCATTGACACAAAGGCAAACTTACACATATTGATAAATGTTCACCACTTACTATGTACATCTTGGATTAACTCTGCCTCATATCAATGTACCTTGTGTTCTGTATCTTTTGATTTCTTCTTTCGCTCAGCTCCAACGTGGACGGACGTGTTTTGTCTGAGGTCTCTGGCTCAAGTGTTGTACTAAGCTGAAAAGTTGTCGCAATAGACAATTGTACCGCGAGAAAGATTATTATTGGAGAAAGATACAAACCTCCCTAAAGTTTCAAAGTGTGGTGTAATACAAGTGCGGTGCGAACAATTCAAAGTCATCTAGGGTGACTACTTCATTAGCCCAAAAACCGAAGTGCAGAGGAAACCGAATCAGATAATCGAAAACCTCAGCCTCAGCCTTGATGTGAGTAAGTTAAACTTTAATCATGTACTTAAAGCGATTGGAGAAGGTTTAACAAAGTATTTAAACAGTTTTTTAACTGCTAAATATTCATATAACTTACGTCATCCGCATCTGGCACACGCTGATAAGCTACATACGTGATACGATGACGTCTGTCTGGAGTTCGATGATAGCTGTAGTGTGGTGTATGTAAAGTATAGAGTTGAATGTTATTAAAACTCCTTTAATAATTTGGTGCCTTGCTAACATTTAGTGCATTTTGCTGTTTACGTTGATTTACGTTGGTTAGCTTACCCGGCAAACCTAGCTTTACCCTTAAACATGCGTTTTGTAAGTAAAGCAAACATTTTGAATGTTCAATCTTGATTCGTGTGGCATTATTAGAGTGGCGATTAGAGAATATCGTAGATTAATTGAAATTTATTAAATTATTGCCATTCTTAATCCAAATGATATTCGGATTAAGTCCCAGTCAAAGCAATTTTTCTTCTTTTTTTGTGGCTGATCTTCATCTGCTACTTCAGGGGGCATTTCTAGCTTTCCTTGACGATTGCGATTTGATTCAGGTACTTCCGTGTAAGGCGCGGATTCCACATGTACTACTGAGCCGCAATTCACTAAATAGCATTTTTTAATTATTCACACACTTGCTTTTTACTTATTTATCACTCACTTTACGCTTTAATGAATAAAATTGCACTAATAAATCGTCATGTGTACCTACTTTGATTGATATATTCGTTAGAACTTTTTTTTCAGTACCTAGTGTTCAACATTATTCGTGTTGGAAAAATGGCTATGCCTACTTGATAACTCCCGTAGGAAAAACAGAAAAGAACTCATAATATTGGCCAGAGGCCACCTAGCGAAACGAAAAATAGCGGTAAACCTATTCTCATACCTAACGAACGTTCAGCGAAAATTTCATACAAATCGGTGCAGCCGTTTCGGAGGAGTTTGCACACTAACACCGCGACGCGAGAATTTTATATATATGTATGTATGTATAGATATAGATACATAGATATAGATAGATAGATATAGATAGATAATGTTGAAAATTTGGATTTGGATTTGGAATTTTGTATTTTTTTTCCGTTCGATTGTTACATGTGTCACCTCGAATGTTGACGTTAAGCTGTTCTTATCGTTATCGCGGATGGTAGAAATGGGAGAGTTGAACGTTTGCGACAAAGTTTGATACAAAATCTTACTGATTTCCGATACGATTGACAAACCCCAACATATCAATAATTCACCGGTCTCTCTCTCACTCTCTCTCTCTCTCTGTCTCTCTCTCTCTCTCTCTCTCTCTCTGTCTGTCTCATTCAAAACTCTCGAAGCTTGTTCTCTAAGTTCTTTTAAGACTGTACGATTTTTCGACGGTGCAAGGGTAGCTCACTAGTACGCATTCTGCTAAGCCTTGCCTTGCTAAGCCTGCATTGCGTAAGTGACCTTGCTTTGGAGCTTGAATAGACTTGCCAATCAGATAATCTTGGAGCCATCAAATCAGTCTTTTGATACACTAGTGATGTTACGTTTTCTGTCATCACCTGCTCGATCTTTTCGACATTTGCTCTTGTAGTCGTTTTCATTTCTTGTAGTCGTTTCTTGTAGTCATTTCTAGACGATCGCCTACTCCGCCTACAGTTAGATCCGACACTGGTTTAGGGCATCATGAACCCTGCCATGCTGCACGTACTCTTTGAAATTTTGCCTCTTTATCTTGGATGATCTGCGTTCTCAACATCAAGCCGTTACGAGCCTTTTGGAAGTGTCTCAAGGTCGCCCAACATTCGATATGACATTTCATGTATTCATTGTTTCTTTTTTATAATGTTACCAGCTGAGCCCGAAAACCTACCTATGCTTTCAATACAAAAGTTTTCTAGCAAACATTTGAAATGTTCAGTCAAGATCCGTGTGGCATTATTAAAATGGCAAATAGAAAAAAATCGTTGATTTATTGAGAAATTTTAAATTATTACCATTCTCGATGGAACTTATAATTAGAAATAAAGTAATTTTCCTTCTTCTTTTGTGACATTAAAGCTTTAGGAGGATTTCTGGCTTTCCTTGAAGATTCGGAGTTGATACCAGATTCTGTCCTATAAGGCGCCGCATGTACTACCGGGCCGACTACACACACATATATCTTGCTATCAACTTTTCACTCATTTTACGTATTATCTTTATCTAACGCTTAACGCAGTGTTACTGCAGTGTTGGCATACCTGTTTTCACTAGTCAGTGTTGTAAAACTTTAATTTTCCAATATGAGAGTTCGATCATCGAACCCTGCATGTACACACATAGTTTGCGCATTATTTCATCGGTTGATCATTTGACGATGGGTCTGACCGACAAGCCATGCATACATTCCTTAAGATAAAAATATCGTTTGAATCATTGGGATCACCATGCATATGCTTCAATTCATATGATACAACGTATACACATGATACAAATGTTGGGATAATTCTGCAGTGTGAGCATATGACGAACTAGTACTTTGGAGGTTCTTTATTTCACGATCGTATAATCAAATCGGATTCCAACGCCCAAAACGTCTATTAGCTCACAACAAAATCGTGGTAGAAAACAGTAACATAAAGAGGCTTCGATCATGTTTGTTGTTTTATTTTTGTATGATGTCTTGGTGCATTCGCCTCTCTTAATATGTAATGATAATTATGTTAATAATAATTATTAAAAATAGGAAAACAAATGTACAGCGATTCATCAGCGATTCTGTATACGATCGCGCGAATAACTCGGGTAGCTTCGATTTGTTGTTGTAAACCAATGCATTTGTTGTTCTTGTTGGTGTTTGGAGTAGTCTGACAACCGCGCGGATTGTACACTTTTGCATCGACGGTAGAACGAGCGTGAGTACGAGCAAGAGGGCATAACGCAAGAGAAGCGAACGGCATGAGAAAACTCATCAGACACGACTCGAGCTTTCTGACCGACTCTCGCTCAGTGTAAGTGCGAGCAGGCACGGGATACTGTTTAGAGGGAGACATTCCGGCATTTGCTTTTGACAAGTTGAAACTTTTTGCTTGGGATGGGTACAAATTTAATAATGGCGATCATAAAAATGTGTCATGGCGGCCAAAAATGAAATGTACACGTGAAGCAGACTTATTATGTATATTATTGAATTGTTTTTTTTTTCTCTTCTATCGGCGTTGTCTCATCTTGTTCGTATATCTGTGGACAAATTGGCTGGTTAGTATGAACAAGTGTTGAACTCTTACCGATTATGTATGTGCACTGCAGTGCTCCATGCTTGCCACACAGCTATACGGATGTCGTGCTAGCACATTTGCAGTTGTCCAATAATAATAATGCCTGTGTCTTTTAGGCAAGAACAAAATGGCATGGAGAACGAAAACAACAACAAAAACAACAACAAACCAGTATCTAGTTCATCGATATGATTTTATTATTATTTGTGATAAACCATCCGTTTCTATCGCCATTTCTTAAAGTGAATCTAGACGTTATACCCACATGACATTTTCCGAAGATTTGATATTGACCTCTCGCTTTTTCATCATTCCATCTCGCTATTTTTGAATGGTTTTTGCGGTTCGTGCCCTGTGGTGAGCGGTTTTGTCAATGTGTTGGTGTTGATCGTGCTGACCGAGCGACCCGAGTGTGATTTTCAAACAGTTTACAAAGAAAAAAGGAAGAAGCAAACGCAGAACACGCACATGCACACAGTCCGCGTTGCCGGACTTCGTGATCCGAGAGAGTGCAATACGGACGCGTTGATTTGAGGAGGTTTAATATAGTGAATTACCAACGAACTGTGTCCTCAAAGGTATGTAAAAGTGTTGAAAAATATACAGCACTTTTATTCGATGCTAATTATGTTCTTGTGTTTCCATTTCAAGTGTTTCAGAAGACCATTCAAGGGTGGAATCAAACAGCATCGACAGCCGCAACATCATGCAACAGTGAACAGTGCAGGAAGGATGTTCATCTACAGAGAAGATTTCATCGTATACGTGTTTTGAAGTTTTTTTGTTCTTTTAAAGTGCTAATGTGATTAATTTACTAACTTATAGTAGTTAAAAATAATATAAAAGGTGAATTAACAACACTTGTTAATATTGTGAAAAAATATTGTGAAATAAAAAAAAATATTTTAAGTGTAAATTTTTGTGTACGTGACTGTCGAAAGAAATGGCGCACGATCGGTTCGCTCAGGATAATCGGCGCACGCGATTGGCTCGCTTTGGATTAATCGGCCCACGATCGGGTTGCTTCGGATTCAACGACGCGCGGTCGGGTCGCTTCGGAAATATCGATCGACTAACTTCGCCTAGTCGTTTAGCTGGTCGTACGATTAGTCGATCATTTTATGAGCTCCGTGAGTGTCTTTCTGCCAGATGGGTAGTTAATATTACCTCTTTTTTCTATTCGTGACCATTGGATAAACATTGTTATCGATATTTATATTTGTTTTTAATTCCCTTAGCTCAATTAACCTACTGATTACTTGTGATAACGTCCTAACTTAGTCTTTAAAAAATTTCCCTTCAAAGGGAGTTTCCCTTCAAAGGGATAAGGTTGGAAGGGACCTGATTCCATTCATGAATCTTTAGGTACATGATAGTCGATAGAATCACGAATAATTGCCAACAAATCCTTTAGAGCGGTATGTCTTATACGATGCGAAAGGGCCCACATTCGCAGTTTCATTTTAAACGTCTCATTTCGCTGCGCTTCATCATCGTTTGCATAAGTAGGTTGGCATTCTTCGTCTTCGTCGCTCTCTATAAACAACTGTTCCAGTCTTTGGCGTCCGCTGCTTAATTTCTTGCCCATCTTACTTTGTCTCACGTTTTCCATTTTCTTACTATTGTTTATAAAAAAACAGTATAAAAATACATTTAACTCAAAACTCGGTGATAACCTGATGATTGTTTGATGATGCCGGTTTATTTATGTTTACAATTCCAAATTGTCATCGCATCGTTCTCAGTCTTTCTCTTTCTTTCTACGTTCTATCTCTTTCACTCCTTAACCAAACCGTGCAGTTAAACTCACCACTGCTCTTCTCCTCGTTGTTTCTCTTCCCTTCTCACCCCCTTTGCCTACGAGCTAGGCGTCAATTGTTACTTGTGAACAAGACAAACACGACACTGTTCGAAAGGTGCCAATTGTCGTGTAGAACTGTCACTCCATCGACAATTTCAATGCCTAGTACTATTCCTAAGCAATCTTACCTCGTTTAGTTCCAATTTCGGTGAGTTTATGTATGCTAAAAATCTGAAATTCTCTGTTTCACAATAACTGTTAATAAAGCAATCCAGCACACAAACCGCTTCGGTGATATTTGACAACAAGGTATAGAGAGTTTCAAGGTGTGACACAGACATGCAAGACAAAATCAAACTGTTTTGTTCTATGTCGTGTTTGTCTGGTTTGTTCTATGCAGGTTGACAGAGCACCTCCATATGATTGCTTGGGTTTGTTCTTGTGGTTTTGTCTGGTTTGTCTTGTTCGAGAAGTGACAGCGCGCTGCCTTAGTCGGCAAGGAGTGAGTAAAAGAGTCATAAAAACTTCTTATGCTGAGTTGAAATCATAAACTCCTTTGCAGGATTAAACTCACACACTCACTCTTACTCAGTGTGCACATCTCTAATACACATACTCAAGCATGGTTTCCTTATGCGTTTTTCGTCTTGCCATTAGCCTTCTGTGAACATCACCTGAGCGTATTATCTTTTCGAATTCTTTAATCAACTTGGATCGTAACGCCGGGTAAGATGATATACCTTTTTCCGTTGCTAGGAACCCTTCGCGATGCCAACCACATGATGAACATTTGGTCTTCGGACCAGAGTGCCATTTACGCTACTCCCTCAAAGTCCTCAAACCACGCTCGGATATCCTTTGTTAGATCTTTACCATAGGGCTCAATTCCATCCTTCACATCTCGGAATGAGTATGACTGCACTGGTGTGTGTGGATTATGGCAGGTTTTGGCGCATCTACTACCGATCCGACTTCAGCGTAAAGATAGCCCGTTGCGTTTGCGTCATCTTCGACGGGATTTTGCTCGAGAGCGGCTTCTAACGTTATTCCGGCATCAATGATCCGTTTCGCCAGGTCCTCTTTATTGCCGGACGTAACCAACCCAGCCATTTCACACTTCCTCACCAGGCCAACACGCGTAAATTCTTCCACCAATCGTTCCATTGTTCAATAACACCACGGTACACACGCCCGAATAGACGGACACAGATTACGCACACGCACGCGTCAATCGTTTTTTCCAGCGCACACAGCACTCTCACACGAACAACAGCACACAGCCAACGCACCGTATATTTCCCGGGAATCGGTATCGCACACACGCGCAGGTCGATATTTTTGCGCACACAGCACTCTTACTCGACCAGCCGCACACAGCTAACAGTTTTTCAGGGAATCGGTATATCCCACTTCTGACACCAGATGTGAAAAAAGGAAAAAAGATTCAAAGTCGCACACACGAATTTAACGGGAGCAACCAACTTTATTTTAAACTTCTCGTTCCCTCGCTCCTTTGCTAATGATCCCCTTTTATACCCTGTCAGAGTCCTTTCTGTGCTCCTTCGATACAGGGTGATCCTGCCTTCTTCCCCAATTAACATTTTTTCGTTTTTACATACATTTATAGGCACATTTCAACGCAGAAGGTTATAGAAGTAAAGGTGTAAAAATGTTTGATAGAATGAAAGTATAATTCGAAGTGTGTGTGAGTGTAGTGTGAAACTATTGTACAATTAAATTGAAGTCAAAACATCTTTTAGAACTAAGTGGAAATTTGTTTAAAACTTGAAAATGTACAAAATTCAATCAAAATTGCACTACCTACGCGAGTACGAGGTTATATAAGTAAGGGTGTATTTTTGGCCATTGACACAAAGGCAAACTTACACATATTGATAAATGTTCACCACTTACTATGTACATCTTGGATTAACTCTGCCTCATATCAATGTACCTTGTGTTCTGTATCTTTTGATTTCTTCTTTCGCTCAGCTCCAACGTGGACGGACGTGTTTTGTCTGAGGTCTCTGGCTCAAGTGTTGCACTAAGCTGAAAAGTTGTCGCAATAGACAATTGTACCGCGAGAAAGAATATTATTGGAGAAAGATACAAACCTCCCTAAAGTTTCAAAGTGTGGTGTAATACAAGTGCGGTGCGAACAATTCAAAGTCATCTAGGGTGACTCTTTCATTAGCCCAAAAACGGAAGTACAGAGGAAGTGAATCAGATAATCGAAAACCTCAGCCTCAGCCTTGATGTGAGTAAGTTAAACTTTAATCATGTACTTAAAGCGATTGGAGAAGGTTTAACAAAGTTGTTGCGTCCAGCAACGAGCCCTTTCTTTCTAACCGTTGCCAAAAGTATCAAGAAACAGTTTTTCTAATAATAGAGTACAATCTTTAATTAAAAAATCACTGTTTGCTTCTGAGGCTGTTTCTATCGAAAAAAAGAGAACTAGCGTCCCTTCTTACGCACTTTTATGCTCTTTTTTTACAACCGATCGCGGTCGTTACTCCTTTCCGAAGTTCATCCGAGCCGCCCGCGATCCTTCGGATCGGATGAATATCCCTAAACTTGTCCGCAACCGTCTCGCTCGGTCGTTTCGCTCCTCATTTCGCTCGCTCATCTTGCGCTGTCAAACGTTGGGCCGTTGTTGTAAACAACAAAAGTATTTAAACAGTTTTTTAACTGCTAAATATTCATATAACTTACGTCATCCGCATCTGGCACACGCTGATAAGCTACATACGTGATACGATGACGTCTGTCTGGAGTTCGATGATAGCTGTAGTGTGGTGTATGTAAAGTATAGAGTTGAATGTTATTAAAACTCCTTTAATAATTTGGTGCCTTGCTAACATTTAGTGCATTTTGCTGTTTACGTTGATTTACGTTGGTTAGCTTACCCGGCAAACCTAGCTTTACCCTTAAACATGCGTTTTGTAAGTAAAGCAAACATTTTGAATGTTCAATCTTGATTCGTGTGGCATTATTAGAGTGGCGATTAGAGAATATCGTAGATTAATTGAAATTTATTAAATTATTGCCATTCTTAATCCAAATGATATTCGGATTAAGTCCCAGTCAAAGCAATTTTTCTTCTTTTTTTGTGGCTGATCTTCATCTGCTACTTCAGGGGGCATTTCTGGCTTTCCTTGACGATTGCGATTTGATTCAGGTACTTCCGTGTAAGGCGCGGATTCCACATGTACTACTGAGCCGCAATCCACTAAATAGCATTTTTTAATTATTCACACACTTGCTTTCTACTTATTTATCACTCACTTTACGCTTTAATGAATAAAATTGCACTAATAAATCGTCATGTGTTTAATTGATTTATTCGTTAGAACTTTTTTGTTTCAGTAGTGTTCAACATTACTCGTGTTTCAAAAATGGCTATGCCTACTTGATAACTCCCGTAGGAAAAACAGAAAAGCACTCATAATATTGGCCAGGGCCACCTAGCGAAACGAAAAATAGCGGTAAACCTATTCTCATACCTAACGAACGTTCAGCGAAAATTTCATACAAATCGGTGCAGCCGTTTTGGAGGAGTTTGCACACTAACACCGCGACGCGAGAATTTTATATATATATGTATGTATGTATAGATATAGATACATAGATATAGATAGATAGATATAGATAGATAATGTTGAAAATTTGGATTTGGATTTGGAATTTTGTATTTTTTCCGTTCGATTGATACATGTGTCACCTCGAATGTTGACGTTAAGCTGTTCTTATCGTTATCGCGGATGGTAGAAATGGGAGAGTAGAACGTTTGCGACAAAGTTTGATAACACAATCTTACTGATTTCCAATACGATTGACAAACCCCAACATACCAATCATTCACCGGTCTCTCTCTCTCTCTCTCTCTCTCTCTCTGTCTCTCTCTCTCTCTCTCTCTCTCTCTCTCTCTGTCTGTCTCATTCAAAACTCTCTAAGCTTGTTCTCTTGTTCTTGTTCTCTTTTTTAAGACTGTACCAAGGTATTTTAATATAGGAGGTAGAGTTATCCAGAGCAAATAGACATTTCTCAACATGACAGAAGTGTTCCCTGGTCATTGAGGGTGGGAGTGAAGAAGATTGATGGAGGTGGAAGTGACGATTTGGCGAAGGCACAGTGTGTTTCATGTCAATTGCAAGTTGTAATCCAATGTTTAAAATCAATGAACGGGTTTTGTTGTAAAATACGCTTAATTTTATATTACAATCGACTAATCAATGCAAGTTTCTTTTATTTCGAAACCGTAAAACTGACTATGTATCCAAAAATTACTTTTTTGCAGTTTTTTTTAAATCAAATAACAATTTTGAATTGACATGGAAAACACTGTATCGTGTTTCCTGCGTGTTTACTTTTAGGCTTCTTGTACATTCGGATTGCTCGGTTGTTTTAAGTTGGCTTTGCATAGATATCATTTGAATGTATGTTTTTTCGGTGGTATATTTTCGATAATGGGTACGAGAAGGTTTTGTGATTGTGAACGCAAGCTGGTTGAACTTTAAGCGTATTGAATTCATTACTTTCATCGCCCGCTTGCGTATATAGGTAGAGGCAACCCATATGGTTTTGTAAACAAAATCTGACAGATGTCCACCACAATGGCGCCCTATCAGCTTGATAAAAATTCACCTCCTAAATTAATACACTTTGGACTGTACGCTTTTTCGACGGTGCAAGGGTAGCTCACTAGTACGCATTCCGCTAAGCCTTGCCTTGCTAAGCCTGCATTGCGTGAGTGACCTTGCTTTGGAGCTTAAATAGACTTGCCAATCAGATAATCTTGGAGCCATCAAATCAGTCTTTTGATACACTAGTGATGTTACGTTTTCTGTCATCACCTGCTCGATCTTTTCGACATTTGCTCTTGTAGTCGTTTTCATATGCTTCGTGCTTCTTTTAATCAGGGTGAAACTAATACGACTGCGAAACCAATGATATCCCCTCGCAGACCCTTGAGTGGTAACCATATAAGGTTGTCGCTCATCACATTCCATAACGTTAAGGCCGTGGCGGATAAAGACGATTTTTTTAAATATAGTTCCCCTTTCCTGTTAATCACCGTATTGACAAGTGTATTCTCTACTATTACCGTTCACGGGCCACCTCTGATCGAAGCGACCCTAGGCGGCCGCCAGCTCCGTCTACTATTAGATCCGACACTGGCGTAAGGCATCCTGAACCCTGTCATGCTGCAGGCACTCTTTGCAATTTTGCCTCTTTGTCTTGGATGATCTGCGTTCTCAACATCAAGCCGTTACGGACCTTTTGGAAGTGTCTCAAGGTCGCCCAACATTCGTTATGATATTTCATGTATTCATTTTTTCCTTTTTTATAATGTTACCAGCCGAGCCCGAAAACCTAGCCTTGCCTTCACAAGAAAAGTTTTCTAGCAAACATTTAAAATGTTCAGTCAAGATCCATGTGGCATTATTAAAATGGCAAATAGAAAAAAATCGTTGATTAATTGAGAAATTTTAAATTATTACCATTCTCGATCGAACTTATAATTAGAAATAAAGTAATTTTCCTTCTTCTTCTTTTGTGACATTAAAGCTTTAGGAGGATTTCTGGCTTTCCTTGAAGATTCGGAGTTGATACCAGTTTCTGTCCTGTAAGGCCTCGCATGTACGACCGGGACTACACACACATACACATATCTTGCTATCAACTTTTCACTCATTTTACGTATTAACTTTATCTATCGCTTAACGCAGTGTTACTGCAGTGTTGGCATACCCGTTTTCACCAGTCAGTGTTGTAAAACTTGAATTTTCCAATATGAGAGTTCGATCATCGAACCCTGCATGTTCACCAGGTTGATGTCGTTTTTGGTTGTTGTACAAATTTAAGCCTACTTTGCGGGAATTGCTGAATATGGTAGCGCACCACAGGACCGAGGATCAATTCACATCCTGGTCGAACCCCCGTACGCAGGATTACAGTCAATCCTACGGGTAAATAAAGTCAAGGAAAGCAAGTAATGGTTGGTCAAGACCTGTTCAAGTCGTATGCCACAACAAAAGGAAGGAAAGGGAAATCAATCACCCCCAGTGCGCCACAAACGGAATTTTCTAAGACTTGTATTATGGAGTTAGGTGTTGCTCGTTCGAGTGCTATTTATCGACTGACTCTTTATTCTTAGTCTAATACATACATACATATACTTACATCTAACGCTTACACTATACGCTTATACGCTAACCTAACGTTCTGACGTTTGTTCGAAACGCAACAGTTGTATTCGCATAACGCTCTGTAGTTTTTCTGTAATTCAAGCAATTTATCACTGTAAACTTCGGTACTGTTATCAGGATTTTATCCATGAACACCATCGCAATATTGTAATATTACCCGGTTACCTTCGCTAAACAAACTTTTCGCGTAAAGCTCGTTTCTTTGATCTTAACGCGCGTCCTATCCGCCATCGCTTCTATCAACTATCAACAATACCGTTACCTCTGCAACGCTACATTATTACCTAAAATGGCACGTATTTGCAACGCTTGCACATTGGAAATTACGGAGGCTTTCACTAGTTGTTGCCTGTGTGATTCCCCATTTCATCATCGCTGCACTTCGATTCCCGCTGATCTACTCCCGCGCATATCAGAGCATAAGCAGCTTCATTGGAGCTGCATTGGTTGTAGTAGTGTGATTATGAACCCACGCACTAAGTATGTAAAGGAAGCAGCCATGCAATCTGGCTTCCAAACGGCAATAACTACGGTCGCTGAGAGCATCAAAACCGTCATCGAGCCATTAACCAAAGAGATTCATACTGGATTTGCACGCATGAGCCAACTTGAATTAAAAACTCCACGAAGCAGTCACCCTCCCACGAAGATTCGTCGCCTAAACCCGTCGAAACGCTTGTTTTCCGATGTCGCTAGTGACAACCGCACATTGTTTACATTTGGCCCAGGAACAATCAACAAAAACAATAATCACACGCACAAGCCCACAAGGCTCGATAAGGATGAGAATCAGCACAAATTATGTCCACCGCCCACAGTCACTGGCACAAAAGAAGATATGACATTCTCATTCAATATCAAAATAGTACCTGCTCAATCCACAGTCCAAAAATGTGTATTGTACATCTCCAGACTCTCACCGGATACTACTAGTGACCAAATTGTACAAATGGTCAAACAAGCGCTCTCCATCGAGGATGTCACCGCTTATAGCCTTGTTCGTCAGGGCACAAACACGGCCACACTTTCATTTATATCCTTCAAGGTGTTAGTGCCTTCTTCTCTTCGGGATAAAGCCCTCTCTGCCGACACTTGGCCACTTGGGCTTTCGGTGCGTGAATTCATCGATCACCGAAATATGCATGCTAGTGCAAATTTTCGTCTACAACTTCCAATGGGTTTACCCACAAACCAATCGACCACATCTGCGGAGCGAACAACTCGATCACCACAATTGTTAAACCAAACCATCCGTTCAACACACACTCCCTGCGCCTCACCAACACTCTAAACCCGTTAATCAGCACTGACAGACACTATATGCACATGTTGACGCACTCCGCTCAAGTTAATTCCTTAACTTTCCTCGACGTCACGCATACACTCATGCATGCAAATCAACGGGACACGGCACATGAATTCAAGGACACTTACGCAGATCGAAATCCAATTCCGATAGACAACGAAATCACTCACTTGACGCTTATTCCTTCAGCAAGAAACGACGATGCTTGTATTCTTACCTGTGATAATGACTATACTGCTGGATACTTTGACAACACCACACGCGATCACCAAAATGATCCTGACATCGAAACAGAACAACACGTGCGTAACTACCGCAATATTGATTCGACACTTACACCAGCGAACAGCTCTAACGTCAATCCAGCAGAACATCACGTGCGTAACTACCGCAATACTGACTCGACACTCATACCAGCGAACGGCTCTAACGGCTCTGCAGGGGTTGCCTTCTCTTACAACACTGACGATTTGTTGTTTTTGTATCAAAATGTTAGAGGATTAAAATCTAAATCCAATACAGTATTTAACTACGTCTCTACAACCCACTACGATGTTATTATCCTCACTGAAACGTGGTTGGACTCAACAGTCGATTCTCCGGAATTATTCCCAGATAATTACACTGTCTACAGAACTGACCGCAGCAGCAGTAATAGTAAAAAAGCAATGGGTGGTGGAGTTCTCATCGCCGTAGCATCTCAACTACACTCACGACTATGCCCAACATCGGATACTGTAGAACAACTCTGGGTAAAAATTTACGGTGACAAGCGAACGTTTGTCACTGGTGCAGTATACATCCCTCCGGATCAGGCAAACAACGCTACCGTTATACGTACCCTTTGCTCATCTATAGATGATGTTGCCTGTGATTCAAATGAAGCTTGCCTCTTATTCGGGGACTTCAACTTCTCATTTTTGTCTTGGATTCTTGATCGCTCTAATGCTCCAGCACTTCAAGTTGATTTCGAGCAATCACGTGTCACGGAAACCTGTCGCCTTTTGCTGGACTGCATCTATAGTAACGGATTGTCTCAGATCAATCACATTCCTAATAACTCGAATAACATCCTAGATCTAATATTCGTGTGTGATGAGATCCTGTGCTCTTGTGCCCCACCGGTGATATCACCCTTTCCCGTTGTTGCCGTTGATGTTCATCACCCACCTTTAGAACTGCATATTTCTGGAGCGGGAATAGGAGAGCGGTCTCGGTATTCTAATACAGCACCTTTTGTCTCCGGCACACTCAATTACAGTCGAACTAACTACGTGCTTCTGACTGACTTGTTGCAATCTACCGACTGGTCATTCCTTGAGGGCAATCCAGATATTGACACGGCACTGCAACTATTCAATAATACACTCCTGGGGCATTTATATACCAGTTGCCCTCTAACTAAACCACGTCGTAGTCCGCCTTGGTCTGATGCTCATTTACACCGCTTAAAACGAAACAAATCGTCATGCTACCGTTTCTATCGCAGACAAGGCACCCAACAATCAAGGCTGAGATTCATCGCTGCGCATAACGTCTACAGACGCTACAACAGGATGCTACATTCTCGTTTCCTTCATCGGGTTCAATCATCGCTCTCCAGAAACCCTAAACGATTCTGGAAATACGTTAAATCTAAACGTGGTAATAACTCACTTCCCGCTGTCCTCACCCACAATAATGTGTCTACAAGTAACAAGGAAGGCATGTGCAATCTATTTGCTGAACGTTTCAAGGATTGTTTTACCGTGGATCCTGGAAGCTTCTCACTAGACGCAGCTTTGAATATCGTACCTCGTGACGTCGTCGATATCCACTCACGGGACATTATTGTCTCTAAAGACACTGTACTACGTGCTCTGCAGCAAGTGAAAATTTCTTACAACCCTGGGCCCGATGGTATCCCTACAGCCATTCTCTACAACTGCCGCGAGCATTTAGCTGAACCCTTGGCGCGCATCTTCCAACTTTCCCTGGCGCAGTGTACTGTTCCTACCGCCTGGAAATCTTCGGTGATGTTTCCTGTGTACAAAAAAGGCGATAAGAGCCGTGCAGCAAACTACCGCGGTATTACTACCTTGCCCCCTGGTGCCAAGGTCTTCGAGATTGTGATACAAAACTCGCTGATACATCACTGCCGTCCTTATATCTCAACGCGCCAACACGGATTCTTCCCTCATCGCAGTGTTACAACTAACCTGGTTGAATTCGTCACTAACTGCCATGCAGCATTCTCTTCTGGAGCTCAGATGGACGCTGTATATACAGACTTAAAGGCTGCTTTTGATCGCGTGAATCACCGCTTGTTGCTTGCTAAGCTTGCCCGACTCGGATTCTCTGCACCTCTGGTAAATTGGTTCAGTTCCTACCTCAAAGGACGTATTTACCACGTGCAGATTGACAACGCGTCTTCATACAAATTCGAGAGCTCTTCCGGTGTTCCCCAGGGCAGCAATCTGGGGCCTTTGCTGTTCTCACTCTACATTAACGACGTCACACTGGCTATCACAGAGGCTGAATGTTTGCTGTACGCTGATGACGTTAGGCTGTTTCGTCCTGTGCGGTGTGTTTACGACTGTCTCTGTCTTCAACGTTCAGTAGCTGTTTTTTCCGACTGGTGCAAATGTAATGGCCTAGAAATATCTGTCGATAAATGTATGTCAACGTCATTCTTTAGAACTGTTAGTCCTATAGTATTTAACTACAAAATCTGTGGAACCCAACTGTCGCGGTACGACACTGTTAGGGATTTAGGAGTCACGCTGGACCGCAAATTAGATTTTCATCAACACTTCTGTGATATTATTGACAAAGCTAACAAAATGCTAGGATTTATTCGTCGTCAGTCTAGAGAGTTTAGTGACCCCCACTGTCTACTAACCTTGTATAAATCCTTTGTTCGTTCAGGGCTCGAGTTCAGTTCGGTGGTCTGGTGTCCTTCGTCTAGTGTTTGGACAAACAGAATTGAATCAGTGCAGAAAAGATTCACTCGTATTGTCCTTCATTTCACTCCGTGGCGTAATGTAACTTCTCGTCCCTCGTACCATACTCGTTGTTTGTTATTTGGACTGGATACACTTGCTAGGAGACGTGATAACGCCCAGTGCACCTTTATGGCCAAACTAATTATCGGTGAGTTAGATGCACCCGATCTATTGTCTAGAGTAAATATAAATGTCCCTCCTAGAATGTTCCGTAACTACAGACCGCTTAGAACTGACCTTAGAAGACGTGCATATAGCGAGAATGACCCTATGACAGCAATGGCCCTTAGTTTTAATTTGCGTTACGCGTTTTTTGACTGGCATCAACCTATTAATTTCAACTAGGCTAATTCGTGTTCGTGGCGTCACTTTTTACATTCGCGTTTCATTTATGTGTAGTAAATAAGGTTTTATTTTTAAGAAAGTGATAAGGCCATGTCTGGCCAATCTCTTATATATCACAATAAACAAATAAACAATAAACCTACACTTACGACACTACATTCTCCCCCTTAAACGAAGTTTACTTTCTATCTAGGATACTTTAATCTTGGTTGTCCTTCCAGTCTTTTCGATCGTCTTAACGGTGGAGGACTTGATTCACTCCTTTTCCTTTTATGTGAAATATTTACATTTGTTGGTACTACAATTACATTCTTACTCATCCTACTATCCTTTTTCCTTATTTGGTTTTTATGCACCATGCGTATTACTCCATTCAGACTTATTAAGTATCTTAGACCACTTATTTTCTTTTTGACTATTGCTGGAATCCATCTCATATGTTCCTTAAAGTGATTTTTGTAATACACTTCTTCCTCTTCTTCATACTGATCATGATTTGTTATCATTGGAACTTGCCTTCTTGATTCTACCTTAGTTAAGATTTGTCTTTCGTGTCCTTTTATAGGATTTACTTTTGTTATTAATGTGTGTGGTACGTAGCAAAATACTCTCTCCGACGGCGTGACTTTAGTTACAGTACATGGACTATTTCTATAACTGATTAGAAAGTGATTCAGCTTCCTTTGTAGACTTAATGGTTTTAATCTTGTATCCAACAAATACTTTTTTAGACTATCTTTTACTGTCCTAACCGCTCTCTCGGCCAACCCGTTTGACTGTGGGTGGTACGGCGGGGACTTACTCACTTTTATACCTTTTGCTCTTAAGAACGACAAAAACTTTTCTGAACTAAATGGAGGACCATTATCTGACACGATTTCCTCTGGTAACCCAAAATATGCAAAAAATATTTCTAGCATCTCTATAACATTTTCTGCCTTAGTACTTTTCATAATTTTTACTTCCATGAACTTGGAAAAACTATCGACTATTATAAATAACGTACTATTTTCAAAAAAGAAAAAATCTATATGCACTCTTTGAAACGGACGCGTACATTGCAACCATTTGGTTGCGACTATTTCTTTTGGTACGATTTGTCTACACTGACAGACTTGACATGCTTTTATATACTGCTCAAAATCTCTATCCATATTTTTCCACCACACGAGTTTCCTAGCTGACATTTTCATTCTTACCAAACCATCATGGTTTTCATGGAATAGACTGACTATTTTATCTTTCAGCTTATCTGGTATTACTACTCGATCGTTAAAAAATAATACTCCATCTTCTATTGCTAAACTGTTACTAACTTTAGCATAATCTTTCAACTCCCATTTCACATTGTTCGACCATCCATACTTAACATTTTTGTAGACTTTTTGCAAAATACTATCTGACTTTTGGAATTGTTTGACCAACTCAATATCGATAATTGAGGAAGACGAAATCGCATTTAATTGTGTGAACTCCTCATCTATCTCTAAAATTTCTGCCAAAGGTAATCTACTTAACCCATCCACGTGACCCATACATTTCCCTGGCCTATGCTCTATCACATATTCATAATTGGCTAATAACAATGCCCATCGGCTCAGCCTAGCTACTGCTATAGACGAAGTTGTTCTTGACGGTTTGAATATTTCTTTGACGCCTGAGTTATCTGTTACCAGTTTGAATTTGATTCCGTAAATGTATTTATGAAACTTTTGGACACCGAAAACAACGGCTAATGCTTCCTTATGAACCTGTGCGTAATTTCTCTGTGCTTGAGAAAGAGTTGTTGAAGCAAAATATATAGGTTTTTCTACCCCTCCAATTTCATGAGACAAAACTGCACCTAAACCGTAAGGACTTGCATCTACTGCTAAAATAACAGGTTTTTTAGGATCAAATGGTACTAAAACGTTGTTATCTACTAACATTGATTTCGCTTTTTCGAATGATTCCTGACATTCCTTTGACCATACATATTTTTTGTCTTTGCGTAGAAGTTCATACATCGGACTCAATATTGTTGCTAGATTTGGCAAAAACCTGCTGTAATAATTTATCATGCCTAGATACGCTTGTAATTGCATCACATCTGATGGTACCGGTGCTTCAATAATCGCTTTTACTTTTGACTCATTTGGTGTTATTCCGTTCTTTGATATTTTGTAGCCTAGGTACTCTATTTCTGTTTTAAAAAATTCCGACTTCTTTTCGTTTATCTTTACTTTATGCAATTCCAGCCTTTTTAAAACTTCGCATACATTCTCCATGCATTGTTTTTCATTTTCTCCGCCAACGAGTATGTCGTCCATATACGCAATGCCTTTAGTCTTTAACAATATTTGATCTACTATTGTTTGAAATATTGCAGGCGCAGACTGTACTCCAAATGGCATTCTAGTGTACTTGTATAGCCCTTTATGCGTATTTATAGTACAAATATTTTGCGAATTTTCTGATAACTTTACTTGCAAGTACGCTCCTGTTAGGTCTATTTTGCAAAAAACTGTCCAATTTGCAATTTTCGCCAAAATATCATCAATCCTCGGTAATGGGTAATGTTCTACCGTAAGATATTTATTTATCGTAGCTTTTCCATCCAAACAGATACGTACTGAGCCATCACTTTTTCCTACAACCACTATAGGGCTCGCCCACGCTGATGTACGTATTGGTACTAGTATACCGTCATTCACTAATTTATCTAGGTTGGCTTCAACTTTTTCTATTAATGCGAACGGCACTGAATACGCTTTATGGAAAATTGGGGTAAAATTAGGTTTTAACACTAAACTGGCTTCAAACCCTTCTATCGTTTCCTTGTTATTTCCGTTTGTTAGATTCGGAAACATTTTTTTCATGTCTCCAAGCCATTTGTCCGCTTCGATTTGATTTAATTTAAAACCTTTTCGCCAATCCGGAAATAATATATCCAACGCATCACGACCTAGTAAAGGATTACCGTTATTTTCTGTTTTAATTACGTTGACTTCTAGACGGACCGTCTTACTTTTTATCGCTACGTTTACGCATATTTTTCCTAACGGTGTCAGACGTTGACCCGATGCCGTAATAAAACGCAAATGTGTTTGTTCTAATTCGACATTAGCAAACTCTTTCCGATACACACTCTCCGGTATTACCGTATTACACGCACCACAGTCTATCTCAAACGCAATGTCTACACCGTTGATATTTAAAACGCACACTTCTGGATTACTGATCGTATTCTCTTCTAATATGCGTGTTAGCGACACATCCTTCGGTTCCGCTCGCAAACTATGCACGTTCGTACTTCGGCAACACGACGACACATGACCATACTTCTTACAGTTGAAACACTGCCACATACGCGCAGGACATGTCTGTGGATTATGCGATCTTCCACATCTGTAACACTGCTGCTGCTGCTGCTGCTGCTGCTGCTGCTGCTGCTGCTGCTGCTTGCTCTCCTGCTTATGCGTGTAGCTCTGTTGATGTAAAGGTGTACTGTTCCCACGGTGGTAGTGCACTTTTGGACCGACGCTTCGTTTTGGCGCACACTTAATCACCGCCATTTCCCTCGGTTTCTCTTTCGATGTAAATGTTTCGTTTTGTTCATCCGCAGCTTCCCATGTTCTGGCGATATTTTCTGCACTCTCGAATGTTAACTCGGACTCTCGAAGAAGACGTTTCCTTAGTCCTTCATCTCGGACACCAACTACTAATTGATCTCGCAAGCTTTCCTTTAGACAGCACGTGAATTTACACGATTGTGCGAGCGATTTCAGTTCCACGATGTACTCCGCAACAGAACTATCTTTTTGTAGACAGTTTCTAAAGTTGAACCGTTCCGCCACTACGTTGACTTTCTGTTCCAATTGCTCTTGCAGCTTAATGCACAGCTTCTCGTAGTTTAGCGTCTTTGGCTGTTCAGGCAACACCATCTTTGATATGAGGCTATACAGCGATGCTCCTCCCAACGTTAACAACATCACTGTTTTCTTTGAATCTTCCACCTCGTTAACTTGGAAAAAAATATCAATACGTTCCAAGTACTCCCTGATGCTTTCGCCCATGACAAATGGTTCAATTTCTCCGATTAACGACATGACTAATATTTGACTTTTCGTTTGCTTTTTCCTCGTCGCCAACTATTATGGAGTTAGGTGTTGCTCGTTCGAGTGCTATTTATCGACTGACTCTTTATTCTTAGTCTAATACATACATACATATACTTACATCTAACGCTTACACTATACGCTTATACGCTAACCTACACTTACGACACTACAACTTGCATCAGAATTTTCCTTGTTTGAATTTTCCCTATTTTGACGAATGTAGTAGAATTCTTGTGCGCAATTCTGACGTCCGTTGCTCAAAAGGATAGTAAATTGGAAATTTTAGATGGTTGAAAATAAGTAACTCCAAACCACGATTGCCAGGTTGACATTGACCTTGACCAACTTTGAAATCCGCAAGAAGAACGAACTATTCTCAATTCAGATTTCAAGTGCTTGCGGTCAATTTTTTTCGTCATAGCAGATGAAATACGCCTGATGTTTGGAGCAAGTTCTCATGTTCTATGATTCATATTTTAATGCATGCGACTTTATGTAGTGTAGCATATCTGCTAAACATTAAAAATCTAACATATGGGAAATCTCAAATAAATTAAAAAATTCAAAGTATAGAATCGGTTAGCAAAATCGCGTTGGTCCTTTCCTATTTTCTCCTATTCTCATTCTGACGCATAACATAAAACACATGGCCAGGGTTTTTACGCCTTTTCTAAACGTATCTGTTTTAACCCTTTCAAGTACCTGAAGGTGACATAATCGAAGATCGCTCATTGCGTTGCATATACAATCCTTTTTCACGCTGTTGGTTGCACTTGAAAAGGTTACTTTAGTTTCCATTCATTAGCCCTCCTGCGTAAGACCCACTCGACGCTTGATTTATGCGCTAATGCGTATCAACCGAAAATTACAGAAATGCATTAATAATCATTACAAGAAAATAGAATCATAGAAATAGAAACATTCGATACATAAGCCCTTATGTTAAAACCATGTACACCTACACAACTCAGAGTATAAAATAAACCAAAACTGTTAGAACGCGGTCAGTCCTCAGTGATCTGATCGTGAGATGACAGTTGTCAATGATCAGATGCACAACTGAGCTTCCAGAGCAATTCTTCGTCTTGTTATTTCAAGAGCATCGAGAGTCCCCCTACCCAAGGTAAGGCCTCGATGACTCCAACGTTAAAGAAAGAAACTTTACGGTGTAAGTAAAGTAAAAGTGAAGTATACATTCGAAGTCCGATAAGTATTAGTAGAAAAACTAAATTTAATATTACAGTAGCCCGTATCGAAGATTTGCCTGTAAGACCGGATTGCACCGTAAGCAACACACGTAGTATCGTCAAACTTTGACACAACACTAATCAAGTATTCAAACTGCTTCGCTTGAGGTTTCATAGATGAATAAGTGCTACTTGGAATATACAAGGCGTAATGGATATTCCTGCCTTTGATGAGCGTATTTGAGGTTAGAACCCAGACGAATCCATACTGATAACAAGTCGCAATGATCACGGGTAGTCGCGATGCAACCGTAAGACCATATTGAATAACATTAGAAAAGGTTTCTGTATGATTGAAAAAATATTTTCTAATCCATGTGAACCTCGGTGTTTGAGCATTACGCAGATCTGTTGCGCAGCACTGTAACCGGGTCGATTCACTAGTTGAATAAAATTGCACAAATAAAACGTCATGTGTGTTTTGATTGATTTGTTCGTTACATCTTTTTCGTTTCAGCAGTGTTCAGCATTAATCGTGTTACCAAAATCGAATAGCACTTGATAGCAGTTAGTAGCAGCTGCCAAAAGACGCAAATAAGAAGCAGAAAAAAACGCATAACATTGGCCACAGGTCACCCAGTGAAACGAAAAGAACTTAAAACCTATTCTCATTCTCAAATCGGTGCAGCCGTTTCGGAAGAATTTGCACAAAAACACCACGACACCAGAATTTTATATGTACATATAGATAGAAGAAGATATCAAAGGAAGTACGGAAGATAAACCAACCAGACTTGCAATACACCTTCAAACGGTACTCATAATCGATAAATGCTTTATTTACCTTTTAATAATTCAATGTTTTGTCATTCCAGAATTAAAATGAGCAAAAGACCCAACAGCGACATTACCCCTTCACAAGCACCAAAAGCACCGCGAACAAACGATCAACCCATGCCGCATACATCCAACGCAAATCCTGTACCGGACAACGAAAGAATCCAGTTGAAAAGGTATAGATAATATTTTTAAAAAGATTACGCTTTCTCAAAGTTTATTATTTTTATTCTGACGAAGGTTCGACTTGAACTCAAATTTCATCAGGGATGTTCAGCTCGACAAACCATGAGGCCCATTTTTATCAAATTGTGTACAGTTCCAGAAGGCTGTATTCACAGTTGCGTGTGTCATATACGAGTTACGAAGAGGAGGTGTTCATTCGCGTTGTTTAAAATTGCTTTTTTATTAAGATAATCGCGGGTGCATCCGATGCGTCGATCTTGCTGATGCGTCGATGATGATGCTTCGATCTTGATGATGTTGCCGAGTCTTCTTCTTGGTGTAACAACCTCTGAGGTCATGCCGGCCATTTCTGGCTTACGAGACTTTTTTTCCACGTAGCTGGATAGTCAGTCCTTGATACGCGGGACGTTCCGGACGGACGAATGAGAGTGGACTTTATTTGTACTTCTCACACTTTAAAATTTTACTAATATCATGAGCCACGGGGGTGGAAATAGTAGCTAATCCCATCCAGGCCAAACACCCGTACACAGGACTGACTATCCTGCTACTGGCAAATATAGTCAAGGAAAGCTAACAATGTTACGCCAAGACCTCCCTTGAGATTGTAGAGCCTCATAAATAGAAGAAGAATGTATAACTATTTTTTTAATGTGTGTTAACATATTGTAATACAGTTAACCGCCTCTAAATGAGTACCGCTTTTAATGGATTTTCGTAAAAATCCTCTGCTTTTACGATTGACGATTTACTTCTGCACTATGTAAGGTTATAGTTTTTGATACTCAATTGGTTACTTTGCATGAATTGTGTTTTCCAATACCGCAATAAGTGATCGTCAAACTATTTTGCGTAGACCTATTTTCGTCTTGAAGAAGAAATGGTTAAAGGCGTGCATAAAACTATGGAAAATGATTTATAAATTATTCCATTTAAGACTTTATTCGACTGCAACTTTTTTCAACTATTTTCAAAAGCAGACGACCATATTAAAAAAGCAGATTTTACGAACTGAAAGTGTGAACAAATTGCATGTGTGGCAAAATGCTGCATTTGGATCGTTCTGTATCCGGATTCGTTTGTTTTTTTCGTCACTCCATCACAGGAAGACCATCTGAGAACAGTACATTTATTCGTATCTTTCCGCTTTTCTCTATTCTTCTTATTATTTCGTTGATTTAGAAGCATTACAGCCACGGAACATCATGAACCCGTCGACAAGAATATATCTTTAAAGAAACAACATCTCTTATCCGTCATAGAGGTATCGAAACCGAAATCTACTATACATGGCGAATTGTATAACACATATTTGGCCATTACGATTATTCTTCACCAATTTAAAAAATCAACTAATTATCGACATGAAACAAAAACGATCAAAACGAACAAACAAAAGAACGACTTTATAGTTGCAGTGGAAGTAGCAGAAGCAGGAAAATTCGACGACATCCTGTTTTATTTCTCATCACCAAAAGGACTTTTCACTTTCTGCATACAAGCGAAGCACAAACTAAATGCTGGAAAAACAACAAGCAGTAACGTTTTTATTAAAAAAAATGATCTATGCGCCACTAGTGGTGAATTTTCGATTCCCATGTACTTTTTGTCATATCTTAAGATTAATCAGAAACTAACAAAAGGTGAATCCAATACCCGAAATGATGAATGTATAACACGGTATGCCATATGTACTAATGCTGATCTTCATAATAACGTCCAATTCTATTTTACGGAAATCGGTCCGGAAGAAGATGATAGTTTACAATTTTGTGAAGCTATAGGAGCAACATGTTATAAATTGCACGGTGAAATACCCGATCTGAACGAACAATTAAAAAAAGTGTATAAACAGGAACTTAACACAGATTCGGAATTTTATGAGAAAAAAGACGAGTTCTTTAGTAAATTTCTGCTTATATGTAACTCCAAAAATCAAGAACAACTACGTCTACAAGCTATGAACCTGTTGCCAGAGTGGTGTGATAAAGATGAAATAATAATTGATAGCTTGGTGGGTTTACTGAATAATAGCATTTACATCAAACCACGTTATGGCGTAGACCTTGAACGTTTGCAAAAATGGTTTTTGGAAAATCATCTCAACCAAAACATCAGCGACTTGAAGCGTTTGTCAGAACAGCATCTGGAGGCAGTACTCGAAAAACATTGTAATATTGAAGTAAAGCCGGAAAGTTTGGAAAAATTAAAGTTGTTTCAATTTTCAAAGGATTCGGGTTCTGGAATTTATGAGTTTAACAGCACGCTTGATTTGACAGTTAGCTCTCGCATTTTACTTCAAGCGCTATCGCTATTAAAATATGAAACAATATTCATTGATAGCACAAAGTATGCAAAACAGCAAGATATGAATGATGTCCTCAAGGTTTTGCTGTTGTATCTTAGAGATGTAAATCATCCTACTATCAAAGTGGTAACGATACTAGGGAAGCATGATGGTATATTCTTTGAAGAGATGAAGGAATTCTTAGGAAAATATCGTCAAAAGATCGTTGTTATAGGAAATATTGCTGGAAGTATACAAAATGAAGATATTCCTGATAGAATTGTTGTGAATGATCTCTCAGATAAAGCTTCGAAACATTTTTACACGCAAGCTGAACGACCGATTTTTGGTTCAACAACGGCATTGAGCAGCATTGTGGAAAAAAGCGACAATTTATCCTTTTTACTAAATGTATTGAATCCTTGTGACCAATTGAGAAAGATAATAGACCATAATTTAAATGAGATGAATTATAAAAGTATTAAACACTGGTACGTTCCTCGCCATATTGTTCCTTATGAGCAGTCGGGGTCGGATTTGACTTCGGAATGGGGGATGAATGAGGTTTCATCAGAGGAGGTAGCGGCAGCTTTAGCCGCGAACGACGAAGAATGTATTCCACCAGATTTTCAAGACACTGACAGAGGCAAGGTGTTTATTTTCCTGAACGATGCAGGATTCGGTAAAAGCACCTACTTTACCTCGTTAGCCTATTGTTTGTCAACTTTCGATCCATCTCTATACATTATCAAGTTTATCGCGATGGAGTTTTCGACTGATTTCAAACGGCTGATAGATAATAACGTAGAAAACCTAGACGATACAGGAATTGTGAGGTTATTGTATCGATACATACATTTAGCGCTGTTCGTACCGAGTATCAACAATCGCGACATTAAAAAGACTGATACTATAAGAGAAGAGGCCGATCATTGTGCAAATCTGCTGACAGTTTCAAGCGGTAAAATAGTATTGGATGAATCGAAGACTAACATGCTCTCCATGGAAAAACTAATCGAATTGCGCTTGTTCCAGGAGAAGTTTAACCTTCAAAAGATTGTTATTATCCTTGATGCGTTCGATGAAACCGCGCCATGGTACAATGGTGTGGTACTAAAGTGTTTCGCTCGATTCTCTCATCTTGAAGGAATCAGATCGTTATTCTTTTCTAGTCGGCCTTACGGCTTCGAGGAGGAATTGAAGACAACCTTCGAACAATGTCGAATGTATGGGTTAAAACCATTTTCAGAGGATGATATAATGATTTCCATTCACAAATTTCTTAAGAACAAATTAGATGGTTACGAGCTTTACGAAAAGGATCATCAAATTGATATAGTCAGGGAGCTAAGTCATATGTTCGACCGTGTTTTGAAAGATATGATAAGAATTCCATTGTTGCTGTACATGGCCAAGTGTATCTTATTGCCCGAAATAAAGAAGCGTGTGTATGAATTTACACACACAATATCGTATGAAATGTTGGACGAAACAAAGTTTGACATACTTTATCTGGTTGAAGAGTTCGTCGGCAGAAAGATGAACAATTTATTCACAGCTAAAAAAGGTGCGACCGATTCTGCTGCTAACGTGCCTGCAGCCAAGAAAATCGTAGATGGAAACAAAAAAGAAATAAAGAAACAGCACATTTTGTTGGCCTTGTACGTTCTTTTCGATAAAAACGATCTAACACAACTATTGTCCGAGAAGGAACGGAAGCGTGCTAACGAGATAATGGAGGAAGTGAACCAAGGCGATGAAAAAACAGGAATCGTCCTTGGGGTACAAAATGGAGTGCCTCAATTCCTGCATCGAACATTTGCAGAGTATTTCACTGCTTGCTGGTTGTTTGAAAACAGAGAACGATTTAAAGATAAGAGCATTTTTCACTCACAAACGATTTGGTCGAATTCTTTAAGGAAAACCCGCGAATTTTTGGACCGACTTATACTTCGAGAAAGCGATGGCTGTGATTTACACTTGGCACTGGTGAACAGATCCGAAGAACAGGTTGAAGACATTCTGGACAATAATCTTTCTGCAGTTACTGTCCCGGACATGGTTGGCCGCTTACCATTGCATTTTGCAGAATATTTGAATTATTTTTTTTCCGATTCTATAATGAAAAGGATTATTTATAAAGAAAATAATAACACTGATCAGCTTTGTGGATGGACAGCTTTAGATTATGCATTTGTTCAGAACAAGAAGAGCGTTATACATGAGCTCTTTAAAAGTGGTGTAAAACCTAATATGGACAATTTGTTAAAACAGGTGTGTTCCAATCCTATAAATGTATTACTTGAGATGGCTTGTAAGTATACGAACACTTTTGTTGTATTGTTGAATCGAATGGATTTAGCAGAAGAACTAAGCGAACGTGTAGCAAAGATTCTAATAGAAGAGAAGAAATTTGATATTTATGCTCCACGGGCAGAGTTAAATTTGTTTTCGGTGTTGGAAAAAGTTGTATCTGGAGGCAGTGTTTCTATGTTTCGTCAGTTAATTACAAAATCAGGTCAACAGAAGCTGGGTTTGGATGATAATGCCAAACGATTGCTAATGACATCATTACAGAAACAATTGTATGGAATTACCAATTGCATTATTGAATATCATCCTCATCTCTTTAGCATAATTATTGACCAAGAAAAACTGTTACAATGTATTCAAAGTGCAATTGCAAATAATCAACTGGAAGTGTTTAAACAGTTTTTCCATGAGTTATGTGTGGAAGAGGGAATCGAATGCATTGAGGATGAAAATATTATCGACGATATTAACGAACCAGGCGGGAATGAAACGCTTGGAATAGAGATTCCATTTAAAGGTGATTGCTGTTTCGAATACAAATTTTTTCAACTAGAAAGCAATGCAGAAAGCATGTTGTACTTAGCAATACATTACGGCCACGTAAAAATGGTTAGTTACATACTGCAAAAGCCGAATATCAAAGTTACCGTCGAATTAATTGGAAATTTTATCGAAAAATCACGAAAAACCAGAGGATTTAATCACGAAAAATGCATACCGGTATTTAAATTTCTCTTGAAAAAAGCCCTCGTTGACAACAATGCAGATCAAGTAGGCATGAATTTGTTTTTTAAGATCATCAACCGACGGTGCGTGTATATGTTGCTTATTTGAGATTGGGTTTGTTCCAAACAACATCATGAATCATTCGAATGTATTTCAACAGCTTTTGCTTGATTCACATTTTCTTAATTCGGCCAATATACTTGTATACCTTCAACAACGATCCGATTTAGATTGTTTCGATACCTTTGACCCAACGGGTAGAAGTATTTTTGATTTCGCAATTAAAAAGAATCGTTTTATAGAAGCACAAGCGCTAATTGAAGCCAAATTCGGCAACCTTTCTAATTCAGAAAAAGAAATTGCTATTTTGGATTTACTGCAGCAACAAATATTAAAATTTGGAGAAGAAGAAATTTCTACGTTTATAAAAAGTCTTCTTTTTGAAAGTTCAGTTAAAGGTGAAATGGCTAATGAGACGTGGCATTCGATCTTTTCCTGCGTTCACCAGAAGATGCAGAATGAATTCGACCTGGTTGAAAATATTATTGAAAAAGAGTTTAAAATTTTAATCACACATAAAAAAGCCAAGAACGTTTGTGCTGGTTCAACGGCTGTAACCAACAAATACGAAGAACGATTTAAAAAAGAAATAAAGGAACAGCACTTTCTGTTGGCCATGTGCGTTCTTTTCGATAAAAACGATCTAGAACAACTATTGTCCGAGAACGAACGGAAGCGTGCTAACGAGATAATGGAAGAAGTGAACCAAGGCGATGAAAAAACGGGAATCGTCCTTGGGGTACAAAATGGAGTGCCTCAATTCCAGCATCGAACATTTGCAGAGTATTTCACTGCTTGTTGGTTGTTCGAAAACATAGAACGATTTAAAGATGAAACAGAACGAGACAGAAAGAACATTTTTCACTCACAAACAATATGGTCGAATTCTTTAAAGAAAACCCGCGAATTTTTTGACCGACTTATACTTCGAGAAAGCGATGGCTGTGATTTACACTTGGCACTGGTGAACAGATCTCGTACACAGGTTAAAGACATTCTGCTCAATAATCCTTCTGCAGTTACTGTCCCGGACATGGTTGGCCGCTTACCATTGCATTTTGTACAATATTTAGATGATTTTCCAAATTCTATAATAAAAAGGATAATTTGTAAAGAAAATAATAAAACTGATCAGCTTTGTGGATGGACAGCTTTAGATTATGCATTTGTTCTGGGAGAGTGGTATGTTATAAAGTTGCTCTTTTACAGTGGTGTAAAACCTAATATGGACATTTTGTTAAAACAGGTGCGTTCCAATTCTATGAATGTATTACTTGAGATGGCTTGTAATTACACAGACACTTTTGTTGAACGTTTGTATCGAATGGATTTAGCAGAAGAACTAAGCGAACGTGTGGCAAAGATTCTAATAGAAGAGAAGAAACTTGATATTTATGCTCCACATGCAGAGTTAAATTCGTTCTCCGTGTTGGAAAAAGTTGTATCTGGACGTAGTGTTTCTATGTTTCGTCAGTTAATTACAAAATCAGGTCCACAGAAGCTGGGTTTGGATGATAATGCCGAACGATTGTTAATGACATCATTACAGCAAAACTCTTATGGAATTACCAATTGTATTGTTAAATATCATCCTCATCTCTCTCGCATAATTATTGACCAAGGAAAACTGTTACAATGTATTCAAAGTGCAATTGAAAATAATCAACTGGAAGTGTTTAAACAATTTTTCCATCAGTTCTGTAAGGAAAAGGGAATTGAATACATTGAGGATGAAAATATTATCGACGATATTAACGAACAAGGCGAGAATGAAACGTTTGGAATAGAGATTCCATTTAAAGATGATTGCTGTGACATAAGCGGTTATTTTCGACTAGAAAGCAATGCAGAAAGCATGTTGTATTTAGCGATACATTACGGCCACATAAAAATGGCAAGTTACATACTGCAAAAGACGAATATCAAAGTTGCCGTCAAATTAATTGGAAATTTTATCGGACAATTAGGTAATTGGAGTAGCCACAATCACGAAAAATGCATAACGGTATTTAAATATCTATTAAAACAAGACCTCGTTGGCAGATGCAACGATGCAGATCAAGTAGGCATGAATTTGTTTTTTAAGATCATCAACCGACGGTGCGTGTATATGTTGCACAGCTTATTTGAGATTGGGTTTGTTCCAAACAACATCATGAATTATTTGGATGTATTTCAACAACTTTTGGAAAAATGCGATGATAAATACTCGGCCAATATACTTGTATACCTTCAACAACGATCCGATTTAGATTGTTTCGATACTTTTGACAAAAAGGGTAAAAATATTTTTGGTTTCGCAATTGAAAAGATACGTTTTATAGTAGCAGAAGCGTTAATTGAAGCCAAATTCGGCAACCTTTCTAATTCAGAAAAAGAAAATGCTATTTTGGATTTACTGCAGCAACAAATATTAAAATTTGGAGGAGAAGCAATTTTTGAGTTTATAAAAAGTATTTTATGTCAAAGTTCCCTTGTAGGTGCAATGGCTAATGAGACGTGGCATTCATTTTATTCCTATCTCTTCAATAAAATACCCATTGTCTGATCTGCTATTTTTATGTGTAACTATTATTTTCCAGTCATATATTGTGAAACTTAAAGTGACCTTTTATTTCACAACTACTTTAAATTACGGTACATTTTGAAATATACTACGGATTTAGCATCAATTATATTCTAAGATCCCACAACAAGTTATAATTAATGAATTACGCCCAATGTATTTATGATCAAACAACAATTTATGTATAATAAACTTGCAAGGTAGCGTTACACAAATAAAATACATACACAACAGGAGGTCAAGGAAACAAAAGGCACACAAGAAAGTGAGTTGAAAGTGAATGGATTGCAGGAGAATAAGTAATTCAATTGAGAATCAAAGAATAAGTTTGTACCGTATAACAGTTAAACTTGGAAATGTATGAAGAATATAAATAAAACTTGAAATAAACAAAATGCGTTTTGTTTATTATAACAATACAAAACAATATTGTTTTTGAGTAATTATTGTGCATTTTCATCGTTTTTTTAATTTTTATTCAATATGGTGCCATATGATGGTTCATACAGATGTTTGAAGTAAGTATTATTCGAAAATATCACGCCAATCCGGAATCTAATCTGATAAAACTTTAAAATATGACCGACGACCTTTACCCCCCAGCTTTACTATTTTTTTAGGTTCCCAACGAAAAGAAAGATCGAAAAGAGCGATCAAAAATTCGAACAGAAATTCATGCACAACACACAATCGTGAACGGTTATGAAATAAACTCTGTTGAATTGAAACACGAAAGAAAGCAAACGACGATTTGCGTTGTAATGGCCATGGCCATTCACATGGAAAAATAGATTTATTATGTAAAATAATCTTTGTGTTTAACATACCCTGGCGTTAGTGTGAAAAAACACAAAAATGGTGATCCCATCATAGTCGGTGTTAGCAAAGTCGCACCTATGCCTGTCGTCTAAAATGGAAACACTATAGAACCAGAACTCACATTTATGGCTCTGAAAAATAGACTTTTTCCAATACTGCAGAAACCCTCATAAATCACTACAGGCTCGGGGAACAAAATCGTAATAAAAATGAGTTGAAAGACATGTTTTAAACACATTATTTTCGTATGGTCAATTGTGGATGTTCAAGCTATCAAACTCATCGGCTAAAGGCAAAGCATCAGATTATCGAACAAAATTATCTTTTCTTGTAAAAATTAACTTTAAATAAACTTTTTCGATTTTTTTTTGCCAATTTCGCCAAAGGAAATCAATCAAAGTGAGGGTAGTTGTGGATTACACGCGGTATTTAAGTTGAATTTCTCTTCTTATCAGTTTGTGCATATTTGTCTCTGTCACTCTATTGCACAGAGGTTGATGAAAACAGAGCAGAATTCAAAATCATATTTTTACAAAACCCAAAATAGCAGATAAAACCAAGAAATTTTCAACGAGAAATATTTTTATACCTTCTACTGTAACTTAGCTACGTAGCACAGTTTGGCAAGATTTTTTTTTTTATTTATTCTTTTATAAGTTGAGCTATCAAACATTATCATTTTGGACATGTCTATCTTTGTGGTTTGATTTGACTTAGTAAATTGTTCTGTGATTGAAGTATTGTCCAACATAATCTTAAATACAAGGTAATTTAAATTAAAGGGAGAGAGTAGTATTAATTCAAAAAAATATATTTATGAGTAGTATGCGTTGCACTACCTGGCTACGAGCTCATAAAATAGAACACAAAAAGATTAATTATTTATCAAAAATATGTTTTAATAGAGCCTTCTTAAGAACGAGATATATTGTTGCCATATCACAATATCATACCATGCCAATACAGATTTCGACCGTTTGTTCCAAACTGCCTGTGCATTGGTGGGGATTAGGCCATCAAAATTTGCATCCAACAGAACCATCCTCGTTTCGAACTGAAATCACTTTTCCATTCGAATCCTTGTAATGGCTGCATTCACATCAGAAGACAAAAAACTGTGCGGTAGGAGCCGTAGAAGTGAAACAAATTTGTCACATTGTATCATTAATGTACCGCAACCTGAAGCCCTTGTTTCAAAACCCCGGCCATCAATGTACCGAATTGCAACAATGTGCTGCAACGTTAGATACACAAACATTCCGCCTTTCGTATGGTGCAAGTGATGGGAAAAACAACGATAAAACAACATTGTAGCTCTTACTGTTTTATTTTTCTTGTATCATTTTCCTGTACGAGGATCGTTTGAAAATGCTTTCGCCATTCCAACAGAACCAGCGCCCGAAACTTCTCGCTTGTAGGTAAACCAACAGCTATGAAACACGCTTGGGTAAGGGAAAATGGCAATAGTGAAGCGAATTTGTAACAAAAAAAAAACAATCTTAAAACTAAGAACTACTTTGTAATTAAAACACTGAACACTTTCTGCCTCGTGCGCCCTCGGATGGAAACTTAGGAAGACTGAAGAGAAGCTTTATTTTCCAGACGATTACGCCAATGTATGTGCACTGGAAGAGCTACAAAGCTTAAGCACCAAAGCATATTTTCACCAAGAGCTTCTTGAAAGTAAATGCAATGGATTCAATTAGATGTTTGCACCGAAAAGAAAAGCGCTTTTTGTTTGAGGTACGTTGTTCTTCGCTTTGGTTGTTTATTCGCTCCAGAATTGAGAAGAACTGGAAGTTTATGAACTTTTAACCAATAGTTGGTTTGTTGCAAGCTACTTTGAAATGGTTTAACATTAAACAAAGTGTAAAGCAAACAGATAAAACTAAATATTGTATTTTGTTATGATTTTTGGTAACAATTGATTATCTGTTATTTCGGAACAATTTTCCTCAATTAGACAAATTAAACTATTGTAATTTGTAGTTGAAGGAATAGGGCAAATTATGCACTCAATTGCAAAATGCAACTTGTCCTGTGTGTTTTTGTAATGTTGCTATTTATTGCTGTTTATCCATAAGTAAAATGTAATTAAAATATTGCACAGCTTTGAATGAGCTGGAGTGAGATATTTTATTTCGTACCTAAACCCATAGAAACACCCATATAGGTATTTGTATTTAGAAGCTGTTAAGGTAAAAAAAAGAGCTCCTCATCACTCGTACGCTGGATTGTTTGTGACTGAAAACAGAACCATTTTGAGCTGCACCATCCCCATTCTACCGAATGTACCTTAACATGACGTTGGCCTTATGGTTCAGTCAAGCGCAAATGCGTTTTTCATTTCAAGGTAGACAAAGAGATTTTATGCTCCAGAACCCAACCATGCCACCATTTCGGGCGTTGAATGTTTCGCTTCCCTTGTACCCGTGCGGCTGCTGTTTACACTCCACCCGCTTCATCCTTCGACTGTGTGACAGTCTGCAAACAGTTGAGTGACCTTCCGCCTTGACGGAAGCCATTGCTTTTTATTTCCTAGACGGTCGGGATCGAACCCCCGATCCGTACCACCGGTTCCGGTGGTCATTGCTTGTTCACTTCACCTTGATCGATCTCGATGGGAACCCGATGAAAATGGTGCCGAAACCCCGAAGGGACACATTCAAATGCGAGTGGTAAGGTTTATGGATGGGAGGCGATGACGCGAGTGCCATTTTCCGTGTACACCCTTTTCTGTCGGTCTCATTCAATTTTCACCTGTCGTCTCGGTTGGAGGCGATGTTGATGCGATGTTAACGCTACCAAGGAAGGAAAACTACTTCAAACAGTCCTGGTGCTGGTGAACGCGACCGTCTTCGGGATATTTATACTCAAACGATTCAGGCGAATCCTTCGTGAGGTCGTTATCTAGTTTCGCTTCCGTCCCGTTCACTGGATGCGAATCGATGCACAAAGGTTGCATGCTGTCAATTATCATTTTAATAGATTTTGTATAGCATTCTGGGAGAATTTTGATCACGGCTTAGGGACATCCGTCGAACCATTCTGGCGAGTTTGAGGTCATATGCGTGTGCCGCATAGGATATGTTTTGTGTTCCCGTGCAGGGGAATCGAGAAAATGTAACGACATCATTTAAATTCAACTTGCGTGAATCGATAAAATTGCTAAACAAAATTGAACCGTTGAATTGTAACATCCGTATCTATTTTGCTGGAATACAACATATGAAAGAATGATTAGAAAGTATGTTCAAGAATGTTGGCAGGATGAACACATTTTATAAACATATTTTTGTTGCTTTTGAAATGTCCCTGATAGTTTAATAAGCAATAAAATTAATAGAAAACAAAACATTTAAACTTTCAAACTAATTTTATAGCCATACTCTGAAACTAATACATTGACATATAGGCTAAAGAAAAATGAAAAATTAGCCGCGTTATGGAATGACACGAGCAAACCGAATATTGATTACATAAAATAAAAAAAATGGACATAAGTGGATACAGTCCATACATTTTCAAAAATTGATGTGCTCCATATCCCAAAATCTCATAATTTGGTCTTCAAAATGACTTTTAATTCTTCCTTTCTAATATTGTACCAGAGAGTTACACAAATTAACAAAAATAACACTTATTACTGGAAGGGAACGGAATTATATCGATCTCCCAATAACATCTGTCACCCATTCCAACTCCGAGCTCTCTTCTCGTCATTATTGTATATACATATTTCTGTAATTATAAGTTAGCTAAGTTGAGCCTAAGTTAGTTTTATTTTAAGTTGCTGTAAATAGCGTTCAATGCTTTTAGTTATAAGACTACATTATGGAAAAGTACTTCAATGTCTACAATTTTATCAAACAAGGCAATCTATTATCAACAGTAACTGAAAAAAACAGCAATACGGCCAGGCCGTTCTTTATGAATAAAAAAAAGTAACTGAAAAAAACGGGAAAAACAATTTTTATAACTAGTGAGCAAATATAAAGCCGTAGCAAACCCACAAAAGGAGTATAATTTTAAAGGTAAATTCAAATTTGTATGATTCTTTGAGAGACAAAATCATAATTGATACAGTAACATTAATCAGAATGATTTTAATTGAGATTTAAATATTTCATTAACTTTTTTATTTGCATTCGATCCTTTTCCAAATATAAATAATGGGAAATCATATTAGTAACTTTACCGCAAAGTAGTTGAAAAATTAATCAATTATTAATCACCACCCTAATCTACCTCTCTGCCCTCTGCACGGCTTTGTAATAACGCCAACAAATGAGAAAGACACTGTTATTGCAGCTCAGTTCACGGTTTTATTATAGCGCTGGAATAACAAGCCCACCTAATCTGCCAAACGCCTGCAAGGTATGCAATCCGCTGTACACATTCACATGGAAAAAAGGAAAATTTAAACCCAACTCTCTTAACCTTTCTCCCATCCTACAATTTGCTTTGCAACAATGGTTTCGCCCCGTTTCGCCGCAGGACTGGCAGGATCTGTTGCCCTGTTCATGATATGAAAAGCTCAATTTGGATAGATAAACATAGCCTAAACCCCCCCCCCCTTTCTCCCCCTCCGGAAGCGTGGTTTATGCGCTTCAACGATGCGTTGTAGCTGCGTGTTTGCGCGCTACATATCCGGTCCGAAATCCTGCGAAACAATGGACTTCATTTACACAGCCGGTATTGATTTTTAATTTGCATTGCTCGCTGGACATCGGCCCCAGCTGCTATCGTTCTCACCGAAGCGGGTGGATGATTGCTGCGACACGGCTGGAAGTCAGACGAGAAAACTGCACAATGCAGTTGGTCGAAGTCGGCAACCATTTGCCGAACCCCTTCGTCTTCATATTTGGTTGAACGATGGCACTCCCAGACGGAAAGATCTGGAAGGAACATTCGGGGTTTTGCGGAGCTGTAGTTGCAAAAAGGGGCCGTGTGATGGCACTTCCGACGCACACATGTGATGGGTTTCGTTGTTTCATTCCCCATAAACCTCCCACCCACCCCCCATTCAGGATTAATGGATCCGGTACGACATCGTGCCTGGATCGGGTGCATGTTTGTAGCTTCAAGGGAGCTTTACTCTATGCTGCCGGATGAAAGGAAGGCCGGCGATTCGGAGACACGCAAGCATTATAAATTCCAGTCCATCCATGTGGATTTTCATGAGCCTATGCTTCTTGCGAGGAGCGTTTTAATGAAAATGTGCATTTTTCTCCTCGCCATTGATCGATGTCACAGTGCGATGGATGAGCAGCAGACGAATGCTGTTAGCATGGTTGGGAGCAGCAAAAACGACAACGTGCATAAACCACACTGACATGTCGATGTAGATAGCAGACCAAGCCCCCTCGTACGGTACGGTGTCTGATGGATGTTTAAAATTCTGAGATGTGAAAGTGAAAGTGTACTAGAAGTAAGGAGTATGTGCCGGAACTGCTTCTGGCTAGGATGTTGTCGTTCGTCGTGAATCGCATCTCTTTATCCTGGTGGAATTGGGGGTTATGTAGCTGTCAAAAAGGTGCACCGCAGTACGTTTCCTAGCACCGTGATGGCGTGCATGGTCATGCAACGGAACTAACATCTTCGTCTGCTGTTCTTGTGCCGTACAAGGGCAGACTGATACATGATTTGCATTTGAGCGAGTTATTAATTATTTTGTCATCCAACGGCACTGTTGCGAAGCAAATAGCTGCACACCGTAGCAGGGAAGCGGTAGCTAGCTGAATAGTATCCAAACAGAAGTTCTTACCATATTGCAGATGGTAGCGAGAAACATTCGAGCATCCGTCGGGTCGAGCATCCTACCCTGTTCCATCGCACCGGGTGGTGGATCTGATCGTTCGCAAATAATCGTCAATTATTTACAAATTAATCACAATGACAACAATTATTCATTCGCGTGGTCACCGGGACGGGACGTGATCGGTCGAAAAGAAACGTCCCCTGACGACTCACCCTAGCAACTCGGGGGAGGCTCGGTGTGTTTCCGTTTCGAAACGGCTTTCAAATTGGTGGACCGTTGTTTAATCATAACTTTCCATCGGCGCAGGCAATTGTGCAACTCTCCCAGTGAGAATAAAGCAACCGACACGCACATGAAAAATTAACGCGATTCGAGAATCGAATTACGGCAAAGGAACGAAACCCCATTTTTCGGCCCCCAAACAAAACGTGCACGACACGCTTGCATGCGGATCGTTGTCGAAAAACTGTCACATTAAGCACGATGACGGGTTACTTTCTGTTTGCGTTTGACGCAACCGATGGGTGCATTCGTGGTGTGGCAATTTTGGGTGAAAATGTGTGTTTTTTTTATTTCTTTCATTTGTTTACATTTTGTCTCGTCCCTTCCGGGCAGTTTGACCCATGCCGTTTTTGGGGCAGCAGGTGTTGAGTGATCGAAGATAAAATTTAAAAGGTCCTCCGGGAACAGGTTGAAAAGATAGCGTACAAATTTGCTACGTGGAAATCATAACAATTTTATTTTGATCTCAATCGACGTTGGAATACCAAGAAAACATACAACAATTCGAACATCGTAAGCTATTGAATCTTAAACCTTTATAAATCATTTAATATTTGTTTAACTGTAACGTTCTGTGGATTAGTGTAGTGTTGGGTAGATCGTATTCAATTCCATGAGTCAGAAAGAACTTTGAACTGAAATACTGCAATTCCTGAATGCTCAATGATTCATGAATCGCCATAGAATCATGAATCCTCAAAGTTTCAAGAATTTCTAAACATCGTTTTTTATGACCTGCCCTTTCTTTCCATCTTTAATAATATCTACCTATAGCTGCATAGTTAGTCCTGTGCAAGGGAGTACGGGGCGGACGGGATTCAGTATCTGTCCAATCATGTAAAGACCTTGGTGCCGTTTCCATCTAAGCACCTGGCCACCCAGTTAGGTTTAGTTGAATTCGTTTCAAATTATAAAAACAATAAATGTGGCAAATCACAATGCTTTAGAGATCATAAAAATGTATGATGACTCTTTAAGGATTATCAATAAAGTTAATTATGACTTTTTTGAGAATCGAATCAGGATTTCAATGACTCTTCGCTGAAGATCCATATAAAAAACACTTTTGCAAAGATTTTTTTAAGCACACCACTAATCTCTATTGCTTTATCAAATGATCTCTAATACTTCTAAACAAATAAATATTGTGTATTGTAACCAGTCATTACCGGATGCCCATTTGGATAGTTTTTAATCACTAAACAACTCACGGGAAAAATTCTGTCCAGAACGACTGCTTGCCCCCTTTTTGTCCCCGTAAACGTTATCTGCTATTCGATTAGATATTTATCACTCCATAAAGTCCATCCACAAATAGCCTTCCGTACACTGGCAGCTAATTTCGCCATCAAAAAACCCATCCATCAGTCATTCCATTTCGATTGGCGATGGGAAAGGTTGAGTGTTTATGTATGATCGAAAGATTCTTTTTTTTTATTTCTCTTTATTCTTCATTCCCTTTCAAGGGCTGGTTCGTGTCCAGGCCGGTAGGATTCTAATCCTTTTATTTAACCCCTTGCTCATTCGCTCGAACATACCACGCCTGTACCCGACATGAATTCCCAGGAGAAATCCAAGTGATTCGCTGGAAATGTTTGCCGTTTGCAGATATGTTTCAATTCCTCTGAGTGATAAATTTACATCAATGATGGATACGATTCGGGCAGGATGTCAGTTTCCCAGCTACCGATTGTTTGGTCACTGTCGCGGACCAAGCAACTAAAGGTGAGTGCTTCAACAACATACAGAATCCGCTCTTGGGTTGGGGTGGGGTTCCGGTCGGTTGGACTAAGGCTTCTGACATTTTGGTCCGATGGTGGTGACATTTATTGGATTGTACCAATCGAAAGTCGAATGATTTTGCAGCCCATGTTTTGAATTGTGGTTCCTGGCTTCTATCTGTCCTCTTTCCCACAATCGTCCCTCTTCGATAGCAGGGCAAAAGGATTGCGAAAAGGAGTACTAGCCGAAACGACGACACAACGACGTGCAGTGAATGTGGAATTGGCGCACTTTTGTCGCGTCAAAGCTAAGCAAAAAGGATCTAGATGGAACGTGCAAGATGACCAACCGGAAAGAACGTTTTGCTTAAAGGGAAAGTGATGCTCGTTCCGTTTCATGCCCGACGAAGAATACGACCCGAGGGTACTGGGTCTGGGAAACTCCCTGTTCATCTTGCTGGCGGTTGATGTGATTTCGGTTTCCTTCGTTTGTTTTTCAATTTTTACTTTTATTTTACTAGCACATTTCACCCGTTCCTACCATTGCATTGCCGGAAAGGTTTGCCGTTCCTACTTCTATCCGCAACGATGCAACACCGGCAGCAAGGTTGATGTGCTGGACCCGGACCCGGTTAATGGCAACGATAAAATCGCATCTTCTCGAGGTAACTCTCCTGGGGAATGAATTCTTTGTTCTAACGCAGTGCGCTTGGTTGTTTGGAAAAGTTTTTTTCCTCCTCAAGACTGCACTTTTACTTCCATTCTTTCTTGGCGCTACTGTTGTGGAATGGTTTTTTTTTTGTTGGAACATAATGGTTTGGAAAAAAATCTAAAGAACGTTCTAAAAAACACATTGCCACCAACTGAAACTCGTTTGGCGAATCGGAAAGAGGAAACAAGGCAACACTGGCGCTATAAGCATCTCGACTTAAGTTTTCCAACCACGAAGTAAAATGTCTTCGCACGGTGCAAAATCTGCAGCCAATAAAACACGTCTGCAAAGCGAAGCCCTGTGGCGAAGTTCCGACGCGACACACAACCACACCTACCGTCAATGTGCTGGTGCTTTATGACACAAGCGGCTTACGAGGAAGTTATGAGCTGTCCGCGAACCAAAACGGAAAAAGAAAGCTCCACACCTGGGCAATATACTTGGCGAGGCCGGTGACCTGATCTTCCGTACCGATCTCCGAAATAGGAGCGCCCAAGAAAGGAAACACGCGAAATTTTTGGGTCCCCAAATTTATGACCAATGTGCGCTGTCTCCTTTACTGAGCACACACAGTGCCTAGGGTATGTGAACCAATTCCTTCGCCACACTCGTACTGTTCGAGAATCCTTCCCGTCGGTGCTAATCCGAGCACACTGAGACTACCGGCGGGAGGTAAAAGGATCAGCGGACCCTGCCCGGCTACGAAAACTCCCATAAAAAGTGACATTCCCGAACGCGACAAAATCGTATTAATAACATTCATAAAACATATTTCAGTAGTGGCCCCTTCGTCGTGAAACCGACGCCGCGTGACGTTGTGAAAGATTTTTGCCAACTTTGCTCAACCCCGAATTCATCCGTTTGCTTTCGTTTCATCTCGCTAATGTGTGATGGAAGACAACTTCACAACTGACCTCGCGACATGCGATGGGTCGGATGGTGGAGTGGCACAACAATTGCACTGCAAGCTGCGCTGTAATGAAAAGCAAAAAAGAAATATTCTTACCTTTAGCTCATCGGGCAAGAAATTCACCGCGCCATCGAAGAAGTGACTCTCAGTGCAGGGACGAAGTCGAAAAGAAAAATCTTCACCCACAGCAACAGAAGTAGCAGTGGCAGCAGTTTATGATAGTCAAACTTCTTGGAGCTTGGGGGCAGAACCACTTCAGCGGTCGTTTATGAAGATGAACTTCTTTTACGATTAAATCGTTATTATTATCATTATTAGACGGCGAAAGTTGATCCTATCGTTTGATGACACTGGGCAAAATGGAAGGGATAGTCACTTTCATACAGGATATCTCTGCTAAACATTTTTGGTCACACAGACGAAGAATGTTTTTCAGAGTTGAATGCTGAATCAAGTTTATGATGCGACAATTGTGACAAAAATAAAATAGTAAAGATTTTAATTTGCAAAGTATGTGTAAAATTAAGCTCTTCTTTATTAATTTTAGTATGACGCATATTCTACAAAGTATCCAGTCTTTGTTCGGGACATTTTCTGCATTGAACTTTCCCTCCTCCATTGATCATTTAGCCAAGGATAAGTTATTACACTATATGGAACGTTTTGCCATTTTTCTCTAAAACTCCATATCAGTTTCTTTAAGAGAGATGTGCAACTTTTGCAAGTGTATGGCTTTGGGATCTAAATTGGATTATTTTGACATTTTCGATCAATATAAATTCATGGTTTAGCTTAAACGCAGAAGCGAATCAAAACTCTATTGAAAATCATACGATAAACTATGAATGATATTACCATGTCATGGCGTAAATAGATTTTCCACACTTTTATGTTAATTTTTGTTTAATATTCTTGTTGTTCGTTCAAATTTATTTCCAATTCACACTTTTTATTATCATCAAACCATAGGCCATGTTTACACAACCTTTAAAATTGCATTACTATTTTTTTAAATTATTAGAGAGTAAAAAGTTATGACTAATACACGGTGGCTAGATTTTGCTGTACGCTACCTTATGCTGTCGTTTAAATCTGCAATGCTAGGGCAGGCATTTGTTCGCGCCTTTCAGTTAGGCAAAACGCAACACATATAGATTATTACAGATGAATTATAAACGCATGAATTATTGAACGATGAATTTTAGGATTAAATCGAGTACACACACACAAAACGCTGCTAGGATAGAAAACATACAGCATTTTTAGAACATTTTTTTTCCTCCACTTTCCATTTCCCAAAATATGCTTACGTCAAACTGTGACAATATGTATCTCTGATAATAAATAATCTGCTTGCCACGGCTCATGAACCGATTTTGCCGGTGCAACAACAAACACATTACCCGCTCCAGTTCCAGTACCTACTGCACTAATATCCCATCCGAAACAAATTTCATGCAGTTGTTGTTTTATTTTATCAAAAACGCGTCCACATGGTGGAATGCATGAAATTTTGCGTATCTCAGGAAGAAGCGACCGTAATTGCATTGTCTGGACCAAACGAACCGTGGCCAAATTAATGAGCAGCGGCGTGTACCACCGCAACAGAAAAACCAGTGCAAGAACACCCGAAGCACCATGCAGAGACAACAGCACAAAAAAAGGTAACTCTATATTAACACTTTTACTACCGTCTGGTGTCCGAAAACTGCAAAATGCCACCAAAATTCGGAAAAGTCATGAGAAAAACAAAATGAGAAAAATGCGTTGTAATAAAGGCGCATGCAGGAAATGGTTGGAAAGTGCATCGGTGTAGAACACTAGCGACGACGGAATGGTTTGTGCATCAGCTTTTTGTTTTCAACTGTGTCATGATTTTTAATGAAATTGCACGAAATTGTGTTGAAATCGGTACATATGGTGAAACGGAACTATTTGCCTCATTTCAACTCAATTTTAAGGGTTTGTATGTTTTTTTTTTTTGGCAAAATTGCTCTATTGAGTCCGTTCAATTTTACGACAAAAATTAAAGTAACTTTTAGGGTAGGTGTTGTGCACACTTTTTTTCCATCTCGCTGTACAGTTCGTTAATGCCTGTCTGCCTGCTTTATTTCTACCTTCCTGCAGCTTTTCCCTTCCAGAGTATTTCATTCAATTTTTATACGATTTTAATCCCCAGCTTCGGACGTTACCGACCGCTGGTAGCAGCGCATCTCCAACCATCATCCACAGTGCGTGGTATTGTTGCACTGGCCATAACTCTTATCTTTATTGCCATTTGCGTAATTAGCAGCACACGCGGCTGCTGGTCCAGTCTGCACTTGAGGGTTCCGAAGTTTGTTTTTTTTCTATTGGATTCCTTTTGCTCTTTTCTTTACATTATCCTGCACGATACTAAATTTTGCCAATAAACCTATCCAAAAAGGATCCGTTAAAAGGCAGAGCAGTTCGGCGAAGGTACAATGACATGGGTGGTGTAGTGGGTGGGAAATATTTTCTATTAATTACCTCCGGATTCAACTGATCCTGGTGAGGGATTAAAGGTAACCGTAACTTCTTGATAAACGAAGGCGACAAAAAATCTAGTATGAAGGGAAGACATTTCTCTTGCTAAAGATTTGTATACTGCCAACTGATAAAGGTAAAGTTATATAGTAATCAAGACATTTTTAAAAACGTAAAACATTTCCATGTTATAAAATTTGCATTTGTTGTTCAAAGTTCCCATCATTAAATATGGTTGAAAATTAATGAAATTTACAAATTCTAAATATGCCAACTGCACCAGATATTGCCAGTTACGTTCTTAAAGCAAAATCTTACACAATTGTGTAATAAATGTACGTCTTTTGTAAGTTAAAATATTAACAAATGATTTATGGTTTTTTCTTTACACATTGCTGAACATACGTGCTAAATATATAAGCAAACATGGTAAATGTTGATGTATAACATTGAACTGTTATTGTGTTTAACTGTTATGTTGTTTTAACTGAATTTGTTGTTTGCTTTGTGGAAGATGTCAAAATCCGCCAGCACAATTGCCGAAACAGCTAATATAAAATTGCATATTTTACTACTATTAATAAAAAAAACTCAGCAGAAGAAAGTTAAGTAAATTGTTTAAAATGTATTATTCTTATCATGTACGTCGTGTGCATCAACCGAAATAACATCACTCTCAAGTGCAAGGATTAGAAATAATAGGTAATCTAACTTTTTTGTGTGTGAATCACACACTGAACCACCGAAAATTGGAACAAATTACATTAAATTATTATGAATATGGAAATGATTTTGCCTATTTTAAAATCACTACAGGAACAGCAATAGCTAGGAGAATATTCAAGAAAAAGAAAAACAAAATTAGAAAGAAGAATAAACAAAATGCCTAGAAAAATATTAAAATTGAAAATGCCTTTGTGTTTTTGCCTGAATTTTTTTTGGTTGACTATCCCAATATACCTTGACACTTGACGTGCGTATTGGTGTATTTTCGTCTTCGATTTTCACTCCCCATTAAATTGATGGTCTTAATTGCCGTTCCAACGTACAGGTTTATTGCTTCCAGTGTCTTGTCGCGAACAATTAAGATGGAAACGCTACAGCATAGGCACGAATTAAAATCAACTAATTAAATGTGCTAACTGCCCGTCCCCGGTACAAAAACCCATCCCGGGTTTTAGCCCTTACCCGGCTTAACCCCACAGGCCAAACGAATGACAGGACGAAATGGGCCCCATTTATGGTGGCTAAGATGATCCATCCGGAATTAGCACCGTAAGCAAATGTAATTATCCTAAATAGCAACGACCACTTCCGCAATGTCTAATTCCGTTTGCGTTGTGTCGCAGCAATCGGAAGAAAACTGTACCTTCGAAATCGCACATCTTCTTTCCCGAACGAATCGATATGACCGAGCGGGAAGGAAAACTGCCACTAGAATTAGCTAACACCTCCATTAGAATGTACAAGTGGTACACATGGAACGGCCTACAATTACACACTTTCCTCCGTGTTCAGTCACTTGAGCTAATTATGATAATTTTCATCCCACCAGTCTCCACTTTATCGGAAGACACTCGCAATCGATGCATCCCCTCATCGGCCAATCATTACCGGTGACAAGTGGGTACTTTCGGGGATCTTGATAACCATTTGCTGACACCTTGTCTAAGTTTCGTTTTACTGAGCTTCGTGCTCAGTCTGTATTGGTTTGGCCATAACGCGTCACGATGAATCGTTTGTGTAATTGCACCAGCGACACGCGCCTCGGTGATACATTTCTAAAGTTTATCAGTGTTGCTAAACGTTTTACGAATCTCCTTGTAGAAGTTCAATCAAAAGGGGTTGTTCCACTATCTACGACTGGAATCAAGACGCATTTCAAGGGGAACACATTTTTCGATTGTCATTGTAAATGCGTCATGTGTTTTGTTCAGTTTTTACTGAAAATGTTTAAGCAACTATTATTTTAATAAAAAAAAAAATATTTATGATACGTTAGCTAATACAATTTTATAAAAAAAATTGAATATTAAGGAAATCTAGAGGAAAAAACTTAAATGAAAAGTTTTCAATAATTACGACAATGCCATCCGTTCCAAACAGGTACTAATGATCAAACTTTTCTTAACGAATGCAAAAACATTATTCATCTCCTTCCTAAGAAACTTCATGTTCAAGATACTTTGTGAAAAAGATACAAAAAAAAGCTGCACCTGAAACATATTTGTGCAATACAAAACTTAAGGAATGTTTGAAGAGCGTCAGAATTTCAAATTGTACATATTTTATCCCAAACAGCACCGTATTTAGATAGGCACCGTGGCAATGGCCACCTACGGTGAAAGCTTCCCTCATCTCGTGAAAGACATCGGAATGCATAACTTTGAATGCTTTCCATCCCAGAAACTTTCCCAACGCATGCCACAAGCCATTTCCTTGATCACTTTTCATTCATTCTTTCACAGGATGGGATCTCGAACCCGATACGTACGATGCACTTTTTAAAGCGCCTTGGAACACTTGTTTGGTTGTCAGTGGAAGTTGGAAAACTTTTTTCTTTTTAAAAAGGATGATAAATTTCCCTTTCCGGTGCAATCTTTACGGTTATGTGCGCTGCTGCGCTACCATTCCCGTCCTGTGCGAATGTGGACGTTTGACAAGAAAAGATGACCTTTCGCGAAGGCAGTGAAAAAGGTGCAAAACGAAAGGATTTAGATACAACTCCACAGCACATCAGCGTTCGTTGCCTTCGACTACATGCTGCAGTGCCGTCAATGTGCCGCTGGTAGCAAACTAAATTAGCTACCATTTTACCGACTCCGGGCTTTGGCAACTAGTGCAAACAAGAATCATGAAGATGTACTGCTGGCAACTGACGTTTTTGGTATGCAATTCCATGCGCTCGTTAGCAGAGCGTTGATTGTTTGCGTTTTTCGCGCTACATGGCAGAGTATGCACGCGACTGTTCAGGCTACTGGCACGTCAGGAACAAGCTGTAGTGTAATAAAAAGATGCTAACGATGCGGGTCAATGCTACACGCTGCATCATGTTCCATTGCTCATCCCTTCTATCACCTTCCATGGACCGGCAGCGTAACGTTTGCATATATTAGCAACGTATATATTTTAAGCTAGTGACGGGTGTAATCGGTTGATTGCAGCACTTATGGAGCTACGCAGCAGGTAATAGGTAATAGTTTAATTTTTCCCCTTTCTGGATCGAAATTGTATGTATCATTAGCACTTAAGGTATGAAGTTATGTTTATACTTCAGCTATAATAAAAGAAACAAAATGTTTTTCGAAGGGACAGCACTAAAGCTCAGCGAAATAGCATTTTATTGTTGGAGTTTCTGTTATCACCACCCACCTCAATCAGTCTACCTAATCAACCAATCTACCAATCTAGGTATTTAAATTGATCAGCTTATAGTGTTAAAAAAACACTAAAGCTTGTGTTAGTATTTGGAAAGAGATATAACAACTAGACATTGGCATAAAGGCATAGATCAGGGCAAGAAAAAAAGAATATTGTTTTTAAAGATCACGAACAGTGGTTGATTCAAATGAGGTTATTAAAGAGGGAAGAGTGCGAAGAGTGTTAGATGCTAGAAACGAAACGTATCTAACATTGTATTGCGGAGGATTTGCGAATCGGAGACCATCATACAAAAGCGATGACACAGGATTTTATGGACATTTAAGTTTAACCGTATTGAATAATGAATTTAAATAAATAAATTTACCTCTTCAAAAGATGTGACACAAATCACATCTTTTGAGTAGTGAGCCCCTTTTTATAACGATCGATTTCAATGTCTACAATAATAACTTCAAATCATCCATTCTCGAAATCTTCATAGCCTCTTTGGTTTTTATGAAGACATTGAGGATGCGGAAATGAGGATGTTAGTTAAGTTCATGAAGGAAGTACAAATTAGTATTGAAATAAATAGAAAAACAATATGACTCACGTAGTCCATATCCTGCAAGGAATCTTTGTGGTTTTGAAGGTGCCTTAGGAGACTGAAGCTTATTAGACATAGGATGTATGTCTAGACTCTTTCGAAAAAAATTGAAGAGGAAGAAATGTCATTAACATCGATAAAGTTATCAACAATGTTTTATACCGAACTTTACTTAGATAACAAACAATGCATCTATAATGGGGATTATATACTTAATTTTATATTTTTTATTTATATTTAATTATTACGCCATATAGCCGTATTGTTATTAAAATTTACGCTATTTATTTACGCCAGCTATTAAATCGTCTCTTGAAACCCAGAAATTGCAGGCCCAGACCTCTCGAGGTAGAACCATAAAAAAGGATTTTATATAAATTATAAAGAAATAATTTCTTGAACCGGCTATCGGAATCGGAATCGTTTCACTTCGGTCCTCTACAACCCGCCAACCTCAATATATGAAGATCCAAAAATCTCTGCGGATTAATGTATCAACTCCTGAATATTGATGTTTATCTAAAGATGGATGAATCACTGGATGAACAAACATTCGTTATTAATGTAATTAATGGAATGTAAACTGGAAAAAACGCTTCAAGGCAGCCACATATGGTCTGTTGAATTCAATGAACAAAAATACAACAAAAACAACAAAAACAATCAAAAACTCTCCGAAAATTCCACAATCTCCAAAGATTCTTGAGTCTCCAAGAACAACAAGCAACACGAATTTTCGACCATATGTGTATAAAATATTATTACAAAAGCTAGAAAATCTTTCATTTCATAAACTCTTAAGTATTTTAACAATCATTACATGAGAAACATGTGAAAGTTTTTTTTTTTCAAAATATGCAATAAGCACAACACTAAAAATATTGCTGGACATGTATTTGCCATATAATAATGCCATATTATTTAAAAAAAACCTAAACTTGAGCAAACAGTCCCAAACCCACCAATTATTTAAGTAAAAACATTCCAATGGATTATGTTTAAGCGTAAAGCAGTATCCACGAACTCCACGGTTTATTCCAAGCTCAACTACACCTGCTACGAAGGACATACCATGCCACATACCGACTATACCCTTGCTACAAAAACCAACCGTGGCAACCGAGTGGCGATCAAAAATCACTGTTACTTAACCGTTACACCACTTCTAAATAACCGTAAAATTTATTAACAACATTTTTAATTAGAATATCTTACCCACAAAACTCCCATCTTTGCCACCTTTCGCTCAATGTTTCAACCGTTTCGGTCTTGGGGGCACTAGTGCTGCTTAGCAAAGTATTGCCAAATACATAAAGCAAACGAAATAGAAAAAAAGGGATAGAAAACGGTGTCCCGACATTCGGGCACGAATCACCGTAGTACTGCTCAGTGCAAACTGGTTGCTAGTTTAGTGCACTTATTTAATTAATCCTTAATTAATTTTATTGCCCTTTCGCCCGGGTTTTCTCCGTAACCGTTACCGCATTCGTTGATTCGTCCATCTTGATTTGAATGGTGTTTCTGTTGTGTTTTTTTTCGGTACATTGGAGCTGTTGCTCTGTTTAACATAATGCTTACGGTTCGTCGTCCTGGCTAGGCAGGAAAAGAAGATAGAACTCTTACTTTATTTTTTTTTAAATAATAAATCACAAAAAAATTATGCCAACGTTACAAGTACGCTACATTCAATAAATGTAAACAAAAACTTAAAAAAATACACACAACGAATCATAAAAAGGATTAATTAGTGCTGTATTTTTAAGTAAAATTTATGTTTAGCTACTACCCCATTAAAAAACTGTCCCGTTTTGTAGGATTGATTCCAAAAAATGTATCATATATTTTAATTATAACATGTTTCCACGAAGGAAAAAATCAAACAAGGTAAAAAAATACATCCAGGTATTTAAAAGGAGAAAATTAGTTAAATTGTTACAATACAGCGTACAAGATGAACAACAAGACTCGCCAAGCCTCGAGCAACGTAACGCCTTTTGCGTAAACTTACTCGAATATTAATAACGTACAATTTATGAATGAAACTTTACGAGCAACCACATCCCTCCCGTCACACCATTTGGGGGGAGGTTTGAAATGAAAAAGTATGGTAAAAACAGCACCAAAACAAAAGCTGAACAGAATGTATGTACACAACAAGAACACAACGGTTAGCAAAAGTTGGTGTAAAGGTGCAAAATTAACTCCGTCATAAGTTTAGATTTCGCGTTCCCGGCCCGTCACGCCATCGCGGTGTCTACTTTCTGCGCAGTTTTTTTTTTGAGAATCTTGTTTTTCTCTCCCCCTTGTGGGTGATTAGTTCGCAAGGTGGTCGCTAACATTCGGTAAGTTCATTTGTTGCTGCCCTTTTTTTCTGTGTCTCTCCACCAAGAAACGCTTGTCGGCATGCCGGAGAAATGAGAAAAGATGATTGTTACGGCAGTTTCTCCGGGGCAATCTTAAAGTTTTAATAAAGTAAGGTAAGCAGCCAAAAAAAAAAAGAATCCCCAGCAGGATGAAGTATTAACCGGGCGCGTTACCGAAGCGCTGCACACAGTGTAAACATGCCAACACGATGGCAAAAGTGTTTAGTGAAACGATCATCAAAATGTTCTGCCGCTTGTTCTGCCCGTTTAGAGCCTGGCGGGCGATAGCTGCAATCTTTCTTCGTATTGGGCAGGAAAACATGCATCAGGTTAGGAGGTTTGGAATGGCGTGGCTAGTGGTTTAATTAAATTATGACCTGGAATGGTTCATAAAGCGAAATAAAATAGTAATATTTGTTCCGAGTGTGAGCATTTTTTTTAGAGCTGAAGATTATTTAGAAGCATTTTCAACATATTTTGATATATAATTGTCTGGAGTATGGAGACATCCTTTTTTTTTAAACTCCTTACATTTTCGTTTTAAGACAGCTGAAAATTAACAACCCAATTTCTGCTTTCCTGAGGCAAACGGGTAAAGTAATAGTTTTTCTCCCGTTTCTTTTGCAGCCACACTTGAGGAACATTTAACTTAACGCTTGGTTTTTAACCTCCGAAACCAAAACGACTCCTGTCAGAACGAACGAAGAAGAAACGAAGCGAATGATGGTGTACAGACTGTTTAAATTGCGCCCGGAAGGTAGACACATGATTTACCACCGCTACAAGCCATTACGCTTCGCTGTACCAACTCATCCTCCACAATCAAACGTGGTAGCGTCCCGAGCACGGGACGAGAGAACGTGATCTAATCTAGCAAATTGCATACTCGTGCAATGCACCATTCCTGGTGAACTAAAGCCCCCTCCCGAGAGGGACCTCCTGTCTAGCCGGAGCAGCGAAAAACAATCGCGCATCAATTGTCACCCGAATGGCTTCAGGGATTTCACTCTCTCTCTCTCTGTCTCTCTCTCTCTCCATCATCCGAACTTTCCCTGGTTCGGGAGGTCAGATAGTGTTATGCAAAATCGTTCGCCATTTGCTCCGCATGATAGCCTCGTTGTTTCCTTCAATTTCCTACACGAAACACCAAAATGGAGACGATGGAGAAAAAAAACACACAGATGCAAAAGGTCCTTTCACTGTGTTTTTCAGCATGAAATCGTCGCTGCAATAATTTTTCGATAGGATTGACCATTTAGACTGGAGCTGTTTCGCTCTCGAGAGGCAAGTAGATAAGGCAGGGGACCCTGTGTACTCAGTTTGCACAACGTTTCCATGACTAACGATTATTGCACCTCGGTGGTGTCCATTGGAAGTAGAAAAATCTGGGAGAAAAAAAGCATATGAACACTTCTCCAAGGACCCAGCTGAATGTGCCGTGTTCGAAGGGACACATATGGTTGGGCACATGAAATCGGACCGATAACGTCCACCGACAAAATGGGCTAACAAGTTGGGACCAGAAGACGGGTGCAGATTTTAGTTTGCACTTGTTTATTTATTGCGAATCACTCTCCAGTGGGGTAAATTTAGGTGTACATGCCGGGTGTCCTCGGGGAGTTACCAGCACAGTGAAGTTGTGGAAGGGGGGAAAAGGTCTTCGTGGTCACACCTAAAGCTGCCGTATGTAGTGAGATTTTTGGATTATAGCTTGACAAAATAAAGATTGCTTCCCATCTAGACTATGGGGTGTTACTTTTTACGGTGTGCCTTATCACAAATAATAGTTGGAAAATCTTTAAAAAAAACCGATTATAGTTTTTGGTAGACGGCACATACGGCATATAACATTGTGCGTTATATTTATGAATTTTAATACATTTATTATTGTATTAAAAATTACTTCTCTTCTGCACGATATCCAAAACGATGTCGTTATTAAAAAACGGAGTAAAAAAGATGAGAAAGAAAAATTTATGTTCTTTTAATCATAAGCAGCTCAATCCCCACAAACAAACAAATGAATTAAATAAATCTGAATTTTTTTAAGTATATAAACTAGAAAACTGAGTAAAACGCTTTTCATCTTGGTAGCTTCTATTTATCAATTTGGTGTAGGATCAAACTCTCAAACGTCACACCATTAACTTCCCTTCAACAACTGATCCAACACGAGAACCGATGAGCCTTATCAGTGATTTACTGTGTGCCGTACATCCGGCGTCATATGCACTTCCGCAAGTTGCACTGGTAAGTCACTGGCCGTCCAGGCGATGGTGTACGATCCGTCGCATAATCTTCCAATGTTTACGGTAATCAATTTCCCAAATGCTCCACTAATCGACCACAACTTGGGCAACTTTTGGACCAAACACCGTACCTTTACGCAGGAAACCAACCGATCGATCTTGAGAGCAGGTCTCGTCTAGGAGCTAGGATTACGACGATAAACTACCGACCCGTACGGTACATGGTACATCATTGCCAAAACATTATTACTAGCCTCACACGGCATAACATATGGTTTTCGATGCGCCCCATCAATATGGTTCGTCCCTATTTGGTGATACAAACCAATGCCACCTTGCGACAACGGTTGAACGGCAGAAGCTTCCTTGCGGAAGATTTTCTTCCCTCGACCTACGAGGGACACTTTCATCCGGTCCAGTACCGTAATTACCATAATTATAATTTAATATTTTCACATTATTTATCGTTATGGTTATTGTGATCATTAGAACTTTCTGCATCTGGGGTTGGTTTGGCGGGTGGTGACTTCTTGGGATGCAACTACCGGACACGGACACCCAAGACGCTCGGCTGGATTGTAAGGGATTGTTCAAGATATTCATGTTAGATTTATTCTAACACTTTACTTCACTGGCTACTTCACCAGAAACACCAACTGATGCGCGAGCGACAGGGAAAGAAGACGGTAGTGAAGTTTAGAGGAAAAATCCTACTCTCTTTTGTGGACAAAAAGTTGGGGAACTTTCCCAAAAGTACTGCATTGGTTCGTTATGCCTTTACCTTTAAAGTGGTATCATTGACACGGACGGAGAAACGACTACATTTGCAGTAAATATTAATGGCTGGAAAAAGGGACCACTTTGGACCCTAATTAAATTGCGCCAATGCTCAACCGATATATTCACGGCCGATTCTGGACGAAACGCTGGACGATTACGATGGAATCTGGCGCGTGTAGTCACATCTGGTCTCACACATCCGTGTGTATGTGGGATAAAAGAAACCAAAATTTCCCCTTTTCTCTCTCACGCACACACACAGAAGCGCCACACATTCGGGAAAAGGGAATGGGCCTGTTTTCTAGCACATTTTGTTACGCTAGTTGAACCAATTTGCCATGCCATTGACACTCGCGCGCGCCTTTGTAACCGGAGCACAGAAGTGGCACACGTGTCGGGCTTTTACCGTGAGCGGTCACACGTATGCAAATTGTCACCTTGCACAATACACAACCGAACCCGGCTCGATGTTTTTTCTACGGAGGCGACCCGTAGCATCATCGCCTAAATGCTAAATCCGGGCCATCGCTAATGCGACGCATCAAGAGCCATGCAAAATGGGAATTGGCGGATGATTGTGGATGCCAGTAAATCATAAATAAATTATTAGCTTCCGTCTGCTATGTTGCTTTTTTACAGGGGTGGTCCATTTGGTTGCACCGAACGGCAAATGTTCACACCGGTGAGGTTTTGTGAGCTATGAGAAGGGAAGTTTTTTTTTTTTGTGTTTGCGATCCTGAGGATCATCCAGATGAAGAACACATCCTGTACCTTATTTATTAACGTTCAACTTTTGAAGCGGATTTATTTGCAAGATATACAAGACAACAAAAATGTCTAATAACATTTTGCGACTTTCATTTTAATTATCAAACTTTAATAACAAAACTAAGCTCAACCAATTTTCCTGATGACGCTACGGTATGACCGAGATAATTATTATAAGAAATAAATAAACAATAATTTCCCAGTTAAATCTTTTTATTTAGCTCGAACATTCACAAAACTATGGTATGGAATATGGCTTTTTACTAATTTTGCTAATCATCGCTTCTTCATACGTGTGACGGTTATAGGTATTTCTCATAAGCAATATAATCCATTTAACAATTTACATAACTTGCATTATACTTTACAAACATTTTATTATTTACAATAGTACTAATACCTTGTAAAATCTTAAGTAAAAAAATCTGCTTCTTCTTCCTCTTCCTTTTGGCCTGCTCAGGATCGAGCACGGCGCGAATACATGGTCGGGACCCCAATTATTTTCGAGGAAACTCAGTCTAGGGCTGCAGTCCTCCATCCGCGGTAGATTTCCTACAGGTTTGACTCCACTCGATCCAACCAACGGCAATCGTCAGGATATCTGCACTGCCAAACAGCTCAGCTCGTGGTTTCAATCTCCTTCTTCAGACGCCCTGCTCGCACACACCGCCAAAGATAGACCTTAGCAGCCGCCGTTCTCAAATGGCGAGTGCATTGGCATCCTCCATTAGCATAGTCCAGGACTCCTACCCGTAGAGTTCTACCGAACGTATCAAAATAATATATTAGAACGAAATTTTCAAGGATAATTTAGTCGAGCCTAGGATTCGACAAAATAAACAATTATTCATATTGCCATCAATTTCATGTATTCTTTCTTCAGAACAATCTGCATTATTTAAAATACCTGATAAATCCATTTCATAATCAAAGAATCCTTTCTTATCATAAAATAGTTGTCCTCTGCACCCGTGCAAATGTCAAATCTCTGTTTTTGTAGGAAAATTTTTAATAAAAACTGCATCTTTTGAACGAAGAATGGAAATTAGCGGTAGCTACATAAATAGTCGTACGTATAGTGGAACGGTCGTGCTGGGATTTGGTGGTGATCTTGTCTTGTTGGAAACCGACGCCGATGCCACTGTCCAACATAACTACCTAAAACTTTTAGGTCCTAATCAAAATTCTAAACTATATTTACTAATTCTTGAATATATTTACATGATTTCTCTGTAAGATTCCGATTAGAAATTACTCATTTGTTCACCAAGCGAAATTTAAAAACAGTATAAATCATCTTAAAATAAAAAAATATAAATTAGATGTATTGGAATCATTGGTTGTAATACTATATTAGTTTCATTTGTTAGATATTCAAAACTGTTTACCCATCGAATGTTTTCCCCTCTATCAGATAAACATTTTAACCCAAAATCAAAAGAAAAAAATCTCTAATCCCACGGTAGTTGCTTTTTTTTCGATTTCTCGATTTGCGGATAAAACCGCCTGTTTCCCGTTGATTGGGTGACATGCAAATTTTTGCCACAAAAACCACCGAAAATCAACCCAAACCGGGCACAGCACACACGACCGTACCTAATTTGGGTAGTCCCATTTCTATCCTACTTATCGTGCACACAAACACACACACACACATACGCTTCTAAGGGCTGTATCGTCCTTTCCCTACCTTTGAATAGACCGGTAAAAAGGCATTTCCGTCGTACGCCGCCTTTCTTCTCAAGGGGTGCACACAGGTCGCTGGATTCACATATGCCAAGCGGTTGCTTTTCCGGTTCACTCACGCGCAACATGCGTTGATTTTGACATATTAACTACCAGGCAGCCGCAAGGCCGCAACAAGCAACGCGTCCGTGTGCTGGGGGAATGCAAAAAAAAAACCCGCCGAAAATAACCTTCAAAGCAGTGGTCGTATCCCTTCCGCTTTCACAGTCCGGGTAAGAAGCTTGCTATCAACGCACGAAAGGACGCTATAATTCAATTGCAGCTCACGCATTAAATTGAAGAACCACCGCCGAATGTCCGGAGATTTTTCGTGCATATGTGCGCTACACACTGGTGCCATTATTTTGCATGCGACGTGGAACAAATTCGCGAAAAACTAGCGTGTCCGTTGTGTTTATCCTTTTGCCACATCGATCACGGTGGCCATGGGTGAGCTGTGCGGCAATCAAAAAGGATGCTCGCACCAGTTACGTCCATATTGGTACTGGCGGCGTAAAGCGTATTCTTTGTGATTAGTATGTGCATTCCCCAATACAGGATACATGATGTAAGGGTGGTTTTTAAATTTGTTTTTTTTACGCTAAAAAAAACCACCCTTACAAAAAGAAGAGCGCAACAAAGCATACCAAAAAAGAAGGATTTACCAGGCGATGGGTCGGTTGTACGATGCTTTATATCTTTCACCATCCGAAACAGGTTGCTTTGGGCAAAAGGGGAAAGCGTACAGAACCGGAACCGGATGATAAGCATCGTACGCTAAACGCATCTAGAGAACGCCATCGCTCACTTGTCGTCCATTCCTGGCATGCCTCGGGACATGTTTGGCGAAGGGGTTTTGCAGCGTCATCATCAAAGCAAACAATAATTAGGTTTATTTTAAAGCTCCATGTGCTCCGTGTGGCCAATCCGCGCGTTCGATTAGGCAGCGGGGATGGAAACAAAAACGGGATGGAGAAAGAAAAACTAAGGCCCACTGAAAATGCACTCCCTTTTTTTTCCCCGACGCTGTTTGTGTGCACACACGTGTATCGAGCTGAGTGCGGGCGAGTAATTTGATTATGAGCCGGCTTCGTTCAGGTTACATATGGCACAATGGACAGCAGCCAGCCGAAAAACGGGCTGGCCATTGAAGTGAAGTTTTGATAGGACAAAAAAAACTTGGACTGAGCCTGAAGTTCACTTTTTATAAATACTTTTTTTCCGGCATTGTTTAACTGTCTCGCTGATAAGCGTCCGGAATGTTTTTTTTTTGCTCTGTTTTGACCCTCGAGCGGACGTATCTTATTCATTCCATTCATCCATCTACTCATTGCAAACGGGGAAAAATACTTCCACGCGTACCAATCTGTATCCCTAGCACCCAAGACCAAGTTTGGCGTGGTAAATTTTAGAACGATTTTGTTTCATTCGTTTGTTCCTTATTCGTTCGGAGTCCTAAAAATAATATTGTGAAGAAAAAAAAACACTCCACCACGCTATGTCACGGATGCTTCATCATTGATTCATGGAGCGAAAGAATCCTACTTCATGGTGGAAAAACTTCCTCAAACCACACCTCCACTCACGTCCGCTTACGGACACGCCGTGAAAGCGAGAGTCGTGTCAGAGTTGTTTAAAAACGGCGGACCCCATCGCAACGTGCCGGAATGGAACTAAACACAAACTCCGACCAGTAATCAAACGCAACGAGTGAATGTTGAGGTCCCGCAGTGGTAACATCGGCCACCGTACCTGGGAAGTGTTGAACTTTTCGATAGCGCACAGCAGAAGGTTGAAACCGCCCGAAAATCGAAATGCAAGTGGAAAAGCAAACACATCCACACCGAATCACGGTCGGTATGGTAGGGTATGATAAAATCACACAAAGAAATAACACCACACGTCTAGGGTTTGGGATGCGTTTTTTTTTCTTTTTTCAAAACAACCCCTTCGAAACAAAAAGCCCGTCCGACCGCCTCCCCCTTTCCTGCAGGATGCGTTCCGATCGGGTTGATGGTTTATTCATGCACTGCTCTATGGAGGCTGGAGATGAATTTAGCATTCCTGACGTTGCCCGAACAGTCGCGCGCTACGTTCGAAAGGATGCCAAAAATTGATACGCTGTGTGTGTGTTTTTCTACTTTTACTCCATCAGCAAACATACGGCTGCACCCGGTACGAAATGAAGATTGAATCCGTACACACTGGACGCCGGCACTACTCTGTCACGTAAATATTAGTGAATGGGTAAGCCGGCCAACATGGGCCGGACGGACGGTTTCAGCACGTTTGTGCGCCATTGTGTAGAGAGTTTTAGCGTCGTTTCAATCTCTTTTTGACTCTTGTGCAACCAACTGTAGGATTTTTAAATTTTTGAGTGGGTTGGGGTTTTTTTTAATGGTATTCAGTTTTATTTTGTTGAGTTTATGAGGATCTGCGGTTTCATTTGATGCCTACGGTGAAACAAACTTATTGAAACGAACGTAAACATACATGCGATACAACATTGTGTCTTTAATTTTTATATTCCACAAAGGGAACCCCATTTTTGCAACTTAGGAACATTTGAAAAGAAGCAATTCTTCAAAAATAAAGTTATTTTCTATCAAAACTATTTAAGAAAAATAAACTCTTTTCTAATTCCTTTTTCTAGTTTTCTTTTTTCCTTTATTGTTATAGTTTATTCTGAATTCTTATTTCAGTAACATTAATGTTTTTAAAATGATATCGAAAACAATTTTATTTTGCATTTTTTTATTTCTTGTTATTATTGTATGTTGATGTGTTTCGATTATTGATTCTGTTAATAGTTTTGAATCAAGTTTTATATGTTTTTGATTATGATATATGTTTAACAACTAATGATGCTATTGAAAAGATATTATCAGAATCTAGAAGAAGTCTCTAGAGTCAATTTCTTTTCATCTGAAAGGCAGCCACTTACTATTTTGCATAAATTTAAATAGGTACATAAACTTTTTTTACTTCTTCACTATTATTTCATTTTTCATAATATTTGAATTTCTTTTTCCAATTTATAAAAAAACACTTAAGAAATGTTGAATGTTTTTGTTTAACCAGTTCATTAAATATACAGTTGTTAACATACTAACATAAGGAAAAATTAATTTTCACATTTCCTTTACGGATTTTTTTAAAAATTGTTTTCCATTAAAGTTTTCCTTAAAAAAATCAAGTTTTCTTCATACAATTTATTTATCTTTCATGGATTACATGGATTATTTGTTTTCCATCCTTTGTTTTTATATTAGTATAAATATGAATAGAAACTATTAACCAGCATTAAAAAAAAGTGGTTGAAAAAGATTTTTTTTTGTAGGACATTAAGAATTTGTTTTATCTTTTTTACTAAACGATACAGAAAATATTATTAGCTATGTAAAAAGTTATACTTACAAAAAAGGAAAATGCACCTAAAAACCAGACCATTGCAAATGGGAAACATTTATCATTCATCGATACGTATCATCAATAGTGAACGCATCATTTGTCACCGTAGCAAACAACAAAAAAAACTCAAAAAAAGGAACCCTCACCCCTTATCTCCTGACCACGAAAGTTGTCAAAACATTTGCGAAATAAAATCGATTGTACCGTACAAAATTATGACATCGTTGTCGTCTATAACAAAACAATAAAATTGGTGCTCTAAAAAAAGGCATACAAAAAGGCAAATAAAACCGAAATAAGAACAGAAGCTGGCGTCCGGCAGTTGTGTGTAATAAAAGTAACAACCATTCGAACGACATTGCAACGACCAAGAGAATAGTTGGGACGGGGTAGGAAATGGAACGATCCCTTCGAACCAGCGGGTGATGATGAAATATTCACCATAAACAATCAAGACAAATGAACGAGATCATCTTGCCCGGATGGACGCACTGACGGAAACTATTGCACATTTTCAATCACACTCCAAAGCAACTGACCCACGGCGGTGGCCATTGGTCAAAGGATATGCCATCGGATCAAGCGAGTGAAATGGCTCATTTCCTCGGTTGAAAATCCGACAAAGGTTGATATCCGTAGAAGAAGGTGCTCCGCGGGCGCCTTGATGATGACCGCCCGTTAGATGGACGGTGACCAAATCAGTGTCATCAATCAAATCAACCGAAAGGACATTCTGCGAAAGGTCTTTCGACGTTTTGCGAGGTGGCTGAGCTTTGGTATGAATTATTTATGACACTGGCTTACGACTGTGTAGCTGCTTCGGTCACAGACGAACGTCCATCAGGGTGATGTTCTTGCAATGTTGCAGCGTTTGCACTCAAGTGTTGCAAGTGTCAAATTGTACACGCTGGAAAGATTCCAATTTCATGGAGATTTCAACAAAGTAAATCTTCATCGAAATAATAATACTTAATACGTTAATAATAATATACAAACTCATATTCCAAGGTATATCATTTTAAGAGGAAAAATGTCACAATCAGTCTCTAAATTACCGTTTAGTGTTAGAAAATCAATTAATTTATGACAAGGAGTTTTCATCGAATTTGACATTTATATAGGTATTTTCTCCACAAATAAGCTTCTATTAGTTGCCGCGACTTAACCCATATGTGATGTCTCGATGAACGTGGTTGCCATAAATTAGCCTTAATCACCAGCCTTGTGTCCTAAGCAAATATGCCAACTCTGGACGCCGGAACACCATAAATAGTAGGATCACGTCAATGAAACCTGTACAAACTTCTCAACAAAAAAAAACAATCCTGGGTTCCGTCCATTTAAACAGCCACTGTTCGCGACTTAAGAGTGATCTCACAAATCCTCACGGAAAATCGATACAATAGCATAATTTGCCATTTGTGCCGTGTTCGATACAGTTGTGCTCAAGAAAACAAGGACAGGCAACTGCTTCCGGTAGAGCCAATGTACAGGCATTTCATAACCGTTTGTCCAACGCAATTTTCCAAACCGACCCACTCACCCTAAGGCGTAAAGTTTGCATCACCGGGGGCAACATTTATGTTCGCCTGGGGTGTGACAATCGAGAAAAAAAAGACATCAGGATCTAATCGTTTATGCACGTTCCACAGCCCACCGTTGTTGAAAGTGTTTCCATTTTTAACGATTTATGTCCTTTTTTTGCGTGTTTGCCGGGCCGCTAAAGAGCAAACATTGCACACCGCTGTCAACGGTTTTATGACGAAACATTCGCCAGGAATATCCTCTGGGGAGGGTCCAGCTTGCAGTAAGAAATCTCTTATGTTACGAACTGGAATAAACCGGGCATCCAAGACGACGACATGTTTTTTACATAAAATCGAAATAAATTGACGTTAATCGAATGCACCACGTCTATATTTTACAAGCTGCAGAAACATGATGGCCAAATGTGTTTTTTTTATGTCCGATGCTTAGATTGTACCGAGTTTCTGTTTCTTGACAGCAGCCGCACATTTATTTGTGGTTACAATTTAAATTTTGGGTCCGTTTCACCTACGCATAACGTAAGAAGGGGTGATTTTTTTCTTTTTGGCAAAGGATAACTAAATAAAACAAGTTGCCATGTGGGTGAAATTGTAAACAAAATAATCCCATTGTTGGATAACTTAGCATAAAACAGAATTATGGAAGCAGCAGGTTAGTGAAAAGCAAACAATGATGTTAACAAACTAGAACTTAAAAGAAACCGAGCTAACTGTTAAAAATATAAATTTTGAAAATTTCAACATTTAAGTAGATTTTTTTAAAGCAAAGTTTATGTTTCAATCGAGCAAAAGTCGAAATTTAAATATTATATATTGAAGCATAGATTGAAAGACGATACACAAATTTACCATCTAGATACAAATCCAGAACTTTTCAAATCTGATGAAATTTTCAAGTCAATCGATTCACCGGTCTTCAAGAAATTCTCAGATGAAATTTTCATCTGATCTTCTTCAAACATTATTAACATTATCAAAATTTAAAACGATAACAATCATTTTTCTCGCAATTTTTTCAATGCAACTATCCACACGTTGCAATGCCGAAAATAACCCAATCGGACATCGATCTGCTAATTATCCCGTTAGAGCTGTTTTCTTTGCAAGGCTTTGTCATTAGTCCTGAGTTTTAAAAATAGTGTGGTGACGTCCGAAAAGACTTTGATAAAAGTAGTGTTTTTATGGTGTATATACCTTGAAAATGACTTCGAGACGTTTTTAAATATTCAATTTTTTCCTGTGAAATAGTTTCCTTAAAATCTACCATTCAATTTGTATGTAAATTAAAATGTAAATTATGGTAAAACTTGCGTACAATGAATCATGTATGTTAATACAATACACGTCAAACTCGTTAAATGGGTAAAACATCGATTGTTAATGAACATTAAACATTAACGGTGGATTAAAGGTACATTAAAGGAAATTTAAGGATTCATTTTCCCAGATTTGTGTCACAGGCAGTGGTGGATCGAGCCCCTTGAAGGCAATAGGCGGAAAAGCTATTGGGTGGCCAGGCTATCAATACAAAACTGCTGCTCGGTAAGGGTAATTCACTTGAGCTATGAACCAAACTTTATGTTTTAGCCATTCCCGAAATACACAATATTTATTTTGCATGTTTTAAACTCACGACTGCCAGAAATTGTCCTATCAATTGATTATAGTAAAAAAAATAATTCTGTTATTTGTGATGAAATGTGATTCACTTACCTGTGGATATACTATAGTTTGTGCGCAGGAGACTTTACTTTCATCAACCACAGGAAATCATTCACTCAGCAAGACAATACTGCTTCTTCACGGCCACTTTGCTTTTACACATTGGCATTTTCTTTTTTTTCTTTGACATACACACGAATTAAAATACACAAATTTACGTAATAAGCAATGAGCTCATTCAGAAAAAGACATAATTTTCTTTCACCAAAAAACAGCTAACACTTGCTTTTCTTGTGCACAAAGGCACATCCACACTTCGACACGCATTAGGCACATTTAAAACACCACACTTGCCTACCATGGCTACATTTTTCAATACACACATTCACGCACAAATAACACGAAACTCGTTTGCAAAATGCACTGCACAACACAAACGTCACTAATTTGAGAGCTTAGTGCACGCACTGAGTTTAAATTTCCTTCCACTCACACACGTAGCCTCCCAGCGTTAGCGTACAACAAACTGCGCTGACCACAATGGTGGCTTTAACTTTGGTGTAAGAACTCAAGAATGTATATTGCCTGCGCAGGTGCGCGAGATGGAATAATCTTGTTCGCGCTTAATTTATCAACTTAACTTATGGCTTACTAAATGTTCGAAAGAGTTCATAAGCAGGCAAACACACTACCTCCTTCTTCATTTAGCATCCTTCACTTTGCTCAAGGTTTTCGTACCTTTTCCTTACAAAAAAAAATAATCAAATTGATTTAAATTACAAACAGCGATGAAAATTTTGCGTTTGCTTCGAAAGACAAAATACTATTTGTGATTTTTGTCCTCCATTACGGTTGCACAGTGGTAATCGTCTTTCACTTACACTTACTAACAAATATCACGAGAACATACGTTGACACAAGCCACCCAGAAGCTGGCAACAATTTGTACACATTCTAAAAATAAAATTTTCACTGTTTGTACATCACATCAACACACGAATTGACCAATCTTTGTACGGAATAAAATCCTTAAGGTAGGGACATAACTTATTGGCACCAAAAAACTAGCTATTGCAACATTTTCTATGCGTAAAGAACGCACGCCGCTATCCACATATTACCGAAAGCTTTTTTTCCTAACTGATACGTACCGCTGTCCGATCGCTACTGATCACACTTTCTCCTTATCTCATGATCATCGTATCGCTTTTGCTTCGTTATCACGACACACCTGCACAACTATAATCGACGACGCTCTCAGCTTCTCACACATACTACGCTCCACCTTGAAAGACGAATGAAAAAAACCTCGTAAAAAACAATTTAACTCTTCGCTCCTCTCCGTCAAATCCGTTCTTACATTTATGACACACATTTGCGTTCTTCATTGCTCTCCTGTCCGGTGGGGCCCTTGGTGACCACCTACTCCGTCTACCGTTAGATCCGCTACTGCTCACAGGTATTTGCGTATTTGGAAGTTCCAAGCTTTTACAAAACAAAATAAATTTATAACCGCAAATTCAATTGTTTTCTTGCTTGCTAAAGTTTTATACAGATTTTTCAACTAATTTAACAGTCGTAAAAATATTTTATTTCGGTAGCGGTTTATTTCAACAACCAAGGATTTGAATTGTCATTCAATTGTTAAAATAATCCTTTATCGGAATGAACATTCTATTTCGATTAAAAATATGCTGAAAAAACCCATCAGCTGGTAAATTTCAAATTGCGTATTTGCACGAATCCCCATATATCAGATACTACGCATCTCGAAGATCTCCTGCATTGATGAACTTATTCCCAAATTAACTGAAAGCAGGTTTCTAACGTTTGCACGATATTTATCCTGCGCATTTGTCCACCATTTTATACAGTACGATAAACATTGTGCAAATTATACTTCGATTAAACAAGATCTGCTGGAAAACGCCAGATTTCGCTCGATGAAAATCTTGCCAAAGTCATTCATTTTGTTTCCACCTGTACACATTCGTTCTACCGATGTACACACGTGCAGTTCGTGCCCGTTTCATCAGGCAATCGCAAAACGTTCCACAGCAAATGCTTCACCACCGTACGACAGCATTAATTTCTGTCCAAGCCTTATCCATAACCGGGATCGGCAGCAGGAAAATGATTGCAATTTATCCTTCCACCACCCGGCCGAAATGGTTTCCATCGCCATTTGCGCTTATGGCGCACAAAGCCAGGTAGCGTGGAAACACATATTGCCACCGTGAGGGACAGTTTTAATAAACATAATCGAAAGTGAAACCCGTACAACAGTTCCACTTACCGCCACGGAATGGTCACGGAACCGAACGAACCGTTACTCTGACCACAACAAATGGCTGTACCATGTTCGTCCGTTCGGTCGGCTACCATCGTACGGTATTGTGCGGAATTTGGCCAGCCTGCAAATTGGCGCGTGTTTTGCCCTGGGAAATCCGGGAAAGTATGGCATGAAGCGGAACACAAATGAACGCAATTTTCCCCTTCCCATGGTTCACCGCTCATAGTGCAGGTAACATAGGGTAGGGAATGGTAGAAAAACGGTCTGTCCACAAGGAAATTGAGAATATTTATCTGACTGGCTTCTGTCGAAAGCCTCATCACGTTTTTCCACCCCGGACACTACACCAGAATGTGCCGGAAACTGAATTTTCCTCGAACCTATCAGAATATGAGATACTTCATACATTCCGAAACTAGGTACGAACTATCCGGACAATGCTCTTTCTCTCTCTTTCTCTTTCTCCAATCGGAGCCTTCTTTTACCAAAGTGATGGTAAAACAACCTATCCAGCCGGTGTGTCTTTTGGCGCGAGTGTAGATTAATAAAATCTCATGAAATAATAATAATTACAATTTTCTCCTTCCTCTATCCCTTCGGTTTCACAGCATAGCCAAAGGAAAAGTACCACCATTACCTAGAACCTCACTCAACTCATTAATGGCGTTACCCGTTTAGCGAAAAGCGACCTTCTTGGGTTTGGCTCGGAAAGTATTTTCCGGTGCACCTTTCACCGTCGGTTACCTAGCGCCACAAGGAGGGCAACGTTCATGTAGGGCTTTATTTATGCACATTTTACCCACACGTACATATACCTCCAACCTCTTCCCCCCTCCTCTCTCTCTCTCTCCTCCTCCTCCTCCTCTCTCTATCACAATCACCTCTAACACACAATTAAAAGAAAGGATTTCCCTTACGGAGCGCCGAACGTTTAGAGGAATGGCCGAAGTGGCAAAATTGGAACCAACCAAAAAAGCAATTAAAATTATGCTAAATGAACACACCCACACCCAAAACTATGTGCAGCACCACCTCACCACGTATGCGGCAGGTGAATTATGAGACACTCCACGCCACCGGCATCTTAATTATCATAAAAGCACACTTAAAAGGGATAAATTCCTTTGATATATCGTCGGATCGGAGTTTCATCGTCGGAACTCCTTGCGGTGACGTGTGTACCGTGGCGCAGTTTGTACGCTTTTGGGTGGCTACATACACCCACCCACCAACCGTGGGCACGTACTGGCTGGTGCCATTGTCATTATCTGCATCATCGTGTTCCGATCGCTTCCATCGATAGTTTCTTTTTGCATATCGACGAACCAACGCGCCCCTGACCCAAGTTCACTAGTGAGCTTTGTTGTCGGTGTAAAGAAGAGTTGCAGGAAGAGATCGTCTAATGTTGGACGATGATGATGATAATGTACCTTGTCTAGCAGAGACATTTATTTTCCTAAACGGTCGCTCTATCAGGTGGAAAGTTTTTGTATGACATCGAAGGTAATGTTTTAATGCATGCTTTACTTTACTTCACGAAAACACTCTAATCGATGCAGGTGCAGGTGCAGGTGGATGCAGGTAATTAGTAGATGCATTAGAATGGATTCTTTACAGTTTAATCAAACTTTTTTTGCAAATTTTAAGAAGAAATGCAAGAAAGAAAACATGCCGGAAGAACAGTTATAATATTTGGAGATAATAATTGTATTGTAATTTATGTTATATAGTTACAACGTTTGAGCAAAACAATTGAGAATAGTTTTAACAAAAAAAACACCAATAAATAACAATATTATAGACTCAAGAATTAACGCTAGTAAAAATGTAAAAAAGTAAATGTTTAGTTTCCAAAATTGGTGTTTCTCTAAACAATAGTTTGCCGTAGAATTATCAAAAATTTGTGAGACTGTTAATTTGACATTTTTGTCAGATGTTCTTTACGTTTTATTTTTATATTGTATTAAGAAAAGTTAATACTTTTTCTACATTTATTTTATGTGCAAGACGAAATACTGACTTATTTCCAGTTAACACTCGCTTTTTAGTTGCAAACTTGCGCAATTATTGACATAAAGTGAAATTTATAAAATTCATCGTTTCGTCGTCGTTTTTAATAAACAAATTGAGAATTTTTCGGATCATCTGGTTGTTTCTATGGGGTTTCATCCTGTTATGGCCATTGAACTCTTCTTTCGCCTGTCCATACTCCGAAGCTTACCGCACTTCATGCTTGTCTTTCGACTTCTAAGAGTCATATTAGCGAAATTGTTTTGTGGCTTACATAGCCCTTAATTAGGTTAATATATTTTAAAATTCTAACTTATGCTTTCATACAACATTCATAATTTGTTTGATCACTGTTCCATCTTCACCTTTCCAATGATTTGTTTTAGTTCGTTCAAGGATAGCTTTAGAGGCGGATTAATGCTTTTTGCATTCGAATAACAGCATGGCCGACGGTTTCTGACACTTTTGAAAAATGCAGTTTGCATTCCTATTATAAGTTTTTGGAAAGTTCATGTCCTACTAAAACGCGATTCTTTCTTCTTATCTTTGTAGCAGTGAAGTCCACATCGTGGTGTCAGGATACTTTATAAATTCGATTTTGAACATTTTACTGACTGACTTTCACAAAATTATTAAAAACAATAAAAAATAAAAAGTAAAACAGAATAGAAAAAATCACCTAAACAGATATAATCAAAAAAAATGAGGAACACGTTCAGATTTTTTTTTCACATAATGACATTTTAATTACATTTTGAACTTAGATTTAAATGTTGGTAGTTTTCTTCTGGGGAAAAATTCCTTTTTAAAACGTAACGTAATGTTAATGAAAACTAGAAGCTGATAAAAAAATTTAATTAAAATCTTTTTTTTGTAATACAGCATCAACATTTGACATGGACATGGACATGGACAAAAGTAGCATGGACTGACTATCCTGCTACGTGGTAAAATAAGTCTTGATACGGCCAGGCCGTTCTAACCGAGCAACAAAAAAATACATCAAAATTAGACTGTATTTGCGATGAAGAATTTGAAAACATTTTATTTATTAATCGGAATTCATCGGCTTTATTTCATGATCGAAAAACGAGTAAATAATAACAATAAAAGTTAAGTGCAAAATTAAGCGGTCAAGTGAAAGAAACTCGGTTAAAATAAAAAAATTTCGTCTTTAGCATCGGTTGTTAGATCCAAAATTTTGCTCAGAGTTAAAAGAAATTGATTGTTTTACAAACAACTTTTTTCTAAACAAGAGCAGCAGTTGTATCCGGTCAAGTGTAAATTGGATTTTTAACCGTGCCGTTGAAAATAGTTTACTGCTCCATCGCATACGGGTTAGTGTAGATTAACAGGCACTACACTCAAAGTTTGTCTGCCGAACGGACAGCAGTAAGTTGGAAGAGATTAAAAATCCTTTCAAGCAAATACCACTTGACAGGCTGGACTAACGAGAATGTTTGGCATTTCACGCATCTCACCCAACAAACCAACACCCTCTGGACCACGGCAAACCAAGTGTGACTCGTGTTTGCAGACCCAACATTCGGCCATAATTACGCCAATACCATACCATGTGTCCGTGTTTCATACGTGGATGAATCGGTCATCTCGAATGACGCCGCTGCTTCATCTTCGCAGCATGAATTCTTCAACGGGGATTTTATCACACCCCGTATAGGCAATGGGACGAACCCACGGAAAAAGAATGCAACCTTGCGTTAATAATTCACTTAAAGCGAGTAAAGCGAACTTATCCCATTCTGGCGTGTATTCATGAAAGGGGAACACACACACTCACGGTAGGGAGTAAATGTGATAATGCACGAAGTTTTGCTTTGAAGTTGAAGGCTAGTGTCCTGTTTGACTGGCGGATTATATGTAACGTACATAAGAGCTAGAGAAACAGGTTCCGGTTCCGATTCTAATTGTTCGTTATAAATTTTTGATTGACCTGCTGTTGCTCACTGCCCAGCGGACGGGCGTTAGTACGGGTGTGTTTGAAGTGGTCAAGCAATCAACTCGATTAGCCGGAGGGGATTGTAAAATTTCCCTCTTCATCAAAACTCCCCCTCGTCGTCGCTGATCCTTATGATGTAAAGAGTACGAGGTAACTTTAGCTGGATGATTATTATGATGTATAGATTAGGTGGATTATCATAAGAAAGCGTTCACGGTCGGCAGAATAACTGAGAAGAGCAATGAGAATGATTGTTTATTGGACTTTCTGAGATTCTGACAGCATTTTGTGAAACAACAATGAGCAAATTAAAGATTAATCGCACAGCAATAAAACATTTTTTTTCAATGGTTATCCAATGTATTTAAGATTCTGATGGGATATTTTGATGTATCCATTTTTGATTGTATAAATCTCAAACCGAAACAAAACCGTTTCACAAATAAACCAACATCCTGCTGCCTGCAGTTGCGAATGGTTTTTATATTTTGGGAAATAAATTCAATTATAAATGACATTTTGTGTTGAATTTTCGATTCTTTCACCAATCTACAAACATCCCAAAAAAAGATTTTACGCTACAATCTGTAGCGAAGACATCAAACAAAGCCAAAACGGTTGACCGGAGATTAAGGACACCAAGCAGAGGACACTGTTTACGGTAAACAACACCCAGTCGCTTCACCCGAAGCGTATTGACCGGAAATGAAGCCACATGTGCACGTACACACTGTAAAGCGGACGCTGCCACATAAGAGGAAAATTGGAAAACTCCCAACAAAGAGATGCGTGGTAGTAGGGTGAGAACAAATAACGGAGCTGCACAACAAAAACCCATTGCTTTGTCACCTTCGCATTGCACACCCTCATTCACATCGAGGTTTTAAAGGCGTTGAAGCACACTGAAGCCCCGGCACGGTCAACTTTGCTCACTCACACCGTCCGCAAAATTTTCGACGCACAAACTCGATCGAGCAAAGATCAAAGGAACTGAGAACGTGTTGGATTTTGAAAATATTTTCCAAACAACACCCAATTTGTACGCTGACCGCTACTTTCCGGGTGGGCAGCTGGTGGAAATGGTCGTTGCCATCTAAACGCTCGGTTTATTGCCCATGTAAGGTTTGCCAAGGCAACACAAGTTACGATTTGACCTAATGAGCTGTATATACGTCTTGTACGACCGACCATTTGGAAGAATTTCACAACTGGGACTTTCATCATCCTAATGTTACCTTTTTTTTGTCCTGCTTGTTAATGATTCTTTTTGGGTTTTCAAATTTTCACCAAAAAAAACCTCCCATTTGTGCCATTAATATATTAGTTTTTCTATACAAGAGATTTGTTTATTTTTTGCACGGTTACAAATTAAATAGTAATTAATACTTTAAAGAAATTTTCTTCATTTTATTATTATTTTAATCATAGTTGAAAAACAAAATTATTATATTTCTTTTACTTACGATATTATACAGTTCCTAACACAATAATATGCTAATTTGCGTGTTTCTTGGAATGAATGTAAATTTTGAGAAAATATTTAAAAATAATGTTTTACGAAGTTATATACTAGCTAGTGCGTGAATAGCAAAGTGGAAGCACACGAAACATATAAGAAATATTTATTATATTTATAATATTTTTGTAGTTGCATGAGAGATCACCACACGTTATAATAAAATAAAAAAAGAGATTCAAGCATGCCTGTTTAGCAGTATAGCCATATTGTTCATCTTGAAGTACAAGATTACTTTTACTTACTTGCTTTTTTGAACTACGATAAACTATCAAATCCAAACAAACATAATTTTTCCTAATTTTCTAGTTGAAGTGTAAGGGGTTTTCATTCATCCATAACAAATTATAGAATGAAAAGCATAACATATTTCAAAATCATTATTAAAAAAAATACCATTTTTTACATTTTGTATTTGTTTCTAGAACAGTTTCATCAATTCAATTTGTTTTCTTGTTATCAAAAAACAAGTTGCCTTATGTTAAGGACTGTAAAAAAATTTATAAATCTTGGACTAGGTTGCGCCACTATTTCCTAGCTTTTGAATTCTTTCGAACAGTTTACACATAAAAATTGTATCACTTCAATTATTTTATCAATTTACTTTAAATAAGCAACAAAATATACAGTATGTATCAAATTATTCAGTACATTTACATTAGCTTTAATATAGCGATATATGTTTCATATTATCGATCTGTTTGCTTGATAAAACCAAAATTATTAGTATTAAATAAAAAGAATACAAATGGCTCGATAAAATCGATCAAAGTCTCATGCATTATCTTAAATGGGTTAACAGAAACAAAGGAACGTTTAATTTATTCATCGTTGCCACTAATAAAGGCACAAAGGAGAAATAATATAAAATCTACATGAAAATCTTTACTCGTCATGAGATGAATAAAAATGATATCATTACATGGATACATACCACAACAATGGTAGTGTAGTTTTTCAATTAAACACCCAACAAAAGGACATTAACACTAACTCGATATGTACTGTGTAGCGACAGTATGCGACAATTTTTGTGATGAACCGTGCACAGTCGTTCACATTTGATTAAAGCAAAAAAAAGGTAACTCCTTAAGAAAGACAACACACAGAGGGCAGAAACCAACGAACACCGCAACAGTACCGTGTGTGTGTGGTTTGCGAAAACATAAAACGGGCCGTTACCCGAAACATTTGTTACAAAGCCACCCAAACCCAGACACCGGGGGTCGGGCCTGGAATCATGTTGACCGGACCCGGTTGTTTCTCATGGCGACCGAACCGAAACCACACACTGCAATTGTGAAAGATACGGCATTCTTCGACAGGATCACACCGTGAAAAGACGTCCATGGAAACGTTTTTGGGGCGAAGGAGCGTTTTTTTTTTCGTTGGCTTCCTTCAGTTTTGTCATCCGTCAGTAGCAATAATCCACCCGTTCGGGATTTGCTGGTAACAAGCGGACAGGCCGCCACCACCTGCCCAAGAAAAGAGAATCCAGAGCACTGGGGGTTTTTGTGATTATTTATTTATGCAGTCATTCCACTCGCTAAATACTGGCCAGCCATTAAGTGGACGAACACGGTGAACAATAAAGGACAGAACTGCTCGGGGCTTCACTTTTGTGGAAGCTGTGGAAATTTTATTTACGACTTGTCACGCTCGCCTGCCTCCATTTCCAAACCGGGCAGTAGGAGAACCATCTCCATCCACTGTCCAGGGAACCCCATCTGGAAAGGTTTCCTTTGAAACTAATAAGTTAATTGTGTGCTCACCATACACAGTCACACATATTAGTCTCGTTGTGCTTCTCGGCAACGTACCGAATCCTTCCACCATCATTAATTTGTCTCGTGTGTACGAGAAGCGTTCATGCCACGAGTACACACTACTTGCATGTCCCGGAGTCGGATCATTGCAAACAAAGAGAGACCACGTGTGCAATTATTGCAACAACTAACCCGCAACGAATGATTATTAAAAGATTCTTCCCGCTTCTTCTGCACTATCGTCAGGTTTGGTTGACCAACGAGACGACATCAAATGCCTGACGGCAGGGTAAATCAAAGAACATTTGGAACGTTTTGCGCTACAGCTTCCTCGCATCGACCAGGGCAAATAGGTTTGTGTGGAAGCGGAATGAGAAACAACTACTGCCAGAGGTTAGCTGTTAATTGTAACCCTGCGGGTGTTTATCACGATATGAGGACGTGAGGCAATGCCAAGACGGTTGCGAAGAACGTGAACATAATTGTATTTGACCGGACAGCTATTTATCCTTTCGGAATGAAAATCGCCCGAAGAAATTATTTGATTTGCTTCCAAACTTTCGTTCGGTGAAAACTAGTACGAGTGAAACAGTCAGTAAATCAAGTGTTTGCCCGTTTTTAAGTAAATTAAACAAAATAACAAATGTACTAATTACTAAAATTAAATTTATTCGATCTCATAACAAAAAAAAAGTAACAAATGATTAAATATTAACCCCATTACTGTGACCAACGGTGCATGTCTGATGAAGTATATCCTTTTTGTTTCTTTCTTTGAATTCCTCTTCGGTAGAGAACAAAATCTTCAAAAACTTGCTCATTTCACTGTTTCTGGTAGCAGAGGAACATTCACCGAAGAGCTAACACTAATCCTCATTCGTTGCCCAGTAGACTAGTATTTTATAGTGTTAGCTATAATCGATGAGTAATACACCCGCTGTCATAAACGTATCTGGACCCTTTTTGTGACAGCGGAACCATAAAGCACATGCACATTAATAAATTCTATATATCAACGTTTGGGGCGGTCCGGTGGTGCATGTGATAAACGGCGCCAGTCCACACGGCCGGACCGGGTTCAAATCCCATCCGGACCGTTCCCCCGTAGCATGGACTGACTATCCGGCTACGTGGTAAAATAAGTCTAGTAAGCCAGAAATGGCCGGCGTGACCTGTAAGGTCGTTAAGCCAAGAAGAAGATATCAACGTTAAAAGCATCCACTAATAGCTACAAAACATTATACCATGTGCTCGAAAACTTTAGTCTTTCATATTTGTTGGTGCGGTGGTAGGGACGCTAGTCATTCATACGACATGTCTTTAATACGTATCTGCACCAAATCTCATCCAAAGCTAGCCAAACCAGAAATAACCCATTTGATATTGTAGTGCACTAAAGAAATTACTCACCTTTCAAGTTCTACACGTTCACTGGTTTCTTTCAAAACATCACCGGCTACTCCCTTGCGTTAAATAATGTGTCACAGTTTTAAATTATTTTTCAATGTTTTATTCATATAATCATCCTGCAAACCGAGAACTTGACATCGATAGGTAGCACACTGAGTGGTGCTTTTTGTTAAGTCTAACATTTGTTTATACTTCTTATTAATGTAGTTTTTTTTTCTTTTTGCTTTTATTTCAAGCCATGTGCTCCATTCCCATGTACCAGGTTCGCAATGGTATGTGTCTCTTGCTGTCATGATTTTGCGTTTCTTCCATGTTCGATAGGATATTTGAGGTCCGTTCGTTGGGTTTTCGGACTCAGAGAGGCATTTATCGCCTTTGGTTGAGTGTTAAGCTTCTTTTACAGTGTTGTGTTGTTGCAGCTTCAGCTTGCACGAGAGCGCTTGTTTGAAGTTCATATGCTGTGATTTCGTTTTCTATTTCCCGATCATGTTTGTTTTCGGCGATTTTGCTTGGCTTCAATAGTTGTATAATGTTAATAGATAGAATGGAATCTTATTGCATGCCACGTATTTAATATTCCTTCAGTAAATTCAGTTCGTAAACTGACGAGACATCTTTGTGTCCGTTTATACTTGATGATGTTATTTATGAATTTTACTTTCGACGACGTGTCCTGTCCCACCCACAAAACCTGTTTTCGCCTTCGGCCATTGGAACGACGATTGGGAAAGTGTACGGTTTGCATTAGAAGATTTTTTTTTGCACAACAGCTGCTTAGTTGTTTAGTTTTTTATGTTTAATTTTAGCATTAATAAGGTTTGTGTTGTCGTATATATCGTATATATTTTGTAGAATTAACATTCATTTTCCACGTACATCTTTTCTGTGCTTCCCATCCTTTTTATTCGCTGACGCATCAGCCATACGGCGCTTTACTTTCCATTTTGTAATCTTCCTTCTTACAGTCAATATAAAAAGCCTTTTTTTGTTTTGAAAGTTTAAACGACAAATAACATCGTACTTGATTTTTTTCCCATTTGTTTGTAGTCATTCTCTTGCTCCTTGTGTTTCGTGTTCTTCTTTCTTGGCTTTCAGTCAGTTTACACTTTTTGTATGGATATTTTTTTTTAAATAAGAAAGTCTTTGATAGGTATGTTATTGGTATATTATTCATTCATTGTTTTCTCCAACACATGTTACCCCGCCAAGCTTTCGCTTCAATGGCATTTATTTCAATGTTGTATTTGTATTTGTTTGTTTTTGTATTACTGTTCAAGTAATTATTTTTCGTCTTCTCTAACGCATCATTATTCAAAAACAAAACAAAAAACATTTTTGCTATGTTGTACACTTGTTGGTTTTTTTGTTTGTTTTTAAACTTGTTTCTTTTGTGTTTTTGTTTAGTTTTTTGTAAATTTTTCAGTGACTTCCATTGTATCTGTTTTGTATAGCATGTGCATTACTATGATTTTTTTTTGGTAATATTGTTCAAGCTACTGTTGACTTCACTATGCATGAAACGAACCTTGGGTTAAAAAATTATCAAATTTTCACTCACACTGGTACTTTTAGCTAGTAAGAAATGCAAAAACTAAAGATGCAAAAACAAACATGGCTGTTGTCTATTCTATTTGCTATTGCTAACTATTACTCACTTGCTTTCTGCTACGAGATCTCGATAATCTCTCGGCACGCATGCCTACAACATTTAATGCACATAGAGAAGTAAAGAAAAATATGAAAGAGCTGACAATTAAATGAAAGGATGAAAAAAGTGGTACGAAATGTCACATGACAAGTCGCTAATCAGTGATGGTGATGATGAGTGTTTGATGGACAGTGTAGTTGGCCAATCGTTTGTCCAGTTTCTGTTGTCGAAAGTGCGATCGATCCGGTGCTTGTGTTAAAGCAAAACAACCAAATTAACAAAAGTGCAATAGAAACGACGATCCTACTCTGCTGCCCTGCATAATATGTTCCCGCATTTGTTCACAGATTTGTCAACAGTGAATAAACTTTGTCCCTTTCCTTTCACACATACACACACACATATTCCCTGCCGTCTCCATTTTACACAACACTCCGCCGCTTATCTTCTCTCATCCTCCGCTAGTTGTACCGTTTGTTTGTATTTCTACTTTCGTTTTGGCCTGACCACCTGACACACGCACCACTCACACACTACCATTGTTTCACAATAAAAAATCCACTTTCACAACAAATTACCGGTATTCTAACAGCATTACCATACCTTTGTTTTTTTTTTTCATATAAACTGTTTAAACACAGTGACAAAAATGCTGCTGTTTGTTTTGCTTTTGTAAGTGCGACATAAATTCTATGCGTCAAGATATTTTCCTGCATTGGTTCGTGGTTGTTTCTCTCTCTATATCTCTCATTTTTTGTTGCTTTTATATCATATAATATATTTGTTCCATTAAGATATTGTGTAGAGGAAGGAAACAAAAAAAAAACTAATGAAGCTCTCTATAGCAAGCGAAACAGAACAGGAAAAAACATCGATAAATCTACGTAAATTCTTTCCATTCCATGGTCAATTATATGTATTTTTGTTTGTATTACGTGTTGCGTTTTGTTTGTATATTTGTTTCATTTTGCTTAAATTATTCGGAACTGTACCAACATGTTTTCACTCGTCCTATACTCGTATATCTTCGCACAAACACATCGCCTTGCCTCACTGTTGCTTTAGTAGCAGCAGTAGTAGTAGCAGTAGTTGTAGTATTAGTAGTAGTAGTAGTGGTAGTAGTAATAATAGTAGTGGTTTTTGGGTTTAAAAACTCGATCTGCATCTCTGCTTCCCTCAACATTTCTATTCGTTTAGCAAAAAGGTACAAAGTATTCTCTTTTACAGTTTCTTCCTCAAATTGCTGATCATATTGATTAGTAAACAAGAAGAGAAGCAAGAGAAAAACAAAAAAAAACACACACGCAAGATAGAAACACTGCCCCATATTAAATTCCTTTGGTTGTGCCAAAAAATATATTTAGTGAAAGCAAACAAATACGCTTAACAAAACCCGATTCTAAATAATGTCAACCCACGGTCTTCTTACACTAAGGTCGGAATTGTTTAACGAAAAAAAATATATATAAGAAAGAAACATAGTTAATGGTCTATATAACATGTAGCAAAACATTTAGCTTCGTGTTGGGGTGGGGTATGATGTTGTGTTTAAGCAAACGCTAAAGCACGAAACGATTAAGCATATTTCCACCCACACCGACCCCCTTCGAGAAGCATATATTTGTTTTGTTAGTAAACGGCCCACTAGGCGCATTAAAAGGTACGTGACATGTGCGTAGGGAGATCGCTCTTAAGCAAAATCAAATAGATTAAATATAATTCACTAAACGTTTACTATTGAATTATCTTTCATTTCTGTTATTACGATTAAACTTTCTTTACTATTATCGCCTGCACTGTGCGGCATACTAATATAGTGTTCACCGCGTAATAAAAATAAACATAGTAATGTATGAATAAGGAATAATAGTTATTTACGTAGTTATAAAATACGCTCAAAGATATAGCAAAGGAAAAAAAAAGTTCTAATAAGCGTATGCTACAAAAAAAAACAATGAATTACTATTATTATGCTTCTCGGATATTATCAATACAACTGAACATTAATTTACTGATACTTCTTCGCGCTGTCGGTGAATAAAACGATGTACTAACATATTACTACAAACAATTGTCCTGCTGTTGAGGCTCGTCCTGCATCGGTGTGTTTATTATTCAATGAGAACCAAATGAATAAAATAACGCTACACGCATGTTCACACGGAATGGAACGAAAATGTTTTGATGTGCTAAATGACCATCGCCTTCCCTACCTTCATCTTCTAATAATGCTGCTCTTGTCGAACCATCTCCGAACGTAACACGTAAATAAAAGAACATGTTTCAAAATTCATTACTTTGTAATTATTCGTACTTAATCCCTTTACTTCCATCTTCTGGCTGGCTAGATAGCGATAGGTGTATAAGTGTAGTGTATTTCAATAGCTTAAAGATTCGATTAAATCTTTTTAATTAATAATAATCAATAGAATTCATAATTGATAATAATGATAATAAGTAGAATAATAGTAAAAGTAATAATAAAACAATTTGTACTTTCAATCAAAGGATGATACACATTCCTTCGCTTTTCCGTTCCACACTTTTCCCCCTTTTTTAAGCTGACCATTCTCATCTCTACCGGTTTCTTTCTGCTGACTGATTTATGCTACCCTTTACTGCTGTGTGTTTCCGTCAACTCTTACATTCACCGACATCCTTCCTTATCGCTACTAGTCGAATCGAGTGAATTCAAAAATTTAAGCTTATAATGCTCAAGGTGTGTTGTATGTTTTCTTTCTTTCTTAACCTCAAAGCTAACGAAACGAATGTTAGCCAAATTATAATATAAAGCAATACATTGCGATGAGACGATATAGAACAATGTATAATTCCACTAAAACAAACATCCAACTACATAACTGGAAAAAGGGAAATAAATGTGTCACTAGTAGCATTAACGTAACGTGGGAACTGGGAAGCAAATGGGTAATGGTAATGAATAATATGGCAATGTAATGTAATAGTTACGGTACAAGCAAAGATAATGTGTTGCCCCCAATAATTATGATTCGATTCATCCGTAGCCGAAAGTCGAAATGAATACGAGACGAAATTAAAACATATTTGTATCTATATTTTTACGCCCAAAATCGATATTTATTTTTTAAAAATCGACACCTTCCTACCGAAAACTTTCTTCAAACAATACAACAACGGTCTATAATGTGTTGGTTTTTTTTTGCTCAAAACAAACGAATTGAAAAAAAAAAATATGTAAAAAATGTATCGGGACGGTATATGGTTTTGACTTTTCACGTACGATGTCTATGTTTTGCACGATCTGATATTTTGCGACGTCCGTAGATACAATCATGATTGAGAAGGGTTTCGCTGTGTCCAGTTGAATGTAGTTATTTGTATAATGTAGTGCAAATTCTCCCTTTCTTTAATCGTTACATATTTTCATGCCAGCGACATCTGTTTTCGTTTACTTCTATATAAAATGAACAAGAAAACATTTAACGAAAATTTGCTAATGAGGTATTTCTGGTAGAATTCGTTTACTAGCGTGCGCGCAATCGTAAATCCTCTTTTTGCATATGGTCGCGCGCTTTGCATTCTATGTTTATTGTAATTATTGTAGTGCCTTTGAAATGTATGCGTACCACGCATTTGGGAACTAAACCAAAATCAAATAATGAAATATAAAACAAAGTTTCAACTCGTGTGACGTCGTGAAGCCGAATAAACAAAGTATGTTTAATGGAAATGTTACCGATTTTTCCTTTCTCCCACTGCATCCGCTCTAAATGAACAAGTATTTGGTGTGCAAGCTTTTATCGAGTGCAACTCCTCTGTTGTCGAAGGCCATCGTTGGATGTGTCGCTTTAATGCACGAAAAGCCCATGATAACTGTCCACTATTGCTGGACAGAGATATCAATGTCTCCTCCTGCACGACGGGTGGATATCTTTCGTGAATTTAGGGCCCAATTCTTTAAGAATACGAGGCGCATAAATTCGATTCCTGCGATTCACAGTGACGAGTATAGGAGAATTTATTTCATCAGATGCAATCGATAATTGTTTTGGATGAATATCTTAAATTACAACCGTGGCAACTCGTTTTGCCGACCACCAAAAATAAACCTACGCCAATGGAAGCTACTTGAGCTTTCGTATTTTGACTTAAAGTTAGGAAATAGGTACAGCGTTCTCTCATTAATCGAATTTAACATCTAAAAACACTCACACAAAAAGACACGATTAAGAATTTCAAAACGTGCGAAAATAGACAGGTCTATAGCCTAAAATGTTTATACAAATTAAAAATCACACATTGAATTATATAAAGAATTAGTACAAGAATACAGCTTACCTATTGGATGATTTTTTTTTCTTAAAAATGGAATTTTCCGAAAATGGTGTTTCATTGTATACTCTATAATTCTAAGTGAGTGAATAATTTTGAAAAGTTTAGCCAAACGACACTTATGACACACACTAACAAGTAGTTTATCTTATCTCAAGAAGTTCACAAAAATCACACATCACAATTTTAAATTTAATTTCAAGAAACAAATAGCTTGCTGTCACGCTGTTCATCATTGGTGGCCGGCTCCAGGAGTTACATTAGGATTCACAGAAGAGTACTGGCTTTATATGAACATGATCAGAGGTCATAATGTTATGTTCATTTCATCACATACACAGATTTATTCAGTTACTGAATGGAAACAAAAGCAACAACCAATAAAAAAAAAACGTTTTGTTCGATAGATCTTGCTTTTTTGCTTAGCGAAAGAACAACCGAAATTCACAGATGATTTGTTGTGAAGCAATATTCACAATGTTTTAATCACACTGGGAAGAGTGGATGCACCGTTAATACAGTACATTCCATTCGTGGGATAGTATGAATGTTTGACAAACGTTGTTGGTCACAGAAATGTTGGATTTTCCAGTAAGATTTTTATTCCTTTTCGAAAAGAATTTATTTTCATATCACACACATCGTATTTGAATGAATATTGTAGTGTTTTGGTTTTGTGTTTGCTCCTTTTGAAATGTATCACAATCCACCGCTATTGCTTTGCAAGGTTTTTTTTTATTGTTTTATTGCTTTAAAAGCAGCTACACATCTTAAAGAAGAGTTTTTTTTGGGGTTTTTTAGGTGTTCCGAAACCTGATCACTTAATTCTGTCACAAGTGTTGTTTTGCTTCAAATCTTCAAAAGGAAGTTTATTGAAATGTATCAATCCGTTCCGGTTCGCTTGTTCGTTGGTAGCCACAAAAATAGATACTATTCTTGGACACCGAACTGCTTCGAACACATTGAAAGGAATTCAATTATTCTTGAAGGTCATCACAATTGTGCTTTGCTTTTCTTGAGGTTACAATTTACATCCGGCAGTGGATCATCACATCACGATTAGATTGTGTGTTCGGGTGTGTTTGTTTAGATTCTGCTCTTTAAGATGGCGACCGGGTGTTGGTGTGTGCCTCACAGTTAGTACATTTCTCACATCTACTTCCAGAGTTGACCAGAGTGCAGCAGGAGACAGTTGAGAAAAGCAATCTGAAGCTTCAATTGCCTATCGGGAGCTTTCGAATTTAATCGGTAACATTTGCTTAACATTAACTTTGCCATTTGGTTTTTTTTCTTCACTAGTATTGGACGAGTTGTACAGGAAAACTATAAACCATAGGATGGTTGTACCATTGAATTCCACAAAAAAAATTTGAATACATGAATACATATGCTGAAGGAAGGAGGTTTTGATGCAAGAGCCTACACGGTGAAACAATCTTTAGACATATTTACGCTCTTCTTGGATTGGTACACAGGTTGATTGTTGTATAATAACTAATATTAATTATTATACGTGCAGTGAAAGGATGGTAATGCACCCACAGTTTGCACTTTACATACCAAACGTCGCCTACAATTACGTTCCCCGCCGCAACTATCATCAATTCCGCAAGCAAATCGAAATCGTCGAAACATGTTTCGATTTACACCATTCACATTTATATGTAACATAAACTTCAATAGAAACACATGATTGATTATTGTAGAGTAGGTAATTGAACGTGTAAATATGCTTGCAAACCAAGAGCTAAAATGAAGAAGAACAATGCGCTTGCTCCACAAAGCTGGGCTGAGCGTTTTGCAGAGTGTTCCACGTAGGTAGCTCAAACAAATGATATTCTTTTTTTATTAGATTTTCTTACTTCATCATTTAATTTGCCTTACATATAGCATGCGTATCGACGAGTTGTTAATATAAGAGATAAAGTGCATTGGGACTAAGATCTACGAATAAAATGGTACTACAGTTTGAATACATGTGCTAATTGTAGGAATATTTGTTCGTGCCTTTTCAACCGTTCTTCTCACATAATCTTCTACTCACATTACTGCCCTAGGTACGTGTGGTTGTGTGTTTGAATAGTCGCCTGCTTCTTCTTAAGCTAACGAAAAACTAACATATAGCTTACATATCTTTAACATAGTTTAACATAGAAAAACTCTTTCCCTCCATCGTGCCGTACTGTACCGAGAATATGGCATACAGGGTTACAGTGTCATGATTGTTATTTAATTGATAAGGAATATTGTTGGGGAATATTGAATAGTTTGGACATTAGGACAAACTATCCATGACTAACGTACGTTTATAAACATGAAAGAATGATATTAAATACTAATTGAAAAAAAAACAAAACAAAACATCAAACAAATAATTGTTTGGATCATAAGTATAAAACAGTGTGATGTAAGTGCGTCAAATCGTGTTTGTCATTGTGGAGTTGTATTGTGACGAACGTGATGTTCAGGTGAACGTGATCAATTGTATATGGAGAAAAAAAAACGCACAAAACAAAACTGCTTACGACGATGATGATGATGATCGTGATGATGATAATGAACAGATGTAATGTTGTAATGGATCTATAGAAATAAATATTTATCTTTTTACGTGTTGTTGACACGCGCGCCCACGCTCACTACCTATCTCTCACTCTCCAGTTATGCTTCGGTGTGCACTTATTTTTCATACAGTATTGTTTTCGTTACATTCAGTTGGTTTTAAATTATTGTGTAGATGTAATTTGTTGTGTGTTTTGATTTCAATTTTTAAACGTTGTTAACCATTTACTTTATACATGAATAAGACTTTCAAAATTAAAACACTTCCAAATACCACCTTCCAACTGATGATGGCTCAGGGGGAGAAAAAAAAAACACAAACCTTTCATCACAAAAAAGGACTTCATTATATTGCTTTACAATACACAGATTTTGTCGGTAGCCTTTTCCTGTTCGATTGCTTTCTGAAAATTACCATGTTTAATATTGAAAGTTTCTCTACCCTTTAATGTGTTTGAACGAAGTGCATTTTTATATAAGCATGTGTGCTTTAGTTTTTCCCTCCAAGTTCATTCAACTGTATCGTACTGTTGGTTGTTTTTGTTTTTCTTTATAAGTTGAAGCATTATTGATGCTATCGCTGAGTGGTTTCACCCTGAAATGTTGCACGTGGTTTTGTTGTTTGATTGATTACTTATATCATATATGTCCTCCAAACATAGTTTATTCTTTTATGGTTTAATATTACAAGATTCCTGATTCGTTAGTGTAATTATGCTGCTCGTCGTTATTTATTATGCTCACACGTGTTTAGAACCTACATGTCTAATTCTATACTAATTTTGCATGTTACAATTTTTCTCTCTCTCTCTCTCTCTCTCTCTCTCTCGCTATTGTTTTAGTTTTGCAATTTGTGTCTAATATGATATTTATCATAAATAAATCGTTCTCGAATCACTTACTTCAACGGGCTCACGAACCCTGCTTTTATTCTTTTGCTCTGTATGTCTCTCTGTTATGCGCTGATTACCTTTTATCATCATAATTTGTTGTCACAATTGGTGAAGTCCTTTCGTTACTTCTAATACCTATCAGTATTTGTTTCAAGTCTCTTTGCTTCAGTTCTTTGCCGTACCGATTAAGTTTATGTGTAAGTAAATGCTCCATTACTTCCGTGTATGTTACTGTGATGTGTGGGATGAGTGAGGTAATTTCTGTTCCAGTTGACGATGTATGAGCGTGGGTTTTCATCTGCTGATGGCATTCCATTTCAGCGTCTATATTCAATATTCTATGTACCTAACGAATATCTGTAGCACTGACACTCAACACAAAGCGTGTGGTCAGACAAATTTTGAAATGGAATTTCAATCGTTTACAATATAGTTACGTTTCCGTGTAGTTGAGTTGCGTGTTCAATGTATTGGAGTGTATTGAAAGACGAAAATTCTACTGACATTTATTAAATTCAATATATTTTAGTTAGTCTACTACTAGTAAGTGTTGGATGGGTTTTTGGGGAATAGGAGGTTTAAAATAAGCATTACGTCACCTTTGAAGGAGAAATATATCTCTCCCAATATTTAATGTTGAAACATTGGAAAATAGTTTCGATTCGCTTGTCTTTTTAGAGTTCTGTAAACAAAAAACCGAGCTCAGCACAGGTTATCGGTATGCAAAGTATATCACCTTTTCGCTTGTTTAATATTTGGGGAACCCATCGTAGTGTTATTGAAAATGTTCATACATCTTAATATTTCTGCTTTTGATTTGTTTCATCTAATGTAATGCAAATTTTTATACTAACAGATTCACCATGATAATTAGTCTTTTCACGAACACCTCTACTGCGCGAAGTGATGCAGCAAACGAGTTCTGCGCGTTCTCTGAGTTCCCGTTTTTGCTCATCGCCCAATGCAGAATTTTTCGAATTTCATTTGCGTTACTAGTGCACTGATGTAAAGAGAACATAAAAGATCCAGTCTTCTGTAGTTCCGTTGTTTTCTAAACATTATTTTGAATGTTATAATACCGTTTCGCGTATCGGCGAAACACACATGTTCTTCTTCTGTACGATTTTTGCAAAATTTGTCCACTCCTTCCCTTTAGCCGGGGAGATATACGACCTGTGATACGAGTAGAATAATTGTTTGTTTTTTTTTTTTCCTAAACCGCGTTTCGTTTCGTAATGAATTAAATGTTTGCTATAGTAATGAAAAGTTATCACCGGAATCGTAACCGTCCACTCTGACGGTGACCTTTTACAGTGGAATCCCTTTTCGAGATTGTATATTTCATTTAAATACCTCACTTAGGAAAGCATTCGCACACAAAAAAAATTGTTCTGCAAGCAAGGCGTAAATGTAAATCTCCGATAGTGGGGAATGGGGAAGGAGGAAGCGATGGAGTGGAATAAGGACACACTGAATAGTATGCGTGAGAGACGGACCGGTGACGAAAATGTACATTCATACGTTACATTCTGTTCCTTAATTTGCTTATTGCGGTGTCGGGAAGGGGTTGATTCCAAAATGGAGGGCTGCACTGCCGCCTTTACAGCATTGGGTAAACAGCATGGCAAGTCTTCCTCATGCTGTAGAATGAATCGATTGATAGCGCCATTTTTAGGGAAGTCAAAGCAGATTTCACTCGATTTGGTCCGCTTACCAGCTCTCTTTGTTCATCTCATATCTCACTGCTCAACCGCGCACGCGCAATGTATTTGCGTTCCACTGTTGGCTGTCATGATCAACCTTCCCGTTACGTTACACTGACTGTTCAAACCGTTGGACCATTGTAATCGTTCGTGTTGCTTTTAAATTCAAGTTTGTATTTTAAAAGGTTTCGACTTTGAGTAAATAAAAAACACAATTTATTACAAGCCCGTGGGAGGGGGATCGAATCTAGGTTTCAAGCTGCTTTCAAAAGTTCGTATGTTCTTTTTTTTTCCTTACCGAATTCGTAACATATTCCGACAAAATACGCACATTAAAGGGTGTTTCTTTAAAAAACCGGGATCGAATATGTAATTGTGATGTCTATGCCTACGATTGAATATTAATTAATCTAGCAATAATATTTATTATACCTGTTCGTTTCATCATCATCAAATTCATCACGTCAAAAAATGGCAGTTTAAGAATTATTGATCTGGGTTGATTCGTCTATTGTGCTAGTTCGATTCATTCCTTTCCAAATGTCACATTTCACCTAAACAGGAACACAACTTAATAGCGTTGGAATATACACAAGAACGCAATAAACGCACACCACGTCTTCTCTTCAGTATGACCACCTTTATATCGAACCGTCTTTCATTGTCATGCCAGTTGACACTTTGGCAATGGTTTTATTTGTTTTTTTCATGTGGTTTCAATTTTTAAATATCACATATGAATTCATGCATAACGCCGTAATGTAGAATCGTGTGTTATAATTTTGGTATCCGTCAATGAGATTACTTCCGCTGGAAATTGAACTGATAAAATGAGTTCACTTCTTACATCGTCCCATAAACCCGATTAGATGCATGGATGCGTTTTGCGAGAAGAAACGTTTTTTTTTAATTTAATTTTTTTGTTTGAAATTTTGTGCAATTTTTGCTTCTTTACATTTCTCTACGAATAAAAATGCCGATTAGAACATTTAAGTCATGCTTTAGCCCGTCTGTTATTAAGATTTAGATATTTTTCACAAACAAATTAGGACAGATGGTTTTTCTTACAAATTTTACTTCTGCATTTTAACCCTTCTTGATATTTTCAAACGAAATGACCCTAAGACTCACATTCACTTGTTTCACTGAAAGTCCTCATGAAAAAAAAATTAGACGAAAGAGAAACTTAGCCAACAAGATATATCCCTTCGGCTTCCCCTTTTCAAATAAGGGCAACAAAAAAAAAAACACTGGACTAAGAACAAATGGTACTAGAGTTTATATTTGATTTAATTTGTACTTCAAGCATGTATGTATTTGTCTCATGTGCTACTTCTGCTACATAAAATACCTTTAATCCCCTCTGCTCTTCAGTTGGACAGATGAGACCGAAAACAAAACAAAACAAAAAAGGAGTTTTGGAACTAAACTTCCAAAATGCTACTACTTTGGGTAGTGGTGGTACCACATTCAATGTACTAACTGCAAACAGAGTCGTGCTTTAGTTAAAAACCGCTACGTTACAAAAGCTCGAACGCATCTGTGACGTAGCGCTTATCTCTGTTCGTCTTTCGGTGTTGTGACCGTCCTCGAGGAACACATGAGTGAGTACGTCTAATGGAAGGGCAACGAAATACTAATTCTTCGAACCCTTCGACACATCAAGCAATTCGCGTCCAATAATGCAAAACCTAATGGAGGTTTCTGTGATTATTACTACCATTGCCATCTTTGTACCAGGTAAGGATATTCAAGTTTGAATTGCTGTCATTAGTTGATGGTTAGGAGGGTTTCTATATTTCATTCCATATAACCAGAATATTGATGTCTGAGTCTCATGCTCTCTCTTCAGCAACAAATTGCAAAATCAAATTTATGTTATACACCACAGTGTCGCGAAACTCGCAAACTTCACTTTAATAGATACCTGAGCTAAATTTGTATTTTCCTGGCTAGCAACTATTGCGCCCGAGCTTGTTGTGTGTGTTTGTGATACTGTCCGAAGCGTATGGCGTGAAAGTAGAAAAGGAGTCTTTTCGTAAAATACACTCTTCCCGCAAAACGAGACCAAGTGGCAGTCCATAGCATTCGGTGTATATGTTGTTCAAGCTGTATTGCAAAAAAAAAACAAGGTTAGAACATTCTTTATCCTGTTGTCTTGAGGAGCATTTGCTGCCCAGTTTGCCTTTCTCTTCCTATTACATATTTGTGTAGATTTTCTTTCTGATTTGAGGTATATTGGTGGCAAGTTGTTTTTGTCTTCTCTTGTTTGTAAATTTGTTTTTTTTTTTGTTCAATTATGCAAGCAACAGTTGCTGCTACAGTAAGTTTGTAGTATGCGTCTCTTCGCTCCATTTTCCTTTGCCATTCTACCACCCTTTTTTGTACAAAATTTGAGGTTAAATGCGTTTTTTGTGTGTGTTTTCATTTATTCATGCTATCCTTTCTGACGGCGTTTATTGTATTATACGTAGCTTCATACATACTTATACATATCAACTACTTCCAATTTGTCTATGTTAAACGGTTTTCTTGTACGAAACGTATCAGAGTATTTTAAATGTTTGGCTATTTTTAAAGAGTTTGCAACATGATCAAATGGTTCACATAGCTTTTTTTTTTGTATATTCGATTGCAATGGAAATAGAATTGCAACGCTGCAATTGGATTGGTTGCAATTGTAATTTAATTTTATTCATTTGCAGCCATCCGCCGGGCTACATCAAAATGTGTCTTCTGTAGCAATAGCAATGCCATGATTTTCTGCTTTCATTAAATTTTATTTTAACAAGGTACGCTCCGAACAAATGGAAAATTAGTAACGGAAACCTTTAACCAAAGTTTCTATTCATGGTTTACAATTAATTGAATTTACATGCGGAACATAACAGAAACATCATTAATAGCAAAGAAGTATACAACACCACCTGCTTCGAACTGGATCGGTTCGACTGTAAGACAGATTGATTCTCTAGTTAATTGATTAATTAATTAATGGTTTTCTTCTTATGCATATACCGTATAGAAGCCTAGGTTCAGGAGCGGAAACATTATTCATTTACACATTTGATCAAATTGCGAGGATACGACAAGGAAGCAAAACTTAGATGCGACAAATTGTTATGATAGAGTTAAAGTATGCACTATTATTATTTCTTACTTTATAGATAACGTATGAGTTGTATCTGCTGCTTCCTTCGAACCCATACCTTCCCCTTCAGTGGATCGGTCAAGCGGTCGTATTTGTACGTGTTGCCATCAGATGATCTGAGTTGTTGTAATAAAAGCGTTTCCCTACGTTGGCTGTCGCTCGATTCACGATCGCGGCCTGGGGATGCTTTGTTCGTTTTTTTTACATTCTTTATTTAAAACTTTATAAAACATAAAATTAACACAATCGATATTAATTTATGTGTTTTAACCACTTGCAATCCGATCCACTGAAGACAGTGCAGGTTGCTTGCGATAGTGTGAGCAGTTGTTTCGTTTATCAAAAACTTCAATAGCCTCACACCATAGCATTGCGAGCAGAATTTGGAGCTAATTTAACTACTTACACACGCATCGATTAGAAGAACGTTTAGGTGTTTTATTCGTCGTTACTGTTGAATACGTTAGTTGCTAACAAACAAAAAAAGGGATGGATTTGTTAGTCAAAAATTTATTCTGATATTTAGAAACATTGGTATTAACAAGGATATGTTTCAACAAATCGCTTCCGATCGTATAAGAAAGTTCCGTTCCTTGTTGCTTCAAATACATGAAGTGTTCAATGGAATCGTATTTCCTTTCTCCTTATATACTAGTCCTTGTTAAACAACCAAGACTTACGTGTCTGCTTAGAATCAATTCATCTTAGCAATTCTAAACGTTATGTACATGCAAATTTGAAAAGAAATTTTCAAAAAATACATAAACAAAAACATTTTTATGCGACTTCAACTGATAAGCTAGTAAGGAAAATGTCACAAAAAATCCCAACTAATCCCATGGTCACATTCTTCCTCACTGAGCATTCCCATTGGTATTACACTGTGGTACTATGTACTCATATCGAAATTGAAATAAATTTTGAAATATCCAATTATTGCTCGGAAAAAGGGTTTTTTTATTTTCATAACTATTGCTGTATTGTTGGGTCTCAAGCATGTTGCGTTTCTATTCGGCATTTTATATTCGTTTGAGAAATTTAAAGGTCGTTCTGTGGTAACCTGTCTTTTAAGTTAATTATGCTTATTTGTCTGGTAAATGTAAGTAATACAATCATTACCTTTCTATTTACGATACAACGAATATTAATTTGATATCCTTATTAGTATGCTGATTATACCACCTATTCTATATGTAATATTTCCGGAAGTCCTTGCAATGGGGTGGTTTAAAGATTAGAGAGTTTCGTAAAATAGCTCGAATTTAAAAAGCCAATATGACAATCATGAGGCCCTGCTGATGATGATAGCACTGAACATAAAAAGAATGTATATTTATCCGAATGAGATTGTAAACGGTTCGATCAGTCCTTTCCATTTTTTTTAAATTGTTTAAATACATGTCCGATTCTATTTTCATTTATCGATTTGGCATTTTTCCGAGCATTTATAGTTGGCCAATTTGTGCCCAGGTCCACATTCCCAGTGAATGGTCGTACCACGGTGCACAAACTGGGCCCGAATTTTGATTCAGCAGTCTAATCCAATACGTTCACACCTGTTCATCGGCCAAACTCCATTATAACAATCATTGACGACACAGTACCATAATGTATTTATATTTCATTTTGTATATACCCATCCCAAAATATCTCAAAACACAAGCAAACGAGTGCGTTGCTACTCACTAGCAAAAAACCGTTCGCTTCCGAAAAAGTGCAACACAAAAATACCAAGTTTTTTAAACTCGCCTCTAAAATGCATCGAAAAAGGAACATCGTCCAAACGTAATCACCGCTAAGGTAATAGCTTTCGATCACTGGTAGGACCCCCCGGGGGTCGGTTCCACCTCATATCGTTTTATTCTTCTTCTTTTCGCTCTGTTTATTATCAAAAAACAGTACTTCTGGTGACAGGTGTTTCACCACATTCTTTTCTGATTTTAATTTTTTTGTTTCCCATGATCACAAGTAGCTTTTTTGTCATTTGATGCCTTAAGTTCGTGTTCGTGTTCCCGTCTTCATCCAGTAAAGTGTTCACTGTTATTGGGAGTGTTTTTAATTCTATGACGTATTTGTGAGAGCAGTACGAGCAACCGCTGTGCACGCTGTTTAGTTTAATGTTATCGAAGAAGACATAAATGGTTTTACGTACAACACAAAATGTAAGTAAGCAATGTAAAAATGCAAACCCACAGAAATATTCCAAACAGTTAATGCCCATTCGCAAAACGTACATTCTTGTTTGCTGCTCAAACACTCACCCATCATACGCACAAATCATACATTTCGGGGAATTTTCCATATGCGTTTATCCAGGCGTTATCGGCCACGGAAACACGCGTACAGATATACCCGCGATCGCGTTCATACATATTGCTTTCTAATCGTGCACTTGAATCGTACGCTATTTACAAGTAAAAATGTACTCCATTAGGTAGTATGCCGTTTACAGTAAGCTATAATACACATACGTACCTCCCCTAAACACTAAGAATGAATATAAATGCTTACTTCTATTACACTTACACTCTAGTTCATTTCACTACAACACACAGTGGGGTAGATGGTGTTGAGGTGAAACGTTACCTGATATTTAAATGGTTGACTTAACTAAATCCTTCATTGCTTTTCTACGATTTTTTTTGTTCCCCAAGCAACTCCGGCTCGATCTCCCTCAGAGTCGGAATTAAAAATATACATCATTTCGAGAGGAGAGATGAAAATTCTTTTCTTACTTTCACAGTTTGACAGTGCATGATTTTCTTCGTAATTACACTTCTACTCTTCTACGACTCGCTTTTTCTCATTCTCTCCATCTCGTTGTCTGTTTCCCAACCTTCCTCTTAATGATTGTGTGCATTTGTCGAAACGCAATTCCTAACCTCGCTGTAAAGACTAACGGAAAAAAGTCCAGTATCTTCAGTGTGTGCGGCACAGATACGATTCCCCTTGTCTACCTCCGATCGTCAAAGTGTACCGACACACTGGAGTTTGCTAGACATATATAGTCCCTGAGGTTACGAAGTACATAAAACTAAAAACAATAAAATAGCTGTTGTCGGTTGTCGTACCATTACAATTTCATGGCTAGTATTTAAAGAACAAGCGTTATAATATCAATGCTAAACCTTTTGCGCCAGAACACTGGAATATTACAACACTTCGTTCACTTTCATGTAATTTATGTGCAGCGGTGGTAGATGTCGCTTAACGTACTGTTACAAGACACATAAACATATCAATTTGCTTATGCCTGTTACCTAACTGTAACCGTATTTTTTTTTTGTTTACTTATTTAAAAACGACAATATAGTACTTTTATACCTTACAGCTAAAAAACGACCATTTTGCGAGACAGTTGATAAATTCTTACAAATTTAAGGAAGAAACGATACTGAAACAATGCACTTACAAAAATTCAAATTGTTCTTAATCCATCTACTACAATAACTATATGGTATTAAACAATGGTGAACGAAGGATTTCGATTGAGATAAGTTGTACTAAATAAAAAAAAAGTGTAAATAGTTTTTGATAAACAACAGAACATGTCTCCAAAGCATCTATCAGAAAAATAAAAACAAAAAAAACTAAATAATCTAACGAACAACTTGCGAATCATTGCTATATTGAAAAAAAAAACATGAAAAAAGACACTTGGAAACAAAACCATAAAATAGAACTAAATAACAAAATTGTTCTAAAAGTGAGGTACACTTTCACGTCAAAGAAACTGGAGACAGTAAACAATAAAAGAAAAACCAGTCGTAAGAAACAAAAACAAATTGTCTAATTAAATATATTAAGATAATTTATGACATCATCCGAAACCATCGTCATGTACGAACTGGCAGCAGATGTGTCATTTTTTTCTACGGTCCCAATGCTTACATTCGAGTCCTTGGTAATGCAATTGCTGGAGCTCGAATTTGTCGCAGAACAGGCAGACTCGCCCATACGTAGCGATCGTAGAACGCTACTATTGCTGCCATTGATCGCTATACTATTCACACCGGAGGTCCACGGTGTCTGTGTCCAAAGGGAACTAAGCTTTGGTATAGTATCGATCGCATTACCGGTAGTAGTCGGTCTACCATTCATCGATTCCTGTATTCGCAGGAACTGAGATCCAACCGTGTATGGTTCTCGAGTACCGGAAGGAACATCGGATTGCCAAACGCTTTGGCCACTGGCAGTAGTGCCATGCTCATTTTCGCCATTCAGAGCACCAGTTGGCGCAGGTTCCGGTGCTGACCAGATAGACTCTAATGGCTCGAGGCTTTGCTGTGGACCACTGATCAGTCCGAGCTTACTTTCCCAGATGTTCGTACCAATATTGCCAGAGCAGATGGGTAAGGTTTCGGGTAGGGTTGAGGATTCATTGTTTTGGGATATGGTACAGGGCAATTGCTGCATTTGTGACGACGCCATCGATGGCATGTTGGCAGTGGATGTTGTCCAGGGGGTGTACAATTCTTTACTTAAGCTAGTGTACAACGCGTTCGAGGTAGGGTTTGTTGTAACTGCACTAGGAAGAACCATTGCCGATTTTAAAGATGATGCTGAGGGACTCACCATTGATGCTGCTGCTGACGGTGACGGTGGTGCAGGACCCCAAAGCGATTTATTGCCCCAGATGATGTTGGACAATGCCGGGTTAATAGTAGATTCATTTTTCGATACAGTACCTGGTACGATTGGCTTGTTGTTTAGCGAATGTTGTAGCTGTTGTTGCATGTTGTTACTCGGGGTGGCAGCGGCCCGGCCACTGCCAACGTTAGAATCACCACAGTAAGAGGTCGAGAAGCCTGAATCGTTGCTCGTGCTGCTAATGTTGCTGATAGTGCTGCTGTTGCTGAGATGACGCAATTCCTGAATGAACGAATTCATCGCAGCAGAATCAGCGGCTGCTTTATCAGCATTCGTGTTCGTCGAGACGGTGCACGAAGCGGACGATCCATTGAACGGTGACTGCTGCTCCTGACGGCCGGTAGCATCCGTCAGCGAGCCACTGTTCACGCTCGACTTAGGTGATTCCAACGTGGCCTCATGTTATGGCCAGTGCTGGAAAAACTGCATCGGCTGCTTGGTGTAGCAGTAGCTCAGTGGCTTTACAAAGTGATTATCCTGAGCCGAACAATACGGGCACGATACGCTGTGACTGTAATCGCTGTAGAAGTTGAGCCGCTGATTTGGAGACAGCATCATTTTGAAGCAGTTGTTACACTGTTGAAAATATCAAAGGAAGAAGAAGAAAAATCCTATTATTTATCTAATACTGATATATCGATGAATTTGCACAAAACTTACCTTTAAACGTTCCGTGCAGCATGGCATAGCAGCGAAGATGTCATAAGAATACATGGTTCCAAGGACGAGCGATGAACCGTCCCACTTATTCACACAAAATCTTTGAGAAAAAAAAATATTGAAACAATCATATTTAAAAATAATCTACGACAAGCATTTGCAGTAGCGAGACAAAAAAAGCAAGACGACCCAAAATCACGGTGTTCAATTAAAAAATTAGCTTCATCAATCGTTTGCTACACATTGCAATGCATGCAATTAATGAAACTTCCACTTGGGAAACCAATCAATCATCTCGGTGAAATAGCCAGGCAACGATTTAATAACGTGCTACAACAAGATCGGTTAAAGTCGGCAGCATTGCTCATGAATATTCGGGTTAATTGACCGTTCAGAACAAGAATTTCCATGAAATTAATTCACTGATAATCCATCGCACTCAGAACGTGAGGCGCGCGCCTGGTAGTGACGTTGTACGGCTAGTCTACCTTTTACACCCGTTATATATCGTTGGCTTAATGCAGTTTGATCGTTTTTCGTTTACTTTACACACCCGTGTCTGCAACCACTCGATTGGTTCTTTAATACCGCCAGATATCGCATCGATTCTCGGCAGCTTTTAGTCGCAAAAAAAACCGAAAAAAATTTATATTTACCTGCACCGTACGACACGGTTTGGCTCGACGCCTTCCAAGCACGCCATGCAGACGGATGTTAGATACTGGACACGATTCTCGTACTTCACCTGCAGACAAGAAAGAAAACCAACACAATCATAACATGTCCTGACGATGTTTTATGTAAGGTAAGGCAATCTAATAAAGCAAAGGTTCGCCGGTCAAAGGAGCGTTCGAACTGGCGTAAAACATTTGCATAACGGTTAGGGGCACCACTTTTTGATACTTCCTTGCCGTTAGGTGTTACACCGGAGAAGCGTTACGTACTTAATCGTTTATTAATTCATCGTATGGCATACAACGGTTCTGCCACAACACAACAGGTCAGTGTCGTCTGGTTTTCGTCTTTGTTCTGTTTGGACTTAAGCTTCAGAGTTTCCCACCTCCACCCCCACACCGGTGAATGGGGTGGCACGGAAGCAGTTGTAAATCATGTACTGCCATTATAGACCATCGCGGTGCGAACCAAACGATTTTTGACGACGATGCGGTCATCGGGACGTGTAATACAGTGATATGGTCATTTGGTTGTATTCCGTTGTTCATAAGTGAAAGCTTCAGCCCGAAGTCCAATGCCGGTGGTGTGAGACGTTTGGAATTATATTTTATCAAATTTAGGTCATCGGTGACATTGACATTTTCGTCTAGGAAGTCAATTGTCTGCCACCCGTCGGACGTAATCATTACTCTTTAGCAGACAGAAATAAGACAGACACTCATAAGGATAGTGTACTCACCTCAATGCACCCTTTGTTGTGTTGTTTCGGGCTGAGAAAGAACGTTCCGTCGACCAGTGGATAGCGGTCAAAGACTAGCATCGGTTCCTCGCACAGCACACACGCAACGCGACTCTTATGCTGTGCGGCTAGCGAGGAAAGTATAAAGAGACGTGTTTCATCGTTTCCGTGATTGCCTTCATCTTCGATCTGTAATAGAGATAAATAAGGCATAGGAAATATTACATTAGAATGAAATTATAAAATTTATGGGAAAATTAAATTACAAATTTTATACAGAGATAGTTGTCGGCGAAATCGTTAAATAGATCGTTAGACAATAATAACAGCAATACAAAACTCTTTAAGAATAAAAAAACTTCCTTAGTATTAGTTTTTGCACTCTTTGAAATAATTTGTTGGCAATTTCTGTTCACAATAAACCATTACAATTAAAATTACTTTTATATTAAAGTTATGCATCACAGCCTGTACAAGCGTACTTTGAGGAACATCTTCCCTTTTTTCATCAAAGTTTATGATCAAACAACACCACCACTTGGAGGCTTTGACCACTCCACTGCCGTTGGTGGAAAACCTACTTATAAAACGTCAAAAGCATTCCACGAATCTATCACTTCTCGATGCATTTTTCCAAAACACTTCCACATAACCATTTCCTGGCCTTCTGGCAGTGGCAAAGGGCAAAGAACGATTTTGCTGGAAAATCTGTTTTGACTTGCGGGCATCAAACAAAAACGTAAAAGTGAGTGGAAAAGACACAAGAAGAGGGTACATAAAAAGTTTTGCTTTCTTTGAAAGCGCATTGCCACTACAGCCACCGGTCAAACTCAATGTAGAAAGTCATTTTTCATTAATACCTCTCGACTCTTCCTTTTACTTTGCACGCGATCTGGTTTTGTTATCGAGCGAATACTACCCAAAGACTGTCTAAAGGAAAAAGATAAACAACTTTTTAGCCAGCCGGCAAAAAAAAATTTACAAAAGAAGAGAAAAACACTGTCAAGCATTTTCCTGTTCTTAAGATGGCGCGCTCACCAAGAAGCTTTCACATCTTCCGAGTCTTTTGGTGCTTGGGATGTTTACCTCTGCGCGCTTGTGGAAATAAATGCTTTCCGGGAGAAGTTTCATGCGTCCCCACCCACCCGCCGTGTGCACTTGTGCATTAGATGAGAACTATTCGAAAGGAAATTGAAATATCTCATTAAAATGCGTTTCCTTACTTAAACGAAAAGCTGCTTTTCGAGCAATGGCACCGGCATTAAACGTTACGTTGGTTCAATGGCATATGGCATCTAAGGACGGATGGTGTTGGTGATGTTTCGCCGACTGATGGATGGCACGGAACCGTCACTGCTCCCTTGGGGAGGGTCTAGTCACTCGACATCAGCAATGTGCCAACGACTAGGCGCTAAAAGTTGAGGTAAAAAGTCAAAGAATTGATAAAAAGACGGTTTGAAGGAACCTGAGTGCTTGGAAACTTCCTTGGAACGCCGAATCTTGACCCAGAAAAGCCAGTCCTAAAAATATAAAGACTAGCTAGTCAGTCTTGTATAAACCATTCCTACGCCAGACGGTTGGCATTTTTGTCCCACAAATGAATTGTCACGATATACCGCCATTAAGCTTAAAAGGGCGTAGTTTGAGTTCGCATTGATGTCTCTTTGTTACCTTTAGCTTGTTACTAAGCTCTTATGGAATGGATGCATGGGCACTCCTAAAAGCAAGTATGGCTATCAATAAAAGCATAAATGTCCAAGAGTACTCTCTGCAAAGTTAAATTTTCGTAGTGTGATAAAACTTGTCTTTCGTTTTCAATGTCACCCAACAAGAGCGCTATTTTTCTTTCCGTCAATGAAAATCGTAAGTTGTTATTTCTTCCCTTACCGAAAGATTTAAGATTTAAGATCCATAAATTTACAATAAAAAAAATGTTTGTTTTTTTTATTTTTGCTGTAAAAACCCAGCTTCCTTTACTCCTTTACTTCCACTTATTTTCTGTACACTAAGTCACTTTATTGTACTTGTCTCCAGTAAGCTTTCATAATTCCCCAATGTTCAAGAATGCATTGCAGCTCGGTCTTAGCAAAACATTGTTCAGAGAAAAATAACATAGAACCAGTTACGAATCGAATCGAAAAAACTGTCATCTTCAGCGGAAAGTATTTCCTTTTTATGTGTCTGGAATTTGTCGCACTTCTCGTGCACAATACGCTTCACACGCGCATATAGTCCACTCCACACCTATACGAATATCACCCAAAACAAAACAAAACAAAAAATTTTATAAGAATGCTACATAAAACGTTCCGGAACAAAGGTTTTTACAAGGCAGCTCTTAATATTATACCCAACAGACTGCACATGCTTACTTCCTCCATTGCTTATCCTTCAACTCGATCGATGCACCATGGACTTAAGCATTTATTTCTATATATTTGGTTTTCATTTCATACGTTTCAGTTACAACAAGTGCTGCAATTTTGGAAATAAAATTTAGAAAAAAAGCAAAACAAAATACTGCAAACTAAGGGTAATGGGATTCACACAACGGAAATGGAGCTAAAATAATACCATTTGCACAATCCGGATACGAGCAGTACCTTCTTACGTTATTTTCCACCGTAAAAACAAAGCATTTAACTTTACAGATAGCTTACTTTCGTGTTAACAAAAAATGATTACCATAGCTTAACGATATTCGTTAGTAAATGAACCTCATGAACAATTCGTACTGCATCGCAACGGACAGCGCTTAAGTAATTTAAAAAAAGTATTAAATTAGGAGCTTAATTTGCAATCGAACACTCCACCGTTTAGTGCAGGATTTGTTTCTAGCATTTTGCTAATCTCCACCAAACAACACTGCATCGATTGCGAGAGTTCACATTTCCATAAGAAAATCACAAAAGTGAAAGAAAAACAAACAACTAAACAACGAGAGCACACACTTAGCCGGGCAGACAACTGCACACGCTGCAGAATGCAACGTAAAAACGGTGGGTTAATTTACCTGAAAAGCTCAAAATTAAACGATTTCGGAATCTGATTATGTGTGGTGCACTGTTTCGTAGGGTTTAAAAAAAGGACATTCGAACGATCCAAACAGTCCGTGTGTTGTTCACGGTAGACACACAAAAACGCTGATATCTTTTTGCTCATTTCACTACAATCACGCCTGCAGAATAAATGAAGGTACAAAAAACCTTCCGACTCTATTCGATGCAGTACAAAAGGCCGTTTCTATCAGCAGAGACCAGTTCCGTTTCGTGTCCTTAGCTACACGAAAGTACCAGTTTTGAATGGTATTGGAAGAGTTGTTTGTTCGTACCGTTGTCGTTTCCCTTTCAAGAAAAGGATGATGCTGTACAGAGCAGCTGCAAAGGACCGAGAGTGCAGTGTGCGATGCAGAACGGAAATGGAAATCAAGCAAAAGGACAACACAACACGTGCAAAGGGAGGAGGTGTTGAAGCTACCGAAGAGGTGCAAAGAAAGGAAAGGATAAATATTATTTTAAATTCTCGTCGAGCGCATTAAGCACCTGATCTTTTGCTTTTTGCCCACGCCAGTCTTACGTGTCTTCGTTCCATCCAGTCAACAGCGAATTTTACCTTTTCTTTCTCTGGCGGGGAAGGATGCTAAGGTAAGTATTTTACCTTTCGCAAATCAGACTGATTATTTTTCTTTCCTTTCTTTATCACGCGTAGCTACAATAGCGCAACAACAACAAAAAAACAACCAAAAAGGAATCTTATTCACCTGGCTTTGGCGTGTGGATGCATTCCGTATAACGAAGGCGAGAGAACAAAAAACACAACAAACCGAACGATACGGGGTAGTAAAAAGGTGGCCTGAAGGTGTAAAAGCTGTATAGCAGCTATTTAAATATTTTAAACTCATGCTATGCATTTTTAACGAGGTCCTTTAAAACACTCGTCTTTCACGGTGTGGGGAACGAAGATCGGAAGAAAACGATCCTTCCTCCTTAGCTAGGATTCGTTTAAAGTCTCGTAGTGTGCCGTGGTACCATTTGCTCTCCGGTACGCTATGGTCGTTGTCTTCCGTCCGGATCCAAATGGCAGAGGGAAATGCACCAGACCAGAGCTTCTCATGCTGGTGCTGTGTATATATTGGTTATCGGATTTTTCGGGGCAACGAAACCGATAAAATCGCTTAACCTTTTTGTCCGTTCTCACTGTTTTATTTGCGGGCATGCTAGCGAATGAACGAATGCCTTTTTTGGGGCACGTTGGGTTGGATTTAAGATACGGAAGCTTTAACGGTACTCTTTCGAGGGAAATATAATACGGTCCCGGCTCCCATACAATATGATTGAAAAGGAGGAAATCAAGAGGAAATTCATGAAAAATTTTGCGAATCTTAACAAAAAAATAACATTTATTTTTTGAAAAGATTTTGACACTAATGGTAATACGTCTACTACAAGACTCAATTTATACATAAAAAAATACTTTACAATACTTTTTTATTTTTCAATTTTTTTTAATTTTTACCGCGACGAGAAAATCGTCCTTCATTTGCGCCGTTCCGATTGTAACCTTTTATTCCTGCGTCAAGTCAAGTTCATTCCAGTTCATTTATCTAATCTTATGAGCTCGTTAACTATTTTAGATAACGCGTCTAACTAACTTATCTAGTGTGATTCCGTTCCAGTTCATCCTTGAAATATTTCATGAATGATTTCAATACGCATTTCCTGTAACCTGTAATAATTTTTAACAACCTGATGTTGGTATTGTGAAGGTAAAGTTAAAACAGACTTTTAAAATATCTCTATAATTTACAACAAAACATCTTCTCATCAACATCTCTCACCTCTCGTTGTACTTCCTCATTTACAACCAAGTACAAATTTATTACCCCTTTTTTCCAAGAAAACGAAAATAAATATGTCTTTTGCGCCATAAAAATCATCATCAATGTCATCCGTTGGTGTGGTTTGAGTTCTGTTGCTTCTATGTTTTTACCAGACAAAAAATCTAACGAATGATAGTGTGTATGATATTACTTAAACAAGACGTTCCTTTTCCGTTAGACCACTCATTCACATCGTAAGACACGCGTTCTCTATCGTGATACACATTTTTCAAAATCTTTCTGCCAGCGCGCGCCCATTCTGCAAAAGTCATTCGTTTTCTCGATGCAAGGAAAAACCCATCTACTTACCCGAAAAAACTATTTCTTCTTAAAAACTGTAATATTTCGCACAACCCCATCGCTGGTGGCACGTGCCTCCGTTGTTGTGCACCATACTTGTTACAATGGCAGCTAGAGCTTTCAAGAGCTGATTTTCTTTTATGAAATGTGAGCTCCACACTTCTGTCCAACTTGTGACGACATCGTACGTTTGGCAAACCAATGCCGGGAACGTCTTTGACAACGACGTAAGAACACGAAAGCAAGAGCAAACTAACACAAAAATGATAGTCATCATCGTGAGTTTTAGTACCATCTCTCACTCCGTTATGGTTGTGCTTGAAAAGCTAGACAAGAACAGCATAGAGCGTGAGGTATGAGACCTCGAAAACTAACCACAGTGTAAAATACCGATTTGAAAGTAGACTTGCAGAATAGCTCCAGGAGGGGTTGGAGTGAAAGTTTTATCTAGGGAAAATGCGCGTTCTTTTTCCCTGCGTGAAACTTGTTGAAGAAGGATGTACTCCACAGTGAGAAGCTGTGCCGTACCCCGGAGCCGTTCGTCAATGGGAAAATCTTTGACGCTTCTCGGCAAGCATCTGCTTCTTTACATTACCGTTTGAACTTTATTCATTCGTACGAAGGATGGTGTTGCAGTAAAGAAAGAACCAGATTTCGTCGATGATTCTATGTGATTGACCATTTTCTCTTCAATCTCATCATTTTCACTCCTCGTTGATTTCGATTAGAATGGGAAAGCTAAAGTAGAAGAAGTATTCACTTCTGACATCATCCAGAAAAGCTACATGTGAAGAAAGTGAACTGTAAAACTATCATCATTGGGAGCTTCATGGTCGAGTAACTTGCCTAGAAGCGGTATTTTCACACGATAAAACCAGTCAAGGGAATAGTGTAACGGTTGCTTACGATGGAGTATTTCACTTTGACGCCCATTTGCTACGGTCTGGGTTCAAGGTTAAGTTGCCAGGCAAGAGGAAATTCACCATGCTTGAAACGGTTGATTAATAAAATCGATTTAATGCACACCAAGATCAAACAAGAATAGCACGACGAAAAAAGTTCATCCACAGAATCGACAGGAAATGGTAAAAATCATTGAAGAAAGTTAAAATGCAATCAGGCAGAGTGTTGTTGCTTCAACTAACGCCCATCTCCTTTTCATTGTTGGAGAGTGTTTTCGGTACAAGTTTTCGTGAAGAATTCCTGCTGGTGGATAAAAATAGATAACAGAAGACATCTTAAAATTGTTTTTCTTCTGCAAAAAACTACACAAATTTTCCGTCTGAATAAACATTTTCCTACAATACCACAATAAACCAGCATTAGAAAACGCTTCTTCAGTTGTCTACGTCACTCAGCATCGAAGCATACGCTCCGTTGCAGCAAAACCTTCAATATCCTTTGCCGTATTGCAGTAGTCAAGTAGATAAAGTTTGATAGTTGAAAATCACATCCTCATGAATCGTAGAGCTTGTGTGTGTGTGCGTATTGATAACGAGACAGAGCAGACTCGGAACGGATTGATGGTACACATCACAAAACGAAGCATCCTTCAGCTTGATTGAAATAAGATTACCAACATTCGAATACCGGATGCCGGATGTTCGAGTGTTTTGTGAGTTTTTTACGCATTTTACTTTTCTCGGCAGAAACTAAATACGGCATTGACGCCCGACAACAACCATGAATCGAACGGCATTCCGTCTGCTAGTCAGATGTACATTGAGCAGGAGATGCAATTGCACAATTGCAGTCATGTGTCAGCGTGAGTTGGTGCTCCATGACTATTCGATCGACGATGACTTTCGAAAACATCGTGCTGCAGTTTCAAGCATCACACTTCAACGGAATCGACACTGGCAAACGAATTCTACGTATTTCACTGATTTCTTGTCTGTCTATAGTGCATCTGTCTGTCTTTGTTCACTTATTTCATGTACATAGCCACATCAGCAACAACAAAAAACATAAAACTCCAACTATATTCCGAGTTTCCAATTTATTCACTACATCCAGACAAAATGAAGGGAACTGATATGTTAAACCGTGTTATAAGGGTACTCCACGAAAAGAACTCCAGCAACGTGCACCTTTCACAAATCATTCCCAAAACCAATTGGAACAAGTTTTCCGTCTTCGGCTGATGCGACAACACGAAGCCTTTATTTAAAACGGTAAGCCACCATCCGACGACAGTTAAAAATATGTACGAGCTGTAACAAAACACACTGCCCAGAACAAGAATAAATGATCACCACACTCTTTACGGTTTGTCTTCACATTTGTGTTGTTTCCCTTACGCTTGGGGTACAGAAGCGTGAGCAAAATTTTAAACCAAAACCATCATAAAAATGTGACAGAAACGAACTCCTCCTTTTGCCTTAACAGCAACGTACAAAAAGCATAGCACGCATTAGTTAGGACGGCCACCAAAAAAAAAACGGAAAAAGAATATGTAACTTCATAAATTTATTAAACTTTGTCCTTCGTGTCAAGTTGGTTCGGCTGCCAACAAATGCCTTACAAAGCCCGCCGTTGACAAACCAGAAATATCAACTTTAAAGTTGATACACATTAGGCGTGAGAGAGAGACAAAAGTTGTAAGAGATTTTTCATGAAGTTTTTTTTATCCGTTTATATACTCTTGGGCCCAATTTATAGATGGAGTTACCACAATTTACGGATAGTGCGGATGTTGGTGAAAAGCATACAAAAAATAGACAAACAGTAACTAACTAAGAAGCAAAGCTACCCCACTACAACATCCACAATTCAATCATTCACTTGCGATACAGCAATCTCTGTGAACTCTGGGAAATATTAATTGATACAAAATACATATATATATTTTTAAGAATTATCAAACCGCATATCTGCAATTGCAAATTCTTCAGTTTAGTTTTTGCTTTGAACTTATGGCACACTGTTGTGTCCAACAATTTTCTGTATGCTTTCCCAACCATCATCAACCATTCGCACGACTAACCATCCCATGGAAATGGTTCCATTTTAACGTGCATTTAATTTTATAGGATTGTCAACTAACGTCGTGTTGCCGCACGATCGCTTCTCAACAACTGCCACCATCATCATATCGTTTGTAAGGGTTGCGGTTTATAGGACGGCGGACAAAAGCTCTACCACCAGCAATGAAGACGACGCATGTAACCGCAACATCAAGCAGTGCAATCCTTCCCCGAGCACTGTTATCGCGTTCGTCGGAAGAATCCTGATGTGCATTTAAACGAGCAGCATTACGCTTCCGACGTACTACTACTATATCCAGTGTTTCTCATCTTTATCAAGGATTTTTTTCTCCCTTTTTACAAATGTAAGCTGTTTAACCTCAGCTCATTTTTTTTCATCTCGCTTACGTCACATTGTACGTAAGACTCGTGGAAAAGGGACAAAGCTTAAAAAAGGTTAGCAATTTTCTACCTCGATAGCGTGCGTTCTCCTCCCAAGGGGAGAGCAAACAAGCGAACAAGATAGAAAATAAACCGTTGATCGTGTGATGGAGACGCCCGGTGATTCAGTTGATGAATTCAAATGACACTGTTTAGGGGGTCGTTTGCACACCAAACCTCAACCATGATGCACAGTTCACACTGCTTACCCAAACTATTGCTAGATAATCGTAATTTGTTTCCATTCCTACATTATCCCCACAAACACCAATCCCGGGTGGTGAATACCTTGACGCAACTGAGCGATGGATGTACGGAACACGCTACGATGAGGTGACGATTGAATAATATTTAAATCAAAATGCAAATGGAGGGCAGCGCGACACTAACCATCAACACACCCGCAAGTATGAACAACGTTGTGGCGTCCATAACTGACGAATGCACCAGACGATAAGAGTGAATGGCGCTAAACAATGCAAGTGCATTCACTTTAACCCGACCCCCCTTTCCTAAAAGGAAAGATGATGATGAATACACCACAGCTTGTGCATATAATTGAATAAGGGAAAAATTGCACTATCCTAACTTAATCATCAATTATGGCAGAGTTCATTGCAGCTTTCCGTAAACTCGCTTTCACACTTTCCTTCACAGGACGATGCCCTGTGTACGTGGTAAAATTGAATCAAGGAAGGAAACATCACACCATACACCTTGGGTGTTGCTGTCAATATTGACTCAGCCAGCAGTAGTTCCTTGGGGCAAATATACCCGCGTATCCACTGATCTTCGTTCACTCGCCTCCAGCCATTGACTTCTTCAGTGCTCTAATCGATCAAAAGAAGCACTGCGTCGTTCTATTGTTTCTCTCAACTGCTTGACAGGCGCACTATCTTCATATAAAGGGAGGAAAATTAGAAGTCGTTACCGATTAAAAGCAAACACATACGCGCACAAGAGTAGCTTTAATTATTTTCCCTCCGGTCTGATTTAAGACCTATTTCATTATAAGGCTACACTTACTCTCTACAATCCACATCTCAATGGTTTGTTGTGTTCAATACAATCGAAATGGTTTGTTCGATGATTCCTTCCCTTACCCTCGTACATCAAACGGTGTGTCGCGATAATGGTGTCGATAATTTATTGCAAACTATCATCAGCCGCCATATCATGCATCCGCAAGAAACGATTGCAGAAAATATATCACTTTTGCTTGCCGTACAACACGTACAGGAGGGAACCATTGTCTTAGCAGCACAGTCATATCCTTACTGGACGATATCGAAGAAAAGCGTAGTAAATTAAATCACGACTGCTATCATCAAAGTATCAGTGAGTTTTCCCCTTCGATCGTTTCCAATTCACGACGGGAATTCTCTGTTGCTTCTTGATGATGGGCAGTGGAACAAGGAACGTTCATTGAAACAAATTGTGTACATCTTGCCCACCACCAAACACACATCCATCCACCACACCGTTTTCTCATCCGGAGAAGATGAGTTGATTTTGGCGTATTATCTTTATTACTTTCTTCCCCGGCATCATCACCAAGTGACTTCGGTAAACATAACTGACGGTAGGAAGAAGTCCCAGTCGTGGTGCGCACACCTGATAAAGACAATTCTCAGTGACTTCGTTTTTGGAGTGAATAGACAAACACACGGCCAGCAGCACAAAAAACCACAACTCCCTCACCCAATTGGTTTATTCTAATCAGAGGGCAAAGACCATCATCCACGCATAAGCTGGGCTCTCTGCTATCACACCCTACTCCTCCATCGATTTGCTGCTGGGAAACGAAGGCAAACACTCCTTCGCCACGGTTCGATGGTAAGTGCGAGAACGTTGATGAGCGCAAAATCAACAATCTAAATCCGGGACCACTCCCACCAGGCTCCAAACTAGGCAATACAAATTTCTGCTTTACTTTAATCGAATCGATTGGCGGCAGCAGCAGCAGGAAAATTTCATTCACGTCGCATTCCAATCGAAAACGTGTCCTTTTTCTCGATAGGGAAAAATAAAACAAAATGCAAATACGCCACAGGACAATGTTCCTTATTAGCATGATTATTTTCACTCGGTGGCGTTTCAATATCCTTTTCGCGACCGAACCAGAAGTGGAAAGAACATGGTGTTACCGAGAGCCCGCTACGGTTCCTCACTCCTCGCAATGTAGATTATTCAAGTGCATTCGAACGTGCGCTGATAACGAGACGACAATGATACGAAGCGTAGTGTTTGATTAGCATGATGATGAGAAGGCGGTGCTGATTATAAATCGTTACGAGTGCTTTACTTGTCCTTTTATCAGTTGTTCGAATATAATAAAATGGTATACAGGTGTAACATTACTGATGGTAAGTCTATAATCCCAGTAATACAGTCAGTAAGAAATAATAAGAATTGGATAACAAATTTGGACAGTGTAATAAAACAAAACACAACAAGACTAAATTCATCACCATACAAAAAAAAACACCTTAATTCACATTCATGAGAACAACGGAGAAACAACGGATACTTTTAAAAATATTCATCACATCCAACGCAGCCACCACATGGTGAAAAACGCCAACGCACCATCAACATATCAACACCGAATGCTAAGTTTCTCATACATCCTCACCCGTGTACGCATTCTTTATCTTTCTTAGTTCCTTGTAGAAAGCCACAGAGAGGCAACAAAAAAAACCCTCAACACAGCCGTGTCGAAAATGTTGCTCAAATATTCATAACATCCAGGAGGCGTGCTTCAAGGCCAAAGCAGCGCTTCGAAGGAAAAGAATTGGGTTTTCTCGCATTAGAGCAAAATCAAAACAATGCCTCATCGCACAATTGAATATAGCGTACCTATAGAATGAAAAAAAAATTCTGTAGGACTACTTTATAACTGAACATATTTCTGGCACACTGACTGTGAATATTTATTTATTTATTATTTATAATTTATATTATATCCATATACGAAGCTCAACAACGGAGAAATTCAACAAAAAAAAAACAATACAGTCACCAACAAATGTCTAAAGAGAATAAGTTTAAAAAAAAACATACTTTTCGCGGTCAAACTGGAAAGTGTACGTCGTAAAATGGTGTTTCCCAACTGCGCAAAGTTTTACACACAATCCAAGAGACGGTTTTTATTGGAAAGGCAAAAAACCAACAAAAAATCATCTCCACAGGTGTCATAAACCAACCGGATTGTTGCTGTGGTTCGTTGATTTGGTGCAATCATTTGCACATCATTGATATTCGCGACGCGACGAAACATCACCGAGCCGTGCGGATTGCAACGTGACAGTTGTAAAATTTATAACCTTCACGTTTTCCCCAGGAATTTGGCCACGGGAGAAAACGGCAAAGGTAGGTTTTATTTGATTTTTTCTTTACTTTATAAGTATCTTACTTTACAGCGCGAACAATTGGATTAAAGTCCTTTTCAAACATGTCTTTTTTATATTTAATCTTTAATGCTAATAAGGGATTTTAGTCAACGTATATAACACACACGTTTTGCACATGAACATTTTAATGAATTTATCTCTTCCTCCCCAAACACACGATAATGTATCGTGTTTCAGCCAACATTTTCGTGCTAACAATATCGCTAACTAACGTTGGCCATGCCTCAAACCGAACGACTCATACCCACTTAACGCCACTAAAACATTATTGAAGCGTAAAAGATTTAATAATACATTTACCGGTTTCCCCATTCGTTCGTGATATGATAGTGTGCTAATTAAATTTGATTTTCCACTAACGAGACACACGTTACGGCTCTGTGTGATGGTGGTAGTAGTAGTAGTAGTACTGCAACACCAAAACGTTCTACCTTCATTAGCAACAACTCACCGTGATTGCATACCTTGCAGGCGCTTACACCAGTGCAACACATCAACGGATGCATCGTGGTTTTGAGTGCGGTCATTATACGCTTTGCATTCCACCAGATATGCATTATAATAGTGCAATCTCCGCCTGTTTATGGTACCCTAGTGGATCTCGCATGCCGAAATATGCACATCCGTACATTAGCGTTTTTCGTACCTACCTCCTCCACCCAGGCAGCAGCATTGCATACGGAGCGGAGGAAAATTCCGGAAACGCTTGTAGAAAAATTTAATTTATCTATGCATTTAGAAGACTCATCTCATAATACACAGAATGCGCTGCGCTCACGAAGGTCTGTGCGCTTTTGAAGCGGGTGCAAAGACACGCCACTGAATCCCACACTTTATGTTTTACACTATTTCGACGTTTATGAGCGGTTGTCATGCCATTCCTCGGCACTCGGCCCCATTCCCACAGTGCGATGGGCGGGCTGTAGATGAATTGTTGGTTGACGTTATTAAAATGTGATAACAAACTACTTTTACTCTCGACGAGGTACTTCAAACCGTTGAATGTTTTAACCAGCGTAGAAGCTGGTTGCTCCTTTGTCTTTGCGAAGTGAAGCGACCCCGCTCGTACATCCTTCTCGGTAGACAGATAACAAGTCAAAACTTCCACTATGAGTGAAACCTGTCACCCTTCTCAACATATCGCTCCTCGCTCCTTTTCAGGATTCGGTGGGAAATCGGTCGAATATGCCCCCTTAGACAGTGGGGTGGTGGTGCCGGTACACAAACAACCAGCAAAACCTCACTTTGCTCTGCCTTGGTGACTGAAGTGTTCCCTGCTATAGCACACCCTGGGAACAAATATCTCACCAGCATAATACACCGCGCGCGCGCCTCCCATTTACCCCGGATCCGGTTTTACCATTCGTATAGGGGATGAAGCGCACTCGAGAAGTTAGCATCCTTTTGGGAGTGTTTTACCGCTTCACTTTCCAGTTCATTTTCATTATCGCCCTAACCCAAAGGCATGCGACCTCATCTCGTTTCAAGCCTTTAACGCTGTTGGGTGGTCTACCATAGCGAAAACGGCGAACGTCGTTGTCCTTGCGGAAAGAGTTTCGTTGCCGTTGAAAGATCTTTCAGTTTTTTATCCAACAACTACAAAAAGCGTATGGAAATAACTAAAAAAATACGACAAGGGAACGGCAGCTACGAAATACTAAACGAAAAAAAAGAAACAACACACAAGTGCAGTTCATTGAAGGTAAGACCACACCGATAACCGCAAAAAGCTCACAGATATATACACAGGCACGCATTTTCCAGCCAAACCGTCGACCTCGAGTGCACGAAAACGGAAGACGGAAGGCGGAAAACGAAGTGATGTGGTATTATTTATGAGACTTTTCGCCGGGCGTGTTGGAAAAAGGGTTCGCCATTGCCGCGCGCGCCGGCGGGAAAAGTTAGTCCTTCTCTACTCCATATGCCACCATCACAGCGTCCCTCCCCGCCCTTCTTCTCGTGTTGATCCTGGGCTTGAGGTCGAAGGGTAATGGCACTTTTCCGGAGGTGGCGACTGAAAAATTCCAAATACCACAACGCCGTGTGTGTGTGCATACACACGTTTTCGCCATTCATTCTAAATACCTGCCTTGACACTTAACTTTATCGTGTCTACTTCGGTTTGTTGCATTGGCCGCTGTTCACACTGTTTGTACGTCCAATGAAACAAGCAACGAACGGAAGAACATGATAGAGGAAGAACGGAAGGACATGACAGAGACGATGAATGGGATAAAAGAGTGCTTATGAAATTAGAAGTCAAAATGCAAAATTTCATAGAGATGGATTAGGAAACAGTAGTTGTTACGGATATGCTTTTTCAAATCTAGTAAAATGCTTGGAAAAGGAGTTTGTGTACGGAAAATGAATTATATTTCTGCTTATGGATGTAATAGCTTTAGTAATGTTTAAATTACTAGCAACTCTCACCGATAATTATTAACATTGTCTATTTAAAAGTCAACGTATCTGTGGTTTTTACTGTTTTCTACTACACATTTGTGGTATGAACAAAGCACAGTGTTTTATACAATCAATTTAAAATAAGATATTTAAATATTTTCTTTACCTTCAGGAAATAAGTCTATAATTTTGAGAGAAAATAAAGCGCAGATTACATTAGTAAATACAACACAATATATTCAAAAAATAAAATCATGATAATGATCCACGAAAACCATTTATTTGTTCGTCATTTTCGAGCCATTTATTCATGTGTGAAATGGATTAAAAAGTAATTTTTCAACTCGACCAAAAACGGAAACCATGCGTTACAAAACATCTTTTGCGCCTTCGTAAACGAATGATGGAGAAAAGACGTATGACAAATTAAAACACCTACCCACATAAAGATAATTTTTACCTTTACGAAAACCACATACAACAAGGAAAACCAACTTTACGCTGCTACCTTCATATCTGCTCTTTTCCTGGACCAAATTGTCAACCTTCTTCGTTTGGGATATTCGCGTGTGCATCATAGCATTACGAAGTGATGTGATAAGTGCGTCTTTCTCCAAATATGTTTTTGTCCGCTTTCCTACGTTGCTTCTGTCCAAGCTGTCGAACGTAATATTGCCACACCGTCGTCTATTTCCGTCAGCAACCATATACCAGCATAATATTCTTCCATCGGTGCGTATTAAAACGTGGGTAACAAACAGGGATAAGAAAAAAAGAACGCCATAGGATACATTACTTTCCATAACAAATAGATATGATATGAGAAGATGGTTCGAGCGTCGCCACAGACAAGACGAGATCGGAACACGTACCTCCAGGCGAAACCGTACAGTACACAACCCCGGGAATTGAGTGCGATCTGGTGCCATAAAGGATCAACAGTCCGATAACGACACAAGACGTGAATGTACCAGGACAGGTACACTACGCACAGGTATAGGAGGAAGTTTGATAGCAGTAACAAAGATAGCGAGATACAACTACGCTGTTAAACGAACGAGAATCAGTACGAACGAAGCCAAAGCACATGGGTCTTGGTGGGTCGTCGATGGGGAATTTATCACCACGCGTGCTCAGTGGCAGAGTATAGAGAATAGGAACTGTTGAATGATTTTCGCCAACGAACCACACCAATGATCAAGGAAGATGTGCTCGTTTTCTGTATGCTGTACGTTGCTACGGTCCAAACATGTCCAATGGGAAGGATTCTCGCCATACCGGTGAACGACATCCACGAAAGACAATAACGATTATTGAGTACGGTGATGCTGATGACGATGTTATTGAAAGTAAAGTTTCCTCCTATCGACACTGCTACCGGTCCAGCATAGCACGGTAAACTACGAACGAAAACAGAGCGATATTTGGCTTTGTTCGAACGCGCTCACGGGATGGACATCGAATGCGCCTGGACGGTAGGCAACTCGCACGACAAAACTGAAAGCTAGACAATTTGTGAGATTGCAAGCTATGCATACCAAGTTTCAATGATAAACTAAATACAGAAATGAATACGTACATAATGAAATTATTAAAACTACACAGAATGAGTTGAGGACATAAAAGTTTACACAGACAGACGATACTGTTTAAGAAAAATATATTAATATAAAACGCTTTAGACCGATGGCAATTTAATGATATCCTGATCCACAGTACCATACATTATAATACAAGTGCAGTCTTTCTGTTTTCATTAATGACTTGCACATAAATCGCTTTAATATCAATACGTAACAAAACATATTTAATATTAGTCAGCAAAATATTGCACTCCCAGTCAGGCTCCACACACACATCTATTGCTCGTTATCCACCAACCCTCATGAGTTGCTCCTGCCTGTCGCATCCGGCGACATGCATGACACCGAAACAATCTAATAAACTAAATTCTTATGAGGCACCGTAATTACAAATGGCATCTGACAACCAACGTTTGTTCGCTCGCTAGGATTCAGTAGTTCCGGGGCGGAACAATCATATTTCGAACTTTTTGCAAACAAAAAAAACACACATCACCACACCACTACACCTTGCCCAGCGTTGTTGATTCCATAACCGATGGAAAAGCGTCACATCCAGCTGTGGCCCACAAAGGACTTCAACCCCCCTATCGTCGACACCGAGGAGTCGGAAGGAAAAGCAATGCGCGCTGTTTCGTTTCCAAGCTTTTCTTCTTCCGTCCATCCGACGTCCTTGTGTTGTGTCGTTCTTTGTATAATCTCTCTGCAATGATGAATGACAGAAAACCGAACACCTACAGCTTTCGAAAACGAACCCAGACACCGTTCAGACGTTGTTCGGGACCATCCCTCCCGTTGGTTTACCTACCTCCCGGATGGTCCAACACACACCAGAACCGGAAGAGTGAAACCACCATCCGGCAACACCGTAGGAAAAAGGAGAAAGATTTCCGGGATTTGGTACACGAGATGACGTGCTCCTTTTGCTGATGGAGCTTTTCCCCCCTTGGCGCTTGCAACAGAGAGAACTCCCCACAATACATTTACTCTCGCATTTGTTCACTCTCAACGCGCGGACAAGGCTAAATGTGGGCAAGGTAAAATGCGAAAAATGAGGTCAAAAACCTTCGCCAAATATAACGCTATTAGGAACCGAGCATGGCGGCACAAACGAGAGTCGTTGCTTCTCGTTCCTTGTTCCGGGTCGGTAAATAGTGCCGCGCGCGTATAGAACCTTCTTTGCCCGAGACGTCTGCGTCTGTGGTTTCATGTTGCCGCCCCAACGTGTATCTACGACCATACGAGCGAGAGACACAGACGGACACCCGCCTGTGCTCTGGCGCATATTTTCCGCATAACTCTCTTTCACCATCGTGGGTGGTGTTTTTTTTTTTGCGGAAAAATCGCATTCGGTAGGAAAACAGCTTGGCGTTGGAAAATGTTACGTGTTACAACGGGCATGTGTGTGTGCGCACGCTTTGTGCTTCGTCATCGTCTACCGAAAGCCAGCCAACCGAAGTTTTTGTTTTTCTTCGCTCTCTAATGCTTTGTACGAGTTGGTGCTGCTGTTGTGCTTGTTTCGCTTCGTGTTGCTGTATCCATCGCCAATACAAAGCTTTCGTTATGTTCTTTTTTTCAATTTTCCCCCCATTTCCGGTATATATCGAACTTGAAAATATCTAGCTCCATAACCGGTTCACCTTTGTTTGAGACTTTAGCACAAAATTACAACTATTTAACGAGATTTGGGTTTGTGAAAGAAAGAAGATATTCTTCGATGCTCCCGAGATTAATTTCCACTCGCTGAAAAAATGGTTGAATTAAACCGTTTTAAAAAAATAGTTGTATAATTCCAACTTCAAACTTACACACATAATTTAAAAAACAATCATAAATCAATTAAAATGAAATAAAATTATAAAATTGTAAATTAAAGCTTTAATTTTTGAGGCGCTTTTTGTTTTGTTTAAGATTTCTGTTGTTGTTAAATTCAACATAATAACATTTTTTATAGGATTGAATCAAATGTTATAAATTAGCATAAACCATTTATCAAACATTGACTTAACCTAATATACCGGTCGCCATTCTATTTTGCAGTCGTAGGCTAGTCGATCCTTTTGGAATGTTTATTTACCTATAAATAGAAAGAACAAAGAAAATCACTATTAGTTGCGAATTGCAATTAGGTACATTACTTTCTATACAATTTAAAATAATAAAGATGAAATTCTTCACACATTTTTTTTGCATCAACAGATAAATAATAAAATCTTATTCTTCTGTTTTTCACGCACGGCTAAGCACCGTTTGTATGTTCGCTTGCTTATTGTTCGTTTTACATTTGCAATTTAAATTCAAATCCAATCCATATGCGCTCCAAAGCACAAGAACAACCATTTCTGTCAACGTTTGCAAAGTCTGGAAAAGAAACTTTATCGTCTGGCCCGCAACAAGCGCGAGAGGCTCCCCACTTCTTCGCAAAAACAAAAGCTAACCGGAATAAGAAAACGGAAATCCATTAAAGTTGTGATTGATTAAATTCATTACGAAGGTCGCGTCCTTTACACAACCCCACGAATCTTCACTCCAAAAGAGGAGTGACTCTCTTTCTCTCACTCTCTCTCTTTCTACCTCTTCTTCAAACACCATCGGACAAATCAACGTCAAACTTGCTTCGTCAGAGGATGGAAAACGGCGCGCCAAACGTAATTAAACAAAACGTCAACTTCACAAAAAAAGCCACCATCCCACACCGTAGAATAACAATTCTTCTCCCAATTTCTTCGCTATAGTCGTGCCAATGACCAAAACGTAGATTGAGTTGTTACAACATCTCAAGACAGACTTCAGACGGGAAAGCTTTTCGGATTGGAAGCACCCCGGCAGGTGCTGCGGTGTGTTGAATGTTATCGCTTAATCCGCGCACCCCAAAAACACGGATGAAAAGCTTCTTCTCGCGGTCAATCGCTGTAGCCACAATACCCGCGAAAAGCACGGTACTAAAATTCACGCGCTCTGACATTGACATTGCCACCTTTCGTAACTTGATAGGCCGTCGGCACCATCACCCCATCGCCCAACATAAGCATGGCTGCTGTGCGGTGCTGAAGTGGTGACTTTTTGTGGCTTTTTTTACGAAAAGCGCCGCCCTGCAGTATGAAACCAGCTTATCTTGGAACCATCATCCATCTACCGCAACATTGTGGCGGCGGCAGCTGCTCAGTGAGCCATGGCGGCACTACGGATGACTTGGAAGGCGACGCAAGATTCGAAAGAAAAACAGCTGTTTTGTTTACTTTTCATTAAAACCGATTTTCGCGGAGCAGCATTTCAATCGTGATGAGAGAATATGCGACAGACGAACGAACTCGCGCGCGGACAGACACGGGCCGGCTTGCAGACAAGACGCGTCAGCTTCTCTGCCTAAGGATGTTTCACTTTGGTTGACGGGGGAAAAAAGTGTTTGCATTTTCACTCGAGAGTCAAAGCGTTCAAACGGAGGACGGACGAAAACATAAAGTTTTTATTGTGTTTAAAAATCGTGAAAAAACCTTCGCCAAGGATGGACATTAAAATAGGTAGTTCGTGAGTTCAATACGTGTTATGTTTTAAAAACATTCAAATTTCAACAATTAATTTAAGCTTAGCATTCCATATTGAAGATTTGTATTTAAATATTTTATACGACCGGATTTGCAGATAATAATATCCGGATAATATTTTCTTTAGATTCTTTTTACGAAAAGAACGCTATTAAATAATAAGAATAATGATTTAACCAAAATTTTTAAAATCACAAAGAGTTGAAATGAAACGTGTCAAAAACTACATCTATGTCCATAGAAAGGAGATATTCATTCGATTAATTACTTTTTTACCGTAAAAGGAAAATTCTATTGACATCTAAGAATTCGGGTGCAAAACCCCTTTAATTCAAACCCCAAGGATACGATAGTCAAAATCCATGCAACAATCAACGTTCAAAAAGTAAAAAAACATTTCTTTCACCTTTGCATCGATTTTGTTAAAATCACCACACCATGAGGAAAATGCCGGTTTCAATTAAAAGTTATAAATTTTTATTTCATTCACCAACTTTACACATTCATCCAGCGCCATTAGAAGCAAACCGGCATTGATTGCCCTCCCCTTCGACAAACTTGGGTGAGCGGTGAAGGTGTGGTAAGGATGTGTTTAACGAACTTCGAACTATGGCCAATTTGCAATTCCCTAAGGTTAAGGACTGTATTGAACTCGTCGGCATAGAATCGTTCACAAGTGGGAAAGGCGAAGCAAGAAGGTTTTGTTGCTTCTCCAATTTTGCTTTCTTCAATTTTTACTTGTGGCAAAATAAAATTTCCCCAAAGCACAAATTAACGGAATCAGCTGACGCTGGTGTCCAAAAAAAACACAAAGTAGCATTTCTGTAAGCTCAGGGCAAAAAAATTTGGCTACTCCGAGAGACTTCTCCTGGGCCCGTGCGTCCCAGGGTCTGGTAAGACAACTTTTTCCAACGCAAAGAACCAAGGGCGAACATTGCGGGTGATTAGGTGGTTCGATGGTACTGAACGGCTAAACGGATTTGCTTAATCAAGTATTAATGAGCTGTAAAATATGTTTCTGATAAATGCACAGAGTCGAATGAGAGCTACTAGCAGAGTGTGCCGTGCCCGCAAGCAACGAAATTCGATGGCATTCGGCAAGGAAAAAGAACGAAATTTTCATGACGTGTAGATTTCAATACCGTTGAACAGAAAACTCTGTTGATTAGGTGATATCAATTTTTATGCTGGGCATTAAATTTGCCGGCTCATTTCCGGAGCTTTGGCACGATCATGAAAGCTAACACCCACTGGTAGTAACTTGTGCAGGTTCTTTTATTGCTTTTATTACTTGTTCAACAAAAAATTATTTATTTTTTTTTTACATTTGTTGTCTATTGTCAACTTTGGTGTATCTGAAAATCCATTAAATGTGAATGTACTTTAATTCCAAATTTGAAACCAAACTATATTATCCCAGCTAAAAAAGCAACACATTCTGAAATTAACCCATCGATACTCTCTGCCTCTCCGTCTCTCTCATTTGAGACAATTTATCACCACCATGTTTTCTTATTTTCTTCAACTGCACCAATTAGCCGTTTCGTGGTTCGCTTCATCGATGCTTTTTCACTCGCTGCCACTAATGACGATATAATTTCTAAAACATTAACCACCCTTAACACCATTTCCAGGCATAGGTAACGACGAATATATACGAGCCAGGCCAGGGATACGATCGAGAAAGGACGAAGCTGTATAAAAAAAGTGATTAAGGTGTCTGGATACCTTCTAAGCACACCCATCTGTCAAGCTACAAAGCTCCCCAAAAAGCGAAGTTTCCATTCGTTCGATTGCATTTCCACCAGGTCCTTGACGCTTCCTGTTTGCTCAACTTGGGGTTTATATGCAGTGTCTGTTTCGAAACGCTATTTTAAACATTTGTAGTCTTCCATTTCGGAAAGCACATTTTCATCACTCGCAACACTTCGCATAAATATGAAACTAAAGCCTCCGAAGATGTACATACATAAAACACATGTGGGAAATGGTGAAGGAAAAATGGCCTAACGGTACGAGAAACGAGGTTCAAAAGCTCAGGGTCATCCCAAGCCTTTCACCGTATAATGTTGTCTGTGTGTATATATGAGCCCGGGTGCTGCTTGTCATTAATAAATCCTTTATCATATTTCCCTTCAGAACTGCCCGTGTTCCACCCCGGGAGCAACACACTTTCAACTTTTCAAACTTTCATGCAGATACCACGAACGAAACACGCTTCCTTTGTGAAGTGGTGGGGAAAAAAGGATTTTTTACCCAATGGCACACACACACACAAGAAACAGACATCCTTCTTTTCTTGTGGGCGCAAGGAGGTTGATCGTTAGCTGTGGTGTTAGGAGATGGTGGTGGTGCATATGGCCACTCGCTACCATCTTGCGAAAGACGATCTCATTTAGACTGTAATCACGAAAGTATAAATCACCGATTCGAGCGAACACCCTCCTGGTGTCCACATTTCTCCCACTATCCTGGAAGGGGTGGCTTTCGACGACGATTCTATTGCTGTGGTGCGGGTTTTTTCCGGAAAGGAGAAAAAAAAAACACAACGCTACGGAAAAAAGGTGTCTGTGTGTGCCCCGGAACCTGAAACTGAAACCAAAATTTGCCATTGCCAGCTGTGCCCGCGCGTCCTGACGATGCCGGGGCAATAAATTTTCAACACCCCATTAATCCATCGGAATGGGAATTGGAGAGGAATTGGTGGACTAGCGCACACCAGGAATAACCCGAGAGTGTGTGGGTGTGTTTGTGAACCGGCGTATATCTTATTCAGGCGAAACATTCCACCAAGTGCTTTGGTCTGCTTTAGTCGCTAGTCGGCAAAGTGTAGTAGCCTTGGGTAACGGATGGAAAACTCGACAAAACGATCATTAACCGACAACCCCCCCGGCAAAACTCACACCGGTCAATACAGATATACAGGCGTGCCTCATTCCTGGTAAGCGTTGTGCTTTCATTCTACCATCATAAAGCTTTCATCTGCCTGCACACTTTCAAGGCTGCTGCTCTCTTTCTGACATCCTTTAATGATAGTCAGGAAGGGATAATACAAGTCTGGTACGATACAAAAATCCCCTCAAACAGACAGACTTCGGCTAGCAGGTTCGTGCAAGGAAATGACATGATGCGCCATTTTTCCGGACGTATTTTAAGGTAAATGACCTTCATTTTGTTTCGATTCAATTACGGTGCCGCGAATAGATAAATGTTCACGGTTGGAAAACTAACCAAATAATCGTTTAGTTAATATTAAACAAAAACATATCCATACATTAGCCCCGGAATGCGCCACTTATTGAAGACACATTCGAGGGCAGGAATTCTACGCTTTCCAATGATGGAATGAAATCGAATTAAGGAAATCAATTAGGTAAGAATAAATTGTTTCCAGTCGTTTGCGAAAACAATTTCTTCCTTCCTTGCTGCATAATATGCACACACCTGGGGGGACTCCTTCACACTACTGAAGAAGAACCAAAAATCGGAGACAAAAACAACCCAAACATGCACCACACCTCAGCAAGAAGCAGAATTCGAGAATTAGCGTCCATTAACAGCTTCCCATAATGGCGCGGTCGTAACAATTGACTTGATGTAATTGTCATCCATTTCGTCATGGACACTAAAAACAATTGAGAATGCTTTTAGCCACCAAATGACACATATTATACCCGCTCAAACGACCTGCCGACCAAAAACCTGGTACTGAGGGTGTTGCGACCAAACGATTTAATTATCCATCTGGAGCAATGTGCACTTCTTCGAGTGAACATTTGCAACGTCGAAGGTTCTTGAGTATCATCCCCCGGGTGAAAAATCCACCAACAACGAGAACGAATAACCAAAAGAATATTGCACAATTTTCTGATTTTATGACACTCAGACGACGCGCGCAATGTGATTACCAACAAAAAACAAGGGACAGGTGAATCGAGAGAAGAATATGCTTCGGTATGGAGAAAATAGTAATCGTCGTTTTTTTTACAGCAATCCTCTTCAGTATGCACGTTTGACTGCTGCTAATCCTGCAACAAAACTCTCCAAACTCCACAGCTGAAAAGGTATTTTGGTCAATTGCATTCAAAGGCATCCTATCGGATTCATTGTCTCGGCAGTGCAGGAACAGTCTAAAGATAATTGAATTTATTCATCCGGAACAAACGATCAAACAAGAGAGGGAGATTTACCAACCAACAGTAGCATTTCTACTACCCCGGTCGGATTAATAGTTATTGTAATAGTGCAAAAGGAAAACTTCAGCTCCAGGTGCTACAACATTTCGACCTGGCTGGAGAAAACTGAGCAAGAGATGATTTCATTAAAACTCACATAACCTTAATCTCAATTGGGAACACCAAATAATGGGTTTAAAAAAAGGGAAACTCACTCCAGTCAATGGATACATCAACGGTGGATCTGAAAATGCAAAGAACATCTTCCTCCATCGCCTTTCGGTGTTTATTTATTGAACAAAATTGCAGACATTTTAAAATAAAAGTAAAAACGGAAGAAAAAAAACAGACGGCCATCACACCCCACTCAGGGTTGTGAAAAAACGATATTCGTGAAAAACCCATCAAGAAATATATTTCACCCAAGCTGGTAAAGGTTGTTAGTCGTTTACCGTTGTAAAAAAAAAACACAACCCCAACCACACCGTCAGTCTTAGAATGGGTTTGAATATTAAATTTCACAATATGACGCCCGTTAACATTCTCCGCACCTTCGGCTCTCGATTACCGGTAAGATAACTGGGTGCTCGTTGAACGGGACGGGGTAGTGTAATGCGCCAGAAATGGTTTGGAGGAACACATTATTGCCATTATTATTGGCTAGAAGATACAAGAAGGAAGCCCGACGACCCGATAGCGTACGAAAAGCTCGATCTGACGGGCCACCGAGAGAGAGCAGATTATCCTGTCCAGACACCGGCATCGCATGGTGGCCCGCGCCCGACTATGGGTTGATGGTGTCATCAAGTTTAATTCCTCCCGCAGGCCAAAGAATGATCCACCACTGACTGGCAGGAAGGAGGAGTAAAGCACGGTGGTTATGCGCTTCACACAGCACTAAATATCATTCCACCCACACAAACAATACCATTGCTCGTTCATCAAGAAGGAAATCAATAATATCAACGAAAATCTAAACGCTTTTTCAACAAGAAGAATTTTGGAGGTTTTAGCAATTCACTCATTTATCCGATACGTTATAGATTGAAATGAAATGAAATTATATCCTTCTCCAAACTTACGTATGAATTCAAATTTTCCGAATCTCTATAATTAATATCTGATTATAAAATTATGATCAAATAGTATAAATTTAACTCACACTCCTACAGATATAACTCTATAGTTGGGAATACAACATACAGAAACGGAAAAGGAATGAGGATTTTGGTCCTCACAGAATTGAGAAGAAAAACCAGTATTAAAGTTAACAATTATTCGGACAAATTTAAATTTCAGATTGCCCAATTTTCCTTGAAAAACCCATTCAGATTTTTTTTTTCACTAAAACTAACATTGATTTAAGTATGTTAAAAAAATCATAGAAATAAAACTATTCAAGATGTAAAAATAAAATTAAAAATTAAAAAAAGGCAGCTAATAAAATATATTGATCCACATGAATCATTTGTACTCTTAACAAAAGAACACAACATAAAACATTTACCAATAATTCCTGGAGTTGGCAGTCTCAATAACTCCTCAAACGTAAGCCAACTGCAAGGGTGCTTTCCAAAATTAATCCCAAAATCAATGTCACCCGCATAGAAACCGGCACCGAATGGTAATAGCAAACACCGTGTAGATTTAATTAATTGATATGAAAATTGATTCCCATCGTATGATATTGATATCGTTCGAACGGTAATTCTCATCCGCACAAAACGTTTCCTGTCAATTCCCATTTTTCTAAGCTGGATAAAGCGAAAAAAAACCACGCAAGTCGGAAAGACTTTTCACGGTTTCACATCCGGATTTTGTGCTGGATAAAAATCAGTAACCGTTTGACATGCATCTACCATACATTCCCTCTCTCTCTTTTTCTCTCACGACATGCAGCATACGTGTGCGTCCACTAGCCACAGTAAACAACGGGAAACCACATCGACTCAACACAATTGAGAAAAAAAAGTGAATCTAATGTACGTATTCCCGCCTCTTCAACTCACACACGCAGCACACATTAGCGTGCCCTTTTTGGCTGTTTATGCTTGCGTTAAAAAAAGGGAGCAACAAAAGCAGGATTACACGCCAGACCGGCACACGACATATTCTGCACATACGATGACAAATCCGATCGAACGAATACAATGGCACTGGTTGATTGACAGTTGGCCACTTCCTTTGCGATGTTCGATTATCGATGCGCTTGTCATTCATCGTCATCATCGTCATCCGGTAGTTTCTTATGAGAGATTTGATCTTCGATTTCGCTGCTCCGTAATGTTGAGTAGCTGTGTTGAATGAACACTTTAATTAGGGTATTTAATAATATTCTAGGAATTATTAAACATCAGCAAGTTAACTGAAAAGATAGACTTTAAATAAGTTGTTTTATATAAATCCTCCTATTCAACACGCAGAGTTCAATCACTGCACCCGAAGCATTGATTATGTTTGTCCATAAAATTGATCAATCAATGAATTGATCGAATCGAAGCATGAAACGGTTCCACTCGCCGCGAGCTAAATTTATGGCAACTTTTACGTTTCAAATCTTCATATCCATCTTTCCCGTTTCGGGGCCAATCTATCGAAGGACACATTCAGACAGCAAGGAATATATGTCCACCAGTCATCAACTACCCGCGGAGACAGAGATGCATAAAGCAGACGCAAAACGACTAAACGGATAAACCAGATGAGGCTCCATCGGGAGTGTAATGAATCGGAGCAGCGAATCAACAACTCAACGAAGATACGAGTCTTATGACGAATGCAAGAAGTTCGTTCTGTTTCATCGCCCAACCGTTGAGTCTTTTCAATTCCAGTTCTGCAGACGAGGAAGATGAAACTCCAACCACACCAATAAAAGTCAAGCCCTTTACCTTCACAAACAGAAACAAGCATAAATTTTAGTACGCGGTACCTGTGGTGGTTCAGGTCCATCCGAAGCCACCTTCCTTCCAATACGGTGTGTCTTTATTTGCGAATCATGCTGACATGGTGATCCGGAAGGATGAGAAAAAAGCTTGTACGATCTTCACCAAGCATTGGAGTTGAAATGCGGATGAAATGCTTTGCTTGACAAATTGGAACCGAGCAAAACAAAACCCGTCAAAAATTTGTGATGTTGCAAGCAAAAAATAACCTCCTCAGAATAGCCAAGGGTTTTGACCTTATGCTAAGGAGAAGAAAAATATAAAAAGTATATCTTCAAATATATTTGGCCCTAGTCGCTGTATTTGCAACGTCAAGAAACAACGGAGCTATGTCTATGCTCGGTAAGAGCATCGGAAATACAGATTGAATTCGATTAGGAACTGTTGTTTTTCTCTTGATGCGATAAATAAATCTCATATTTTTTTTTATTTAAACCGTACACGAATTTTTAACAAAACATTTCATAACAATTCTAGCAATTTCAAAATTTCACCAAACGATTACCATGTCCTTGCGAGCTTTTCATTGCAGACGATATACAATTGCTAAATCCTTTGCCAGTAATTCCATACAGTAATTTTGAAAGGCGAAAGGATGTTTGGCCCAGTAATTGTAATAATAAACTGCAAACGCATATAAAAGCCCTAAAAGTGCTTTCTCCCAATAGTGCTAAACCGTTTTTAGTCCGGCTTTTTGGACCAATTATCACAAGCTATTGAAATGTGAAGAATATTAGCCTTGATCTTCAATCTCCAGCCCATTAGCGCTCTTGGTTCAGTGCGGATTATTCCACAAATGTGTTTTGTGCCGAAACTAAACATCAACATGATAGTGTTGTCCACCATTTGAATTCTTTCATTCAGCCCAAAAAAAAGAAGGTCCTTTACACCAGCGAACGCTAAAAGGCTCCGGAAAAGCGAAAAGGATCTACTTGCTCTTCAATTGCTATTGTCGCCGCTAAGAACGCTAAGAGATCTCGTAGTGGTATATTGCTCGAAGCTGATGCTGCTACATTCACATGGCAATCAATTTTGTTAACGACCACAATCTAGCGTTTGGCTGTTTGCCCCTTTTTTGCTACGACGACTGTTAAGACGTTTGTCGACATCCACACATATATGCATAAATATACACAAATCGGCAGCCGTCTACTACACAATAATGCCCCATAACCACCGTCTTGTACACCACACACCCTTCATCGGCACCTATCCGTCTGCAGCGAAGGAGTAATAGAGCCCAACATTAACATGTTATCAGCTGCTGGTATGATAATCGCTCTTCATTCTTCGTTTTTTTCGAGCTGGACGTACGAAAAGCACCAGCGAATGCATGAACATGTACGGACGAATTCCATACGTGGTTGCGATAAATTCACGGCTACACAATGCAAGGAGCCAGCATTCATTTTTTCTTACCTCGCCACACATAGCAACACGCTAAAACCCATTTCTGAGGAACTCCTGCGGAAATTCTTTTATTCGTGAAGAGTAAAAACAGCTCTCACACTCATCAACACTGCCGCACACAAAAGGAAAATGCCGACAAAAATGAAACATCTACCCGACGGTTTGCCCCATTCATGCGAATGATGGAAAAAAATGCTTACTAAAGCTCTCGGCACTTTGCTCCCCCAAAACGCAGTCGGACAAATCGGCCCTACGACTAGCAGTTTAACGTTGAGACGAAAGCAACACGCTCCACATAAAACCAGTACGAAAACGGGCGAAGTAGAACGCTTTTGGCATAGGCCTACAAAACCACGTCTGGGGCTTTTCCGCTTTTCCTTTCGCTGGCCTTGAAATGAAGAAAGCCGGCTGCTGTCTCGGGCCAACCCCAGACAGCTTCAATCGTCTCTGCCGGTTTCGTGTCGAACGAACACGAACTTCGTCGGAAAAAGCGCCGGAAGAACGCGACGAACACACGAAGTGAATTTTCTCTCAGGCTCAATTTTCACTCGTTCACACTTGCCTCCCACCGGTAGCTCGGGTGGTAATGCTTGGGCATGGTCAGACCGTAAACGTAAAAAGGGCCTGCTAATAAAATGATGACGGGCCTAGTACTTGCTTTCCGTCCCGAAGCCACATACAGTGCGCGCGACTACAAACAGTGACATGTTTTACACGATTTTTACGATCGATAATATTAAAGAGGAAGTACAAAGGTGGAATATGTGAACGTTAATGGTTCAAAACACTGCTCAATGGCCGCAATAGCACGATGAAATGAGTGGATGCATTTAATTTTTGTAGTTGAGTTTGGAAGTTTAAAAGTACATATTTCATTAGCAGCAAATGGTGCCATGAAAATTAAACTTTACTGTAGCCATGCTGAACGGACGGGAATATGTTTCATGTGACTCTCAGCAAATTAATTATCCAATCAGTTCACACCGGGCTTATGAAATTTGTTTAACTTAATCAACCGGCGTATACGAGAATACGTTTCTTCATGTCACTTTAAGCCGTTTTGTGTGGCGTACAGGGATATTGAAGTAAAACTTTTGCCACTCGTTCTTTGCCCTCCCCGTTTTCCGAATGTGTATACATGCGATGAATAATTAATACATTCTCTGATTTCATGCTTTCCATTGCTTCAGCAAAATTGTTGCACCAACACATTTAGCTTTACCGAGCGATTTAAATCACCGAAATGCTCATTCGTAGTGAGGAGCAGTAAAGTGCCAAATTTATCGACTAACAACTCGACAGCGAATTTCCAGTAGTACTGATCCAATGGAAGTGATGGGTGCAACATTTTTTCCAGGCAACATTTTGTCGTTTTCCGTCACCCAAAACAACTCATGGTGAATAATTCAAGCCTCGTGTCTTGGCCACGGCTCTGGAAGCAACAACCTGTTGATGGAAAAAAAATACGACATACCCAGAGTACGTTGCCTGAACTTTAATCAACAACTAGGACTTCTGTTGGATTGATGTTACTCTGTCTAATTTACTCGTAATATTTTTACAATTCTACAGAGATTGGTATAATTTTCTTTTGATTCCCTCACATGTTATGCTCTGTTTCCGAAGTTATTATATGTTAGGTTGGAACTTGTTCCTTCAGTACCTCCAATTTTAATCTGTGATTGAGACAAATTTTTTATCATCTATCCCGCATGCCACTGATCAGCGTAGTTCTGGAACACTTCAACAGGAAACAGCATCGTACAAAGAGACATCACTCTAATGGATTTGCATATTTTATCATCGATCCAGACGGCTTTATTTCCCAGAATAGAAACGAACCGACACAATGTATCCCATTTCGTATTCCAGGATCACTCATCCTTTTTTTCCGAATCTCCCCAAGACTGGATCAACCACAGACGTATCTGCGTCTGTACATCCCAACCAGCTTCAGTTGTTTTGTGTTGGGGTTTTTTTTCTTATTTCTTGAAATTCCCACGCACTCTAATCCTCAAACCTTCAACCACCAGGAAAAGCAATTCTGGATTTTTATCCATTACGTATTCAGCCACGAGATTCATTGCGTTTGCGAGTGGCATTAGGCTAAACGCATAAGCAAATGGACATTTAAATTCCAAAGCTTTGCCTTGACTTCTGGGGGTCAAAAAATCTAATGTCACTGACACTTCAGCTTCCTTCGCAAAAAAAACTAATAATACTGGCAGAGCAAGAGAACTGTCCTTTTCAGCTATGTTTGCTTACAAGCTACCTTCGCTTATATTTAAAGGGTCTTTTACGTGTGCTGTGGGATGGTGAATAATTCAGCCCCAAATTATTCCGCTATCAGTGCGTCGACCGAAAAGGGAAAACATGCACGACGGATATCATTCCTTTCCGAACTTTCCCTTCTCTTAACAGTTAGCGATAGACTTCTGCACTTTAACTGCGGTTTGTTTCAATAAACCCTTATTTTTCTTTTCCGCACAAAAATTTCATAAACATACTTCTGTGCTATGTGTATTAACACTTGATGAAGGTTAGGATTGCGCTTTATCAGGTTCTTCACTTCTTAACGAGCGGTTCACGGAAGAGAATTTACGTACGTTTTTAAATATGTCCATAAGTGTAGTAAACACAGCGCACACTAGTATAATAACCGTATGTCACCGGAACAGCTCCCTTCAAACTACGCCGCAGACAATGTTCTAAGATTGACGAAATCTAAAACCAACACCGTATCTTCCATTTTACATTTCGAACCCTTTAAATATCTCCTCCCAACTAACACGTAACACTATGCGGACGGCACCACAGATGTATTTATGCAATTCAAATGAGTGCTCGTTGGAATTTACAGTCGGACGTACGTCGACCGATGCCGCAGCGTAACGCAACGCTACACAACGGTGCAGAGAAGTGGAGATGGTATCGCAGACCCAGGAGATGGCAACTGCTGCTGCTACCGGACAGATTGAGGCCGCCGAATTGAAATTCGCTCACCTTGGCCGCCGGAGACAGTGGAATGACCGCTCGCACAAATGGCCAGAAACCATCCATCGCATAGTTATACAGACAAGCACACACACATTTCGTATGTGCAAATTATGCACATGACAATATGCAATGCATCAGGCAAAGTATGTCATCCCGTGCCGTGCGCCCTTCTCTGCGTTCGTTGTGTTGTGTAAAATTGTCATAAACTGACACAGCTTTATCATCGGTCACTTTGCAAGATACGTGTACCAGAGGCAACTCTGGTCAAAGGATCTGTCAAACCACAATGTTGTACACACCATTGTCGATGTGATGCAATAGTGACATCTTACCCAAGGAGAGATTGTCCGACCCATAGTAGAGGTTTTGCAGATGTCATGAGTCATAAAAAGAAACTCACGATTATTTAACTCTCGCCTCCTTTCATACACTTGACGGTCTTTCTTATCAAACACACTGTTCTCATGTTTGCGCTGCTCCTCCTCCATGCGCACCCGGTAAACGCAGTTTGTACAAAAGGCAAGTGTAAAAATAAAGCTCAACATTAAACCGGGAGTTTTTTTTTAGTGATAGGCGATTACATCGCTAAGAATACAACTTCCCCCTCTTCTGGGTTCAACAGCTGGGTTATCGCGGTGACAAGACCCTGTGTATAGACATGCGATTATGCAGCGGCATCCTGACGAAATATCAAACATTTCTGTAAGTCACTTAACAACACAGTTACGCTACACTGCATATGAAAGGTTTGATAAGAAAAAAAAGAGCAACCGAATTTCTGTTTCCAAAATTTTGATTGCAAACTGGAGCAATTGCAGGCTAAAATAGTATATACCATGTGCAGAGAAGTTCAGAGAGTTCAACACCTGATTAGATTATGTAGTGGATCGATGAATTTGGCCAAATCTTGTACCTCGAAGAGAAGAATTTGCTTGGAATGTAAATGTGAGCGAATCATAAATATGGCCACCCGTCGTCTCTAACACTGCAACCATACACTTTTCAAAGCTGTCAAACGTTGCTCTGATTCCGTCTATCTAATTATACTCCCATCAGCTTTGCCTGCCTTAAACAGTGCTACTGTACTGCACATTCCTTCTGATTGGGCCCTTTTAGCCACTCGCTGTCAGTTTATTTGTTTTCACGATCTCACATCTACCTGTTGTCCGCTCCTGTGCTCGACCTTTGATGCCAGATCTTTGCAGCCCACGACAAACAAGAACCACTGCTAAACACACACACACACATGGTGCAAGACAAATCGTGCACCAAGATTGCATATCGAATGAGATAATATTTTAATCCAATTCTTCAACCGTGCTTGTCATGGGAGATAATGGAAGTACGGGAGGGGTTCGATATGTCTACCCCGTTCAAATCACATTACAAGAGTATACCAACTGGTGCACTACAGAGTTCGTCTTGTATTGCATTATTACCTACTCGGTTAATAAATGTCCACCGGGAGCTACTCTCCAGGAGCCCTTTTTTCTCGCGACGCAGGATACCGCAACTTGACGTTGTACCAAAACGCAACCAAACAGGGCTAAAGAAAAAAAAACAATTGCGAACACCTCGAATAGTTGTATACCTTGACTTTTCCGCTCGAAGTGGTGCATTCGAAGAACAAACAAGCGCACATTGCGATAAAACTGCAGCAATTGGTTTGCTTTGGCCGTGCCAAACCCGATTTGTATCTACCGTTGGCTGTCTGTCAAATGGCGGCTCTCGATAAATCGTGAGATCGTTTGTTGCTTTTGTCGCTGACAGGCCGTAACATGGATCGAAAGCTCGCACGCAGTGTAACGGCCACTACTAACTGCACATCATGCAAAACGGAACGACAGAAAGGAGCGATATACTAATTTGTATATTTGAATACCGTGTGATTAGAATCACCCTGTATACAACCGGGATCGTCGTGATCTACTGATTAACCTAGAATCAATTTGTGTCTCAGAAATGCTGAAGTTGAAAGTGTCGGTGACGCATTACACACATATTTGAACTCAGTCAAACGCCAATAATCGTTACATCTTCCAGTCGCAAACGCAAACTATAGCGTTCGAACGTTAGCGTGATTATCCTCTCTATCGCGCTCGTATTCTTAGCAAGGAGCTACACCCAGCGGCTGTTGCAGCAGCATGTCATCTAGGCACGATTTATGTAATAGCTGTGTGTGTCTTTCTCGGCCCAAAACCGAGGGCCTAACACACCCTCTCCTCCCACGGATCACACAGCACAGTTCACGGACGTGCATCGTGTATTGAGGTTGGATCGGTTTTCTAAGACCTTCTTCCACTCCTCCTTACGATGTGCAGCGTTTGTCTAACAGCAAAAACAAAACCTCACAATGCCGGCAGGCATACTACGTCAAAGCTACAAGCACGGCTTACTTGCCACTGTGTCGTGCAGCTTAACTTGATTCAGCTGACCGTCGTCGTAGGAGAAGCTTAGGCTTTTACCTTGTGTGCGGCCAATGCCCCCGTAGGCAGCCTATAGTACAGAGACTGTGCCAAAGAGCAGGACACCGTCATGGTGCAAGTGCAGTGCAAACCGGTGACCGAGAATAGATTGCAACAACACACATGCACAGCCGGCTACACACATAAGGCGGAAAGTGTACATAACCGCCATCAGGCACATTTGGCCACGACACATACAGGGGGTGCAGTGGACATCATAGTGCGCGCTCTTTTGCAGTGCAAGGTTACCCGGCGTCCGAGGTTTGGAACGAAACAAATGGAAGATGGTGGTGGGTCGACCTACTGAACATTTTGCTAATAAATTTAAATACTAATATCGCTTTTTACGACACAAAAGCGATCTTTACGATCAATGCACTAAAGTGCATTTGCCGAGATGCGATCAAATATATATCCGTGCCAATTGGATGAAATCTGTAGGAATTACAGGACGTTGCAGCTACGACACGATTTCCATGTGACTGCTGTCTCCTGCCGGTGGTTGCATTACTAATTAATTAGTCGTCCATTAATAATAATTATATACCGCGTTCGCTAATTGTAGCTGCATATATTAAGAGACAAAGCCCATGATGTGGGAACGTAACGATAAGGAAGCTTTCAGTGCCTAGATGATGTTCAATCAATTTGTTTTTAAAACATTATAACCAAAGTTCACACATCGTAACATTCCACATTTCGCATGCAAAAAAGGTTTGCGGCCAATGCACTCTTATAGACGTCCGGTTTATCCTCTGCCTCAGCAAATGTTGTTCATTACTTAACGCAATCATCAATGATGACACCTTTGTCGATATTTTACGCACACCAGTTAGTTTACCAGTATTGTATTTGAAAGGAGCGGCAGTAAAAAAAACTGCATCGTCTCAAATAGAGCATTACACAAAAAAAGGATGGTGACACAAAATGGAAGAGCGCCGGATGGTGGAAACCATTTGTCTTAGACCATCGCTACACCCAGTGACTGAGGACTGTGAAATAAAACAGAAACGCAGCCGACATACATCGACAGCTGACGGCTTCACACAGCAGCTAACAACCGCTCAGTACGGGGGGGGGGGTGATGTCATCATTAGCGCAACGACACATTTTTCGACGCATCGTTCCGGTGGGCAAGTTTTATTTTCTGCGAGTGAATGACAAATATTGAACTATGCCGGAAGCCAAATATGGTGTACATCTCTGCATTGCAGTTGGGAAAAAGATCAATAGAATTGGAGATGAAATTTTTGACACATCTGTCCTTGCGAAAGGTTAAAACAACTAGTTCGTGCGTAACACATCGTCCCAGCTATTGGGGATTTCTGGAATTTCTGGAGATGATATATCGGATACTTAACTAGTTTGCACATTTGCTTTTTCTACAATCTTCATGTAAGGAAAAGAAATAACTCAAACATTAAAATCAATTTAAAAAAAAACGCAATCAAACACACCAAAATTAGACATGCTACAGGTTTAAAAATATACTTTCTTCTCCGTCTGTCCTCCGTGCGGTTGAAGACGAAATTGCCAATGGCCAAAATTCGCTATTTTAAGCACTTTCTTGCGAATGATAAGCGTTTCGTACAGCCGGATCTAAACGTTTAACATGTTTGACTCTGTCAAATTCTCTTGAGGAAAAAAAACAATAAACAATCTTCAAGTACCTGCAAACAATCGGTCTTATAACACCCAATGTACATAAGAAAACATCTTCCCCGCGAGTTAGAAGGCGTAAATCGACGGACAAACTTTTTGTGATGGTTTTTTTATGTGAAATACCTTCTCCATACAACAGCACGAATAACCACACGATAATTTGTAATCAGCTGAGCGTGTTTTGTTTTTGCTTTTCTTAGGAATTCGCTTCACATACTACACAGTCCTGACGCATCTTTCGATGCGTATGGTCTTTGGTGTGTGACGAAAATGGATTGTAAAAAAAAAGAAGGAAAACACAAGAGTCAGATAGATTTGGCACATTCTAAATGGAACAGCGAGTGCGCGCGCAAGTCATTAACCAACCGATGACTCCGCCCGGTATGCAATATATGCTTTCAACCCGGACGGATCGATGCCACTCTGATGAATAGGATCGTTTACCCCGGCGCGTGAGTCGTAGGTAGGTTGGCTAAAAAGGCACAGCTTAAACGCGTCTGGAAGCGATCATCAATCATGTGCGGAACGAAACCAACATAAACGTCACAACGTATAAAATGATTAAGTTAACGATAGCGCCGGAAGTCATAAGACTGGAGTACAATTTATAAAAGGAAGTAAGGTCGCGTGCTTACATGCCGAAAACTATTCAATAAGTACTCCTTTCCCATACTCACGTACTCCGAAAAACATCATGGAACAATCAATTGCCAATTCTTACAGTCATCTTTCACCACAAATTGGGACACGAAGATCATCACGAAAGTCATGCACCGGGCAGTGGCGATGGAATAAAATTACTTCATCAGTGCTAATTAAGAGCCGCGTAAGCGTACGTTTGCTTTGCACTTAGTGGCCCCTTTCGGGATCCACTGCCCTTCCAAAGTCCTGCAACAGACTAGTCACATTCAATTTCTACCATCACAACCACTCATTGACACACTCGTCTTTTTTTTTCTTCAACGTTTTGCAACGATAACGAACATCTCAACACCGTGTCCTCGTCCTACGATTGTCGATCTCTCCAGAGTTTTTTAAACAATTTCTCTCTGTGGTGTTTGCATAATGGACTGGTGCTCTGTCCACCTAAATGTTGCGTCATCTCTTTCGGGAGACCTGCTGCTGCCCGGCTGTCTTGGGACTATTACCTATGTGGTACCCAAATAAGCAGGGAATCCACTGTAAAAGATCTTGGGGTCTGGTTGGATGAGGGTCTCTCGTTCGCTACTCACACCAACCATGTGATCAATAAAGCGAACAGAGCATTAGGCCTCATTATGCGCATGTCTTCGGAAATTCGCGATCCTCTTTGTCTTAAGGCACTGTACTGTTGCTGGGTTCGATCCGTTCTTGATTATGCCTGCGTCGTGTGGACTCCAGCTGGAGGTACTGCTATGCAGAGACTAGAGAGAGTTCAGAGGAAATTTACGCGCTTCGCAGTACGTAGATTTCTTCACGGTTACTCCGTTCCTGTACCCTCCTATTCTCTCCGCTGCCGTTTGCTGGGTTTAATAGATATTGAATCCCGCCATTGGCAAGCGCAGTCGTACTTCATTGCCTGCATCCTTTCCGGCGATTTCGATGTTCCTTCCCTTTTATCTTCCCTACCACTGTATGTTCCCTCTCGCAGACTTCGCGACAGGCCTCCCATCTTTATTCCAACCCGCCGTTCGGTTTTTGGCCAGAATGATCCCTGGTTAAGAGCATGCGCTGCTTTTAACAGAGACCATCACCTGTTCGATTTCAACGTTCCCATTTCCCACTTTCGCACTCGCCTCCTTAATAATTCCACTTTCCCCTTATAATCAATCTTGCTTCCTCTTACAACATCTTCCATATCCCTTTTTTCCTACTCCCCTAGCTTGTAAGAACCATTGTTAAACCCATGCGGCAGACAATTTGACGAATAAATAAATAAATAAATAAATAAACACGATGTAAGGAGAGAGCAAAAATGAAAACGAAGTCACACATTGTCTGCAGCTGTGGTTGCATTTTGGGCAGTGTCACGTACACGAAACAACGCTGCAGCATTTTCGCGAATGTTACCACCACCTCCGGTGTGTGTGTGTCTTTGCTGTTCGCATCAAGCGATTTCGCAAATATTTAAAAAACGTAAAATGACACAACTCAAAAATGTCGCCAACGGGGTAAAGACACTTCATGGGTTCCATCGTTCATTCGTCTGCCTCCATTGTCGTGCCGCCCTATCCGGATGCGAAAAAAGGGATAACAAGGCAAGGGGAGGGAGGGAGAGGGGGGGGGGGGGAGGGGTGCAGTGCACATCTCACTTACCCCATGGTACAGCAGTCGTTTAACAAACACACAAGAAATAACTTTATGCTCGTACAATTTCCCTTATCCTCGGATGGGGCCATTCTTTAAACATACGCGGCGCGCGGCCACAATCCTCCACCACCACTCCCGCAAGCAGTGAGCCGTACTTTATTTTACAAACAAATGAACCACCCAAATGCATCATTTTAATAACAATGCATACCACACACACCACCATCACCACCTCCTCCCAGCAGCTTGCCTTCCTAGACACCTGCCTTTCTCCCTGACGGACGCGTCCTTTTTCCTGGCGCACACGCCCCCACGATGAAATTGCAATGCATATGTAATTCCGCACACAAACGCACAACTGAGGCGAATGTAAAGTGAGTGAGGTTTACCACCGCACGTCACAAAACTCAAAATGGAACATTTATGCTGTAAAGAAAACCACACGCATAAGCCACCGCTGCCTCGGCCACGCCATGCTTTTCGTTGTATCTTTCCCCATGTCACATAGTTGGAGGGCGCAAGGGAGCCCTTTTTGCAATGAAAGTTTTTGACAATGATTTTAATCCTTTTTTTTTGTAGCCTTTTTAGTTTATCTGTTATTACCATACTCGACACAAAAATTGTCATTACTTCACTTCAGCCCCAAAAAAAGGAGGGTTTCACAAGAGGGGTTGGAGACACAAAACATATAGCCTTGTTTCCGCCATTTTTTGTCTACTTCAATGAGAGAAAAAAGACCGCCACACATGGTAAAAAAAAATTGCAAACCTACGACACAAAAGGCAAGAAACCGAGCTGTAGAGATGGAAAAAAAAGACAGCTATAAAATGCAAAAGACCCCTTTTTGAAGGACTCTTTGCCAGAAACTCGACATCCTCCTGGGAGAGATGGTTTGCAAGTTGTTCACATTTACCCTCCATCCACCAGCGATGTGTGTGTGCACTGGATGGAGGATGAACTCTTTAACAACCGATGCAGTTCTTGATTGCTGTTTTATTTTTTTTCGGTGGTTGATTTACAATTTAAGTGCCTGTCAGTGGCATACGAACAAATATACCACCCATCGGAAACTCGTACCACTAAAGAAGCAAGATTTGTTGAAATGAGGTTAAGTCAACCTACGTGTAAAAGCAATTCTGTGCCAAAAAAAAAGGAAACAAGGAAGGAATCAGAAAGAGCCACTTGCACGAGGCTCTATCATAAGCTTGCAAGCGAAATTTTATGCATTTTCGGAACAAGAAAAATAGGTATTCAACCCGAAAAGTACATTGTAAGCTTTCCAACACACGTTCAAGACAAATCGGTAAAAGGCACAAAAAATGAGGCTTAAAAATGAATCGAAAATAAATCATCCTTTCGATACGGGTCAATAGCTCACTCGGTCGGTTGTGTTTAATATTTACATGTCCCAGTCGCTTCGCTTCAAAGTCGCGCAATTGTATAACTTGTAGCAACTTTTTTTTCTCTCAACCAAAAAAAAAAGATCCACAAAAAAAGAGAGTATAGACGAGCGGAACCTTATGAGAATGGCTGCTGTGGAGTACCTAACGAGATATGGCTCTTTCATCACTAAGCCCAAGTACCAACGTCACCGTGTAAAGGGACACAAACAAAATGCACTTCTCATTTTCGCGTATCAGCTTCACCACAAACCCACTTCTATCCCCCCCTCTGTGCCATACATTGTAATTTATGTTAAACAAAAAGAACACATTTCGAAGATTGCTGCTCCAAAGCTAACTGACTGACTGACTGACAAATGGAAATGCGTCAACGATGGTGCGCCACAGCTTGTTTGGAAGGCAGGGCGCGCACGCACGACACACAATGTCTGCGCATATTGCACACATTCAGCACTCCACTGGCTTGCTGATAGCATATATGATGCATTTTGTGCAGTAAAATGTGTATGCAAAATGCGAACACTAACTAACCTCGAAAAAAAAAACCCCAAACATTGATGAATGAAACCGCAATCATCATCAGTCATATTTTTCGGGTGTTCGGGCCCCGCGTGTTTGTATCGGCTTCGCTTCCCTTTTTGCTGTGGCCATTTGCTGTGTAGCATGGTTAAAATTTACATTTCCCCATCCTTATGTGCGTTACACCGCGCGCTCATTCGTATCACGTATCCCGGCTTCTGCAACACACAGACAACATTCGATATTTCAGTCGTCTTTCTTAATTTTTTTTTCTCAGAAGGATTTTCAGTTTAACTGCGTGCAAAGGAAGTTTTTGGAGCCATAAAACACAACACGAGTCTGGCGCAATTGCAATGGGCCTGCAATATCCCATGTACATATACGCTGAACTCTTGGGGTAAGATATTTTTTATGGATTTCATTTGCAATGTTAAGAGAAAGCCGAAACCTACTTTTTAGGGGGGGGGGGGGATTTGAAAATGAACAGCATATGCAACAACGGAAATGCAATCCCTTTTTAAGTTGTTTCATTTCTGTATTTTTTTTTTTGACTTGACAACTCTGAAGGTTCAGATGTCAACCACACTCGCGAGGATGATGTTCTGGATTTTTTTTTTTTTGCTTTTTGTTTGCGGTTACGAATGAGGATATTTTTAGCATATAAACCGCGAAAACCGTATGTTAACCCCCTAACTCTCTGCCTCCTTTCCTCTAGTGAGATTTCAAAGGATGGGAGTTTTTTTCCCTTCCACCCAATGTTGATTGTTACATGGGAAATGCATATGTGCTCTGCACCCCAAAACACACAAACAAATATGTTTTGGCATCTGAAGCATCCCATTTTGCTTACGAGATAACGTTTCTTCATCCATCCCTGCAAACTGCAAAACTGCAGACATTCGCTAGAGCTCATAAAATCAATCACAAATGCACACATCCCCGTTCGCGAGAAAGTTTTTCTTCGGTTGCATATGTTTGCAACATATCGCCTTCTCCTTTTGCACGATATCTTCTTCACCTATCGCTTGTATCATTTCACTAAAAGCTTCTACACGGTCGTATCGTAAATGTTGATTGCTCTCATTCTCTATTACCAGCACCGAAACTATCGATAGAGACAGAGCGAGAAGGAAAACAAAAACATATTCACAACGAGAACGCATCTTAACTCAAAACGCACAAACAAACTCAATGTTACAAACGAATCCAACCGTTCCCGGCGACAAAATTTGACTATCCATCCTCATGTTTTGTTGGACCTTCTTGAAGCAGCGATTTCCATTTTGCAAAAGTCAAATGATTATTGGGACGGGGGGAAACCAGCTATCAACAAGATTCACGTAGCATAAGCCTCAATGTTTGCCGTCCGCTGGTCGGCACAAAGGAAAAGTGCAAAACGACTAAGAAATTTTGGGATGTCACTGTTTTCGTCACATATCAGGGAGAGGGCAGTCACACGCAAAAGGACACCCAACCAATTCCTACTGGAAAGCGCTTTTCCTCAAATGTCTGTCACACAGTTTCAACTGCCGTTATTGCAAACGGTTCCTGGGGAACGTTTTGTCCAAGTTTTGCCTGCCGTCATGTGTAACCGCACTTTTCTACGTTGTCTTTGCATCACATGCTTTTGCTTCAAAATAAGCTGAAGCTAAGACAGTTCTTTTCGGAAGTGAGAACGGAAACCATCAGCATAGAGAGTATGGAACGATGGTGATACGTTTCTTTTCAGGGTATTTTGCATACAGCAGCTCCTTTATCCACACGTTTCATTTGCTTCAAAGCGGGAGACGCTACGGAAAAAATGAAACGAAAGCGAGAAAGGATAACTGATCTCACATGAGGTGAAAAAATGTCGTTTTCGAGCTAGAACTCCTTTCCAAGCACAAACATCTTCCTTATGGACATTAAGATGCAAAGCGTAGAACACTTGGATCAACCCTTATACTCACATACACACACACACACACTCTACTTGGGGTATGCTTCACCTTTCGTACCAAAACATAGTTCTTATTCTTCAAAACTAGTGAAAAGTTTTTTTCCACTGTTTTACTCAAACATTCTACGATATACCTTCACACTGGAGCAAAAGCATTCTCTCGCCCCGAACAACAAGGGCTCATATCAGCAATAACATAAAAAATTATTGTATGCTTAAAAGTTCATTCATCAGATAGACCACCCACCCGTGTTTCAAAATGCAAAAAGGATCACACAACACAGGAACACAATATCACTGTAAACTTGCCTTAATGTTGATAAAACTGGAAAGTTGTTCCTTTTAGCCCAATGGCAGCAATCCAACTCCGAAAAGAAAGTAGGATCACGCAAACGACATTATTTAGGACCCATCCTAATGCCATTCCTTGATGATCATATGACCCCAACTATTCCCTTGCCAACAACTTTCTCTTCTTCGACCAATGGAGCAAATGGGGTTTCCTGCTTCAATATATTTTGTTCCGTTTTCACGCATCTCGCATATCGCCAGAAGAAAAGATACGGGTGTCGGTGAAGTAACAGATTGAAATTGATCCTTCCCGAAATCGTTTATTTATTCAAAATGGCTTTTTTAAAAACATTCTTTCGAAGGTTTTTTTTTTGTTATATTTTGTTACTATCCATCGTACGTTCGTCCTGACTAGCAAAGTCCTCGTTTCTTTTTCTCTCACTACTAGCAAAGTAAGTGTGGCATAGGAATTTATTTTTATGATCTCTTTTTCTTTCGCTTCTCGTTAAGGGAAGCGTAGAGTAAGTGCTCGAAATAAGACTGAAATAGCAAAGGAAACAGCATCTTCCTGTTTCGTTCAATTTTGCGCTCCACTGCAGAAATGCTTGTTTAGAAAATTATTGACCACTTTTAAAACAATGAAATGCACGCGGTAATATGCTACTTGCATCTTAGATTAGGTTGATACAACTTCAGATAAAATGCAAATGAAAAAATTAGTTTAAAATAAACAATTCCTAACTAACTGAGTTGTCTTTTTAAATGTTAATAGCGTTTTATTAATAATTTTTTAATTCAATTAATTATTTTAATATTTTGGGCTGTTTTTTTTACTTCTTCAAATATTTAATATTCGCTTTTACTTACGTAATGTAAAACTTTTGAATACAAATCAGAATCGCATCGTACCTGAAACGAAAAACAAGGAAGATATTATGTATTATTCCGAAGTCCATTAATCTTTGAGTTATGCTCACTAACACAGTGTTACGCAAGTTAATCAATGAAAGAATTTACTCAAAAACCGCAAGATCAGTGTGGGAAGAAATATGGCATCCTTGAGCATACTTTTCACGCACGCGTGTCCATCCGTCCATGAACGAGCGATTGTATCATCATTACAAACGCGTTCGCTACACGGCAATAAATCACAATTCACCGCAACATTTTCCGTTTACCCCTGAGTAGTTTTTCCCAAAAAGTTGAACTCCCCTACCCTACCCTGAAGACAACACCGATGATCTCAAGGTTGAGGAAAACTCAATCTCGACGATAACCCGATAATTGATTCTGTATTGGAAAAAATTAACCCCACAACGTACATTTCGCACCATGTTGCAGAGCAACCAATTTATGTGCTTATGTTTCACACACTGTCGGACACTAAAGTGCCCTCCTGGACAAACGCGAAGACTCCTTTTACGACACCCGACACTGACAATTGTTCTGGGAATTGTGGTCACGTAAGGATAAACAGCGGAGCTTCACCCTATCTATTCGAATATCCTGTCCTCGTACAACCCATTCCAGGGGAATGCTGTCAAACGAAGAGTTCACGATTATCCCTCTACTTTCTAAAAACCCATTTCTAACACCATTGACCACATTGGGCTACATCCGACACCACCAAGGATGCATCTTCAGATGGGTAAAATATATACTCGATGCTTTCCGCAAGGACGACGCGAATCAAAGGAGCACAACCACACGTCCAGAGTTGGTATGGTTGATGGTCATTGTTGTAGCAGCTTATCGGTGGTGGTGAACGAAGGCGCTAAAGTGCCACACGCATGGAATGATTTACTGACGCTGACCGCCGTGTCGTCGTCTCCGGCGGATATTGTTGTGTGTATGTCCTGTTGATCGTGATCGTAAATCAAGTGCCGCAGCAGCTAAGTTAACGCGTGGCTTGACGGTCCAGCATACACACTACATTGCCATTCATTTATTCCTCTGAAGGGTAAAAAAACAACAATATGGCAATTTTTAACATTGGTTGATCGAAACCAGTTGGTTTCCTTCGGAGCTTGGCGACTTGATTGTCCATTGCGACTTAAATGCTTTTATATTGCCTTTATTCCGAACCAATAAATTTTGTTTACCTTGAGAAATAATTTAATCTGCGTTACTGATGTCATCAGTGCTGGTAAAAAATGACAGATTGACTGAAGAAAAAAATTGGTCTAATGATGTATGACTGGTAGAATTACTTGGTGAATCCTTAAAAGAAATTCTAGAGTATTTAAATCTAAAAATTCCAAATATCTTCCAGACACAACTTCCAGACACAATTATTACGAACCTTGTTTAAACAAATATGAAGAAGAAAACCTCGCCAACATTCGAACAAATCGAAACGATCCACACATCCATATCGAGATGGAAAAATGGATTTTCCAGCAAAACATTTCCCAAATCACCTGAACACGTCGACCGATTTAGCGTCCTTTTTTCTGTTCCTGTGTATGGCTGTGATGTGTGTTTTCTGTTGAAGGAAAACTTTCACCTCAAAATAAACACACATACGAACACCCCGCTACCGACAGCAACAAACACCATCGACGAATAGCCGGTTTTGTCCATTCGGTTTCGTTATTACTGATTTTTAGCATGATTCCTCGTAACGTTATCCGGTATCCTATTCGGAAGGGATAATCCTCAATTATGGCTGTTTTCTTATGACTTCTATCGTTTTGCCACGGTGGTTCGGTTTTTCTATAACCAATATAAAAAAGGGGTGGGAAGTTAGGAGATATTTCTTTCCAACTTCGATCTCGTGAAGTTTTGCTTTATTTTTGGTCTTAACGCTGGCGACGCTATGCTTCCTTCTTTCTGTGGGTTTAGCTTTTCAAAGGCATCTCTCGAAAATGGCACATTTGCCAAATGGAATACGTTGCCGATAGAAAACTTTTGACGGAGCGCGCACATAACCTTCATTTTCACTCTTCGTCCCTTTATATGCTCGGAGCTTATGTATAATGTTGGCGGTGCCGTTTAGAAAAGTTGGCAAAACAAACACGCTCCAAACCCGAAACTACCGCGCGCATGGTTTTCTGTTCTGGTAAGCTTTCTATTGAATAGCCATAGTAGCTTCAGCCATAGACAACACCAATAATCATACACCCGTATGTTTGTCCGATAGTCTATGTAGTTGCTTTGACCAAAAAAAAACAAGATCAATCCGGTTTATTAATTTCCGATAATAACCGATGTGATTACGATAAACCAAAGCAACATGAAGTCACTGGTATTGAACCAGAAAGTTTTACGACGACTTGGCAACAAAAACTATCGAATAATATCGCTAATCAGTAATACATGAACGAGATAAAGAACTTTACAAATCACGCTATAATGCTGTCCAAACAGGGCATGTAACTGTAACCACAAGCAAATTCATAAGAAGGGTTGTCATTTTTGTGTTACAATCGTTCAAATTGGAAATTTAAATCCTCCATTTTATCAGCATCCATGTACAATCGGGTACACTTTTTATTTCTCAAAAGCAATCCAACCACACTTGACAACCTCAATGGACGTCAATTTTTGGCAAGCAGATGTTTTTCACAAGCCAACCCGCAAGTACCAAGTCGTTAACCTCTTTGGCAATACGCCAAAAGACAACAATGCACACAACCAACAAAACTTCCCAATACGCAACACACAGTAGAAAAGAAAAGTAAAAGGAAGAAATACTCTTCACACAAACCATACAAAAAATGCACTTTCATTAAATTTGTCATCTGCAGTTTGGGGAGTGCCCTTCTCGCGGTCTGTACGCATTAAATAATCATCTAATGAAAAAGAAGCAAATATTAAACCCATCAATCGCCAGAATATGGGGTTTGCTTTAGTACATAAGACTACGGATGCATTACGCGCATCAGCAAGAGAACTAATAAAGGCAAGCGACTTGTTAATAATTAAGCTTTACGATACATGAAGACACAACTTTCCAGTCAGTCGCTGTTGTACCAGAGAATAAAGGTACTCTCGTGGTCCGCAAACGAGTGTTACACTTTTGAACATAAAAAAATATCAAGAAGGACGCATAAACCACTCCACACCATGGAACCACCATTGGGTTCTCTGACTGGGGCGGAAACCGAACTGGTTAAGTTGCCGTCGTCTCGACTTTATTTTAATAGTTTCTTTCCTGTCTCTCTTCTGCCAGAACTGCTTTCGTTTGCCATGCAGACTAACAGAAACGGCCACGAAACGCGACCACTTAACGTCCGTTGAAATGTGACCGCGTTCATCTCAATCGTGAAAACGAGACATTGCGATATAATTGAGTGCGTACAAACGATTTTGCATTCCACGGTTGACAAGCTGCTTGTGGAGCGCACACTTCGGTAGGACATTTCGCTCGACCAGCTACTACTATAGTGATGATGATGATGCTGCTGCTAATTAACACCACGTCGACTGGGTGATCATTGAACTCGTATCAGGTTTTGCCACGTACAGCCGAGCAGACGTACAGAACATTACCGTTTGCAAAACGAGCAGGAAACTTAACTACTCTTGCAAGTAACCGGAACAGAGCTATTCACGATCTAACACGATAAAAACGACCGTTTGCTGGTTGATAAAGAAGTACCTAATTTAGTAGTTCATGTTTATGCACGGAGTAATCAGCAGCAGTCTTACATGAATAATACTTACAAATGGAAATGGAAAAATATTTCGTAATAAGAAAATGATTTTTTTAGATCACTGAGATGTTCCTTTATCCTCAAGACTTAATTATTCTCACGTAACTCGTCCATTTTTACATACTTAACTTACTTAACACTGAACTAAGCTTTTACAGCAGTCTTAAACTGAAGCTATACCAGCAAAGTGAGGTGAACTCAACGATACTTGCACTTCCATTTACGAGTACCTTCACCGGAAAAAGAAATTGTAATTTTTCACTACATTAAAAACTACGCGAAAGACTTCATTACTCTGCTGGTGCTTCGAGTCACCTAACCAACACGCACACACAACACCTTCTCTCCGCTCGCTCACAAGATGATGTCGTAAGGAAATAAGAATAATGTTCCGAAACATTAAATTTATGATCCTATGGCGTGACAACGACTGCGACGATGACGACGAAAGCGACTGCTCTAGAGAACAGCATACCGAGGAATCGCGTAAGGACCAAAGCAGCTACTAGCGTCGAAGTTACCACCTTCACCTATCCAACGACACACGCCGTGTCTCAGTGCACTTCTGACATTCAAAACGATTACTTAAAAAAACAAACAGTGAGTATCCGTATCACGTTGCAGGGCGTGAATGTCCTTTGAGACGCAAGCAAACACTAGCCAAATATAGCTTCCAAGGGAGTAGACTATCTTATGGGAAGCAAAAAGAAGCAACAACACAGAAACCATAAAATCACATTTATTTTGTATGAAAACTCCCACGGTTATTCATTCTGTGACCGTATTTCCTTGCCACAAATAGAAAAGAACATTCACCGTAAAGCACGCTTGCTTTATTATTACACAAAAAATAAAAAAGTTGTTGAGGATGCAATTTTCTTTATTTTTCCTCTATAAATTGGCAGCTTTTCTAAAGCGAATCACTCCCACGCAATGGAAAAAAAACTGCGAAATAGCAAATACTTTCAATTTCATTCGTTTCTTTCTATCATGCACACTGAGCAGACATTTTCCATGCTCAACATTCACTACAAGTGCTTCAGTGTAAGTAGCTGTAAGTCAAGTAGATACTCTTCAATGTTTCACACACTTCCCTAAACAACGACGAACGAATAAAGCGAATTGTAGGGCATAGACTGAAGATATAAGCAAACTTCAAAGTCCTCTCCAAAGCCACCATCAACAAACAAACTTCTACTAACCCAAACGTGTTCGGTTGGATGTCTGTCGATTCAACCAGAGGAGCTAAAGTCATTTGCACGTACGAATAATTAAAAAGGAAAAACTATCCTTGCCAACGAGTGTTGACTCGTTGGTTTTGCATCGTTTCGCCAGATGAGGAAAGAATAGCATCATAAAAAAAGGCAAAATCGTCCTGCAGTCCAATTGTATTGTAGGGGGAAAAATTAAATGTCAAGCTGCATAGTAGGAGAGAATGCAAGCTATGCCCGAACTGCCAAAGGATAAAGTACGTTCGGTTGAGAGATAAGACCGAACCACACAATGGAACAATGGCATGTCCAAGCAATTATGGTATGTTTATACGAGGTGATTGTGTGATAGTTGGAAATTTCAAATAGTAAACTGAACGCTCAGTAAAAGGAAAGAATAAAGCTGACACTCCACAACAGTAAGGAGAAATATCCATGTTTGCAGATGAACCAACTTTGGATTGCATCTTTTATCAGATCTCGAAGAATTCTTGAAGTTCCTATAAAAGATATTCTTTATTTTCATTTCCTTCTTCTTTTGGACGAAAATAAGTGAATTCCTTCAAAACAAATTCAGAAATTAATTCATAATACATAGTGCAATTCATTCGAAAACCGAAACACACAAATAAATAATATTTAACATGGCCACTAAACGTCAAATGGACCGAATAACCACCGATGATATCGATCTGGTGCAATTCCCGAGTGAGTGTGAAGAACTTGGTCCATTATGACACTCCGCGGTCAATAGCCAACCGATACTAACCGGATAAAGGATGGATTCGATGCAGAGGACACAAAGCAATCAATCGCTTCCCGGACGATCTTCACCACTCGTATCATGCCGAACACCATCAGCGACTCACACACTTCGACAGGCTGACTGCAAACATAAGGATAACAAATTGTATCACAAATCTGATTAATGAACGCACCACGTACACTACCATCCACACGTCCGCAGTCTACCAGGGTAACAGTCGCGATACGCTCAACCGATTCTCGTCCTGCATGCAACGGATGTGTCTAGCCAACCGACGGGAAAATTACTCAACCATAAACTAGCATCATCGTTCATTTTCCCACAGACTCCACACACATTGCACAACCGCGTTTGCACGCTCCCACGCACACATCGGTCAGCGATCGGACCCGGAAAAAACCTTGCACCGTGTGTGGTTTCTTTTTCATCCGCATTTTCCGGACATTCTGAGTTTCCGCTTTCTGTCTACCTTATTTTTCTTTCATTATTCGATCCCCATTGTGACTTCATTGCAGTTTTCTCCGTTTAGCTACCTGTTTTTCCTTCCACTAGCTGACTGACTGGAAAACACTGGAAAATCATGCTCTTTTTCTTTCAGGAAAACCGAGAGAAGAAACCCATCGCTGTGCTAATGTGCTCCAAAACTGTTCATACTCACACACCTTTACCACCGGTAGATAGCTACTAACCTTCGCAATCTGCACGGTTCCTCTTTTTTGGTGGTTAGACGTGTACAAGTTACGTGTAAAACATTTTAATGAAATACACTTTCTCAGTGCGGAAATTGGCCACAAACAACCAAAAAAAAAACCGTATAACCGTCGGCGAGGTTTTCTTGTGCGGAATAACAACACATCTCGCTGGAATTCCTAAATCACCACACGACCTTCTTTATCCGTCTGACGAAGGCAGCGTGTGTGGTGTTCAACCGACCCATGGCAAAGAAGAGATCTGCGCACAGGTTTGAAGTGAGTAGTTGAAACCTAAATTACATTTTATCAGTTCGTTAGTCCCGATATGCCATAGACTTGATTTCCTTGGGGGTAGAAATTGGGCGAAGGATATATTATGCGATTCTCAAGCAGTTCGATGACTTGGCCGCAAGGGATTTGGCCGCTTGAACAGTGCACGCACATACACACACAGAAGACGTTCCGCCCGAAGATGATTAGGTAGTTATGACGATATCGAATTGGTGGTACTGTAGCAGCTGAAGTTAATTAATTCATGTATTCCAAATAGCGTTAAAATTTACGCATAAAACTATCATATCTTTGGGGACGTAAAGTGGGAAAAAACAAGCGAGAATTTTCCCGTGATTTTCATTTGCACGCGGTTCAAGTGATTTTTCATAGCTTTAATTGCTCCATTAAGCACTGATAAATGGCACTTGACAACAGACGCTGATAATTAAAATAGCGATGCGTTGCGCGATTGTGGTTGTAGTAATACGATACTTTTATATTTCACTAGAATCATTACAAAACAGTTAACACTAATAAAATGTGAATGATATTGAATATAATAGTAAGTAAAATATCTTCGAGCAAAATCGAACTAATCTTTATAAGTTCAATTTTCACTTACACGAGTTTTCCAGATTCGCCGCAGCGCTCTGTGCGTAATTTCATACATTCTAATGAAAATTTAGAAGTTTCTAAATTAATTTCAAATTATTAATGTTCAATACGTCTTCCGAATTTAAAACTAATCTCGTTGGTCAAAAACGTTGGGTTGTTTGGCAAACAAAACAAAAACTGAAAATACGTTTGGAGAAAGAGAAACATTACATTAAAACTTCAATGAAATATGTTGCTTTTAAAGTGAAAAAGTTTAAAACCCAATGTTGTTACATGTTACAATTCCCTTCCACGAGCTCCAGTTGGTAAAGTCGTTTAACTTCAATGTTTTCTTTTTGCATGAGCCCTTAATGAGCTTCAGCATCCACGCCTTACGCCATGTACCTAACAACCGTCCTTCGAAGTTGCTCAAAAATTGGTCAAAAGCGAAAGACACCTACCTAAAGTGTCGTTTGCTTCTTCTTTCTTTATAACAAATGAGATCGTGATATCTTCGAGACAAAACTGGACGACCGTGAAAATACGATCACAAATAATCGTTGAACTTTTTATTCGACAGCAACAGCCCTCCTCTTCTACCGTCTCATTTAGATATGGCTGGGATTGTACTTTTAAAATGTGAAATAAATGCGCAAAGGATGCCGAAAAACAAAACTGTGCTAGAGACAGTGACAAAACATTTTAAACTGCTCGGTAATTCGTCCTTCCGTTCATATCTTGACTGGCAGTTCACTAGCTTCGGACAAAGCGGCTTCGGCAGCGGAGTAGAGTAAGGAGTGCCACAATAGGATAATTTTGGAAGTTTTTCCCACAATTTTACACAAGCTCCTTAAATCATTCCGTTTACATCAAAATGTTTCTCTTTCCAGGAGGGAAACACACCGCTACTGTTTCACTTTCTATTTAATAATCACCATTTGGTGGAAGACAGCTTCACTACACAACAGCTTCACCGTCACAGACAAAGCAGATTCCACCATCCGAAAGGGCATCCCACCAATCTTCAAGTGCTTGTGATTACATAAAGCACCAAAAGCGACTAGTCGGAAGATTCTCCCTTTTTTCTGAGGACGTTTACCATTATAACACCCTGTGCTGTTGGTTGAAACGAGTTGTACAGATTCCGGTGAAGGAAAATATTAAGTGTGTTTCTTCTTCGTTGAATACAAAAAAAGGTACACATTGCGTTCTGTGTGCTGTGCTCTCTCATACCTTCCTACCGGCTTAAATAATGACGCTTGAGTGAAATTTAATTTAAGTGTTTTTCCCCTCCTTTACGCGCTAAACATGGTTCCAGTGATTGTTCGTTTCGCAGCTTGGAAGCTTCTTAAGCGACATCGAAAAATAAAACAAGGACACTGCAAACAAAACGGAGAATGGACACAAATGCGGTGCATCATTCATCAGATTTAAACAATTTTTAATCTTGCTCATTTATTAAACAGTACTAAGCATTGATAAATTGGACAGCATTTTCTCGGGTAACGATGGAAGCGCCCTTACGCTAATGAACCCGCGCGCATTTAAACCACCAGCAATAAATACCGCAATGATGCGTTTTTGGTGCATCATTAACCTCCACCCTTTGGGGGTGGATTAAAATAGGGGAGGAAAATATTGCAGTTCCATATGCACACGAACAGAGCAAAAGGCCATCACAACACGAACACACAGGCATTATCCTTTGGCTTCGAGGGCGACGACGCTCATTACCATTAACATTTACATGAGACATTCTTTTCCCAATATGTGGTACATCACACATAAGCACTCTGACTCAGGGGACACCATTTTCGACAGATAGGGCATTTCATTGGGGCGGGCTAGAAGTAGCTCCAAGAGACAAACAAGCAAACAGGGCGCGTTCCGTTTTTACCATATGAAGATCGTTCCTAAAGGCTAAAGCACATTCCAGAGTAAACAAAAAAAAATCGAAATCCCAACTCGTAGTTCGATTGATGACTCCACACTACAGAGTACACACGGGCCCGTATCACATGGATACGAAAGGGTGAAGTGTGTTGTGTGTTGAGAGAAATTATTCTATTCTTGGTTCAATTTTTTCGCTGACGATGTTTTGCCACAACTGCTGATGCAGTTTGGTGTGTGTATATAGAGCGCAGGGTGAAATTTTGCTTATATGCGCTCATAATAACGATGATGATGTTCCAAATGTTACCACAACCAACGTCTGTGTTCAGACCCTCCCTTACCAAACTCTCTCATTGAGACAGACAAAATACACATAAAGAAGAAGCGAAAAATCCGCATGATATGGATTTTCATTGGCGAATATTTTCGGCGCGTCAAACCGATTACCAAGAAAAACAGGAAGGAAGAAACATGCCAAACAGCTGTTTTTGCGTCATTAATCCTGATGCTTTCCATTTTTTTTTTGTTCCGAATTTTTGTGCAACCCATCGTGACCCGGGGCACGGTATACACAGGAGGTCAATGAAACCATATAAACGTGACCCGTCATTGGAAATATCAACCCACGTTCTGTCTTTCGCTCCCCCCGAAAACCCCCATGTTCAAGAGGAGCAACAAAAAAGGGGCAACAATAATCAATCCCCTCCCATCTCCAAATTGAAAGTGGCGGGTCGCGAGAGATCGATTATCCGATTATTTACCCATTAAATTCAACCTCCACCCAGAAAATCATGGAACGAGTGTTGTGCCCCCTAGCGACGACTCCCCTCTATAACTTCCTCCCCTATAACTTCCCTGGTAAGTCACCCGATTGGCACTTGCTACTGATCGGGCATCGCCTACGGGTAGGCAGGACCTTTTTGTTGTGCGAAATTACGTAACTTACAGCCATTAAACCGTCTGCTCAAAACGCACGCATTGCTCATAAATTGCAACGCTATATGACATTCAACTCTTCTGCTTCTCTTCGACTAGACTTCGTTTTCAAGCGTGCTTCAAAAATTCCAGAACGTCATGAGACATTAAAATGTCCCAAAAAAACAATAACGATGTACATTTTGCTACAGTACACTACAAATAAAAACGAAATAAGCAATACAATAAACCACTGACATGTAAAACAAACTTCAACATTTCCTTTCTTGCCATTTTCACTTCATACATACAGATTTTGCAGCAGTCTTTCTCGACTTCAACCGTAACCACACACTAAACGCTTCCGACAGCTTTGCTTAGCCTCAGAAAACGTTTCCAGAACGATAATTGAATTTCTTCCGTCGAATCACGGCAACGGTTGGGAGATCATTCGATACTGCAGATAATGAAAGTTCACTCACTCACCTTAGCAAATCGCTTTACATTGCAGTTCTGTACGTCACTCAAGTAATCCCTCTACTAAGTAACCTAACTTGCTTTTAGCAAAGTCCTGGCTGTCTGCTTGCCACTATCAGCGCCGTACAAGCACACCGACGGAAAGCTGTCAGAACTCGTGGCTGTCTATCGGTGTCACTCTCGATTTCCTGGTTTCCTTCCAAGATCTCCCAAACGAAGACTTAGTAGTAGAAAAACTGTAAGGCTTCGATTGTTGCAGAACGCTTCGTTCCTCACCATTCTCACTTACACCTGAATCTACCAACTATTCCAGCAAACTCAAGAATTCATTAAAATCTCACACGAGACTGCTCTTTTGAATTGTCCCCCAAACGAAGCTTGCCTAATCCTTACCATCGTTTAGCAAACTACCACCGTGTGTTTACGATCGTGATGCTCTCAAGAACGACATGCCTGGGCGCTACCCCCAATTCTTCCTTCCCGGCAAACAGTTTCCCGAACCGAAAGAACATAAACTCATAAGACACGCCACTATTGCAAGCTGCTGCTACTGCTACTGTGGTGTGCCTGTTGGACGATTTGCTTGTGCTTCTGCCGTGCCGTGTAGTGTCAGGTGTGTAGTGTGCGCGCATCGTAAATTAGATTGTAAGAAATTTAATTAAACATACCTAATTATTGCTCCACATCGTACAAGACAACCGACACAGGCAAGACGAGCGGATTAGTTCGCGATGCTCGTGTTGCTGAAGATTGAGAACGCGTCTCACACGCGCGATTCGAGATTGTCGCAAAGCTCCTGCCAGAGTTTGCCGTGCAAAAGGATATTGGTCTCAGCGGTGTGTCTTGAAGAATAGGAGCAATAAAACTATTTCCACTCCACACCGTAAACTCTTCGAAGGAAATACGATGGTACGGCGAATCTATATAAGCTACAGTATAATCACAAGCAAGACACGTCCTGAACTGCACATTTGTCCATGATGGGGCATAATCCTGAGATTTTAATGCTTTGCTATATTTTAAAATGATTTGTTTTTGCGACTGCTTCGTGCTTGGCAGCGTGTGCAATATTTTTAATTTATACTGCTGTTTGTGGCTATCCATAGATTTATTGAACTTTATTCGAATCTTGGAACGCATCCCTTCTCCTATATTGTTTTTTATCTATACATAAATAAAACATATTTTGAAAAATTAAAAAATTTGTGTAAATGAAGATAAAATATCTCACAACCGTTTGAAGATAATAATCAATAATTATCATATTTTGAACTGGTGTTTAAATTGTTAAGATACAATTAAACCACCTGCCCAAAGCAACATTAAAGTAAAAAGTACAGAGAAAAAAATCAACAACAAGCAAACTCATAACGACATTCCACGTCTGAAGTCAGCTGTTTTGCTAACGATTTGCTCGCTGATGAAACATTTATGTAGCGTCATCCATTCCAAAAGCCCATCGTAAAACGCCTACGCACTTGGAAAACCCCAATGAAAGCAAAAAAAACTTTTCCGACACTCAACGACCTTTTTCCTTGATTCGCCACCCTTTATCTCTGCTCCTTGCTCTCTCAATCTCGCTCTGATAAAACATCAACTCTCATTATTTGACCTTGTCCTTGAGACGTATCGTACAAGGCCTACGACCAACGCACGGTTCAAGTACGGATGTGAGAAGGTTCGCCTAAATTTCGGCACAACTCAGACGAATATTAAATCCCTCGGCTTTTCGCTCCTACGAAGAATAACACCACGATGCAAAGAATCACGCATCTCCGCACCCTTGGTACTTTTATGTTTCCCTCCCTATCCACGGTTCATTATGCTCGCAAAACACAGTGGCCCGTCTGAGTCTGACCTGACCCGCCGAACAATTCACTATGACGAAAACGTTTGAGACAATACCGGAGCGAGCAGAAGAAGAGACACCGTACGGAGGATAAGGGAAAACCAACAGGAAAATTGCGTGCAATGTGCGTGTGTATGTGTAAACATAAACTCCTTTAACGAGAACGAAGCGAGACAACCAATCGACCCAGACAGGCCAGAGGGGGGGCTTAGGGCTTTTCCTAACCCCGGCCAAACGCCGAGCCTTCCCGCCAAGATTCCGTTTCGCCGATGGAAAACGACACACAATCGAAGCTTTATTCGTAACCGTTCGGAAAATGCCTGTCTGGTCACGAAAATGCCCGAAGTGCGTCTATTGAACCCAAAATGAGGCCTAAATGTTCCACGAGCCTACGGCGAAAAGGCTTTTCCAGCTGTGTAGCTTTACCGTCTAGTGCGGAAGTGCTCTCCCCCGCAGTGTCTGAAGGGTCACAGTGAGGAGAGTACGGAGCCACCAAAGACACACAAAGGGCCCGAAGTGGACGCGAAGTTCAATGTGCTACTTTGCCGACTGAGAATGCGTACCGTCTGGTGCGTACGCAGAGCTTTTCCCGAAGGCTCTCATTCATGCACAACGAGACAGCTGAGTGCCATCGGAGGCTCTGTGAAAACTGGGGAAATGATTTTCCTTCACGAAATATACGCATCTCCGCAACACGTGGAATAAAACCCGAGGAGAAGAAACTTACGCACCAGTGAGCAACGGTTGAGCGAGAGCATGAAAGCGTGGAGTTCAGACGGTTAAAAATAAAAAAAAAGAACGAAAGGATAATAAAAAAAACGATCCAAACGAAGCCTAATCGGATAATCACCCTTAGGATTTTACCTTGGGACCGAAGGACCGGCTTTGGATGACACGGCAAACATATCAGACGATCCCAGACAGACAAAAAAAAACAAGAATAACTCCCACCGAAGATTGATACTGCCGTCTAATATATGCCGAACGACAGTTAAAGGACGCAACCCTCAACAATTAATCATTTGCCGTAAATGAGTCGCATGTGAACGACGCATGTGAACGACCGAGACTTTAACAATAGTAGTGCAAAATCAATATTACTACTTTAATGCAGGAACTGTATCTGAGATGATGTTAAACGCCTAACAACGATTTCCAGAAATAAAGCATGTCTTCTAAGGTATTGATATTACAATAAATAAAAGAACCATCAAGAACCATCAATGTGCTCAACCAAAAATACTGAAGAATTTCTTTCAAAATTGGCCACTTGTGAATCTGAATGCCGCGACAGATGTCCAATGCCCATAAATAACCTCAGCGTGACAGTGGAATGTACTACAGAAGGCACGCTCGCACCCGAGCAGGAAGTAATGGTGGTGATGGTCGTTTCTGAATCGTTTCATTTCGCGTAACAACATGCACTAACAAAAAAAGAATAGCAAAATATTTCACCAGAAACGGGAAGAAGAGCGAATTGTAGTATTGGTATAGCACTAGAGTAGCAATTCTAGGAATTGCGTAATAAATTACCAAAAACGTCGGTACCACGAAAACATGACGAAAGTACACCGTGGCGGCGGCGGCAAATGAGGAAATGTTTGATGACGGTTCTCGAAAATATGCTAGCGCCCCGTGTCTCCTGTGGAACACATCGGTAGATTAACAAGGACGACGTGGTATGCAATGCTTTTTTTTGCCGTAGGATTTCATCAGGGTTGGTGGAAAACTCATTTTTAATCTGCAGATGGTGAGCTTTTCAAATTTATTTCCCAACCACCGTCTGGGGCGCTGCTGTTACAGTGCTGGCACGTTCCTTCTGCGAGCTTATTTCACCGGAACTCCTATGCAACACACACACACAAACACAATACCGCCAATTTCAGATCCTTTACTGTGCACTATTGCAGGAGTCCTTTACGCTTTTCCTGTTGAAGGTCGCTGTCGACGGGTATGAACACGAAACAAACGAAGAGAGACAAAAATGCTTCCTCCTCCACGCTAGCCGAATATCCTGTTCTCCTTACCTATCGAAGTTAGGTGCCTGTTTTCCATGCAATTCTATCGAGTGAGAAAATACAACGAAACCACCGGCAACGTCCCATGCTCAGTCATGCGTAAGTTTGAACGATTGCCTGTGATGAGTGTACTTGGGAGGAAAAGCATAACTTGGACGACCCTCACCTAGGATGCGAAGAAAAAAACACATTGAGACATGCGACCGCATGCAGGCACAAAAAACCAAGGATTCCGCATCTTACCCCTTCCCAACACCATCATCCTGCAGCTGTGGCAAAAGGTCCATCGACGACACGGTACAGCAAACACGGAAAAGTCACTGAACTTCCTAGTCCTCACCCGTAGCCCAATCTTCCGGGATGTCTCGGGATTTCCCTTGTCAAGGACCATTGCTGGCAGTACGGTAGGACAGAGAAAAAAACGTCGATCCTTCACCCAAGTCCTTCGGTGTTCTTTTCTATATTTACCCAATTTATCTATGTTTGTCTAACGCACCGACCACGCGCATCCCAACCCCATATAACGGAGAGGTCTCCTTAACGCGCCACCCATCCCCCAAAAAACAGATCGAACTCGGAAACGATTTCGGGGGCGGCATAAGAAATTCCACAGACGTGAGCTAAAGTGAGCTTTCAAAAAGCTATAAACATTCCTATTCATGCCAAAATCGGAGCCAACACACAAAAACGATTCCATCCGACAGCTTTTTTTTGTGGTGACTGTGGGAGTTTGGGAAGTGTCGGGGATAAGGAAACACAGCAATTCAAGTGAGCGAAAGAGATGAATATGCGAAGCATACATCGCGCGCTTCAGCGTAAAAACTGTGTTTTTCTTTACAGATCAGATCGGCGCATTTCTTCTTCACTGTTTGATTCATCGTACGCCATACAAACCAATACAAAGCGATGGGCTCCCGTCCATTGCAAACAGCTCTTATTTTTTGTTGCGGATTGCATAAATTTTTGGGAACTCCCCCTTTGGTTCATCACAATGCGATTCTTTGTGCAATTTTAGACAGGAAGCATACGGAAACACACGCGCACAAACAATTTTCATGAAACGAACCTCCTATTTCTGACCTCCAAGAAAATAACTTACTAATACACAAAAAAACGCACCTCAAAAATGAAGCAAAACAAACAAGGCACACACGGGTGGCCCAGACGTCGCGACGACGGGCGTCAAATCAAGTGCTCACGATACGGAATGCCATAGAAAGGAAAAACGGTCCTATGTATGACAGCTGTCATCGTTCAAAAACTTTTTCCCTGGGAAACCCTTCTTCCAAAAAGCTGTATATTCAGACGCTTCAGATGTACAGGGGGTTACTCTTCCCCAGTGAAATAACCATTCCCCGAAATGGAATGGTAAGGAGGACAGCGATTGGTCCGGAAGTTGCATTGAGTGGAAAAATTCAATTTCCTCCCGTGTTGCACAGAGCCGAGATATTTCGAACGTTCATTTATCAAACAAATAGGTGTGAAAATAATAAATTGACACAACATGCGAAATAAATGCAAAAACAAAAAGGGCGGCACAAAAAATCATATAACTGATGTTTTGATGCACACGAAACGTAAATTTCGAACCAATGATTAATGGCGTTGCACAAGGATGGAGAAGAAAACAAAAAATGAAAAAGTATGGTTGTAAGCAAAATCGTTGCATTTATTGCACCGTTTTGATCGATGGCATTATGTTGCCTTTGGTTGTTTATAGCGTTCATTTTTCTCCACTAATAAATGCATTCGTTTACTAAAATAAAACTGTTGCCGCTATAGCAAAAAAAATACTTATTGCTCTGTGCTTTTCTCACACTGAACACACTGAAGGCGAACACAAATATGGTATTAAAAATGTGACAAAATTTAATTTGCAAAAATTAAGATTGCAATAATGCAATTGCATGCACAGCACGCTGCATTTATTTCCCGTCTCCACTGACGGATCCGTTTTATAATGAGTTTATCTTTAAATCTCTATTCAATAAAACTCGGTATCATTGGGAAAAACCACCACCGCAAGCGCATCTTTCAATGGTCTCCACTAACGTCCTTCCTCTTCGCCATCATAGCTTTAAAAAGATTGGTTTTGCCGTTTTATTTCGCACGTTATTCAGCCGATACTAAAATGGGTTGCGCGCGAGGAGTGTGTTTTGTGTTGGCGAGGCGCGCAACACCACGATTCAATTTTCAATTCCATTCGAATTTATGGCCGCGTTTGCGAACTTTTACGACCCATCCAATATCCGAGCGCCCGACAAATACCGAGTACGGTACAAACCTTTGGAAGATTCCGTACAAGCTGTGGGTAATCCGTTCACTGTGAATTCAATAAATATCATCGTTTCTTACTGGTTAGCGAAAAATTATTCAACCTAAGATATCTTCTTGCAAGAGGAAACACACACCCAGAAATGCTACCACCGTTCGCTAACCCGCAGACGGTCACCGTGAAAGGAAGAGAGTTAAAAAAAAGTTTCCCTTCTTTCGAAACCATTTGTCCCGGAAAATAAACAACAATCGTCCGTTCGATATCCATTCCGTGTGGAAACAAAAAAAAATTCACAACATTTCCCATATCCCATGAAAACGGTTACTCTATCCGAGTAATGTAGCACAAAAAAAAGAACAAACAAAAACTGAACACCATTGACTTTATATTTTACAAAAACTCATCACAGACTAGCAAACTCAAACTGGCACATACACAGGCACAGAGTGTAGCAAAATCGAAGAGGATTTAATTTTCTTTTAATAAAATCACGTACGAAGGATTTCCTCAGGCAAATGGAACCGTGCACCGGACTCCGGTGTGGTGTTTGGGAGAGTCAACAGAAAAAAAGCCAAAAACCCGCAACATGCAACACAGATTCCGGTATCGATGAAGATGAACAACCCGTACACCTCACGCTGCCTCCATTTTCTGTTGTCGCCACCATAACTCCTCATTCTCTCTCTCTCTCTCTCGCTCTATCTCCATTTACCAACCAGTTCGGGCGAGCAGATCTCGAAAAAGCTTCTTGATATAAATTTTTAAAAACATCATTTCCCGACGTGCGAAACGGACAAAGTGTTCGCGTCCCGGGCGCAACCGAGAAGAAACCTTTATCGATATTAATATTCAATGAATATCAATGTCAAACCGTGTTTCCTTTCCCAGGCGAACCCCGAACATGGGCGGGGGCTAGTGGCGGTAGGTGCGGCGGATGTCGGATATTTTACGTATTTCGTGTGCTGCAATACGCGGCTCCCAGCGAGGCAACGGGGTACCAGGTAAGGGAGACGCATCCGTTTGTCAGTCACGCGATGCTTCAGAACAACCTCCGGCGTCCGTCTGGATCATGGGCGTGAAGGATCTTCGCTTGGTCCGTGACATGCACAAGACGAAAAGGCTAACGACCTTTCGCAAAGTGAAGAGCTACAACTGCCTAACCTTAAGCCAGCTTCCTTGTGAAGCATTCCCTTTTTCTTCTGCCAGTCTCAACTTTTCCATACAGCATAAACCCCCTAATTTGACACTAACCACCCACCCGGAGATTCAGGTGTTCCGAACAAATCCGAAACGCCAAGCGGAAGGAAGCGCTAAACCGCAGCAGGACCAACACAAACCAAGAATTAAATTGATTGCTTTCGTTTTCCTCCACACGGTAGCGATGGAATAAAGAAAATTCTTCTGTTTTCTTGAAGGAAAGCATAGAAAAACATCTTTTTAGCACAACCCCCGCGTCTCGGACACTGTGCGTCATTATCATTATTCATTTTTCTGCTTTACTTTATCTTTGTGGTTTAAGAAAAGAACGGAAAAGTCCGCCAGCCAAGCATTGAAATAAACGTGTATCAGGTATTCCAAAGATTTTCCTGTCCCGTCTGTTACGGAAATCAAAACGTAACTTTCGTACTACGAACAGTTTTGCGCACCGTGTCTCATATAAAAGTCGAAACATTTCCACAAAAAGGTGTTGGTCGCTTACTCCGTTCCGAGACACGTACCATTCCGTGGAAACTTCAGCATCCCTCAACGACAAGTGACGAGAGACCGCAAATGTTATCATAATAGTTGTCTCGTCCCTGTAGCGAACCTGATTGGATCCGAACCGATCGGATCCAGACATGACGCGTCATCCCATGGTCTCCGTGCGAGAGAGCGCCCCAACCAGCAATAGAGCAAAAATCCTTTTTCCAAGTAGACAAAGGGAAAAAATGGAAAGGATGTACACCATCCCAATTGGAAGAGTCACCTAAATAAACACAAACCTCTATTGATGCTTCCTACTGACTAAAGATTTCAATCGGACTATTTGAGGAGGAAGTTTATGTTGTGCTTTAATCTCACAATTTCCTCAAGAAATCTGAACCTCTTGATTTTAATTCGTATAAAAACGCGCCGTTTATCGAACGATTATAATCCAGCTTGACTTTGCCTTGAGATCACCGTTTCTCTGTGAGACGCAAGCTTACACGGTGAATTTCGTTCGATTCTAAAATTTGCTTTCCAACATGCTGACACCTTTCTCAAGGGAGCAATTTTTCGCAAGAAATATAACCATGCTCTTGGACCACCGGGTTCTTGCAAACGCGACTGATTTGGCTCGTAAGACAACCAGGTGATTCAAGCGACAGTAAAATATTACACCTAATTAACATCACATTTGCAACGAACGACTGAACGGTAGCGCATCACCATGGTAAAACTGTGAGAGTTTTTTGGAAAAAGCTTCGAAAACTTTAAAGTCCCTCCTTTTTGGTATGAAATCACGATAAATCAGATACTAAAGCCGTACGCTGATAACAAATTGATCTCCATTTATTACAACCAATTTACCATATTACATTAAGAACAAATGTTGTGCATCTACAACTTTAGCAACGTCACTTTTTGACGGTTAACAACAGTTAACAAAGCTAGAACTTTAAAATATAAATCATTTTAACATTTTTTCACAACAAATTTTTATATCACGAACTTTAATATAGCTTAGTACATACTGTGCCCTAGCGGTTATAGTCTAAAATATAGTAGAGTACATTGACCCAAACTTCTGCGAAAAAATCAATTCTGTTCAGAATAGAATCCTGAATCGGTCACCAAGAATAAACATTCTCACATCAAGACACAATGTGCGCCCACCAGGTGTGAAATGTGAAAATTTATTATCCATCCATAGGGCACTACACTACCGTACTCGGGCACAACTGGGAAAACCGAATGTTTGACCAATGCCAGACCCCTCCATACCGCTTCCAGAGATACGGATATTGGTACCACAGGACATCAAACGAATCCTTTCGATTCGTACCAACCTACTGAAGCGTTAGTGTCGTGAGCACACGTTCATCTGGATCGGCTAACACACCTCACAATACCCAACAAACGAAAAAAAGAGGGAGTCTGTGTAATTTCTTTTCCTTTATTATCACCACTCGAGCAGAACTGTTCGCTTTTTGTGGATTAAATTGCGCTGAATATATGAAAACAGAAAAATGAGAGTACAGGGAAGGGTGATCCCACAACAGCGTCTAACCGGAATAACCAACAGAATAACAACGAGCTTCATATAAAGCCACACACAGAAGAAGAAAAAAATAGTGCTGGCCGAAGGTAACACAACAACCAACAGCGCGCGTTAGTCGCACAATGTGGGTGGATAGATGTGTTTGGGTGCAAAGCTTTGGTATTAGGCTACACGCCTGAAAGGTACCGGGGATCCATTCTGGCTGAAGTACACATCAAACCCCCTTGGCGGGGAGCATGTACGATATCCCCAGTAGGGACGAAGATATCGAAAACTGTTGCAGCTGGGACAGCAAAACGACAGCAACCATCGAGAGTAACGCAAATGCCGATATCAACGATAGAGATGGATCAAGATGAAGTACACTTGAGCGACCTTCTCTCTCCCGGAGGTTCACCAACCTCGGGCGATAGACCGTGAAAAATGTTCGTACGTCGAAGCATAGCAAATGTTTACATAAGCAGTACCGACGCTCGACACTTCGGTTTCTATCATTCTGTTTGGCTTTAACTTACCGGTTCGATCGAGTGGAGCATGATGAAGAGAGCATACCGTTATCTACGCTAACGATTAAAGGAAATACTACTACTGTACCCACCAATAACTCACTTTTCCGGTCTGGCTAGTACGTAGAATTATACTGATTTTGCTTGAACTCATGGCGGGCGCACATAGGAACACCAGACGGAATAGAAACAAAACAAAACGGTTCACAAAAAACCTCCTAAACCTATGGTTATCGGAGGTATATACTATGCAAATCACTTCCCTAGTGTTCCTGTAATACGCAGACAGCCAGGGAGTGTGATCAAGATTTAAATCGACAGTTTAAAGTCAGGTTAAACGGAAATCGATTTATCATACAACAAAAACAACTTTACATCGGAAGTCTCCTTCAAATAATATGCTGCTCTGCTGTAACTCTAGTGATGATGCTCTAAACTGTACCTGCTGCAATGTCTTGGTGATAGCAAAACTTGAACAAAGAGCATGATAAAAAGAGCACCAAAATGACAGACACATTCCTTCGAGCAACTTTTTTTCTCATTAAACTTCCTCGTTTAATTTATTACCGTATCGAGAACAAAATCTTCGGAATGCTGTGTGTTACCAGGAGAGAGAGAGAAAGATAGCTATAGAGAGAAGATCGTTAGGAGACATGCCAGATTACTTGTTAAAATGCCATTATTGCATATATTCCCATGTGACATTTAAGGATTTCCTTTTGGATTTTTTGTTTGTTGCGTAAAACAGAAAATGAAAATATCTCAGCGTTTGGCACACAAAAAATACAATTAAATGGAAAATTTAAAAACACTAGAAATATCGATACAATATTAGCACTAGCAGAGGAATTTTAGAATTGTTTTAAAAAATACGCGTTGCCTCATTGAACTATCTTGACCGCCCGGAGGGTTCAGCGACCTTTCGATTAGTGGAGACATCAACCAAGTTGCTATGGTATTCTTTGTACCAAAGGCAAAACATCATGTAATGTTGTCATTTACGGGATCCCTAAAAGTTCACTGAATGCAGCCGTTTAATTTCTTCCCCGAAACAAACGGCAATTCTTCGGAGAACATGTTCCGTGGAGATGGTTGCTCATAAATCATACAAACATAAAATTCGCTCGAACGGCAGCATCGTAACGGGGAAAATTTCGTCTTTCTATATCACAGAACGAAAGATTCGAACACCTCTCATCACCCAAACTTCTTATTGCATGTTGCTCACAACCGAAAACAACACAGCCTGAACGTAAAACTTTCGTCCCAAAATCGCGAGTCAAAGTTTTCGATAAGAAATTTATGTGATACTAACGCTCATTTCGATCACATAATTATGCCGGATGTGAGTCAAGTCTTTTTATGACCTGCAACTGTGCCCTTCACATCGCAGTGCAATGGTGCAAAAATGCTTGTTCGTTTAACGTGTAGAGGGGACTGCAGATTCATCAAATTTAAAATCTATGTACGTCCAAGACCAAAATCATCAATGAAACAAAAAATAAAATCTTTATCGAAAAACACTGCGAATTCTGCTACTGGTCTTAATCTCACTTTGTATCCAAGAAAATCCACGAATTTAGCGTCTCATTTAAGCGCTTCAGGAGATTTTTAAGGGACATACAACAAAGGTTTCTTTTCGCTACTAGACCAGAAAAAAAATTATGCAAGATGTTATGCACAGCTAGCCCAATAGTTGGACCCCGACTGTACTGACATATACTCACCTTCTCACAGATCCAAACCGAGACAAGTCCACCCACCCAACTACCTTTTACTTCACCGCACGGAAAAAAAAGGTTAGTTCCGAAACTCTGACACTAGATTATGTCGTAAAAACTAACGAAGCAGATGGAGACGAGCATTATATGCGAACCCGAACCCCCCCTAAGTGACGACGATGGAGTTTGCTTTTTTATGTGTACATTAAATAATGTGTGTCCTTTTAGCTACAGACGGTCGCATTGGTGTGGTGCTCTTCTACGCCTTACGACATCCTCTCTCCACGAGACACAACCCAGCCGTAAAAATAAAGCCCAAAAGCCATGGGCCCCGAACAACACACAAAGGCGAGGGCCACATTTCTCAGCTCATTGTTTACTGCGTTTTGCTCTAGCGATGCAACCATCCAAAGACGCGAAACCGAAGTGCACACGGGACAGACGTCACACTGTCCGAGACTTTTAACTCGACAAATCAATCTTGTACGCGTCTAAACGTCCAAGACCTGAACACACACACACCGAAAGCGCCGCCGCATTAGGGTGATGAATGATTTTATGCTTCGCTAACGGACACACCAGCGATATGCGGCGCACACAAAGAGATTAAAACCAGGCACAAAATCCATCTACCGACCAGTTTGCCCGGTGGAGATGGAGAAACAAAATTATTCCGGTGGCTATTGAAAATTACATTTCGGTAGCAATTAGCATAAAGCGGAAGAACGTTTTATAGGCAAGTTGTCTGAAATACTGCCGTGTATCAGCTATGTCAGTCTTTTTGTTGGATAACCTAACATCGTAATCTGTACAGATAGTGCTCTTTGTTTTAAAGAAAAAGGAGTTTGGATTAAGGAAACTAGTACGAAACGCAAGTTATCCAACTTCGATAAGATATTGAATAAAATGAATTAATTCGTTTATTTTAGGTGCAAACAATACATAAAGAAATTTGCTTAACCTTCTAATAACATTAAACATTGTTCCCAAAAAGGAACTCGATCGGACCGACCGGGACCAATGAACCCCATCATCCCCAAGAACTGCTTCTGGTATTAAGTTGTGTATCTACTTTTTAACAGTGAAACTTCACTTCATCCAGTTTAACATACTTTTACCTCCACACTGCGCACTGCAGTTCCGATTACTTTTGAAACACTGTAAGAACGTTGCAGAAAAAAAGCGCAAAAGGCAAAATTGTTCATCCTTAATGAGCTTTAATTACTTTCATTATCATTTTTATAGCACATTGCATGCGCCCCCAGTCTTCCGATTTTGTGTCCACAGACGACGACGATTTATCAGTAGCAACAGCGGACTATCTGCAAATTTACTAGATGGCCATTTTCCTTATTTTCTTTAAGTTGTGGCGATTCTTTTTTTTGTGCGTGGTTAAAAAAACTCCTGAGAGGTTCACCAACACTTTAAAAAGGAAAGTGTTTCAGAAACCCCACTCTTGCAGTAAATCATGGAATACTTTTTTGTTTCAATAAACGACACACGACTACATATACTAAAAAGGCTTCTTTTGGGACGGAAAAACAAAACCCTTTTTTCATCATCGTTCTAAGCAAGGAAAACACACACGCAAAGAACGAAAAACAACCATTTGTTGCATCGAACCCATCATCGTCCTGGAATGGCGAGAGGGAGTCTGTCCTCCACTGTCTCCTCCACTGTCTGAGCCGCGTGTTTGATGAAGTGATGAATTATTTATCCTTAGTTAAACGAATACTGAAACTGAATGATCAACTAACTTTCGGTCTCAGTGATAAACTCATCTATCCCACCGATCATCTACCGGGCTCATCCGACAAGTCCAGCCAAACGATGCCCCATGAAGACATGTGCGAAAGTAAGCGAAAACCACTCTACAAGGCCAGATATTTATGATAAACAGGATCGATAAATGAAACGGTTTTCCCTTCACATTCTCCTGTCACATCATAAACCCACGCATGAACAAGCGAGTGACAATGCGGAGGGAAAGGATAATATCCTCCAGTTCCGGACACGGCTAAGGAAGGTTGACCTTCGGGACACCAAAGACACATACATGGGGAGGTAGAGCTTTATGAGGCGTTACGAAGCTTTATGAGAATGTAATTGAATTTTTATGATTTAATTGGACCGAGACACACCATAAAGAGGATGATTTTGATGAAATCTTGCACCGCAGAGAGAAAGAGAGAAGACTAACAAACATATAGTCATCGCAAAGTGAATAAATGTATACGAGTACCGGTGTACATCCTTCCGGAGAGGAAGAAGTCTACACAAAATATAAAGCGATGATGATTAAACATTCTGACAAAATGGCATTTTGTTGTGCTTTATAAAACACACATTGTGTTCGAGAAAATTGGCAACAAAACTCTTGTTCTTATAGTGCACAAAAAATGTACGTTGCTAGAGGTTAACAGCACGGTGCAACAGAGTGGAAACCTGGTTCGAAAAACCAGACATAGAGATAAGTAGAAATTAAACTTTAATTACAGTTGGCACGTTTCGAAATAGTGACATTTAACTACCCCAATGGGTCGAACCATTTTGCCAATTTCGCTTGGAAGGAAATGCTCCGTCCGAACCATGTCCGCATACCGATAAGGCGCACGCGACACAACCCACAAAACATTACGCAAAGGGACATTACCACACAACACACCGAAAACACGACACGAACGACGAACGATCGCCCGAAGAGGAAGGAAAACTGTCGAGAATTGATTGCTTATCGATTGTCGTTCGGCAGAGATGGGTTTTCCTTCAATAATTCTTTTTACACTCTCCTGTTGCTCCGGGGGGCCACTTCTATTCCCCCATCTTCTCGCGATGATAGGGACGCTATTGGAAAATGGAAAACTTTTACACTTTCCGTTTTCCTTCGTACTACCTTATTGCTAATACTGGTGGCCAAGAAAACCCTCGCAAAAGGTTTTCGTGTTTGTTATCAGAGAGTTACCGAAACTTGGAGTCACCCTGCCGTGCATACAAACCAAAAAAAGAAAAGGAAAGGTCAAGCACTATGGGGTAGATAGGTTTTTTTTTCTTTGTAAGCAAGCAACCAACGATAAGACCTGATGGCAAGAACAACTCGCGCCGCCAGATCTCGAGACTGGATGGAAAAATTCAACGCACTCCAACACTTCCTCTCCCTCTCTATGGTGGATAGGGTTCCGCAAAAAAAAAGCTTAAGGCAAAAGTTCGAACTTCACAACCGGTGCGCCAAAACTCGTATCAAACACTAATAAATCACTAAGGTTTTTACTTCGAGCGCTTATTTTTTTTCGGGCTACGTTTACTTCTTTGTCCAGTAGAATGTAGGAAATTGATCTGAGCACTTTCACCATTGCTCGGTCTTCACATTGCCAGCAGGAGAAGTTTCTGAAATGCCGGAGAGCACACTTTGAGCGATCTCGAGCAAGAAATTTTCTTAACTGTATACGTTTTTCCCTCATACTTTGTTAGAGTATTTTCGTTTTTTTTGTGCTCCTACTGCTTTGACATTTCATTACATGTAAGAGAGCCTATAGACGTGACTGATTATTGTTGAAGATTGATTCGAATCAAATAAAATATTTGCTTTATTTACAAACACAAATGCGAAAGAAACATGCTAAGCAAAATTCTACTCTATTATACTGTAAGAAACTTACAAATATGCATCAACGTATTGACCTCCTTACCGAACAACGATATAAATAAAAGCAATAAAACTTGATCCTAGCCACACCTATTCGAACAGTTTCAAAATGCCGTACTGAAGTCAGTAGGTCAGTAACAATAAGTTGTAATTGAACGCCTGTTGTACGACTCCTACCTAACGCGTCTTGAAAGTATTTCCATAATAAATCGATTACTTTACGGATCGCCATTCACGAGATGATACTAAGTCTATGTCCACGGATGCCGATTATCGCATGACGCCCAATCGTAGAAGTCTTCCACAAAAAGCTAACTTTCATGACAAAATGGAAGAAATTTTTTTTCAAAATTAATTAATTCTCGTACGAGTACTTCATCAGCCTGATCTCCAAAAATACTCTTGTAGTAAAATCCCATCTTAGCACGCGTGCACGATCGTTTTAATATCGACATTATACCGCGTGCAATAAATTTTCACATGAATCATCATTGACAGACAAATAAAAAGCCTTGTGAAGCAAAGAAGCAGGTAAAATTTTCATTAAACGAGTTGTTTACACACTACTCCCGATGGGACACATTTTGACATAATTGTCGATGGAGCCACTTTTCTGGCATAATAAAAAAAAATCATACTCACCCACTATGGGGCTATACAAGCCACAACAATGTCACGGTTGCGGTTTTTGGGGAACCACATGCAAAACGTGACTGTCACTCATTAACTTGAACGCGTCAAATGTCCACGTCATCAGTAGAAGCTGTGGGGCGTACATGCACGAAATGCAACAGTTGCTCAATACGAGCGACCAACAGCAACCGTACAGAATGCGGAAACTGCCGCCCCGAAGTAGAATGAATGTAATGGTTGAATGTTACTGCTTCTCCATGTGGCACGAAGCCAACCAATTTGACAGAATGCACTAGAAAAACTAACCTTAGTAAAATAGTAGTTTTAGAGCGTATTGCGATGGGTCAGTTATTCACCATTTGCTCCACTCGTTGCCCCCATCACGCGAGAATTGGTTTACAACAACAAAAAATGACGGCACTGCTTGTAAAGTGTCAGGAGCGGGCGAAAGGCAATATGTTTTTTCGTCGAGCACACAACACTTGCTTGACAAACTGCCAATATGGAATCGTTTATTTGCCAAGACACGTTCCGTTCCGTACACATGCGACTTAAAACGTGCGGCGAAGTTATTAGGTGAGGTACGCTAAATCATTGCGTGGTTTTATTGCTTCAAGCTTCCAGGAAGTGAAATCAATCCAATGCTGATGCGATCGGTGCGGAAAAGCATGAAAATATTGTTATAATGTTGTACGATGCTAATTAATTGAAGCTTCAATTACACCTTGATTGTGGATCGCAATTTACAGCAATATCAAATGTCACAACTGCCAATCGGCAACCACAAACTGTAACCGACAGCTTATCTTATGACTTAGAACGCTTTTTTTCAGCATCAAACGATTTTCATAAATGCGCTCATGCATGCAGTTGAAAATGAAATCCTAGGAGGTGGCAAGCATTGATTCCAGGAAGCCAAATCAAGCATATACGAATTAGCTGCTTACCTTTATCGAGTAGGAGTTTATTCGCTGTCGCGGCAAAACGTTGAACGACGAAAAGTCTAAACGGCGTGAGAAGATTCCATTGGCACCAGATGTAGCTCTGTAAAACAAAGAAGGAAAATATGTTATAAAAATCAAGTAAAACAAGAGTACAGTAAGCTGTCGACTGCAGATGGAAACAAATACAGATAGGAGTTTAAATAAATATCGAAGTCAAGTCACATCCCGACACTTTGATGCGTATTGACAACATGCAGTACTTTACAGAAAACACACAAGTTAATCATCAGATTCTCAATAAAGCAAGTAACTTAGCCGCTGATAACACTCTTGAAAAACAGAACGCGTTAAATGAGGAGACTTTTTGTGTGGTCTTTCTTCGCCAGCAAACAAGACAAATTATTTAGTTGCGTTGCTATTCTTATCGTAGGTTCTAAATTTGCAATGAAAATAAAATAGAACATAAAAATAAATCCACACCTAAAGCACAGCTATGTTTGGTACTCAAATTTCGAAAGGCGCTTTCATCTCATGTGTTTCATGCAACAAGTAAAAAAGTGAAATAATGCGTCATATTTAAAGACTGCATTTGCCAATTCGTGGTAATGAAGTAATTTGAGATTTTTTTTTCGAAATTAGAAGACAAATGAGAACTAACTGCTTTGGATTGACGTTTACTAAAAGGAGTGGTAAGATGAGTGTGTAGCTTCATTGCTATCCAATTTAGACTTCAGAACGGCCTTTATACAAGATATATCCTTGATAGTTGGTAGTTCGACTATTAATAATTATATTCGATTATATTTAAATTCCAATGCTGTCGGATAATGTTTCCAAAAACTAGAAACAACAACTTTTTAGTTCAAGAAAGAATCAAAACAATCAGCCCAGAAAGTCGCGTTGCATAAGCAAAGTATCTGCTTAAGTTGTGTATTACGAAAACTTTCGCATGATTCATCGATAGTGGTCGGTAGAAGCAAAGTCCCGGTCGCAGTTTGGCAAACCCATTAGAATGGACATGTGAGAACTTTTAACAAAACGAAACGCAAAGCAAGATGTAGAGGTGCGGTTTTTTGTTTACCCTGGAATGTTGTTAAATCTATCCAGCAGTTACTAGTAATAAAAATGTGCGAGTAGGACATTGTTTTATTTAGTTTTTCATGCCAACACATCGATAGAATTGAGAATCAATAGGCCGAAAAAATGAGACGACCCGAGAGTGAGAAAATGGACATTACTACGTAACTAACTAGGGGTTTCGGTTGTATTTCAAGGTTAACTATTTGCACAACAAAACAAAACGAGAAACAATCATCTCCCTTGTTTCCCCCCGACCAACTAAAGAACATGCTCAAATATTCCAAGTGCGAACGACGCATACACGCACCCATCGATTTATCAACACCGGTATCCAAACACATCCCCCAGGCGTGAGCCACTCGAACGTATCAGCTTTTAAAGGTTGCACACCTAGATTTTATAACCACTTGAGCATATTTTTTTAAGCAACACTAAACGAAGCTCTACGTACAGCTACAAAGGCCGGCAAAAGATCGCCAACTCGTATAACAACAAGCACACAAATAGTGGTCGAAATATTTCGCTCAATCAAGACGCTGCCTGTCTCTCGCTCGGGGACGCACTTCTTCACCTGCGAGGGACACAAAACAGTGTTGATGTGCGCCCTTCGGCAATCTGCCTTCCCCGGCTCGGACAACCAGTCCTAGAGTGTTTAACGGCGCAGCAAACGGCCAAGCAAACCTACACCAACGTAAACCTGGAACAAATCGTGATTTCCTCTTTCTTAATATTCGGCTTGCCCGGCATCATTTACCACCGATGCCCCGTTTTGCTACGTGATGCGAATTCATTTGCAGTGCTCGTTGCTCTTGTGCTTCGGCCAAATATATGATTTCACAGCAGTGTGGTGTATTCTACACGTGTATCAAAAAAGATGCTCCGGCATGTAGTAGGGGCATAAATTCGGTAATATTTTGTTGTTGTTTTTTTTTTTTGGATCATATCAACATGCACCAAAAAAACACATCCCGTAAACAGTGAAAGCAAAAGTCACGATAAAATAATTCAAGAATTCAAGAACTCCGTACATTCCGTCAGACACAGACGGGAAAGGATTAAGGGATCGAGATGGAAAGGCGTGTGTAGAAGAATGCGCGAGGCACACAAATCGCGGGTATTATCTAATATGTTTTCTCTGAGGCTTTTTTTTTTGCTTACCTATTTCTGCGTCGTGGATTTATGCACGCTACATCAACCATAGCGGAGGAGAAGAAACCAAACCAAAGCAGAAATGTGAAAAATATTTACGCTACTATGCGCCCACACGCACACAAAACCACCCTCTCCTCTTCCTTCTTGTCTGCCCTGGTGGTGGTGCTTGGGCCCTGCTCTCTTTACAGGATGGACCCGGCAAAAAGATTACCAAGTAATGGAATGTAAAAATGTGCCTCAGCCAGCAAAACAAAACTCGTAGTTGCATCCCTAAACCAGTCGGTGTACCGTGGCAAATCCAAACGAAACAAGGGGTTTTTGGGGTGTGTATTGGTGTGGAAAGACGGCCGGTGTTGTTTTTTAACGTTTGCCAATCTGAGACGCTACTATCTCGTTGAAAAACCACTCTCACATAATACGCATACAGCCACAGCCATTCTGATCCGCGAGCAAACCGCGACGGAGTCCAAAAACAAGATCTAGCAGATGCGAAGAAGTTAACTGGTCAGAACCACGAACAGTGGCGGTACAGAACTCGCGGAGCTCGCGGACACCGAAAAAAAAGGCATAAGAGAGCGTATCTCAAAAGAAAACGAAACGCCACCGGAACGAATTGCGATTGGTTACACACAACCACACCGAGAAACAGACGAAATAGCCAGCAGCAGTGCGCACACACACGCGGCTACTCAGCACATTTTAACCTTGACATTGAGTCGAACCAAGAAGAAACGGCCAAATGAGGTGCGGTGGTGTATTGCGAGAGCGTTTTTGTTGGGGGAATGTTGGAAGACGGTGGGGTTCCTCCCCTATTCGCGCTTGCCGTTTACTCTTTGGTGTTTGATTCCAAAATAAACGGAACACCCCTCCCAAACCACCACATCTCACGCACAGAGCGCACCAACACCTTCACATCAATGTTGGCATACATTTTTACGCCGAATGTATCCCCACACTCCAAACCGCACCGAACCGCTCCAAACCTCAAAACTGAGCAAGACTTCTTGCTGCAACATTGTTGAAACACTCAGAGACGCATATTGTGTGTAAGAACTTTTGGCATTTTAGGTTTAGAGGTCTTAATTAAAAACATTCTTTTGATCAACAAGTGATCAACATTCTTGCGATTACTTCATCGATTGCACATACCTTAATCAGCGCGAAGTAATTATTTGCTAAGAATACCTCAAAATTTTAACAACTTGTCATGGGACCAAACAAACAGCTTCAAGCAAAGCCAACAATAAAAAGAAGTCTTTCTTTTTTAATGTTGCTTTAAATAGCTCAACTCTGGTAGAGTTAGACATTCGACCAGTAACTATAACTTAAGACATCCGAAAAAAAATCCCCCGACAACAATCGCAACAAACTGAAACGAATCAAATTTTAACTGACCACTGAGATCAGCATGACATTTCGAGATCTATAAGCCGGTTTCAATGGTACCAAAGATTTAATCGCTCCAACTGCTCGCTGTGACCGTATGTGTCCCCGGGTGCGTAAGAACTCTTCATGGGAAACATATTTCTTTCTATCGAAACACGCCCGCCGATGGGTATGTTTCATTGAATATTTCGTATTTTGATTCACACACTATCGGGGAACTGCTATCTGCGTCTGTCTAGCAGAAAGCGCATAGTCTAACAGCTCACCCCAACCAATTCCCCACAAGGGCAGAAAACGAAGACGTTTCCGCCAGCTGTGACCTTGGAAATAATCACCAACAGAACCGGGGATAATTTGACGCTATAAATCATAGGCGTAAAGCAACCTATAGACCCCGCGCGCGTTCGCCAACATCGTATCCGCAAGGGAACGATCAAGCGATCTCGTACACAAACCAATCCACCACACGCGAAAGTAGTAGTCGCGAAGCGATGGACGGACAGCAGAAGAACCATCATCCCCGTACGGGTGTCGCCCATAGGATGGGTCTCTTCAGCACCAGAGTCTTCGCCACAAGCACGACTTTCCGGTTTAGTCTCAACGGCAATAATATATGGGACAGCTCTCACGAGACGCACGGAACGCACGTTTACTGCTATGGATGGCTGGAGTTTTTCTTGCAATTGCTGAATCCAATATAAAAATAGACACCGACACGCACACTGGAAGCAAACATTGCTTTCATCCACAGCGCTGTGCTTCGTTGTAACGCTAATTATATATCGTTTAACGAAGAGTCCGGCGTTTCGCAGATGGGTTCACAAGTTCACAACACGGAGGGAACGCAATTTTATTGCATTATCGATTGCGTCGTTGCATGCTCTCTCCTACATGGTTAGGTATGTTTGGTAGGTTTTCGGTGCGGTTTCTGCAGACAGTGACTGACCGAAACGCGAAAAGGTAATTAATCATTTGCCACAGCATCATGTTGCGGTGTTCCTGGGTTTGGGGAAAAGCACATCGACACCAATGGGGGTTTTATTCTTTTCCCCCCTGTATGACTGTTTCCTTTCCTATAGCCTCACAAGAGAAACATCGAACTTTTGCCAATCATTGAAAGACCTCCACAACATTACATTCGCACCAAAGCGCACCACAACAGCCAAGCTGCCAGGCCATTTTCCGTATCGTTTGCTACCGTGTACATTCTTCACGAAGTGAATCACTAATACCAGCAATGACTGTCTGGCAGCATGTCTGGGGTTGTGGTTAGATAATCAATCATCGGATACACATTGTTGCACCGATCGGCGGAGGAGTGCGCTTGGTAAAGAATCTTACCCCAGTCCAAACGAGGTTAGAGACACCTTCCTAAACCTATCGTCCAAAACGGGCGGGAGACCTGCTCAGCTTTCCTAAGGAGACCAAGAATGGCGGTGACACAATAGAAGGCAAACCAAACTATCATCAGTTCGCCATATTTGTCGCCTGTCACAATACTGTTTGCGAATTACTATACACCGGAGGGTTTCGCCATGCACAAGAAGTGGTTCGTCTCGTGAGGCACGTCTACAGTTTTGGTGCACTTGTGCGTGAGTAGGACGCCAATGACGCCCTTCAGAGGAAGTACCCTTTGGTAATGAAGCTTGACAGGAAGGCACAACTATAAAACTAGTGTCATCTACTTTATATTCTCTCTCTCTCTCTCTTTCTGGTAGGCATTCGCGCAATGTCCTGGGGCTACTTGCGGTGGCAGAGAAACAAACAACCACTAGTTCTAGGCGAATGTCGTGAGGTGTCTGGCCACCTCCGCACCATTCAAATACCCCCTGAAGGTGTGCAGGAAATCAACGATTTTATGTGTTACTATCTCATAACTAGGACAACACGTACTCGTGATGTTACGTCATCGTTCACGGTTTGGAAAGCAATCAATCGTCAGTTTGTTTACTTGAAAGCTAGAACGAGTAACTGAACAACACGCGGAGGCGATGTCTTGAGAGTAGCCAAAGAGACTGGAACTCGTTTGACAATGAAGGGTCAATTTTATGATAGTTTCAGATTTAATTGTCGTTGAAAATCCCCATTTCACATACATGTAATACAGGATCTAACCGAAAACATCCGTCAAGGATCTACAGCATTTATTAGCAAGAGTTGCCGTTTAGGAACTATTTCTGTCAGACGTATCTATTTTTCTATATCCATCCCACAAGGTCTAATGCCACATAAGTTCCCAGGATCGTAAACTAAATAAATTCTCCAGTCTTCCAACCGAAGCAGTGTGAGCCGCGAGCAACTTCAAGGCCAAGAAGTTGCTTCTCTACGACACCGTCCAATAGCCGCCTGTTCGCGAATAAACACATGTGGCGTCCAAAAGCAAACCCCGTGATACCTGTCTATGATTTTGGGGCAAAAAAAACCCTCCGCTCCAAATGAAAATTAACCCAAATCACCATTAATGGCGGGTACCGCTTAAAAGCGCGCCAGTCCGTAGTGCCGCTTTGCCATGAACACAGGCCCGCAGCTGAAACCTCGCACAAAACCACAACAAAAAATTATCCTTTTTCCATAACCTATAGCCGTTTTTACCGAGAAGAAACATCAACATTTCGGGTCTCGTTTATGCGATTCGGATAGCCATCAAAGCTCTACAAACATATTTATTGCCACCGTTGGGCCGTTAGGACCATGGCAAACGCGTTCCGAAGCGATGAATGACGCAGGATAGTATTATGCATGTGGGAAACACACATCACCTCGGCCTCGGCGATATATGCTTGAGACTTGATGACCCTAAGCGCGCGCGCGTCGGAACCGCTGCACATGGAACCATCAAAATATTGTGCAACACATTAAATTAATGTCTCCAAACGTAAGGTTCATTCAAACCGAGAAGACGTATCTGCATTTGTTCGAGGAAAACCTCTCGTTACGCAAAAAAAACTCAACAATCAACCACGTAAGAATGAACCCATTTGTCAATGTTCGTGTTTAGTGACATCCTATTGAAACGAAGTTACAGACATAGATCTTCAATTTGGTGTGAAATACTTCCTTCCACAATTTTTGATCAACTCTGTCAGGTACAACAATTTAACGTACAAAGCTACCCCTGGAACAAAAACAACTAATCACATACAATAGTCATATTGGAACAGAGCCATATTTAACGATCAAATTTCGATCTTCGGTTCTTTTCGCTAAACTACCTGAAAACAGTTGATCCGCTAAGATATTTATGATCGCGTACCCAATCGCAATAAAATCCACAACGGCTTGGTCGGGGGGGTCATCACTGTTGCCGTCCTAACGTTTACGGAAGTTGGCTAAGATCCTCCTAAATACAGCCGTGGGACACCCTAGCCGAATTCGATAAAATCGCTCATTTCGCTAGGCTTATCTGAGAGGCCACCGTATTTGATCTTGTGTTTGCTCCGGTCTACGGGGCACATTTGTGTCCCTGAACCTCCATCAATAGTTGTGTGTTCGGTTCGCTTCCTTCTCAGAACAATAATTGAAGGAATTCAACGCAAAAACCCATTGTGCCGCCATCTCTAAAATTGTCTATAAGAGTCCGGGAAAGCGGTTGTGGCACTTATGATGCGTATGTTTTTTTTTCCTTTTTTTGTTCATCCAAACGATTCAACTTAATTATTATGCATAACATATGGAACAACAAACCACACAGCAAAGCTTCCTCGGGCATCGTGATGATGAGCCCTCCATATTAAATCACTCATTGGGCAAACTGCGGCAAACGTATAAAAAAACGTGTTTTCGAAATACCCAAGAGCACAAAAATACGTACCGGCATAAAACAATTGAAACAAACCATCGGATCGTCTTCCAAACGTTTGCCTACCCCTACACTTCCCTTATAGCGATAGCGAAACAATTGCATATACCACCCAAAAAAAGAAGTGACAAATGAAGACATCGATCATTGAAGAACTCACGGCGGTTTCTTTACGGGACGCGATGTCCCGATCTGGAACACAAGCCAGTTAAAAGCGAACAGTTTCAAGATCACGATATTATACCCCATCGGGGTTACATTGAGACGTTTTTACTTAGCTGTGAATTTTGTTCTTTAATGCTCAATGGGTAAACGGAGAACAATAACACAGAAATGTCACCAAACGATTACCCCAAAAATCGGCCCCGACAATGATGATCATGTGGCGCCATCTGGCCATCGCTGCTGTAGCGCCCACAACTGTCGCTGTGTCGTCTTCCATTAGCGACAAAAACTTTCCTGTCACAATTTTCTACCCATGCGTACGTGCCCGCTTAAGAAAATATGTATATATTTCTTTTCAACAAACAACCCCACATAGAGTACGAAACCAAACATAACGAAAAACATTTATCTACATCGGACCGTGGCGGCAACCACCACCCTTTAGGCGTTTAAGAGTCAGAAGAACGTGTCACAGTTTTTGCCGATCAATATTTAACCAAAACTGCAAGACTGGGAAGTAATCGAAACGTATAGTACCATCTTATGCACATGGAATTAACCAAAGCTTGCCTTCACTGTGAACCACTCCTGTGGAGGGGTTTGGAAATATCAACAACCTAGCGAAAAGAAAGAGGTTCAAAGATAAGATCGCCGCTACAAGACACGTGATGTCGAACGTTCGGGTGTAGCGGGTACACCCTCTCGCAACAAGCTGAAAATACAATGGACTGCATTCAGCGAATCCTTACCCTCTTGCGCTATCAATCAGGGGTGCCAGATTGTTTACCAGTGCAGCTGCACACACAACAAAAAACCATGTTTCGTTTTTGTTATTGAAAACCGAAGAGTGAATTTTTAAAGAGCCCTGCAACTCAGTCCAAGCACGGTAAAGATCCACCCTAAACACATTCCTTCACACTAGAGAGAACGACATTCGATTTTTATTACCACGATCAGCACATTTCCTTACCCGGTTTTGTTTATTTACATTCCAAAAGAAGTGAGTCTCATTTTCCTTCTGACATATTTTTAAATACCCCTTTTCCCGCACTGTTACGGTAGGGAGGGCAAATGCGATAAAGAATGAAAAAAAAACCCTAACAGTGCCTTGCAAATGATAACACAAAAAAGTTGCTTAAATGAAAAAAAAAGAATGAATTTCGTGTTTTGCTTTCAGCGTGCAACATTGGAGTAGTAAAGTGATGATGCAATGCATGTTCAATGGTCTGTGAACAGCTGCATGCACTGTGTTTTGCGTTTTCCAATACTAAACAACGTGACTGTTACACCTTCTGCTGACGTTTACGGAAGTGACAGCTCAGTGAAGCTGCATATAGAAATTGGTTGATAACAAACAGCATCAAACAGCACGATCTGAAGGGCTTGCTTAAATATCTGAAAACACCGTTACGACATCTTCAAACAACATTTTTATTGGGAAAAATAACTTCCGATAGTTGTTGGCGTTTCAGCCTTAAAGCTCGAATTTATTCATAACTATTCTATTATTAGAAACCGACATTTAGAAGTAACTTAAAAGCAATATTTTAATATTACAGTTGTTAAAATTGGTTATGGTACACAATCATCATGAGGAGATCCTCAATCTTGATTAGATAAAATAGTTCGAATTTATAACACAAAACCATTTCCCTATCAGAGATGCCTAATGCAACATAACTTTGCAACCATGACAAACAACCGTAACAAAACCCCTATTCCCTTGTCCGATTGAACCTAGCGCGTCCACTTTCTTCGGGGGCAAGTTCCTCACCATTTCCTGCAGGGAAGTTCCACACGCGAGCTACACCGCCCAGTGACACCGGAACACAAATGAACTTGTGTGCGAGCGCCACCCAGTTGGTTGGCTGCACACACCGGAAGACGTTCATAAATCCATCCGATCCTCGCACGATCCGCAGACCAAATTGTAACACCGATGATGGAGCGCAAAACCACACGAATGATTTGGACTGCTGCCTTCCAAGACACGCAACGGAGCAGCGCAGTTGACGACGGTGCTCCATGTTCCGGGAGGCGGTCTCGTGCGCTCCTTCGGTTTTGTGTGTGTAAACTGGTACTGTCGCCGACATTTTTTTTTTGGTTAGCAATTGAAAGGAAAACAGCGACGCGAAAGTAATTGGGTGTTATATTTAATTTAAATTGGATCAACGATAGGGAAACAGAGCGAGAGGGAGGCAAGTGCGATAAACACAGAACCGTACCACCCAATTCGCTGTGAGGATACACGGACCGGACATTAAAGGCCGAGATGGGGTGGTTAAATGCGTTCTCGCTTACCACAGTCCGGTTGTAAGAGCCGACAGAAAAGCAAACGATCGTAAATTATGCAAATTGTATTTTTGGCAGTTGTTTCACAGAGGCAACAACACGGAGAATGGTTTTCGGTCATTTTTACGGTTGCAATTTTTATTGTACGATCAGTGATATGTGCATGGGAAACGTTACCTTGCACAGTTGGGAACAAAATTGAAACATAAAAAACGTTCCATTTCCGTTAGCCCACCACAGGGAAATGCATTTACCCCTAACGGAAAAGGGGGACAGTAATCCATAGCAGGTCCGTTAACAAAGGACGCGGACCCCAAACGTAAACGGAAGCTTATCATGCTCTAATTAACAATTCCCATCCTTTCCTGATGATTGCCACTTGGAAGGGTATAATATAATGGCTTATTCCCGTCTTATAAGCTTTACAACCGAAAAGGCCACCGAACTTTACGAGGACACCGCCGAAACAACGCATACGGGAGTTAAACGAAAAAAAAATCATGATCGAGCTTTTTAAATGCCAACGAGTAGTGTGAGTAAACACAATACACGCCGCGATATGTCCTTCGCCGATTCAAAAAAAGAGGTGAAATACAAATCAAGATAGCGTGGAATATGGTTCGAAAATTGGGTCATTATCTGGACACCGTAAAACAAGACCAGCACGCTGGTGGCAATACTGTGGACGGGAAACAGGTTGTAAATGGTGGCTTTCCTTCACTGTCGTACCTCCCCGTTAAAATAGGCGTATAGTGATAGTTAGGTGATTAAACAGTCAGTACACAAGTCAGTATACAGCACAAGTCAGTATACAGCACAAGTCAGTAACAGTCAGTATGATTCATGCTACATACCCAATATAGACGACATGATGTACTGTGCTGTGCAAGATCTTCAAGTTAAAATGGTAAAGTTCCTCAACTTCTTCTATTTGACGAGTGTATCAGAGTCTGGCAATGTCTTCTATGCCTCCAATAATTGCATCTCCACAGACATCTTCAAACACTCTCTCCAGGATTTCGACTATGAGAGCTATGTACCTTTTATTTTCCTTATCAATTCTGGATTCTTTTTATGTTAAACTAGAATTCGTGAGTTGTGGAAAGCAACTAATAATATAATGTTCCAAATTAAAATTGAGTCCCAAAGATGTTTCAACTTCGCAAGAATTTACACATTCCACTTTAACAAATCGTTCCAATTTATTATCTCAACTCGAAAACCTCTACTCTTCGATCGATTGACTGTGTCCAACTTTTACTAACTCGTCAAAGCAAACCAAACGGGCCAAATATTACGAGAACAACTAACCTTTACATCGTTACAGTTAAAAAACTGGTTTGAAAAGGACCCGTACGGCCGTCGAAGTGACTGTAATCCATTCTTGCAAAGAAGATTCTGCTTCATTGGATCCTATCTTAACGCGTGCCAACAATTCTTCAACATGGTTTCCAGATTATGGTACCAGCTATAAAAAAAACTTGCTGCAGCATATTGACACACTAACATTTCATATGGTTCTAATGCATATCATGTTCACTGCTAGCTACTGCTAACTGATTACGATAGTTTGCTCCAGTTCAGTTTTCCCAACATCTTGCTGATTACGAAGTCTCTAGCAATCATGAGCGCATAGACGGTAAAACTTTTCCACATTGCCATGTTTTTTTGTGGCAAAGTTCACCCAATATAATGCACAAGAACGATGATGACACATTTGCATACGCATTTGAAACAATCAACCCGACGACTTTGCCTGCACCAAACAAACAAAAACTAGTGGCGAGCACAAAAAGTTGCATCCCGAAGCTGAATTTTTCTTAGTCTATCAATTTTTTTTCTCCAACTGAGCTTGGGTTTCTAGAAAAAGGAAACTTTTTGCGCAACATGAAAAATATATCCCAAAGTGAGTCGATCGTAACGCGGAGGGTGGTCATGATGTAATGGAATTAGTTTGCCTTTATTTGTTATAAAAGCATCTTTCGCACCTGCTTGTATAGCGATTCTTTTCAATATTGCTGATAGTTTTTGTTGAGTACTAAACAACGATATATTATGTTGGTTTTTTGTAAAAACAAATTCTGTGTTTTATTATCGCAATACAAAAAATAACCCAAATGATGTAAATTAAAATGTGCTAAATTAAAAACGAAACACTAAAAAACAATTATACTCAGTGCGTTAAGTTGACGTTCCAGAATCAACAGGACAACACACCCCAACAACTCAGAATTTCTCCATTGCAGAATCATCACCTTGTTCCGGAGGTTAAGAACAAATTTTCCATGAAATCTACTATCGATACGATGGCAAATACGAACGCTCAAAAAGCTTCAACTGCTGAGAAAACGCGGTCCACCGAAACGAATTCAATCAATATGCAAATGAGATTAATTTTTCCCCCCTGGGCAGGAGATAAAAAGGTCCACACGTTGCATACAAGCGGTATGCAACGGAGTACAACAAAACGGGGCAAGTAACCTTAAACAAAATTATAATATCAGGCAACTGTCCCATCTGCGACAGCCAAACCTACAACATCTCCCTCCACGTGCAAAGGTAATAGGAAGGCAGTCCAGAGAAGAAGAAAAAAATCGCTAAATTCAATTGTCAACCCAATTGGACTACCACCGCTACCACATGCTGGCTGTGTGGTGTTACCAGCCTTTTTTGCATAAATCATCATTTACCGTGCGCTCATCATCATTATGCAATCGCTAGCTAAGGTAGGTGGTAAAGGAAATGCAAAAAACAGAAAACAGAATTACCGTTCGATCGGTGTAACATAAAAGGACAATTTTTATCATCTTCAGAACAGGCCACGAGCAAAACAAAAAAGTAAAGAGAAGGGAAATTGAAACAAAAAAAAACGGGAAACAATTGGACCAAGAAATGCAAAGAACACACAAAAAAGTTGTACAAAGCCAGGAGGATATAAGAGAAATAAATAATTAAAACTAAATAGATGAATGAGAGAGATGGATGCGGAATTAAATGTTCATCACTTTGCTTCGAATGGCGCAATAGTGATGGAAATATTTTTTTCTAAATCGAAATCATACTACTGCCATCGCAAAGCATTAAAGCGTAAACAAGAACAGTAGGGACGATTACTCGTTCAAAATGTTAAGAAAAGAGCCCTTCAAAACCAGATCCCTCATAAACCATCGGCGGAACAGTATAAAACCGTGCAATGATTTATTAGTAGCGCTAGCACAATTCATACCTATCTTTTAACGGTACCCTCTCCTCCATTGTTCTTTTGATATCTATACCTTAAAATCATACAAGAAAGGAAGCTTCAATATCCTTACACCGTTAGCTTCCAAAAAGGTTCTTCCCTCCGTTTGCTTAAATGTTTAAATCCAAACCCTGACAGAAAAAAAAAACTTTGAGCTCTGATGCAGTTGGGAAAAAACCACACACTTGGCTCGCACGACGACCTCTTTTCACGCAACAGGATTAAATACAAATCCTTCGGAAAAATGCTTGCAGAGGCGATGAACCAACACGAACGGCCCAGATGATAGCCACCCGCGGTGCGATGAACGATTTCTGTTGGAATAAATCCCATGTTGCAATAACCTAACGAATGTCCTGAATGAATGAAACGAGGTCAACCGGGTCTTCTAGATCTTGTGAAGAAAAAAAAGGAGATCTTCAACCAAAAGCGATCAAAGATGTTCAGGTGATCTTCTGCTCCTTTTCAAACCATATAAGGACAATAAAATGGATTTTGAAAAACAAAGGTTGTCGAATATCTTGGATCTTTATTTATGTCTAAATGGTACAACATAGACATGGAATGACTATACAATACAATTTCCCTATGAATTGTGCTTTCAAAACTGCAAAGTATCTCTCTAGAGCCTTGTAAAGCGCTCACTCAGAACCCACTGCTCAATATTAGACGGTCAATTTATACAACTGAAATAAAATATTTCAACATCTTAATTACCACTAACATCCATTTCCGGAGATCCGGAGCGCATCCAAGTGAATCATTCGAAGGTGAAACTATCCCATATGCGGGTTGGTGCTACGCGCGATAAAACATGAGGGTCACAAGCACTCAACTTGGGTCACATGTATCTCATTGGAACGGACACATTTTTTACTAATTACCCTCTCCTCAAACGTCATACGTCAGAGGGTGGGTGTGTGAACGAACAAGCCTTACGTAAGTCGCTCTCCTACCGTTGTTTCGTGTTTCCTTGACAGGTGATAAATTTCATTACTTAAAATACCTTCAACCGTTAGTCATACTCTGTCGATTTACACCGTTTTCTATTGCCGGCTAGAAGGGATTGTCTTCCTTCTGGCACAGAGGTTAACCCGCTTGACGAAACGCACACTCGATGACCTCGACACCAAGCGGGGCGATCAAGTTGAAGGAAAACGGTACACAAGATCAACTGTCAGGGTCCGCCGGAAAGCCTGAAGCCATGCGTTAAATGCAGAAAACCGATAAAGTTACAAGAATTCGCGGTGATATTGGTTGGCGTTTTGATGATTAACTTTTTGGCCGCATGCAAACTAGAATTCAGTTTCGAGGTCAGTAGGTATGTAAAACATTGGACACCATACGACTTTAAAACGTTCGGTTCTGTGAAGAATAGAAACAAAAGCTTCTTCGCAACGGTTTAATGCAAACACCGTCTCCTTTGTCCTTGAGTGGCTAAAATCATTTTGAATATGCAATTTTAAGGCTCATTATTTTAATTTATGACCACCAACTGTTGTCGTATGCAAACGCTATGGTTTTTTTTTGTATCAACACACTTGTCTTTGTGAAATAAATAGGAATGGATGGATGACTATTTTTCTTCAAACGCGTTAAAATATTTTTGGAACTATTTAACTATTCAAAAAATTGCCGTAAAATTATTTACTAAATTCATTATAACAGCATTAGTAAGCAATGTAACTTAACAACTTTGTTAAAGCACAACGATTAGAAGTTGACAAGCGCCGTCTTGCGGAAACGCTGCTCTAAATCTTCAAGGTTATTCGAACGGCCACAACAACACAACCACCAAAACAACTCACTATACCCCTTAAAAGTGGTGAAGAAACACAGGCGGAACACTATCGTCGGTCACCTGCCTGCGATGTGCGCCCGCTTAATGCATTTGTCGCTTTTTCCCACACCAAAAGCGGTCTCTCGCTTGTGATTATACATTTTACCAAAAAAAACCGACCCCGTGCGCACCAACGCTCATTAACATATAACGCTTTACAGTTTGGCCACACTTTTGGCACTAGACGAACCGAACACCCACCCCTACAATACACGCAAATCCGGTAACCGCCTCACCAAAAATGTTGATTGGTGATCGTGTGCTACTCACGCATATTACTCTTCAAGTAAAGGTACAGCTGCACGCACTATAAGGGCTCCAAACAACTATACAAAAACCTCTAACGTAACGCATCAGCGCGGTTGATATATTGAAGAGCAGCTACTTTTACGAAACAAAACTCTACGCACACACGTGCGTTTTTTTGGGGCGGGAACCCTACATAGTACTGGCGTGACATATTGTTTGAATATGCGACCTAACGACCTAATCGAATGAACAAAACACACCACCGCGTGTCACAAAAGCAAACGATTCTTTTGACAAACTTAAAATTCAAGGTTAACACATCATATGGTTGAAGGTTGCAGCAAAAAGCGGCACGCAGCGTGGTCTCGGCAACGCAACAAGCATGAAATACATGTAAAAATAACGCGTTACACTATGTCAGGTCCATCATTCGTTCTTACTCTCTCTCTCCACCTCTTTTGCGCCATTTTAGGCACATATAACAGTGAATGCGTTAATAATTATTTGTTAAACTGTGCTTCCGTCTGTAAAAAATGGCCTATTTAACGGATCGGTATTTAACATTACACCCGTTCACGACACTAAAAATTGCAAAACAACAGCAACGACAAAATACGACAGAAGGCGGATGGAAATTTATTACCAGCGATGTGAAAACCGCCAAAAAATTGACAGCTGCATCAATGCACCTGTACAAAATCAGCCATATATGTGAATAGTGGCGCACACGCGCCTCCAATTAAACGGTTTCGGTGATGATGGGCGCGAATTTAAAAAAAAATACGGGAATCATCCATCTGCTGTGTGTCGGAAGAATTGACGGCTGCAACATATCTTTTTTGCAACGTATCCAACCAACAAAACGCACCATCATTTATTGTTGCGTTCCTTCCGTTACTTGGGTAGCGGAGCTAATGAGATTCGAATATTGCAAGTTTGAACAAAAATGCAACAACATTATTCACAATGTACACAGAAAATAAAAACTTTAAAACGCAGCTGATACAGCATCCGTACCCTCCCGTTAACTTACACCGGAGGTGTTACCGGCGCTGATGTGTTCAAAGGTATCACCGTTTAGTTACTCGGAATGAAACCGGTTTATAATTTCTAGGTCATTACCATAACCCGAACTCGTCATCTTCTTCCCGTGATAGATGGTGATTTGTCCCGCGACTAGATGGTGGAAGGCAGACACGGCAAGAGGGTACAATCGCCAACAAATCCAGCACGCACGCACCAGACCGAACTGGGGTGTTTAGAAGTAAATACGAAAAGAAAAACACATTACAAAACATTATAATACCGGTTTTTTTATTTCGGTTTCCACTCTTTTCATTGTTTTTTTTTTGTTTTTTTTTTCTTTTGAGCACCGTTTAGAATGATACAACAAAACAAAAACACATTCGCACGCATTATGCAATGACTGCAACGAGAACCACAAAATCACATAATTTCGATACACCTAAAGATTCGTGTGTTGCAAATGCAGAGCAAAAAAAAGGACTTATGAAAACAATTGATTTTTTAACAAATCACTGAAGCCAACTGAATTATTATTAAACTCAATAGAACAAATTTGTGGAATCGTGGATACACTCCGCGTATGAAAAATTGGTTCCGACTCCGACTAAAAATCAAAATTGAATCCGGCGAGCCCGGTCGAGTCCGGTCGACTCCGAGTTCGATCGAGTCCGGATGAGTCCGAATGGGTCCGTTCGAATCAGGATGAGTCCAGATGAGTCCGATTGGAGTTGATCGTACTCGACCAAATTTAACAGGAGTCGATTCTGCCGGCACTTCTGCCGGAATCATTCGGACTCCGACTCCAGCCGGTGGCGGAGTATAATTTACCGGATGGCAAAATGTATAATTTACCCATCACTACATGAAATACACATTAAATATTGATAGACCACTTTTTTTAAGTTTCGATGATATTTTAAGCAACAAATATGGTCTTATTATGTTATTTTACGCACTATAGAAAAATGACGTTATGATAAAAAATTAACATCCAACTTAAAAACGTACAAACTGTAAAAAGCGCAACGCAACTGAAAAAACCAAATAAGAACAACTTCGTACAAATATCGATCCGGCTCAAGCAAATCTTAATCGTAAGAAAAACAAACCAAAGCTCACTGAAATGTGTGACCCAAACAGAAAATGGAAAAAGGTACATTTGTAGAAGGAAAAGGAAATTAAATGTCTGTAAATTTTTCCTTTTTGTTTGGTTTCATTTTCTTCAAAGCAAAAAAAACACACAATTGGAAGATTCGTGAGAGTGATAAAATTGTATATTCTCCAGATTTCTTCCCAAGTAACCAGTACCACAGGAAAAAAATAATCACGATTTAAAACACACAGAGTTGTTTTCCTCCCCTATCTTATCGGTTGTTGCCAACATTGTGCAACAGGAAAGGCCTACGGTGAAAAGTTCTACAACGGTTAGTATATACATTTTACTACTATCGACCATCATTACCCTTGAAGGTGTGAATGTAAAAGGAAATACCGGATAATAAATTCGTGGGCATGAAGAACATGGCAGAAACGGTACAACACAACCATTCATACCAAGGTCAACCCACTTGTGGAAAGTCGATTTTCCTTACAGCACAAAGAAACCCCCTTACTAGAGCAAAGGGAAGGAAGTGAGCACAGAGTGAGCTCCTCGAAGGAAAAAGGCCTCCTTCTGGTATCATTTTGTTCTTCTACGGAAAACCTCCATCAAAGCGCGTCGTCTTTTCTTCAACGGATCCCGCTCGCCTACCCAGAACCTGTTACAGGCAATGAAAAACGACACTTTTCTCCTTGACCTGCCTTTTGCACTGCGTTCTAATACAGCTTCCCTTTTCCTGTCTTGCTAGCAGCTGCAGAGGGGGATCACTGTTTTGCTCACGGAAAAGCTTTCTACACCAGCCGTACCGTGAAAACACGATGGTGAAAACTGTGGAGAGCAACATTACAAACTGGAGAGAACATTACACAGAGAACATAGAGCCTGTGATGAAGGAACGATAACAGGGGCACGAAACAAGGGATGATGATAAAAAAGGGGAAAAATTTTACCATCGCATTACATTGGAATGAACACCAATGCCGGTTGGTTTCGGTGAGTTACTTGCAACATAAAATCACTAGAAACAGAGAAAGAGAGAGAGTGCTCGCTCGTTGTGGAGGATTCGACATAAAGGAATCATAATCTATCAGCTGTTATCCAAGGTTAGAAAAGTTAGAAAAGACAGGGTTTGTGTACCAACATGTTAGAAATATTTCAAAATATATAAATGAAAATTTAGAAATAAACAAAAAAAGAAGATAAATTTATAAATAAAAGGAAAAATAAAAACAATCGAATTGTTTCTAACAAAATTGATAGCAAAACACTAATAATGTGACTAGATGAGAAATGACTAGCACTAAAAACATTGACATGAATCGCATCTAAAATTCATAGATATTATTTTCACGGGCGAATTCTTGAAAATCCGACAGTAATGTCTGCTCTTTCAATGTAGAAATGCATACATATTCAAAAGCCCCATGTCACGTTGCCTATTCATAGAATATGTCATATCCCGACGGGAATTTGAGAAGGTAAGTATGCTCCTATAAATAAATAAGTTATGATTTATTGAAATACATTTCAAAGGAGTTTCATGGTGTCACGTCTAATGAACTGAAGGTTGTGGTTCTAACATCTGTTAAACCGCTTTGGAATTATTTTTTTTTGCGAAACTACCATCTCAAGAGATCATCCTCAAGGAATTTCTGACCAGAATCATTCTTGACTTCATTAGTCCATTGACCGGGCTCAGCCCTTTCAGCCTGTAATACTTTTTTGTAAAGACCATGTCTGCTAAAGTCCATATTCTTCCAGCATTCGTAATATCTTAGTAAATTCTTTAATGAAATATCTGATTCACTTACCGTACACGTTCCGAGTACAGCTCAACTTTCGACTTCGGTGTCAGTGGCAACTTCGCAATGCTAGCCGGGCTCGGAGCTTGGTTGTGGATCGGTGAGATAGACTGTTCCGATCCACCAATCGACGAAGCAGGCGGTGTGCAAGACCCATTGCTGATCGATGACAGACTGTTGGCACGCATACGGGCCGAGGCAGAGGTCGATACCATACCTGCCGGAACTGGTGCACCATGGTGCAGATGCTGTTGATGCTGCGAATGCATTCCACTGATGACAAGCCCACCAAGACCGGGAGGTTGATTCGTACCACGCCGCATCGGTGTGGCAGCGTTCGGTGTCGAAACACTTATCTTGCTCAGTATCGACAGCAACTTGAGCTGATGTTGCTGCTCAGTAGTTTGATGTTGCTGCTGTTGCTGTTGCTGCTGCTGCAGCAGGTGATGGTGATGCTGAAGAATAAGATCCGTTTGCTGCTGGAGTAACTGTTGCTGGCTGTTGGGACTGCTGGTAGCGCTACTGTTAGCACTGCTACTAGCACTGGTCGAGATCGCCAATTTTTGATTGTGCCGATTCTTCTTTTTCTTCTGCTTCTTTGCACTTTCATCATCGCGACCACCGATCGGCCCCAGCATACCTCCAACATCCAACGAACTGACGTCAATGGAACCATCTCCAACGGAGATACCGCCTCCTCCGCCGTTTCCTACGAGAGCACGTCCAAACATAGTAGCCGTAGTGGGAGCATTCCAGTCCAGATCCTTCTTCAAGTTGCCACGTCCACACTTGCAGGCACACATCTTGTGCACCAGCTCGTAACCCTTCTTCGTCCAGAGGTACTGCTGCCGTTGCTTATCCGACCAGGAGCGTGCACGGGCGGTAGATTTCAAGTACGCCATCACCTCATCCTCCCACCGATCGAAACACTCCCGGTGCATGTACTGACCGGCGGTGCAAGATTCGTTGCTGCACTGCACCCGCACACATTCGCGCAAATCCTCCAGATTGATCATTGCGCCCAGCTCCGAGAATGGATTGCCACCTTTCGGCTTCACGCACTCACCGATCGGCATGCAGCAACGTACCATTCCGGCACCTTCCGAACCGGACCCATCGCCCGACTGGGACGATTCGAAGCCATGGTCCGAGTCACCGCTCACGCCCCAGGAGAACGGATCGTACACACCACCGCCGATGGACGTCGTAAGGGTGGATTGGTTCATGCAGGAGGGATGCTGCATTAGTCCCTCGCTGACAGTGGTTCGTCCTGCACGTAATGGTGCCATTGCGGCCAGCAACGACCCACCGAACAATAGTTGATTATCAATTTTTAAATTTCTTCCCAAAACGCTCACACGGGCGTTTTGCAGCGACACGATGTTCAATAGTGCGTAACTTTTGTCGCAAAACCACTCTTCATACGATGCTTGTTTCGTACGCACACAAATCTTACATGTCCTCGCTACACATTCACGCAACACACAACATGAGTACTGAGATTTACACACACACACACAAACACAAAACTGATTGTCTATAGCTGTCAATCTTATGGAGATCACCAAACGTCAGTAAACAGAAAAGTGCTCTTTTTTAATTTGATTTATGGGGAACAACATCCAAAAGCCTGTATAAAGGGCCCCCCCTCTGACGAATGCAATTCGGCAAATTCCTGTCTTATATCGTACTGTTTTTCTTATGCTTTCACTTCCACTGTTTGTCCTACCTATAGTTTCGTGTATTTTCCTGTTCTTATGTAGAAGTTTCTATTTTCTCTAAACCGGACGACACACTACCATTTTATTGCGTTCGGTCTTCTTCCATTCGTGACACACACGTAGCACACGCGACACACAACATAAACGCAAAATAGAATCGCGTAAAATTAAAAGGCGCACCAAACAAATTTTAACCACAATACGATAATATTCTTGTGCACAATTGTTAACCGACCGATTCGGGGAACCAAACAGCATACAATACGTCACAAGCGCCCTTTTGTTCGTTGAAGCAAACTTCGGTCAACACATGAAAAGCCGTCGTCGCCTACTGCTTGTTACTATGCGCTTCCTTCTTTGGAAACTGTTTTTTTTCCTCCAGTTCGTAACCGGTACCGCACAGGAGAGAAGGTTGGAAAATTTCACAGAAGTTTGATCTACACTTGTTTTCCCTCCGAAAAGCGCTCTGGTGTTCATTCGTTTAGCTTCGTGGTTTGGTGGTTTGGAAAATTCTATTTCATCAACTTTTGCTCTCAGCCTGCACACACACACACACTTTTATACTACACCTTTTGTTCCCTTTCTGAGGTAACTCGTGAGCTGTTGGGTATCGTGTCACGCACTCTTTTCTCCGGTGTGTTGGATGTTTCTGCTCTCGCAAAAGAGCAAAGGCACCGCACTGTGTCACACGGACGGGAAGCTGCCACGGACGCACGGTACGCGGGAGGAAAAATGCTGTAACATCGATTTTTGCTTTCACTCACACGTACGCTGACACGGAAAGTTCAATCGCGCGGGAAATAGTGTCGTTGAACGGAGCCGCACTGTATGCTGGGGAAACTGGAACGGGTTTTGGTTTTTTTTTTGTGGAAAAATCATCCAAGTGGGCGCAAGGAGCTCTACACACAGTTTTCGTTGGTGTGCTTTTTCCGTTTTTTTTTGCCTACTGAGATGTGTGCTGTCCTCACAGCTGTGCATGAACCCGAGGCGGATGATGTGCGTGTGTTTTGTTTCTCTTCTCTTTTCGCTAAAAAAACGAGGTAGATTTTTGGCAAATGAATGTGCCCCGTTCACGGTGTTGACCGCTGGCAACGACACGGTCGCAACGTCACCGGAGGTTGTTTACCGCACAGTTCGCTCCGGCTTCCACTGATTGCTTTCGCACTCCACGGTACGGGTATGAGGCTCACTTCCAGGAAGATACTCGCAGTCGTCGTCTTCTGCTTCGCGACCGATTGTTTTAACTCCATTAAAACAGAATTAGTCTGTGTGCACGCAACGAAACGGCCAGCCCAAAAAAATACGACCTCCAACCTTTTGTCTTCGATGGACTACGCGCTTCTACCAAGGGCTGGACTTTTCACTTTTCACACAACATCGGTGTACACACACACACGCGCGTACGCACACTCGGGAAACTGTTGACGGAAAAACTAGCCGCGACGAAAGTGAACGCTCGCTCGCTACGTTTGATTCGTTCCTCACGCGCTGCCTCACTAGCTGCTGCTGCTTACTCGTCTCGCACTGTGTGTCTTTTCAAAACGTCTGTCACACTGCTCCGGCGCTTCTTTCTGCCCAACTTGCTCCGATGAAAGCGAAAACGCAACTAACGAAACACCGCCGAACGCAAAGCAACCGCGACCACGCGCGATCGATGCCGGGCACGGACGGCAAAGTCGACATTCGCACACACACTACCGAACGCCGGTCGTTCTCGCTGCACGTGTGAACGGAATGGAAGCGTGAATAGCGTGAGCTGTCGTCTCGCTCGCACTCACGCGTGCCGGTTTATTGTGTGCAGCAAAAGCCGAAGCAGCATGCGGGGCAACCTTTTTTTGCTATTCTCATCTATTTGCACACACACACACCAACAAACCGGTGGCTTGCCGGTGCGAAATGTGAGAGTATGGGTAGTGTGAGAGAGTGTGTGTCATCGCTATTCACCGAACAATCGTAGTCGGAAAATGCGGCGAAATTTGCAGCACAGTTGCATCGATGGTGAGTAATGTATTGTCGGTAAAATTTCTTTGATAGTTGTCCTTAAATTTGCCATTTATTAATTGTCTCTTATTTATAATTATCTTTTTATTTATTATATCATGTTTTTAGCTTTTAAAATGGATTGCTTTTAAAGGCATTGTTTTTAATTTTTTGAATCCTTAACTTGCAACAAGCATTTATTGAATTGATGTTAGGTATGTTGTTTTTTTTAGTATATTTTAGTCTTCTTTAAATAGTTTTGTAAAAATGAACGCTTTTTTATTTTAAATTAATAGATTAAAAATTATCTGGACTATTGTAACTAAATTTATTGTTATTAAAGGAAACCCGAGGAATAAGACTGCCATTTCTATCCACATATCCTGTTCATGTTGATCTTCATCTTCATCTTGAGCTTATTTATTGTAAAAATTAAAAAAGAAATACGATATTATAAGTCTACTAGTTATAAGTCTATTTTGCAACTTTAAAATCTAATTAATTGCAAACCGCTTACTAATTCACTGTTCGTTGTTTCAATGCATTCAGTATATCGTTGATTGCTGGGCGAGATAAACGCTACGAAAAGTAAAGCTTTTCACCAAGTGTAAAGCTTGGAACATTCCACCTCCCCGAAAAGAGCCAGTGGGAATTACGGTACGAATGTTCCCATTAAACTGCAATTCAACATTTACGTGTCCTTCGATTGGATGAAAACGAAAGCAACAGCGCGGGATGACACCCTGCCCTAGCTCCCCAACCGAAACCAACCCCACACTCCCTCCACCGCCCAACGCACTAAAACGCCGTCCTGTTGAGACAATGTGTCCTTCCCGCTCTAGCGCCCATTCCGGGTCTGTGGACGCCACAAAACGTTGAGGAAAATTCTTCCCCACCCCGGTCCGGTACAACCGTTTTCGCTTTCACACGGTGAGTTTTCCCAGCCGATGAAGAAAGCGAGACAACTGGTGGGACACTTCCACTACCACACTCGAACGCTATCCTTGTTTAGTTTGGAAAGTGGTTGAATTTCCCCGAGTACCGGGTGTGGAAGAAAAGTGAACCTCCTCTCTGCCGGATCCGCAAAAGCATCCGCCTCTTGGCCTGTTTGGTTACGGTACACTTTTCCCGGTTGCGTCCCCTTTCTTTGTGCCCCAAATGGAGACGTAATAGGGAGGGTGGAGTCAGGTACGAGAACTAATTCGATGTTTGTGTTAGTAAGGACGATTCCATTGTTGTGCGGACCTGAAAAAGAAAATCCTTTCACAGAATCTGTGTACCAGAGGGCGCACGTGTGTGTGTGTGTGTTGATACAATTTTCCGCGAGATTCATTTAAAAAAAAAAACTTCTCCCCCCGGTGAAGGCCAATATTCGGGGCGGTGCTTTATACTGTGAGTCATTTTAAATTGTTGTGGAAGAAAATTAAATTTTCATTCCCATACTCCAAGCGTTCTCGAACCAGAGATCCAGGACGGTTCGGGTCCTGGTAAAACCATAACTAAAACTAACAAACGCCCGTTGAAATGTTGGAACTGTAAAGACGGAAACTAACAGAAGGGTCCATCGTTTGGTGTTCAGCGCCAAACGGCTGAACATTATTAGCTCGTGAGGACTTTTCCACGAAGCTTTTCTCGGTCCACTATTTCTCCTCCGGACTAATTTCTTTATTTTTTTTGCCAATTTTATTTCCAAAGTTTTTCCAATGACTTTAATTATTTCCTCGCTTCTCTTCATTGACGCCAGACGTGGGTCGATTTGGATGGAGAGAAAAAAAAACAACAAATAAAATAACTTTAAACTGCAGGGCAAGTAAAAATGGCTGAATGCACATGCCGATTGCCAAAAAGGAAACCGCAACAGCCACACATTTTTGGATTGCACACCCCATTGGACAACCTGCATAGGAAAACCCGTACAAGTTGCATAATGTATTCTGTCAGCACATTTGTCGAATTTGCATTTCGAACGGCACTGTTTGGCACAACAACATGGAAGCTAAGGTGCAGCCGGAAAGGATGGGTTTTTCGGTAACACTTAAGCTGAAGCTGAGGGTAGTCGACAAACGACACAACGGACAAAACTAATTAAAATCGAAAATACGCTTGATATGTACCGACGTGCATATGACGACGGATGTCTAAGTTAGGTTAAGGTAATTTAAGTTTTCTGCGAAAGGATGCACTTTTGATTGTTTTGATTGTTTTGCAAACCATAGTTTTTTTTCTTGTTAGTTGTTCTTGTTCAATGATAAAAACTGCAAAGCTGTGTCTTAAAAGGTGCTTTCATTCATTCTAAAATGTTAAATTACAGCTATTTCTGAATTCTTGAACTAGAATGTCTAAACGTAGCAGTAGCCCTTCTTTTTAAAATTGTTAAACCTTTCTTGAACTTTCAGAAGATGAAATCGATTCTGTTTAAAGTTTTTGCATCACTCACAAATATTTGCTTTTGGAAAGCTTTTCCAGCATGACAAATGCATGAGTGTTGATTCATTTAATTAATTTAGAAAAAAAAATTAAATGGATTCCACGTCTACCTCGACACACCTCGACAGTTCAACTTGAAAATCATCATAAAATGTCTCCAACATTGCTGCTTTATGCCCTGCATTTAGCTGAGTTTTGCTGAGTTTTTCGGTGAGCAAAAGTGCGAATAATTTTCCAATCCAATCAAATGGTTTATTCTATTTAAAATTTTCATAAATTTTAAACGACTTATTCAACAATAAAATCTACAAACATTGTACGTACCGAGGTTTGTAGTTCAAATTGCAAAGTATGTAAGTGTCATTTGTGGATTCTTTTCAACTTAAACTAGAATATGTCGAGGAAGATCAGCAAGCTGAAACTGAAGCTGAATTATTTTTCTAATTGACTAATTAATATATTAATAAACTTGGTTAATAAAAACTCCATAGAGGATGTATCTTTCATTGTCAATTACGATATCATACACAACGACTATCCACACACTCCAAATTTATTTATCAAATTTTACTAATCAAACAACCGCTTCAAGACGAAGTATTAATAAGGTGTAAAATGTTTTTCAATAAACCCATAAAAAGTTTGAACAAGTTAAGTTAATTAAAACGCAATGTGTTGGGAAGAAAAATACGATTTTTCACATTTAACCAATTTCTACCGTAAAGCTGTTGCCCATAATCACTATTAGTCATGCTGTACATTCAACCAACCAAACATTTATTTCCACTGCTGGTTCGCAACCATGTTTTCCCGCGGCATGTCCAGATCGGTAGGATGCCATTTACATCAAACCGACCTCACCCATTCGACCCACTGCGCCATATAATTATGATGATCGTCACCTGTGGTTCGGTTGGAAAATTCAGTCAATGTCAATGATACCTGGAGCAGAGGGCTTCGCATGGAGTACTGAGGGTTAAACATAAAACGCACACTTCAATCACAAAAAACCATCACCAACACAAACATTGACGCGGTCCATCAATGGCAGTGTCTCCATCAGGCGCCCATAGTAAAACGCGTTGCATAATTTAAAATAGGGAATTGCATTTTGCGCAAAAAGAAAACCTCTCAAACAACCAACCCCTAGGGGGAATGCAACCGTTGTTTTGGGGCATTATTTTCCACTGCTTGTAATATAGCAGAAACAGCACGATGCGGATGATTGAAATAAAAAGTACATTTATAAAATGCATTTGCAAAATGCATCAAGCAGATGCAGATGGGTGAGAACAAATACATGTTCGCTTTAATTAAATGGCTTTTAGTGAAGGAAAGGGAAAACCCTCGGAATCTCCCTGATGTTTCGTATCGATTTCGAGTTTTGCGTCCTGATCACCTGTACCACTGTCCACACGGTCAGCTCATACTGGCAATCCAGAATATTCCCCTTTTTCGGTGCCGTTGGAACGGCGGTACTGTTGTGCCCGTGACCATGAGCTTGAATTATGTTGCTTGGAAAACAGATAAAGCGCCCACACGCTCACATTCAGAGATCCCCCCTTACACAGAGGTCCTGCCGGCAATATGGAGCCCGGCCACATACCGTTTTACAATCACCGGTAGATGTAAAAACCCAGTTTTCAGTTTCCCGCTTACGGCGGCACAGTTCGGTGGGAGAGAAGAGGAAAAAAATGTGCCATGAGCTGAAAAACTAATGCGTGTAGTAAGTACTTGCATGGCGACGAGTTGTGCATGAGTATGTAATGGGTTCCGTACATCGAGGGTTGTAAAAACCCTATGCGCTGTATACCTGCACCACTACAATGTAATACAATTTCACTTTCCATTACAGAAAGCGGGTACCACGGCTAGGCGCAACGGCAACCGTTGCACCGTTGCACCCCAAAACGTCATTTCCGGCGTTCGAGGTGGGGGGCGAAATCGACTCAGCAAGGATCGGGAAATTCCCGGGACTAGTACGAAGCAGCGGGTTTGGACGTTGGCCTTCTCCAACACCACCATGATACGGGGTGCATTGCATTCGGTTCGGGAAAACAAAAATGGTTTTCCACCCGTCATCGTCCACATAGCCCCGAAGTACCGATCAGGAAACGTTTACCCTGTGCGGCCCCATACATGTGTGTGCATTGCCGGTTTGGATGCACCAACACACCGGGATGATGTATGGCTTATGTACAGTGGCACAAGGAAATCCCATCTTTCTAGCGCTTGAAAGGAATGGCATGAAACCACGGGTTTGTGCCGAGTGCAGTGACAATGTACCGCACGTAGATGCACATTGACTTCTGGCCAAAAACGACAACGGCCGGTCGGTGGATACCCGACACCCGTTCGGGTTGCGCAAACGCAAAAGCTTCGCCAAAAAGCTGTCGGCAAACAGCTTCGGTGCGCTCGTGCATCGGAGTGCAGGCGGTGTGATGCACAGCCGGCGAGGAATTGCATCGCTGCTGCGGGACGATATGATGGATGGTTTGGTTTTCATCTAGTTTTCACTATCACTTTGTCGGCTAGACTTCGGCTAGACGGTTGTGATTATTTTTTTTTGTTCTGCTCTCCTCGATCGGCGAACTGCACACGAACACGGTTCGGGGTTCGGCTGTTGCCGTGAGCCGGCTTGCTCGTGGCACATTGTTTCGGTGTGGCGTTGCCACGGCTATGCGTTACACGCATGACGATGAGGAAGGCCAATGGAAAGCGAAATCACGGCACGAAACCGCACACTGCACGACTCGGTCGGTGCAGTGTCACAACCCTTTGTGCTATTTGGGGAATGAGGGTGGGTTTGGTGGTGCATTTGCCGGCTATTGTCGTGCTGATTCATTTTCACGTTCATGGCCAGACGGTGACTCGGTGTTAGTTTATCTCACCGGCATGAGCAATGAAAGTGAGAAGCTTTTCATTTCTTCACCAAAGCGAGCGTTTGGTAGTGAAAATGTATACGCATACGTCAGGTAGGAAGTGGTGAATCACGTTTATCATACGCACGCACACAATAATTGTGTGAATTAAAGCTGATTTTAGTGGCGTAAGAAATTTCTGTTATAGTTGCTTATTATATTGAATAACCGAACAAAGATGTTTATTAAAACTTATTTCAATTATTTTATTTATTAAGACTTATTTAGACATTAATTTAAAATATTAAACTTTTATACACGATTTTGGAATTTTAATCACAAAATTGAGCTTTGAGAAAAATTTCTTTAAATTATGTGCTATTTTATAACATTATTTTATCAATACTAAGGCTTAAATGAATGAAAATATGATTTTTGCTGTTTTCCAAAAGCTTCAATAAGTTTCCCAGTGGAAAACTCACTATCGATGCAACTGTACTGCAAATCTCGCCGCATTTTCCGACTACGATTGTTCGGTGACACACACTCTCTCACACTACCCATACTCTCACATTTCGCACCGGCAAGCCACCGGTTTGTTGGTGTGTGTGTGCAAATAGATGAGAATAGCAAAAAAAGGTTGCCCCGCATGCTGCTTCGGCTTTTGCTGCACACACTAAACCGGCACGCGTGAGTGCGAGCGAGACGACAGCTCACACTATTTACGCTTCCATCCCGTTCACACGTGCAGCGAGAACGACCGGCGTTCGGTAGTGTGTGTGCGAATGTCGACTTTGCCGTCCGTGCCCGGCATCGATCGCGCGTGGTCGCGGTTGCTTTGCGTTCGGCGGTGTTTCGTTAGTTGCGTTTTCGCTTTCATCGGAGCAAGTTGGACAGAAAGAAGCGCCGGACTGATGGCGTGGACAAGACGCAGATGTGAGACGAATTGCCGCAACAGGAAGCAGCGCTTACTTGCGTTTTGGTTGATTTTTCCACCAAGATGTTTTTATGGACGTACAATGAAATAATATTTTTTAATTAATGTAAAAGACAATTTTGTGTTATGATACCAATTTTAAAATATTTTTTACTTAGTACATACTTAATAAAAAAAATTGTAGATTTGTTTTCTGCAATTTTAAGAGCATAAATCATAATATAAATAAGTCATAGTCAAAATCATAACATAAATAATATACAGACTTTAACTCAAGACGCTAGGTAGAAATTTAGTAAATGAGTTGGAATTAATGAAAGATTGAAAGAATGAAAGGAAGATTTAAAAAAAGATTACCCAAATTTTCCTGTAAGCCTAAATATTTTCGTTATGAGATGTAAATGATTAACTAACAGAAAATATTCTAAATATAAGGTCGGTTTATTCCAAATTATATTCTAATGGGTTGTAAGTTATAAAACATTATTTCTTGACTTACGTTACTAAAAAAAATTCTACTTACTTAAGCTTAGTTTATAAAAATATATTAGTTTTTAAATTGCATCTGCTTTTTAATATTTTAATTGATAAAAAGTAATAAAACTCCATCTTAAAAATGACATCCCAACTCAAAAACTTATTTGTGGATAAACTTCACCAAAACGTTTAAAATTCAACAACATCTCAACATCACCACACATGTTCTTCAAGCCGAAAGTGCTAAGTGGACATTTGCCATTCAAAAAGTTCATTAAAAGGTACACTTACCCTAACAGACTTCTCATTGTTCGGATGCTAAAGAGAATTGAAAAAAAAGAGTATTGGATGAAAAATATAAACTTCCACTTCCAAAAGCAGATACCATACGGGTTCGGGCAAAAAAAACTCTTCACCAATGTTTACGTACTCTCCTTTGCATTTTCTTTTTATCCTTCTCGTAAAATAAAAAAAAAACAAACTATTTTAGATTGGTTTTTGGAAGACTTTGGTTAAGATTACCAACAACAAAAAAAGAACTGAATTTAACAACATTTAGCAACATAAAATCGCCATTACCATTTGTTCGAGAATGTGAACGGTTTCACGTTAAAATCGATTTCAGCATTTTCCACGTGTGACCACGTGTGTCTCTTATCCCTGCTGCCGTACACATCCGGCTGAAACCAGAGTCTATACAAAAAAAGGAAATCTTATGGAAAGGGAAAACTAGTTCCCTGCGGAAGTTGTGCTGTGGAGAAGAAGAAAACACCAGACTCAAACCAAACCAAGCATTGGACGGAAAAGCAGTCCACCAGGACACCGTGTTTGCCCATCCTGTTGGATGGGTGCAATGGGCAGCGACAGATTGCGGACTCGCACACTGGTACACGTCCCCCGAAGGCAGCCCTACATTTCAGCAAATCGGTTCACCAGTTTCGATCGGTCCGGTGCCCATCACCGGTGTGCACCCCATTCCGTGTTCCGCAGTTGCGCCCCATTTGGCCCTCTATTGCGCGGTGTCCTTGCCACTAGAGAGACATGTTCGGTGTATGGACATTACGAAGAAGGAAGAAAAAAAACATGTGACGCAGTTTGGCATCCACTGGGACATCCGGGGTCTCTAGGGGAGAGAGGACAGAAGGATGGAGTCGAGATTGTGTCTGTGTTCTCTAAATCCCTTCCCTATCCTGTTCCAACCACAAGTAGACACTATTTTAGCCCCATAATCCATTTATGCTTCCTTGTTGTTCCCTGCCATGCGAAGAACCAGGAATCGGGAATCGGGTTGACTGTGTGTGAGTTATGTTGTATGAGCTCTCTCTCTCTCTCTCTTTCTCTCTCTATGTTTGTTATGGCTTTTTCCTTTCATTTTCCCTCGCGAACGATTGAATCTCAGTCTCTGGGTGAGTGTGTATTAGTATGGTCCTGGTTTTGATGGCGTTGTTGGGGCGTAGCCCGGTTCGCTTCCTGTATCCAGGCCAGAAAAGCATTCCTGGGGGGGAGGGGGGGGGAATGAAAGGACAGGCTATTACGGTAGCTGGGTAGTACAGGATGAGGGTCCGCTAGTCGGATACAGCGTGTATTCGAAAGGAAAAGTTTCCAAAACTGTCTCCGGCTGATGGGAATGGGGCCGAAACGGGCAAAGGACCTGGAGCACTGGGAAGGTTCATTTATTTGCTCTCTGTCACTCATTCCGTGTCGGTACGACGTGGGGAGAGCATAAAGGGATTCGCAGTGTACGTATTCAGCGCCGCATGTCAAGCGCGAAAGGAAGTGGAAATTCATTTATTTATCCAACAAATGGCGTTCCGGAAATAGACCCAAAAGCACATAAACACACACAGACACAAACACAACGATCGTATAGGCACCAACACCAATGTGCACTATGGAGGACATTAATCAATAAAAGCAAATTACATAACCGTTTCGGTATCCATCTCGCAGCCTGCCCAACGGAGGTATTCATGTTGGCATTATATCTACACCCAGGAGGTCCCTAATTCCGATGCGTCATTTCGGTACAAAACGTTGCGGGGCATTGGGATGGGTTTGTGTGTTCAAGTTACAGGCAAACACCGGTTTGGTGGGGATCGCGAGACACACGACAAGTGCAAACAAATTTGAATTTTCAAGCACACTCTCCGGTACACAACACCAACATCACCAAACCAGCGCGCTCTGGTAAGTGCCTTCATGAGGTACCATATGAGCCATGGTTAAAATTTTGGCAAATGTTACTGGCCTGTTTGACCGTCGACCGGATGACGGCGGCGATGATGATGATGATGATGTTGTTGGTGGCGTCAAGTGGCATAGCGGAGAGCAAACACGAGCTCTACAGCTTGGGTGACAAAAATTCGCCCAGACATGCGGGCGTTTTGTGATATATCTGCCACCCAGGGGAAGGACGAATGGAAACTGTGGCTTTGTGGAACAAACAGACCGGCACAATCAAGCACAATCCCGCTGGGTGGCGCACCCGAGAGAATAGCGCGAGTTTAGATATGCATCAGTGGGCAGGATTTTGGACCCTTGTGCATCCACTTACGGCCATCTATCACGGGGACTGATGTTGGCATGCAAACAGACGAATTTTATGTGTGTGTGTATATTGATAAAATATGATTTAAAACATAATGATTTCGCGCTCAAAATTGCGCACGATCGGGCTCGGTGCATGTTGTGATTAAACAAATCTTTGGACTTGTAAGACAAACTTGTATGGCTTAGTTCGAATATATGGATCAGTTGCCTGAAGGTAGTTTATGTTCTATATGTGTTTAATTTTTTTTTAGAACAGTTCATTGTTCTACAGATTTACAAACAGATCGATGTATTTTGTAGGAAAAATTGAAAATAGTATTCAGTTTAAGGATGCGAATATCAAAATTAGAAGCTGTAAAATATTCTTAAATTTATTGAAGAAGCGATCATATGCGTTTGTGACTCACCATAAAGTCTATTACATTGAAGGTTGTTGATCGAAGCTTCCATCGCGGCCACTACACCAAAGCAGTGACCTCCCAAAGCCTCTCAGAGTGCGTTCAATCAGGATTACGAACGATTGCATGAACAAGTAAAATATGAGCTACGCCATAAGAACTCCAAAAGTAATTTAAAAGCCGATTTAAACAACTAGTAGCACTTATTCCTAGATATTCTAACCGAGTGTCGTTTATTTTAAATGTCTATTGTAAGGTCTTTTTCAAAGGTTTTATTTATCCGATGAAGAATTTTTAATTGACGGAGAAAACTTCGAGATAGTAGTAATTCTCTAATAGCTTATAATAATCTTATATGTAGTAATAGTTTTTAATTGGGGTGGCCCAGTGGTGTCTGGCAACGGTTCTACACAACAGGACCGGGTATCAAATCCCATCCCGACCGTCTCCCCGTAGCAGGTACTAATTTTCCAGCAAAGTGGTAAAATAAATCTAATAAATCAGAAATGGCCGGCATAACCTCTAAGGTCGTTAAGACAAGAATAGAGAGAGAGACAAAGAGAGAGAAGGAGAGAGAAAGAGAGAGAGACAGAGAGAGAGAGAGAGAGAGAGAAAGAGAGAGAATTCTGCATTCATTGTTATCTTAAATTAAATAAGAAATATAAACACATTTTTGAAAACAATACTGGGTTCTATCATAAAATATAATTAAACCAATGTTTAGAAAATACACTTTATTTTCTTTAACTGATATCATCCGTCTAGTACTAAATATAAATTATTATATTTATTACTGATAACAAACAACATTATAAGCAATATCAGGTTTTAGTCAGTCCTGTGTTGCAAAAATGTTTGGACATTGGTCTATCTCCCTAAATGACTAGCTATCTGTGTCTTAAATTACCTGTTTTCGGAGTTGGTGCAACCCTGCAAATAGCAATTAATTAATTGTAGCTGAATTACACTGAACAGTAGTCATTCTTCCGTAGTTTTCCTGCGGGAAAATACCCACAAATATCAAATCACATCAAACATTTGAATAATTCTCTAAGGTTAGCAAATGTAAGAAACAATATAATGAAACCTTGGCATAATTCGAACTGAAGCTAATTGTCCACAACGCGTCGAAAACAACGACACGCAACTATTATTCTACTTTTGTTGGTAGGGTTCCTACCACCTCAAGGTCATAACTATAAATTTTACCAAGCGCACGTAATGGACTCCGTTTTTTTTTGCTCCCTGCAACCTACTCTAGTCCACAATCGTAGTGCCCAAAACACTGCTACCATGCCTCTCTAGTGGCAATATTTAATACAATTCTTATATAATGCTCAACTTTTGGGTGAGCGGGGTTTGAAACATTTGAAAAACTGTCCCATTCCTCTATGCTGGCCAATACACAGGCTCAGCCATTACCAAAACCATCCTCACCAGAGTGGCCCATCTCATTCGGCCATCTTTCAAACTACGATACACAACACCCTTGTGCCATGTATCTTGATTACATTTAACCCTCCGTATCTATCAGACCCTCGGCAGCGTTGTGCTACCGTCAGCCAGCAATTTGCCAATTTAGCAGCCATCTTTAAATCCCCCGCCGCTTCCGCATCACCCCGGCCGCCGTGGGATCGAGGAAAAAAGCGGAAGCAAAGCCCTTCCAGCACTAACCCGTGTGGTCTAGTGAGCTCGGTGACGGAAGGTTGGGCTGTTCGTTAGGAACTGGGATGAAACGAGGGCATGAACACGGTACAAGCAGCCGGGAAAGGAGGCGTATTTTGCTCGGTTCACTTGGCAACACATCTCCAGTTCGGTTCCCGGCACATTTCGTAGTGTCCGTAGTGTTTCTTCCTTGCAGGCGAGCATTTCCCTTGCTTTCCTGCCCTCAGTGGCCGTTCCCGTTTTTCTCGTGTTTATGTTATTGCGTGTGGTTGCGTAACGCGTTACCCCCTTAGTACAGTTATTCCTATTCCCGGATCCTAATTCCGGGATGAAAAGGGTAAGGAATGTAAGAAAGAAAAAAAATATTAAAAAATACGTGCGTAGAATATTGCTTTTTTTGTCGACAAACTTCAGAAAGAGACAACACACCACTAGCAGGAAAAGTTAGGAAAAACAGAAAGCTAAAAAGGGAGATCTAGTGGCAAATATCGAAACGAACGCATACACGCACACGCACATCCGGCCGTCCAACCCACTTTTCCGTGTCCTTCTTCAGTCACCCCTAAAAACGGGCTTTGATGGTCTCTATACACACGGAAGAGGTGTAAACCGAGCTGGAAGCGACGCCACCAGAGTGAGCCGTTGGGTATTTGGGAGTTGCGTTTGTCTTGCGCGTACACGGCTGATGCGTATACGCACGGTTTGCATACCAACAAAAAAAAAAGCGGAAGGGAAGGCGAACAAGAAACATGAGCAGAAGGAAGAAAGGAAACAAAAGCGTACATTTTCACTCTCGCTCTCATTTCGGGCAGTGGAACATCGGTTTGTTTTGCTGCCATAAAAAAACGCCTCACACACATTTACGCACGCAGGCACGCATGCACGCAATGCCACCCTCTAGAGGAAAATTCTATTTTCCAACCCCTTACCTCTGTGTGTGTGTGTGCGCGCGGTATATTTATCCTCTCTTTCTTTCTAAAGCGTCGTATAACGGCAGGGAGTGTGGTTTGTTTCATTCCTTCCAAACTGCTCGAATGTGTTGTACGCAGCTCTATAGCAAACTGCACGAATTTTCCCCACCGAAGGGGAAATTCTACACAAGTGAAAGTGAATCGAAGGATACGCTATACCGTCGATGGTGTGAGATAATTTACAAGGATGGAAGGAAAGTGGCAGGAGCCCTAAGGGGAATTTTCCTTTCCAACATTCAACTTTGTTTGGCAATGTGCTGAACGGTGGTGAGTTTTCCACCCGGTACACTCGATGCTTGTTGTCCCTTTTCCGGAACTGTACCAAAAGCTGATGCGGATTTTCCCGCACTACAAATATTACGCTCTGTATGTATTAGTCTATCGCTTGATGTTCGCCCTTCCTCTATCCTGCATGCCGTCTTGCAGTTCCCTGCCCATCATAAACTTCACAGCATAAAGCTGCTGTCGGCAACATACTAAAATCTCGCGCCAAACAGAGACAACCCCCTAAAAGCAATGGTTCTGTTTTAGCTGGAAATGCTAGAAAATCATTTCGTCGTGGTCTATTCGAATGAAACTCCCCTTTGGAAACAGTTTGCTCCGGCTACGGCTAGACGACACGATGACGGTACCGATCATTCTACGAGGGCTGGTTGACCTTCGAAGCGGACGCGGACCAAGAACCATTTGGAAGGTTTTTGGGAGCTGAAACGCGTTTGCGAAAATCTATCCAAAAATCGCGTCTTCGAAATCAAAGCTTAAGCTCCCATCAAACACAAAAACTCGACTCCAGCATTGTTTTACGACCTTGGAAGGCAATAAAACTGCTGTGGGGATCGCACAGTGTGGAAATAATCGAAAACGACAGCACTTCCGTGAGACCGCGCTAGCGAAGATGATGATGCTGATGATGATGACGATGATGAGGGATGCGATGTTTTGGGGAGATTCTTTGCGATTCTTGCGTACAAAATGCTGGCACACCGTATCAGGGCGCGAGAGGCGTATTTTTAATCATCCGCCAGTGCCAACCTCCGGCATCTAGAGAATGAAGATTGCAGAGCAGAAACCCAAAAACTGTGCCCCAACAAATGGTGGGGAACTAAAGAAATAGGAATAGATCCAAAAAATGCAAAAAAAAACGATCCCGACGGCTGCCGTGGTTTCAGGTAGCGCGATGAGAAGCAAAGATTTACATGAAGAATGTGTACCAGAACTGGAAAATTAAACCACCGGCAAGACATTACGCCACCCGTTCGGTTGCTATTGTGCGCGAGTTGCTGCGCCTATTGTTGTAACGCGGTCGGTACCTGCGGCACAAAGCGTCCCATGATAATTGAAACCCAAACCTCCCAAATCCAACCATCGGCGTTTCATCGGTTTTGTGGCGTGGCATCATAAAAAATGTATCCCAAAAAACGCCGGCTGACAACACTGTGCATATCGTTGTTGTAATTCCTTTGTCCAAAAAGCGGGAACTTTGGCCAGCTCTTATGGGGCTTTCGACTTTTACGACGACCTACTCCGTGGTGCGGTTCGTTCCATCATCCCAGGTTAGAATTTGCCCAAAACCCGTGACCAGAATTTTGCGCAAACTTGTGCGCGCACTTGTTTGCTTAACATAAATTTGAAATTAGTTCAATAGTGTGGCGCTAGTGGATTTGTGGATTCGACAGGCAGGTAACTGGTGGGCAAACAAAATGAAGAGAAAAAAAATGTGTATAAACGCTTCTCAATTGTTCATGCAAGCGCACCAATTTAGCAGGTCACCGTGGTTGTTCGTTGTGGTTTTCCCAGGTGCCGGTTTCTAGGACGCGGTTGGCCCTTTCAGGGCAAGGATGAATGGTTTGCGGTGATGTGAAAGTGATTAAACATGGCAGCAATCTGTGACAGTTCTCTGTGGCACAGTTTGATTACCCACTAACATCTGTGGAGCTTTCGAATATCCTTGAATGTTTTGGGTGTTGGGAGTGAGTTTAGAATTGGTTTTAAATTTAATAAGTTTAAATTATTTACTCGAAATGCATTACATCCTCATTGGAAAATAGTAACATATTCTTCTTCTTCTTCTTGGCTTAACGACCTTACACAGGTCACGCCGGCCATTTCTGGCTTACTAGACTTATTTATAGTAACATATACATGAATTAAATTGAATATTTATATAAAGTCTATGAGTTCAAGTTGCAGAGTTGCAGTCATTTCTGGATGCTGTTGAAGTTGAACTAGTAGGTTTCGAAGTAGAGCTGGAATGCTGTCCATTTCCTAGAACTCTGGCAAAACTTTAAGTCAATTTAGTCAATTTAACTTTAGGACAATTTTGAATAACACTTGGCCTCAGCTTGTAAAAATCTCTTACGTACGTTTGTAAGAATAATTTGTGAACAAATCTTTCACAATACCCACATAATAGCCACAAAACGGCTAATAGGGTTCTACATCTACCTCGACACGTTAAAGTTCAACTTAAAAAGTGTCAAGAAATGACTTAAACAGTTTGAAAATCCACAGTAAGGCAAAAAGAAAAATTTCGAGTATCTGGATTTTGATCGAGTTTAACTAGAATGCGTTGAAGGAAGTTGATGGAATATTACATTATTTATGGATCTTGTTCAAAAGGAATATGCTTCCGCTATACAGTGTATCAGTCGAGAAAGCTTCGAAGGAATTTAATTAAAAATAAATAAGACTCGGATCTATCTTACAACATTATATTTTCTCTAGAATCAACACTAAAAATAAAATAGATTTTGCCAGTTGAGCTCGAGAATCTTGTGAATTTTTAATCCAATTTTTATATGGATGGAGCTGCATGATACCGACATTTTACGTTAATTGATTTATACGTGATCGTTTGTTGCTTGCAAGAATTTATCAAAATTAAAAGAATATAAATATAAGGTTGCAGTAAGGCAGGAGTTAAAATAGTGTATGAAACATTTCAAAGTCAAACCAAATACAAAAAGAAGACAAAGATGAAATCATCTCTTTGATGGAATCTAATAATCATCGCTCGAATCGAAGATGGAACTATTTAAACACAACAAAAAATTAAACGAATAAAATATCATGATCACAATCATGAACAACAATCAACATTGCTGTGGTGATCGATAAAATATAAAAAACTCTTGTTTTAAAATATTGTTTTACTAACCGCGATGAGTACATACTGGTGATCGTGATCTTTACCTCATAAGCAGCAATTTCGTTGATCAAACAAACGCTTTTTGGCACAATCTTGATCGGCCTTGTACTATCAATCATTTCTATTCACGAAACAATCGCTTAACGAACTTCCTAGTGCCGTTTCGAATCCATTCGCGTTCCAAAATCGGCCCCCCAAAAAAGCATCATAATCCGCTTCGGTGAGCTTCTCAGATTACTCTTAATTGCTCTCGGGAGGTCGCCGTTTTTGCTAACCAGCATCGCCGGTTTTGTTTATTTCAATTACTAAACCTTTTGCTGTTCAAACAAGCATACACACACACACACACACACACACACGCAGTATGGTTAGCTTAAGCCGATGGCGCTGATTTTATATACTTGTGCGTGTGTGTGTGTTTGTTTTTTTTTCGTTTCTATTTGTTTCTTTGCGCCTTGTGCTCACTTATGTAACGCGATATGCCGATTTCGAAACAAGTGCTGCCGGATCATGCGGCCCATCCTGCGCTTTGCCAAAGGGGTACTTTATGGTTTAACTCTGTGTTGCGCTGGTACGATCAAACAAGCGTGGATATTGATATGCGAAATGTGCCAGACACACTATTTCAAGGTTCCATAATAGAGGCAGATAATTATTAGTTAGGTTAAGCAGCATGGCAGCATATTTTGAATACGATCATGCTTAGAATCAATGTGCCAAGGCACCGATCGGGGTTTGATAAAATCGGGAAAGGAAGCATTTCGTCATGCGGAAATGGAATATTTTTCCAAGATGGTACGCATCTTCACATCAGCAATGCTCCGCTGACCTTCTAACACACATTCCAAATCTTCCTGTGCCGGCATCATTTCATCACACACATTGTTAAATCTCTTCAATATTTGGCTTCGTTTTGGTTTGGTTTTTTTCCACCTCGTGTCTGTGTCGCTGTTGGCATTGTCGTCGGTTGGTTCCTTGCTATTACGACATCCGGCAGTGCTCCGGCGGATGATTAGCAAAGGGGTAACAAGAGCAAATGTAAAGAAAAAAAAATCCCGAACCATGCCCTGCCGTGCATATATGTATGCCAATCGTGTTACAGCATCAAAGGCGCACGATGCACATGGCAAAAAGGGCAGCATCGTAAGAACAAGTGGTTCGCTACGGGACTGCAGCAGTACCAGACCTGGCAGCACCACTGCTGCACCATTATCATGCAGGAACGAACGAAAATGGGGTGACCAAATCACTTGAGGAGCAGCACGGTGCAGACAATAGTCGGACTTAAGGAACAAAGCAAACTAGAACAAAAATGGCAAAGTGTTGTCGTTTTTTACCTTCTCCCTGTTTGGTGCTATTTTTTCTTCTTTGGTTTATTTTTACATCGAATGTTGTTTTACCTTATCGTATTTGTATGTTGCGTTTCAGTCAAGCACTTGTTTTGAATTGGAACAATCATTCGTTTTAAAAATGGTTGTTTTAGTTGTTTGCTTTGCAAATACTTATTTTCATAAACAAACTTTTCCGCGGTTTATTAAACAATGAAAATTCGGAGCTAAAAAAATAAACTTTATTAAAAATTTGAATTAATTTTGGAGTTAATGCATCAAATCATAGTTTACAATATTGTAATTTATTCATGTAAAAAAACATATTTTTTTTAATAATTCCATAATCTTATTTACTTATTTATTTGTATATTTTTCTACCTGTGTCAAATATTTGTTATTGATTAAAATTCACTAAAATTTAAATTTGATCAATGAATGGAATTTTGAAAGACTCTACTCTAGGTGTTTCTGCCTGCCATTACCATACGCTTAAGAAGCACGGACACACAGAATGTACTCTAATTAGCCCCGGGCTACAAAGACGCTTCTGACGATCTCCTCCTTCCTTCCTTCCTACTCGTCCCCCCCCCCCCCCCCAACACACACATACCCCGTGAACATGCAATCAACCGCACGACCTGCTGGCATGCTGGCCAACATACGTTCCCAAAACGAAAGACCCTTTCTGCAGACTCGCAAAACCATTGGCCGTATCTGAATATTACGTTCGATCCCAGGACGTCTTCACTGCCGTGGACCCATCTCGTTCCTGCCCAACGTTCCAGTGCTCCAAAAATTCTTTTGTCAGTTGTCAAGTGGGTTCTGAAACAGTGAATGCCTCTCCCGAGGGCAGAACGAACGAACGGGCAGATTACTTTTGCATGAAAAGCATCCAGCCAGCAACAGAGATTCAAGATTCGTTGGATAAAAGGCCCCCGTTCCTCGTTTCCTCCCACCATCCGCAACGCTACCGCTCTGGCGTCTCATGTCCGCCCAACCGTCACGACATAATCCGTCCGATCTTGACGAACGAAGGTGCTGTATTTCGGTGCGTGCTTTTAGGCCGTTTTCGCTTTCCATTTGGTGGCCGATTTCTGTACCAAAAACCCAGCACACACGTTCTGCGCGATATCATCCACACTTACACACATGCCCAGTGTTGAACACGTACGGATGGTGTGCGGTGGATTCGGCGACAGTGAGACGAATTCTGCCCTGCTGCCCTCTATATGCCACCCATTTGAGGGAAACATCCGCTCCAACCCAAACCTCCGAACCCACCCACCGAACCAGCTGCCCCATTGAGCATGGCTTTCGTCACCGCATCGGTCTTTTTACCCGTGCGCCTGTCTGAATGTGGCCGGTTTTATTCTGTCTCATTTAAAATTAATAACATCTGCACGCAGCCCCGCAGTGACTCGCGGCACGAACAGTGGTCTCTTCTGTTTTTTTTTTTTTGGGTTTGCTTTTTGGTTGTGTGCGTTTTCTTCCGGTGCCAAAGCGGAACCATAGCCGGCGGAATGAAGGTGTGGAGTGGCGAATGTCTTAGGGTGCCATTCTGGAGGAAGAATTAGAACGCAATACGCAGCGAATACGATCCGGTGCTGCGTTAGAGCGTTTTCAACTCGACAAAAGAATCCATCCGTGCTGCGTTGCCGTTGTCCTGATGGGGACAAAGAGAGAAAGAAAAAAACAACAACTGCAGACCCTTGAATATTGCGTCGTCCAATTTAGGAGGGTTATGCAATTTTAACAATCTGCCGGAATTCGGGTACAGTGCAGTGTGTTGTTGCAGTCCACGGCGACCATCCGGCGAAAAGGGTGTCGATGCATTCTTCGAATCGCAATTAGGTTATGACACAGTACCCTGGAAATGAAACAGAGCTGATGGTCCGTATGTGTGTTTTTGGCGTCTAAAGCAAAATTAGCAATAGGTATCTCTGCATCTTAAAATACGCCCAAAAGCGAATTTATATTATTGAAAACATCTGGTGCAACAAAACCAGCTTGCATATGTGTGCTGGCTGTATGCAACTAATAATGCAGTTGCGCAGTATGAAACACAACATTTGAAGTCTTCGAAGTTGGCCAATATATTTGAAGCACCTGCTGCGGTTTGGTAGATTTTTGGTTTCCTTTGCACACCAAAAACGTATGATTGCAATTGTGATGCATTATATAGGATGAATGAGCCATAGGGATGGTGCAAGTTGTGTACGGCATCAATCTAAAGTTCATGACCAAAAGTAAACAAATTCATACGTTGGTCTGGCAGACATTTTTGTTACGGAACATCATAATTTTCAGTCTCCAAAAAATGTTGATAGTAATTTAAGATCATTCTGAGATAAGATATATGAAATGTTTGTATTGATATAGTTTAATCGCGAGTCAATTTCATATTTTGGCCCAGTACAAGAAAAATCTACATCAATCGTCTGGTGGGATCAACTCGATGTTGTTTATTATGAGCTTTTGTGACATGGCGATTCTATCGCAGGAACTCTACATTGTATGCTGTTGATGCTAGTAAGTGAAGCCCTAAGACGACCTCAGTCCTACTAGAAGACATGAGAAAGTAATTTTTTCCCTATAAATCCGCTTATCCGCCTATTTCTTAGATGTTTTATAACTGAAAAATCTGAAATGGGAAATTTTTCCACAATCGCCATACTTCATGGATCCTTATTTCTGCTATTAATCTTAATCTATAACTTATGATCAATCTGAGCCAGCACAGATGGAGAAATGAATTGCAATTGGTGACAATTATTGAGCTTTTTGTTTAGCAGACACGTTTTGTCAATCTGGGTAAGGAGGACGATATGTTTTTGAGCGTATTTAAAAGTTGAGTGAACTTTATTGAGCTTTTTTATAAACTAGAAGAAGATTTATCAGCAATAGTGGCGTGGCAGGAAAAGCGGCAGTTATCCACAGGAGAGAGCCTTTAGACGTAGAAAAGCTCCAGAGATACCTCAATAATTATCAAACTTTTAGTGGTCTGTGGTCTGTGAATGTTGTTCATCAATATGTTGTAGACCAATTTAACATGCAAATTTATCGCCAGGGCATCCCAAGTTATTAACAAATTGGAGAAACACTTTACTATAACATTTAACAGAGATAAAAACAACGAATAATACAAAGAATGAAACACTCCAAACAAAGCAAACGAACTCAAAACAACCCACAGCTCACCAGGTTTCGTATGAACTGATCAGTGACCTTTGAAGCGCATTCTAAGCACAACCCAGGCGACACTAGCCACAAATCATTACCGGTGACAGCTTCACGGTGGTGGCAAAGTGCGTGATCAAACAGATAGTTTCTGCGGTTGTAACCACACCAAATGGAGCTGCTATTTGCGCTCTTGAACTACTATTCCTACTATACCTACGGCTAATCGGCACCGTACTAGATATTGGCTTTGTTTGCTTACTGCACAGTGCCAAAGGTACCTTCCGATGCTGGTACGATGAACTGAAACCACCATTAGCAACACTTTTAGTGCCGCCACAAGATGAGCGCGGGCTCCACGGGGTCGGTCATAAAAAAATCCAACTACCATGCGACCCCTGCAAACGTAAGTTCTGGAACGCGAGGAGCACACATCCGGTCGGTTGACGATCGTTCGCCCTGACCTGATTCCGTGACAACCCATTACGAAACGGTACGGTTTGCCGATTCGATAGGCCGCATACAACCTAGGAGGGTGTCCCAGATGGAGGAACTGGACGTACAGATGGTACACAGTGACACCACAGTCCGGAACCGTCCCCACACTACGCACAAGGGTCTAAGGAGCGAAACAAAGAAGCTCGCAAACACATGTTTTGTGCGTTGGGCAGAACATGGGAAACGAAAGTGAACGCATGTTGGTGTTCATGCTGGGCATTCGCTAGGGTCTCTCTATATGGCGTTCCGGTATGCTTAACTGGTTGTGGCGTTTCGCAGCCGTATCAACATTCTTTGCAACTTTGCGCAAGAAATCGTTGAATGATTTAGAGATCTATTTGTACCATGAGTGTGTCAGTTTGGTGTTAGATATGGTATTTTTAGGGATGGTTTTCATTAGGCAATGAATTTCCGTTCGGTTCCCACTCAAGTATAGGTCACCAAACCGGTGTACCATGTGTTGCTTCAGTGCCGGGTGATGATTTCATTCAAGAAAAATCGCATCATTTGGAAAAAAGGGAGTAATAGAACAGAGAATGTTTTGTTTCGTGTTAAATAGTTGGTGGATTTTGTTTCGCTTTTCCGTTTTGCCCGAAGGACAGTAAATTAGCTACGAAATGATTTGCCTTTAAGTGGAAACAGATTGAAACCAAAGCGATCGGATCAGTAAAAGTATCTAAATCATTATGCTGCTCGTCATTAAAATCATTCCTCGTTTTGTAATAATTGGAACTATTCGGTGCCGTGAAAATGCTTAACAAAGAACCGATTGATGAACATATTCATAAGAACTAGATTTAATTTACTGTCCTAAAAATGTATGCTGCTGTATAAAGCAATAATGAATGAATGGTTTTTATTATTCAGGAATTTGTAAAGAATGTTAAAAAATAGCATCTTAGACTGTGAGACCTGTGTCAAGAAGCATTTGCTATGCTCCTGTACTTCTAAGCACACTTTAGGTATTGTCCAATTCTTGATCTAGCAAAGAAAAAACAGCAACAAAAAAATCAGAGCGAACGAAACTGTAATAAACATAATTTTACGACCAAAGCGATCGCGCACTTCATCCGATCCGGCTGGGTGTCACGTCATGGGTCGTAAAAGAAAATAATCAACCCAAATCCAAAACGCAAGTAAAACCTTTTCCATCTTTCAAGAAACTTCACGCACAGATAATCAGTTCATTTTTGTTGTAAGATTTTTTTTTTTGGTATTTCACGCATCCGACCGTTTTGATGAAGAATTCCAGTCCCAACCTCCAAAATGACAACCAGATGACGACCAGAAACACACGACCAGTCACGTTTGCAGCATCGTGTAACGTGAGCGCTTCCAATTTTAAATTGTTTAAGTGACGAAAAATATCCAAACCCGAACCGGATCGTTTGTGACTTGACAATTAAACAGTTAGCGCTGTACGTAATTTGAATATGCTGAAAGTAGAGAATCGAATATGAATGGGGAATTTCGGTAGGTCCATTTCGATGCAGCAATTTTATCGGGGGAAAAAAAACTGCGGGCAGAAATGTTAACTGATGGAGTGTCGTTTCATGAAGGATCGCTTTAAAAAAACCCGGTGGAGTACCAAAACATTGGGGGAACTGGAAAAAGGGAAATATCATGGTCAGAGAAGATCTTGCTGTTGTGGAGATAAAAAAGAGACCTATCGTTTAACAAATAATTAATTGAGGATTTTTTTTTATTCAGGTTCTTCCTAAATGGCTTTAGGTAATTATTGCCTATCAATTATTAAACTGACACTTTTCTTCCCTTGACAATCGTTCAGAGTTTCCTTTTACCGGGGAAACCGTTTTATGTCATTAGAACGCTTCAGGTGATAATTGTCCGCAGTGGAACTACCGATCCGATTTGAGGCTGGTAGCTGACGAAGAAGAATATTCCCCATTCGAGTAGAAAATTCCATTTTCACTGCAGTACAAAAAAACACATTGTGGAGGAGCGTTTATTGAGTACGATATCGCACTATAAGGCAAATATTGATCGTTTTCCCCCATTTACTTCTATGCCATGAGTTGGAGAACGAACATAAACTAGCGCATAGTTTGTTTGCGTTTTTTTTTCTACGGTAGTTTTCATTTTCCGCTCAAGAGATGGAGAGCATATTTTCGCTTTCACTTTGTCCGGGACATTTTGCGGGATGCGCCATTTTCATGGTCATGAAGGCGAAAGCGTATGTGCTCTCATCAGCATCATCATCATCATCATCAGCGTCATCATCAGCTCCATCAGCAATATCCTGACTTACTCGCAGAAGAAGGTCAAGAGGAGGCCTTCTGTGTGAGTGTATAGGTGCTTTTATAGCGACAAATTTCCACCTTCATCTCGTTCCTTCTCCAACGCATTATGCAATGGGCAACGTACATAAAGAAGAGTGATGGGTTTTCCACAAAAACAAAAGAAAAAAGTAATATCAACCATGGAACAGTCTAGAACATGATGCACAAAAGCTTTTCCTTTATGCTGGTAGAGAAGGAAAGCGGTAAAAAATGGCAGAAAAAAAGTTCCATAAAGCAAAAGTCTAGCTACGGTTATGTATACGCCACGGCATACATACAGCCCTTGACGCACACACAGATACGCAAGACATTCGGCATTACTGCAGTGCAGTATTTTCTCTCCCGATAATCGTTGTGTTAGTGCCAGGACTTGGTGTCCCGGTCGACGATCACGGCTACAAAGTCAAGGTTAAGCAATTGAAAAGCGCATGATTGCGCCGTACGTACAATTCCCGGGTAGCTCCAGAAAACTTCCCGACACTAAAACGGGTTCGGAATCGCATCCGAACGGGGCATGTGGTGCATCCACACCATCTACGATGCCAACGCCTCCCCTTCTTTGCCGGCCCGGAATTCGGGAGAGCTACTCGAGCAAGGCGCCGCACGCCGTCAGAAAGATGATGACGGGTGGTACGAACGTTTTGCCCGGGCACGTTTCGTGGGGCGCATATTTTCCATGCAAGGCTTCGTGCGGCATGGCATAGCAACGAGCATAATAATGTTGTCGCCCAAAGGGCGTAGCTAGCTGGGTAGGCGCGTGTGTGAGCGCATACTTTTTTTTATACTCTCTCTCTACCGCTTTTCTTTGGCAACATTTGCACAACATTTGCAAAAGCATTTTCGCATAACAACCCGCATTGGCGTGGAAGTGCGGATGGGCAAGTAAACGGTTTACTTTTGGAAGTGTTTCGTAATGTAATGCTTCTGGTACTGCTGCTTACCATAAGGGAGGATAACAAATAGCACTGCAATTTTATCGGGGAAGCTTTTTCCCATCCAGTCCTTTGATAGCTGACTGCTAGTTTCATGGGAAGATTTTTACATCATCGTCATCATCAACATCATCATCCTGGAAAGCGATGAATGAGGTGGAAAAATCCTTAAATATGCACTAAAAACGATAGCTATTACCGGGAAGCATCTTTCGTTGCGAACCTGGCAGTTCGAAGGTGGAGTGTAATGTATCGGTAATAGATTGACTGTTTGAAGTATACGTTTTAATATATTTTTATTACTTTCGATGTATCATTCCTATTTCTTGATAAACTGGACAAAACTTGATATGGATAGTGCTTGTCTTACTTTTTGTAATGTAGTGCCTAAGGGGGATTGATTTAAAATGATAAAGTTTTTGAATTATCTGTGGAGAGTTTGTGACTCGTAATTACGCTTATAATTATTACATGTTTATACCAATTGATAAAATTCTGCCTTGACGAAGCTTATTAAATTAAGAATAATAAACACTTAGTTAGCATAAAGTTAGTTAAATTTTGCAGCTGATCAACGCAGGAAAAATGATTCAGACTTCTGGAGATTTATACTCTTCTGTGGCCGAATCGAATATCATTGTTATGCCTACCTTACCTATTTGTTCATCCTTGGCTTTGTCATGACATGTATAAATATTAGATACATTAGCCTAAACGCAAAGTCGCATAAGTTGTAAAGGAATTGAGGATATTCCAACACTATGCGTTTTATTGAAGAATCCATATTAAGTCATAGAAAACAATGAAACATCCAGAAGACTCTAAGATAGAAAATATTTAATACATTTTAATACAATCGATAGGCCTCAATGCCTGCGATTTTAGAGTTTACGATGGAGAATACCGCCTCGGTACCTAGTTTCCGGAAAACGGATTGGTGACCTGGCCATCACTAAAGTAGTGATTTTACTACTGCTTAAAGTTACTGAAGAGCCTCTTCAGAATGGATAATTGTGAACATTGCTTATGATTAAAATATTAATTTTGACGAAGTCAGATCGATTCAAAATCTGCGTAACTCTGGAGTAGACTTAAAGTCAGTTTCAAATTTTGGTTATCGGACATCAATTTGATCTCGTACGAAAGTCCGAATCGGACTGGAGCCCGAGTCGATACTGAAATTTGTTCGGAGATGAATTTGGTCGAATTTCCTGCAGCGGAGTTTTAATCCATGTCTGACTTTTATAAATGTGTTTTTTTTCAGATGTGAGTTTCCTTTCGAGATTAGTGCTATTAGATCAAAAATATTCGACGTCAAATAAAAAAAGAAAGATTCAATCTAAAAATTTCTCCAAAACAAAATTTAATAAAATGGCTTTATTATACTAATTTTGAAGTAGCCAAAAGTGATGTCGCCCAACACATAAAAGAGCATATAAAAAGACAGTGTATTGTTCTACTTTACTTCACCTTCTATCATACATAATTACGCAACATAAACTCAATCACCTATGCGCAATCCTTCCGCAAACATTAGCCGATGCGATTTTATTTTTATAATCCTTTCCTTTCGTGCGATCAAACAAAAATCCTCCAAAAAGCTGCAACGATTGGAACGGAAGCAGAACCTCAACAAAAAAAAAACGAATTGATTAAATGAAGTAAAAACAGATACCGATGTTGTGGTGAAACAGAAACCAACCTAGCAGCTGCCAGGCCGGTGCCAGTATGGCTGAACTCCCAGAGTGTGTGTGTGTGTGTGTGTGTGTGTGTGTGCTGATAGCACTCGGCAAGCTGCGTATTATCTTCCGGAGCACACGCATCCGGATCTGTGCTTTGCCATTAGGTGCTTTGCACCTGTCGCTCATAGTGGGGCCACACTGGTCAGGGCCGGCTGGTTTCATTTTCGTCTGCGTTTCTACGAAAAGTGGCCTCTCCAAAAGTAAAAAAAAAAATTAGAAAAAAGGGATCATGCCATTTGTTTTTGGAGAAATTTTAAATAAAATACCACATTGCGTCGTATCAAGCGGCGTTTGGTAACGACTGCGCCCAAGGGTCCAGGATTCCGAGTCCGAAAAGGGCCGCGATTGTTGTTTTGTCGATATAGTGTTTGTGTTGGTGCTTTAAAACACCGGCCCAGGGTCAAGGGTAAAGGGGGGAATGGCATTAAGGAATGGCATGGAATTGCAACATAAAAAGGTAAACGCGTAGCAACCCACCGACAAGATGGCTAACATTGGAGGGGTTTTTTTCTCTCTCTCTCTCTATCTCTCTATCGTTCCCGTCGGTTCGCGCACCAAAAACCGTCAAACGACGCCTGACATCGACAGCGATAACGCGCCACCGTATCCGTGGCGTTTGATTGCACACGATGGTACGCATACAGCGCTTGCTGTTTGTATGTATGTGCCGGGAGGACCTTCATGTGTATGCGTGTGTGTGCGTGTGTCTGTCTGGCTGTATGTGTGCTCTTGAAAATGACGGAAAAGTGTGCACCGGCCGAAGCGATCAACAACAGGGAACATCACGGCCACACAGGAAACGCCTGGAGATATTGCGATTATGCAATATATTATGAAAGCCATCCGGGATGGAACCGGGAATGCAAAGGGTATACCGTGGGTAGCATACCAACGGGGGAGGGTTCGGCGGGATGTCCGCTTGTTCGGTCTCTTTCCTTTTTCCACTCTGTTACATTCGGGAATGGCGTTGTTTATGTAGCTTCTTGTGTTTTTGTTTCATTGCGCCCTGCGACCTCTTTTTGTCCTCTAGCCTGGGTAGCACCATACGACAGCGAAGCGACGAAACCATTTGGAACAAGGGAAAGATTCTAAAGGTCTGATACTCCCTTTCCGGGAGAATTCCATTCGGTTCCCCAAACCCCTTCCTCCCTTCTTCCTCCGGCACAACAATACATGCTCATCGAGGTGTGTGTATGTGTGTTTGAGTAGATGAGTTTTAAAACTCGCGGCACAAACTGTGTCTTGAATGTTTTCCCTCACCATCCCCATTCCCGTCAATCGGTTCGGCTTTTCGGGAACCCTTTGCACTGCTGTCCGCCAACAACAACCGTATGCGAATATTCGCAAATTCACCACTTTAGGCGCAGGGAAATTAATTTTAACGCACTTCGGGGGATACGCTTTTAATGAATTTGCAAAACTCCCGCACAAGTACGGTGAATTTTTGGCGTGAGGAAACAATATACGGCAAGGATTTAGTTTCCACTTTCCTTGAGGGTGGTGGTGGAGATTTTTCTTTTCCTGGAAAATGAAAACGCTTTTTCATTTGCGTGTGTATTTGATGCACGAAAGAAACCCGTTTCAATTTGATGGTGCAAACAAAAAAAGAAACAAAAACAAAATAAGGAAAATCCTGACAGGAATGGTAATGACAGTCCAATTTTCACTTCTAACTCAACGCATTTCAGTTTGATTTTGGTTTTCCTCTTTTTTTTTTTAAACCAACTTAAGCAGTAGAACGTATTTTGCACCGATTTTGGGGTTGTGCAGGAAATATCGATCGAAAGGCAACGCATTCGGTTCGATTTTATGCTGCAAGTACATTTATGCTTGCCACACCACAACCTTTACAGTGTCAGTAATAATAGCAGCAGTCAAATGCAGTGCATTATATGTAAAGTGCAAGTGTTGCTGTATCGGTGGACGATGCTACTAACATACATTCCGTTTGCACTACCAACACTATTAAGCTGGGTGTGTAGAACGACCAAACAGTTCCTCATGCATGTACAGTGCTTGCATCCTATCATGTGCAGTTCCTTTGTTTTTGGTAAAAATTAATGTTGTTTTTTATAATAATCAAATGTAATTAATTGTTTTATTTATTAAAATATAATCTTAAAAAAATGAAAATATAAAATACTATCTACTGAATGAAGTGTTGATAACTACTAGCCGTCACAGACTGTCATATACCATTGTGGCCGACGGACTGTCTTATGTCACCGTATTAACATGCACCATCTTAGCTGCACAAATTCACAAACCAAATACAGCAAACCATGAAGTGCATAAAGTGCATCGGTAATAAACACCCAAAAAGAGGCAACAAACGAAAAGAACGAGCAAAACCAAAAAACGAAAAAAAACAAAACCCTCCACTAACAACGGAGCAAAGAAACCTAAAGAATTGCAGTTGCATGTTTTGACTTTGAAGCGACATTCAGGAGGATTACATTTTTGGTGTGTTTTTTTTTTAAATGTTGTGTGCAGTTTGCAACATAGGTTTATGGGTGGAAAAAGAAGGCAAAAATAAACCAAGAATACGTGGCATAATATATTGCATTTATGCAGCTGCATTTGAAAAAGAATCACAATTCTTAACATTTGCACGCTGCAGTTGCAACATGCTGTTGAGTTGGATTTAGTAATAATAGTTAGAAAACCATTTAAATTGTTTTTTTTTGTGGTTTAGTTATTTTAGGATATTTTAGTTAATAGACGATAATATTTGTATAAATATTTTTAAATACTACAAACAAGAAAACAATTCTGACAAGTTTCATAAAATCGCATTAATGATTGTGCATTGTTTTACTGGGCAATTTAAGATATGTACATCAGTTAACCCAACAGCATAAACCTACTATTGTACGATTATTTAATATGATTTCTACTACTTTTACTCATCTTTCTCACCGACTGACTGACTGACTGACTGACAAACATTGTATCACATCCAACCACCCTTGAAACCCTTGCCACTCCAACATTCCCTGTTCCGCTTTCACTATTGCCTAACTTTTGCTCGTTTCGCTTTTGCTTCCCTGCCCGCTTTGCTGGCTGTGGGATGCATTTTCCCAAACGCCCCCCCCCCCCCCCCTTCCCTTTCTTTCAAACTGGTCCACAGTTCCCACATGGAACCGGCAGAACGCCCATGACCATGGCTCGTTGACGGTTGCACTGCTAACACACTTCACTGCAACGAACGAACCGAGACATCCGGTACCTGGTGGAAGTGTCCAGTGGTGGAGAGGAGGACAGGAAGGAGTGAAACACGAAAAAAAACGCAACCTAACAGGCGAAACCGAAAACTCTAACACACCAACAAACTGGATGCGAAACGAGCATGCACACGGGGATGCAGCCGATGGGGAGCATGCGATACCGAATGCAGTTGTGGGTCTGGGTCGGGAGCTGCACTTGATGCACTTATGTATGAGCGAGCGCTCGCGCGCGTGTGTGTGTGTGTGTGTGGTTTTTACGTAGCCGTTATTGCCATGTTAGGAGGCATTGGAGAACCCTGTAAAGAACATGTCTCAAGTATGACGCCGCCAACGTTGACGATGATGACGAGACATTCGCATTTTTGGACCGATTTTGGTCGTGCTAAAATTAGATCATCGGTAGGCAAAAGTCGTGTTGCGTTACTGACATCAAGTGCCCAATCGAAAGGAACAATCCACGAGGTTGTATTTGAGGGACTTTGTTGACATAAGGTTTTTTGGTCGATGGTAACTCCACCAACCCATTTTGTGCCCCTCACCATCGTACAGCATCGGGTGAACGTAAAGAAGGCATTAATTAAATTAAATGACTGCTGAAGTAGCGGCAGCATTCTGAGGAATAGGCTGGCATGATGTATTTTTTTTGCTTTGCTTTGGGTATGTTTAAGTTTCGCTACCACACAAATGTGCGCCGTGGGATAGCATCGTCGTTTCGAGCGCCCTGAAAGACCGGCTGGAAAGTGGTCTAATTGTCTAATTAAAAATTTATCTGCACTTCGTCTGGGATATTTTTAGTCCGTGCAGGTCTGTGCCATTTTTCGGAGCATAGCACCGGGCACATTGCCAAATGTCAGCAAATGGGGCGAAGGTTAGGATGCTTTTCTTAGGCGGAGGTATCGGGTACACGTTCGGAAAATGTGAAGCCATCGATGGGGAACATCTCCCACTGCCATGGTAGTATAGAGCGAGACCAAAAACCCGATGAAGCTGTTGCACAAACAGTAGCAGGCTGATTGTGTGAAGAAACGTTTAAATTTATTGTTTTATTGTAAATCAACAATTGGTTGAAAAATGAGATGTTTCATTGTGAATGAAGTTGTAAAAAATAAAGTAACGATAATGGAATTTCGTTTACAAATAATTTGTTTTTCATTGGAGGTCTTTTGAGTTCGAGTGGAAAATTTGGAGACAGTTTTAGATTCCTTTCAAGATGAACTTGAATGATTCAAGGTAAGAATGGAATTCTTCTATAATTCTTCTAACGTTTCATATTCAAATCAATTTTGTTCACATCTATCTTAAGTGAAAGCTTTCCAAATGTGTAAAGCATGAAACCTTTAAACAAAATAGAATTCTATTTGAAAAGTTAAAAAAGTAGGAAGATCTCTTGATCTTCTTCAACACATTTCAGTTTAACTTGAAAGTAATGCTGACATGGAGTTAAATTTTCTACCTGAAATCGAACCCCTGTAAAAATAGTATTGTCAATAAAAAATAATGATATTATTTATTTAAATGACAATAAAATAACAAATTACCTTTTATGTTTAATTGTTCCAAAAACTGGATAAATAATTGTTCATTTATTGTATTTTTATACAAACATATTTTATTTGTTATTTTCCCAAGCTTGTCAGGAAAATTTACTTTTAATATAATTTAATATTTGTTAACTGCATTTACTTCTCATACCGTTAATAAAGACATTAGTAGACCTCAAAAATGCAACAAATACTGCTTCAGTGCTCCATTTATCACAAAAGTATGACGGTATTGATGTGTCTGTTCCATGCAACTCACCATTACCAAAGCATTGGAATTGGCTGTTTTTTTCGTACAGCTTTAAAGGTCGATAGTTACAAATGCAAAAGCCATTGTTCCACGGTGCGAACCCAGTTAAAGCGTTCGGAAAACAAGCACCCGTTTGCTCCAAACAATATGCAACGAGCGGTTTTTGGTGGGTAAGCCATGTTGACGGGTGGTGTGCGAGGGTGTACCACAAAGTACACCAGTTTCAAGCACTTGCCACATAACTCAGGTCAGCAGGGCAAAGGATTTGTGATGCAGGATGCTTCACTGTGTGTTGCACACTCGGAATGGAAATGAAGGAATGGAGATAAATGTGTTAAAAATGGCATAAAATATGGCAAGCTGCTAAAGCGCGGAAGAGGAAGCAAACAAACAAAAAAAAAACAAGCTAGAAAACAAAAAAGTACTTTCCTGTGTTTGTGAGAAAGTGAATTTGAAACAGTTTTTTAAGGACTTTACTATATTCGTTTCCAGCGCGAACGATGAAGCGAACGGCAGCTGTACCACACAGAGTCCACAGTGGATTCACCATAAAGCAGCACGCTGAAGTTGATCTGGAAAACCCTTTCGGCTATGGACAGCACTGGTAACTTACTGACTGAGAGAGAGACAACTCTTTGCGTGGTGTGTATAATCGAGGGTAAAGGATATAAAAAGGAAGCTAAGAAAATCAACAAAAAAAAAAACAACGGCAGAAGAGATTCTCAAACATCAAGAATCTGGTCCATATCTTATGTGCCGCCGGTGGGTCCACATCCCATGTGGACGTTACGTTGGCGTAAATGAACGGGCACAGAACCATTTGGATGGCATCGTGCGTCTTATGAAAGCGATGATATAACCGGTTCCCGCCAGTCCCGGTTATCGCAACGGAAAGTGAAGATTGTAGACCTGGAATGGCACCTACTTAAACAGGCACTGAAGGAATACTGTTTCTTCGGTGCACCAAGAGTGTATGCGTGTGTTTGTTCCGCTGGTGAGTGAGTGTACTTGGCCTCCCCATCCGGACTCCCCCAGCGGGTATTGTGTGGCAGTCGGATTATTATTCTCCTCTGTTCACAAAACTTCCCATTGAAGGCCAAGGGCATCATGGTTGCTGGAAGGGTCACAACAAGTGGAAATGGAAAGGATGCAAACGTTCTAAAGAGTTTTCAACGGAACGTGCGTGTGAATGAAATAGCTCGCAGCATATTCGGTCACCGAATGTAAAAAAGGAAAAAATAAGAAGCCAGTTTAAAAGGAACACGAGAAGACTCACACTCATTAACGTAGCATCTATCATCATCATCATCATCATTACCGTCATCGGTTCGGTTTGCATTCGAAAGGCCCATTCTAGCGTGCGCGAATGATGATGGATGCCGTTCTGATTGCGGCGAAAGAGGCCACGCTGGCAATAACAGTATGGAGTGGAGTATGGTCGGAAAGCAAAAGGTATGTACATCATCCTATAGAACCAACCATGTATATAAGTGCAAAGCACAGAAATGAAGAAGAGACCGAAAGATTGCGATAGAGAGAGAGAGAGTGAGAATGAGAGGAAATAGAATAAAAAAAATCCACTCCACGGACGCCATTATGGATTCTTTTTCGGGAATGGTCAGGAACGGGAAGAATGCACGGACAACGACGAGAACCTGTGAGGCAAAGGATAGACCCGAAAAAAAGATAAAGGTATACGAGCTGGGCCGGTCCTTTCCGCGTAGTTGTATGCGTGCCCCTGTGTGTGCCAACACAAACCGGTGAGCCCTGCTGTTTTTAGACACTTTGGCCGGGTGAAAAGCAACAAACGCTACAAATGCTGCACCTACAGAACCATGGGAAAAAAATGGCGTCTGCCTGGTGAAGTAAAGTGGAAACAACTCTTCCACATTTGCTGGGAGTGTTAAAAATAAAACTCCAAACATTCTACTTCCAGCTTCCAGAGTTTGTGCTTCCCTGCTCGGCAGAGGTGCTCTGTAGGTCAGAACCACACGAGTGTGGATGTGTATTCGCGCGAAAAAGCAGAGGACGAAGTAAAACGCCTCAAAAAAGAAAAAAAAACACGTAATTCCTGTCATGAAAATTGCGTGGGATCGGTAATGCCGGTGGCGCTACGGAACGGAAACGCAAGGGGTTTCTGTTCTTCACCGACGTTGAATTCTCTTTCAAGCCGGGCTGTGTGCGCCACAGCGAAGCGTATGAAAGCGTACCACATGCTTCACCGCAATCGGATGCTATGTGTGGCGGTGAATGTTTGAATCAATCTCGGTTCGCTTCTGGTGGCCAGATTTGGATTCTTTATATAAGAAACAAAAAAAAAACACACACACACACACACACATCCGAGCTAGAAATAGATCAGATTTTAAATGGAAACAGAACAAGGCACCCATCCATCGGCGAATTAGTGGCGGGCGAACATGACGGTGTGAGTGTTTTCACATGTTTTTTTTATCTCTCGTAGAACCATTTCTTAAAACCGGGATCAAAAGAGTATAATATATGGAAGAGTTTTTTTTAAATTATCTTTTATTTTGCTATTTACATTAATATTGTGAATAAACTGAAAAAGTTTTTTTTTATTTTTCAATGCTTGGTTTTAAATACTTTTATCAAATATAATTTATAGAAATTTAGATTGTTTTTTTAGATTTATTTTTTATGTAGTCTAATTTTCCATTAATTCGCACTTCAACTATCCCTGAAAATATTTTTTATTTTACTTTTACTAAACTTTTTTTTTACTAAATTTTCTTTTTCATTTTTTTACATATTTTCTTTGTTTAATTATATGATAAAACTTTTTTTTTAAATGCGAGTACATGATGTCGGTAGTTCTCCTGTTTTGCGTTGCACTGTACCATTTCAGTTTGTGGAATATTAGTAAAAAGTTTAACACTTTGCGAAGAATGTCATATACGTAAGCGATTATCTTCTACATTAAAAATACATTTTTTTTATAACTACATGTTCTAGGCGCTAAAGACTAAATGAACATTTATAAAACACAGTAAAACATTTCGTAGAAAAACATAAAAGCCTGCTTTTGCTTTCCTACCCATCCTTCGCTTGGTTTCGCAAATATTCCCAAAAACCGTATGTGCGTATGCGCCGAATTCGCGAACAAAACACCGCGCAAACGAAACAGCACGCGGGCATGGATAGCGTACAGTAGCAGCAGCAGGAACTAGCAAGAACCGGCAAAGGCACGGCAGGGACGGTGTATGGTTTGTTGCAAAAATAAACGAGTTTCCAAAACTCGTCGCCGGAGCAGAACGCGCGAGGAACCATAGAGACACGGGTGAACGTTGAATAGCGCGGAGAAGCATAGAATGGTCGAACTTAACAACAACAACCACGCCAAAACAACAACGAAAAAAAAATGCTAAAATAAATTGGCAAAGCGACCAACCGAGAGGAAGAGCCTGGGTACGCGTTCTGCCTTTGGTGGCCGGTTCGTGCGGTACGGTTGTGCTGTGTGTTAGTGAAAGAACGCGCTTTTTATTTAGCTCGCGACCGGTAGCTTGGCAAAAAATGCAAAAAAATATACACCAAATTGGCAAAGAATCGTAAGAACTCTTTCCCGGGATGTTGCATGTTGCTGTTGTTGGTCAGAGATCGTTGTCGGGATGAAACAGCGAAAGGATAGAGTGAGCAGGGACGTGCTGGGTGGAAATGGAGAAATAAACATGAAACGCTACTTTGCTGTTTTTTTGATATCGCGAAACGCATAAATGAATCTACAACATAAGGGACCAACATAATGTAGCAATGACTAACGTAAAACATTCGGTTAAATGTGTCTCACGAGATATGCATAAGGGAGGAACAGTCACCGTTTTAGACAGGAAAGAGATTCTGATATAAGTACAGCCAGTGCTTAATCGAACATTTTTGTAGTAAGAAATTTTTTTTAATAAAAAAGTACATTTACAAATTATAAAAATGTGATATAAAAATATGAAAATGGTTAAACATAATAAAAGTCTCAAACTACGGCCTTTTAAATTAAAACAAAAACATAAAACATAAGAAAAGAACAAATGAATGCTAAGAAAAGGAGAAAACAGAGAGAGAGAGAGAGTAAAATAGAAGCAAATAAGAAATAACGAGACTGCAGGCTACTATTAAATTATGAAACGGAAGAAAGCGAAACGGGCAAACGAAGAGTGAAAACCAACCAACCTGACAGGAAACGCACTGGACCACAGAGACCGAGAACGGTACTTTTTTCCTTTGCATTGCAAAAATGAGAACACAGAAAATGAGAACAGGGCAAAACCAGGGAAATAAAACGAGCAATAAATAAAAAAGCAGAAGAAAAAAATGAAATAGAAACGAAAATAAAATTAACAAGAAACGGATAAATAGCGAGAACGAACGAGCGAAACAAGCGATACTGGAAAACCGGTCGAAGAAAAGAAGCGCAGAAGCGTGTGAGAGCAACGAATGAACGGGGTATACGTTCGAATGAAAATGTTCAGGTGTGGTGGGCCGCGGCCGAGCGGGGATGATTTTCAAGGACAAAATGTTATTCTGCAACGCATCAACAAATCTCGAATGCGTTCACAACACACGAACACGGTGCACCGAAACGCTGGTAGTGTTAACGGTGGGCCACGGTGGATGGGTGAGTTACACAGTAATATTATTTTTATTCTTGCCATTTCCAGCGTATAGCATTGGGGTGTGTGTGCGTGTGCGTGTGTTTCGGTTGTGCGAAATTAAATAAGAACTATGGACGATGGGGAACTTTATATCCCGGGCGAGGAACTCAACAGCGGAGGAGCGCAGCCATACTTTCCAAACGTATTTCGGTATCCGAAATTTTGCGTACCGTTTTCGAGTGGACGATTTTAAACCGATTATGTCATATTATCAAGAAGGTACGTAAAAGGGCCTCTCCATACCGGGCACAGAAACAGTGCCTTTTGTCTATGAGTGCAATTAAAGGGGAATCGCTTTATCGGGATGGTTCTAATTATCTTTTAATTTTGGACGAATGGAATTTTTTTCAAGTGCCCGGCTGAAGGAGATACGCTTTATGGTGTACAGTGCGATAGAAAACAATGATGAAAACACTTAAAGACTAAAATGGTTTGCTTATATTGATTAAAAGAAAAGAATAATGAGATTCTATGAGTGACGATTATTGTAGAAAGTGCATGAAATAGACACGACAAAGGATATTATGTGCATAGTAAAGGAATAATGAAACAAAAACTGTAAACTTGAATGTGATTATAGAAAATATATAATCATGGCCGAACATAAAAGTGACGAAAAAAGTGTACAATACAACTTAAATTTCACTATTACATAGATGAATTCGTAATGAAATCAATGGACCTTAATATCTTATAGCATATTGTTTAGTAGAAAAATAAATGCATTAATTTATTTATGTTTTAATCAATTGCTCATATTTGAATATATTTTTTTTAGTTTTCAATTTATTTTTAAATAAATAAATTATGATACTGTTGTCTAACAGCAGTGTTCAAAACAATAGCAGTATCACCATATTCAAAATATCTTCCTGATGGTTTTCTACTCCCTGGATATTATTTAATTTATCTAATTGTTTTTTATTTATGGCATTCAGATTTATTTACAAATTTAAGTTTTATTTTAAATAAACATTTCCATGATTTTTGATTCAAAATGCTTGCATATAGGAATATAATATGAATTGATGTTAGTTGATATATCCTCTATATTTTTGATTCGTAATCGTAAAAAAGCCATGTCCGGTGCACAAATAGCGTGCACTTATTAAATTATTAGATTTTTGTTAAACTTATTAAATTTTTGTTAAAAAAGTAAAATCAACAAAGCTGTTTTGCTAAATTTATATCCAACACATAGTGAATATAAAACATCTATTAAAATATAATTCTCTTGACGCAGTTGGCATTATACTTTTTGAACATTTCGGTTCTCTAATGTTTTCGTTGTCTTTTATGTTTTATTAAGTCTTTTTTAATGTCAAGTTTTAATGTCTCCCGTTAAATCTCCGAAACATTGTAGTTTCACTGCTTTTATTTCGTGCACCGCTGTATATCATATTGCAATGAGTCATTTTCGTAGTATGTAACAAAATAAAAACAACGAACGTTCTCACTCAACAGATGATTATAACGTTTACATTAATTCTCTCTTTATTTGTGCTGCTCACTGCTGCACTTCACGCAATAATAATCCAATTCGCATTAAAAGTTGCAAAAATGAACGAACATACGAATTGTCGGCTCCCACTGCCCAATTGGGACGACTTTCACTCCTAAAACCAAACACGCAATGCGGTGCAAATTGAATGCATTTATACAATACTCATCATTATCGGTCGTATTACGAGAATGTACAGGAGGACGGACGTATTATGAAGGAGTACGGTAGGGAGTACAGAGCTATGGAGGCGGCTTTATCTTCACACAAACACGCACATACGCAAAAACCACCCCCCATCGCTGGTACGCACATTTTCACATCGGAACAAGGCTGGACGTTCCTACCGGTTCTGGATCCCATTAGAATCTCATCAACGGGACGCATTCTTGCCCGCCGTATGCACATGCACATCGAAATGCAACGATTGCAAGGGCTGCAAACACGGCCATCGATTAACACGTGCGTGACGATGGTGTATGGATTGTTGGTGGTGCTGGTGCATAGGAAAAACGGGTGCACACACACACACACACACACACACACACACACACACACACACACACTCACACAACCCCTCGTTCTCCTTGTTTGAGTGCACACATTTTAAGTGAAAAGAATGAATTGTTCGTTTGCATGCAAAATGACGAGAAGGTGGGAATGGATCGCTTCCTACGGATTGCCAAACCACAAATTGCGCTTTCGCATGATGCGATTTTCATTTTCGTTTCCATAAAATTAGGGAACAAGGCTCCCAGCAAGGGAATGCGTGCCAGTTGCAAGCGCATCGTTGCACTCGGTAGTTTTTGGGCATTTTTTTTTTTGTTGTTTGCAAAGGGGAAAAACTCACAAACTGCATACACATTTCTGCTCAAGTGGGTTGGGTTGAAAAGAGCATTAAAAAACAATCGAATTCAACAGTGGTGCGCATTCGCGCAACATAAAATCCCATCGCGGGATGGGTTGCACGTGTGTATCTGTATGTTGGTGGTGCAGTAAGGATGGCCAGTCGTGTGAATCGAAGAATGCGAATTGGGGGATATTATTAACACCACGGTATGGCGTGGCATGGTGGAAGATATCGGTTATTATATCATTAGGTAGCGATCGAGCATACGAGCTTACATTACATAATCCGTGGCACGATGCATCCCGATGCACAGCCAGGATGGCATACACAGGGTTGCGATGCACAAATGTGCATCTTGCCGTCGTGGATTTGTTGGTTTTGTGTTGCCGAAACACGTTGCCGCGTTTGCGAGGAACAGGTCAGACGCTTTCGGTTACGCTTTCACGACTTTGGTCCAACATCTTCCTTCTTTTGCCGTGCGTTCGTTTCGTGTTCTGAGCTTCTGGTTGGTTGTGAAGATGTTGGCGCAGAATGGTGTTGAATAGGATTGAAATACGTACGGTTCCACAGTTATTGAATTTCAGCTAGCAAATAATTTTTGAAACGACAAAATGAACTTCTCATGTTCACGTCGCAGGATGGACAAAAAACGGGACGGCTAACAATGGCGATCGGTGATACAAATGTCATTGAAAGTTGGTCTCTTCATCGGCCCTCTGCTGGAAGCGTGGTACATTCGCACTGTGGTGTGAGTAAAGTGTTGGTGATACAAAACTCGGTTCGCACGATACGTTCCCATTGGTAAAATCAGTTCTCCAGACTTTGCGTTATTGATATATACAATTTTATTGCAAATTGAAAACGTAACGGAATGGAGCAATTGGAAAACATGGAAATGGGAAGATGTGGATAGTAATCTAACTATTGACTTTTATATACCAGGACTTCAGTTATACCTAAAAATTATATGACTTATATACGTAGACGTCATAGTACACCTTTTCCACTACAGCACTACAAAAAAAAAGTTAGGAAATATTGGAAGAAAGAGAATAAAACCTCTGAGAATGTACTGCTGAACCGAATTCTTTGTCTGTAATGAGGCAGGAGTCTCCAAAGTAGAAGCAGAACATATTTACGGATAGAAGTTACGTTATACGTTATACGTCCAAGACCTTATCGAACAGCAGTTCCAACGAGGAAGACACTAAACACAAATAATCTTTTCAAGTTTACTACGCGCAAGATCAATAGTATCTACATTATTGCAATGATACTTGTATCTTTGCTTGATCAAATCGTCTGCCCTATTCGGGTAAAAGAAAAACATCGGTCATCCTTCGCCCACTTAATCAAATATAATAATAATAAAATAAAATATAATCTAATCTTTTCGTGATGAAAACGACGAATGCTTTCATCAAAAAGGTGACTAAGGAACTCTCTCTCTCTCTCTTCTTGGCTTTAACAACCTTACAGGTCACGCCTGTGTTTTCTGTCTTACTAGACTTATTTTTACCACGTAGCCGGATAGTCAGTCCTTGCTACGGGGGGAGGATGGGATTTGAACACGGTCCTGCCGTGTAGACCGGCGCCGTTTATCACATGCACTACCGGGCCGCCCCAGAAATAACCAATGTGATGTGATGAAATTTTTAAATAACCAATGTGATTATCAGCTAATTTTTCTGCCTTTATTTTATGCCCACATGAAACGTCTCCGAGTGAAGGCTCATTGAAATCGAAATAATTATCCCCCAGAAAACTGTTCTAATTAGCATTATTCAAATTTTCTTTTTTCTTGAAAAGAATCCATCAGATTAATGCTGTTCTAATATCTTTAACACAACAAATATTTGTTATGTGTTTCAACTTCCTTCTTGTTACGCTAAAAACGAAACATTTCCACACTCAGCTCAACTCAATTTTACTCATCAACCGAAATTTCCCACTTTGCCAGGACAGTATCGAAAGTGAAAACATAAAAATCACATTTAAAAATATGCATAAATCCTTCCATTTTTTTTCTCCATCACCAACCCAGACACACCTGAACCGTGCGTTTCATTCGGAAATGGATTTCATTTGCTTTGCATACGTTTGCCTGCGAGCTGCCGAATCGTTCATCACTATCAGCCGACCTAAAAGTACCGCACATACCGCCTATCGGTTTAATATGTTTTTAAATAAAAAAAAATGTCACCAAGAAACGGAAAGACCGCTGGCAACGGAAACTGAACGGCACGAAAGCGTTGGAGTTATGTGGAAAAAGTATAAAAATTTGACATGTTGAAAAATGGCACAACCCTTTTTTCTCGTTTCGAACCGGGTGGGCCCAATGCCAGGCACTGGTGATGGCTGGAGACTTAACCAACATTACACCCGACGAACCATTTTTTGCGTCCACGCCATTGTTGGTTTTGTTCGCTGCACAAAACGCACATCCTTCGGGTGTATTGTGGTTGAATATTATATACAAATAAAAAAGAAACAAAATCCCGATACCAGTTTGTGCTAATGCGTGGGGTAATGAAAGTTATTGCAAAGTAGAAAACGGGAAAAAGGAATTATGCCACCAGCCCGAACGTCCCACGAAAGATGGTCGCGACAGGACGCGTTAATGCAGAGGCGCAAAGCGTCCTGTAGGCGGGTTTTTTTTTCTCCAGTCGCTTCAATTTGGCAAAGGGCACTTGCATGCTGATAAAAGAGGGTGCGAGGGAATATGGTGTGTGTCGCCAGGCCACTCGGGCACAAGCGAACGGAGAAGGCCAAGCAGATGAAACGAAGGGCACACTTAGGTTGGCAAAAATCGATTTTTGCACTTGAAAACTGGTTTTCACCTCCGACACCCAACCCCACCTTGATCTCCACCACATGATCTTCGTCTAAAAATCGACCGCTTCTTTTCGGCACGATATGCCACCACGTTGTCTCTGGTACCCGGGAACCCGGTACCCTAATGTGTCTCCGCAATCGGTTCCCACTTCGCAACGTTCAAAAGTTTTGCGAAAAAAGGGGTCCACCCGTTTGGGGGAATGACAATCGACCGCTGGCAGCAGTCGGTAGTGGCGGAAGGTTTGAGGGACTATTATGTAATACATAAAATGCCTTCTGGCACCGTACGTTTCGCTAGGCAGTGCTTCTGCCTTCTAAAATGCCGCTAACGGTAGGCCACATAATAGAAAGAGAGCGCAAGAGCGAGAGCAACAGCACGGGCAGATAAGGACGGTGTACAGGAGTTTTGCGAAAATATGCTCCTCTTCACGCTGGCAAGACCTTCCTCACGGACCGGCACCGTATCCTGTGCCAGTTCCTTCCAATGTCGGTTTCACTCGGAAATATATGCTCTCCCTACGCTTTCCATCGCTTCCAATGATGTCCTGGATGCTGGGATGCTGCTGGCAAAGGAGCAAGAAAAAACGGCCAGCTCTTCAGCGTTCTTCTGCGGGGAAAACAACAAACAACGACCGAACTGAACTACATCCTGGAGGTTTTTTGGGTCTGGTGCGGGGGGTCTTCGACGTACGGAAGTTGATCTCTGGTGGTCACAGTGTGAGCATTTCAGTACATTAGTATGAGCAAGTGGGATGCGCTGGACGAGAGCAGAAGAAAAAGATGGCGCTAGGGGCCAGGGACACACATTTACCGTGATCGATTCATGTGCTGTGCGGTTCGTGCCGTCTAAGTAAGCTAATTTTACGGAAGGGAAGAATTTCATTATGGTCAACAAACAGTGTTGCCAACATGTATTTCGTTCTTGCCAGTTGTATTTGTTTATCTTTGATTTCAAATTTTTTTATTGACATTTTATGTCGCAAGGCACAATTAAGCATTATTGTTTTTTAAAGAAACTAATAAATTAAAGAAAACAATTTAAATTAATGTGGACTGTGATGAGCTTGATCATGGTATTAAAATAACACCAAACAACCAAGTCCGAGCAGTCGTATTAGGCCGTTCGCATAGGAGGCGTAATTACAAACAAATGTACGATTAATAGTTGATGTGTCTGCCAAAAAGATCCGTAAAATGGATTGACAGACGACGCCGTTTGCTGCGGTTAACAAATAAGTAAGTTATCGTTGTCCTGCAGCTAAGCTCCAGGGCTGCGATGCAAAGTTTCATGTATTTTAATTTTTAATATTTTTTGTAAAACTTTTTGGTTGAATTTTTTTTTATATTCTCTTCTAGGCTTTACGACCTCTAAGGTCATGTCGCCAATTTGTGGCTGACTACACTTATTTTTACCACGCAACTAGAGAGTCATTCTTTGATACGGTTCACATGAGATTTGATACCAGTTCTTGTCGTGTGAACCTGGCGCCGTTTATGACATACACCACTGGGCCCTCCCGTTTTCGATATTATGCTGAAACCATAATCCGTATGAGTTTTCAAAGCTCAGAAACAAAGCTCAAAATTGCTCTATATAGATTATTAATTAAATAATTTTTGCAATTAATGAATTATTTAATGTTACCTAAACTAATATGTACAGTTCAAACTACCACTAAGGAAACACGGAAATTTATCTCCTTTTCGCTTCCATCTAACTTCTCAGGTTTTGCTCTCTAGCAAACGGCGGCTTTTAGACAACTGGAAACACTGTACCAATGCTATCCCATTTTTATGTGAAATCATTCTCCCGACTTTTTGAAAAAAAAAACGGTAACGAAAAACGCTTGGCATATTTTCTTTCCTCGGCCAACTTCAAGCCAGTAGCAAGAACGCAGTATTGACTCGACGCAAAGTACACAGACACAGACATATACAAAAACAAAGAACGAAGGAAAAACTGCGATAGAAAGAAATGTAGTTACTGCGTAAATATGCTCCCCAGAAAATAGACCATGTAGGCCTCTCTGGGAACGTAGCTGGTAAGTGAAACCATCCCCAACAAGATTTGTCCCCGTCAGGTCAGGAGGACTGAGTGACATTAAACTCCGCATCGCACGATTCCGCGAGGGACGGGAAATAACGACGACGCCATTCTTTCTGACGCCAGGCCGAAAACCGGAAGCTGGAGAAAAGGTCTTGGATGGATGTTGGTGGACTGAGAGACTGAGGTTTGCTTCTTAACCACGCAAAAACCACGCCACTTCCCCTGACAACAGTCGTTTTAAATCTGCTCTAGTGTAAGATTGAGCTTGGATCCGTATGGGCAGGTGCGTATGAGTTCTCGATTCCGGTGTTCAATGGTTTACTTCTTCTCATCATCAACTCGGTCATCTTATTCGCCGGAAGAAATGAACATTCTACGAAACTACATATATGTACTGTTTTCTTTTCCTCTACCTAATGGGGAAAGCGAGTGTGGAACAAAATAACGCTTCGCAGGGATATTAATTCCGATGAAAGGTTTCATACATTTTCCACCGTCTCAAGGACACCGCAAAACCGTATTTCGAATTTGTCTCCGAAGTGGTTGTTTTTACCGTACGGTGCGTTTAATTTATAGTTTCTCCTAGCGATAGATTTTCGATAGAACAATGTAAGGAAGGGCACATAAGCCATTATTTCGCCCTCCGGAATGGCTCCAAACAACGGCAGATGGTGATTTTGCCGACGATAAAAGTCTCTCGGTGTTGGCGTGTTGCAGGTCGGTGACAGTTCGCAAAGATCACCAGAATCTTGGGAAACTGCGCGCGTTCTCGTTCCCTTTCGTGCTGCCTGCTACCATCTTGCACCGCTCCGGTATGAGACACATCGCACGATCGGATGGCGAGGGATACTTTCACCAGCAAAACCGCAAAGCGAACCGACGGAGAATGAAATGAAAAACGACTCCACGCACCGAAAAATTGCACAACTCAGCGGAGCAGAACGGAGTACCAATTTTCTTAAGACTCCACCGCGTTCCTTACACCACCATGCCAAGAACTCATCGCCAACTAGCAAGGCAGCAAAACTACACCGGCATGAAGATAAACCCCGTGGGTTTGGCGATGCGGCGAAGATGGTTTTTTTACGAGCACACAAGGTAAGATGATGGGCGATGGTTCAGAATGAAGCACTGGAAGGAGGTTGGCAATTTTGAGTTTGGTTATTCGGTTTGGCCTTTTCTGGTTCGCTTGTTTTCGGCGTAGCCTGGGAATGAGACTGTTGCCATGGGCTGGATGCGGGCCGAAACTGTACAGAAATAGCCGAACTTTGCAAGCGATGGTAAGAGTAACATGGTTTTTTTTTAAATATTGTTTTCAGTTTCATGGAAATGTATATACGGCGTGGAAAGTATGTGACGGCATGCAATAATGAAAACTAATATACAAAATTAATATTGCAGTATTATGTGACATGTGGGTGACGTTTTGATTTAGATAATAACGAATTGGCTTGAGTATATTATACACACCTCATCTCAAATGGGACTGCAAATGAAGCAAAAATCCTGCAAAAAACTGCAATAATAAAATAAAATAATAATACACTATTCATCTTCAATATCATCCAGATATTGATGTCGAAAAACTATGTGAGGTTAGGGTCGATTTGCTAACTTTTGAATTTTGAAAGTAATACCGTTTTGAAGCTATTTTTAAAGTTTTTCGTTTTTTTTAATAAATGGTTTGTCAGTTCACTCTTATATGTCAGTTTCATTATACAGTGATGCATACATAAATTATCGAGTCTGTACACTCTGGTGATGGCTTATCGACTAAAGTTTTATTAAAATCTATGCGTACCTTACACCTTGCTTAAACTAATAAATAAATAGAATACTTAATACTAACACTATCCTACACGATACGGTAACTTATATACTAGTATTTTTTTTGTTTATTTTAATATTATGATTACAGCAGTAATTTCAGTAATTTGGAGCTCAAAAATTAAGCAAATCAGAAATAATTTGTTTCATGATAACATCATGTTATTCTACAAAGAATTTATTATTTTTTGTTAATACTTTTGTTAATTAATTCCTTAAAATAGGTAGATAAATCTTTATTCCTTAACTGGTGCTGATTTTAATATCTAATTAAACTTTTTTATTTCTGTAAAATTGGTAACGCCGTTTTGAATTACCGATTTGTACATGCATGCTTACTTATTTACGGAAGAAAAGTAATTAGTAAAATTTCCATTGTAAACCCTTTCCGTAGAATAGAAGATGCTAAGCATTTAATCTACGTTTCAATTAACTGTTGGCCATCTAGAACTAAATAGTGCTTAAATAACTTAATTGTTATTAAAGTTATTTTCGTTTAGATTTAAATACACATAATATAAATTGTAAAGAAAGGCTAAACGTTATAAATGAAAAAATAAAACGTCAACCAGGCCTGTAACAACCTTCACATGCAATAGAAAATAGTATCCAGAAAGCAGCCGCTTTACAGTTGCAGTAATTGATTGCATTTATTTTTATCCATTCCTTCGTTAAACACTTCAGCATCGTTTTTGTATTCGATTCGTTTTTTACAGGCAAGATAAATACGTTTCTCGTTTCCTTAACTCCCCTTTTGCTGCACCTTCTCCAAACCATCGTTCTTCTCTTTCGTTGCACTTGCGCTTTCCCTGGAACGGTTGCCACGTTTTTGGTCACTTCCCATCCACTCCAGCATGGTATGTCCAGAATGATGTAAGAACAAGGTGCTTAGTTATTTCCTTTCGTTCTACACATGAATGATGCCATACGCTTGATTTTTGCGATTCTTCGTTAATTCCCTGTTTCACTCTCGTTCGCTAGTTCTGCTTCTGTGCGTATATGTGTTTCGTTCTCTTTTTTTTACTTTCACAAAGAATTATTTTGGCTTTATTGCGTATTTTACTTCGTATTCAAGCCACTGTTTGCTGCTTACTTAGTGCGAAAAAGTTCTTACGAATGCTTGTGCCGTTCTATTCCGTCTTTTCTCAATTTCGTTTGTGTTAGTTTTGCGCTCATTGGCAACGCATACATACCGGGCACTGGTAGCAAGCATCATTCCAAAACAAAGTTGGCCTTGGAATGGTTGGAAAAAGACGGCTTCTATCGAGATGTACCCACCGGGCTCACCAGCTGTCAATTGCGCCACGGCATTAGGTTCGAGAATATCAGATTGTACAGATCGTGGCTTGGACCGTGGGGATAAAACAGGAAGAAAAGCAGAAATAAAGGATGATCGTGTAATGGTAATAGCAACAGAACAAGAAAAAAACTCCACAGTGCTTTGTTGCGTCACGAGACCGGTGCGAGGAAAACCGGTAAGGAATGTATGTATGGCCGTGTGCACTTTTACTTCCACGGGCTTCCAAGGGTTTGAGTACGTTCGTTTCCTTTTCTTTTCGCAGTCCGCGAATATGTTGGTGTGGTAACGATGCGATCTTCCCTCGTTGGAGTTGGTCTCTACCTTCGTGCTGATAGTTAGCCCGCTGGCCTGGTTGCTTTTGTAAGCGTTGGTTTCTTTTTGCTTCATTTCCTATAAGAAAGACTTGGAGATCTTGAACTTGAAGTTTCTTCTCGCAGTTGGCATGTCTTGTTTTTTTTTTTATCTTCTCGATTCTATTTACCATTCTTGTTGCGTTCTCTCTTACACATCCTCTTTTATGGCAGATTTTGTTCTGTTTCTGCGTTCGTAATTTTACCTCACTTTTACAGGTTCTTTATTTATTCCTCATTTTCATTTTCATCTCGTTATTCGCGAAAAGGTTTAGTTTTGTTCTTGTGTGTTATTTTTGCCTCTTTTGCTTTTATGTATCTCATTCTTCATCATTCTTCTTAGAAATGTGTTGTTGGTGATATTCTTCGTTCGTTGATATACTCCACTAACTTCGTTTTCCATTTTTCCGGTTATTTGTGGCTTTTTCTTCTTCTTACTTTGCCCTGCTTGTTTTCTCCCGCGGTCTGAAAATTGTGCAATCGGGGGTTTCTTTCTATCATGTTTTATTCTTTCCATTTGCTTTGTCTTCATCAACATCGTGCTCGTACTGAGCTGATGTATTTGTAAGATTTGTACGGTTTGCAAAAAAAAAATATGGCAAAGCGAACAGTGAACATTGTAAACTTTGTTTACATAAGTCTTTGCAAACTGTGTTTGTATTGTGACTTTCAAAATAAAACTAAATCCAAATAAACATTTACCATTTCATAAATCTATTTTATGCCTGATTTTTTTACACCTATTGCATCATAATTTTAAATATTAAAATTCCTTCCTTGCTTATCATGTAGAGTATCAAAAAAAATACCGTTAGCAATCTACTAATCATATGCATACGAAATGATGGGTTGGTTGTTACGGATTTTTTTGCTTTCCTTTAAAAAAAACACCTTAATCAAACCAAAGTATGGTTTGAGATGCACCCGACAACAAACTGCATACGTGGTGAAGTTTGTTCCAGAGAAAAATTCTTGCCGAACAAGAACCGGTATACATCATGCATGGTACGAATTGGCACGCAGCATACAATCAACAAAACGTAAAACCACCGAAAAGTGAATGTGAAATATAGCAAAAGCTTGCTCGAGCGTGACTCTAGAACGTATGCGTGATGCGAAGTTTTATGATTGGCAGCGGGTGAGTTGCATGAATTAGCGAATTTTCTGTCAGTGAGTGAGGGTTGAGGGCAGAACAGGGACGTGAACCAGTTTTCTAGATCAGTAGAACCATATCCGGAATTCCATTCTCTCGTGAGGAATGAAAACGAATTAGCAAAAGCAAATAAATTTAGACAAAAACATTAACAGATTGCGTTCGACGATTAATTGCTTGATTCTTTTTTTTTTCGATTACATCTCAAACATTTGAATATTTTCAGTAAGTTTTACTAACGGTTAGTTTCGAATCGAATAAAAACACAATGCAGCACGTTTGAGAATATGTGAAAGTTACTAATTCAAACACATTCTGGGTGCGTGCATATGCTTTATAAGCGCGTAAATGCTGCCTCGATTCGATGCTAACCTGCAATTATCGACCATTCCTCAATACGGGTGCTAGCGGAGTTTCGGGGAGTTCCGGCCGCTTTTTTGTTGTGCTTCAGTTTTGGTTGGTTTGGTTTTTCGTTGTTGATCCCCGTTCGTCCACCCTGCGCAGAGACAAATGGGATAGGTCTTACCGGTGCTCTTTCCGTTAGGAGAGACTCGAAGGCACGCGGTAGGAATTGATGCGCTAAATTACGAAATCTTGCCGCAGATAATTATACACCTAGCACAATGCGTTTCGTCCTCGTTTGGACCAGGAACTAACCGGGGGGCTTCCGCGCGGTGAATGAGGTGAAATGGAGTTTTATAAAATAATTTGTGTTTGTGTGTATTTTTTATTGAATACGATACTGTTCAGGGTGAGGCATAGAACTAGTAATCATTTCCCTATACAATACGTTCTAGCACGGTGACTAAGTTCTATGTGCTATCGCCCAATAGGGAAGGGCAGTCGTCCTTGTGTGTGGACTGCATTTTTGATCTTTTATTCCGGCGCCAACGTTTGGGTTACGTGCCCAATTCTCATTAGCTTTTGGCATATCGATGTTTTAGCAAATGGAAATTGTTTTCGAATAACAAACGCCTAGCGAAGGTAGGTTTTGATGGCCTATCAAATGTTGAAAATGGGTGTGTAAATTTATTACTATATGAAATATGTTTCTAATACAGTTCGTGGCATCGTTATAAGAGCACCAAGTTTTTAAATTCAATGCCAACATTTATTTGATAGATAAAAATTATGTTCTACAAAGCCATGTAGAATAAAAGATCCAGCACCAGTAAACGTTCCTTGTAAAATAACTATTAGAACATTTACAAAACAAAAAGTTTAATTTAATACGCATGCTGGTTATACAATTTCATAATAAATACATGTAGATTTAAAGCAGTGTTAAAACCCATGAAAAACGAGTAAATTTTTTCACATTTTTTTTAAATGTCTTGAGATACCTGCGACGTAATTATGTTGTTTCCGGTGAAAAATGTTATTCTTCTTAAATTTTAAAATTTGTTTTCTTCAATTAACACAATTTTTGATATTGTAAATTTTGTATAGTAACTTTTTTCAAGTTAAATATTTAGCAGATCATACCCTCGAGCTGGGCAGAAATATTTAAAAATGTAGAATGTGAAAAATGACCTGCACCCGATCATCATCAAACATATAACAATAAAAAACAACGACTTTTTAAGTTTAGTATTTAAACACATAATTTTAAACATCAATTTGATCTATCTACTCATTTTTGTCTTTTAATCCCAAAAAGCTGGTACTCATATAGTTTTGTTACAAACTGTAGTTCCAGATGCAAACAAAAGAAAAAAAACAAAACGAAAACGTTAATGTAAATCGAACAAAATGTCTATCCAATTAGGAAAAACAGTAAAGTTTCGCATAAAATGAGTAACATACATACGAATGGGCAAAATGTTTTTATTGCGGTTATTACAGACATGCAAATGTTTCGCAGTGGAAAACTTTGCGTAGTTTAATCTTAGAACTGTTTGCGTCAAAGGAAAGTTTTTTTAATACTTTACAAAACATTGATTATCAAATGTTTTAATATAATGATAAACATAAGATGTTTACTTTAGGATTCTGGTTGATATTTGGTACGCATAAATTGACATTAGGGCGGCCCGGTGCTGCATGTGATAAACTGCGCCAGTCTACACGGCAGGACCGGATTCAAATCCCATCCGGACCGTTCCCCCGAAGCAAGGACTGACTATCCGACTACGTGGTACAAAATAAGTCTAGTAAGCCAGAACTGGCCGGCGTGACCTGTAAGTTCGTTAAAGCCAAAAAGAAGAAATTGCCATCAAAACCAAGAAAACATTGTCAAACTCAACAGAAAATGCGTAAATTTATTCAAATTAGTCAAAATGTAAGACATGGTTTTTATAGCACCGTACGCGCGAATTTTATACAGTTTCACACAAATTGGGTTGAACTCATAAAATACTTGTATAGTAATTTTAAATTAGTTACGTTTTATTTTTTTTTAATTATCTAAACTACTTTTTATTTTAATTATCTAAACCGATTTTTCTCATTGTAGTACACTACCAAAGCACACCTTCGTAAGGCTCCAGGTAAAAGAAGGCTCATTCTTTAATGGCGCCGTCCCACAAACGCGTTCGATTTCAATGCCATACCGAGCGACAAACTCATCCGAAAGCCCCAATTATCGGAAACCGTACCCATGAGCACGGTCACTTACCAATAGGAAGCAGTTCTGCACAAAATCACTAGAAGCTTGCGTGTTTGTGGTGATATTAGCTGTGAAATACGATTGATACGATTCGAGAAGTTGTTCGCCCAATTTCGAGGGAAATAAATAGCAGAAAAGATTCAAGGTTTTTACCTAAGACGTGATGAATCAAGCGGTAAGCATTCAGCGAGAGCAGATTAGCGTATGCTTGGCTGTTAAAATTCCGCTAACCTTCGTTCCTGTTTTGTCGATGCTCGGGATCTTCTACGTATATCTCATCCGAAAAAAGAGGCCTGAGCGGCCGGTGGACGAGTGTGTTGTTGCCGTGTTTGTTGGGGTAGTTTATGCTCATTCGGCACATTAGACTACACACGGTAAAGAATGAAAAGCAACGAAAGCGATCTCAGTTTGAATCAAAAAGCCGAGAGAGACAGACAGAGAGAAGCATAATCATTTGATGGTGTGCCTGTGAGAAGGCACCTCACAAAAGCAGCCCACCGGAAAGGGGCGGTGGATTTTTGGGGCTTCTCGAACCGAATCACCCCCCCCCCCCCCCTGGGCCATCCTTACGTTACGTTTTGTTACATCGTTCATCATCAACATTATGCTGCCGGCCGATGCTGTACGCCGTGAAGGACAAGGAAGGGCAAACGTTATGTTCGCTGACTGCTTTGCACGGTTTTTGGAGCACCGTTCCTCACTCGCACCATACGCCTTTTGTCTGCCGAACACATTGCGCTTTTGTCGCAAAACTCCGTTGCTATGCCTCAACACTGGCAGCAACATCACTACCACCATGCAGCCAACGATACCGGTTGGCCAGGTTGAACCTTTTGCTGGACCGTTTTTCGGACTCGGTTTCATTTTTGCAGCCTGATGAATATATTAAATTACTGTTCGCTGGTCCTCTACTTCCTGTGTTGCCGATTGTGTTAGTGGGGAGAACTGGCACTCGAGTAATGGCAAGAGGAAGCACAATTCCTACCTTTGTAGAACTGTAGAATGGAAGGGTAGGCTCCGGTGGACGGTATGGATGAAAACCCGGTCAAATTTGGACATCTTGATAGCGCACGTGTGTCTGTGTGGTTCTTAAAATTCTTTTAAGGGTTACTATTTTAAGGAACATACGCAGGTTGTTATGTGGGCCCCGTTCTTCCATTCCAAAAACACATTTGTCGACCACCGGCTTTTACTATTGGGGAATTTTGGCTTTCCGAACACACACGGTTACAGGATGACCATCAAAAATAGCTGGAAATTACGCACGATATAATCGAACCTGATACGGGTAAGGTGGCAAGGGGGTCTTGTAAAGTTTTCGAATGGAAAAATGATCTATTTTAAAACTTACATATGTTTAAACATGGGTTTATTTTTAAGCTATCATTTTACAGTGACACACAAAACACTGGTCTGCTTTGTTTAATTAGTGTATGTTATATAGATAAAGTTAATAAGCTTTAAAAAGGACGATACTTTTGCACAAACTTAGAGGACTATATTCACCAAACCCTGAGTTGATAATACGAAAGCAATAAAAGATAAGTTTTTTGTGTGTTGTAAATACAGTGCATAACATAAATATACGGCCACAAGATTGAATAATATGAGACAAATGTTTAGCGAAGTTTATTTTTTAATTATTTTCTCCGTTCTTAAATAAGTATTTCCCGTATTGTAGTGCATAAATGTACATTTCATTATTCGTTGTTTTTTATTTGGTCAATTTTTGAAATCAGTGTGAATTTTAAGCTACATTAATCAATTACATTGATTTACAATTAATTTACTATATTACCTATACTTGTAAAAATCTCGAATTATTCAAAAATTAGAAGATAAAGTGTGTGACTAAATATAAGCCATGAGTTTGTTTTAGAGGGTTATAATATTTTTATATTTTAAAAATGTATACACTTCTTGGATTACTTTATAATTAATTGAGTTTTGAAACAATTATAATGTACTTAAAAAGAAAGCTTTTTCCGATTTATTACTGTTTCTTAAAACAGTTTAAAACAGTTTATAACATAGTATAATTGTATAATAACCTGTATAATTATATTTTTTTATTCATTTTAATACATTTAATACATTTTCGTTTAATAAAAAATAAACCCCCGTATTTTGTATTTTAATTTTCAGCATGTCAATATTTGTTTCTAATTTCTAAAAAAAGTGATTATTTAGTTGTGTTACATACTGTATAATTTCTTATTATTTACTTAAAACAAGATTTTCAAAATCTCAATATAAAATATATAAACTTCAATTTATATTCCAAAAACTTTAATCTAACCATGCTGAAATTAAGCGTGTGCAAATATGGTTCGAATATAGGGCACACATGGGATGTCAAGAAAGTGTCTTTCATTAATTATGGCACATACAGTAACACGCACTGCCATGCCAGCGTTTATTGAAACCGCTCCCTAGGGACGCACGGAAATAAACCCTTACCCTTCCTTGGGCACAATCCATTTGGATTAAAGCGATGAATCACCCCTACGGAGGAAAATGCTAACCATCAAGGGAAGGGCTCGTCAGTTTTATTGTGATTAAAAATATTAATTTCTAGCCAAAAACCTTCGATGAAATCATCAAAAAACAAATTCGTACAAGCTGAGGAGCGACAACAGCGAAAAGAACTTCATAAAAATCGAATCAAAATACCGTTGTTTTTATTTTTTGTTTTAAAAACAAATCCAATATAAGTGATGGAACGAAGTAAGTACAGCCATCGGACCATTTTGTGTTGCTCGCTTCGATATTTATCTTTGCGACGAGCTGAAATCAAAATTCATTACGAACATCTTGACACACCGCGGCAAAGAAAGTAATTACAAATTAATTACAACCCACGGTTACACATGCCACATGTAGTAGAGCACATAAGAAAGCTGTTGCAAGCAGCTCCGTGCCTCTTGACATGCTCATATCAAACAAACAAATATTGACGAACTTGCGTGTGACGTACGCGTACATGCCCGGAAGCCCTTTTCCAGACGATGAAGTCCTTTCCCATTCGCAGCGGCTTTAAAATTCCATCAATTTGCTCGCGTATGTTGTTTAACGCGAAAAGCCGAAAAATAACAACACCGTGCGCGCCTTTTTCGCTAATGCCCGGCGGGTAATGAAATTGTGCCTTTGAATGTACGAAGAAGAACGCTCATTTTGGGGAAAATCTTAAGCGGAATTGTTGTTTTGCAATCGTAACGAATGCGTTGCCACCCGGTGAAGTCGTCTTGCGGTGTTGGTGCGAAAAGCAGATATTCACGCAGCGCCAGAATCGACTCTAATCATGCGGCAAACCGAAAACGGAAGCTACGGTACAGGGCCGATGTTCATAATTCATGTCCAAGCGCGGCCCAGCAGTCGCCGACAATAAGAAATCTAATCCTTTTTTTTACCATTCCCAATCCGAACGCCGGTGGGATGAAAGATTTATAGAAGATTCTGGCCCGTCCTCCGGTGTACGGTTGGGCTGGCCAGTTCCGGTGTCCCGGACAAACCATTAGGCCGATCATTCCCTTCCTTCAGTCGGCTTCGTCGGTACACCGTTTCGTTGAGCCCCTGAGCCATTTTAATGGCGTTTGCAGTGCAGTAAAAGTGATTTACATCCATCGATGCTTAGCACTCCCGGGGCGGAATTTGGTTTTAAGGAGAGTGGACGATACTGCGAATACCGAAAAACGGCCGCTAAGCAAATGGACACTTAATTTAACTGGTTACATGGGACTTTCGGCCGGTCATTATCTAAATGGTTACTAATGGGGTTTGGTGTTTGCGGAAATCGTAGAAGGGAAACTACCCGAAGGGGTTAACCCCGCCACTAGCAAAGTTCAAACGGTTTGGTTGTTGCGTTTAGTAAACGAAGGATGAAATGCTTGAAGTGTGTTTCTAAAAAATCTTACCGATAAGGAACAGGGAAAATATTTTTTTATAATAATAAAAAAAACAATTCAAATTTCCAATCGAATTAGAAGTTCCCAATCACTGACGAAATATTTTTCCCATTTTTTTGTTTCATTAGACATAGGAAAATATTTTACTACCTCAATTTATATTTATGACCCAATCCCAACGAATCTCAGCTAAATCGAATCGATATGAAACAAATATAAATCATCCATTTTTCGTCAAAGTTCCGCGGCAACTGCTCAAAGTGTTCCGAAAATTTAATGTCAAACTATAATTTACGACCTTCGCGACCGATTGTTTCGATTTGTGGCAGACTAACATTGGCCGAAAAAATTAATATTATTTTAAACAAAAAAAAAGTTTATGAGAACAAGTTTTAACGAGCATCAACTCTGCACGATTGTTTCGATATCTTTAGATCCTATGGTGTTCATCACCTTCATGGACAGTCGCTTTATGCCGACTACCTGCACATCTCCGTTCAATTCCTAACCTCGTTCTGCCTGGCAACGACTATAAATTAGTTTGTGTTGTTTCAACTCATGGATATAATAATATGCGTTGTTTGTCAATAATACGCGTCATGCGTCAGACATGTCAAGATCTTCTAAAGTATTTTATGCTAAACTAGCTCCTGAGTAACCCTTCAAAATCATCATTTTCTTGATGTACATCCATCGTAGAAATAAAATCCATGTTGCTCTTTTGAAGCTATATAAATTTTGATTGAATCAAACATGATTACAAATATGTTGTTCAAACGACTTCCAAGGGTCTTCCATTTGGCCAACTCTTAAGAAAGTCAACTTATAAATGACTCTTTTAAAAAAAAATTAATAATTTGGGAAAGTTAAACTACCAGGCATCTAACGCAATTTTAAGTATTAGAACTTTTCTACATACTTAATGTTGTTTCTAATACTTCCAGATTTTCGATTGTAATAAAAATATTAGATAGAAAATTTTCGCCCTTTTGTAGTTTATAGTTTCTCTGATCAAGTTGGTGAATGTTTCTGTTTAATCTTTTGCTCCTTTTTATACAGCTTAGCTTTTCAACTAATAATTTAATGTAGTTTTATTTATTTATTTTACTGTGATGAAAGGCCTCCCATGTTACCTAATTCGTTCTTTATTGTCTACTATTTTCCATTTTTTTCATATTATATTAGATAGATATAAGATTTAATTGAATTCATAATATTTTAACCCCTCTTCCAAATCGAAGTGATTTTGAAGCACAAAACAAAGGAATAGAAAGGTAATGAATCTTCTTCATTTGATGTTCTGCTTTATTGCTTAATAACAATCACACTACTACTATCTTAAGGACGCCTTGTTACAACATAGAAGAAATTTTGTGTGGCTTCAGCATGGAGTTATTATGCAATCGGTAAGAATTTCGAAATTTTTGTTATATTTGTTTTCCTTTTGCACTGTTGTTATTGTTTGGTTGGGGTTAGATTGGTTCGCAAAAAAAACTTCCCTCTTTTACATCCAACGAAACAATGGAGAAAAACACAAAATTAGCAATAATGATTACGATCAAAACAAAACTGCGCATAAAGCAGCATAGCAAAAGGAAAATGACAACAGCGGCAAAACGAAAGCCCCACGACCAGCACAAGGATCTTGGGCAAGAAGCCAAGCGCTGAAGCCTGCCGATCAGGTTACGCCTGATGTAGTTTTGGCATGGTGCAGCGATCGAGGGGTAATAGCAGCTGCCCATTCCAGCCTCATCCTAATTTCCGTGAGGTGTTTTTCTAACACAGAGACCTACATTTGGCAAATGTTCTTTCCCCGAACACACATTAAACGTTGTGGTGTTTTTTTTTTCGTGTTCTTTGTTTATTGGTCCTTTATACTCACGCCATGCATATGCATATTTACTGGCAAAAATTTTACACAAAAAATACGCCTAACATGCTTGATGAATTGCTATAACATAAGCAGCAAAAGGAAGAAGTTTTGAACTTACGTTAGTTTTGAGGCGCCTCTTAAGTACTGTTCAACAACAACAACAGAATGCACACACTCATGCTAGTTGGTGTTTAGATGGATAAAGGGCTACACCGGAAAGGCATGCGTTATGTAATTGGAGTGGGGCAAGAACGTTTTCTTATTCTGCTGTTTTGTTTTTGTTATTATGAACCACCTGGATTGGGAAAAGATGAAGGGAATGTTGTTTGTTTTCTTTGTTTTTTGTTGTTTTTTTATATCCTAAGCTGTGCTTTTACGTTTTTCAAACCCTTTTCATAATTTATTTTTATGATTTGTAAAAGTGTCACTTGAATTTCAAATTATTTAAAAAGCAAAATTAAACTCAACCAAATAGAACGTACTTTCTGTACGAAAACTCTGTACAATCTAGATTAGTTAGAAATTAGAAAATTTAGTCTGTCCGACTTTAGTGTGTGGATCTGTTGTATGGTGTTTTTATACTAGGCGATGGTTACTCTTCGGATGACCAAGTTCTGAGGTCCTATATTGCACAAGACACTCCTAAAATTGGAAATATATCGTTTGTTTGAAAATTGTTAAAGAGAGAACTTAACGTTTAATTAACTTGATGTACTTAATATGTTAAAAATATATGATTTTTCAAGCAGCTTCGGACTGAAGTAAAGATTTTTGATATATCAGTGTTATCGATTATTTTAGTTCTTTTCTTTTTTATTTTTATTTCTTTTTTATTGTATACCGCAAAGGTTAATAAAACTACCTAACTAACTAGCAATACTGCTAAGCCTTTTTTCATGAATAAAAAAAACTAAAAGAAGGTATAACATAAAAATAATAAAGTGCAGACGAACCCTTGAAGAAAGAAAAAAAGGAAAGAATAAAGAGTAGAAAGTTAAGAGAAAATTGAAATACGAATATTGAAAACCGAAACAAAAAGAAGCAAAAAAACGATATTAAATAACTAGGAATATTAAAAATCATGGTTAACTACGAGAGAAAGCAGAAAGAAGACAAGAGAGAAAGGAAGGAAAGATATTATAAAACAAAATAAAAATCCGAAAGAGCATTAAAACTGAAACATCCGAACAAAGGTTCGTTCTGACCATGCAATATGCAGTGAGTTGGTAAGATGAGGGAGAGGATGCAGAAAACGGGAATAAACATAAAAATGCACTAGAAAAAAGAGACCTAATGAGTCAGTTGGCCAAGGAGAAGACTAGTCATTAAGCAGGCTTGGAATCTTATTCGGTAGTATTTATTAAAGTATAAAGTATATATTTGTACCGTACTCTTTTTAAACCTTGGGTTGTTGGTAAACATTGTTTGTTGTTTGTTTAAAACAAACAGTTGATAAAAATATAAACATTATTACTCAAACATATATTAAAATAGTAAATGAAAAGCAGCTAACTGATATCAATTTTAAATTGATAGAAATTGAAGTAGGATAGTTGTATTATATGATAAAATAAGGCAATGAGCAGTATTTATACTTTATAACAAACAACTTTTCATTGAAATACTTATTTAATTAAAATTTGAATTATGTATAATGTATAATTATGTAAAATTTAAGAATTTCGTTGTACTCAATTAGATGTATAACCGACAACAGGACAACAAACAAATAATTATCGTTCAGCACAATTGCATTGCCAAAAGTCACCCATATCAATCATACTGATTGATGGTGTCGATATTCATTTATTATTTCACCAATGATGGAAAAAAACATTTATCCATGGCTGGTGACCTAATTCTAACCCCAATCTTCTAACCCCGTGGAATAGCACTATTTTCCATTATACCACATGCGACAACAGGAAATTTCGCTCAACTTCCGTCCTTTTATCTTGCGAGATCGCACACACGGGACACAACCTTCGGGTAACTATTTTTCCCCCTCGTAAGGCTTATCCTCTTGCATCAAAAAATCATCCCACCTCCTATCCACAGGCCACCACAACGGGAGAAAAGCAGCCGACTGGTCAACGAGTGTTTTGGGATATTTTTATGATTTATTTTCCAAATGCAAACGGGAAATGGACAAAGTTTCCGGCTAAAGGGCACAATCGTTTTCTGCAAACTCGCTTAGCCTATGCGGAAGTGCCAGGACTGGTGGTGAGGGTTTGCAAAATGCTGGCCGGTGATAGAGCGGCGAATGGTTTGAGGGGTGTAAATTAATGTTTTATTTTCTTCGCCAAAATCGCTCACCACACACGGGGGTAACTGGCGCCAGGAATTGCTGGACGGAGAAGTTCGTACACACCACAAAAAGGCGATTGTGTCGATTACACTAGTTTTATGTTTCTTTTTATGTCCTTACGATGACATCGATGCTATCGATGATGATGTTGATAGTAACGCTGATGAGAAGATGGTCGTCCGTTGCTTGACGATTCTTTGCATCAAGTGAATTCACCTTCTTTGCTTAAACACAAGCCTACGGATCGATGAAACTTGCCGGAAAATCAACAAGCGCCATCCATTTCGTGGTACTGGAAAATAGCCTGAAGCCCATTCCATCCCCCGAGTGACCCTGATGTGTCGTAATTTATTCAAAGTTCACCATAAATAAAGCGTCAAAATGAAGTTGTTGCATGAACTGTATTCCTTCGGGGAGGGAAAACGGCATGAGTTTTTCTTATCGTACCCATCCGGAGACTATTTAGCTATAAATGCAAAGCCCGACAAGCGGCAACCGGAGACAATGCTTAACATCCTTGCCGTAAGAACAAACAACAACACGGTGTGTCTGTGGAAATCTTCTTCCTTCTTTCATGTTGCTACCACGAACTGCTCTTTTATCGCTTTTTTATGCACCGTATGTAGATTAAGAACGTGTTGCGTAAATTTCGAGAAACTCGTTTTTCTTTTTTCCCCCTTTTGCACGGCACACACATGCATTTGCTTTTGGACACTACCGGTTAAGGACTTTTCGGCACCGAAAAGGGAAGATGTTGGAATGTTGTCTTTTTTTTTTGATGCGAGATTTCGTACTTACCAAAACAAAACCTCGGCCGGAAAAAAGCAGGGGACAATGTGTACGCCGGATTTAGGCTTGAAATGATTACACCGAGTTTAGGTTAGTGTTTTTGGAAGCGACCCCCAGTGTTGGTCAAAGGATATAGCACATACGCACAAACACACACACACACCTTGCCCTTAGGTGTGCTTACTTAATCGGTCTTTTGAGGGTGCCGAAATGAGTGTCATGAGATTGCTTGGCTGGAGGGAATAGGAGTACGGCAGTTTTGTGCTTGCAAGGGTGGTGATGAAAATGGCCGGATACACACATTGTGAGCAATTGCAGGATATTGAGGTTAGTGGGATTAGGGAAACCGATAAACAGGATAAGAATGAGATTCATTTTTTTGTAAATGTACGACGGTAAAATTTGGCAATACTTTGCTAAAAATTATATCTTTAGAAAAACACAATAAAATTCCCAACATGTATTAGTTAAATATACCCGTCTTTCCGAAAGCACTGAACAACAATCACACAAGTATTTTATTAAATTCTAAGCAAAGATGTTAATGACTTATGGTACGAAATGGTGAAAAACGCGTTAATATTTGATAAATTATACCAATCACGAGATAAAAATAAATTGCAAAATATGCATTTTATGCATCAATCGTTTTCCGCCGTAAGTTATGCAACGCGCCATACATTGCTCCATCAGCTTAAGCTACAGTGCGGATCGCATCGAAAGCAACATCAGTTTGGGTGGATCAGTAGTTTTTTTTCTTTTTCAGTTTTTTTAACAATTCTTTTTTAATGTTCATTAAAAGAATTGTCTAAAATACTTCCATTAATTCCCATACTTAAACCGTCTTGTTTTAAATACAGAAATCCTATCAACAGGGCTGGTTTTATCACTCAACACCATCAGTCAATCCTCCAACCCTTGCCCTCGTGCTACCCTTAACTCGGGAATGCCAAATTCTAATCGTCCTACGAAATGTCCTACCCTTTTCCTTACCTACCTCCCCCCCCCCCCCTCTCCTTCTTCCTTACTTTCCAACTTCCTTCACCGCATCACGCTTATCCCGCTGTTCGTTTTATATCTTCTTTGGTTATGCTACATTTGTAGCAAATCTCATAAAATCCACCCAACACTCGCTCCCGGATCGATGCATAAACCACAACCTCTGACCAGTGCAGTACCGTGATTTTCATGTAAAGTTTCCCCCAGTGGTTCGGAATCGTATATCTGTCTTACGGCCGCCGGAAACGCTACCCAAAAGCCCAAACCATCCTGCTGTGCTGTGCTCCCTTGAGCAAACTGTGTTTGTGTGTTTTTATTTTTTTACACCGATTCCTTTTTCCCGCTACCGGGAAATGGCCGGAAGGATCCACTGACGGTGACCACGTGGGCCATTGTGAAGATGTTCGTTGAAATAAACATCAACAGACAGAGCTTGAAAAAAAAGAAGCAAAACTGCCCAAAAACCGGTACGCCTTTTATATTTATTTATTGTTATTGCTGGTTTTTCGTAACACGAACACCCCCGGCGTACGTCCTTTTCCCGGTAGCAGAGATCACTCAGAGGGGGGTTCCGGGATTTGAACATTGCCACACATAGCCACGGTCTTTGATTTCTAGCACTCTAAGGCCAGTGTCAATCCTTTAACAATAATTCAGGAACAGAGCGAACGCCCATCGAGTCCGTTTAAATCGAAATGCATAAAAATTCAGAATTCAGCTTAGTTGGAGTAAATATCGTTCAGTATACAAACCTGCTCCACACAGCTCTCAAGGGATATCTTCTTCCTAGCACACACCAAACGGTTGGAACAGTATAAATGGATTAAAACACTGTGTGTGTTTTTTTTTTGGTGTTGGCTTTTCTCCTTTCCAAAACTCAATGTTACCATGCTTCATAACCCAAACTGTCACGAGACCCTTACAGCAACCCTTGACGCCCGTCGGGCAGAACGGGTTGAACACGTCGGTAGGGGCGGAACCATAACTTTAATTATTTTTCCAATTACACCTAAATATTTAACGAGTCAATTCATGCCGGCCATGCCCGTTCATGTTGCAAAATGGTGTGTGCAGCATTTTTTTCCTTTGTCTATTGCTGTCCTTCATTCTTCTTTTGCTACCTTACTGTCCAGAGATTTCTTGCATGGCCGGAGGATATGCTCAAAGCAGAGCGCACATTGTGAAAACGCGACAAGATTTCCCAATTTGTGATTTTTTCGTGTTTTTTTTTCTCCTGTGAATCGTTAAGATTTTTTTTCTTCTCCATCCAGAAACGGCCGAAGGTGTGGTTGGGCCTGCTATTGTGTGTGTTTTTTTTGTTCTCATGTCGTGTGCAGAAGCTGTTTAGCTTCCAGCAAAGGAAGTCAAAATGCAAGTCGCCTACTAATGAATGATACATTGTTTTCCCCGTGACGCCACCCGTTTGGTCGCGTACCAGTACAATTGAAAGGGTTCTGCATGGGACGTAGCAGTTGCGGCAGAGCACAAGTACAAGTTGATATTTCGAACAAACCCCAAAACTGGACCCGGGATAGCTGGATAACATGAAGCAGGATATCCGATTTTTTTTTTCGTATCAAATCTTATTTATTGCCCTCGGAGACGAATGGCGTAAATGAGCATGAACAAAAAGAAAATGCTTCGCGCGCAGCCTTCAATGAGACACACGATCAACCCTTTTACCCTGCAAAACAATTATGGCCCAGTGTGGTGCGGGATGGTGGAAAATTGTGTCGTCATAATTTTTCCATTTTCCAGACACGGTTTGAAACCTGCTAGTTTGGTAGGCAGAAACGCGTGCAGAAATTATGATAGATTACCGCTTCTCGGTGGAAAACGGAAACGCTCCAAAGCACTTAACAGCACCCGGGGCAAATTTAGTGAAAGCTTGAAAATATTCATTCCCAAAAAAACGAGTATTTTAAAAAATGTGGAAAATATAAAAATTTGAAAATTAAAACGTAACTTTAATGATTCGTAATGAGTATTCTGCAAGGGTATGAGTGTATTTTTTTTATTATTCTTCCACAAAAAGTCTCAAACAAAATGTTTATTGCTGCGCAGCATGTGATCAAGTGAAAGTGACAGGATTTGTTTCTAACACGTTGTGATTTGTGTTAATGATGAAATGAGGAAGAAAAGGGTAAAATTTTCGAGGATACAATTCGTGGGATAACTCTAACGGTAAGCTGCGTGAGATAATTTTGAATGGCTAATATATAAAATAAAAGATAGAATTGTAAATAATACGGTACAAGTGTTTACTTATGCCTTCCTTAAAGTTGGCTTCATTCAAATTTGAGAGCATGCAAGGGTATTATTTCAAACATTGAACTCCCGATAAAGAACGTCTTTAGCTATGCTTCCAATCCACTCAGGAATTTTTTATTAAGTGGATACTGATTAATCTTCTCTATGAAAACCCCCTTCAAACGGGAACGCTTCCACCCCCTTAATATGTTACAAACCATCCCAACCCTAATGTGCACCCTCTACATCCGACCGTTACACATATCATCCAGTTTTCGGGCTGCAGGAAACAATTCCCACGATTAAGCGTGGCACATCAATGCATGGGAGAATTTGTACGCCTTCGTTCCCCATGGCCGACAAGTACACGCCATACCTTCCACTGTGCTGTACGCCTACAAGTACACTTGAAAAGGTTCTACGATGGATAAAACATTAATTCAGTATAAATCACAATCACAAAAATTGGAAACAATGCTAGATAAACAACTCCAGTGCGCGAGTAATATTGCTGTACCCCTTTTCGCACGCAGAACGATGATAAGTGATAAGCTGAACAGTAGTAATGCAACAATATTCTGAAAGGGCAAATCTGATATGTGGAGCAACGATCCTTGGGGAATTTGGTGCGTCACGTTAGGTAGTTCTCATGGGTGATTGTTTATCTAGGTAAAACAAACAAAATAGTAAAATTCCCCTAACAAAATGTAACAAAATGCCTTCCTTCCCTGTGCCATGAAGATGGTAATCAAATTCTCATTATCTGGTCACATCCTTGCAGGATGACAGGTTGAGCAAAACGGTTCCATATAAAGATTGGATAGCCCACGTTTTGTTGCCCTCATGTGTGTGAAATGTTATAAACGGTAGATATTTAATTGTGCACTCATTTTGTTTTCGATTAGTGGAAACACTTACCATGATTATCATTCGAATTTCCAGGATAGTAATTCTAGCTCGGCCGTTTATCGGTTTCAGTTGAAATGCTTGTCAGGTTTGGTATTGTTTTTGTGATTTGCTAGATGGATTGCATCGTTTTAATTAACAATGATTTTTATTCAAACTAAAAACATCTTTTATCAATACGGCCAGGCCTGTTCTACCTGAATAAAAAAAAACATCTTTTATGTTGGTACACTTCAAAAGTTGTGAAGGATTCAAAGGAGAATGTGTGAATATAATGTTTTAAAATACAAATTGAATTGTTTGAAATAATTACGAAAAAAAATGCTTTTAGTTTGTGATTTATATAAAGATAAACATGTTTTCTTGCAGCCTTTTTCCTTTAAAGACTCATTCTTTCATTGTTTATCAACATTTTTTGAAATAATCAATTATTCATCAATCCCACTATCCCACATACTGAAAAGAAAGATTCTTTTTGAGTATCTTCAGTTTCTACGGACTTTTTAAGGATTTTATTTATTTATTTATTTATTTATTTTTACCACGTCAGCGAATAGTTTGTTTTACGTTATTTACTTATTTATTTATTTATTTATTTTTACCACGTCAGCGAATAGTTTGTTTTACGAATTGTTTGTTAGTCCTGTCACGCGCAATACTGACAAAGCTATCCCATACACCAACGAGCAGCCTCAGCTTGTTCGATATAGGATAAGAGTAGATTATCTACAGCAATGTCCCATAATGAGCTTCTTTAATTATGTTAAACTTTCTTAATTTTTTTTTTCATTTTAGAAAATGATCATGCTCGAGATACATTAAAGTTAAATATCATCGAACATATTTACACACAAATTATAGTGCCGATGAACTTTTGTATTATAAAAATTTATTATTTTTATGCTTTAACGACTTCTTTATACGCACTTTTTTAGTTGTCCCTATGTTGTCCCTATGTGTATGTTAACAACAACTAAAATGAAATCTTCGGTAACAAATCTTGGAGTAAGATCTCGTGATTTTTTTTTTTGTAGCAATAAACTTAAATGATATTTTTCTGTCATCCCATGCTGTTGTGTGATGTTTGTTCCTTGTACACATTCAAGTAATATCCATTATTGAAAAGTAATGAACAACCACAAACAAACAAAGCGAAATTATTTTTTACCAATGATAGACAACTAGAAGATCTAACCCCAAACGCGACAGTGTCATTAGTTACAAGCTAAACATAACGTTCAAGCTGCTTCAACGATGTTTGATTGTTGGGTATTCTCTCAATCGGAATCTTCAATTATAACTTGCTATAAAGTTGCGGAATTGCAATATTCTGGAAGCTTTAAATTTTGATACGTAGTTCTACATTGAACAGTTTAATCATAAATGTAGGAATGAGCATAGGCAATTCGTCTCTTCCGATTCTAATATTAATACAATCCATTTCTAAAAAATATTTCTAAATTCCTGAAAACACACATCAAGAAATTGTCATAATTTTGGTTTCAATCTTTAATCTATTGTATCATTAAGCTCTCCGATGTCTTGTATGTGACAAGAAGCACATCTCACAGTTACAAGTGAATCTGCAAAAAAGTAAAACTGAACATTCTTATGTAAAAACCAACAGATTGATTTCGTGAGATCTCTTCGGTTTAAAGTTTTTATCCTAGCGAAAAATGCTTGTGTTTTACATATCATTATGAATTAGCATTTTTGAAAATGAGTTTAGTGATATCGGCAAGTGGCTCAAACCGGTTTGTGTGGATCATTACTTTTGTTTGGTTAACCAACCACCAACAGGTATGAACTGCCTCGATATAAGTATTATCAATCAGTCGTACGACGACTTCGTACGCTACCTGAGGTCGGTTTCAAAGTTCGTTGGTTTTACTTTCGTCGCGATATGGAACCTTCTAGTTGGTTGATTCTACTTTTCACACTCACGCTAGCAAGAGCATTCCATTTCCCCGACGATCCTTTAAGCGAACGATTACATTTCACCAAAAAAGTGTCATCTCAAAGTGATGGCTATCATCGCCAGAATCATCCGCTCCACTTCCAAAAGACCATCAATGGTAAGAAATTATAATACGCGCGTTGTAAATGCGCGAGAAAAAAAAGAATTATGAACTAAGTAGATTAAACGGTGCAACATAAATCATTGGTTTGGGTCGCAATGGTGCTTTTTAGGAAATTAACTTCCTCGTCGAGGCATACGTTAAGCAAAAAATACGAATGGGAGGAAAAAAACTAATTAGAATTTTTAAGGCTGGTCGTGAAAAAAAAGTGTTAACATTTTGATTGTACGCCCTAGGCAAAATTTTGGGTGTTTTTATAAACCAAAGCTACCCAAACCAAGAACCCATAAATCTTATCTATTGGCCCGTTCTTTGCCTATGGTGTTTTAATAGAAATTACGCGATTGTTTTTGTTACAGAATTTGCCCAACATTGTGCCGTAAGTTCATGGGCAAGCAGAAAATAAATTCAAAAAACTTTGTGAATAAAAAGGTTTAAAGAAGTATTTAATAATCACAACGAAGAATCGTCTAATGTAGCTTACTTCTAATCTTGCAGTTTGTGTGATAAAGCAAAGGAAAAATGAAAAATTATGAATACAACTAGCAGTAGACGAGTTCCCATTTTCACATACAGTTGAGCATTGGCGTATGGATCCTCGATATTGAATTTACAAAATTTCATCGTCAAAATGAGTTCGATTCGTCGAATAATTCATGAATCATGCGTTGCATTTCGTGCCTCCAAGCATCGACATTAGTTGAACAGATTTAACGCGGTGTCCGAACACAATCCGGCAGCCGCATGCATTTAAATCGTTCTTTTGGTGCAACGATAAAGCCCTATGCTGTAGGTTACAGGGCGCGTTGAGTCATACCACTTTAATCGTGCGAAACGTAAACCATTTGTTTGTATGCGGCATTTACCTTGTACTTGTCTGGTTAATGCTCTTCGGTATTGTTCACGCGGAAGCAGGTTTTTCGAACAGCAAAACAAACACCGGCCACTGCCTTTTTTATGAATATGCAATACCCTTAGCCTGTTTGCTAAATGAGGTAGTCGCAGGTGGATAATGAGCGAATGCATGACAGGTCGCAGTTCTTAATGACAGGGTTTTTGGTGTAAGTTTTTACGCATTGGAATTGTGTGTGCCGCATCAGATATTACTGGACATTACAAATCTTGAAACATACACGACCAGAAAACATCACCACATTCTAGTCGCTTATCAATCCGCAACACGCATGCTCTTCCGTGGAAGCGTGCGGTAAATCCCCAATTTTACACAACTAATTTTTTCGCTCGAACTTAAACTATTTGGACTTTCCTTTACTGATAGAGAAAACCTTCGAAGGTATTAGTAGCTTAATAGGATGCTTTGTGCGTTAGACCATCCTGTCAAAGTAACGGCCAATAGTCGAACGGCAATCAGTGCCCGTTACCTTCGCTTGGAGCAAAACTCACTCCTGTCGATCGAGAGATCGGTTGGTTTGGCAGTGAAGTCATTATTAGTAGCTAATCGGAGCTCGATCGTGTCGGTTGCGTTTTGCGAGACTGAAATCAAGCGCAGCTCTTTCGACCGGCGAGCGTCTTGAGGGCACCAGCACACCTGTACCATCTGCACGAAGAAGACCTTTAACATTGCCGATCGTTGTATAAGCGAGGACGCACCAAAGACGGTGTACCGGAAGCCGGAAACACTATGTTCAGCTACGGTCGAGCCGTTTGGGTAACGGTGTGTGTACTGCTCGTCCTACACATAGGAGGTTCTCACCAGCAAACGCCACCACGTAAGTCCAAAAGCGTCGTTAGGTGATCGTGAGAACCGTGCATGTCAGTAAACCTGTATTTCTGGTCTGTGCCGAATTCGTGTACCGATCCTCCTGAGCCCGATATTTGCACAGCTGTTAGTGGTGGTTTGTCGTAACGATCGATCATATCTGGTGATTGGTGTCGCAGTGATGATGCAAGCAAAATTGAGTGTCCCTATCGTGACTGATTATGTGGTTGTAAGCATCAGTCAGTTTTGCTAGAACCAGTTCGTCTTATTCGATTTCGAATGGTGATACTAAGCATGTGTGTGTGTGTGCGTGTGCAAAGATTTGGGATGGCGGAGATCAAGGACGTGCTAGTGATAATGAGCAACTGTCAAAAATCACATTACGTTTCTAATCATTTGTTTCGTATGATTTGTGATTTGCGTATTGAAACGAAACACACACAAACACAAACAATATGCGTGCTCATTTTAAGGTAACTTCTATCCTGCTCTTTCAGAGTGTACCACACCGACGAGATTGCGTGGACGCTGCATCTCCATCTACGAATGTGACAGCATACTGGACTACTTCAAGCAGCGGATTCTCACCTGGGAGGAACGTGAGTTTTTGCGCAAATCGCAATGCACTGGGGCCATTAGCGGACGCCAGCCGTTTGTGTGCTGTCCCGGTAACGGGTCCAAACCGGTCGTAACATCCGAGGCGAGTCCTGCTGAACAGGCTACCACCACTACAACGCAGGCACCGTCCAGCGCTGCTCAGCCCGATCAGCTTGCCGGTGGACTGTTGCCAAATCCGAAAAAGAATGAATGCGGTTTAAGCATCGGTATGAGAATATACGGTGGTGAAAATGCCGATATCGATGAGTTTCCCTGGTTGGCGTTGATGCAGTACGAAAATCGGAAAGGTGAACGAAAGTTCAGCTGCGGTGGTTCACTGATTAACAAGCGATATGTACTAACTGCCGCCCACTGTGTAGTAGGTGAAGTTGAACGCAAGGAAGGGAAATTGTAAGTGTAGTAAAATCTAGTACCTATCACACCCTTCTAACATGACCCACTATTTGTAGCGTTGGAGTGCGGCTAGGTGAATACAACACCAACACCGAAATCGATTGCGTCATGGAGGAACAGGAGGAAATCTGTGCCGATCCGCCGATCGATGTCGCCGTCGAATCGAGCCTCGTTTACCCGGACTATGAGCAGATGGGTCACGCACACGATATCGCCCTCGTGCGACTGGCAAGGTCGATCGAGTATACTGACTTCGTGCAACCGGTTTGTCTACCGTTGACCGACTTCCGGGCATCGAAGACGGGCGAAGTTGTCTTTGTCACCGGGTTTGGTCGTACACTTAAAGGTTTGTGACAAACATCTCCCGTCCCCATTCCCGGGATCTAGCTAAAGCTATTCTCTTAATGTGTGTGTGTTATGTTCCTACAGGAAGTCGGAGCGTTATCAAGCAGAAGCTGGGAATTGCGGTGTACGAGCACGATCGTTGCCGGGAGAAGTACGCGACGAAGAAAGAGGTGATAACTTCAAACCAGATCTGTGCCGGAGGCGAATTTATTAAGGACTCGTGCCACGGTGATTCCGGTGGTCCACTGATGAAGCTCCAGAAGGTTTGGTACTTGGAGGGGATCGTTTCTTATGGAAATAAGTGCGGACTAGAAGACTGGCCCGGTGTTTACACGCACGTTCCCGCATATATGGCTTGGGTGAGGAGTAACATCATGGCATAAAGGTTTTGCTGTGGGATATTTGCTTCAGGAATGAGATCACGAACAACAAAATAATTATATTGGGATTATTGTTATAGAGCTTAAGCTAGGTGTAGGAGAAAGGCATAAACAAATTAATTAGCGTTACTAAACCAACTACCAGTGCCAGTGACATTCTGAGTAAACAATCTGGATGACGACACATGTGTAATGACATCTGTTAGAACAATTCTTTTCATAGTAAGTGATCAGAAATGATCTATTAATGAAGCAGAATACATTGTTCCCCTCCAACACCTTTTTTTTACATCGATTAATACTCCATTCAATAAAATGGATCCGTAGGTCAACACCAGATAACTTTAGATGATAAAGTGCCTTCCGTTAAAAAATAATGTTATCAATTCCCATTTGCCTTTTTATAAACATGACAATAAAAAATCATTTGCAACAGTAGTCCTATGTTCTTGCTAGATTCAGTCAAGGCTGCCGAACGTAATACGCGTCCATTAATCGCATGATACTGCCAATGTAAATGCATTGTTTTCGCGTGCAATCAAACAAACCATAACGCTTCCTAGTATGGGTGTCTCTAGATGAGAAATACCTCTGGAACTCCAAATGCCAACTATCACTTTGACGGTCATCAGGCTCACCACCACCAGTAAATACGCTTGTCAGCAACCAGTTTTCACTACATCACCTTGAGCAGATTCCACCCGTCAGAAGATTGCTACGTGCGTTCGTTGCAGGAGCTATCAGTTGATCTTGGTTCAGCTTGCCGTAACGATCGTCATGGTAAAGCGGATAGAATTCGTGTTGTTTGTGCTCGTGGGATTGGTTGGCCATGGCGTGAACTTGGTTTTTGGGCAAGAATCTTGTCGAACGCCAGACCATCGCGACGGTGTTTGCATGCCGGTGCAGCAATGTCCGAGCATTCGGGATGAGTTCTTCAACACCGATCGGATATTGGACGAGGACGAGATTCAATTTCTGCGGCAGTTACAGTGCAAAACAAAAGATGTTACAATCTGCTGCCCGGATGGTGTAACAACGGTGGATCGCAATCCAACGGCCGTACGCGATGGGTTGCCAAACCCGAAAAATTACGAGTGTGGTCTCGATACGCTTGCGGATCGAATCATTGGTGGTAATTATACGGCGATCGATGAATTCCCCTGGTACGCACTGTTGGAGTACGTGTCGAAGAAAGGTGTACGAGCGTTTAATTGTGGTGGTTCCTTGATCAACGGTCGCTACGTATTGACGGCCGCTCACTGTCTGGCGAACAAGAAGCTGGATGAAGGCGAACGACTGTAAGTGGGAACAACGTGGAAACAAACGGGCAAATAGATGTCTAACATGATATATGGTTTTCATTACGCAGTGTTAATGTGCGTCTCGGTGATTATAACACCGCCACTGAGGTGGACTGTGAGGAAGATGATCCGGAAACGTGTGCCGATCCGCCGCAAAACTTTGGCATCGAGGAACAAATCATTCATCCCGGATACGAAAAAAATGGACCATTCCAACATCATGATATCGCTCTGATCCGTCTCGATCGAGACGTCATAATGAATAACTACGTTTCACCGGTGTGTCTTCCACCGGATAACTTCACACCAACTAGCCCGGATCTTAACGTTACCGCCGTTGGTTTCGGACACACTGGACGACAACGTAAGTATTCCTAGAGTCACTTGGCTTGACTGGAAATCAAATCAGAATGACACTGTTTGGCACCATTTTATTTTATACGCGTAGGTCATAGTGGTATCAAGAAGAAGGTACAATTCCCGGTGTTCGCCCAGGAGGAGTGTGACAAGAAATGGCAGAAGATCGAAATTATCGAGCAGCAGCTGTGTGCTGGTGGGGTGTATGGAATTGATTCGTGCAGTGGAGACTCCGGCGGACCTTTGATGGTGCGACGGTTCTACTGGATACAGGAGGGTGTCATTTCGTTCGGTAATCAATGCGCCCTAGAGGGTTGGCCCGGTGTGTACACCAGAGTGTCATCGTATCTAGACTGGATACGACAGAATATTCGTCGTTGAATGTTAAATTGCCTATACGAATGAAACTCGTGTTGAAAAAATGATTAAGATCCTTTTGCTGAAATATAAAACATTTAATAGTTTATAAGTGTAACGAGACAATCATATTTACATTCAAATAAATGTAACAGATGTTTTTTTTGGGGTGTTGATGTTGAGACATGAGCATGCAAATTCAAGAACGATGATAAATGAATAAAAACTTCAAATGAAACATACACATTTAAACCGTTAAAATCGTATAACAGTTGGAGTTGTTTTGAGAACGTAGTTTGTAAACGATACGACGCACCTTCTTGCATCAGTGCATTGCATGGCTAAAATTGATTAGCGTAGAATTTACATGTATCTCAGAATCTTAATCAACGACCTGAGGTGGCAAGTATTAGGTTGTAAATTTTTATGAATATAAACACCTCTTTTGTAATAACACTCAATAGCGATAGGTTCCTTGTTTACATATTTCTTAGCATCATTGTTACTTATCGCCCTCTACACGGAATTTCCTCCAAATATGGGTATGTCCACTTTCACATGCATGTGTTATGGTTCATGAAGCTAGAATAACCCATCGTTTACACTTCAGATTTTGCTCTTCTGAATAGACTCCACTCCTGAGTTCCTTTGGCAGCCACCGAAAACACCACACATCCGTCTACGATCTATTCACTACGTACAATACGCCAACAGACGTGCGGAACACATGTAAAATAGAAAACATATCATCTATCTCTGCATCATTACGCGTCACATGCTGGCACAGGTCAGTGGCGTCGGGAATTCCCCACCCCATAGAAGGTATTACCCGGCAAGGTACCAATGATCTCACGTGCGTATGTTGTGTACGTAGCAAAGTAACCATAAACATCACTAAACCGGTAACATACGGCATGGGGATATACCTTGCTTGCGAGTGCTTTTTATCGAACAGTGCAGGCTCTGCACGACTTCTCGCAAAAGAAGCACACGACAGCGGCCACGACCAGACTGCACACAACCGGTGAGTCCCACAGTGCCAGAGTGCCTCTGGTTTAAAGTGTCAAGTCTCTTTGAGGAGGGCGGGAGGAGGGGTCGGCGGGGTGTATCACGCAAAACGGATCTCGCGATCCAGCAGCACCTGATCTTCACATACTCAGGTAGGGGGTGTTTTTGCTTGTCTAGCAAGAAAGAAAAAAAAAACGTTTGTTGAACGATTCTCAGACGAGGAAATTCCCACACAAACACAACGCTGCGACACTCGCCGAACGTATCAGGCAGTGTTGTCAAAAGATTTGATCGAGCGGAATTAAGTGTTTGATACGAAATTATGAACAAACAAAAAATCACATTTTGTGTAAAATTATGTTTATATCGGGTAATTTTATATTATACAATATTGCTAATGATTTGGTTGCATGATTTTATAATTGTGTAATATAATATTATGCCTAATTTCATAGCACGTCGATTTAGTTAAGAGGATGGTATGTTCGAAGATTAAAAACATTTACAAAACAAATAATTCCAAAGCGAAGTATGTAGACGTATACTTATGATAATTATGTTCTTGTTTTCTTCCCAAGATCGACTAAATCGTACATCTGCTAGAGATGTTTTTAAATAAAAAGTAATAAATTACTATCAATATAAAGAGATAACAATAAACAAAAAATTAGGATAACATAATTGTTTTACAACTCCAGGAAAAATGGTATTAATTTTCTTATTTTTGTAAATTATCATATGTTATAAATGATATGCACTTAATTGTAAATTATGATTGAAATAGAAGCTTTATGTTCTCTCCAATCATAAAGTTTATAATTGCAGACAAGCGTTCCATTGAACAACGGTTTCCCATTGCAACGTGGCTGTGTTTGACGCTGCTGCATCTGATCATCGCTGATGCTGGCACTCTTCATACCATCATCATACCGACCACCAACATCGCACAAAAACCTGCGTCCGTTTCGAATTGAGAGCCGCTACGATGCCGTTTTGATTATGCTGAGCTACCGACCCCGACGGCTGCTATCCGTCCGACCCGGCAGAGGGAAGCTTTATCAGCTGCTCGGACGCGTTCGTCGTTCTATTCGCTAACGGCAAGTGTCTCGGTCAAGATCATGCCACTCGTGGTGCTGCTGCTGGTTTGCGGTTGTACGCTCGCGGTTATGCCGCCGGTTGCGTACGGTGCGGCAATTGATACGGGTAAGCATAAAGGTGACAGTGTGGCGGATCGTGACCTCGCAATGCGATTCTTCGCGCGAATGGATGTGCTAACGAAAAAGTATGCTTAGCATTTCCGGTCCCGGAATTTGCGCTCTGTTCGCTCAGTGTTGATTGCAAGATGAAGTTTTGCGGTATGGAAGTTTGGTTTTACTTTGCTTTGCTGCTGCTGTTCCAACAAATGATGCGCTGCATCCGATCGGTTTTAGCGATCACTATCTTAATCTTTAACGATCGTCGGGCCATTCTTTTGGCACATGGTTCGCTGGGAAGCATTAAGTTTGATAAACTGTAAAGATTGATTTTTATTAGATGAGGTAAATTAATTTTCTTTTTCTTTATTTGCTTTCAAATTCCAACACAGATGATCGACCCGTCTGGGATTCGGTGCGTCTGTGCGACATTCCAAACGAACCCGCCCCGGGTGAATGTATGCCGCCGGGCGATTGTGCCGCCTATGGAAAGATCAACGATGTGGCCAGCCTGAGTTCGGTCGAGCGCTTTAGCTTCATCAAAAAGATACAGTGCAATGGGACGGAGACGGAACCGTACGTGTGCTGCCCTCGCAACAGTAACGTTTATCTGTAAGTACGACTAATTTGTGGCTCTTTCGGTAGCAACACTACTAAGGGAAAATATTGTACATCACAGGTGAGAAGAGATGCCTTAACTCACCTATCATTTAGCGGCAGATTGAAGCGGTTGCGGGGAGTTTTTGTTTTGTTTTTGCACAACCTTTTTAGGGGGAATTCTGTGGCATATGTAAGCTAATTGCCTAGAGTCGATGAGAAGACCACACAAAACGTGCGATTGATTGATTGCGCTAGAGAGAACGAGTTTCTTTGACACCGTCCGGGAACTTACCACCAGTTCGAGTAGTTGCATCGAGCGAATAGCGTGCGTGAATCATCAAATACGCGTTTCGCATTCATTCTTTGATTGCCGTACATTATGCTTTTAACTTTATAACCATCAAATCCACTGGAAAGATGTGAAAAAGAAAGGTGAGAACGTTCTGTTTGAAATTCCTCATCATGCACAGAAACGGTTCCCAAAACCTCCAACCCATCAATAAAACGAAGAAAAGTGAATAGATTGAGCTGTTTGCGTAGTTTGCACGTGACTTATTATTGCCGCAGACTTTCTGGAGCCAGCTGTGACGTATGCTGCAGCAAGAGTTCAACAGTGGATCGTTTCGCAAGGTTAACATATGCAGTTTGGTCCGGCTCACATGCACAGTTTCTATGTCAATCGTAGTAACCATTGTATGACGGCAATTGCATCCTACCAATGCACGTCAATGCGTACGATTAGCTTCCACGGAAGCGTAAAGAAAGTCGTACACTTGCTAATAAGTGCACAAACATGTGCATTCAGCGAATAGCAAATTGGATACTGCGACTACCGTGTAGACAATCGGTCAACCGATCGGATCGTTTGCTGTGTGGCGGGTTTGTGTATTACACAATTTTTCTAGGGCACTGTACTGATAAGGAGCAACCGATGAGCTGTGAAGTGAACCTAGGGCCAACTTTTTATTACTATTGATGATTTTTGGTTGAGCTACAGTACTTGATTATACAGTCGGAGCTGCTTGCAAGGGGCAAAGAACGCTTACACACGCTGATGTTATTTTCCATCCCTCACAGTGAGCCGTATGTAAACGAAACTATGATATCGAAGAACCGTGTCGCTAGTCGGCTTGCCTTCGATGCCGATTCCTGCGGCATTCAGAGTTACGTGGCGAAAATACGGGGCGGCCAGTTGGCAGAGATCGACGAGTTTCCGTGGATGGCAATGTTACTGTATGAGCGAGGTAAGAGGTCACACTCGGTGGACATACTAATCACCAATCGGGGGAACAAAAACTTTCACTCTCTCTTTCTCTCTCTCTATCTCTCTCTGTCTCTCCGTCTCGATAGATAATAGTGGACTGACGCAGGGATGTGGAGGAGCACTGATAAGTCGCACGTACGTGATCACTGCAGCGCACTGCGTGACCGGAAAGAACTTCCAGCAAACGAAGGGACGACTGTAAGTGTTAAACAGTTTGGCAAACGGGTGACTGTCCCACATGCTTACCATATTCCTATTGGTTTTCACTTGAATGTAGGAAGTTTGTCCGGTTGCGGGAGTACAACATCCACACCAATCCGGACTGTGTGTACGAGAATAACCTGAAGGACTGTTCGGATGATATGATCGATTTACCACCGAAAGCGATCATACCGCATCCGCAGTATGATTCGGAATCTAGCAACCAGGAGCACGATATTGCACTGATTCGGATCGAACAAACGCCTCCATTTACTGACTTTCTGCGTTCAATCTGTCTGCCGGAAAATAACTTTGAAAGTGGTGCCACCGCGGGCAAGAAGCTGAGTGTATCTGGCTGGGGTCGTACGGATATCTGTGAGTAGATTGGCATCAAGCACATGTACCATCCATACTAACTTCAAACGTCTTTCCAGTTAAGGACAATCTCGGCACGGATGTGCTAAGTCCGATCAAGCTTAAGCTCAGCCTCCCGTACGTCGATCGGGACAAATGCAGCAAGACGTTCCGTCCGTGGTCGTTCGCGCTCGGACCGGGCCAGATGTGTGCCGGTGGCGAACGGGCTAAGGATACATGTGCCGGTGACAGTGGATCACCACTGATGAGCTACGATATGCAGCGTGGCATCTGGTACATTACGGGCGTCGTCAGTCTCGGTGTGCGGGGCTGTGGTGTAGAGGGTCTGCCCGGAGTGTACACCAACGTACATCACTACCTGTCCTGGATCAAGATGTATACCTCGGCTTGAGAGGTACACGGTGTCGACATCACAATCGAAAGACGAATATCTAGCTCTTATCTAATAAATCATTAGCTGTAAACGTTGCAACTCGTTGTAAACAGAGCATACATGTACTCGGTGGTTAAACAATCCCTTGACCTTTACTGTTCACCGTACTGAAGGTAAAGAAAACCCATTTTCACATCCTTCAAACATTCGATTCATGCTGCGGCACAGTGTGTTTGACCTTTGCGTTCGCTTTTCGATAATACGTCCGAGCATCTCAAGAGTAGCACAAGGTCACAGCAAAGTCCTTTGAATGGGAGTTAATGATGTGTTTTTTTGTTGTTGTCGTCACAATAACATTCTCTGTACCAACCGTTGTACTTTCACTATGAAGTCTTTGTGCTCTCGACAAGGTACACACGCTGCGTGTCCTTTTGGGTATGTGATGCTGCTGAGCGAAAAATAACATAAATCCTTTCATGTTTCGATTACGATCGATTTTATTGGAGTGTATAGCTAACGTAAAAGTGGGTCAAATCATTGCAGGACTAACAACCATCCTTAATGTAAAACTGCTGGAGATCCGTACAATCAACGGATGTTTGCTTAAGATGTTGCTTGCTGTGGATGTGGAAGTTTCTGCGAAAAGGGGACATAACAAAGAGAAATACATGCAAAAACAAAATCTTTAAATGGTTCATTTTTAGGACCAGCTGTTTTGTTAAGTAATCAAATTTAACAAAATCAAAATTAGAACAAATTAAATGTGACAGTTGGTAGGTATACTTTCGTACGCGTTGATAAAAATATTTGTTGGACATGAATAACAATTTATACAGCGTAGGATTTTAATAGAAAAAAGCGTTGTAAAAATATCTATTTTCTGATGTTTTGACATCTTCATTGCATGTTGAAAAATTTAAGGAAGTCTGTTATTTTCCCCAAGAACATCAACACTACTATATAGGGACATATTGTATTTTCTGAAAACGTGTAGTAAGCAGTCTTTGTTGAGGACGATTCAAGGGAGATTCAGAGTACGACTCCACTGGCACCTGGAACCCCCATTATTTTACTACTAAGAAAAAAGTTCAGTCTAGACAATTCATTTGCATTATCAATCATCAGGACTCATAAGACCATACAAACAAAAATAACAAATGTTTTTTTTATTCAGATAAAACGACCTGGCCGTATTGATAAATAACAAATGTTTAATAATACTAGATTTTCAAACTAGTTTATGTGTAAGACTTTATTCAAATGAATATGAAGAAATGATATGCATCAAATTTATCGTACTTAAAGCTAAATATTGTTTACTGAAAACCCCATAAAGCCATGTGTAACGTAGCCTGTTTTTGAAAAAAATTTGAATGATCGCTTACAACCGTCATAAAACTGTTTGTAAACAAAGCGGACACTAAATGGATTGAAAATGTTATACACCTCCCACAAGGCCCTGCTGTAAACTAGTTTTTCCTCCCGTTCTTTGGATACATGAAAAATGAATAAAAAGCCAACGCAAAGGCCTGACCCACCCATGGCGGGAAAGTCAAACCTGTCGAAACTAACGTCAACATTGCTCAAGCTACTTCCCAAACCCGAACTGTAAACAATTTACTCTCAACCCTTAGAATGTCTATTTTTCAATTTCAATCAAAACCTTGTCACAACAATATCAACCCACCACACCAAACGTTCGCTCACATTCCTACCGGACGTCCGTAAGGGGAAAGCAGAGTCAATCTGCGTCGGGAGTTTTCTTATGGCTGATACACACAAACACCTACAAAGTCAGTCTTTCCACCAACAATCTCATCGTCATCAGATGCCTGGTTCGATTGCGTAAAATTGAGATGCATCTTGTGTGGAAGCCGGTCGCCGGCGTTTTGGTCAGCATCTTCATCAGCGTGATTACGAGCACTGTGAAGGTGCTCAGGCTGGCAGAAAAGTATGGGATGAAGATGACCACAGCAAACGCAAACGGCACGTTTCCTAACACGGCTCTAGGGCACACCACGGTCGACTGGAGTTTATCGATTCCCGCTTGACGGTGCTTATTCATTGAATCGGCTTCGATTTCGGGATCACTTCCTCCACAACATCCGGAAGGGACAACAAAACAAGGGAAGCGGATGGAAAAGGAAATAGACGAGGACACACAAAAAATAAAACATGGTAGCGTATAGATTGCCGTACAAACGGAGGAATACACGCACAACAGTACATGGAAACCCTTGAGGAAGAATGTTCACGCACTGGATGAAGGATGGGGAAAGTAAATTAATCTAGCAAAAAGGTCCTTCGAGCCGGTCTGGCCGGTCCAACTGTCCACGCATATTTACTGTCCTTCCCTGTATAGAATGACCATGCAGAAGAGAAAAAAGCACCACCGATATACTGGACATTGTTTGGTATAGTCTAGAAGGGGGAAAATGTAAGAAAAGAATAGAGTCTAACCGGTGCCGGCTTGTCATCGGTTGAGCTGTAATTATGGCCGACCCGATTTGAAAGTGACGCAAATGCTGCTTCTGCTGTTGATTGTAATACACCTGAGAAAGAGGACCTGCAAACGGGAAAAGGACCAACCAAGCAGTCTATCTCCGGCGCGCCGGTTGCCAAGCCACACCCGGTACAATCTATCCTCCAGAGAAAATGTCGCACGGTCGTTTTTCCAATCAATTTCTCACGATTAGCAACGGACTGGTGTACTTTGGCTGGGTGAAATTCCTCATCCCCCCAAAAAAAAGGAACCATCATTATGTTTCATTTGCTAGAAATTGGTAATGAATTAGATGAAGTCTCCGATGTGCGAGTAGGAATGAGTGTTGGTCACGTGTCGCCGTTCGGAAAGGTTGTAGTACAGCTTCAGGGCGACCGGTCAATCTTCTAACTACAAAACCCCGCTGTGTCGTTTGCTGATTCCGAGTAGACAAAGCAAAAAAAAAACATCAACTCTAGAAAATGGAATTGTTACGCTTTTTTTTCTTTGTTGGAGAGTCTTCAACTCCACGACTTCAAATCTTCATCTCGTACCAGGCCATATACGCAACAGAAGCAATAGTAAACAATAGTACTACGGGACCATTTTCCAGAATCGACAAATTTCCTTACCCACCACACCGAACGATGCCTGGGAAAAGCACAATCCCGGTGAAAAAACCGGATTAAACAGTTAGCTAACGAAGTTAGAAAACTAGTTCGAAACGATACTCTCGTCGGCAAAGAACAGCATCCCAATTAGCATTCATTGCACCGGTACGGTGGTGCCGACCAGTGAAAGTTACTCCGGTGCCGCGTGAGAAAGTGGTTCGAGAACCCTACGGAAAAACCCGTTCCGCGTGATGATGATGGCCAAAATTTTCCCGACAATGCGCAGTGCCCACTGTCGGTAGTGACCCAACGACTGGTCACGTTTCAAAAGTTTGCTGTTAGGCGGGGCATTTTGATAAATTTAATTACCTCAATAATCCTCTCACATTTCACCATTAACCCGGGTCGAACCTTCGGTAACCGTTGCCTTCTCACTGCACGGGTGCTACCAACTGTTGACCGTTGGTGGAAAACTCAGGAAACCCACTCTTACCCCGAAGATGCTGCGTTTTTTTCCGATGCTAAGAAAAGATCAAATTACGGCTAACGAGCTGAGAATGAGGACAAGATCTGAGATGCTGTTGCCTTCGCGGTTTCGGTTCCCTCTCAGGTTGCGCACCCTAGCACACGCGAAAAAAGGTCCATTAGAACGTACCTTTTGTGAGCATCATCTTTCACGGTAGAGGATGATAAGTTATAACAGCAGCACACACAAAAAAAACGACATCTCAAAATCCTTAGGGGCCAACGAGATCACCAACAGGATGGACGTTCGGAATGGTTCATTTTGTTTGCATTTTAAAACCCCGTTGTTATAGATACCGGACAACCGGTCTGTCCACATGTCGATAACGCTGCTATCACACTCACATTCGGGGTCGTCAAGGAAGGAGCACTGTATGTGAAGTTTTTGGGTAATTCTTGAAACTGAGCACGAAAAGTTGGATAAAAGTTGAATAATACTATTATGATTGAATTTGTGCGGTTTGGTTTGGAGCATACAATTGATTCGCTGTTTTAAAGATCCGATGCTATTTTCACTGTTTAAAAATATACTTTCAAGTCGACCACCTTCCGTTGATTATTGCTGGGCGATATGTTTAAATTGCCATGATTTTGGGAAGAACAGCGCATTCAAACGATAAGATGTAACGCCGCGTTCTAACGGGAATTGGAATGTCCACAACGCACTGCTATTCACGAAGAATGTTGAGGTTGAGTTAGAAGAACGTACCAAAAAAACTTTACTGATATGAACAGGATTTGGTATAAAACCGGTTCCTTACCGCAAAATGGCGCCCGTCATTCGATTCGCGTGAGCATGAAACGGTTCTCTAATCAGTTGATTTACGAACCATGTGACAGTGTGTGATCTACACCGCCTTCCACGCTTCTTTCATCTCTAAAAGTATCTGTTTCGTTGCAAAATTGAAACTTGTTTGGTAGTAAGAATATAAATAAATAAAATCTTCCACAAATCAAATCTCACTTAGCACGAGATATTTGGAGGGTGAATCAAATCGTTCCCCTGTACAAACCTTTTGTTCGGACCGTTCATCGAACTTCTGCTTCATTGTTTTCTATCCGGTTAATCACTTTTCAATTCGTTTCGATCTTGTATTTATACAGCTGAACGTGATCGAGTCCGCTTCAAACTGTAGCTAACAAGGTTGCTCATGGTTACGGAGATGCTCACCATCACGATCATCTATGCCGACGGTAATAAAAACTGTTCGGGCAAATCGGGATGATAATGGCTGGATTCTGCAAAACCAACCATCCGTCCGGAACACGTACGCACGGTAACGCACGGCTGTGTGTGTGTGTGTGTGTCACTATGCGCCAGACGGTAATGGTCTAATTTTAGCGTACGCCTGCATATTCACGATCTGTTTATTTTCGCCTACCGGTTTTCATCGAAAAGGTTTCGTCGCAAAATTGGCTACGTCCTGCTTGTCTGCCACACGTGCTGTTCGTGGTCCGTTGTTCCGGTGTCAAGACGCGTCGATGGCGCTATCCGTTGCAGTACGATTCGCGACACGATCACGCACGGGTGCGATATTGTGTGGTTCGCGGCTGCTGTCAACTCTCTGCACATCAAGTGGTAGTGATGGAAATGGAAAATGCAGCGGTAAATGTGACAGACGGCGTATGTCTGGGATCGGTATCAGCTGATCAGCGTGATGCATCTCCGAGACTGGCAAAGTGTTATATCTGTGGTGAACGTTACACTACCGACCGGGAGCTCGATCACCATTTGGACGACCGGCATGCGTCCGCACTGATGCCGTATTGGTGCAACATTTGTGACTTTGATCGATGCTTACCGATCCGTTCGATGCGTGCTATTAATAAACACTTCGCACTGCATGATGTCCACGAGCGGATGCATCAGTGCAGCTACTGTGCATTGCGCTTTCGCACCGTACGCAATCTCCAGTCACACGTCCGGTTGTACCATCGCGGTGGTTCGCACAACGTAAGGGGTGACGAGAAAAGTTTGGATAGTTTTCCATCGTCGCGTCAGAACTTACCGGTGATACCGGCCGAACGTACCGGGAAGGACCGAGTGTTTCAGTGTTGTCACTGTGGTATTACCTACACCACCGGGAATGCATTGAAGCGGCACGAAAACACACACACACTGGGGGTGCAATATGCGTGCCGGCAGTGTGGGAAAGTGTTTGCCAAACTGGACTGTCTCACGCAACACGAACGCATCCACAGCCAAACACGACCGTACGCCTGCGATCAGTGTCCGAAAACGTTCATTCAGCTGGCCCACCTACGCATACACAAGCGTGCCCGGCACAGTGGCGAACGGCCCCATTTGTGCGGGATATGCAATCGAGGATTCCGGTGTCGTACGGCACTGACCGTACACGGGCGCATACACACCGGCGAGAAACCGTTCCGGTGTACGGTTTGTGCGGTACAGTTCAGTGATGCGGGCACACTGAGAAAACATGGTGCGGTGCACCGGGAAAAGAAGACGCCGAAAGGTAAACCAGAACAATTTTTCAATTCCAATGGCAGTGAGCGAGACGAAACTGCTAACGGTTAAGGTAGATGTATGATTTGTAAATGGTTGTGAAAAATATACCTATTCATGTGTGTTGTAAGGTAATTTCTTTAATTTTTCTATCTACGTTTTGCTCACTTATTCAAGTTTTCTTTGATCCGAAAGAAAAGGAAACCCATCGCATCAATAATGTTTAATCTCCCTCAGTGTCCTATTTCTGGACGGTTGTATCAGAATGAACTCATTCATAATTTTGCGAAAATTTCACATTGATGTGAATGTCATGTGTGTGTGTCCCCGAACCTTGAAAGACGCGATGGAAAATGGGTGACTTGCGTTGGCACGGAAACGATTGGACAGGTGCCATCAGGGCCATTAGTGAATAGGACGTTGACGAATTACTGCACTAACCAGCGGGGGAGAACTTTGCCAAGCTGTCGGAAGATTAAAGATCATGTAGTATTAGATATTGGTACATGAATGCAATATTTTCACGGTACGTTTACAGCAAATATCGTTTGTTTCTAAGAAGGATATTGGGTTTTAAATATTCCGTCGAATGGTTTTTCTATGGGAGCATATATTTGCTATTTAAATTAAATAAGCTGATAATACATTTTTCAAACAAATTTAAAACAAGTAATGTTAGGATTTGTTAAGCATTTCATTAGTTTGCTCAGCTTAATTTCTTTTTCTATTGTTTAACTTTTTTGTGCGTTTTTTATGTTTCTGGTCCATGCGGTAGGACCGGGTATCAAATCCCATTAGGACCGTCCCCCTGTAGCAACGACTGACTATCCAGTTACGTGGTAAAATAAGTCTTACATAATACGGCTTAACCGTTCTTCACAAATGTTCACAAACCGTTGTTAAATGTTATTCCATTGTGAAATTGGCATTAAATACTTAACAAACACCAAATTATTAAGAGGATATCAGAGAGACAAACAAAAAATGATTAAAATTATCTTAATGTTAAAAGACTATCTGCGCTGTATAATGTAATTTTATATTATTAGGAAGTTCACGACTCATTTAAAGTGATTCATATAAAAACCCTGTATTTCTGAACATTTTTAATATTTAATATAAAAAATATGTATATTTTTAAGAATTTCGAGTCTTCCGTAAACCGGCTTAACAAGCAATTTTTTCTCTACTGGATATATAATGTTCACTTAACGATGATAAATTTTCGTTAAAGTCTAAGTGTTTTAATAAATTGTTAAATACCCTGCACTCAGAGGATATACACTCATTTAAGCTCCATTCTAGGCATAATATTACCAATGTAATTACTTAATTTGAAAGGTTATTTGCACATTATTTGACAAAAAATGTTAAATCTAAATTTCCGGTTAAATTTTCAAAGATTATAATACTGCATAAAAAAATTATTGAGTGAAAATTTTACAAACAAGAATTTTCTGCAATTTTATTTCGAAATTATTTTCAGAGATTTAAAAATACTTAATATTTGAACAAAAATCTACTTTTAAATGTGTACAATTTATTCATCAATTTATTTGCTTGTAATTGTTTAACACATCATATAGTGCGAGTTTTTTTATGTTGCTTTTTATTATATCTCTGCTTTGTGCTGAACGAGCATATCATGGAAGAACAATTAAGGGATTTAACTTTTGCAATCAACTGTGCAACCAGGGAGTTGTGACTAATGTCCTCTTCAACCCATGTTTGTATGAAACAAAAAAGGGGGAATGATTTGAAAAATGATCAACTACCTTATAACTGCCAATGAACTCACTTACCAACCTTTTCTCATCCCTAAGCTCAAACCAATCGGTTCGTTATTATACGATACCGCGGCAAAGTGCAACATTCAGTGACAAATTACCGAACGCTGGTCACAATTTGCATACCCAGCAACATAGACCGCACACACTCGCACGAAGAGATTATACTTATGCTATCGAAAAAAGGAAAATCCTCCGATAGGCTTTCCTCACTCAAGTGCACCGAGTTCGCCCTAGTCTCTGGTGGTTGAAATGTAGAGCAACAGCTGTTTTTCGCAAAATGTCCTACAGCCGATCGGTGGAAGTCAATTTGTATCTGTCAGTTGGACGATTTAATAACGACGCCCAGTGCATTATGTTTCCCTACTTTCGGTGAAAGAACAGATCCCGGAAGTCGGTAGTTAGAGCGCTCTATTATTTGTCGATAAATTAACATAATGCGCTGACAAATATTAACTTTCCATGCGCGTGATGCAAATCACATTTTTTCCCGCGTGCCATTTCCGCCGTGCGCGTTACATGCGGGATCACTTGATGTAACTGCTTTCTTCGTTTCTTTTTTTGGGCAGCTTCTGGTATCGAAGGGTTCGTATGGGATGAGGTTAACCCAAAATTCATAACGACACAAACACATTTTGTTGCCACTCGGATCGATTATTTCATCCATTAACTTGCGATTTCCATACGGCAATTGATTTTCAATAAAATATTCATTAATTTCTCATCAAGCAGTGCGCGTGCTGCGTGTGCTCGGGCCGGAAAGACAGTCCGGATGCAGTCCGGAAGCAGCTGGAAGAGCGCAATGTGTTCTGATTTTGATGCTGTAATTGCTTGAAATTCGATTTACTCTTTGGGTAAAGAATTTCAACCGACAAAGAAAGCTGTTCAATATTTGTGTGGAGTTGATTTAGTATAAAAATCGATTGCTCTTTAATCATACATTTATGTAGGCACACATTTCACGATAATGGTAGGCTTTCCACTTTACCGCATTGACGCGTTAACACGACAGCATCTTTAATCCCGGGTATTATCCAGTTTGTGGGAATGGTGAATTAAAGGCTCTTATCGTTTTGGGCTTTCCCCGGGCATCGGAAAAAGGATCGAATGTTAAGAGTAATAGTGCCGCTACTCACTTGTGCGTGTAAATAAAAGATGAAAACGTCATGTTTTTTCTCTGTGATTTGGTCTGGGTAAATAGCGTGTAAGGCATGATAAAGTCTTTCCATCCACCCCACGATCGGTTCGGAAAACGGACAACTGAAAAGAAAAGTTGTATGAGTGTGAGCCCACTTGAGCCAAAAACAAAACGCTCCTTTCACAATTTCTCGCTTCCAGAAATGAAATGTCCTTCAATGTGCTGGTGATGAGTTGCCCCTTCAGAGCAAGAAAAAGAAGCAGTGCCCGACCGAAATGTACAAAAGAAATGGACACTTCACACGTCATGGGATTGCGTTTGCGTTCGCACTTTCGTTGCGTTCTGGCCAGAAAACCCTCGACCCTCGCAAGGTTCTGATTTGCGAGCAAAAGTGTCCTTACCATCCTGCTGCTTCCACGAGAGCTAAGTTTGCGAGACCTTAAGATTTGGGTTTTGCTGCTGCGATGTTGCGGAACGACCAAAAACGACACTCGGCCATCGCTTGTGTTTCGGTGAAGTGGTGCGTACGGTTTCCTTTTATCTTTACGTGACTCGCAAATTACGTCAAAGACATACGCATTATGGTCGATGCCGATGAAAGGTGCGAAGAAATAAGGAGCAACACTTGGAAACCCTTCGATAAGACGTTGGCAGTGGTCCATCTGTACGGTAAGCATGCCAGAAGGGGAAAAAAGTCCATGTTAAAAGAACAAATGCCCCATTGCTTTAGCTTCAAGTGTCGATAGGTAGCTGTTGAGATGCTCCAGAAAGGAGGAAAAATTGACAGCTGGCTATTCACTTTCATCGAGCATTAAATGTCATTGACGTGTTTGAAGCGTAATGATGGAAAATCCTTATTAATATTTTAATGCTGTGTAATGTCCACAAAGCGAGAGTATGTGGCAAGACACCAAAGAAAAGTAGAAAATGTACTGATAAATAAAATATTTAAGTAAATATGTAATAATAGGTTTAGACTTTCAAATAAAAATGATGGAGTTCACTTAAACCAACATTTTTATTCTGAAATTCTTCCAAATAGCCAATATCAGAACATTGGGTAGCGTTCAATTAAAAAGAAAATATATTTAGTTTTCAAACGATTTCAAATCAATCAGGATTTATAATAAATTGTAAGAAATATTAAAATAAAATAATGAAGTAATTTATTTACTTAGTATTAATTAGTATTTATTTACACCGGGGGGCGGTCCGGTGGTGCATGTGATAAACGGCGCCAGTCCACACGGCCGGACCGGGTTCAAATCCCATCCGGACCGTCCCCCCGTAGCAAGGACTGACTATCCGGCTACGTGGTACAATAAGTCTAGTAAGCCAGAAATGGCCGGCGTGACCTGTAAGGTCGTTAAGCCAAGAAGAAGAAGAAGAATGAAGTAATATTTCGATTTCATTACATACGGTCAAGTTGGAAATTACTTTAAATTCATTCATATAACTTTTAACACATGAATGAAAACTATTATTACATATTTGAAACTTTATTACAACTATTATTACATGAAAATTTGAACACATGAATGAACACATGAACACATTCAAAAGACACTGATATATTTGACACTGAAGCGAGAAACTCCAACTGTAATGTGAAAATAAGTATAGAGACACATCAGCTGCAGGACTCTATCTAAAGAGCTGAGCTGTTCAAAACGGTCCTCTATCCAATATTTTTCATTAGATGAAACTTTAGATGAAGATGAAACAAACACTAAACTGAATTAATATAGTTTGTTTATGCATATCGAAATAAGATTATTTATACTTAATGTAATAAGAGACATGTATTGAAGCATGATAGCTTAATTATTGGTTACTTAATTGGTTAGCTGAATTTCTAACAAAAATTTTCTCGTTTGCAATTTGTCACGAAATTTCTGGTTCTATACATACAAGACATAATGAAAAAATCTAGAAAAAACTGAAAAAATTCTACAAAAAATCTTCAGAAATTTATTTTTTCATGTCAATACAAAAAAATAAACACAAACCCCTAAAATGAAAGTGATTTAAACGTACATTAGAAATAAATGTTTTTTTTCAAATTTACAGAAACATTATAACAATTTGAGCATTAATGCACGATTTGATTATTTTCCATTATTATTTTTAATCATTTAATTCCCTTCCCTTCCCCGCCCAGAGCGATCATAAACCATCAATTAGAGATTAAATGTGCTACGAAAGCAATCATCTGATAAAAACAAATCCATAACTTTTGATTGAACACACATTTCCTTTCTGTCCATTCACCGTTTCCTGTCTGTTGTAGCGCATTACGCTCAAGCCTGTACAGCCCTGTTTGCTTTGGGGATTATACTATGGGACACAATCAAAAACAATCCGCTAAGCTACTCAAGAGCTACGTAACTACCTTTTGTTATTTTCATTCAGCTCGTCTCACAAATGATTAAACATGAATCCCTGGCGTCGCTGGCAGGAGTCTTCTACCTGGACAACGATGGACACTTTCCTGCGCCATGATGGATATGGAAAATTGGACACGATTAAACGAACGGACCGTTAAGTATTGTCGTTTATTTATATGCGCCTTTTTGCCGTTCCTTCATCAATCACGCGAACATCACCCAATGTATCGCGCTTGTGACAGCTGCCGTGTGGGGTAGAAGGCGCGTACTCGTCAGCGTGTTTAAGGGCGCGAAAGGAAATTTTAGTCCCACGGTCAGCTATACACATCACCGGCCGGTTATCAAACCTTTGTTTGGACACCTTGGAAAGCCATTAGCAAAGATAGGAAGAGTTAGCTACGCAACTTACCTGAAAGAAAATGCATCACTTGAGAAGATAGTGATTCATAATAGTATGGGTCAGTGTCCTTTTCCATAAGGAAAGGTTCAAGAATTCGTGTGCTGCGTGTCAAAAGTATCGTATCGAATTCCAGCGGGCATCTTTCAGGTAGGTACATTCGTGATTGCTTGAAAGGATAATTACATCGTTGTGGAAACGCATCACAGTGACTGACCCTTGCCGTGGATGCAGTCGAAGGTGAAAGAAAGCTAAGGGAAAGAGCATCCCTCTTTGTCGGTACGTGTTCCGCTTCATGGTGCAATGTGTTGTGATGTTTGCGTGTTAATATCGTGCAATGGCTTGTTGAGATTTGTTGGAAACGCAACACAAAACGGTCCTCCTGGGACGGGACGGGTCAAGCGCACTACTTTGTGGGTTAGTTGTGGAATCGCTTTTTCCTTCGCCATTTCCTTCACGATATGTTACACTAAAACGGTCAATAAAATGTCAGTTTTTGGGAAATGTCCTTTTGCTGTATGTTGAATGCTTGTAAATAAAGGTTCTTTTCCCTGTTTTACGATACGCTTAATGACATCTTCGATGAGTCCATCAATAATCATTTCCCTCAAGCACGGGGCTGGCAGGACAATAGTGTCAACAGTGGGCACTTGAATCACGATCATAAATAGACTGTAGGTGCTTTGTGCTGCTGTACTTCAACAATAGTTTTAGCAACGACCCAACAGTGCACTCAACACTACCCCTGTGTCCTTAGGCAAGGAGAAAGATCGAACAATCAAATCGACCGAACATTTCTCCTCTACTCACCCTAATGCGAAGTGTTTCAATTGTGTGTCCGTACCCGCCGGGAAGGAACTTTCCATCCCTTCGGGATACGCACACGGTACGCAGTTTTGTCACCTAATGTAGGCCAACTGCAGCCGTCAGCCGTTTAACCGGCTGCCATAACTTGATTGAGGGGCGATGATTAATTGATCGCATCGCACGGTTCGCAACAGTTTGCTACCGACGGGTAGGACATGTGTCACTATGCGTGCAGTACCGGAGTACCATGCCCAACCATTCTCCCATGACGATGGTATTCCTTGTTCTGCTCGATTCGCGGATTAAACGTTTGCCACGATTTGTATCTACCCCGATATCAATATGAATATGGTGATCTTTTTCATATGCAAAATTTGGAAAACATTTTTGCAAAAGGAAACTGGTACTTAGTTGTCGGGAAAACTCGGGTTTTTTTGTTGTTGCTTCCGTTGGCATACCGTTCCAAACTGATGCCACCAGAGAAAAGGGATATTGAAATTTTTTTTAATATTAATAATTTCATCAATCCCGATTACCGTGGATGCGTGTCGGTGCCGATAGCGTCGGTAGGCCAAACGGTACATGATGAGAGACGACAGCGTAAGAATGAATGCGGAAAAGCGTGCGAAATGTGTCGGGATAAAAGGCTAATAAAAGGATCCGGATCGTTGGGTGGTGGATGCCGTGGTAAAAGTAGAGATTAGGGAAAGTCATCTACATTCGATATTGGAGGAACTCGAACCATGAAGGATACGATTGGATGAACAAAAATAGGCGGTTTTGGAATTTTTCATTACGAGTTGCGGCGTTGGAGAGAGGTAAGTTACCGTTCGGCAGGATTTCCGTTGCTAGGTGACTTAATAAAAGTGTGAAAATTGTTCCGGATTGAATTAGACTGGCAAGAGCGCGTTTTAGCAGGTGAAGACGTGGAAATATTTTTTTCATTTTCTTGTACATTCGGCATTGTACTAGGTTTTACTGATTGAACAAAAATATGTGCACGGTTAGAGAGTTTTATTTTAATACTTAATTTGTGTTATTACGTTTTAATTTGTTTAAATTTTTTAAATATTTTTTTTTGCAATAAACATTTATAAAAACCGCCCGTGGCTAAAAACATTTTAGACTATATTTTAGCAATAAACAGAATCAAGAAAAGACTAAAAATTTCTCATTTAAATTTAATCTGTTGAACCACAGTTCTATGCATGGTTTCCAAGTTACTGAAGTGAATGATCTAACGAAAAATAGCACACTGGAAAATATTCTAAGAATATGCAAATACATCTTAGAAAAGATTTCTCTTTTATAACTCAGTAATTGGAGAAAAAAAAACCTAATAACAACGTTAAGTCGGAGATTAAAAAAAAAAAATTTAACCATTTTGAAAATTGTAGTTTCGAATAAATCGCGTTTGGAACATTTGGAATTTTACTTGGGAATAAATTTACTTTTAATTAAATATTCGTGTGTGCTTGAGATTTGAGAAAATACAAAATGTGCACTGAACATCTTAAATTAGATATAAAATGTTAAATTAGTTAGTTTATGTTACTTAAAAATTTAAACTACAATCCTTCTACAATCCTGTGTTACAATCATGTTCATTCTTTGGTGGGTAATAATTTATTAACTTCATTATTATAATTCCCTTTTCACACGGTATAATCTGTTACATATCACTTTAAAAAATTAACAATCATGTTTTATTATCCAAAAAAACAAATAAACATTACACCTTGAATGCATCTCATTACCCAGCGTTACTGTATCCCTAGATGATGGCTTTATAATCCAACAGGATCTACTTCAGACCCGAACGCAAAATAACACCGAGAGGGTTATAGCTTTTCCCACTGTGGTTTGATGTTCCGTCACACTCATCCTCCATTTCCTGTCGAGTGAAAGTGATTGATAAGATTTTCCACACTGGTGACACCGTCGATCGTAGCGAATATGATAAAAAAGCCGGTCACCTCGAACAAGCTAAAAAAAACACGAATAAACAAACAAACAAAACGCTCTCACCAAAAACCACCCAACAGCAGCTACGATGCTAGAAGTATTGCGGGAAGCATATTCGTGCAAAGCTCTTGAGTGAAGTAATTAAAGAAATTTACATATTAAAACATGCATACGGTGCGTCACGCCGACTGACGAAGGTTGATCGGGCGGAAGGACACTCTCGTCAGCGAGAAGAACGCCGAAAAAAAAGGATAACGGATTGTGTAGCGGCAACAACAGCCAAGGTAAAAGGCAGCTTAGGCAGCAAAAGTGACGCGACCGCAATATCACGCGAAAGTGGCAAAATGTGCTGATGAGGTACGGTGAGTGTCACTTTCACCGAGCGCCGACCGTCGTTAGTCATGCGATAATTGAATTAGGCGAGAACACCCCAGCTTTCCCGGATGCGGTACAGCGTACCGGGGGCGCGAGTTTTGATCTATGATTGGAACGTCCGGGTTGAGCAGTTGAGGTTGATCGTTTTTTTCGTTTATGCTTTCTTCTCTCACTCCATTCTTTCTGTTTCTATCAACCACTGTCACCTTTGGGTGACATTTAAATATATCCCTGTCTAGGCACATCCAACCGGAAAAAAAGGGGTGAAAGTGTCGTGGGAAGCTAGCTGTCCCGTTGAGCAGCCTCGATGTGTTTGTAACGTTTGATTTGAAGCTGGTCGAGTAATTTAAGGCAACCTAATTGAAACAGTTTAGATAATATGACATAATTAAGCAAACGGTGACACGTCGAGAGTACGCAACCGTTTAATCACCGAAATGACACGATACGGGATAAAAGCATAACAACAATCATTAGCACTAGGAGTAAATGATCAATCATTAAAGAGAGAAAGAGAGCGATAAGCTCTTTTATGGAGGGTGAAATTGATAAGACTCTTTCATTATTCTTTCGTTTATAAGACTTATGATGATTTTGTTAATGTAAATAATGTTTTTAATTTGTATTTGTATTTTTCATGGAAATTTTTTTCCATTTTTTCATTTTTGAAACTCATTTTGATAGAAGTTGTTAAAATTTCTCATCATTATTACCAACGAACGCTTTTTCCAATAAATCTTTCATAAGCATAAATATGTAATCTGGTCGGCAAATCAGAGGCGTCAATTATAAACAGTTATTATAAAGAGTTTGATTATAAATCATCGGAATGTCTATTCTAAGCTAACTCAAAACGCAACTTTGCTAATGACTCTTTAGAGATATTGCTCATGAAAGCGTAATATGTATGAGTGATATAATCATTCAGCTGCCTATGAGATGCTGCCCCAAATACTCTTCTGCAGACATGCGTCCCTTGCCACTGATTTCGTCAGTAGCTATCAAGCTGGGTTTGTTGAAGGTAAATCGACAACCGACCAAATCTTTACTCTTTGGCAGATCCTTCAGAAGTGCCGAGAGCACCAGATCATTGACTTTATCGGACCGAACTATGGAACACCATGCAGCAGTACGGATTCCCAGTGCAAGGTGAGAGTATCGAACACGTCGTCGGAATCGTTTGAATCTCACCGGGGTCTGACGGACAAGGGACGGACTCTCCTGTTTGCTGTTTAACATTGCTCTGTGTGTCACTCTGGAAGGTGTCATACGAAACGCGGACTTCGACATCCGGGCCACAATTTTCACCCGTTCTCTCCAACTTCTCGACTTCGTGAGAGTATCGAACACGTTGTCGGAATCGTTTGAATCTCACCGGGGTCTGACGGACAAGGGACGGACTCTCCTGTTTGCTGTTTAACATTGCTCTGTGTGTCACTCTGGAAGGTGTCATACGAAACGCGGACTTCGACATCCGGGCCACAATTTTCACCCGTTCTCTCCAACTTCTCGACTTCGCGGATGACATTGACATCATCGAGCGGACATCTGCGGTTGTGTACACCCGACTCAAACGCGAGACCAATATAATTGAATTGAGGATCAATGCGACGAAGACAAAGTGCCGGAGCATCTGACTGTAAAAGAACCAACTCGGAGGCAGAGTATCAGTTGAACGCGAATCTCGATGTGGTAGAGGAGTTCTGCTACCTTGATACGATCGTAACTTCGGACAACAAAACGAGCAGCGCTATCCTAAGGCGCATTGTTCAGTTAAATCGTGCCTATAACGGGCTTCACAAATTCCTGCGATCCAGAAGGCTCCAGCAACACACGAAATGCACGATATATCGCACACCGATACGTCCAGTAATCCTCTACGGGTAAGAGTCCTGGAATATATTAATGAAGGAAATGCGTGCAAGTTGTGTGGAGAAGGAAGGACTCCCATACAGAAACGTTTATTAACTACGAGTATAAAAGAATCTCTTTTGGTAATGCGCTTGTGATGATCGCGGTACACAACAATTGATCACTGAACAGTAAATTAAAACTAAACCAAACAATAATCATAACCCAAAACGAAATAAATCCTTTTCTAAATCATAATGCACTCGAAGGTACAACTTTTCAACAACATCCTTATGATCGAAACGAAATATAATCCACCCGGATGCAGATCCTTTCCATCCCATTCTTCCCATTTCGTATTTTATACTTCCCGTACGGAAATGATAGGCCTGTAAAATGAAGAAAACCAACGCAATTGTTTATTAACACTTGTTTACACCCGATGAATAAACTCACTTTATGAAAAGTTTCGCATAATTTCAAATCTCATTCGTAATGCGTACGATGGAAACGCGAGCAAAAAAAAACGTTCTCTATCCTTTATTGCCGAATAAAGATTTGCTTCAGCCGACATTACCCGCAAACTGATGGTGAGTTATGATGCCGAATTTATTATTTACACTTTCTCTTTTCCTATCAATTCAATTGCTTTCGCGAAACGCCACCGATCATGAACAATGAACCAATCGATGAATGGTACCGAATACCGAACCCGTTTAGGGTGCCGAACGAACCCGGGGCAGGAACACGATGGTAATGAAAAGCCCGTCCGGTGCACTTAAGACGTTTCATAAATCTACATCCGCACGGTACAGTTCTGCCACGGTTAGTGAGTTCTTTTCGTCTATTTGTTAATGCTTTCCTACGGTTTATAGATTTGGCTATGCTGCGTGTATCACAAGGAAATGGAAGAGCTCATATTTTGGGGATGATTTTTCCTTTGCTGAGGGAAGCATTTTTTTGTTGCTTTCGCATAATCTTGCTCGCTGTCTGTGGCACAAATAAACAAAAAAAAAACTCCACAGCAAAAAGAAAGGCTTTCTGGCTGGTTTCTGGGTTTTGAAAGGAGGAACTGCTGAAGCATTGAATTTGAATAATAATAAATCGTCATTCAATAGGACGCAAGAAACCAGCGAAGCAATTTTCTTTTGTTGTGCTGTTCTTTCGGTGAATTCTTAATTCTTTCGTAGGTACACCCCTTGTACGATGCTGCTCCATTTAAGCCCTTTCCACCATTAACCAACGCGGGGAAAAGGGTTGACTTTAGCCTGGCTGAAAGCTGTTTCGAGATGAAATAGTTTTACAACGCTACATGAAACATAGCAGCACAGCAGTGTTGTAGTGCAGCAAATATCATCTTTGCTTTCCGCTTTCGTGGTGCGAAATAAAGAAAGCCTTTTCTCGAGCACTTTCCCCCTTCTGTTTTCTGTGCCAGATTCAATAATTTATAGATTTTGATTTATTCATTTGCATAAGAATTCGTTCGCGGTAAAAGTGTAAACCTCGAAACCCTGCCGCGCTGGTACCGTGGATGCTGGGCCCGCCCGGAACACTTTTACCGGTGGAATGTTGCGGTGTTAAAATGTCAAGCAATCTGCTATACCTTCGAGTGAACTGCGAGAAAGGAAACGTGTGGTAATATACCACGGATCGCATTTTTTTCGTGATTTGGAAACGCTACAGGAATTCGCGAACTAAATCTAATGCGAAATGGGTGGTGTACAGCGACATCGAAGGGTAAATGGAAAGAAAGGATTTCCAACTGGCAGGCAACTAATTTTCACAGCTGTCGTACGCAAACGACACTCGAACGGTGTGTGGCAAAGTCGAATGCAGGTAAAATGAAACTTTTAACAATCGTTACCGTTTTAAAGTGTCACAACTTTTCCGGATGTCACGTGTGATTAGGATAGGGTTTGGGAGAATTGTGAGAAGTGAAGGAGTGGAAAGCATGTGATTAAGAAACGATATTGTGGTTATTGGTTCGGTAGGGGAAGGAAAGTATTTGAGATGCAGTAGCGAAAGACCAAAAAGGACACTTACCATATTTCTTAGCCAATGAATGTAATAAAATAACATTACTTCAAATAGATTAATTATTGTTTTACCCCTTAAATTTGAATTTAATGTTTATATGCAAATCGCTAGTCTCATTTGCAATAATAAAAACATTCTTAAGACAAATAAGACTTTGTCGTTTAATACCGCTAAATAAATTTTATGTAAATAATCGAAATTATTACTAAATATATGATTCGAAATAGTTTACAAACAGCTCATTTCAAAACAATAAGATATCTTTGATTTGTTTTGATTTCAATAACTATCAGGCTAATAAATAAACTAAATATTTAAAAGTCTTAAGTCTTAATTGTAAATGACATTTTTTTATTAATTTGAAATGTATTTTGTCGTTTGCAAAATATAATTTAATATAAAAATTATTAATAATTACAAAGTCTAAGACTTCCAAACTATTATCGAAATTATGCAATATTTCGATGTATTCGATGTATTAGAATTATATTATTTTATAATATTTTTTCTTTTGTACATAATTCTACCGAAGATCTTATGTTTGTTGCTGAGAATTTATTCATAAATTGCACATAAATACTATGAAAAATATTTACGCAATATCAATCAAGGTATATTTCGGTAATTAGTTAAAATAATCTATTCATCCTTTTATCGTCCTGTTTCAAGATTTGGTTCATCTTCTTCTTGGCTTTAACGACCTTACAGGTCACGCCGGCCATTTCTGGCTTACTAGACTTATTTTTACCACGTAGCCGGATAGTCAGCCCTTGCTCCGGGGGACGGTCCGGATGGGATTTGAACCCGGTCCGACCGTATGGACTGGCGCCGTTTATCACATGCAAGATTGAAGATTTGGTTATAAAATGGAATTCGACATACGGTTGTGTCGTGTAGGTCTTGCGAGGCTAGCACATACACCTCGGGGCAGCTGTATGTAATTTACTAATGTGTAATATGACACTATGGCTTTGGGAAAAAATCAGGAAAAAGGCATAAACTTTACAATTAATAACAAATTTATATATTCTATGCTTTCGATGATAAAAAAATGATTTTTTATAGTAGTACAATGGATCAAATTTTTTGTATTTGATCAAATATTCTACTTGTTGTCGAAACAATGTACTATAACTCGTCAGAATAGTGTGGAGGTATATGTCAAATATTCCTGAGCTAGAATAAATCTTGCAATATTGAACCAAGAAAATTGAGGATGGCTTATAGTTTTGAAAAGCACTGTAGGAAGAAAATATTTTAAAAACAAATATGATTTTCGTATTACTTTAAATATGGACCATTCCTGATTCCATAGAGTGATAAACCGTAGAAGTTACGTCCCTCAATATATATAGGACTTAATCGAGCTAGAGTTTACTCAGATTTGTCTATCATAAAGCCTATCATCCATGCACCGAACGAAGGTAAACATTGGTTAGAGGATTGATACATATTTGATTTGTTGAGCATCTCGTTTTCGTTTCGCAAAGAAAAGGTTTTTTTTGCTAGTGCTCTTACACATCGCTACCCTTATAACGTTACTCGATCATCGCCAAAATCAGCCACCAGGGACAGCCGTCAACAATGAAATGAAAAACAACGCTCATTACATGCCGCTTCCAATATATCCATCGTACAGATCAAAAGTTCCCGCAGGGGAATTACACTGCTTCAAACCCAATCACCTATCGAACCCCGTGTCTTCTTCGGAGAAGTTTACGCGGATTTTTTTCTGTACCGTACCGTTCCCAAAAAGCCTTCAGGTTTTTCCACCTAGCGCTGAAAGGGAAACGAATTTTCAGATGAGAAGAATGTGATACACATGCATTGCGCTACGCAACAATTACGCATCCGGTGCAGAATATTGCGTACGCTTGCTTATGCTTGGCTACCCTCTCGTACTACCATCCCATCCACCAGACGACGGAAGCTCTATATTGCCGCAAGAATGGTACCGAGCCCCAAATTCGCATCCTGTACTCGGGTGCAATAGAGACGATCCGAGTAGTGGTAATAAAAGCAGGAACACACTGCGTTACTCAACCCTGGCAAACGCAAAAGGATTGTCGACATCTTTGAGCGAAAATCGGAAACGCGGCGGTTCGCGTGAAGCGTAGCATTCTTTCGTACGCACGCAGCTTTACGCATCGACCGGAAACATTTGGCGAAACGATACCCTTCTGCCGGCTGTATGTTACGCGGTGTGCACGGGTAATATCGTAAAAATAAATAGCAATAAAGTGATTTTGCACTGAATATTTCTCGTACAGTTTCCACTCCCCATAATGCCATCCATTTTTTTTTTTGGATGAAATCGAATACGTGCGCCAGATACGGACGTTTCCCTAATGATCGGGGAAAAAGCGTGCTAAGCAGCGATTACAAGCGATATTTCTTTATTTATGTACTTCCGAAAGTGATCGTGCAGCGATAGTTTGCATGCTCGATGGTTCGATAAACCCTTTCTTATAGTCGGTGTGAGTGAAGGATATTCGGCAAACTATTCCGGCCAAACGGTCCGGAAACCTTCATCCGTAACATCATCCTCATCCGTCGCTTTTTTCGCTTCATTTTCCCCTTTGCCCAGCGATGTACATACTTCGACACAGTCGGGCACTGTAATTGACATCCTTCAATTTAGCTCCGAATCGTTACGAAATGTGAAACTTCCGACGTTTTCCAAACGAATGAGCATGGGCACATCAATGCGTATAAGGTGCGTTGGGTGTTTTGGGGAAGAATGTTTTGCAATATTCGATTAAAACCACGTGACGGAAATTACATCCCATTTAGATGTTTCGCTGAAAGAAGTATTTATTTTTCCGGATTTTTATAGTACTTTCCCCCTGTTTTGGACATGTTTTTTAAAGGTATTCAGATTTAGCGGTGGATTGGTAAATTGATTTTTTTTTTCTTGAGATAATTCAATAAAGAATAATGATTTAATACTTATTGCAAGGTAATAGGTTTGGTACTGTACTTGCAATTGTTTGAGTAGATAGATTTATTTCTGCAAAAGAAAAAGTTTAAAATTAATGACAATCTATGTAACATTTCAAGCTATTTTTATTAATGAAAAAACTTCCATCCTTGAGGAAGCTCGAATTCTCCAAGCGCTATCTCACTTCACACGTCAGCCAAATTCCATTTGGACCTATTCAAAGTGCGTGGGATTGAGTATATAAGTTCAAACGAAATTAATTCTAGAGATCCCAGAACTTTTGGCAGTTTTTTATAGTCTTCGAGTTTGTGTTGCCGAAGGAAGAAAAAAAATAAGTCTCTTTTTCTTCCGAAGTTTCGGTGGCTTGGTGGTGTCATGCGAATGACACTGGATGACCCAATCCGTAAAGCTTTTTATGGATCATCCCCACATGGACAGAGAAGGCCCGCTAGGTTCAAACTGATACGGAGTGATGGCGTTGAAGCATCCTTCTTTTTTTACATACGATAGACAGACTGTACCGCTGTTGGGTTAATTTAGTCGCCCACTGGTGTAACAATGATGTTTACTCGCGTTGCTGTTCATCGGTTGCTTCTGGGTATTCGGATGCAGCTCCCTCCTATCCCCATCGTTGTTGTCTGCTAGGACTGAAGCTATCGCTTTTCTCCTTTCCCGTGACGTCGATGGTACAATATTTACACTTTTCATGGGTTCAAACAAGAAAAAAAGGTATCCAGGCCGTTCTTTATGAATAAAAAAAACAAGAAAAAAGTATAAAAACAGGGTTAGAAAGAAAACATAATGTCGAAAAAATATAAAATAATATATCATCTATATAATATTCCATAAATATATCTAAAACCAACGAGATAGAAAGATTGAAACTCTGCAAGTAAAGATTTAACCAATAAACTCTGTTTGTTTCCTTTTTTACAACTGCTATAAATATCAAAGAAAGTTTTACAAAAATACTCCAATTAAACTTTGCTTGTAAAATCATAAAACTTTCTTGCGTCTAATTACTCCACGAACATCTCATCCGACTTGACCGGTAACACTTTCCTTTTTATTGTACTCAATGTCCATCCATTGGCTCAAACCACCGGCTAACTTTGGTCCGGTGCCAATGGAATCGAATGAAAAGTGTACGCAATATTACAACAAAACGGAAACCAGCATAAAAGTAGCTTCCCGTTAACCGGATGGTACCGGAAAACGGTACACTCCAATCGGGTCCAGTATCGGGGAATAGTGACACGAATGAATGAGAATCTGTCTAACAAGTACGTTCGGTTATTCTACTGCTCATCAGCTACAAAATAGCGAGCACACACAATTAACGACACGGTCGTCCATTGTGTGCCACCAATTCGAGGATGTACCATCGTCATCAATGCCGGAATGTGACACAATGGACGTAGAAGGGAAATCCTTGCAAGAAAACAGCGGGGGTCGGGGGAATATAAAAATAAAAAAGGCATTCCAATGGTGGAAAAAAGAAGGGATCGTTACACCATAAACCAATGCAGCAGCTATGGCGTGCCATTGCTATCGTGCACAAAGACCGCGTACAGCCCCATTAACTAGATGCCCAAAACTTTGACGATGCTCAGTGGAAATTCAACGACGGAATAAGTCATCAAAAAGTGGTCATATAAATTATGATTCGCTCAATGCCTGTCATCAAATGTCTGATGTTATCGATTATGGTGCTGTGACAATAAATTTTGAAGACTTTTGGCTTTAAGATACCCTGCTGTGAGGTACGAGTTCCTTGTAAGCGATGTGAACTTTATCTAAAAATCTTCAATTATTCAACGAAGTGATGAGTATAAACTTCATCCAAAACAATATAAAAGTAAGTATACTTGTTTTAATATATTTAATTCATTTTTAAAACTAATGTACGATACGAAACTTTCTTCCATCATCGATACATTAACCTGCAGCAAAACATTTGCTTCCAAGCCATTCGCCACTTCCAATTTATCGGTGACGTTTGCGATAAACGACTCAATTTAGCGAATTGCAGCGTCAAACCGAACCCGCCGGTCACATGTGTTCGGTGTCTTGCAAAAGGCAAATATCACTTCTGTGTCGATCCATCCATAACGCAGGTTAGGGCAACGGTGGCAACAAAATGGGACAAAATTTATCGACGCAACTCTAACGCACATCCTACTGCTGCATACTGCCGGCGATGGCGACGGAACATAGGTGGAACCCCTCGGCAGCGCATATCCCCCAATGTCCAACGCATATAAACACACATTAGCGCGAAAGTGTAAGCGCCACCGAGGAGAGTGCAATAAATATGCGGCCAAATTTGATTACACGGCCCTCAGGAATCTAGCGCTTATCCCCATGTGAGGATGATCGGAGATTCCTGCTGACGCTTGAAGAAGAGCGTGTGTAAAAGATGGTGACGATTTTCATCGGAAAACCTTCACCTAACACACCGGACAGTGGCAGAAAGCAGCCGGGAAAAAGACACACATTGTACTGCTCGAGTGAGAATACCCGACAACAACACCCAAAAAAAAAGCAGGACATTATTATTTATTTTTATGGGCTGGCGAAAAGATTTATCGGTTCAATTTTGCTAATAGATTTTCTATTATTAGTTACTGTACTGCCGTGTCACCGTGGTGCAGCGATGGGTTGGCAGAAGTTGTCTCGTCCTTTCGGGTGTCGATATCTTCCGCTTGGAACTTGCCACTACAGTACACAAAACCTACCGTGTTTTGTCTGTCAAGCGGAGCAAGATTTTTCACCATCCCTCAGCAACCCTCGCCCAAAAAGGATGGCCCTGGTTGGTTTTATTCGGTTTCCAAAAAAAAAAGAAAACCGAAGGGGGCAGATTACACTTTCACCGGTGAGGCAACATCGGTATCGGCGAAAAGTTGCTGATTGCTGTTGTTTTATTGTTCTCTCCGGGCACGAGAAGGACAATGTCTTTATCTTAATGGATTTGGAAGATGTACTTGCCCGGTTGGTGTTTGATTCGTACGGAAAGATTTGTTGTGTTTTTCGCACAAGCTGGTGTGGCAGCATTGGGATTTTGGGAGGGACTGTTGACAGCGGTGCTGTGTGTCTTGAACGTTGTTGGCCCTATCACCGCGAATTTCCCGTCACTCAAGAAGGTATGAAAAACACTAGAAAGAACCAGCAAATTCGCTCACCTACTGTGTGACCTAGTTTGCAATCCTTTACAGAAGACCTACAATTATTGAAAGGAACAACGAAACGCAACAGGGACCCGTGTCCCGGGTCCTAAACGCACCCTTTTTTTCGCATCCCATCCCAATCCCATCCCATGTCGGTTTCGGGTTTATTGTACTGAAAACTCTTGTTTTGTTTCGTACAGTTGCCACGCAAAAGGGACAGTAGCGTTTTTGTTGTTATTGTTTTTGGTTCCATGAGTTCATGCGTCCCTAGCGGAATCGTATGCTTGCGGATGATGAAACCAACACGGGAAAATCCGCTCATTGCGTAACTGGCGCATCCTTTAGCGCGGTTTCCAACGGGTATAGGGTTTAATCCGTTTTGGTACGTTCCGCTGACTTTGGTTGTTGTTTGCTGCGGAGAATTAAAAAATAAAAACCATACCAACTGTGGATAGCAATAATGGAGAAATAAACAATGTAATACCCTGTTTATATCGGCCCATTCCTGCGTGTAAGTTCTACTTTATGTTTTGGTACTGCTATCGACCGCCAAAAGAACTTCATCAAGTGCATCCGGAGGGGTGAATGGTCTGAATTTTTCCAGAGCGTAATTCTATGTTTTATGATTTTAATTCCAAAATAATACGTGCAAAATATTTGATGGAATGTGAGCAAAAATAAAAAAGAGGATTTTTAGTTGTTTAAAACAGAGAAATTTTACTAGAAGGTAATAAAGTAACTCTTAAATCGATTATAAGCATACGACAAAGTTAGGTATGCTTATGCCTTCTAAAAAAAATTATTGGTTTTGTCAAAAACATTTATAACTTATCAATTAAATTAAAATTTATAAATGATTGTATGTAATTATTGATTTTTTGTATTGTATGTGATTTCTATAATTTAAACTAATATTTATGATGAAAGTAATAGTATAAAAATACTTAAAACAACAAAACAAATCGCACATTTTGTTCTGCTCTTGATTTAAGTTACATTCCTTAAGTTGAAATAATATTATTTCCTCGAAATGACTCACAACGCGACTAATAAGACTTTTCGATTATTTTTTTTCTAATTACATACTTTCTTAGAGAAAAATTTACTAAATGGTGCATCATATCATATTCGTTTACATCCGAATTGTCCTGGTTTGCCTACCTTTAGGCGCTTACAGAAGTCCGGCACATTAATATCTCATGTACGATTTCAGTTCTTATTTTTTCCGTCTTCTCTAATCAAATTACACAAATAATAAACTTTAGCGTTCGTTTTCAATTACTTTCATGTAACATTTCCCTTCCAACTCACCACATATCAGTATTTGGATGCTGTAAACATGGATGGAAAACTATTTCCACCAAGATCCATCCGCCTGACAGCACTAAAGAACTGTACGTTATGCCACGGCCAGATGGTGGCTGGGCATAACGATAATCAATTTCGGAAATATTGTTCAGCTGCAAAGATACTGACGTGTAGACTGTGTTTGCCACTGTCGGGATCCCGTGTCGTTTCGCACGGCGGAATTCAAATCCTTTGCCCGAAAATTCACCGCGCACCTTAATAATAATGATAAGTTATTTGTTCCTCAGTGCAAACACAAAGGCAGCGAGCCCCGGGAACGATGGAAACATAATTTGAATCGAATCAAATGGGGTACTACGGTTTTCTAAGTTTCATTTCACTCTCTGCACGGACAGCGTTCGCGAAGGGAGCCCTTCGAAGGACACTGAAGAATGGTGCCCTTTTGTTCGAAACGCGAGGAAATCGATTCGCGTGAATATTGATAGGCAAATATTTGCTATTCATCGGATTTATTTGATTTGATTTTCGTGTACTCTCGAGGGCTTCCATCGCTCCGATTCCGTCGTTGTACCTTCCAGCGGGTCGCACGAACATCATCGTTAAGTATGGATGCTACCATGCTACCATTAAGTAGCAGCAGATATGAATGCATTAAGCGCTGGAATCGTTTAGAATCTGTTTCCACCCGTACACACGCTTACTAGCGCCGATATATTTGCCTTTTTCGGTGGATATGAAATTTCAATTTGCAAGTCCACGGCTTCCGGGTTCAAGGCTTATCTGCTACCGAATGAATAGACCGCACTGAGAGATTGGGAGAGTAGTTCCGGGCGAATAATCAAGGCACGCAACCATCAGGACATTATGCAGACGGTGCGTCAAAATAATCATCAATCGTTGCACAACTGTCACCGAATCGTCCCCGACCGTCGTTACCATCGGTCGGACAAACTTACAGTCAATTACCTCTTTTCGCAAGTCGCAACAATGTCAACCTAATGTAAGTACCCCAGTACGTAGCACGTACGGATCAAATCAGGTTTTTTAGATCAAATTTCGCAACTTCATTTTTTACATTTTTTTTTCTTCGCACACAACACCGATTTGCAACAACGATTTGGTGTACGGCCAAACCGTGGCAAAGGATAGCATCTCGGATACCCATTATCACGTCACGGCACGCTCACCGGGACAAGTGCTTATGACACAAATCGCGTGTGAAAAATGGTGCAATTTAATGCAGACGCGTGAATTCGCGCACACAAGACGGCAGCAGCAGCCACGGAAACGGTCGTGAAAGTGAAAAAGGGGGAAATAAAACACCCAACAACAACAACAAAAAAAAACATTTCTCCAGGAGCCCAACGTTGTTTGGGTGCGTTTTAGGTTTAGATTTTTCCTTCTTTGTACTGATATCCTAACAGTACGATTTCCATGTTACTAAGGGCATACGCGAGAGTACAAAGCAGTGAAGATAGGAAGTCGGAAGCAGACGAAAAGTCATTTATATTCATCTGCCATTGTAGCGCGACTGTTGAACCCGTTGGACGAGATTTTTACCAGAGTGCCGAGAGTGGTTGAAGTGTGGTAGTTGCCAAAAATAAGCCATCGCTGAAAGCTTGTGCTCAAGCATGACAAATGATTGGCGCGAAATTGTGTGCACAACTGTGCACTGGAATGTTATGAACCATTCCAGGTTGAAGGTATGCAAAATGTGAGTGCTTTGTGGTAGGAGTTTTTCCAAAGACTATCAAATTTGGAACAGTGTTATGGTGAAGAGTGTAGATGTTAAAAACAGAAAAAATCAAATAATTTTTATTCCATAGGATATAATAAAAATATTTATTAGTGTTGTGCATAATGAATCTTTTCACAAGAATCATTCATAAACGATTAAATCTTTAACGAGGAGTCATTGAAATCCCAAGTCAATTCTCTAAAAATTTATAAATCCTTAAAGATTTATGTGTCCTCAAAGATACATGAATTCTTTAAAGATTTATAAATCGTAAAAGATTCATGGGGACTATTTTAAGAATTGGAAATCTTTGAGCGTTTATGAATCTTCAGTATAGGAATGCATTATATTTCAGTCTAATAAAATGCATTTGAATTTCAGTCTAATAAATCGACCCTACAACTTAAATTTCTTTCATGACTTTATTCAAGTTTCCAGTATTGAGATACGATGCTATTGAATTTTTTTTACTAGTATTTTCGTGTTAAAATCGACAAAAGCACTACTTAACCACCAGACCGATTGTGGTTCCATGAATCCCGCAAATGCTATATGCAGTGCAAGAAACTGAATTTTCTATTTGTAATTCAGTTTTTCAATCAAATGTCCTGATCAGTTTTCGGTGATAAATCGTTGAGTAAATTCAAAGAATTGTGATATAGAAACAGAAAAAAGGCATACTGTTTAACATGTGAAAAAAATTTCTTTGTGTTTGGAATACCATAAGAAAAAAAAATTGTTTTAAGTTGTAATATATTTTAAAAAAAGTTTGACAAACTGTACAGAATTAATTTTCACTGTAAAAAAGATATTTATTTATTTATTAGCTATTTGATTTATTTATTTATTTACTTATTTACGTGTTTCCTTATTTGTTTATTTATTTATTTATTTATTTATTTATTTCTGTATCTATTTATTTATTTATTTATATATTTATTTTTTTATATTTTTATTTATTTATCTTTTTATTTATTCATTATTTATTCATTTATATTTATTTTATTATTACGGCACTTTGCTGTATTCTCATCATGCAAAGGCTTCAGCCTTCATCAACCGCGATAACAGCCTTTATAATTTTCACAAGGCATTTCCCGCTTATACTTTGCCTTATCGCGTGCATACTCGGTTGCCTCGCAAAAAAATAAGCAAAACCTTAAATTGGGTTGCAAAGAATTAATATGAGTTGATAACTGCAGCTAAACAAGGTAAACATATAATTCACAGACAATCCTGAGACATGCTGGGAGGGACATTATTTTAATCAACATGTAAATGTTGGGCAGGTCTTGACATACCTATTTTAAACATTTTTTTTTTATAAATCAGCAACAATTGAATTAAAATTAATCGTTCACCTTCTTGGGCATCGTACCAATTCAGCTGTCCGGTGTGCAGCTAACTCTACACCGGATTATCGAAAACTTCAAAATAAAACTCTTTATGCCTTCCTGATTAACTACCAAAAACTGGTCATTCCAATGCAAACCGGTGGTAATAAATTTCACCTTCTTTAAGCGCCGGCAAACAAAAGCGAAACGCGAGATGTAATTTACGAATAAAAAAAAAAGGATGCCCAAACAGAACCTTAACAAATTCAACCTCACTGGATTGATCGGAACCGGTCGTTGTTTCTGTTATTTTTTATGGAAAACATCGTATTTTTTTCCTTTTCGCGAGTTCCGCTACTCATCCGCGGAATGGAAAAAACCGACGTACAATCTTTGGTCCCAGAAGAACCTAACGCGAATCTTCCATCCGTGAAGAACATTTGGAACGGGGTGTATTGTTTTTTTTTTTGGTTCGTACAGATCCATCATGCCAGAGGGTACGTCGGATTGAAAAGTGGCTGGTTGGGTGGAAATCGTACCGGAGGAAAAGGGAACTACTTTCACCCCTGGTCGCGAGGTGAACGATTAGAAACCGTGTTCTTACGATCCGGTTTTTCACCATTCACCGATGAATGATTGTAGGTTAGTTGGGCGAATGGGAATGTGATCAAAGGTATGGTAAGGATAAAGGTAGGGCTCGCTAAGCCCGCTTTAGGCTTTACTGACAGGACTTGGTAAGGCGAACGACCGAGTGACTCTCGCTGCGTTTGTTGACGCCGTAATATTGTAAAGAAAAGATGAACAAAAGACTTACGGAATCTTGTTTTTCTTATAAATCGCAAGAAAAAAAATTAAAACCGAACAAAAGGTCCGCGAGCTCGCGGAAAACCCGCCAGAAAGCTGGTTTTCGGATGCAAGGATCTAGTGAGTATGTACGTGTGTATGTGTGTAGCCCAATTTCTATGACCTTTCTTATGCGCTGAACAAAAGCCTTTTTTCTGGGTTCGGTGTACACATTTGCATATGAAACGAAGGTGAGGCAGAAAAATTATGGACGCTGGGCGGATCATTGGGTGGTGCTGGATTCAATTTTTAATTATTACTTTCCAACCAAAAGGAGCCCTTAGCTTAACAGTGCTATGGGCCAATGTTTTCAGCATTTTGGTTTGTCCAAAAACAAACCATCATTACTGTACAATCACCCCATCGCTTCGCGTAGTTTATTTACCCACTTTCGCTCAGCTGCAGCACGAATGCATCAACAAGTTCTGCATCTGATGCGTGCTCGCCCTACAAACGTACCACAGCAGGAGGGTTTAGCTGGGAAACTCAAATCGATTTTCATTGTAATCCGCTTTGAAGGTACAGTTACCCCATTTGGAAGAGTCCTTCGGCGGTTGTTTATATGTTTTTGATTAGCTTTAAATTGCATCGCACACGTTTGTTCATAGCATTACACCGGGATGCGGGATTGCGAATTTCAATCCAAGCGTTTTCGGTGTAAGAGCTTAAAAAATAAAAACAATTTAAAATTCGCTTCGTTTGTACGTTATCATACAAGGGACAAAAAATAATGCGGTTCTTCCTCACGCTCAGTTTAATGTAAGTAAAATGATTTGAGCTGGTATCAGATAAGCGATACGGAGGTTAAATAAGCATTTAAATTAAATATGAATATGCTTAACGTTCTTCTTACCTATAAGCTTTGAAGAATGAAAATATATATTTGAATGAATTCACAGTTTTAATTGTTATCGCCAATTTTTCAATATTTTACATCAATTATACAGATGAAAAGATCAAGATACGCATTAGAAAGTTTAAAATTGAGGATTTAAAAAATATTTTTATTTTCAAATTTTAAATTCTCCCTATTTTTACGAAAGTTCAAGAATACGTGAACTTTAACTTATAACAGCTAGAGCATCATTTACTAGAACAAAATACACAAACATAACTAAATATGACCCTGATAAGGGAAAATACAATGAGGAAACTCATTGCAGAAATTGTATTATTACTCCTGTGAAGCAAATAACACGCAAAAATTCATCATCCTGAAAAATAAAAAAAAAGTTGATTGTGTTACTATCCTTTGCTTGGAATGCTGTTGAAAGAATCTACTTTACAGTATCCACAGACAATTCTTCAACAATCTTCAGAATTCCTAGCTTCTCAGTAGCAGTATAAAAGAAAATATTGAGCCAGGTTTTGAAAGTTTCAACCTATGACAAAGTATTGGATGTTGGACGTAAGATTATTGCTTTGTTTCCAAGTGGAAATTATTGCTCTTCCGAAAGGTTTGAGAGATATTATTTTTAGCATTTGAAAATAAATAAATGGATTTGGACTTAAAGATGAGTTTCCGCTCAGGGCTCTTCGCTACTTGTTATGTTGGTTTGAATGTTTTGAAACCTTAAAAGAAAATCAATTTTTAAGGACATCTTTAACGTCAATCGAATGCATATCTTCCTTGAATCAGATATGACCGGCATTATTAACAGCATCTTAAGGAAATAAAACATAATTCCTTAACACTATTACTTAACCAACCAAATCCCGATAAAAATTAAACCCAAAATCACTACGAACCGTCAACATGTACCATTTTCCTTATCACACTAAATCATGCAAACGCAAAGAATTGATTCGATTATTTGCTGCTTTCGAAGCAAATGTACCGAAACCGGTACGATGCGCTTATCAGCACCACATTCGATAACGCTGCTGTAATGGGCACACTGTGTTTTAAACCCATTTCCCACATCCTTCCTGCCTGTGTGCCGAGTGTGAACGGTAACAGCGGGAGCTGTCATCAGCCGAAAACATGCACTCGGTAAATAATAAATTTACTTATTTACGTGCTTCCGGATTCGTAAATCGGGAATGGGAGGCAAAGATCCTGCGAGTGCGATTTTTTTTTTGTTCAGTTTTTTTGCAAAGACCACGCAACCAATCTGCACGGTTGCCCATATCCATTTTTTTCTTTCTTTGCAGCGTTCGGTTTCGTTTTCTAGCTCATTTCATTTCAATATCCCGGTCGCGTTTTTTTTTGTTGTTGTGCAACTTTCGCTTTCAGGCAGTCAGTGTTACAGTTTTCCCTGCTACTGCCGGTACGGGTGATGATGGAACGAATGGGGAGGGGAGTGTAAAAAACAAACGGGAAAGATACAGCAACTCTGGTACCGGGATTACATCTCCCACTGTGTGACATATTACGATGTACTTACGGCACTGATGCCGAAAGCGCAGCGGGACTCGAAGAAGAAGCTCATCGCGTAGGTATACACACCCCGACATATGCTCGACGACTCGACGACGACAAAACGATCAGACGAGCATCATCCTTGGTGAAACTGAAACGCTGTTGGGAAAAATTCCACCGCTAGGAATGGGAAGGATTATGCCCGGGAATGATGGGCACGTTGCGCTCTGGGAGGAGATTTTTTTTCTTTGCTTTTCCAAAAAACACACCCAGACTCATCATCGACAACAGCGTCATCTTTTCCCAATAGGGGAAAAAAAAGTTTCAAAATCAAGGGTTTTTTCGGTAGTGAAAAGAAGGCACCATATCGACATCGTACGTAAACGAGGTGTTGATTGAAATTTTAAACTTTCCATTTCTACCAACCTTAACTCCACCGTACATTGTTAAGGAAAATGAAAAATAACACTTCACTTCCTGATCTTTTTGGCTGCTCCGCGGGAACATCTTTTCACGATACATACGGAGGCTTTAGAATGCCAAAGCCAAACCCTCCCCGTAAAGGGGTGTAGTAAATTGACACATTCACCACAACGGTGTACACATACACACACACACACGTACAGGTTTTCAAAAGGTCGGTGACAGGTTACCAAATCTCGCGTAATGATTTCATCAATTCGGTGTCCCTGAAAGGTCTTTTTTTCTGCTTGAATTTTGAACCTTGTTAACGGATGTTGGGCATTGTTGGTACGCTGTTGCCAAAATCAACTACTTTCCCGTGGGCTATGGTGTCAGATTTTTGTTCTTGTTGTTCTCGCATTTATCCAAATCCCTTGCTTTAAATTGAAGTTTTCTCAATTTCCAACCCTACAACCCTTAAACTTTGTATCAAGTCACATCTTCACCGTACAACACATCTTCCTACTCATCCGTTCCATGTCAAAATAAACCAAAGAGACACGCAGTGATTTATGATATCTTCTCCGATAAACAAGGAAACTTTACTGTCACAGCATAAAATTTAAATAACTCCATCGACACTATCAACACCAGTACTGTGCGCGCCAAAGTACCAAAAACGGATTTTATCACACTCAACCTCGGTAGAAGGAATCCCGTTTTTTTGCTATAACTCAGCCCAACATAAACACACTCGGTGCGTACATTACGAAACACATTTCGCGACGATTAATGACGCTTAATAGCGCATAATATTAGCTAATTCCGGATGCTGTTTCCACCGGCCGATCAGGCGTACCAGCGTTGTCGCACAGATTGCCCCTAGCGGGTTTCAAAGGATGGCCGCGTAAGATTAATTTCTTTCGTTTGTTTTTACAACCGGCCACACTTATTTTCCCAGCCCTTCCCCAAAATGCTCTTCTTTCCCCTCCTCACCAACCAATGCCGATCAAATCATTCACGCACAAGGGCGTAAGTGAAATCTGCGGCAAAGTTCCGGCAATAACATTAAAAATAAAAGTAAATTTATTGGTAATAAAAACACATTTTCCCATCCTTTGGGTAAGTTCATGGATGGGGAAAAATGAGGCACCGTGGTGAGAGGTGACGGAAGGTGCTTGAGAAAGTAAATCTGTTTTTGATTTACAGTACGTTGACACTCGCCCCACTGCGGCTAGGCTCAAGCTGGACAGAGCAAAAACAAGTCAAACATTTGATACGATCGGACACTTCCCTTTAGAGAAAATGCTTGCAAGATAACAGTCAGCGGGAAAGCGAAAGAAGTGGATTTTTCTTTACAACGTCTTACATCACGTACAGTCATCGAATGTTCGGTTAGCTCATCTCACATAGCGTCCACGGGAATGAAAGGAGGACCTTCATTCTCCTTCGTTCAAAGCCACCCCCGAGGCAAAGGAAAATGACAAGATAAAAACAGCAGCAACATTGTCACCATTTGATTGATAATTATGACAGCGATAAAACGAAACGATCGAACGATCTGGTGTGCAATGTTTCTTCTGCGGGAAGTTTCTCAATTTTTGGCTTTACGCTAACAGGTTGGGTGGGGTCGAAAAACAAAAGTATAATGGCTGGAGGCAGAGGATAATTTTCCCTTTTTAACGCACTTGTTCGCCCTCCTAATCATCGGCTTATCACACTCGCCCTCGGTTAACTAGGGGAAAGAACATGTTCTAGCTTGAAGCAAACATATCCTTTCTAGTCAACTGACCAATCGTTTGTACTTTATACAAATCTGATGCGGAAGTGCTCCTCTGCCACAGAAGATGCTGACTTGGTAGGGTTTATTTTAGTCTTTAATAACCGGAGTATATTACAAAACACAAGAAAAATATATGTACATGAAGCTAGTCAAAAAGCTAGGGTTTTCAAGCATCGTAATTACAGAAAAATAAATTATCTTGAACAATAATATATTCTAAAATACTAATGCAATACCAATTTTTGTTACAGAAGCGAAGAGATAAAATAAAAACCGTTAAAGAGGATTTCAAGTTTGGATGAACAGCAAATTTTAAATTGAAAATACTTTTTTTTAAAGTATGTAATATTTTCTTAAATGTTTTGTTTTGAAAAAACATCTAAAAAAACATTTAAAAAACACAACGTGAACATGAATGGATGACAAACAGGGTTGACAAAGTACATTTAATAATCCTTACATCAATTACAGCATTGCTGCTTCCATAAGAGTATTCTTACTGAAACTAATGTTACTAATGCTATTTCTTACAGCAGTATGATCCAAGGATAAGATTCCTTAAAGAACTTTGCCAACTTGTGCCGTAGGATTTCTATTTGGAGGTATACTGCCGATAATGTTCAATCCATCCGTAACTTTAACAGTACGCGTGGAATTTTGTTGTTCACCAAGTACAAGCTCTCTGATGTTCTTGCAGTCCTATCGATCAACGTTTTCAACCAAGAATAAGTTGTTAAAATGGAGCTTTTTTTAACTATTTTTACATTTCTTACAATTTTATTTTCTTTTCGTGTCAAGTAATAGTTTTTAACAATTTCGTGTACTTTAATATTTTGTACTAATTGTATGTTTCTTTTGTGAAATCTATTTTTCATTTTATGTATCTAATTTTTGTGTGTGTGAGAGAGAGAACATTAGAAATAAAAAAAGATACAAATTTAAACGAGATTCTTGCAAGCTTTGTTTCGTTTCAAAGGATCTTCAGAGGAACCATTCTTCTTATAAATAAAGTCGTCCACAGTACCCCAGTTCATTTCAAAGGATCTTCAGAAGATCCATTCTTTTCATAAACCATGTCGTCCATAGTGCTACAGTTATATCCTCGTAGAAGATGCACCTATGATATAGATCATATCATCATATTATGTATTGTGTGGTGACTTTACATTATAATATTTATTTAAAACGGGCAAAAATGGAGTATTATCTTTTAATCCCATTTGTTTGAAAACTCAACTGTAGGCTTGTAACAGGTTTCGACCAAACCTACGTTTTTCCTTTTGTCCGTTTTGATCATCGTACTGTCTTCCCTTGCGTTCCATCACTTGTTGAAAATTAGCGAAGCGCGGATATATCTTTCGGATTTAATAAACTTCGAACACTATTGAGGCCTTACCAGTGGTCGGGGGACACTCAACGGTCTGGATATAAACGGAGAATATAAACACAGGTTGGATACGTTCTATGCCAAGTCCAGATTAAATCTGTCTTCCTTTGGCCTGGTACTTTACTATACATATATCATTCTAAAAGTATGCTTAACTTTTGACGCCTCTGTCGTTTTTGAGCGGAGCCTCCCGGGTTGACCTATTTCCTCGCACCTCAACGCATCCGACAGAGCGCGGACATGTTTTGCTTTGCTTATCGCCTCGTAAACAATTTTGGGCTTCGAAACCCGGGTCAGTTTTGATTTTGGTTTGGTGTCATAAAAAAACATTCGCGTTCTACCTGCTAATGTGTCCCGTGGATGTACGTAACGCTTACGCAGCACATGCGTGTAGTCTACTTGCGTTGCACCTGTTTCTCTACTGTCTTTATTTACTTCTCTCTAAGTTGCTTTCGAAAGTTATTATAAATTTAACTTTACATTCCCGTAATGTCAATTTCTTAAGTAGAGAGCCCAATGTCGTTTTTATGTGATAGCTGGTATTTTAATACTACAGCTGTATAGTAGAATAGATATTATCTTCATGTACTTACGAAGAACATCTGTATGCACCATTGTATGTCAGCATATTCAATAAAAAATAAAAAAGCGATGAAAATGCACATTAATTACTCGAAAAACAATATTGTTTAAATGCGTTTTGTTTATTTCAAGTTTTATTCATATTCTTCATACATTTCTATGCTTAACTGTTATACGATACAAACTTATTCTTTGATTCTCAATTGAATCGTTTCGTTTCCTGCAGTCAATTCACTCTCAACTCACTTTCTTGTGTGTCTTTTGTTTCCTTGACCTCCTATTGTGTATGTATTTTATTTGTAAAAAGCAACCATGCACGTTTATCGTACATAAGTTCTTGTTTGAAAATTAACCTTAACATATCGGTTATAATTTATTAATTATAACTTGTTGTTGCGGGACTTAACAATAAAATTGATGATAACTTCGTGGTTTATTTCAAGTTGTACTGTAATTGTGAAATTAAGGTCGCTTCAAGTACCACAATATATGACTGGAAAACAATGGTTAAACATGAAAATAGCAGATCAGACAATGGGTATTTTATTGAAGAGATAGGAATAAAATGAATGCCACGTCTCATTAGCCATTTCACCTCTAAGCGAACTTTCAAACAGAAGACTTTTTATAAACGTAGAAATTTTTTCTCCTCCAAATTTTAATATTTGTTGCTGCAGTAAATCCAAAATAGCATTTTCTTTTTTTGGATTAGAAAGGTTGCCGAATTTGGCTTCAATTAACGCTTGCGCTACTATAAAGCATCTCCGTTCAATTGCGAAACCAAAAATACTTTTACCCGCGTAGACAAAGGTATAGAAACAATCTAAATCGGATCGTTGTTGAAGGTATACAAGTATATTGGCCGAGTATTTATCATTTGATTCATACAAAAGTTGTTGAAATACATTCAAATGATTCATGATGTTGTTTGGAGTAAACCCAATCTCAAATAAGCTGTGCAACATATACACGCACCGTCGGTTGATGATGTTATTAAACAATTCCATGCCTACTTGACCTGCATCGAAGGCTTTTTTCAAGAGAAATTTAAATACCGGTGTGCATTTTTCGTGATTGAATCCACTGATTTCTCGTGATTGTTCCATACAATTATCAATTAATTTGACGGTAACTTTGATATTCGTCTTTTGCAGTATGTAACTTACCATTTTTACGTGGCCGTAACTTATTGCTAAGTACAACATGCTTTCTGCATTGCTTTCTAGTTCAATGCTATATGACCAGTCTTTTTCACAGCAATCATCTTTAAATGGAATCTGTATTCCAAACGTTTCATTCCCGCCTTGTTCGTTCATATCGTCGATAATATTTACATCTTCAATGTATTCAATTTTCTCTTCCACACAGAACTCATGGAAAAACTGTTTAAACACTTCCAGTTGATTATTTTCAATTGCACTTTCAATACATTGTAGCAGGTTTCCTTGGTCAATAATTATGCGGGACAGATGAGGATGATATTTAACAACACAATTGGTAATTCCATAAGAGTCTTTCTCTAATGATGTCATTAGCAATCGTTCGGCATTATCATCCAAACCCAGCTTCAGTGGATCTGATTTTGTAATTAACTGACGAAACATAGAAACACTGCCTCCAGATATAACTTTTTCCAACACCGAAAACGAATTTAGCTCGGCATGTGGAGCATAAATATCAACTTTCTTCTCTTCTGTTAGAATCTTTGCCACACGTTCGCTTAGTTCTTCTGCTAAATCAATTCGATCCACCAATTTAACAAAAGTGTTCGTATACTTACAAGCCATCTCAAGTAATACATTTATAGAATTGGAACACACCTGTTTCAACAAATTGTCCATATTAGGTTTTACACCACTTTTAAAGAGCAACTTTATAACTCGCTTCTTGTCCAGAACAAATGCATAATCTAAAGCTGTCCATCCACAAAGCTGATCAGTTTTATTATATTCTTTACAAATGATCCTTTTTATTATAGAATTTGGAAAACCATCTAAATATTCTGCAAAATGCAATGGTAAGCGGCCAACCATGTCCGGGACAGTAACTGCAGAAGGATTATTGAGCAGAACGTTTTCAACCGGTGCATAGTATCTGTTCACCAGTGCCAAGTGTAAATCACAACCTTTGCTTTCTCGAAGTATAAGTCGGTCAAAAAATTCACGGGTTTTCTTTAAAGAATCCGACCAAATCGTTTGTGAGTGAAAAATGCTCTCGTCTTTAAATCGTTTTCTGTTTTCGAACAACCAACAAGCAGTAAAATACTCTGCAAATTTTCGATACAGGAATTGAGGCACTCCATTTTGTACCCCAAGGACGATTCCCGTTTTTTCATCGCCTTGGTTCACTTCTTCCATTATCTCGTTAGCATGCTTCCATTCCGTCTTGGACAATAGTTGTTCTAGATCGTTTTTATCGAAAAGAACGCACATGGCCAACAGAATGTGCTGTTCCTTTATTTCTTTTTTAAATTGATCTTCGTATGTGTTGATTACAGCCGTTGAACCAGTACAAACATTCGTGGCTTTTTTATGTGTGATTAAAATTTGTAACTCCTTTTCAATAATATTTTCAATCAGGTCGAATTCATCCAACATCTTTTGACGAACGCAGGAATAGATCGAATGCCACGTCTCATTAGCTATTTTACCTTCAACGGAACTTTCAGATAAACGACTTTCTATAAACGTAGAAATTTCTTCTCCTCCAAATTTTAATATTTGTTGCTGCAGTAAATCCAAAATAGCATTTTCTTTTTCTGGATTAGAAAGGTTGCCGAATTTGGCTTCAATTAACGCTTGCGCTACTATAAAGCATCTCCGTTCAATTGCGAAACCAAAAATACTTTTACCCGCGTAGACAAAGGTATAGAAACAATCTAAATCGGATCGTTGTTGAAGGTATACAAGTATATTGGCCGAGTATTTATCATTTGATTCATACAAAAGTTGTTGAAATACATTCAAATGATTCATGATGTTGTTTGGAACAAACCCAATCTCAAATAAGCTGTGCAACATATACACGCACCGTTGGTTGATGATCATAAAAAACAATTTCATGCCTACTTGATCTGCATCGTGGTCAACGAGGGCTTGTTTTAATAGAAATTTAAATACCGGTATGCATTTTTCGTGATTGAATCCACTGATTTCTCCTGATTGTTTCATACAATTATCAATTAATTTGACAGTAACTTTGATATTCGTCTTTTGCAGTATGTAACTTACCATTTTTACGTGGACGTAACTTATTGCTAAGTACAACATGCTTTCTGCATTACTTTCTAGTCGAATAAAATCGTTTCCGAAACAGCAATCATCTTTAAATGGAATCTCTATTCCAAACGTATCATTCCCGCCTGGTTCGTTAATATCGTCGATAATATTTTCATCCTCAATGCATTCGATTCCCTCTTCCACACATAACTCATGGAAAAACTGTTTAAACACTTCCAGTTGATTATTTACAATTGCACTTTGAATACATTGTAGCAATCGTTCGGCATTATCATCCAAACCCAGCTTCTGTGGACCTGATTTTGTAATTAACTGACGAAACATAGAAACACTACCTCCAGATACAACTTTTTCCAGCACCGAAAAAGAATTTAGCTCTGCATGTGGAGCAAAAAAATCAAGTTTCTTCTCTTCTATTAGAATCTTTGCCACACGTTCGCTTAGTTCTTCTGCTAAATCCATTCGATTCAACAATTCAACAAAAGTGTTCGTATATTTAAAAGCCATCTCAAGTAATACATTCATAGGATTGGAACACACCTGTTTTAATAAAATGTCCATATTAGGTTTTATACCACTTTCAAAGAGCACATCTATAACATTATTCTTGTCCAGAATAAATGCATAATCTAAAGCTGTCCATCCACAAAGCTGATCAGTTTTATTATATTCTTTACAAACCATCCTTTCTATTCCGTCAAAACCATCTAAATATTCTGCAAAATGCAATGGTAAGCGGCCAACCATGTCCGGGACAGTAACTGCAGAAGGATTATTGTCCAGAATGTCTTCAATTTGTGTTTCGGATTCGTTCACCAGTGCCAAGTGTAAATGACAATCTTTGCTTTCTCGAAGTATAAGTCGGTCAAAAAATTCGCGGGTTTTCCTTAAAGAATCCGACCAAATCGTTTGTGAGTGAAAAATGCTTTCATCTTTAAATCGTTCTCTGTTTTCAAACAACCAACAAGCAGTGAAATACTCTGCAAATGTTCGATGCAGGAATTGAGGCACGCCATTTTGTACCCCAAGGACGATTCCCGTTTTTTCATCGCCTTGGTTGACTTCCTCCATTATCTCGTTAGCATGCTTCCGTTCCTTCTCGGACAATAGTTGTGCTAGATCGTTTTTATCGAAAAGAACGTATAAGGCCAACAGAATGTGCTGTTCCTTAATTTCTTGTTTGAATCGATCTTCGAATTTTTTGGCTGCAGAGACGTTAACAGCAGAATCGGTAGCTCCTTTTTTAGCTGTGAATAATATTTTCATCTTTCTACTTACAAACTCTTCAACCAGATAAAGTATGCCAAATTTTGTTTCGTACAACATTTCATCCGATATTGTGTGTGTAAATTCATTCACACGCTTCTTTATTTCGGGTAATAAGATAATCTGAACCATGTACAGCAACAATGGAATTCTTAGCATATCTTTCAAAACATAGTAGAATATTTCAAACAGCTCCTCGACTATATCAATTTGATGATCCGTTTCGTAATGCTCATAACCATCTAATTTGTTATTAAGAAATATGTGAATGGAATTCTGAATATCTTTCTCTGAAAATAGGTTTAACCCATACATTCGACATTGTTCGAAGGTTTTCTTCAAATCATCTTTGAACCCGTAAGGTCGACTAGACAGGAATAAAGATCTGACTCCTTCAAGATGAGAGAATCGACCGAAACACTTCATGACCACATCCTTGTACCATGGCGCGGTCTCATCGAATCCGTCCAGTATTAACACAATCTTCTGATGGTTAAACTTTTCCTGGAACAAGCGCAATTCGATCAGATCTTCCATGGAGAGCATGTTGGTCTTCGATTCATCCAATACTATTTTACTGCTTAAAACTGTCAGCAGATTTGCACAAAGATCGGCCTCTTTTCTTATAGTATCAGTCTTTTTAATGTCGCTTTTGTTGATACTCGGTACGAACAGCGCTAAATGTATGTATCGATACAATAACCTCACAATTTGTGTATCGTTTAGATTTTCTACATTGCTCTCTTTCAACAGTTTAAAATCGGTCGAAAATTCCATCGCGATAAACTTGATAATGTAGAGAGATGGATCGAAAGTTGACAAACAATAGGCTAACGAGGTAAAGTAGGTGCTTTTACCGAATCCTGCATCGTTCAGGAAAATAAACACCTTGCCTCTGTCAGTGTCTTGAAAATCTGGTGGAATACATTCTTCGTCGTTCGCGGCTAAAGCTGCCGCTCCCTCTTCCGATGAAACCACATACATCCCTCGTTTCGACGTCAAATCCAACCCCGACTGCTCATAAGGAACAATATGGCGAGGAACGTACCAGTGTTTAATACTTTTATAATTCATCTCATTTAAATTGTGGTCTATTTTCATCCTCAATTGGTCACATGGATCTAATACATTTAATAAAAAGGTTAAATCGTCGCTTTTTTCCACAATGCTGCTCAATGCCGTTGTTGAACCAAAAATCGGTCGTTCAGCTTGCGTGTACAAATCTGTCGAAGCTTTATCTGAGAGATCATTCACAACAATTCTATCAGAAATATCTTCATCTTGTATACTTCCATCAATATTTCCTACAACAACGATCTTTTGACGATATTTTTCTACTAATTCCTTCATCTCATTTATGGATGTATGATCGTGCTTTCCTAATATCGTTACCACTTTGATAGTAGGATGATTTACATCTCTAAGATACAACAGCAAAACCTTGAGGACATCATTCATATCTTGCTGTCTTGCATACTTTGTGCTATCAATGAATATTGTTTCATATGTTAATAGCGATAGCGCTTGAAGTAAAATGCGAGAGCTAACTGTCAAATCAAGCGTGCTGTTAAACTCATAAATTCCAGAACCCGAATCCTTTAGAAATTGAAACAACTTTAATTTTTCCAAACTTTCCGGCTTTACTTCAATATTACGATGTTTTTCGAGGACTGCCTCCCGATGGTCTTCTGACAAACGCATCAGACCACTAATGTTTTGGTTGAGATGATTTTCCAAAAACCAGTTTTGCAAACGCTCAAGGTCTACGCCATAACGTGGGTTGCTGTAAATGCTATTATTCAGTAAACCCACGAAATCATTAATTATTATTTCATGTTGAGCTTTATCACACCACTTTGGCAACAGGTTCATAGCTTTTAGACGTAGTTGTTCTTGATTTTTGGAGTTACATATAAGCAGAAATTTACTAAAGAACTCGTATTTTTTCTCATAAAATTCCGAATCTGTGTTAAGTTCCTGTTTATACATTATTTTTAATTGTTCGTTTAGATCGGGTATTTCACCGTGCAATTTATAACATGTTGCTCCTATAGCTTCACAAAATTGTAAACTATCATCTTTTTCCGGTTCGATTTCCGTAAAATAGAATTGAACGTTATTATGAAGCACAGCATTAGTACATATGACATACCGTGTTATACATTCATCATTTTGGGTATTAGATTCACCTTTTGTTAGTTTCTGATTAATCTTAAGATATGACAAAAAGTACACGGGAATCGAGAATTCACCACTAGTGGCGCATAGATCTTTTTTTTTAATAAAAACGTTACTGCTTGTTGTTTTTCCAGCATTTAGTTTGTGCTTCGCTTGTATGCAGAAAGTGAAAAGTCCTTTTGGTGATGAGAAATAAAACAGGATGTCGTCGAATTTTCCTGCTTCTGCTACTTCCACTGCAACTATAAAGTCGTTCTTTTGTTTGTTCGTTTTGATCGTTTTTGATTCATGTCGATAATTAGTTGATTTGTTAAATTGGTGGAGAATAATCGTAATGGCCAAATATGTGTTATACCATTCGCCATGTATAGTAGATTTCGGTTTCGATACCTCTATGACGGATAAGAGATGTTGTTTCTTTAAAGATATATTCTTGTCGACGGGTTCATGATGTTCCGTGGCTGTAATGCTGGAATCAACGAAATAATAAGAAGAATAGATAAAATGGAAAGATACGAATAAATGTACTGTTCGCAGATGGTCTTCCTGTGATGGAGTGACGAAAAAAACAAATACCGATAGAAATCGACCCGAAAGCAGCATTTTGCCACACATGCAATTTTTTGTACACTTAAAATTCGTAACATCTGCTTTTTTGAATATGGTCAACTGCTTTTGAAAATAATTGAAAAAGTAGCAGACGTATAAAGTCTTAAATGCAATTTTTGTAATGAATAATTTTCCATAGTTTAATGCACGCCTTTAAATATTTCTTCTCCAAGACGAAAATTGGTCTACGCAAAATAGTTTGACGATCACTTATTGTTGTACTAAGAAACACAATTCATGCAATTCAAGCAGAGGATTTTTACGAAAATCCATTAAAAGCGGTACTCATTTAGAGGCGGTGAACTGTATTACAATATGTTAACACACATTAAAAAAATAGTTATACATTCTTCTTCTATTTATGAGGCTCTACAATCTCAAGGGAGGTCTTGGCGTGACATTGTTAGCTTTCCTTGACTGTATTTGCCAGTAGCAGGATAGTCAGTCCTGGGTACGGGGGTTTGGCCTGGACGCCAAGAAGAAGAATCGGCAACACCATCAAGATCGAAGCATCATCTAAATCGACGCATCAGCAAGATCGACGCATCGGATGCACCCGCGATTAAAAAGAAGTTTTAAACAACGTGAATGAACACCTCCCCTTCGTAACTCGTATATGACATACGTAACTGTGAATACAGCCTTCTGGAACTGTACACAATTTGATAAAAATGGGCCTCATGGTTTGTCGAGCTGAACATTCCTGATGAACTTTGAGTTCAAATCGAACCTTCGCCAGAATAAAAATAAAAAGCATTGTGAAAGCGTAATCTTTTTAAAAATATTATCTATACCTTTTCAACTGGTTTCTTTCGTTGTCCGGTACAGGATTTGCGTTGGATGTATGCGGCATGGGTTCATCGTTTGTTCGCGGTGCTTTTGGTGCTTGTGAAGGGGTAATGTCGCTGTTAGGTCTTTTGCTCATTTTAATTCTGGAATGACAAAACATTGAATTATTAAAAGGTAAATAAAGCATTTATCGATTCTGTGTACCGTTTGAAGGTGTACTGAAAGTCTGGTTGGTTTATCTTCCGTACTTCCTTTGATATCTCCTTCTATTTATATTTATCTATAAAATTCTCGTGTCGCGGTCTGATGTTTTTGTGCAAATTCCTCCGAAACGGCTGCACCGATTTGAGAATGAGAATAGGTTTTAAGTGCTTTTCGTTTCACTGTGTGACCTGTGGCCAATGTTATGCGTTCTTTTCTGCTTCTTATTTGCGTCTATTGGCAGCTGTTACTAACTGCTATCAAGTGCTATTCGATTTTAGTAACACGATGAATGCTGAATACTGCTGAAACGAAAAAGATGTAACGAACAAATCAATCAAAACACACAAGACGTTTTATTTGTGCAATTTTATTCAACTAGTGAATCGACCCGGTTACAGGGCTACGTAACAGATCTGCGTAATGCTCAAACACCGAAGTTCACATGGATTACCGTGGAAATAGACGTAGAGCGACATTTCTCGCGCGACATTTCTCGTCAATATTCGATGAAATGCGATGAAAAGTCCATAGGGTAAGTGTACCAATTATGGACGAGTTTGTGCAGCGTTTTCACAAGAACGACGTTTGTGGTAAAACTGCTTAACTAAAATTGGTAAACAAGAGTCCAATCGATAGACACACGTTTTTTACGTATTTTCGTTTTTAAATTTTGTAATTTGAACATTTAAAACAAAAGTTATAGTCATTTTCGTAAACCTCTTCAATGCACCAATTGTTGTGCTATGTGTTCCAATTGTTGTGCTATAGGTGTACCAATTGTTGTGCTAGTCCAAAATCACCATTTGAATTGATTTCACTCAAGCTAATGGGTATAATAAGGAAACTTAATGTTTTTTAGGAACTTTTGATAACTAATATCACTCAAAAATATAGAATAAACACGTTTTTTACTGATTTTAAAATCGTGGTTTAGAGAGGTAAATTTTGGTTTGATTTGACAGAAATTTGTGAAGTCAGCATAAAATGATGGCAGTAGGCTGTGTGTTCAAAATATCAGTTAAAACTATTTTTTTTTGTAGTGAATAAACAATGTAATAATTCTGTTATTATTGTTTAATTCACTCATTTTAACAAAATAAAGGTTGCCGAAAGTCAATATGCTTACCTCCAATACACGCACTTTGTTTATCAGTGAATTACGATAGCACAAACAACCAACATGAAAATAGCACAACAATTGGTGCATTCCGGTTTTCCATACACCAATTGTTGTGCTATTTTTAAATACGATAAATAATGTATTTCGTATCATTTAATTATCAAAAACGTTGTGGTTCTAGCTTAAGTGAGCCATAAACTAGTTTTTAAAATTTTTTGATGTCGATTTTGGGCTCTAGTTTCATTAAAAATTGAAAACAAAAAAATGGTCATGTTTTAGACAATCGTTAAGATATTGCAGATTTTTTGACAGCAAAACTAAAAATCGTGATTTTTCGAAAAATAAGCTTATGAAATTAATGAAACGTATGGGAAAATAAGGAAATCTGTTAATTTATGTGAAGAAATTTTTTTGGGACCGCAAATCATCCTGGTTTTTTCATATTATCCATTTTTCCAACGATAGCACAACAATTGGTGCTAGCACAACAATTGGTACACTTACCCTATATAAAAAACAGCATCGAAACGTCATTTCCATAGAAACACATAGAAATATTCCAACGAAGTAGGCACAGAAATGTCTCGCCGAGCGATTTGCTTTGTTTGCAGAATTGAGCTACTTTTGAGAAATGTCGCGCGAGAAATGTCTCTCTACGTCTATTTCCACGGTTAGAAACTATTTTTTTCAATCATACAGAAACCTTTTCTAATGTTATTCAATATAGTCTGACGGTTGCATCGCAACTACCCGTGATCATTGCGACTTGTTATCGGCATGGATTCGTCTGGGTTCTAACCTCAAACGCGCTCATCAAAGGCAGGTCTATCGATTAAGCCTTGTATATTCCAAGTAGCACTTATTCACCTATTAAACCTCAAGCGAAGCACTTTGATTACTTGGTTAGTGTTGTGTCAAAGTTTGACGATACTACGTGTGTTGCTTAAGGTGCAATCCAGTCTTACAGGCAAATCTTCGATACGGGCTACTTAAAGTCGCATGCATTAAAATATGAATCATAGAACATGCCAACTTGCTCCAAACATCAGGCGTATTTCATCTGCTATGACCAAAAAAATGACCGCAGGCACTTGAAATCTGAATTGAGAATAGTTCGTTCTTTTCACGGATTCCAAAGTTGGTCATGGTCAATGTCAGCCCGGCCATCGTGGTTTTGGAATTTCAACCATCTAAAATATCCAATTTACTATATTTTTTAACAACGGACGTCAGAATTGCGCCCAATAATTCCACTACAACCGCCAAACTAGGGAAAATTTAAACATGGAAAATTTTGATGGAAGTCTTAGAAAATTCCGTTTGTGGCGCACTGGGGTCTCTTCAATCCGGATTCCATGATGTGCCATTGTCGATCACGGAAAAGGAATATTTTCGGAGCGCATAAAATGTATTCCGTTTGCTGCAACTGGAGGAAGTCCTCTGTCGGCGGATGAGCGACCATTCTCATGAGCCCCTTCAAAAAGCATGGCGCGTTCTCGAGCGATTTTGCGTTTCGCTGTCGTTGTGTTCCTGTAGCCTTGACTCGATCGCCTGTTATGATGGTGTGTGTCACTTCCAATGCTTCACTATATTGATAACAACACCATGCGCGATAGACAGAGGCACACACGCAATGCACTTTACAATACAATATTCGCATAAATTTTCACTGTATTTTGCACTAAAATCATTTCGCGGTCCTAAATACTGATGATTAATTGTGAAAAACAAGATCCGTGTGAAGAAGAACCAGCGGGAACAAGCAAACACCAAGCGTCTTCCGCAGCGCAACACGCGCATCAATCTTTACACTTTTTAGGGCCAAAAACACCACACAATCGGATGTGAAGGATACACAAAGGGGGGAATGATGACAACATGCACCGCATGATTATTTTTTAACTCCAAAAACAAAGCGCTTTCTGAAGCAAGCACGGAGTGTAGAAAAGAAGCAAACACCACACGTTTATGTCGTTAAAAAGAAGGCACAAAACCATTCCCACTACACAAAAAACAACACACGTTAGCGAATCGCACTGCACCACACAAATGCACTTGTTTTGTAAAATTACGCGCATCATTCATGTACAAACAAATCGAATAACTTCTAAGTCCAGCGATGCGTCCACCCCGGAATTAGCTTACAGCCAACTGCGCAGCCAAAATGGTGTCTTTATGCCAGAATAGGAACGCAACCACATAGATGAATATGTAGGTTAGCGCGAGACGGAAATGTTTTCTTGCCTTTGTCCCACGACTGGTCAAGACTTAGCACGCGCCAGAATAAAAACGCTAGAACATAGGTGCCTGCACTGGTGAGGGCGAGACGGAAACGTTTTCTAAATCCCACAGACTCACAGTCGCTCTAACATAGCGCGCAGCTTTAACGCTGCTTTAACATACAATCAAAGGACCCCTGTTTTCCATACTTCCACATACCCCTCGCGTGTAAATCTTTCAAAAAATTTCTCTCTTTGTCTGCCGGGGGCCGACCGACAGGTTGGTGTAAATGTGTTCGTGTCGCCACGATTTCTGTTCAGTGCGTGCAATCCGACGGATGCCGGATGCGGATGACGTAAGTTATATGAATATTTACAGGGCTGTTACAGAAGTCTCTATTTTAAAACCGCAAAATCCGCGCCAACCCATTTGAAAACCGCGTCAGATTTTCAAATCCGCGCCAATACGAAAGTAACTCATAGAATTATTGAATCAAGGTATTGATAATGAAAAAAACATACTCAGTATTATAGAATAAAATCTATAGTTTTATTTTTACCCGATGTTGGAAGATTTGATACAAAATGTAGTTAATTTACCCTCTATGATGATTAATTGAATAACCGCTTTGTATATGGTCCAACAAATTGTTAAGTCTACACCTTGTATTTCTCAGGGAGACAATGCCCCAACGACCTGTCACAAGCAGGAGAAAAGAAGGATAAAAACAAGAAGTTTGGAAAAAATGCATAAAAGTCGCAGGCAACACCTGCGGAAACAAATAAATATCTTTTTTGCCACCTGCGAGCCACGTCTGTTAATCGGTGTTCGGCAAAAAAAAGTCTTATTAGTTAGCAAATTTCCGAAAAACGAAATTTTCTAACACTGCCAATTTCTAGAATCCACAAAGTTAATAAACAAAATATTTGGTAAAAGTTCGTCATTACGTACTATGCAAAAACTAATAGTTATTCCATATTCTGTGCCTGGCACTACCAATATGCTGGAATTTCATGAAGTCTGATTCAATAGATTAGTTCAATGTTAAAAAAATGTTCAAGAAAAAAATACTCAGTGAAAAGATTGCTACACACTATAATCATACAATTAAAAATTCGTAAATTCGTTTCATCCTGCTGCTTCTCCGTACGAATGAAATTCTTCAATCCACCAAACTACCAACAAATCCGCACGCTTTCTCACTTTATTTGTCTGAAATCATATGTGGCAGAGCGAGAAGTTGGCCAGAGCGAGAAGTATGACACACTCAACCATATTGGAAAATTTCAGCGCGAAACTTTTTTGTAAGTGGCAAAGATGAAAATAGGTGTTCAAAACATTTAATCATTTTTTGCATCGTATGTCCTACAAACAAAATGAGTATGCTTTCCCATTACGTCCACTACATTCAGAATTGATAAAATGGGAAATTTTTCGATTTTGATTATGAGGAGATTTGCTCTGAAGTAAAAATAATAACGATTTTAGACGTTATTTTGTACATTTACGCAAAATCCGCGCCGTTAAAGGGCGGATTTTTTTAAATTTTACGCAAAATCCGCGCCAAACGCGAAATACGCGATAGCTGTTACAGCCCTGTATTTAGCAGTAAAGAAAATGCTTCAATACTATATTTGAACTTCCCCAATCACTTTATGTACATGATTAAAGTTTAACTTACTCACATCAAGGCTGAGGCTGAGGGGCTTTCGATTATCTGATTCACTTCCTCTGTACTTCGGTGTTTGGGCTAATGAAGTAGTCAGCCTAGATGACTTTGAATTATTCGCACCGCACTTGTATTACACCACACTTTGAAACTTTAGGGAGGTTTGTATCTTTCTCCAATAATATTCTTTCTCGCGGTACAATTGTCTATTGCGACAACTTTACAGCTTAGTACAACGCTTGAGCCAGAGACCTCAGACAAAACACGTCCGTCCACGTTGGAGCTGGGCGAAAGAAGAAATCAAAAGATACAGAACACAAGGTACATTGATATGAGGTAGAGTTAATTAGTAAGTGGCGAATATTTATCAATATGTGTAAGTTTACCTTTGTGTCAATGGCCAAAAATACACCCTTACTTCTATAACCTCGTACTCGCATAGGTAGTGCAATTTTGATTGAATTTTGTACATTTTCAAGTACCAAATACATTTTGATTTAGTTCTAAAAGGTCTTTTGACTTCAATCTAATTGTACAATAGTTTCACACTGCACATTAAACAGTTTTTTATTTCGAATTATACTTTTATTCTATCAAACATTTTTACACATTTACTTCCATTACCACCTACCTGTGTATGTGATGCTTTTTATATTTGATATTTGGACTTTTCTGCGTTGAAATGTACCTATAAATGTATTCATTTTTAGCCGTTGTATTGACGTCAAATTTTCAATAAAGTTGCTTTAAATTATTTGCGTTGATTTTATTAAAACAGAATTACTGAACAAAATGTATTACCTATCCGGGTAGGTGATTTTAGAATTAATGGAATACAAATTGAATTAAAATTAAAAGTACATTTAAATAAATTGCAAAAATCTGGTTTTAGCTTGTAAAATAGAAAACGTATTTTTTAGACATTCCGAAAGTTTCAAGACAATAGCTTCGTTGTATTAAATGTTATTAAGATTTACAAGTTCATAAGATACCTTTGTAGGTGGTCATTGAAAAGACGGTTATAAGGTGAATTTCGGTTGGACCACATTGTTCGAATAAGCTAGCTGTCATACCGATCTGCCCTTTTTCCGTGTTTAGCTATTTGCGTTATCTCGCGTGAACGTGTGTCAACAAACTCGTCTTCGTATGTTTGCCTCGTCCGAAGTCGTTCTTGGCTCCGGTTGGACAGCTTGGACGAGACAGGGTATCGGGGGGAGATCTTGCAAGCCACCCCAGTACAAATGCCTTGAAAGGATTCCAACATATTTCCAATCGAATTAATGGATACCGACCCAAGCTACTGAATAAGGGCAACGATCGGAAACTCGGAACATGGAACTGCAGATCCCTCACAGCACCTGGAAGTATCCGCATTCTTTCGGGCGAGGTGAGGGCCCGCGGCTTCGGTATAGTAGCACTTCAGGAGGTGCGCTCTAAAGGACTTATGGAATGCCCGTACCGCAGTGATTGCATGATCTACCAGAGCGGTGGTGAAAAGCATGAACTCGGTACAGCGTTCCTGGTCTAAGGTGCGATGCGAAAGAGAGTAATCGGTTGGTGGCCGATCAACGAACGGATGTGCAGGTTGAGGGTTCGTGGAAGGTTCTTCAACCTGAGCATTATTAACGTGCATAGTCCGCACCTTGGAAGCACCGATGACGATAACGAGATATTTTATACAGTTGTTGGGGAGGGAGTACGATCGCTGCCCACACGACGTCAAGATCGTCATCGGAGATTTTAACGGGAGTAGGCATACAAACCCACCATAGGAAGTTTCAGCTCCCACCAGCTGACGAACGACAATGTCCTTCGCTTAATAAACTTCGCCTCCTCGAAGCACATGACCATTCGCAGCACCTTCTTCCAGCACGCACGTCGCTTCGACTACATCTCAAGATTACTACAGCAGACATATTCCCAGATTGATCACCTTCTCCATCGATCGGAAGGCACTTCTCGGATGTTATCGACGTATGTACCTATAGGGGAGCAAACGTCACGTCAGATCATTTTCTGGTTATGGTTAAGTTATGCCGAAAACTGTGCGTAACCTATTGGTGCGGAAGCCCAATATCAGCCCAATATGGGCTGCGATATCAGCCCACCCCAAGGCTCAACATAGATCGGTTGACCATAGAACATAGAACGCTTGGGGAAGCGTTGCCGGAGGACATCACCTTCGCGATGATATCCCTCAATGATCATTGGCGTATGATGGAGCAAGCCATCAACAACGCGGCCGATCGAACAATTGGCCGCCTAACACGTACCCAAAGAAGGAATGGTTTGATGATGAGTGCAGGCGAACACTATCCGAGAAGATCGCAGCGCGTACCCGCATGCTCCAGCGCGAGACCAGGCAGAACGTGGAAGACTACAAACTACTGAGAAGGCAGCAAATCCGACTCTTCCAGGACAAGATGCGCAGCTTCGAAGAGTCGGATGAGCAGCTGATGCAGCAGCTATCCCAGTGGGGGAGACTCGTAAGTTCTACAGGATGTTAAAAGCGACACGAAGCAGTTTTACTCGCATGAACGCTATGTGCCGCGACAAAGGAAAAATGGAAGTGCTGGTTCGATAGACATCTGAATGGACCAGATGCAGGAGGGACCGCACCGGGTGCAGGAAGCAGTGGAAAGTAGTACTTCTACAGCCAGCATGATGATGACGAAGTGCCCTCGCCATCCTTGGACGAAGTCATCAGTGCCCTCAAACAGCTGAAATACATCAAAGACAGCTGGCAGCGATGGTCTGATGGGGCCTGAGAGGCTAGCCGCCACTATGCATCGGTATTATGATTGTAAGAATTTGGGAGCAGGAAGAACTTTCGGACGAGTGGAAACTAAGAGTTACACAGCTTACAAAAACAGCGACAAACTGGACTGTGGTAACTTTTGAGCCATCACATCCCTGAATGCTGCCTATAAGATCCTTTCCGGAATACTCCTCTGCTGACTTGTGCCCCTTGCCAATGATTTCGTCGGAAGCTATCAAGCTGGATGTGTTGGAGGCAAATCGACCACCGACCAAATCTTTACTCTGCGGCAGAGCCTCCAGAGGTGCCCAGGATACCAGATCTCTATGCACCACCTGTTCATTGATTGAGATCGGACCGAACTATGGAACACCATGCAGCAGTACGGATTCCCAGGGAAGCTGGTACGGCTGTTGAAGGCCACTATGCAGTGCAGGGTGCAGTGCCAACCCGTTCGGCACAAGACGTAGAGGAGTATAACAAGCTCGTTAGCTGAATCAGGTGGAGTCGAACCTGTCGGAGATCGGATGCAGCCGTGGATAGGGGACCGAGTTTCCTGGAAACGGATTGGCGACCTGGCCATGTCTTCGCGACGTGCTCGACCATGAGCAGGCGAAGAAAGAAGAAGAAGTTAGTTATTATTTGATTGATTATTAGCATGTGACGTGACTTTTAATTATTACCTTCGTACTGGTATTAGAACCAATGAAATCTTAATTTATAATACAACATTAATCAAGCTTGATTGCACGGTCGCATTCTGCGAGAGGTTCTTTGGATCGATTTTTTATGATGAATTTTTACGCCGTGGGGTAAAGTAAACAAAAATCTTGGTTTGATGTATTCACTTACATTTAGACCTTATACAACTAGCCTAATCCCTCCTAGAAAAACTTATATGTATGTGTACTAGAATATATGTAAATATGTCTAAATCTATCTATTATTATTAAGTGTCGCTTATTGTTTTTATTTATTACGGTAAGTATTGTATGTTAGATTTCCTATGGATATTTTTTGTACTGTGCCATGGTGGTAGATTTGAAATTCGTTTAAGGCACTTGTTTTCGGGCAGATATTAAATATAATCAGTAAATATGTCTAAATCTATCTATTATTATTAAGTGTCGCTTATTGTTTTTATTTATTACGGTAAGTATTGTATGTTAGATTTCCTATGGATATTTTTTGTACTGTGCCATGGTGGTAGATTTGAAATTCGTTTAAGGCACTTGTTTTGTGTTCGGTCAGATATTAAATATAATCAGTCTTATCAAAGTTATACAGTAGCATTTGATTTTAAAATTCAATTTGGTGTTTCTATTTATGAAACAATAAAGCGATTTGATAGCTTTTTCACTACTGATTAGTTGTTTGTCTAAATGATCTTTAAATGTTAATCTGTTGTCAAAGGTAATTCCTAGAATTGTAAATTAATGTTTCCATGAAATATTCGAGAGGTTTTTTTATATTGCGTTTTGGCTTTCTCATTGAACTGACGCAGCGGATAAAGTACGTAGACTCGGTTTTATCATCATTGATTTTCAGCTTCCACTTTTTGCAACAAGAGACATATTTTCCAATGTCTTGATTAAGGTTTCTTATGATAGGACCAGGAAGTTTAGCTGAGTAGCTCATCGTAAAGTCATCGGCAAACGCAAAACATTTAGTTGACTTCGATTTAGGAATGTCTGATAAGAAGATGTTAAATAAAACTGGAAACAATACGCTTCCTTGCGTTAAGCCAGTAGGAGGAACATAAGAGTCAGATTTGTTAAGAACATAAGGGTCAGACAATTACGATTTATTGAGAGGAATATTGAAGGAATGAATTAAAAGTATAACTTTTGGATGGCAGTTAGGACAAATAAATTTGAAAATAAGACCATGATACTAAACGGTGTCGAAGTCTTTCTCCAGACCAAGCAAAACTAATCCGGTAGATTTTTTTATCGACGCTGTTTTTTATGGTATTAGACAACCTGTTGAATTGGACCGTAATTGATATGCCTCGGCGAAAACCAAACTGAAATGGAGGTATAATCTCGTGATTCGAAAGATGATTAGAAAATAGTTTTTCTATTAAGTTTTCGAATACTTTACTCAGGCCGTTGCTGCGGGAACAAAGTCGGAATGCGAGTTCCGCCGCCGTGCAGTTCATCGCGCAAAGATCTCCGGAATCCTTTGCGCTGGATTCCTTTTGCCTTTAGGCCAATATAAACCAGACGTCAGGCTTTTTTGTGAATTAACCAGAATTAGTTCCTGACGGTGGGTCGTATACTGTCTCTTGCCAGTCTTAGAAACAGCAGATTACCGTGATCGGACGTTAGGCTTGTTCCTAGTCTTTTGTTGGAAAGTTGCTCGGAATTGTTCGGGTCGTACAATTAGCCTTTTCTTCTGATTGTTACGAACAAGTATCTAAATGTGAACCTCCGTTCAACTCGATTGCTAACCCAAATGACCTGACATCCTTGCAAGTTCAGGTTTGAAAGGCAAGTGAAGTTTATTAACAATTTCTTCCTGCTTATATACTAACAATGAATTCTGAGATTTAACAGTAAAAGTGAGATGAAAGAATTAAAACGGGATGGAATCATTTTCCTTACGATAGCACTAAGTATCTTGTTGGGTTTAAATATATTTTCTTGATCATAGCAATCGTAATGCATCTTCAGCATTTTACGCCACTCTTTGGTTGTTATGATTACCTCGTCGGTGCTTGAACATGATCGCTTGAACGTATAGAAATGCTTATGGTTCGTATTACTCCCGAGTTCATCTTGCTCATGATCGTTTAAAGTTCTCGCATGCTCGTTTTATTATACAATGTCGCGTTCGCAAACACACAGGCAACTAAGGAAACTGATTGGTCGGTAGTTACATGGGTTATGTTGGTCTTGGTTTGGTTTGGCATTTGGAATTACCTTAGCTTGTTTCCATATTGTTGGTTAATAAATTAGATTGTAACAAGAGTTGAAGATGAAGATGAAGTATATTAATTCCTTCTTGGAGAGGTGTTTAGTGAGCGGTTGTTTCTAAGGTCGGGTCCAGCGATTTTTTTTACCAGCAGTATATATAATATCAATTGAATTTGTTTGCGTTTACTGAAAGTAGAATTTTTCAACTCTTTTATTAACATAGATTTGTATGGTTTTATAAGCGACTAATAGCTTTGTTCAACATTGCAACAAACCAAATATTAGTTGAAAGCCTATAGTAGCATTGTGTATTTTATTTTTGCGTTATTCACTTCCAGCTCTTCTCCATTCTCGAGCAAATAAACAACCAAAACGAAGAACAACGTACCTCACACAAAAACCGTTTTTCTTTTCGATGCAAACATCCAATTAAATTGAATCTGGAAGCAATGAAACTAAAATATATTTAGGATAAGACACGAAATTAGAAGAACAGAGGATTAGAGTAACGCGATCGAACCAACTAATACCAAAATAATGCGTTGGTGGTACGCACGAATAACATACAAACACATTCAGACATTGTTAGTATATAAGCTATTGAAATTTGTCAATAAACTCAGATTTAATTCAGAACATGAACGCAGAACGCCTCGAATTCTTGAATTAGAATTTCCTTGACCTCTCCTTAGGCATTGCTACTGAATCTCACCCGAGTCTTCTGCCCTCATTCGAAAAGTTATTGTTCGGATTGTTTCACTTTCGCTGTATCAGTTCCCACGTACCGAGAACACTAGCGAGAAGTTCAATGAAGAATTGGCGACAGTCTTTAGTTTTAAAGTTGTTTTTTTCTGCTACAAATCCGCTTTACTCTTACTCACAAGCGAAAAGTTTCGGGTCCTGGTGGTCCTGCAGGAATGGCGGTAGCATTTTCAAACGATCCTCGTACAAGAAAATGTTACAAGAAAAATAAAACAGCAAGAGCTACAATGTTGTTTTATCGTTGTTTTTCCCATCACTTGCACCATACGCGAGGTGGAATGTTTGTGTATGTCACGTTGCAGCACATTGTTGCAATTCGGTACATTGATGGCCGGGGTTTTGAAACAAGGGCTTCAGGTTGCGGTACATTAATGAAACAATGTGACAAATTTGTTTCACTTCTACGGCTCCTACCGAACAGTTTTTTTTCTTCTGATGTGAATGCAGCCATTCTATTACAAGGATTCGAATAGAAAAGTGATTTCAGTTCGAAATGAGGATGGTCCTTGTAGAGATGTGAGTAAGCAGAACCCATGAGATCGGGATGATTGTGAGCAGTGGGGAACTCATGAGTTACTGCGAAGTGCTAAGATCAAGGATCGGAGCAAGGATGAGACCAGCAGGAGATGGAAGGCGCACCAAAAGGGGCAGACGCGATTGAACAGTCGAAGGGAACGGTCGACAGTGAAATATTAATAAATACGAGAACTCTACAGTCCTGTTGGATGCAAATTTTGATGGCCCAATCCCCACAAATGCATAGGCAGTTTCGAACAAACGGTCGAAATCTGTATTGGCATGGTTTAATATTGTGATATGGCAACAGTATATCTTGTTCTTAAGAAGGCTCTATTAAAACATATTTTTGATAAATAAATAATCTTTTTGTGTTCTATTTTGTGAGCTCGTAGCCAGGTAGTGCAGCGCATACCACTCATAAATAATTTTTTTGAATTAATACTATTCTCTCCCTTTAATTTAAATTACCTTGTTTTTTAGATTATGTTGGACAATACTTCAATCACAGAACAATTTACTAAGTCAAATCAAACCACAAAGATAGACATGTCCAAAATGAAAATGTCATAGTTTAGTCAACTGCTTTTTATTCTCTTCTTGACTTAAAGAGTTGTTTGAATTTTGATAGCTTAACTTATAAATGAATAAATAAAAAAAATCTTGCCAAAACTGTGCTAAGTAGCTAAGTTACAGTAGAAGGTGTAAAAATACTTCTCGTTCAAAATTTCTTGGTTTTATCTTCTATTTTGGGTTTTATAAAAATATTAGCGAAATTGGTAAAACATAATAAAGTGTATTTAAAGTTAATTTTTACAAGAAAAGAGAATTTTGTTCGATTGTTTCATGTTTTGCCTTTAGCCAATGAGTTTGATAGCATGAACATCCACAAATGACCGAATGAAAATAATGTGTTTAATACATGTCTTTCAACCCATTTTTATTACGATTTTGTTCCCCGAGGCTGTAATGATTTAAGAGGGTTTCTGCAGTATTGGAAAAAGTTTATTTTTCAGAGCCATAAATGTGAGTTCTGGTTCTATGGTGTTTCCATTTTAGACGACAGGCATTGATGAGAATTTGGTAACAGCGACTATAATGGGATCACCATTTTGGGTTCTTTTACACTAACACCTGGGTATGTTAAACATAAAGAATATTTTACATAATAAATCTATTTTCCCATATGAAACAATTTGTTACATGGCCATTACAACGCAAATCGTCGTTGGCTTTCTTTCGTGTTTCTTTCCAACAGAATTTATTTCATAACGGATCACGATTGTGTGTTGTGCATGAATTTCTGTTCGAATTTTTTATCGCTCTTTACATTCGTTCTTTTCGTTGGGAATCTTAAAAAATAGTAAAGCTGGGGGGAAAAGGTCGTCGGTCATATTTTAAACTTTTATCAGATTGGATTCCGGTTTGGTGTGATATTTTGCTAAAATAATACTTACTACAAACATCTGTATGAACCATCATATGGCACCATATTCAATAAAAATTAAAAAAGCGATGAAAATGCACATTAATTACTCAAAAACAATATTGTTTAAATGCGTTTTGTTTATTTCAAGTTTTATTTATATTCTTCATACATTTCTAAGTTTAACTGTTATACGGTACAAACTTATTCTTTCATTCTCAATTGAATGACTTATTCTCCTGCAATCAATTCACTTTCAACTCACTTTCTCGTGTGCCTTTTGGTTCCTTGACCTACTATTGTGTATGTATTTTATTTGTGTAACGCTACCTTGCAAGTTTATTATACATAAATTCTTGTTTGACAATTAACCTTAATATATTGGTCATAATTTATTAATTATAACTTATTGTTGCGGGACTTAACGATAAAATTTATGATAACTCCGTGGTTTATTTCAAGTTGTACTGTAATTTAAAGTAATTGTGAAATAAAAGGTCACTTTAAGTTCCACAATATATGACTGGAAAACAATGGTTAAACATGAAAATAGCAGATCAGACAATGGGTATTTTATTGAAGAGATAGGAATAAAATAAATGCCACGTCTCATTAGCCATTTCACCTTCAACGGAACTTCCAAACAGAAGTCTTTCTATAAACGGAGGAATTTCTTCTCCTCCAAATTTTAATATTTGTTGCTGCAGTAAATCCAAAATAACATTTTCTTTTTCTGAATTAGAAAGGTTGCCGAATTTGGCTTCAATTAACGCTTGTGCTTCTATAAAACGACGCTTTTCAATTGCGAAATTAAAAATACTTCTACCCTTTTTGTAAAAAGTATCGAAACAATCTAAATCGAATCGTTGTTGAAGGTATACAAGTATATTGGCCACAATTTTAGAACCCGGCTGTAGCAAAAGCTGTTGCAATGCGTCCCATTGATTCATGATGTTGTTTGGAGTAAACCCAATCTCAAATAAGCTGTGCAACATATACACGCATCCACGCTTGATGCTCATAAAAAACAAATTCATGCCTACTTGATCTGCATCGTGCTCAATGAGGGCTTGTTTCAATAGAAATTTAAATACCGGTATGCATTTTTCGTGATGGATTTTTCTTATTGTTCGTAAATGTTCCATACAATTTCCAATTAATTCGTCGGTAACTTTGATATTCGTCTTTTGCAGTATGTAACTAACCATTGCTATGTTACCGGAATTTATCGCTAAATACAAAATGCTTTCTGCATTGCTTAATAGTTCTAAGCTATATGACCAGTCGATTACACAGCAATAATCTTTAAATGGAATCTCTATTCCAAACCTTTGATTCTCGCCTTGTTCGTTAATATCGTCGATAATATTTTCATCCTCAATATATTCAATTTCCTCTTCCACACAGAACTCATGGAAAAACTGTTTAAACACTTCCAGTTGATTATTTTCAATTAAACTCTCAATGCATTGTACCAGTTTTCCTTGGTCAATAATTATGCTAAAGAGATGAGGATGATATTCAACAATACAATTGGTAATTCCATAACATCCTTCATCTAATGATGTCATTAGCAATCGTTCGGCATTATCATCTAAACCCAGCTTCTGTGGATCTGATTTTGTAATTAACTGACGAAACATAGAAACACTACGTCCAGATATAACTTTTTCCAGCACCGAAAACGAATTTAACTCTGCGTGTGGAGCATAAATATCAACTTTCTTCTCTTCTGTTAGAATCTTTGCCACACGTTCGCTTAGTTCTTCTGCTAAATCCTCTCTATCCACCCAGTATGCAAAAGTTATCGTATACTCACAGGCCATCTTAAGTAATACATTTATAGGATTGGAACACACCTGTTCTGACAAATTGTCCATATTAGGTTTTACACCACTTTGAAGGAGCACCTTTGTAATATGTTTATTGTCCAGAAAAAATGCATAATCTAAAGCTGTCCATCCACAAAGCTGATCAGTTTTATTATATTCTTTGCAAATCATCCTTTTTGTTACAGATTCGGAAAATCCATTCAAATATTGTGCAAAATGCAATGGTAAGCGGCCAACCATGTCCGGGACAGTAACTGCAGAAGGATTATTGCGTAGAATTTTTTCAACCTGCTCTTTGGATCCGTTCACCAGTGCCAAGTGTAAATCACAACCTTTGCTTTCTCGAAGTATAAGTCGGTCAAAAAATTCGCGGGTTTTCCTTAACGATTTCGACCAAAACGTTTGTGAGTGAAAAATGCTTTCATCTTTAAATCGTTTTCTGTTTTCGAACAACCAACAAGCAGTGAAATACTCTGCAAATGTTCGATGCAGGAATTGAGGGACTCCATTTTGTACTCCAAGAACGATTCCCGTTTTTTCATCGCCTTGGTTCACTTCTTCCATTATCTCGTTAGCATACTTCTGTTCCTTCTCGGACAATAGTTGAGCTATAACGTCTCTATCGAAAAGAACGTATAAGGCCAACAGAATGTGCTGTTCCTTTATTTCTTTTTTAAATCGATCTTCGTATTTGTTGGTTACAGCCGTTGAACCAGCACAAACGGTCTTGGCTTTTTTATGTGTGATTAAAATTTGTAACTCTTTGTCTATATAATTTTCAATCAGGTCGAATTCATCCAACATCTTTTGACGAACGCAGGAATAGATCGAATGCCACGTCTCATTAGCCATTTCACCTTCAACGGAACTTTGAAAAAGAAGCTTTCTTATAAACGAAGAAACTACTTTTCCTCCATATTTTAATATTTGTTGCTGCAGTAAATCCAAAATAGCATTTTCTTTTTCTGGATTAGAAAGGTTGCCGAATTTGGCTTCAATTAACGCTTGTGCTACTAGAAAACGTTTCTTTTCAATTGCGAAACCAAAAATACTTCTACCCTTTTTGTAAAAAGTATCGAAACAATCTAAATAAGATTGTTGTTGAAGGTATACAAGTATATTGGCCGCAATTTTAGAACTCGGCTTAAGCAAAAGCTGTTGCAATGCGTCCCATTGATTCATGATATTGTTTGGAGTAAACCCAATCTCAAATAAGCTGTGCAACATATACACGCATTCACGCTTGATGATAATAAAAAACAATTCCATGCCTACTTGACCTGCATCGTGCTCAATGAGGGCTTGTTTGAATAGAAATTTAAATACCGGTATGCATTTTTCGTAATTAATTCCTCTGATTTCTCGTGATTGTTCCATACAATTATCAATTAATTTGACGGTAACTTTGATATTCGTCTTTTGCAGTATGTAACTTACCATTTCTATGTTGCCGTAATGTATTGCTAAGTACAACATGCTTTCTGCATTGCTTTCTAGTTTAAAGCGAAGTGGCCAAACATTTTCACAGCAATCATCTTTAAATGGAATCTCTATTCCAAACGTGTCATCCTCGCTTTCTGCATTGCTTTCTAGTTCAAAGCCAAATGGCCAGTCATATTCACAGCAATCATCTTTAAATGGAATCTCTATTCCAAACGTGTCATTCTCGCCTTGTTCGTCAATATCGTCGATAATATTTTCATCCTCAATGTAATCAATTTTCTCTTCCACACAGAACTCATGGAAAAACTGTTTAAACACTTCCAGTTGATTATTTACAATTGCACTTTCAATGCATTTTAGCAGTTTTCCTTGGTCAATAATTATGCTAAAGAGATGAGGATGATATTCAACAATATAATTGGTAATTTCATAAGAGTCTTGCTGTAATGATGTCATTAACAATCGTTTGGCATTGTTGTGAACGCAACGATCAATCGTTCTGATTCACGTTTTTTGAACACATTTTCAAATCTATTAAACGTTAGCAAAGATGCAATAAACTTGAGTTGAAAATGAACAAAGAATGGTACGCCGTTCTACATAAACAGGATGCTACGCAGGATCGCCTGGCAAACTTAGGTTCGAATCTACAACATGCAGCTGTATAAACACTGCAACAGGAAAGGCTAAGTAATAAACGCGATTCAACATATCCAAAATGCAATTTCATAACTAGGGACCGCCAGTACGCTATCCTAAAAAAGCGATAACCCAAAATATTAAAAATACAAAGCATCTCGTTATGCTAATTTGGTAAAAAAGGGTCTCGAAATGCATAAACCAAATACAATAAACAGCATCCTTTGTACGAACGAACGCGATACCCAAAATAGCAATAACAAACGCCCACACGCCGTGTCATATGTAGCATGCAATAAACTGCATCCGATCCCTTAAGAAACTAGCCGATCAAGCAACATATTTGCGCCCAGGAAAGATAGGGACAGGCAAAAGGTCGACAGGAAAAATGTACCAATGCTCACGGTGCAATTAACTAAATCGGCCAAATCGGACGATTTGACCAAACGGACAAATCCTAAAACAACATTAACAGATAAAACTAGGATTTTACCTCTCACGTTCCCAAAACTAACACCAACGCACGGCGTGTAGGACAAGAACCAACACTATCAAGACATGTTAATATATAAGGAAATATTGTAGAAATAAAGAGGACTTACAATCTTACAACGAACGAGAACAGTCGCATCCGCGTTTCATTTCCGCAAACTTAAGTAAAAATCGCGTCTTCGCGTAAATTCCACTCCAGTGGATTATAGGCATTATCATACAAACCCAACTTCTGTGGACCTGATTTTGTAATTAACTGACGAAACATAGAAACACTACGTTCAGATATAACTTTTTCCAACACCGAAAAAGTATTTAACTCTGCATGTGGAGCATAAATATCAAGTTTCTTCTCTTCTATTAGAAGCTTTGCCACACGTTCGCTTAGTTCTTCTGCTAAATCCTTTCGATCCACCAATTTAACAAAAGTGTTTGTATATTTAAAAGCCATCTCAAGTAATACATTCATAGGATTGGAACAAACCTGTTTGAACAAATTGTCTATATTAGGTTTTACACCCCTTTTATAGAGCACATCTATAACGCTCTTCTTGTCCAGAACAAATGCATAATCTAAAGCTGTCCATCCACAAAGCTGATCAGTTTTATTATTTTCTTTACTAATAATCCATTTTATTGCAAAATTTTCAAAATCATATATATATTCTGCAAAATGCAATGGTAAGCGGCCAACCATGTCCGGGATAGTAACTGCCAAAGAATTATTGTGCAGAACGTTTACAACCTGTGGATAGTATCTGTTCACCAGTGCCAAGTGTAAATGACAATCTTTGCTTTCTCGAAGTATAAGTCGGTCAAAAAATTCGCGGGTTTTCCTTAAAGAATTCGACCAAATCGTTTGTGAGTGAAAAACGCTCTCATCTTTAAATCGTTCTCTTTTTTCAAACAACCAACAAGCAGTGAAATACTCTGCAAATGTTCGATGCAGGAATTGAGGCACTCCATTTTGTACCCCAAGGACGATTCCTGTTTTTTCATCGCCTTGGTTGACTTCCTCCATTATCTCGTTAGCATGCTTCCGTTCCTTCTCGGACAATAGTTGTTCTAGATCGTTTTTATCAAAAAGGACATACATGGATAACAGAATGTGCTGTTTCTTAATTTCTTTTTTCAATCGATCTTCGAATATCTTGGCTGCAGACACGGTAACAGCAGAATCGGTCGCACCTTTTTTAGCTGTGAATAATATTTTCATCTTTCTGCCGACGAACTCTTCAACCAGATAAAGTATGTCAAATTTTGTTTCGTTCAACATTTTATACGATATTGTGTTTGTAAATACATTAACACGCGTCTTAATCTCGGGCAATAAGATACACTGGGCCATGTACAGCAACAATGGAATTCTTATCATATCTTCCAAAACATAGGAGAATATATCAAACATTTCCTTGACTATATCAATTTGATGTTCCTTTTCGTAATGCTCGTAACCATCTAACTTGTTCTTAAGAAATTTGTGCATAGAAATCAGGATATCTTTCTTTGAAAATGGTTTTAACCCATACATTCGACATTGTTCGAAAGTTGTCTTCAAATCCTCCTCGAAGCCGTAAGGTCGGCTAGAAAGGAATAAAGATCTGACTCCTTCAAGATGAGAGAATCGACCGAAACACTTCATGACCACATCCTTGTACCATGGCGCGGTCTCATCGAATCCATCCAGTATTAACACAATCTTCTGATGGTTAAACTTTTCCTGGAACAAGCGCAATTCGATTAGTTTTTCCATTTTCAGGTTCGATTCATCCAATACTATTTTACCGCTTGAAACTGTCAGCAGATTTGCACAGCGATCGGCCTCTTCTCTTATAGTATCAGTCTTTTTAATGTCGCGATTGTTGATACTCGGTACGAACAGCGCTAAATGTATGTATCGATACAATAACCTCGCAATTTGTGTATCGTCTAGGTTTTCTACGTTATTAGCTATCAGTCGTTCGAAATCAGTCGAAAACTCCATCGCGATAAACTTGATAATGTAGAGAGATGGATCGAAAATTGACAAACAATAGGCTAACGAGGTAAAGTAGGTGCTTTTACCGAGTCCTGCATCGTTGAGGAAAATAAACACCTTGCCTCTGCCAGTGTCTTGAAAATCTGGTGAAATACATTCTTCGTCATTCTCGACTAAAGCTGAAGCTTCCTCCTGTGATGAAACCACATACATCCCCGGTTTCGACGTCAAATCCAACGCCACGTCAAATCCAACAGGAACAATATGGCGAGGAACGTACCAGTGTTTAATACTTTTATAATTTATCTCATTTAAAGTGTGGTCTATTTTCATCCTCAATTGGTCACATGGATCTAATACATTTAATAAAAAGGTTAAATCGTCGCTTTTTTCCACAATGCTGCTCAATACCGTTGTTGAACCAAAAATCGGTCGTTCAGCTTGCGTGTACAAATGTGTCGAAGCTTCATCTGAGAGATCATTCACATCAATTCTATCTGAAATATCTTCATTTTGTATACTTCCATCAATATTTCGTACAACAACGATCTTTTGACGATATTTTCCTACAAACTCCTTCATCTCATTTTTGGATATACCATCATGCTGCCCTAGTATCGTTACCACTTTGATAGTAGGATGATTTACATCTCTAAGATACAACAGCAAAGCCTCGAGGACATCATTCATATCTTGCTGTTTTGTATACTTTGTACTATCAATGAATATTGTTTCATATGTTAATAGCGATAGCGCTTGAAGTAAAATGCGAGAGCTAACTATCAAATCAAGCGTGCTGTTAAACTCATAAATTCCTGAACCCGAATCCTTTAGAAATTGAAACAACTTTAATTTTTCCAAACTTTCCGACTTTACTTCAATATTACAATGTTTTTCGAGTACTGCCTTCCGATGCTCTTCTGACAAACGCATCAGACCACTAATGTTTTGGTTGAGATGATTTTCCAAAAACCAGTTTTGCAAACGTTCAAGGTCTACGCCATAACGTGGGTTGCTGTAAATGCTATTATTCAGTAAACCCACGAAATCATTAATTATTATTTCATGTTGAGCTTTATCACACCACTTTGGCAACAGGTTCATAGCTTTTAGACGTAGTTGTTCTTGATTTTTGGAGTTACATATAAGCAGAAATTTACTAAAGAACTCGTCTTTTTTCTCATAAAATTCCGAATTTGTGTTAAGTTCCTGTTTATACATTATTTTTAATTGTTCGTTTAGATCGGGTATTTCACCGTGCAATTTATAACATGTTGCTCCTATAGCTTCACAAAATTGTAAACTATCATCTTCTTCCGGTTCGATTTCCGTAAAATAGAATTGGACGTTATTATGAAGATCAGCATTAGTACATATGACATAGCGTGTTATACATTCATCATTTCGGGTCTGGAGTTCACCTTTTGTTAGTTTCTGATTAATCTTAAGATATGACAAAAAGTACACGGGAATCGAGAATTCACCACTAGTGGCGCATAGATCTTTTTTTTTAATAAAAACGTTACTGCTTGTTGTTTTTCCAGCATTTAGTTTGTGCTTCGCTTGTATGCAGAAAGTGAAAAGTCCTTTTGGTGATGAGAAATAAAACAGGATGTCGTCGAATTTTCCTGCTTCTGCTACTTCCACTGCAACTATAAAGTCGTTCTTTTGTTTGTTCGTTTGGATCGTTTTTGTTTCATGTCGATAATTAGTTGATTTGTTAAATTGGTGAAGAATAATCGAAATAGCCAAATATGTGTTATACCATTCGCCATGTATAGTAGATTTCGGTTTCGATACCTCTATGACGGATAAGAGATGTTGTTTCTTTAAAGATATATTCTTGTCGACGGGTTCATGATGTTCCGTGGCTGTAATGCTGGAATCAACGAAATAATAAGAAGAATAGATAAAATGGAAAGATACGAATAAATGTACTGTTCGCAGATGGTCTTCCGGTGATGAGGTGACGAAAAAAACAAATACCGATAGAAATCGACCCGAAAGCAGCATTTTGCCACACATGCAATTTGTTCACACTTGCAGTTCGTAACATCTGCTTTTTTAATATGGTCAACTGCTTTTGAAAATAATTGAAAAAGTTGCAGACGTATAAAGTTTTAAATGCAAATTTTTATAGATCATTTTCCATAGTTTTATGCACGCCTTTAAATATTTCTTCTCCAAAACGAAAATTGGTCTACGCAAAATAGTTTCACGATCACTTATTGTTGTATTAAGAAACACAATTCATGCAATTCAAGCAGAGGATTTTTACGAAAATCCATTAAAAGCGGTACTCATTTAGAGGCCGTTAACTATATTACAATATGTTAACACACATTAAAAAAATAGTTATACATTCTTCTTCTATTTATGAGGCTCTACAATCTCAAGGGAGGTCTTGGCGTGACATTGTTAGCTTTCCTTGACTGTATTTGCCAGTAGCAGGATAGTCAGTCCTGGGTACGGGGGTTTGGCCTGGACGCCAAGAAGAAGAATCGGCAACACCATCAAGATCGAAGCATCATCTAAATCGACGCATCAGCAAGATCGACGCATCGGATGCACCCGCGATTAAAAAGAAGTTTTAAACAACGTGAATGAACACCTCCCCTTCGTAACTCGTATATGACATACGTAACTGTGAATACAGCCTTCTGGAACTGTACACAATTTGATAAAAATGGGCCTCATGGTTTATCGAGCAGAACATCGCTGATGAACTTTGAGTTCAAATCGAACCTTCGCCAGAATAAAAATAAAAAGCATTGTGAAAGCGTAATCTTTTTAAAAATATTATCTATACCTTTTCAACTGGTTTCTTTCGTTGTCCGGTACAGGATTTGCGTTGGATGTATGCGGCATGGGTTCATCGTTTGTTCGCGGTGCTTTTGGTGCTTGTGAAGGGGTAATGTCGCTGTTAGGTCTTTTGCTCATTTTAATTCTGGAATGACAAAACATTGAATTATTAAAAGGTAAATAAAGCATTTATCGATTCTGTGTACCGTTTGAAGGTGTACTGAAAGTCTGGTTGGTTTATCTTCCGTACTTCCTTTGATATCTCCTTCTATTTATATTTATCTATAAAATTCTCGTGTCGCGGTCTGATGTTTTTGTGCAAATTCCTCCGAAACGGCTGCACCGATTTGAGAATGAGAATAGGTTTTAAGTGCTTTTCGTTTCACTGTGTGACCTGTGGCCAATGTTATGCGTTCTTTTCTGCTTCTTATTTGCGTCTATTGGCAGCTGTTACTAACTGCTATCAAGTGCTATTCGATTTTAGTAACACGATTAATGCCGAATACTGCTGAAACGAAAAAGATGTAACGAACAAATCAATCAAAACACACATGACGTTTTATTTGTGCAATTTTATTCAACTAGTGAATCGACCCGGTTACAGTGCTGCTCACCAGATCTGCGTAATGCTCAAACACCGAGGTTCACATGGTTTAGAAAATATTTTTTCAATCATACAGAAACCTTTTCTAATGTTATTCAATATGGTCTTACGGTTGCATCGCGACTACCCGTGATCATTGCGACTTGTTATCGGCATGGATTCGTCTGGGTTCTAACCTCAAACGCGCTCATCAAAGGCAGGTCTATCGATTAAGCCTTGTATATTCCAAGTAGCACTTATTCACCTATTAAACCTCAAGCGAAGCACTTTGATTACTTGGTTAGTGTTGTGTCAAAGTTTGACGATACTACGTGTGTTGCTTAAGGTGCAATCCAGTCTTACAGGCAAATCTTCGATACGGGCTACTTAAAGTCGCATGCATTAAAATATGAATCATAGAACATGCCAACTTGCTCCAAACATCAGGCGTATTTCATCTGCTATGACCAAAAAAATGACCGCAGGCACTTGAAATCTGAATTGAGAATAGTTCGTTCTTTTCACGGATTCCAAAGTTGGTCATGGTCAATGTCAGCCCGGCCATCGTGGTTTTGGAATTTCAACCATCTAAAATATCCAATTTACTATATTTTTGAACAACGGACGTCAGAATTGCGCCCAATAATTCCACTACAACCGCCAAACTAGGGAAAATTTAAACATGGAAAATTTTGATGGAAGTCTTAGAACATTCCGTTTGTGGCGCACTGGGGGCTCTTCAATCCGGAATCCATGATGAGCCATTTTCGATCACGGAAAAGGAATATTTTCGGAGCGCATAAAATGTATTCCGTTTGCTGCAACTGGAGGAAGTCCTCTGTCGGCGAATGAGCGACTATTCTCATGAGCCCCTTCAAAAAGCATGGCGCGTTCTCGGGCGATTTTGCGTTTCGCTGTCGTTCGTGTAGCCTTGACTCGATCGCCTGTTATGATGGTGTGTGTCACTTCCAATGCTTCACTATATTGATAACAACACCATGCGCGATATACAGAGGCACACACGCAATGCACTTTACAATACAATATTCGCATAAATTTTCACTGTATTTTGCACTAAAATCATTTCACGGTCCTAAATGCTGTTGATTGATTGTGAAAAACAAGATCCGTGTGAAGAAGAACCAGCGGGATCAAGCAAACACCAAGCGTCTTCCGCAGCGCAACACGCGCATCAATCTTTACACTTTTTAGGGCCAAATACACCACACAATCGGATGTGAAGGATACACAAAGGGGGGAATGATGACAACATGCACCGCATGATTATTTTTTAACTCCAAAAACAAAGCGCTTTCTGAAGCAAGCACGGAGTGTAGAAAAGAAGCAAACACCACACGTTATGTCGTTAAAAAGAAGGCACAAAACCATTCCCACTTCACAAAAAAACAACACACGTTAGCGCATCGCACTGCACCACACAAATGCCCTTGTTTTGTAAAATTACGCGCATCATTCACTTACAAACAAATCGGAAAACTTCTAAGTCCAGCGACACGTCCACCCCGGAATTAGCTTACAGCCAACTGCGCAGCCAAAATGGGGTCTTTATGCCAGAATAGGAACGCAACCACATAGATGAATATGTAGGTTAGCGCGAGACGGAAATGTTTTCTTGCCTTTGTCCCACGACTGGTCAAGACTTAGCACGCGCCAGAATAAAAACGCTAGAACATAGGTGCCTGCACTGGTGAGGGCGAGACGGAAACGTTTTCTAAATCCCACAGACTCACAGTCGCTCTAACATAGCGCGCAGCTTTAACGCTGCTTTAACATACAATCAAAGGACCCCTGTTTTCCATACTTCCACATACCCCTCGCGTGTAAATCTTTCAAAAAATTTCTCTCTTTGTCTGCCGGGGGCCGACCGACAGGTTGGTGTAAATGTGTTCGTGTCGCCACGATTTCTGTTCAGTGCGTGCAATCCGACGGATGCCGGATGCGGATGACGTAAGTTATATGAATATTTACAGGGCTGTTACAGAAGTCTCTATTTTAAAACCGCAAAATCCGCGCCAACCCATTTGAAAACCGCGTCAGATTTTCAAATCCGCGCCAATACGAAAGTAACTCATAGAATTATTGAATCAAGGTATTGATAATGAAAAAAACGTACTCAGTATTATAGAATAAAATCTATAGTTTTATTTTTACCCGATGTTGGAAGATTTGAAACAAAATGTAGTTAATTTACCCTCTATGATGATTAATTGAATAACCGCTTTGTATATGGTCCAACAAATTGTTAAGTCTACACCTTGTATTTCTCAGGGAGACAATGCCCCAACGACCTGTCACAAGCAGGAGAAAAGAAGGATAAAAACAAGAAGTTTGGAAAAAATGCATAAAAGTCGCAGGCAACACCTGCGGAAACAAATAAATATCTTTTTTGCCACCTGCGAGCCACGTCTGTTAATCGGTGTTCGGCAAAAAAAAGTCTTATTAGTTAGCAAATTTCCGAAAAACGAAATTTTCTAACACTGCCAATTTCTAGAATCCACAAAGTTTATAAACAAAATATTTGGTAAAAGTTCGTCATTACGTACTATGCAAAAACTAATAGTTATTCCATATTCTGTGCCTGGCACTACCAATATGCTGGAATTTCATGAAGTCTGATTCAATAGCTTAGTTCAATGTTAAAAAAATGTTCAAGAAAAAAATACTCAGTGAAAAGATTGCTACACACTATAATCATACAATTAAAAATTCGTAAATTCGTTTCATCCTGCTGCTTCTCCGTACGAATGAAATTCTTCAATCCACCAAACTACCAACAAATCCGCACGCTTTCTCACTTTATTTGTCTGAAATCATATGTGGCAGAGCGAGAAGTTGGCCAGAGCGAGAAGTATGACACACTCAACCATATTGGAAAATTTCAGCGCGAAACTTTTTTGTAAGTGGCAAAGATGAAAATAGGTGTTCAAAACATTTAATCATTTTTTGCATCGTATGTCCTACAAACAAAATGAGTATGCTTTCCCATTACGTCCACTACATTCAGAATTGATAAAATGGGAAATTTTTCGATTTTGATTATGAGGAGATTTGCTCTGAAGTAAAAATAATGACGATTTTAGACGTTATTTTGTACATTTACGCAAAATCCGCGCCGTTAAAGGGCGGATTTTTTTAAATTTTACGCAAAATCCGCGCCAAACGCGAAATACGCGATAGCTGTAACAGCCCTGTATTTAGCAGTAAAGAAAATGCTTCAATACTATATTTAAACTTCCCCAATCACTTTATGTATACGATTAAAGTTTAACTTACTCACATCAAGGCTGAGGCTAAGGGGCTTTCGATTATCTGATTCACTTCCTCTGTACTTCGGTTTTTGGGTTAATGAAGTAGTCAGCCTAGATGACTTTGAATTATTCGCACCGCACTTGTATTACACCACACTTTGAAACTTTAGGGAGGTTTGTATCTTTCTCCAATAACAATCTTTCTCGCGATACAATTGTCTATTGCGACAACTTTTCAGCTTAGTACAACACTTGAGCCAGAGACCTCTGACAAAACACATCCGTCCACGTTGGGGCTGAGGGAAAGAAGAAATCAAAAGATACAGCACACAAGGTACATTGATATGAGGCAGAGTTAATCCAAGATGTACATAGTAAGTGGTGAATATTTATCAATATGTGTAAGTTTACCTTTGTGTCAATGGCCAAAAATACACCCTTACTTCTATAATCACATACCAGTGTGGGTAGTGAAATTTTGATTGAATTTTGCACTTTTTCAAGTACCAAATACATTTTGATTTAGTTCTAAAAGGTCTTTTGACTTCAATTTAATTGTACAATAGTTTCACACTACACATTAAACAGTTTTTTTAATTCGAATTTTACTTTTATTCTATCAAACATTTTTACACATTTACTACCATTACCACCTACCTGGGTATGTGATGCATTTCATATTTGATATTTGGATTTTTCTGCCTTGAAATGTGCCTATAAATGTATTCGTATTTAGCCGTTGTATTGACGTCAAATTTTCAATAAAGTTGCTTCAAATTATTTACGTTGATTTGAACAGAACTTCTGATACAAAATGTATTACCTATGCGGGTAGGTGATTTTAGAACTAATGGGCTACAAATTGAATTAAAATAAAAAATACATTTAAAAAAATTGCAAAAATCTGGTTTTAGCTTATAGAATAGAAAACGTTTTTTTAGACATTCCTAAAGTTTCAAAACAATAGCTTCAATATTTCAATGTTTTCAATGTTTTTTAAGGTATAAACGTTCATAACATACCTACACGGGTCATTGAAAAGAAGATTAAACTTTGAATTCCCATTGCACCACATTGTCAGCCCTTTTTCCGCATGTGATTATTTGCGTTATCTCGTGTGAATGTGATTTAACAAACTCGTCATCGTATGTTTGCCTTGTCCGAAGTCGTTCTTGGCTCATCGCAAACAAAAATGATATTGATCCGACGAGACAGGGTATCGAGGGAGATCTTGCAAGCCACCCCAGTACAAATGCCATGAAAGGATTCCAACATATTTCCAATCGAATTAATGGATACTGACCCAAGCTACTGAATAAGGGCAACGATCGGAAACTCGGAACATGGAACTGCAGATCCCTCACAGCACCCGGAAGTACCCGCATTCTTTCGGACGAGGTGAGGGCCCGCGGGTTCGGTATAGTAGCCGCGTGGAAGTGGAAAGGAGTCATGGAACGCTCCTACCCCAGTGATCGCATGATCTACCAGAGCGGTGAAGAAAAGCACTCGGTATAGCGTTCCTGGTCATAGGGTGGTGGCCGATCAACGAACGGATCTGCAGGATGAGGGTTCGTGGAAGATTCTTCAACCTGAGTATTATTAACGTGCATAGTCCGCACATTGGAAGCACCGATGACGATAATTAGACATTCTATACGCAGTTGGAGAGGGAGTATGACCGCTGCCCACAACACGACGTCAAGATCGTCATCGGAGTCTTTAACTCTCAGGTCGGACGAGAGGAGGCATACAAACCCATGATAGGTAATTACAGCGCCCACCAGCTGACGAACGACAATGAGCTTCGCTTTGTAAACTTCGCCTCATCCAAGCACATGACCATTCGCAGCACCTTCTTCCAGCACGCACGTCGCTTCAGCTACATCTCAAGATTGACCACCTTCTCCATCGATCGGAAGGCACTTCTCGGATGTTATCGACGTATGTACCTATAGGGGAGCAAACGTCACGTCAGATCATTTTCTGGTTATGGTTAAGATATGTCAGAAACTGTGCGTAACCTATTGGTGCGGAAGTCCAATATCAGCCCAATATGGGCTGCGATATCAGCCCACCCCAAAGGCTCAACATAGATCGGTTGACGCAAGCTGATGTGGCGAGGGACTTGGCGACCGCGCTGGGGGAATCGTTGCCGGAGGACATCACCTTCGAGACGATGTCCCTCAATGATCATTGGCGTACGATGGAATAAGCCATCAGCAGCACGGCCGATCAAACTATTGGCCGCGTAACACGTAACCGGAGGAAGGAATGGTTTGATGATGAGTGCAGGCGAGCACTATCCGAGAAGAACGCAGCGCGTACACGCATGCTCCAGCGCGAGACCAGGCAGAACGTGGAAGACTACAAACGACTGAGAAGGCAGCAGATCCGACTCTTCCAGGACAAGATGCGCAGCTTCGAAGAGTCGGATGAGCAGCTGATGCATCAGCTATCCCAGTGGGGGAAACTCGTAACTTCTACAGGATGCTAAAAGCGACACGAAGCGGTTTTACTTCCTTGAACGCTATGTGCTTCTACAGCCAGTACTTCTGTAGTACTTCTACAGCCAGCATGATGATGACGAAGTGCCCTCGCCATCCTTGGACGAAGTCATCAGTGCCCTCAAACAGCTGAAATACATCAAAGTCAGCTGGCAGCGATGGTCTGATGGGGCCTGAGAGGCTAGCCGCCACTATGCATCGGTATTATGATTGTATGAATTTGGGAGCAGAAAGAACTTTTGGATGAGTGGAAACTTAGAGTTATACAGTTTACAAAAAGGGTGACAGACTGGACTGTGCTAACTTGTGAGCCATCACATCCCTGAATGCTGGCTATAAGATCCTTTCCGGAATACTCTTCTGCTGATTTGCGCCCCTTGCTACTGATTTCGTCGGAAGCTATCAAGCTGGATGTGTTGGAGGCATATCGACCACTGACCAAATCTTTACTCTACGGCAGAGCCTCCAGAAGTGCCCAGGGTACCAGATCTCTATGCACCACCTGTTCATTGATTTCAAAGCAGCCTACTACACCATAGATCGGACCGAACTACGGAACACCATGCAGCAGTACGGATTCCCAAGGAAGCTGGTACGGCTGTTGAAGACCACTATGCAGTGCAGGGTGCAGTGCCAACCCGTTCGGCACAAGACGTAGAGGAGTACAACAAGCTCGTTGGCTGGATCAGGTGGAGTCGAACCTGTCGGAGATCGGAAACAGCCGTGGATAGGGAACCGAGTTTCCTGGAAACGGATTGGCGACCTAGTCATGTCTTCGCGACGTGCTCGACCATGAGCAGGCGAAGAAAGAAGAAGAAGTTAGTTATTATTTGATTGATTATTAGCATGTGACGTGACTTTTAATTATTACCTTCGTACTGGTATTAGAACCAATGAAATCTTAATTTATAATACAACATTAATCAAGCTTGATTGCACGGTCGCATTCTGCGAGAGGTTCTTTGGATCGATTTTTTATGATGAATTTTTACGCCGTGGGGTAAAGTAAACAAAAATCTTGGTTTGATGTATTCACTTACATTTAGACCTTATACAACTAACCTAATCCCTCCTAGAAAAACTTATATGTGTACTAGAATATATGTAAATATGTCTGAATCTATCTATTATTATTAAGTGTCGCTTATTGTTTTTATTTATTACGGTAAGTATTGTATGTTAGATTTCCTATGGATATTTTTTGTACTGTGCCATGGTGGTAGATTTGAAATTCGTTTAAGGCACTTGCTTCGTGTTCGGGCAGACATTAAATATAATCGGTCTTATCAAAGTTTTATACAGCAGCAGTTGATTTTTTGTAACTCAATTAGGTGTTTCTATTTATGAAACAATAAAGCGATTTGATAGCTTTTTCAACACTGATTAGTTGTTGGTCTACAAGATTTTTAAATGTTAATCTGTTGTCAAAGGTAATTCCTAGAATTGTATATTTATGTTTCCATGGAATGTTCAAGAGGTTTTTTTATATTGCGTTTTGGCTTTCTAATTGAACTGATGCAGCGGGTAAAGTACGTAGACTCGGTTTTATCATCGTTGATTTTCAGCTTCCACTTTTTGCAACAAGAGACGCATTTTCTAATGCCTTGATTAAGGTTTCTTATGATAGGACCAGGAAGTTTCGCTGAGTAGCTCATCGTAAAGTCATCGGCAAACGCAAAACATTTAGTTGACTTCGATTTAGGAATGTCTGATAAGAAGATGTTAAATAAAACTGAAGACAATACGCTTCCTTGTGTTAAGCCAGTAGGAGGAACATAAGAGTAAGATTTGTTAAGAACATAAGGGTCAGACAATTACGATTTATTGAGAGGAATATTGAAGGAATGAATTAAAAGTATAACTTTTGGATGGCAGTTAGGGCAGATAAATTTGAAAATAAGACCATGATGCTAAACGGTGTCGAAGTCTTTCTCCAGACCAAGCAAAACTAATCCGGTAGATTTTTTTTATCGACGCTGTTGTTTATGGTATTAGACAACCTGTTGAATTGGACCGTAATTGATATGCCTCGGCGAAAACCAAACTGAAATGGAGGTATAATCTCGTGATTCGAAAGATGATTAGAAAATAGTTTTTCTATTAACTTTTCGAATACTTTACTCAGGCTGTTGCTGCGGGAACAAAGTCGGAATGCGAGTTCCGCCGCCGTGCAGTTCATCGAGCAAAGATCTCCGGAATCCTTTGCGCTGGATTCCTTTTGCCTTTAGGCCAATATAAACCGGACGTCAGGCTTTTTTGTGAATTAACCAGAATTAGTTCCTGACGGTGGGTCGTATACTGTCTCTTGGCAGTCTTAGAAACAGCAGATTACCGTGATCGGACGTTAGGCTTATTCCTAGTCTTTTGTTGGAAAGTTGCTCGGAATTGTTCGGGTCGTACAATTAGCCTTTTCTTCTGATTGTTCCGAACAAGTATCTAAATGTGAACCTCCATTCAACTCGATTGCTAACCCAAATATCCTGACATCCTTGCAAGTTCAGGTTTGAAAGGCAAGTGAAATTTTATAAACAATTTCTTCCTGCTTATATACTAACAATGCATTCTGAGATTTAACAGTAAAAGTGAGGTGAAAGAATTAAAACGGGATGGAATCATTTTCCTTACGATAGCACTAAGTATCTTGTTGGGTTTAAATACATTTCCTTGATCATAGCAATCGTAATGCATCTTCAGCATTTTACGCCACTCTTTGGTTGTTATGATTACCTAGTCGGTGCTTGAACATGATCGCTTGAACGTATAGAAATGCTTATGGTTCGTATTACTCCCGAGTTCATCTTGCTCATGATCGTTTAAAGTTCTCGCATGCTCGTTTTATTATACAATGTCGCGTTCGCAAACACACAGGCAACTAAGGAAACTGATTGGTCGGTAGTTACATGGGTTATGTTGGTCTTGGTTTGGTTTGGCATTTGGAATTACCTTAGCTTGTTTCCATATTGTTGGTTAATAAATTAGATTGTAACAAGAGTTGAAGATGAAGATGAAGTATATTAATTCCTTCTTGGAGAGGTGTTTAGTGAGCGGTTGTTTCTAAGGTCGGGTCCAGCGATTTTTTTTACCAGCAGTATATATAATATCAATTGAATTTGTTTGCGTTTACTGAAAGTAGAATTTTTCAACTCTTTTATTAACATAGATTTGTATGGTTTTATAAGCGACTAATAGCTTTGTTCAACATTGCAACAAACCAAATATTAGTTGAAAGCCTATAGTAGCATTGTGTATTTTATTTTTGCGTTATTCACTTCCAGCTCTTCTCCATTCTCGAGCAAATAAACAACCAAAACGAAGAACAACGTACCTCACACAAAAACCGTTTTTCTTTTCGATGCAAACATCCAATTAAATTGAATCTGGAAGCAATGAAACTAAAATATATTTAGGATAAGACACGAAATTAGAAGAACAGAGGATTAGAGTAACGCGATCGAACCAACTAATACCAAAATAATGCGTTGGTGGTACGCACGAATAACATACAAACACATTCAGACATTGTTAGTATATAAGCTATTGAAATTTGTCAATAAACTCAGATTTAATTCAGAACATGAACGCAGAACGCCTCGAATTCTTGAATTAGAATTTCCTTGACCTCTCCTTAGGCATTGCTACTGAATCTCACCCGAGTCTTCTGCCCTCATTCGAAAAGTTATTGTTCGGATTGTTTCACTTTCGCTGTATCAGTTCCCACGTACCGAGAACACTAGCGAGAAGTTCAATGAACAATTGGCGACAGTCTTTAGTTTTAAAGTTGTTTTTTTCTGCTACAAATCCGCTTTACTCTTACTCACAAGCGAAAAGTTTCGGGTCCTGGTGGTCCTGCAGGATTGGCGAAAGCATTTTCAAACGATCCTCGTACAGGAAAACGTTATAAGAAAAATAAAACAGCAAGAGCTACAATGTTGTTTTATCATTGTTTTTCCCATCACTTGGTACATTAGTACATTACATGCGGTACATTAGTGATACAATGTGACAAATTTGTTTCACTTCTACGGCTCCTACCGAACAGTTTTTTTTTCTTTTGATGTGAATGCAGCCATTCTATTACAAGGATTCGAATGGAAAAGTGATTTCAGTTCGAAACGAGGATAGTCCTGTTGGATGCAAATTTTGATGGCCTAATCCCCACAAATGCATAGGCAGTTTCGAACAAACGGTCGAAATCTGTATTGGCATGGTTTAATATTGTGATATGGCAACAGTATATCTTGTTCTTAAGAAGGCTCTATTAAAACATATTTTTGATAAATAAATAATCTTTTTGTGTTCTATTTTATGAGCTCGTAGCCAGGTAGTGCAACGCATACCACTCATAAATATATTTTTTTGAATTAATACTACTCTCTCCCTTTAATTTAAATTACCTTGTATTTAAGATTATGTTGGACAATACTTCAATCACAGAACAATTTACTAAGTCAAATCAAACCACAAAGATAGGCATGTCCAAAATGAAAATGTTATAGTTTAGTCAACTGCTTTTTATTCAGTTCTTGACTTAAAGAGTTGTTTGAATTTTGATAGCTTAACTTATAAATGAATAAATAAAAAAAATCTTGCTAAAACTATGCTAAGTAGCTAAGTTATGTTTCTCGATTTCTAAAATGTTTCTCGTTGAAAATTTCTTGGTTTTATCTTCTATTTTGGGTTTTGTAAAAATATGATTTCGAATTCTGCTCTGTTTTCATCAATCTCTGTGCAATAGAGTGACAGAGACAAATATGCACAAACTGATAAGAAGAGAAATTCAACTTAAATACCGCGTGTAATCCACAACTACCCTCACTTTGATTGATTTCCTTTGGCGAAATTGGCAAAAAAAATCGAAAAAGTTAATTTTTACAAGAAAAGATAATTTTGTTCGATTGTTTCATGTTTTGCCTTTAGCCAATGAGTTTGATAGCATGAACATCCACAATTGACCTTACGAAAATAGTATGTTTAAAACATGTCTTTCAACCCATTTTTATTACGATTTTGTTCCCCGAGCCTGTAGTGATTTAAGAGGGTTTCTGCAGTATTGGAAAAAGTCTATTTTTCAGAGCCATAAATGTGAGTTCTGGTTCTATAGTGTTTCAATTTTAGACGACAGGCATTGATGAGAATTTGGTAACAGCGACTATAATGGGATCACCATTTTGGGTTCTTTTACACTAACACCTGGGTATGTTAAACATAAAGAATATTTTACATAATAAATCTATTTTCCCATATGAAACAATTTGTTACATGGCCATTACAACGCAAATCGTCGTTGGCTTTCTTTCGTGTTTCTTTCCAACAGAATTTATTTCATAACGGATCACGATTGTGTGTTGTGCATGAATTTCTGTTCGAATTTTTTATCGCTCTTTACATTCGTTCTTTTCGTTGGGAATCTTAAAAAATAGTAAAGCTGGGGGGAAAAGGTCGTCGGTCATATTTTAAACTTTTATCAGATTGGATTCCGGTTTGGTGTGATATTTTGCTAAAATAATACTTACTACAAACATCTGTATGAACCATCATATGGCACCATATTCAATAAAAATTAAAAAAGCGATGAAAATGCACATTAATTACTCAAAAACAATATTGTTTAAATGCGTTTTGTTTATTTCAAGTTTTATTTATATTCTTCATACATTTCTAAGTTTAACTGTTATACGGTACAAACTTATTCTTTCATTCTCAATTGAATGACTTATTCTCCTGCAATCAATTCACTTTCAACTCACTTTCTCGTGTGCCTTTTGGTTCCTTGACCTACTATTGTGTATGTATTTTATTTGTGTAACGCTACCTTGCAAGTTTATTATACATAAATTCTTGTTTGACAATTAACCTTAATATATTGGTCATAATTTATTAATTATAACTTATTGTTGCGGGACTTAACGATAAAATTTATGATAACTCCGTGGTTTATTTCAAGTTGTACTGTAATTTATAGTAATTGTGAAATAAAAGGTCACTTTAAGTTCCACAATATATGACTGGAAAACAACGGTTAAACATGAAAATAGCAGATCAGCCAATGGGAATTTTATTGAAGAGATAGGAATAAAATGAATGCCACGTCTCATTAGCCATTTCACCTTCAACGGAACTTTCAAACAGAAGTCTTTCTATAAACGTAGAAATTACTTCTCCTCCATATTTTAATAGTTGTTGCTGCAGTAAATCCAAAATAGCATTTTCTTTTTCTGAAATAGAAAGGTTGCCGAATTTGGCTTCAATTAACGCTTCTGCTACTATAAAACGTTTCTTTTCAATTGCGAAACCAAAAATACTTTTACCCGGTGGGTCAAAGGTATCGAAACAATCTAAATCGGATCGTTGTTGAAGGTATACAAGTATATTGGCCGAGTATTTAACATTAAATTTGTCCAAAAGTTGTTGAAATACATCCAAATGATTCGTGATGTTGTTTGGAACAAACCCAATCTCAAATAAGCTGTGCAACATATACACGCATTTACGCTTGATGATCATAAAAAACAATTTCATGCCTATTTGATCTGCATCGTTGTCAACGAGGGCTTGTTTGAATAGAAATTTAAATACCGATATGTATTTGTCGTGATTGATTCTGTTGATTTTTCGTGATAGATTCATAAAATTATCAATTAATTTGACGGTAACTTTGATATTCGTCTTTTGCAGTATGTAACTAACCACTTCTATGTTGCCGTAATATATCGCTAAATACAAAATGCTTTCTGCATTGCTTTCTAGTTTAAAGCTATGTGGCCAGTCATTTTCACAGCAATCATCTTTAAATGGAATCTCTATTCCAAACCTTTCATTCTCGCCTGGTTCGTTAATATCGTCGATAATATTTCCATCCTCAATACATTTAATTCCCTCTTCCATACAGAACTGATGGAAAACTGTTTAAACACTTCCAATTGATTATTTACAATTGCACTTTGAATACATTGTAGCAATCGTTCGGCATTATCATCCAAACCCAGCTTCTGTGGACCTGATTTTGTAATTAACTGACGAAACATAGAAACACTACCTCCAGATACAACTTTTTCCAGCACCGAAAAAGAATTTAGCTCTGCATGTGGAGCAAAAAAATCAAGTTTCTTCTCTTCTATTAGAATCTTTGCCACACGTTCGCTTAGTTCTTCTGCTAAATCCATTCGATTCAACAATTCAACAAAAGTGTTCGTATATTTAAAAGCCATCTCAAGTAATACATTCATAGGATTGGAACACACCTGTTTTAATAAAATGTCCATATTAGGTTTTACACCATTTTTAAAGAGCAACTTTATAACTCTCTTCTTGTCCAGAACAAATGCATAATCTAAAGCTGTCCATCCGCAAAGCTGATCAGTTTTATTATTTTCTTTACAAATTATCCTTTTTATTATAGAATTTGGAAAATCATTCAAATATTCTGCAAAATGCAATGGTAAGCGGCCAACCATGTCCGGGACAGTAACTGCAGAAGGATTATTGCGCAGAATTTTTTTAATCTGTGTACCGGATCCGTTCACCAGTGCCAAGTGTAAATAACAATCTTTGCTTTCTCGAAGTATAAGTCGGTTAAAAAATTCGCGGGTTTTCCTTAAAGAATTCGACCAAATTGTTTGTGAGTGAAAAATGCTTTCATCTTTAAATTGTTTTCTATTTTCAAACAACCAACAAGCAGTGAAATACTCTGCAAATGTTCGATGCAGGAATTGAGGCACTCCATTTTGTACCTCAAGGACGATTCCCGTTTTTTCATCGCCTTGGTTCACTTCCTCCATTATCTCGATAGCACGCTTCCGTTCCTTCTCGGACAATAGTTGTGCTAGATCGTTTTTATCGAAAAGAACGTATAAGGCCAACAGAATGTGCTGTTCCTTAATTTCTTGTTTGAATCGATCTTCGAATTTTTTGGCTGCAGAGACGTTAACAGCAGAATCGGTAGCTCCTTTTTTAGCTGTGAATAATATTTTCATCTTTCTACTTACAAACTCTTCAACCAGATAAAGTATGCCAAATTTTGTTTCGTACAACATTTCATCCGATATTGTGTGTGTAAATTCATTCACACGCTTCTTTATTTCGGGTAATAAGATAATCTGAACCATGTACAGCAACAATGGAATTCTTAGCATATCTTTCAAAACATAGTAGAATATTTCAAACAGCTCCTCGACTATATCAATTTGATGATCCGTTTCGTAATGCTCATAACCATCTAATTTGTTATTAAGAAATATGTGAATGGAATTCTGAATATCTTTCTCTGAAAATAGGTTTAACCCATACATTCGACATTGTTCGAAGGTTTTCTTCAAATCATCTTTGAACCCGTAAGGTCGACTAGACAGGAATAAAGATCTGACTCCTTCAAGATGAGAGAATCGACCGAAACACTTCATGACCACATCCTTGTACCATGGCGCGGTCTCATCGAATCCGTCCAGTATTAACACAATCTTCTGATGGTTAAACTTTTCCTGGAACAAGCGCAATTCGATCAGATCTTCCATGGAGAGCATGTTGGTCTTCGATTCATCCAATACTATTTTACTGCTTAAAACTGTCAGCAGATTTGCACAAAGATCGGCCTCTTTTCTTATAGTATCAGTCTTTTTAATGTCGCTTTTGTTGATACTCGGTACGAACAGCGCTAAATGTATGTATCGATACAATAACCTCACAATTTGTGTATCGTTTAGATTTTCTACATTGCTCTCTTTCAACAGTTTAAAATCGGTCGAAAATTCCATCGCGATAAACTTGATAATGTAGAGAGATGGATCGAAAGTTGACAAACAATAGGCTAACGAGGTAAAGTAGGTGCTTTTACCGAATCCTGCATCGTTCAGGAAAATAAACACCTTGCCTCTGTCAGTGTCTTGAAAATCTGGTGGAATACATTCTTCGTCGTTCGCGGCTAAAGCTGCCGCTCCCTCTTCCGATGAAACCACATACATCCCTCGTTTCGACGTCAAATCCAACCCCGACTGCTCATAAGGAACAATATGGCGAGGAACGTACCAGTGTTTAATACTTTTATAATTCATCTCATTTAAATTGTGGTCTATTATTTTCCTCAATTGGTCACAAGGATCCAATACATTTAACAAAAAGGTTAAATTGTCGCTTTTTTCCACAATGCTGCTCAATGCCGTTGTTGAACCAAAAATCGGTCGTTCAGCTTGCGTGTAAAAATGTTTCGAAGCTTTATCTGAGAGATCATTTACAACAATTCTATCAACAATATCTTCATTTTGTATACTTCCAGCATCATTTGCTACAACAACGATCTTTTGACGATATTTTCCTACTAATTCCTTCATCTCATTTTTGGATATACCATCATGCTGCCCTAGTATCGTTACCACTTTGATAGTAGGATGATTTACATCTCTAAGATACAACAGCAAAGCCTCGAGGACATCATTCATATCTTGCTGTTTTGTATACTTTGTACTATCAATGAATATTGTTTCATATGTTAATAGCGATAGCGCTTGAAGTAAAATGCGAGAGCTAACTATCAAATCAAGCGTGCTGTTAAACTCATAAATTCCTGAACCCGAATCCTTTAGAAATTGAAACAACTTTAATTTTTCCAAACTTTCCGACTTTACTTCAATATTACAATGTTTTTCGAGTACTGCCTTCCGATGCTCTTCTGACAAACGCTTCAAGTCGCTGATGTTTTGGTTGAAATGATTTTCCAAAAACCAGTTTTGCAAACGTTCAAGGTCTACGCCATAACGTGGTTCGCTGTAAAGGCTATTTTGCAGTAAACCCACCAAGCTATCAATTATTATTTCATCTTTATCACACCACTTTGGCAATAGTTTCATAGCTTGTAGACGTAGTTGTTCTTGATTTTTGGAGTTACATATAAGCAGAAATTTACTAAAGAACTCGTCTTTTTTCTCATCAAATTCCGAATCTGTGTTAAGTTCCTGTTTATACACTTTTTTTAATTGTTCGTTCAGATCGGGTATTTCACCGTGCAATTTATAACATGTTGCTCCTATAGCTTCACAAAATTGTAAACTATCATCTTCTTCCGGTTTGATTTCCGTAAAATAGTGTTTAACGTCGTTAAGAAGATCATCATCTTTAAGAAGATCATTATTAGTACATATGACATACCGTGTTATACATTCATCATTTTTGGTATTTGATTCACCTTTTGTTAGTTTCTGATTAATCTTAAGTTATGACAAAAAGTACATGGGAATCGAGAAATTACCACTACTGGCGCATAGATCATTTTTTTTTAATAAAAGCGTAACGGTTTGTTGTTTTCCCAGCATTCAATTTATGCTTCGCTTGTATGCAAAAAGTGAAAAGTCCTTTTGGTGATGAGAAATTAAACAGGATGTCGTCGAATTTTCCTGCTTCTCCTACTTCCACTGCAACTATAAAATCGTTCTTTTGTTTGTTCGTTTTGATCGTTTTGGTTTCATGTCGATAATTAGTTAATTTGTTAAATTGGTAAAGAATAACCGTAATGGCCAAATATGTGTTATACAATTCGCCATGTGTAGAGCTGTTCGGTTTCGATACCTCTATTAACGATATGAGCTGTTGTTTCTTTAAAGATTTATTCTTGTCGACGGGTTCATGATATTCCGTACCTGTAATGCTTCTAAAAAAACGAATCAATAAGAAGAATAGAGAAAAGCGGAAAGATACGAATTAATGAACTGTTCGCAGATGATGATTCATATGATGTAGTGACGAAAAAAATATCTCCTTTAAACAAATCCCGATTCAAAATTACCCAACATCAGCATTTTGCTACACATGCAATTTTTTTACACTTAAAATTCGTAACATCTGCTTTTTTTAATATGGTCAACTGCTTTTGAAAATAATTGAAAAAGTAGCAGACGTATAAAGTCTGAAATGGAATAATTTATAAATCATTTTCCATTGTTTTATGCACGCCTTTAGACATTTCTTCTTTAAGACGAAAATTGGTCTACGCAAAATAGTTTGACAGTCACGTATTGTTGCAAGTGACGAGATAGAAAAAACCAGACCATGTAAACCAGACAAAATATAAATATCAAAATATAAACAGCGTATCAGCAACATCATCAAAATCGAAACATCATCGAAATCGACGCATCAGCAAGACGCATCAGTTAAAATCGAACCTTTGTCAGAAGAAAAATAATAAGCAATGAGTACTCATTTTCAATATATTATCTATACCTTTTCAACTGGATTCTTTCGTTATCCGATACAGGATTTGCGTTAGATGTATGTGCTATGGGTTGATCGTTTGTTCGCGGTACTTTTGGTGCTTGTGTACGGATAATGTCGCTGTTAGGTCTTTTGCTCATTTTAATTCTGGAATGACAAAACATTGAATTGTTAAAAGGTAAATAAAGCATTTATCGATTTTGTGTACCAAGTCTGGTTGGTTTGTCTTCAGTACGTTTATCTTTGTTATAACATTATAAAAAACAATGATAACACAAAATGTTAAAGCGACGAAACCCGACGAATGTTGTGCTACCTTGAGACACTTCGAAAAGGTCCTTTACGTCTAGATTTTGAGAACCCAGATCATCCATGAATAAGACAAAGAGGCAAAGTGACAAAGAATGCGGGCGCAGGAGCATGGAAGCGTTCAAGATGCCCTAAACTAGTGGCGAATCTAACGGTAGGTGGAGTAGGCGGCCGCCTAGGGTCCCTTCGATCAGTTAGCAACTTATGAAATCAGTTTACACTGGCAGTCAGGTGTTTCCAAATTTGGCTCCCCGCGTTCGGTCATAGTGGACCAATACAAAATAAACATCCATGAAGCATGTGGACAGTGCAACCTTCTTCAGTTTTGGGCGCCCAACTACCATATCGCCACGGCCCTAGCATTATGGAATGTGATGTACGACAACCTTATATGGTTACCGCTCAAGGGACTGCAATCGGATATCATCGGATATCATCGGTTCATCTTAGTTTCAACCTGATTAAAAGGAGCACGAAGCATATGAACACGACTGCAAGGGCAAATCTCGAAAATATCGAGCAGGTGATGACAGAAAGCGAGACGGCACTAATGTATCAAACAACTGTTTCGATGGGTTTCTGGCTCCAAGATTATCTGATTTGCAAGTCTATTCACGTTGAATTCCGAGCTCCAAATCAAGGTCACTCACGCGCTGCAGGCTTAGCGGAATGCGTATTAGTGAGCTACCCTTGCACCGTCGAAAAAGCGTACTGTCTTCAAAAACGTCAAACTTAGAGAGTTTTAAGCGTTTTTAAAGAGAGATAGAGAAAAGTGACCGATGCGATTGAGACTTGATACATAAAAAAGTTGAATGGTGCGCGGCAGAGAAATGAGATAAAGCTGTTTAATTTAATTAAAAACAAAAAACATGCTACATTTTTAGGTATTTACCACATGTAGAAATTATCACAATGATAACAACAATCACATGTATATATATAGTTATGCAACAAAGCGCAGTCTAAGCATGGTTCCGACAGATTCCCATTGGTAACGATGTCATAGTACAACCTCTGCCTGACCAACGACGTCACCAAACACCACCACACCCCAAACGACATCAGAGAGGTCTGGCGATGCACAGGTTCTGTAATGCCTGCAACCAACAGAACGAATTCCATAACCCACAGTTCCGCAACGTCAACAGTGTCGGTATCCGGCAACGCCGAATTGGATGTTGGAATGTTAGAATTAAAAAATCAGTCTGTTTTGTACCATCGTATAATAAACAACTCATAATTATATGAAAACACAAATCGCAGCGCGCGTAAAGATATACTCTAATAAGGAAGTAGGGAAAAAGCAGAAGTTATTAGGAGCGATACGGAGAGAGAGATTAGACTGAGGGCAGAAGCAAATAGTTCGCTAAAGTGACAAGGACAAAATTTGTAAAAAGTGGAAAAGATTTGAATTGTTATAAATTGTTCAGAGTGAACTTAAATAAATTTAAATTCCCGCTCGACAAAGCCTTAAGCGTTTGGCCTTTGCTTCCACACGCACAATTACAACTGTATCAATCGATCGTATTGGGAGCGACGATTGGGTTGTTGGGGTTTGTCAATCGTATCGGAAATCAGTACGATTTTGTTATCAAACTTTGTCACAAACGTTATATTCTTCCATTTCTACGATAATAATATGAGCAGCCTAACGTCCACATTCGAGGTCACACATGCAACAACCGAACGAAAAATACCCAAACTTTATTTATTAATATCAACATTATATTCCCCCCAGTAACCCACCATGAACAGCAAAGTTCATAAAATGTTAGCAAAGCACCAAATTATTAATGTTGCTTTAATAACGTTCAACTCAATGCTTGGCATACACGGACAACATAATGTTACGCAGCTTATCAGCGTGTGCCGGATGCGAATGATGTAAGTTATATGAATATTTAGCAAAAAAAACTATTTATGCAGTTAAAACTATGTTAAAACATGCTCAATCACTTTATGTACACGATTTAAGCTTTGCTTACTCACATTAAGGCTGAGGGGTTCTCAATTATCTGATTCACTTTCTCTGTACTTCGGTTTTTGGGCCAATAAAATAGTTACCCTAGATGACTTTAAATTATTTGCACCGAACTTGTATCACATCACACTTTGAAACTTTAGGGAAGTTTGTAGCTTTCTCCTATAATAAGTTTTCTCGTGGTATAATTGCCTAATGGCACAACTTTTCAGCTTAGTGCAATACTTGAGCCGGAGACTTCAGACAAAACACGTCCGTCCACGTTGGAGCTGGGCGAAAGAAGAAAACAAAAGAACAGAAAGAAATCAAACCCAACTAACCTGACGTCTATGGCGGTCAAAATTAGAAAAAAGCAAAAACCTTACGAGCAAACATTGTCTTGTTTGGGCAGCGCGCTGCCTAAGCTAACTGTCAAACCGATCTGCCTTTTTTGTGTGTGTGATTATTTGCGTTATCTCGTGTGAATGTGTGTCAACAATCTCGTCGTCGTATGTTTGCTTTGTACGCTTTTGTGCTCAGCGCTATTTGGCGTCCGAAGTCGTTTGGGAGTGTTGAAAATAAATTTCAACGATAACTGGCTGGAGATACTTGTAAGTGGTATGATGCGTACCGAAATTCTCGATCGTGCCGGGGTGTAGAAATCGATCGTTTATGCGTTCGAAGCAGGATGTGCGCGTTTAGCGATGTTTATGTTCGGCATACCGGACAAACGGCTGTGTTCGAGTACGAATAATGGCGTTTTGGGACGACCCAGTGGTGATCCCATTAACCAAATCAAATCCCATCCACACTGTGCCCTCGTAGCAAACACTGACTATCCGGCTATGTAGTATAACACGTAACTGTCGTCTTGTAACTGGTTTCGAACTTACATACCTGCGTTTGCCACTTCATCGGACCGTTTTCCCTTGCGTCCGTCCATTGTTGGCGAATTAGCGAAGCGCGGATATTTCTTTCGGATTTAATAAACGTTGAACACTATTGATGCCTGACAGGTGCTTGTGGGACACTCAATGCTTGGGAAATACACGGAAACAGGTTGGATACGTTCTATGCCAAGTCCAGATTAAGTCTGTCTTCCTTTGGCTCGGTACATTATTATATATCATTCTAAAAGTATGCTTCAGTTTTGACGCCTCTGTCGTTCTTGAGCGGAGCCTTGCGGGTTGACCTACTTTGACGCGCTTAAACGCTTCCGACAGAGCTCGGACATGTTTTGGTTTTCTTATCGCTACGTAAATAATTTTGGGCTTCGAAACACGGGTCAGTTTTGATTTTGGTTTGGTGTCATAAATAAACATCCAAGTTCTACCTGCTAACGTTTCCTGTGGATGTCAGCATCGCTTACGCAGCACATGCTTGTAGCCTACTTGCACCCGCTTCCTGGGTCTCTACTTTATGTGGATCATTATAAATTCAACATACCCATACTGTCAATTTCTTAAGTACCGATCCCAAAGTCTGTTTCATGTGATAGCTGTTACTGAAATAGCTCTGTAATAGATTAGATATTATCTGCAACAAAAGAATAGGCGGCTAAACTAAATTAATACTACAAAAATGTATGAATACACTTGTTCATAGTGTAACCATACCTAGGGGAAAAAACAATATTATCAATTTTTCAACATCCTAAATAGTTCTTAATTACGTTAAATTCTAGTTCTGAAACCAATTTCCAAATGTAATTATCATAGTTTCATGGCATCGCATTTTTATTCTTGCATTTACATGGACTAAATCCACTGGTTTGTGCAGGCATATTGCAGGCCAATTTTTAAAACAAAATAAAACAAGACTAGGATTGGGAAACTGCGTTTTTTATTATTTTGTAAAACGGAATGCCAGGTTTTTTTTTCTACTGACCGTTCTATTTTATGTCGAAAGCAACGCAACAGCTAGAAACACTCTAGACGTAGAGAAAAAAAAAGCAAACACAGGCTAACATCACTTCCGAAGCGGAAAACTGACCGCATGACACGTGGCTCGCTTCCACTGGTACGTGGATAATGAACCACTATTGTCAATGTTTCCGCCCGAACGGAACGAACTTGGTTTGGCATGGCTACGGCATTAATCAGGCTACACTATTGTTTTAATTCTCCCACACTGTGTTTGTGCTCAGATCCGTGTAGGATGTTAGAATGCATTTTTTGTACTGTCTTACTGTTTTTTTTCCTACGGTACATGATTTTAATTGTGAGCTATATATTTCCGGATTAAAAAAAACCATCATTATAAGGATGTTTTTTATTTACAGGATTTATTTTTTTGAAAATCTGTGTTTTTTTGCAAAGTAATATTATATTACATATTATTTTCAAAATTACACAGCAATGGAAAAATGTAAAACAAAAAATCTCAATCAGCTCAAAAATTAAACCCCTCTCTGTATGAATAACTCCGTTACCTTCTACATATGCATCCACGTTGAAACATATCCAACGATTCCCCACGCTCACCATAATCCAGTAAATCTTCCCTGGTAAATTATTAGCTTTTACCATCATTATCAAAAATCTCACTGACGCAAGAAGCAAATCCTCACTCCGCCTAATATTCAAGTACATCCGAAAACCGTACGGTATCCTGTAACAAAGGGGAATACGTTTCCATAAATACCTTTATTATCCTAACGTTCGGCAGAGGTGAGGTGTGGAATATCTTTCCAAAATTAGCCTACAATCTTGAAACGCAAACGAGTGCCCTGTGAAGTTTGCTCTCGTTTTCTTCTGCCGGGAGGCCTAACGAAGATTGGCATCGAGAGCGGCCATATATCCTGTCAGGCGATGGTCCCGTAGGATGAGTTCATACCTCCTATCATGATGATCTCGTCGGAATGATAATGTATTATTATAATTTTTATGGTTTTCCGCGAGATGTAGCGATGAGGATGGTGCACGAGTGTTTCGTGGGTAAATATTTGACATCGCTCAAACCAACGTGTTTCTCGGCGAGATGTGCTGGGTACACCTCGGTGGCAGTGTGGTATTTGATACGGAGCAATCGCAGATACTTTCATTGCTCTGGTTAATCTTGTCTTTTTTTTCTTGGAGTGCCTTTCAGACATTTGATGAAAGTAAAACGTTAATATTTACACTCACAATCATTGCGTTTACATCTTTACATCGGCTTGTTCGGACAAACAGTCAAATGCTTACTCTCTCAATCGTTCTTCTCACCCACTAAAACACACACCCTGAATGTCCTTATCCCCAGTGCAGAGCAAACAGGATGCTGACGAACAAGAATGAAACATGCTAATCAGGTTGATTAAGACACTTTCACCTAAGGATAATATGAGAAGAGAAAAAAAAGTGTTCTAACGCCCCATCATTAACGATCTCTCGCACAAAGAAGGATATGTTAGTAGGACGATCTTTTAATTTGACCCCGAAATGCCCTCCGGTGGTACGTGTAGTCTGCAAAAACACCACTTGCTGCATAATGATAAAAAATTACCTTTTCACACTTTCACTAGCGAATACCCTAAACGTTCCGGCCGTAATGAGGACTTGCGGCAATCCTAACTGCCGTACGATAATCGCCGCAAGAAAGTTCTATGGATTCTTTGCCCGTGTGCTCACAGTGTATGCAGTTCGGGAGTAAGCTAAAAAGAACCCACCAGAAACAAGGGAGCGATGACTAAGAATGGCCGATTTGTGACGTGGCTTAATCGCATTAAACGAGCGCACGGGCCACATCTAATCGCTCGTGCGTAAGCAGTATTTCATAATTAATTTTCCTCGGATTAGTTGCCTGCCTTGTGATGCGTATGAGTGCGTTGCAGCTACTCATCTCCGTGGTAGGCAGGCAACGAAGTCCCGGAAATTGGGCAAAAACCCGACCACCTTCTGACAGGTTATGGATATGTGGAAACTATAACGCATGACATTTGCCAAGCGCGAATAGCGCAACAGGGCGAAGATGGCGAAGTAATGAGCACTTGGCAGATTTGGTAGGAAAGAGCCTAGAGGAATCGTTCTGACATATCCGGACCTGGAACATAGACTGTGCCGAGGGAGACGGAACAGCTTGACGTTTGTGCTAAAGTCGCTGTCAAAGTCAATCAGTGCGTAATCATTTCCAGAACGTACGATAGGCTCCGGAAGCTGTGTACTGGATTACTGGTCGGTAAGGAGAAAACTCGCATGATCGATTTTAATTAGAGCAATTCGTGACGGAAAGTACAGTTGGGACACAATCGAAGACGTGGATTGCCCGATAACAGGGAACGGTGCACACTCGGTTGTGATAGTTATCGTAATGAGGCAGGGTCGTTTCATTAGGGGGTTTATGATATTACCGTATTACGCTCCCTGTGTACCAGTTTTTGTGTGCGAAATTGGATGTAGAATATAAGATAATTGTGCCATATATGGTATGAAATGTGCACATAAACGAAATCTGAATTGTGTTATGAACACTTGAAGGTAATCTAATTTTTCGTAGCGTCCTAAATAAATTGCTTCATGAACATACTTTTATGATATACCAATTGTTAGCACACAACTCATACTTGATCATTTTTTTTATTTATCTATTTTTAGTTTTTTTTATTTTTTTTTCTTTTACTTATATTTTTTTTTTTATTTCTACCAAAAAGAAGTATTTTTTGTCCATAACTGTTTCTGCTGTTAACTCACTTCTTCTTCTTCTTCTTCTTCTTGGCTTAACGACCTTACAGGTCACTTCTGTCTTACTAGACTTATTTTACCACGTAGCCGGATAGTCAGTCCTTGCTACGGGGGAATGATCCGGATGGGATTTGAACCCGGTCCTGCCGTGTGGACCGGCGCCGTTTATCACATGCACCACCGGACCGCCCCTGCTGTTAACTTTACTTATTTCCATTTAAGGAGTAGAATTAATTAATCTTTTATTTAATTAAATCATTCTTTTTGATACCATATTCTGCCTTTACACAATGGGAACTTAAAGTTAACAGAAACGTTCAATATAACTAGTAACAAGAAGTATAGAATAAAGAGCATTAAAAAAAAGAGAAGATAAAGTGCGGGATGGAAGAAAATTTAGAGAAGAATAAAAAAATACATCATAAATCAATTCAGTATAATATAAGTTTACAATTGGTTTATCAATGTACTTACTTGATACTGACTATTTTACATAAATTACATAAATATAAGGGACATTTGAATTATTGTAATACTTTTTTCATATATTTATTTTTCTTTATTTTATTGTTTTCCTGTGTTGGTAGCAAATTTAATCTTTTCCATCTATTTTTCATTAATTTATATATTTATTTTATTGTTTTTTACCTATTTATTTATTTGTTTATATGTTTGTGTGATGCCATGTTTGTCTATATGTTTGTTGATTATTAATTTAGGTACATATTTATATATTCTGATACATTTTTTCTTCATATGAATTGTTTGTAAGACACAAATCAGACAAACTTTTTTTTTTTTTCAAAATTGTAAAACAAAATATTACGAACGTTTATTTCAAAAAGCATTAAACATTCAGTTCAATTCCCTCTCACCATGTTCCCTGCTTTTAATCCAACACACACCTTTCGTAAGAGTGATGTTGCCAAAACGCTGTCAACAAACGTGCCGACTCATCAACTGCAGATTTTCTGCCTCCGTGCACTCAACTGAATGGGTTCGGATTAATTTGGAAAGTCAAAAAAACTAAAAGAAAACGAACGGAGTAATCATAAAATAAAAGAATGCCAAAGAAAGCCATTCAAGCGGGGAGTTAATTCTCTGTGTCCTTTCCTATTACACCCCGATGATGGGGTTTTTTTTTCTCTACACTGCGCTTCACAACGGAATGGTTTTGGCGTACTTAAAAGTTTGTCACCGTGCCCGGTGTGCATTTGTCATTGAATTTTCTCAGGAGTTCTAACACAAAAAAACAGCAACAAGAGCTATATAAAACACGGTTGCATTCCTTTCGATGATCTCCAGCTGAGATTCTTCAGACACTCGAAAAGCGGAGATTGTTTCCGATTTTAATTTCGTTTTGTAATCCTTTCAGGGCGAGTAAAAAATGACAGTATCATTGTTGATAATTATTTTTCTTTCTTTCATTAGGATTTTTTTCCGTGTTTTCCATCGGCGGCACAAAGGCACACTTGCTACCATGCAGCTACGGTAAGGTGTCCTCGTTTATCATCTTCGGAGACAAAAAGCGTTGACCGTTGTAAAGGGGTTTGTGAGCAGAAAAAAAGTCTAATAGAAAAAGGAAAAAGTGGTACTTAAGTGCACTTGCTACAACTGCCGTCTTGTGTCGAGCATAGTTTGCAATATTGGGTAGAAAAATTGTGTTTCATGAATCGGCTACAGTAAAAAAAAGGATACTTTTAATTATTTTTTTCAAAACCATTCATTCGTTCAACAAGCTCGTGAAAATGAATCTCTCTGCATGGCAATGACTTTCTTTGATTAGATTTTTATTAAACGATGCTCATTCATCGCCCACCCCATCTTCTCGGTCGGAAAACTTCGCACCACATCAAGAAGACATCCGTGACGTGGATAAGCTCACCAGCGTGGAAAAAGATATGGAAGAAGATGGATTCAAAAAACGTTCCACCGCATGGAACCGTATCTCTCGTACACCCATTAATCAACAAAACCTTTGCAGGAGAGAGTTCGCTGCCAATGTACGACAGTAACCCGACCATCGATAACCCAAACGAGAGCCAAAATGACGACTGCAATTTTTCACATCGTTTATATTCATTCGCTCGTAATTAAGTGCACGATTCAGTGCAGCTCCATCAGATGATCTGTCTTGGTTGGGACTTGGTGGAGGATGGGTGTGCCGATGCTATTTAGTGTTCCGCTATCGATCTTCATCCTGCTCGGTTGAAAGGTGACAGGGTAATGAGAAAAGGATAGTTGAGCGAGAAAATTGACGGAAATGATGATTCCATTAGACGTGGTTAAAGTTTACTGGAGAAATTTTCTATTGATTGGTAGATCTTAATAGTAAATATAATACAGGGTTTTTCTATTCAGTTTAGACTAGCCGCACACTTTTTCCTGCTCGGCGCATTTGATTTTTAATTAGCAGTATGTGCTTTTGCCTACCAGAGTCAAAAATCAAATGCGCAGAGCAGGAAAAAGTGTGCGGCTAGTCTAAACTGAATAGAAAAACCCTGTAATATAATATGTTTATTAATCAACGGACTAAAGACTGACTAAAAGTGCTCCTCGGTTTTTTTTATTCCACTACTATAGAGAACAGCTGGTGTACGTTTGATGAATGTAATCATTTCCGTTAAATGAAATAACGTCCAAAGAAACTGGAAGAAAGAAAAAATAATTTTGCACAAATACTTAGAAAATACAGAAAATACAAATTTCATGTTAGTTTAAGTTCAGATGTTACCTGAGGTGGAATGGACCTTAGGTGGAATGGATTCCAGCAGACCTAATGATGTAGCTATTAAGTTTTATTGAATGTTCTGTATATAATATTCTTAAACTTAATTAATCAAAAATTGCAGGACTTTTTTGCGCACCCATTTAATTTTGGTCAGCGTTTAACATTTAAATTTTTATTTAATCATTTCAATTGTTATTATTTAATGTTTAGTTTATATTTCAATTTTAGATTCATTTTTTACATATATCTTTTAAATCAAATCAAGTTAAATAAACCGAACAAGAATGCCCTAAAGGTCGTCTAAATATAACTCGTAAATTTGGCCACTTTACCCAAACAAAAGCCACCAAAACCAGAACACCATACATCGTGCTATTTCATCCGTTACGTGCCATGTGTGGAATAAACATCCTTTCGGGCACCCCTTCGGCACCTACAAGGGTTATGGCAACGCACGCGACATCGATGTTTGGCAACCATAAAATTGGCGTGTGCATATTTCCACCTCACTGGATACTGGGCGGTAGATTTCACTTATTTGGTACACATATGTACATGTGCCAGTAAGGAGATAGGGAAAATTCGGTTTTAAACCTTGCAAACCATTCGATACGAGAATAAACGAGCCTTTACTAGGTAGGTCCGAAATCATCTTCTGTGATGTTTTGTGTGCCAAAAGAGAGCAAACCAGAATAAAAAGAGCAAACCGTTTGTTTGTTGATTTGTAAATCACAGTATGGCGCTGGGCTTTCAAAACGTTCCTACCGAAATGTTGGCCGATTTGATTTTTTCTGTGTGCATTAGTTCTAAAGATTTCGTTGCGGTCCGTTAGCAAACAGCGTTCTTTTTTTTTTGGTGCAATATTTTCCATCGTTTGATCTTTCCATTCATCGTCCGATAGCGTCATGCATGTGACCATTTGCGATATGGTAGAAAAGATTATTAGTGCGATATGATTTTTTTTTTGTCGTCCTCTTTGCTTCTTTTGCTCGCCGTAGCTAGGATACTGCCAGTCTTTGATCTTTCATACATCACATTTCACCCGATAGGCGGCACACCAACGCGAATCAATGGCTATGGAGGTAGGGTTAGCTTAATTAGGTTCGATGTTTGATATCCCGTTGACTTTTTCCGGGACACTTTAACCAGCTAAACCACAGTTGGTTGAATTTTCCCCCTTTTTTCCAATGCTATTCAAATGCTACCTTTACCTACCAATGCTGGCGATTCAGAGTCGTTTCGTCAATAATCGTAAAATTCAATCACCTACTTGATCTTACACGCATATACGTATCACACGTGGAAAGAAATGTTAGAGCCCGGGAAAAAAGAGGGGCCCACACACACGTATGCTGTAATGCTGGCAATTGCCAGAGGAATCCTCCAACATTTACAATACCCCAAAAACGAAGCACAGTCGCTCTATGCACACACGAATCAGACATTACGAGTGCCGTTAAAGATGATTTAAATCTCAAGCCGGTTCGCATCCCGTAAACAAGTACCGAAAAAAACCCCGATAAACAGCCACTGCTTGACGATGAGTGCCAACCACAACCATTACGGTTCGAATGTCTATTTTCCGCTGAGTTTAATGGTAGGTTATAAAGCTTTTTCCGACGGTTGTACCACAAGCCTGGACAGATTTGCGAGCATATGTACTGTGTGTTTGTGGTTTATCTTATCCGCCTGTCACCGCGTGGCAATGGAAGATGCTGGTGTCTGCTGAAGAAATCCCAAGCTGAGCGGGAAAAGTATTATTGGAAGCGATTTCATCGATCGATTGAATTCGGTATGTGGTCGGGTGCGGTTCTTACACTGGAGGAGACTGAATGTCTGTATTTGTGATTGAGAACTGAAGAAATCGTAAGCATTTCTTGCTATTGGCGGAATTTTTACACCGGACGGTCGCTTCCATAAGTGGAATGCTGGTGATGCTTCCGATCATTAACTGTCAGTTGGCTATTGATCACCGCTTCAATGGTGCGTATCCAGAGTATCGCATACATCCTCCATCACCCTCATGAGAGTTGGCATCACTGGACCAACAGCAAAAAAAAAACCCTCCGCCGAAAGGAAACATTTAATTGCACCATCCACCAACGGCTGGATTGACCGAAAATGATTCTACAATGAGTACTCCCGGGCAAAGGGACATCATTTCGCTTCAGCAAATTATCCATCAATCGTCAAGCACTTTGTCCCAACGCTTATTCTTAACACACAAAGATGAGTTCGGTTGCCCAGCGCCGTCCATTCGCGTAGAATTGAACTGTCAAAACATGTAACATTTTTCACGCATCATCGAATCACTCCGTTAGGCACGCGCTTTTCCAGGATATTTTTTGGGGAAACGTGCGCCAAAGGCAGAGGTATCTTAGGCATCAATTGTCGGATACCATGTCTAGAAGCCATTACGGTTTTCGGTGACGTAAACGACTATCAAACCGAGTTCGAGGAGAAAACCGAAGGGAAAACGGTGTAGAGGGAAGGAGAGAAAACAAAATATGAGAATCAAAAGCGGGCGGGCCATGACTTATGGAACCGTTCGAAAACTGCGCCACGCATCACCACATATGCCTGTTACCGTGCGTGGATCACATCACTATCTACCCCGGGTTACAGTACAGCCCGGAGTACCTATCGAAAGGGATCTCCTGCTTTTCTTTCGCATATTTTTTTGTTTCCTTCCCATCGGTGGTAAATCAATTTAAACGAGGGGTTTACTGACATTTATCATAGAAAATTGGTTTTGTGTCCTCGGTCCTTGTAGTTTCGCTGTAGCGACTATGCGTATGTTGCGTTATTGTTAACCTTCAGCCGGGAGCACGTGGAGTAAAAGGGGGGGGGGGGGGGGTCTCTTTTTTTAACATTTCAAAAACGATGTTTTCAAGCTGTGAAAACATAAAACGTAACAAATGGTCGTTGGAGCTAATTGAAGTGAGCGAATGTGAAAGGTCGACTCATCTCACCCCCTGCGTTCTGAGAGGCTTTTGTATGGAGTGATAAGAGCACTTTACACTGTAATTAAATATCGAATTAATGGGCTTCATTATATCCGTCGAACTATGGCAGGAGAATGATGGTACATTTAACCAAATGGACATCATATATATATACATGGCTACACTCGAATAGATAACCTTCCGTTAACGTCCCAAAAGCATGAATTGGAGAAGAAGAAAAAACTATTCACCGAGTAAAATAAAAGAAAAAAAAATGGAGAAAGGTTACTGTTGGTCACACAAAATAAAATTTATATTTTTTCCATACCCTACTTTTACTATCTTTGTAGCATTATCACGCTGTAAACATACGACCAATGGTGCGAACAGACAATTTTGCGTACATTAAGTAAAGGATGGGATTTTTGGTTCCCATTTTCTCTACCCTTTTTTTAAGATTCGATGCGTTCCACAAATGCTCCCTTGGAGGCAGAGTTTTGGGGTAAATTTATCTAATTGTATGCGGTCGGTGTTAAATCTAGTAAAATATGAGCAAATTATAGCATTGCTGGAACACTTTTATTATCTGCGTAGACTCTCCACGCTGTTGCGAATGGATGGCCCCTAGACCTGATGCTTATCCTTGGCAGAAAGATTGCACGTTACACGGACAGACAGTGGGTGGCTGTCTGTGGCTAAGTAAATAATGTTCTTCTCCAAAATAACCAAAACTGATCAAACAAACCTGATACTTGATGATTTTGTGTAAAATGTGTAAAAAATACCATCCCAAAAACCGAAGGGGTCGATTCAATGCGAGTGACCTGACGCAGAAAAAGTAAACATTTCCAAACAGCACCGAATAGGAAATGTGGAATGTATGAAGGGTGGGTTTTTTTTCCACATTTTTACTTCTGGATAACATTCAGCCACTATTCACCTACCATAACGATGACGAGCATGATGATGATGATGATGATGGCGATTGAATTGATAAGAGCTCCCATTACTGCAAACTGGATGGTTCTCTCACCAATTATGCCACCATGTTGATACAGTTAATAAATTGCTTTGCAGGAATGAGGTGAAAAGGTTTGAACTGCATCAAACTAGCCGCCGGTTCGTGCTTATTGGAAGGACGAATGCCATGAATGAGGGTTTCGAAATCAAAGCAAACACTCATGTGCAACGTGTACCGGTATCATATTTTCTGATTCTTATTTTTGGAACGAAATTTGGAGATGAAAAACCCCGCTAAAGTACTTACATTGCCTTCCGTTTTTGGAAGAAATGGAACAAAAATTTTAAGCATATTGACATTTGAAGTACACCGCAAAAGGTCCGCAACATCCCATCACTTACAGACACAGCTTGACCGTAAACGAAGAACGTAGTTAGCGATTTCCATTAAACTTTAATGCAGGAGAGAAGCAACATCAATTAAATCAAACAAATTGTCCAAAAAAACTCACTTGTCCCCGGTGGTACTTATGTTTCGAAGGTAACAAACGGCACTAGAAGGACATCACTTGGGTACGAAAGCGTGCACCTATAAAGGGACACGCAATTAGAAGATTCTTTCACGGCGATTAATTTTACGCGTTTTGCTATTGAGGATATAACACAAAAAAAAGATATTAAGAAGAAGAAAAAACCTCTCATCTTGCACTAATTCTCATTACCATCAATCAGCAATGTTTAAGAGACTGTTCCGAGGCGGAAGAAAAAAAAAATCACACCAACTAGAAGACAGTGTGACTGTCCCCAGCGTACCATATGCCATTAACTTTCGCGGTGAAAAGAATTTTTATAATACACGATTTACGATTGACGGTCTTTAAACGTGCGGAACTGTGTTTGTGCTTTTTTACGACCGTTTTTTTTATGAAAGTATGAGCATCTTCTATGCCGGTATGGTATGCTTATCCACGGTCAAGTACAAGTACTTGTCCTCATGACCACGAAACACTAATTAGACCAGTGCACGTTCCTAATGTATTCATCAATCCCTCATCCGTAGAATGTGCATTCCATGTTTTATGGTTTCATTTCGTACATTGGGAGAAAACACTTTTTGTTTTGGATGGAAAAAATGCTCCATTTCCAACCTGGACGGATGGGATGGAAGTGGAAAGAATTTCTGTGAAAAAAACGAACTAACTCCCCTTATACTAGTGCAAAGTTTGAAGTGCAGAAAAGATAAAAAAGACGTAAAATTCTGATTAACAAGATTGTAAATTACGCTTGTCCTTTTAGTCCTTCAATGAAAAAGAGAGAGAGAGAAAGAGAGAGAGAGAGAGAGAGAGAGAGAGAGAGAGAGAGAGAAAGTAAAAAAACCTTCGCGTGCAAACAGTTGACCATTGAAGGGATATTTTTGAATGTGAGGCGAAAAAAAAAACAAATTCCCGCTCATTTCCTTGGAAACAAGGATTGAAACAAGGACGAGAAATGGTAGATTTGGTACTGCCATCACTTCTAAGCTAACGGTGGAATTCAAATGAGATTGATTTAATTACTCGGCGCTACTCGCAGCCTGGGACGATCCCCAGTCAAGACCCACGAATTACCCACGGGTAAGAGCAGATCCGGAATGGGATTATTTTTATTCGAATTTTATTGCCCGTGGTTAATGAGCAAGTGGTCGATGACAGTTGGGTTCGCGCATCCAACCCCTGAACGAAGTCGTTGCGGTCGAGTGGTACGAATACTGAAGGCATTCAAAGTTTAATTTGATTAATGTCAATCCCGCGTGCTCGATGGCACGGTTCTGTCTACCGAACGGGGAATGGGGCCTTGTGAAAAAGTGATCCGGATGCTGTGGTTGTAATTAAAAATTCCGATCCTCCGAAACCGCCAAAAATAAAGCGCTCACCAACAGCAACATCCCGGCGGCAATCGGAACGAAAGAATTTCCACGTGCAAGTTTTCCAACACTTTCACCCATTGGTGATCGTGAATCATGGTTTTCCGGGTGAAAGTAACACTAAATAAAGCGATTGCTGCTTAAGCCTACTTAGAGCAAGAGGTAGCGCAAATGACACATTATTAACTATCATAATCACCCGGCCCGGGCCGATGAGCGTCTTCGCACGGAAGGCTAATAAACAACCGCTTAAACTTGCTCGAAACACATTTCTTTGTCACAACTCATGCAAAATGGTTCCGGCCGGAGAATAAATCCTCTCCAGCACCCGCCAGCGGTTTTATCTGTGCAAGAATATTGCAAAATTATGATAAAAACGTTCAGCTGCCGGCTGCTTTTGGATGTTCTGTTATGGGACCGAGTGGCCATAAAATTACCATAAAATGCCTATTTTCCGATCGCTGGCTTTATTCCAGCGGACACTTGAAAAGGTCCCGATAGAGAACGAAGATGATTTTTGATGTGTCGATATCTTGAGGGTTTTTTCTTTTCATTTTTTTAAATATTTTCCATTCCCTTCGATTTGCTCGGGACAGGTTGATGAGTCCGGCCGTATCATACACAAAGCAGTAAGGGTTTGCTTTCATCCGCCAAATGGTCTTTCTGCTTGCTATTATCCTGTTTATCGGAAACCTGTAATTCAATACGGAACCTAATCGCATTGTGTTTTTTTTTTGGAAAGCAACAGCAAAAAGGGGATTGGGATTTATTTATTTTAAATTTTACCCATCATAAAGAAAACATTTCTTTTCCCCCTGGTGTATTAATTTGACACACAACCGGGAAGCACCTCACGCAAAACGCGTTTCATGCCAAGGGACCAAAACCAAACATTGAGTAGCGAGTTTTTGGCGACTCGGTAACGAGATTGAATCCGCTATGGTATTGGTCACAAAACAATGTTTGGTCCCCAGCAAATTATGGTTTTTTTTTAAAACACTCAAATACATATCGAAATTCAATACTTCGCCAGTGTGGTCCGTAAAACCATAGCCATAGGATAAGAATTGGGAGAGATATAATTTTTTGATTAACCTTCTGTAAGCAAAAATTGAAAGAACCGCAGGAAAGCAAAATCGCGATTTTTTTGAATTTTAGTGCTCTTGAGTGGCTTTCCTGTTTGATGTTGTCACCGTCACATATGGTATTGGACAATGTGTATTTTTTTTAAAGTAAAATCCCCTAGTCAACAAAACCACCAACCTGCTTGTTTTTTTTCGTGTTTTATGCGCTTTTTTTGTGTACTTCTCGTATTTGTTGGTACGGAAATTGAACATAATGGAAGCAGGAAATTCAATTGTGAACAAATTGTACCACCAAGAACACCACATTATGGCCGGGGGTTAGGGGATTAATGCATACACAGCATGGAAGATGAACGTGCCGTAAAGGTAAAAAAAAAATTGAAGATGTCCTCTATCTGATTAAAGCCAGATCCATAGTAAATCTGAACCTCGTATATCTTGTCGCTTCTGTTCAGAATGCAAGAAAACCCTAAACGTCACAAGAAATAACAAAGAAAAACCACACCATAACTTACACCCTGAGAAAGGTGCAGCAGCAAAGAAGACATTCTCATTCCCGCCACTAATCCCGATACATATTTCACTTATGTATGTGTCGATTCACTTGGGCATACGAAAAATTGAAATCCTTTCCAATTCAAACACGCATAAGCAACGGCAAAGATTTATGGCATAAAGATTATGTTTATCGAATGCTTATAGATTGTTAACCATTCTCACTTCCAGTGACCGTACCACATTGCACTGGATACGAAAATAAAAATCTCAACCTCTCCCTTAAACGATTTTCCAACCAAACAAAAAAGCAGAATATATGAGAATTCCACCGTACAGTATCGGGTCGATAGGAAAGCAGTGAATAAATGTTCGCATTTAGCATTTTTGGCAAATAAATAATATTTGGGATTTGTTTCCCGAAATACCCCTTCGAATTCTGTGAATTCGATACGTGCAGTTGAACTTTCATGCGAAGCATTGCATTCAGTTAGCCGTTCCTTTTCTTGATGTTTAAAAATATTTCAACTTCTGGGGCATTTTTTAAATTTCATCTCAGCGCACTTACAGCTAAAATATTTCATTCCAAAACTTTGGTTGCCGTTAGTGAAATTCAATTCTTCGACGTAATAATTAACACATTTTTACGGATTAGGAAAATGGGAAATTCTTACAATTCCTTATGGCTCCTCACCAGTACTGTAATGCGTTTTTGTTGGAGCGAATATTTTACGCTACATAGATATAGTACTCCCGAAAGATACGAAACAAAACGATCCCACAGATCAGAAGTTAATTAACGCACATTCTCGCCCTTTTTGGTGCCCCCTCAGAGCACCGGGATGTGCAGGGGAGGGTTGTGGGAAAATTTACGCGAAAGTCCCTCGGTGGTGAACACAGGTTTTTCCTGGTAAATAAATCTACCCCGCTACAGCCAGTTACGGTGCTGAGTTTAAACGGAAATGCCACAAAAAGTGTCGTCCCGTTCACGGGGAAAAGCCGGGCGAACCGTGGTTCGCAATAACCCACCGGAACCGAAGAAAGCGATTTAGGCTTAGCGAAAGGGGTTTTTTAACGGCCGTCACTTCTTGCTGCGAATCGAATAAAAATCCTCTTAATCAGCGTGATATCGAAATGGGGGCAGAGGGAAAAACTTTCGACAATGCGGACGAACGGGTATCCTCTGCCCAAAACTGTACGTTCTTATCTGTGGGCGGTTAGTTTATGAGCGTCGGTGTGGCGTTCTCCTTTCTTCAGTGGTCGTAAAATTGGTGCGCTTAAGCTATTTCGGCGTGATTTGTTGAAGGAATTTTTAATTCTTGTTTTAACCGCTATTCAACCACGTAGCAAAAGATGCTTGCTGAGTACTGTGTCTCATTTGGCACTTGCAAACCCAATCATTCTAACCATGGATTTTCTGATGTAAATGGTATAACGAAGAAATCCGTTTTCGTACATCAATTGACAAGATCAGCCTCAACATCAACTAATAAGAAACACAATAGGATTAAAGGTTTACGAATTAAGTTTCAAACGGATTCAATGATCCTATCGAATTCCTTAGCAAGGATTGACTATTCTGGTGTATGATAAAAAAAAATAAGTCTAATATGCTATTAAAATTATTAAGGGGCGGTCCGGTGGTGCATGTGATAAACGGCGCCGGTCCACACGGCAGGACCGGGTTCAAATCCCATCCGGATCGTTCCCCCGTAGCAAGGACTGACTATCCGGCTACGTGGTAAAAATAAGTCTAGTAATCCAGAAATGGCCGGCGTGACCCGTAAGATCGTTAAGCCAAGAAGAAGAAGAAGAAGCTATTAAAATGCAAACACACCTTACGTAGCGAGTAGTGGAACCTAAAACATACTCAAAGTTACTAAAAATGAAAACTATTATAAAAAGAAACCCACTAAATATCGAAACATATTAATAGTAAAGTATTGAAAAAAAAACAATTCAATATAAGAATAACGAATAATTAAAGTTGTGCTTCTAAAGTGTTCAGTGCATTCACATAGCTGAGATTGCTTACATGTAGGCGTTAAATAATGCAAAAAATAGACTAAATATTATTTTTCACCCAAATTTTAGGATGATAGTAAGTTCATTAATGTCATAAAGGACATACATTTTTGTTGTATCATTTCCTTTCGATCATGTTATTTTTTATATCAAATAAATAAGCTAAAGCCAAACTTTTAAAGTTCAATTCTTACGTCATAAGTATTTTATATTTCTGTAAATAGCTCGAAGATGTGTTTTGCGTTTTCGTATGGTTTTCCAAAGTTTCGCAGCGCAACAAACCCAACAAACATGCATGAAATTCGATGTCTGATTAACTTTATATCCTGCAACCGATTTCCCTTCTTATAAATAAAAAAACCCTTTCCAAACGTGCATATTGACTCGGCAAACCTAACGAACACCAGCTGCTAGCAAATGAGGCGCAAAAAAAACAATTTTAAATGCCGAAAGAGCGAAGAAAAAAAAGTCTTCCGAAAAGGAAACAAATATTCAATAAAGCATCCGACTTTCTTATGCAAATGATATGCAAATACGCCGAAGCTTGGGCAAGCGAAAGGATTGTAAGAAATGAGGAAAAAATAAAAGAAGAAAAAAAGTCCTGCACTGAAAAACGAAGTACAGTAACTCGTTTCGCTGTTTTCTAATTTTAATTTCACTCATCACCCCATTCTATCGGGTGGGCCCGGTTGGGTTTTTTTGGCGAAAGCGATATGATTTATGCGCTCCCACACCCGGCAACAAAAAAAAAGCGCACACAGCTTTGCTGGAAACTGTTAATTAGTCCCCGGTGTACCTAGTCACGGATAACGCAGTATGGTTATCGCGGATGGTTTAAAGTTTTGTAATCTTTTGCTTGTTTTTGTTTTGTTTGCTGCTGTCTCTTTCTCGTTTCGTTTGATTTCTTTCGTACGGAAATTTGTTTTCATTCAAAGGCATTGGAAGGTATCTTTTTTTTTTCATTTGTGTTTTCAAGGATACATTGTTTGTTGGCCCTTTAGGCACTAATTCATTCGCTAATTTCGCTTCCTGACGCTGGCGCGGATATGAATAAAAAAAATTGAAGGTTAGGAAAGGGTTGAATGGCAACAGTTGGTGCGTTGACACAATTGGTGCCAGTTTGTGTATCAACATTTAGATTTTTTTCATCATTTTTTCCTCTAAATCGATTCATCTCTTTTGTTTCGATTTTTAAAAGAGCACCCTTCTACAGCTTACAGTTTTTTTTCTCAATATTATTTTTAGCTTATCCCGTTTTTTTTTGTTTATTATTTTTTGTTAGTCTTTTTGTTCTAATTTTTCACCCAATTGGTTGTTGAAGAATAAATGTTTCAAACGGTACTTGATCAAATGAGGCAACATGTTGAGCTTAAAGAGAACCAAACCGGAAGGGGGAAAAACCGCCCCAAAGGCACAATGCCGAAGCGGTTGATTGGATTTCCCTCACTTTCGCGTCACCATTTCCACTGCTAGTTATCTCACATACAGTGCGCATCAGTGAGTACACTCTTAAGACACTCTTGTCTCCTGTCAGCTCACTTCCGGCCACTTAGCAAAAAGGGTGATACTGTGTTGGCCCCAAGGGCGTGCGCTCGTGGAAAAATAGGTTTTGAAAATAAATCAACAAACACCCAAAGAATGGAGGTTTTCAATGCTCCCCTGTACTGTGTGAAGCGAATAGGCGAACGCAATTTGGCACGGCGAAACAGGACATACGTTTGTACTTCCGATTCCATATGGCGTAACGCCACCAAACCTCTACACCCGATTCAAGACCTTCGATGCTGTCAGACGGACTGGATTTATGTCATACGCGACCTAGACTAGCGCAGCGAGAGATGTTCCCTTTCCCAAATTTTCCAATCTCCAGCTCCAGTTCCAACGCTTCGATGTGTTGGGTGGTTTTGGTGCCTTTTTTCGCGATTTTGCCACAAACAAATAAATAATCGAATCGCAAATAGCGCACACATCATGCCCAATGCCACTGACAGCACAACAATGTGGAAAAACCCCTGAGTGAGCCTCTTGCCGGCGTTTTGGGGGGTGGTGGGGAAAGTCAAATTAATTTCCGGCCGCTCACGGGTTGTACGGGAAAAGAGAAATAGAGAAGCCTGGAAAAAAGATTTATGACCATCTATTCGTCTACAGGTTGGTGGATTAACGCGCATTCTTTCCTATTGAATTTGAAAGGCAATTGAACTAAAAAGGAACAACATCGTCGATGTTGTAATCATGTGATGGCGTTCGTATTGAAAATTGGTCCGCATTTGGCTCGATTCGTTGGAATGTTGCTGATTAAAACGATAAAACCCTCAGCGCCGACACGTTCAAAGGGCGAACGGGGAAAATGTCCTGCGCGGCGCCGTATGGTACCGGTATCGGTTTGTTTTACAAACTTATTTAAATATTGTTTCACTCTTCGAAACAAACGAATTCCCCCTCAGTTTGCTTCCCCACAACCCACTGTTAAAACCAACGGTGCCTTACATTTGATTTAATCCTTTCGTTTAGTGCGCCTAAAGTCAACGCTCGGTACAACGAGCTAAGGAGATAATTTAATCTTGCTTAATTAAAACGACCCGAACTTTATTTGCACAGATGATTGAGATGAACATAATTTTATCATTATCTTGAAAGGGTGAAAAGAAACGTTTTCCCGCTTTTTTTTTTTAATTTTTATCGGGGTAAACCACTACGATCCCGCCCGAACGTTGGTATCCTTTACAATGGGTTTCGGGATTTTTCCCATTCCGAAAGTCACAATTTGGCCACCGGAACCGCGTGCGGCAGGCAAAACTGAGACTGATGCCAACGCAAAAGATTACATCAAACGACTTTGACAAGCGGAGAACAACACTGCACAACCCCGCTTCGCATCTATTGCCATAAAATCGGGCCAGCTCGCGGCAATCACTTCACCGACAGTGGTGTGTCACTGAATGTGACGCGCTAGTATGACGCCTGCTTCCATTGCCTGCACTTGGAATCATATTGCCATAGTCAGTTTATGGTTTTGTTTGCACTTTCGCTCGGCACCTTTTTTGGGGTTTGTATTTTAACACCCTTTTTCACACACCTCGCCCCGTCCGTAAAACGATGCTTGCGGTGATTGTAGTTTTTCCTTGTTAACTCTTTCCTTTTTTTTAACACGGCCACTGCTTGTAAGCTGGCCGCTTTTTACCATTATGCTTATACTGTACGCTAAGGGGTAAGCAAACGGACACTAGTGGTGGTTGGGAGGTGTCAGGGTGTTTGAGATTGGTTAAGCAAATAGCAAACAAATATCACTCGATTTTCAACCCGACTGTGCTCGGGTGTAAGACATGGTTGCGTCCTACCACCGGGTGCTTAGGAGAGATTTTAATTAAAGCCATCTTCCGCTACCTGTCAAAAGCATAAGTAACCCCTGCCGGAAAATGGGCACCGAGCCCGGGGATCTGAGTAACGAGCTGTCAGGAAACGAAGATGACAATTAGCTGCTCGCTTTTGCGGCCGTGTACGACACGCGGCAATCGTCCACTCGGTCGGTTAAACGTGAAATCAACGCAGTGGAAATGCGTCACCGTGTGTAACTGTACACCACAAGACACTTTTGCTGGAGTGAAGATGGTATAAATAAGGGAAAGGGTATGAAGTTCAAGAACAAGTACTATATTCAGAAGACATGGTTCCTTTACCACGTTACAAAACGAATAAGTGTTGGGAACATTTTAAACTACTTGCAACGAGTGAGGTGGCCACATGGCTATTTTGCCTTAAAGACCTAGAGGTGCGAAATGAAACACTTGCATTGCATTGCAGCAGCAAATTTGTTTCGATCGATTTAATCACTTTATTATATTCATTTGGCAAGCATCTGTTATAAGCACTTAAGAAATAAGGAACGTCCACAAGAATTGCTCATGAATTTCTCACGAGAAGATCTCATTTTACTATACTTTGAAAACAATATTTTTTGTGTTAAAATGTTACATAAAAACTAACCTTGGAAGACTTTGTTTTTAAATAAGAGCACTTAAATAATATGCAAATCAAATGTAAAAATGATTCACAAATTTCAGTTCTAATAGTTTCCAGATGTTTCAATATCTAAGGACTCGACAGTAGCTTATTTTATGTATAACAAAGTTTCAGGAATGTATAAGGTAAATAAACTTGTTCAATGATGAAATGTTGTTAAGTATGAAAGAAAAAAATTCTTGAACTTTTACCTATACTATGTTTAAGAATAATCACAATTTATTAACAATGATTCAAATATCAAATTTTAATCGGACCTTTTTTTCAGTAAAATATGTCTTGCAGTAGTGTAAACCTTGGTAGCTATGTAAAAATTTAACTTTTTTTCCAGAATCTTATGTTTTTTTTGTTTGTTTATTTTTTTTTCGCAACATTCCTATTTTTATCAAACTTTTTTCTCATAAAACTCTTGCATATAATGGGCTATGACTATTCGTATACGGATAGTTCAAGTCTAAGAAAGCCAGAAATGACAGACCAAGACCTCTCCTAATGTGGTAGTGGCACATAAAGAAGAAGAAAATGCTAATATCTTAACAAACCGAACTCTCTCGTTCTGAAAACTCTCCTACTAGAAGTATACATTTAGGCGTTTTTCTGTTTCAAACAAACAGCGAATTTTATACGAAAGGCGATATCATAAATTTTCGTGTATTAAAACACACTTTCAGATTTAAATAAAGGTATTAAATAGTATCTAAGTACTTCATAAAAACAAAACTAAAATTTCTATAGACGTACAAATCACATGAATATCCATATTATTTTCATAGGAATATCCTTACCAAATTTGGTTTATAACAAGCTCAATGTACAAGAATGGAACTAAATGTGTATAATCAATTCAGCCAAGTTGCAGATTACACCTTATACCATTGATTACATACTCTACCGATTTAAATCAATCCGTATTCCTGCTTCTCAGTAACATCAATATAAAACCGTCCCTAAACTACCTTCAGTTCAGTCAGTCAGTTATCTCGAGTGCATTGGAACACGCTATTTATCGTGAAGGAAAGTGTAGGGAAATGGATCCAGAACTTGATAAAATGTTTACCTTTCTCCGGCGACCCTTAAAACTGTTGGGCCTTGATGTGCTCGATGCGAACTGGAAAGTGACTCCACTTACGATGTTCATTGTCGCCGTATTTGTGCTGCAGCATTATGGGAGTTTCTTATTTTTGAAAACGCATCTGGACGCATTCGTTGTGTTCACTGAATGCTTCTCGACATCAGGCGTCGCGCTGGAAATTGTCATTCGGATGGGGTTGCTCGTATACCATCGCAAAATGCTGAATGAAACGATTGAGGCGATTGGAAATCAAAAGTAAGCTGTGTTTAGTGCACTGTGATTCTGTTACTCTCCATTCTATCACCGCTTTATTCTTCACAATCCTGAAAGTAATCTTTTCAGACACAGCGAAAACTTCAAGAACCTTGCGAACCAATTCTACAAGGTGGTATCCGTATCGCTGCACATGATCGCTTGCATATATCTTTCGACGATGATGTTCGAACTGATTCCAATCGTGTATCCTGACCCAAATAAAAGCAATTTACCATTAGCGCTTTACATACCGCATTTGCCACATGATGTTGCACCGTACTGGCACATTAACTACGTCTATCACACATTTATGAACTTAATATGTGTGATGTTTCTAGTCGCGGTAGATGGTACACTCGTTCTCTCCATCCTGGCTGCTGTCTACCAGATCAAGGGATTAAAGCTATGCTTTCAAGAGCTCGACACGGCCGCAGAACAAGCCGAGCTACATCGCGAGCTTGTACGTATCTGCAAGACGCATCAAAGCATCAAAAACTTTATCCGTCTGCTGGAACGAACGTACTATTTAGATTTGCTGGTAGATTTCGGTCTCGTCTGCGTGATTCTTTGCATGGGATTAAACGTGATCGCCGTCGATATAATGCAACCGATCGGATTCTATCTAATGTCGGTCGCCTTTCAGCTGTTTTTACTGTGCTTCTGCGGCAATCTATTGCTGATCGAGAGTGACTCACTGTCGAACTGTCTGTACTCCATCGATTGGTACTTGATGCCGGTGGTGGAACAAAAAATGTTCAAGTTCATGATAGCAAACGCACAACCACCGCAGATGCTGAACGGCATCTTTATGCCATTGATTTTGTCCAGCTTTATGTCGGTAAGGTAGTAAAGTTAGAAAGAATAAATGTTTAAACTATTTGGCTAACTTTATTCTATTCTATCTTCTCGCAGGTCATTAAGGCGAGCTATTCATATTTCACACTGCTCCACTAAGTAGCGTGAGTAATGGAAGGTCGTTTCTCGATAAAAGATACACCGCGTCAAAGACAAAAATTTTCATTGCATATATAAGCCTTTATTGCTGATATAATGATGCAGAAGCGCAATAAACAACTACATAGCAGTGTTCATAAATAGTTTAAAAACCTTCACCCGGGGTTACAAATTGTAGCTATCCACTCACCGTTCTTAGGCCAATTGTTCACCCTATGAAGAGATAATATAATATTCTGTAGCGCATTTTTTTTTGCTAATTTGTGTTTTGGTATCGCAACGCCTAAAAGTATGCAATCTTGTTGGATATCTTTACTTGCTTATGAAGCACTAATTGTGTTAAAAATCGATCAAATATGTATCGTTCCCCCATCGTTCTAGTGGACTATGAAGGTTTAAGCCTACCACCACAAATCCATGTTGATAGATTGTTTCAAAAGGGCTTAATTAATCTCTACCAATTTGTTGGTTCATAGAGTAACATTGAAAATAGAGAAATGGATTCATAGAGAAACATCCTAACAATATTAAAAATACGTTTTTTTATGTTTTTTAATACGATTTTTATGATCCACATCAATATAAAAAAAGATGTTTTGGGAAGAGAGTTTTGCTGCTTTTTGAAAGCATTGGTCGAACATTGAACATTTGAAAATACGTTGCATATTTTTAGGCGCAAACACGAAACCAAATACGCATCGCTTGGGAAATAACTAACTTTTACGCAAATACGGTAACGAAAATTTCAACAACTATACCTTAGATAAATCCCACAGAAACTGCACCAAATAAAGAGCTAGAATTTGAATATCAATCGTTGCAATTAATGCTACTAAAATGTGTGTGTGTGTTTGAGATTATTTTTAGACTTTCGTTTCAGTATGTCCTTATGCGTTGAATTTTTGCACTTTAATGCAATATGGTAAAGTACGAATAGGCTGCCCGCAAAACCTGCAAATCAAAACAGGGAAATTTATATGAACATCACCTGCAACTATCAACGCTCACACTGTACACCTACCGCCACGAACGATGTCATGTTCACCGGCATAAATACGGCGCTCATCTCTATATCCGGTTGAGCGTTACCTAGCAGGAACAGCAATTTCTTCTGCTGGGCGATATTGAGTCGGTACCACTGTATGCCATAAATGCAAGCCGGAAGCCGTTCGTTAGCGATGAGCAGTATGTTACCGAACAAACATATCACCAGCAGCTGACAGATCGATGCTACCATCAGCGGATAGATCGAGTTTTTCGGCTGACTAGCGATCACGTTCAAGCACATACAGATAATCAAACAGATCATGGTAAAGATCGAGAAGAAATGCATTTGAAACGTGTTGTTTATGAGATCCGCGAACCGCTTCATATCGCTGTGCAGCTCGATGATACGGTTCAGGTACGGTTCGAGCCGTTCCGTCTGTTGCCATTCCGATGCCGTAATTTTCTCGTCCAGCTCCTCCAGCATTAGCTCCAGTGCACCGATTCTCGTGCAGACGCTTATCAATGCCAGCAAAACTACACCATCCATTGGGGCGAGATGATGGATACCGATTACGTTGAGCATGATGTGATGCGCGTAGTTCAGGCACCAGTAGAGCCAGCTTTCTTCCGGCGGCAGAAACGGTATGCAAAACGCTAGCGGGAGGCTACTCTTGCGCGGATCGGGCATTATAAGCGGGCCGAGCAAGAAAAAGTACGACCCACAGTACATTGCGTAGATTAAGCGATACAGGAACAGCATCCGTTCCGTCGCACGCTGGAACAACTGTTCCATGCGATCGTCTCGATCGGCACCGTACGCGAACCGCTGGTCACGCATCTCCTGCACGATGCGTCGGCAGAGATCGCGCTGGGAGAGATAAAAGTACGAACGAAAGAACACCTGCATGCCGGTACATGACTGCGTCAAGCACTCGACTATGATCTCCAGATATGCGTAGTACTTGCGAACGGAAAAGGCCGTTAAAAAGGGCATAAAAGCGATCATCGCGAACACTATCACGGGTAGCACGGTTACACGCCAGCCAGGATCGAGAATGTTGAGTTTAAGCAGATCCATATGCTTGCCGATCAGCACAAACAAGCGCTCCAAGTTTGCTTCACTAGCGCTTAACTTCTTCATGGTGGAGCAGTATCGTCCTACAGCAACCGTCCAGCAGTAGTGGCTTACTTTTATAGTGAATCTATCCATCCTGCTGAGAATGTGCACATTCCTTGGAGCATGGGAACCATCATAATGCCCTAACAGGTGTGCCACATACACATCCTACAACCGTGCCACATGTATATTCCAGAACCCTTTTTTTTTTGCTTTAACGCTTATTTACTCGCTGCAAATAAATCACCGCAATCACGTGCCACCACCAACAAGGACAGGGTAGATAAATCATCGCAAGCAAAAAAAAACCCGATGCAGCACGCAGCGAACAATGTTGCCGTCGCGTCAAAGGACACGGCCATTAGATATGCCATTCATATGCCAACCGCCACCAACTGAACCACCTTAAGCGACGCATCAGCCACCAGATACCACCAGCAAACAGGAGAAAATGCGAAAAGGATAAAAGTGTCCCTTGCCCTTGCTACGCTTCCACCAACTACTTCGGTGTAGCCAGGCGTTAGATCGGGATAGAAAGTCGTAATTAACAATCGTGTTATCGCGATACAGCATCCTTCAACCGTTCAACCGTGGCGAGAAGGAAGTAAAGGGGTTAGAAAGTGGAACGTTCGTTCACTTAAGGGCAGACACATCCGGCATCAGGAGGCGTATTGTGGAAGAAAGAATTTCACATATGAATAAATAATCATGACTCATGGTGGGTGGGCGGACAGGGGTTTGTTCGGTGGTGTTGGACGTACCGTGACGTTCCGTAGTGTTCCCGGAGGGAATCAATCGTAATTTTAAAACTGAAGCGAAAACGAATCGTACAGCACGGTGGAAGGAACTGATGGGCTTAAAATTGAATAATTAAAAAATAAAAATTTTAAATATTTAATATGTAATTTTAATTTTTTTTTAAGATTCAAATAAAATAGAAAATTGTTTTGATCTCAACGATATACATTGTGGGCCAGGATTAAAATAATTTGCTGTTAGTTTTAGTCCAATAAAATTGTATCCTTCCCGTTTTACCCACCGTGCTTAGGTGGCGGAATTTTTCCTACAAACCCCACACAACATGGCACCGAAGCGTGAAGATGCACGTCTCGTGAGTGTTACTCAAACTTTTCTAATTTTATTTCCTACCACACACGTGTGTGCGGGTGTGTGTGTGTATGTGGAAAACTCGAAAGAATTGAATGCTGGATGCTGAGACAAAACAAGCAAATCGCGGGAACGGGAAGCTTTGTTTCTTACTTATTTATGTGTTTTAAGTTGGGAGGAAGATAAACTAGCGTTCAATGATGGAAGGTAGGGAAATTCTTGTCTTGATTTTTACACACGATAAGCAATCGTAATGAATGACTTGGTAGATACCCATGCCTTACACATGCATGCTTTTTAGCCGTTAAATGTAGTCGATTCGGAAATGTGAATTCTCATTCCGGTTGTGGTTGATTGATTGGATTGGTTGTGAAGAAGCGAAGGTAAATGAATGATTTAAAGTTTTACTATTTAAGGAGCAACTGTAAGCATATAAATGGACAAGGAATAGAATAGAATACAATAGAATCATTTTCTATTGATAATCTTTTTGGAAGCTATTTCTTTGAGATACACGGCTTTTCATATTTAATAGTACTTCGAGTATTTTTAATGAAAATTAATTAAATCTTTTAATTGAATTTCAGAATTTCAGAATTTCATATTTGCAGTCACATCTATTGATACTTATCAAGATAAAAAATAAAATCCCTCATCGCTTGTTCGAAACATTTTCATGATTTAAATATTAGAAACATTGAAGCACCAATTTCTAAGCTAAATAGCGTAATCCCATAACCATTATCCATTTGCTTGACTCGCTCAATACCAATCACAATTCTTGACATTCGGCTTTTATTTCCATTCAAGGCATGAAATCCTTCCAGCCGCACACACACACACACACACACACACACACACACACACACACACACACAAAAAGCCTGATGAATAAATAATAAACATTTCCGGTGCAACGCGCCCGTACCAATCGCGTTCGAATGGAAACAGCTAAAGATAAATAAAAAATAAAAAAAAATACCATTCAAAAATCGCTCGTTTCCCCCTTCAGCAAAGGTAAATGGAAGGAGCGAGAATTCAATTACAGATTTTGCAGGACAAATCTATTAAATTTTACGATAATAATGCACATCCTTTCTTCGTTTCTTGATTCTTCTGTGTTCTATTCATATTTTGCTTTTTTTGTTATTGTTTGACTGAAAGCACAATTACCATGCCGGTCGACGTTAACAAAAGCGGCACCGGTGAGTTGTGGCCCACGAAACTGTGGGCTTCCCCGCTTGTGCTCCCGCACTTTACAGAGGGATTTAAAGCGTGGCTTGCCGCAGGTTCACCGGGAGAGTGTTGGATTTTCAATGCTCGTATTTTTTTTTGGAGCAAACGATTATCTTGAAAGTAATATTTCAAAAATATCAAATAAGTACCCTGCGTAAATATTCGTCGAATCTAGGCAGGAGTGAGTTTTCTTTTGTTATGTCAGCGAATCAATCGTGAACGATAAAGGCAATTCCTTGGTGGAAATTTTCTATATCCACTTTCCTTCTATAAGCCGCCGCCACCGATTTGACCGATAAGAACAAAGTGAAGGTGGTGTACGGGTTTCCTCCGTTTTGCTTCTTTTGATGTTGTTCTTCCATTTCCCATACCAATCGGTGAGATCTTAACGACATGCACAAACATCTTTACTGATGAGCAGAACCACTGAAGCATGAGCCGAATACCGCAACAACTATTCTGCGCCGTGCGAAACTATTCGTGTGGCAATTTAAATGCAAATAATCGGGTAATACCACAGTGTGGAAACTTGCTTCCGAACCAGTTGTTTAGGAATGTGTGTGCTGGGCTTCAAAAAAAAGGTTTGATATTTTCACAAGACATGCGCTACACACGGTAGCTGCTTATCCGTCCCAAGACGCTTATGGTACCTCTTACGCCGTTGATATTCTAATCGGACGCATCACGCACGGCACGCAACAAACTAGCGTGGGGTTGAGAAACAGTGAGTAATGGGGGAACAAGGAAATGATAATGTTTATTTTAACGACAAGTCATTAGCAAATTTGTAGCGCTACGGGGCGAGGACACTGTAATTCCTCATCCGGACGTTGGGATGGCTGGTGTCAACAGAAAATTAAATGTAAATAAATTTTCCCTTCCTGACACGCCTCCGGATGAAGAACTTTCCATGCTGGCGGTGTTATAAAGATAATTTAGTCCAATTCGGAAATTAATAGAATCGAACAAGAATGTCTTTTTTTTTGGTCACCGGTCGTGTTATTGTCGCACCGCTCTCTGGAGACAAAGTTTATTTATTTTCAATTATACAACCAAATTCGTGATACCCAAAATACATGTTTTATATATGTAGGGTAATTTGTAAGGAGTAAATGTTATAGGTCACATTGTTCTTTGTATGCGGTTGTTTAAGGTTATCTGTACTTTCTTTTATTCAAATAAATCTTACTGTTCTTTTGTAATGGTTAACTTGATGTTTGAAAAACATTCTTTACTAGAAACTTATATTAATGAATCTCGCACTCAGTCAAAAATTCTCTTTCTATGTAATCAAATTAAGTTATAAAACAACATTTATTGTTAAGGTTTTATTCAAATAAAATGATAAAAAAACAATATGTACCTAGTTCGTATTCGAGTACTTATCTTTCAAAACCCCATAACAACATAAATATTTCTCATCCTTCTTTGTAAAGAAAGAATCAATAAAAGCTGGTTATCCTCGACTTTACTTATCCATAGGCGAATGGTCTGTCCCCATAGCAAAATGGTTGAAAGTCCAGTCGAGATATGAACCCATACCGGGGCAGTTCTATACTCATAACCGATTTTACTATTTCTATGGCCCTACAGATTGTCCTTACACCGTACCAACCTCAGGACGCTTTTAAATTTTGAAAGCTTGAAACATTTCAACACTCTGTGAAATATTTCGTGCTATAGCTTTTGAAAACATAAATTTGTAAAAAAAAATTCTATCTGAAACTCCTGATCTCCGTTTGATTACAAAGATGCCTGCATAAATATGTTTTAAATTATATATGCAAAATGTTACACCAATAAACATCTACATTTATGAACATTACATGTTTCATTCAAACAATCGTAGTTCGACTTTCGGCCAACATGGCGATATCTTTTCTCATTGCTTCATCATTTATTAATCAAATTACGTGTTCCATTATTTTGTGCGAAATTAGATTATTTTGTAAACCTTTTCCATCGCAATACAATTTTTAAAAAGGCTTTCGTTTTTTCCGTTCACAACACACTAGCCGACAATACGTTTCAGCCTGGTCAAAAAAACACAATTATTCCAGTTGTCAAACTTCGTGCGCCGTCGGAAATTATCATGACATTCGCTTCTTCTTGCTCTTTCTAATTGCATCCCGTTCTTACCTAGCTTTGTGTTTTCCAGTATCGTTTTCCAAACAATACGTGTGCTTTTCCACCCGCTGTGAAAACTCACAGCCCACGTCAGTTTTGTCAACTTCTTCTAAAAAGAAACAAAACAGCAAACGCTCAACAATGAGTGATAGTACTATTAGCCTGGATGCGAAGTATTTCGTTCGCTCGTTCATCCGCTTCCTATCGAAGCAAATTGACCAGCCCAACTTCAACGAAGATTCCCGGGAAAGCATTGAAGTGGCCATACAGTGCTTGGAAAACGTGTACGAGCTGAACGAAGGTGATGCTGCAGCAGCTGGCACGGCAGAAGAATCGAGCGGCAAAAAAGAAGACGACCCACGGAACCATGTGGATCTGTACGAGCTGTACCGGAGCACGTACGTCGAAGTTTCGCCGGAACGTAAACAGGAAGCGGAAGGGCTAAAGAACGAGGGTAACCGGTTGATGAAGGAGGAGAAGTATCAGGAAGCCCTCAACACGTACACAAAGTAAAGACGATCGTGGAAAAAGACCGTTTATTTTGGTATCGTTTTAATCGGATTGATGTTTCTTGTTTCATTTTGCAGGGCTATTAATCTAGATGCAACTAATCCAGTGTTTTACTGTAACCGGGCAGCGGCATATAGCCGGCTGGGTGATTATGTGCGCGCAGCAGATGACTGCCGGATGGCGCTGCGGCACGATCCTAACTACAGTAAGGCTTGGGGTCGGCTAGGGTTGGCGTACTCGAAGATGAACGAACATAAACAGGCGGTCACAGCGTACCAGAACGCGATACGGCTTGAACCGGAAAATCAAGACTACAAGAATAATCTGGGCGTGTCGCAACAGTTCCTCGAAGAACGTTCGCGTAATCCCGGCCCGTCTGCGGGCGCCGGTGGTAATCCGTTGGCTAATATTGATTTTGCCTCGGTCATCAACAATCCAGACATGGTGCAAATGGCTACCCGTATGATGAGCGATCCGGCAATGCATAACATGTAAGTGTGAAGGCGTATTGATGGACCGTTCCAACCGTCACATAATCGTCCATCGACCTTTCCATTGCCGTTTTAGTTTGGGCCAGCTAGGAGGGATGAACAATATGGACGCACTGCTCGAGACAGGCCGACGTTTGGCGATGCAAATGAGCAGTGAAAATCCGGAACTGTTTAACAACGTCGCACGTCAGATGGAACAGGCCGGCATCAACTTGCCCCGCAACAATCCGCCCAACCCTGACGGCAGTCAGCAACCTCCACCGCCACCACCGTCGGCCTCGTAAATTCGATCGATGGTGTCCGTAGTAGCTAACGGAAAACCGGAGCATTTTTTGTATGTTTTGTGTTTGTATGTTATCCGCTTTGTTCCCGAGACGTGAATGGCCGTTCTACCGAAGCTTCCATTACGTTAGGACGGACGATCGATACTTGGTTAAAAGAAATTTCCCATCTTGTTCTTCTACTTCCTGTAGTCACTAGAGAAAGATCACCGTGCATGTGTAACGGCCATTATTTGGCATCCAGTAAACGGTAGCGGACATTACTACCCGATCCCGCTAAACCGTAAATTTTGTAGTGGAGGGATAAATAATGACTAATAAAAATCACTCACAAACATACGAATACACGCGAGACATAGGCAAAACACACATCACCACGTGCGACCGAACGCACGGCTTACACGTATTTCGCCGGCGGTACAAACTTTCCGAAAACTCATTTCGTATTCTGCCATCGATCCTTACCTACGTAGGGTGATGTAAGAGAAATAACACGACCGTTGCAACATGCGCTTATATGCGATCGTACTAAGAACAACAACAACTAGGTTAAATGTGACTCGCCTGCAAGCCATAGGGAATGATGTTGGTTTGGAGCAATAGGTAAAAGTTTATGTTTGTTCTACAAATTAACGCTGGCCACTTTGTCGCCGTTTTTGCTCGCACCACCACAAGTCTGACGCCCGAGGTGGATTAATATACGAGCTAGAAAATTGAAAGTTCATCGAACAATTTGTTAACCCACTTAGCCGAGACACTCGTCGTATGGAGAAGAGTTACGTTTTATGATACGTTTGATAAGAACTCTGCTTTCCTCCCCGTTTGCTACCACAAGTGGTAACCTTGTTAGAGGTACGGTTAGGCTAATTTATTTGAACTTAGTACGTGTGTGCAGCCACGTTAGTTAGGTAAATCTTCTTTGCTGGCTAAAATCAAGAACACTAACGTTTGTCGGCTCGGGATGCGTTCTCATCCACTGTTGTGTGTCATATGCATCATGCTCATACCATGATGCCCTTCCAGCACGAAACGATCCATACAATGGATCACGAGCTACCGTGAAAAGGTGATGTGTTTTTTGAAACGCACCCCCGCGCACGTGTGTTTTAAACGCAAATTTGTGTTTTTACTTTCGTACTGTGTGGTTGTAGGGTGTCGCGAAAAGAGAAGAGAGAGCGGGTGCTAAAACAATCACACATTGTTTCACATGTAATTTGAAGCCATTTCCTACCAGTGTGTAGTAGTAGGTGGTTCATCTTGCGCAGGTGGGCTGCAATTTTTTGGAATTGGGAGAGAAGCATTGGGCGCGTAGGGCACTTGTTTCCAGATAGCGACAATGAAACGTTCCCATCGGTAATGAGAAAATAAGTAACCGATTATAATATTCCCATTTATTGCTCACACGTTCACGGTGTATGTTGTGTTCTTTATAATCTGCCGGATGTAATCTTACAAAACGTAGTGACGAATCGGTTATCGTATTGTGTGAAGTATGGGGAAAGAGTTTCAAAGAAAACAAAATACATAAACACTTATACATATATTATAGCTACAGAGAAAGAGAGAGAGAGCGAGAGAGCAAAGAGAGAAGATGGGAGAGAGCTATTTTAAGAGCGGATACCGTTGCAGCCAATATTTCTAAAGTCCCCACAACATAGTTCATTCCCTCGCTAGTAATCGAACGGTGTAACCACGCGTCCGGCGCAACAATTGCAACAAGTTATCGATAAGGTGTGACCGTGGTGAGGCTGGTAGTAGTTTGATTTTTTACTGGTAAATAGTTTCGGTACGAACCGATTGCGTTGCACATTTTCTTAACACAACATGAAGTGATTAGGTGACGGGTACGAACTAATGGAGACGCTTGGTAGCTGAACGAAAGCAACGTGTGGCGTGTTTTGTGTGCGAAGTAAAACAGACACTTTTTTTTTGTTTTTTTGTTGAAAGGTTTTTGTACAAATATTAATCGTTCATCACATTTGTCACGCAAAGTTATGAAATTCGTCGCACATGAATAATACACACAGCTTTGTAGTCAGTACCGACATAACGCAGGCGTCGGATCGTTCCCTCAGTTGATCAAGATGGGGTTTCGATCAAGAAAGCAAACGTTCGATATTTATGATTAATTCACGTACCAAAAACAAAACCATCGTACCCGCGTTTGATAGTTCGATAGTTCGATAGTGATGGCTGTTAAAGTGGATAGCAATAAGGGCCCCTTTCGAATGGTTGCAATAACTCAACCCCATCCGGTGTCAGTATGAAAAAAAAACACCTCCATATGTACAAAAGATTATCACCACGTCTGATAACGCTTCCAAATGGAACCATTTTAGTGGGGGAGACTTCATCATTGCTGACACATTATAGTGTTAAGGTTTACTTTTGCTTTCTGTTGCTTTTTAAGTTTGTGGTTAGTTTTATCTGGCCGGTTTAATCACCAGAAGGTACACCTGAAACAGGGAGGCTGAAAAAAACAACAAGAACACTCACATGTGTGCACAAGAACGAGACGGGACAGATAACGCTAACGGCACGACAAAACGCACCGACCGAAAAAAAAGCATTAAGGGGGGGGGGGGAAAAACCTCCTCACCAGAAAGCGTGTCCCATACAATGTTTCTGGTGTACAATAATTCCGGTGTTTGTTTTTGAGCTCTCCGTCCACCGTCCGTTCTGCGTAATCGTTGTTCAAACAGAGAATTCCGATACCGGCGATACTATACAACTGCACCACGTACTAAGCATTGCTAGGTGTATGAAACGGAGAGACAGAGCGAGAGAAACCAGAAATGCTTTCGTAGGTTTCGCAAATACCGGTGAGCAACCGGCAAGAATCATACACCGGCCAGATAGATCTGGGACTAGTGTGTGCCGTCATCTGTTAGCGTTCGGTTGCGGGAACGAGTTCGGTGCTGTACGGAACAGATCACCGCGGTGACGCATCACGCTATCCCGCAAAAACAAACTTAGGAAGGCGAATTACGACGATCCACGGCCACCATACCGTGTGGGTGCAGGCTGCTAATTGCCGGAGTTGAAAACCGAACAGAGGGACGCTCTTTTTAAGGTGTACCATCATTAGCCATCCTCCACAAATACTGGAGAGCATAGTGCGGTGTGTTGTTTAGGTGCGTACTGTTTGGTGTAGAAATAAGGTTTTTTTTGTCACTTCAAACAAAAAAAAAGCTAGCACCAGCAAGAAGAGTCTTCCAATGAGAGCTTAAAGAATTCGACGTTGTTTTTTTCTTCAAGTTAGTAAAATGAATTACTTCACTATTTGGGGTGCAACATTTCTAACTCACCGAAACAGTAGATAGACTTTGATTAGTGTCAATGAGGCTACCCAATTGAACCGCATTCGAGATCGATTGCCCTGTTCGCGCGTACGTGCTGAAGCGTAACCAACCGTCTTCGAGCCGATTCGATTTCAAAGGTCAACCAAGCATATATATACACATTTGCCAAAGTTGTCCATATTCCGTTTGAATATAACACGTAGCGGAATGGAAATGAAGCATCCGGCATGGAGCGTTTCCATCGTCCAAGCCCTTTCTTTACCGGGCCATGTTGTGGGTCAATATTTGGCTAAAAATAAAGAAACCGATCTTATGCAGCAGCATGGATGAATTTAAGTATGACTACGTACATCCCATCACTTCCTGCGTGCAAGCTGCTCCCAATATCGACGTACGAAGTGACGCATGATGTGAGCTCCAGTTCACAGGGGGGAGCAGTGAGGGAGTGAGGTTTTTTTTTTGGAGGGACTGAATATGAATTTGATGAAATATTTGATCACCCGCCAAACGACGTGCAAATGGTGCAAGTGTGTGTTTGCGTTCCCGCCAACCAAACGCGTTTGTCGAGTTCGGGAGTGAAACGATTATTTTGATACCATTTCGGAAGGTGGCAAATGTCTAGCTTCTTTTTTTTTGGAGGTCTCGTGCAACAACAATGGTACCGAACTACTAATATTCGATTACAACATCAATATTTCATCGATCGTGTGTTGTGATGGTTGGCCCCATTTCGTGGCAGGAATACATTGACATCACCATTTCCCTGAGCCGTACTACTGTAACGCGTTACTGTTGTACATCCTTTTTGCTTGTGTCACTGCTACTAGACACCCAATTGTAAATAGCGCATAGGGGTCTCACAATCACAACCACGCCGTGTTACTAATGAGTCATTGCTGAAGGTGTTTCATACCGATTTGAAATAGCTTTGGGGAAGGGATTGTAACACCCCATACGACGCATATGAGAATATTCCATTTATGAGCATTTTATGAGCTACCGTCAATCACGTGTTGACAGCACACAAATGGACCAATAACCATAATTTGGATGCCACCACCCAAAACCCTGCCTTCCATCCGTTCGCTTATCGGACATCTTCTTCTTTTTCTTCGTCTCTCTGCGAGGCGCTTGGGTGGTACGATAGAGGAATCCAGCTTCCTGGGCCTTCCCCTATTACTCCCCCGTATTGGACTTGGACGCTTTAAAACCTCAAAGATTTCCCAGACCGGCAACTTAGGCCATATGTCGCCGCTTATCGGACATAGGTGATTTTATTTATTATCTGCTGCTTTGTGCGAGGAACCGGCACAATCGAAAAAAAAATAATATCATTTCTCACGCAAACCGGATCAGCTTAAATTTGTCTCCATCAACGATTGGGTTTTGGTTATCATTGACCCATTCGCAGCCATGCAATAAGAGTAAAAATCAAAACAAACACAACATCTGTTCAGCCGTGAATTGTACGTTATCACACTTCCAACGAGTGGCATTTAGCTGGGTGATAATGGGCCTTTTTGCGCTCTCTCTATCTCTCTCTCTCTCTTTCTATTTATTCTGTTTCTAAAGTTTAGAAGTGATGAAGTGTTCGAAAAAATGTGTTCTTGACGCAATAGCCTTATGAGTCACTACTTACATCTTACACTAGCGTTGGCTTTTTCCCGTTGTCTCATCGCGATACTAATGATTGACGTAGTGCTGTTTGCTTGATTGTTTGGAGGCTTTCGTTAGCTGTGTATCTTACAATTTGTCAAGTATTAGTTCTTTTTTTTTTGGGAAAAAAATCATCAGCAAAGAGATGTGGATTGATGTGATCTTGGATCGAAAGAAGTATCTTTTTTCTAATGCTAACAACATCACACAGTGCTAAGAGCATTAGGAAAGAAATGCTTCTTTCGATAATGGAGCTCAACAATTAGCATCTCTTATCCTTTTTTTTTGCATTACAGAAGGGAAATAATTTTTCATTGAAATTACCTTTCGACTTGATAAGCTACTCATGAATCAAAACAATGCGATCTTGATAGTACAGTACATCTCGATAGTGTAAACAATTTAGTGTCCTTTCGGTATCGATAAGGTCAGCTTGTTTGCTAATTTAAACTTGTAAAAGCTACTTTGTGCCTAGTGGAGATGAGTGAATAAGAGTGAGTGAGTTGAATCTTGACTCAGCGCGAAGAGATCTTTTTGACTCATTAGTGCGGACTAACGACTCACTCTTTCATGTTCGAAATCACACAATATGAGTGAGTAAAAATCCCAAAAATTATTTGTGGCTGTATTTGAGTGATTAGTTGTTATAAGTTTGTATTAGACATTATTGTTAATTTTAACTTTGTTTTTGTAAATTTAACTGTTGTGTAAAAACTATTTATTCGATTTCAAATCAAATAGTTTAGCGATGCAAAAGTGTTACTAATAGATTCAAACCATTATAGCTACTCTGTTTTAACTACTTTAAAAAAGGGATTGTCTAATGCCTATTTTCAAAGAAGTAGAACGGACATGGCCATTGCATATTATTGCAAAAGACATTTAAATTGGTTAATAAACTTGCTGCACCTACATATCTTTGTAGCACTGTACAAATAATTGCCAATTAATTAAGTTGCGTACTTTATATCTGCAAAGGCCAATCCTTTATTTTCCCTACTCGAAAGTCAGTTCAATCGACCAAAGTTATCATTTTTCCCCGTATCTCTTATCCATACGAACATTATCCTTTTGCGAAACTCGTCCTCGTTTATATGCTCTTGTTGGTTAGTTTCATACACAATTCCAGTACGAATGGTTCACCTTTTTCCCGCGTAGCACACACACACAGTCACAATGCAGTCTCAATTATGATTGTGAAGTCATGTACCATTCTATCCTCCTCATTTGCGGAGCCGACCGCAATGATCCATATCATCGTATTTGTACCGACCATCGCAAGCCCCAACAACGCGTTCAAATATTGACCAATCAATCAATTTTCTATTTATCTAATCCTGAAAATTTCATCTTCCTTCACCGTCAAGTAGCACCCTTCGGCTTTCCGGGTGGGGGGTTTTGCTTTTACACCGTTACCGGATTGTCTGTTGAGGTCCGTTGCGTGTCGTTTGATTTCCTTTCGGTGTCCCGAACGCGTAATGATGTGCTGCTGTTTGTTCCGAATAGATCGACCACCTGGTCCTGGTGGATAAGAATCGTTAACCATTGGTGTGCAATTAGCGTACAAAACATCAAATCGTTACGTTAGCGGTTAGACTGGCCCCAACTTAATATATACCGTTCAGAATTGCTGCCTACGATGTTTACCCGCATACATTTGTTCTTTCTTTTGCTGTAAATTATTTCCTGCAGGTAATGTTTCATACTAACATTAGCGACCAGTGAGCAACATTACCAAACTTGAGCGGAAACATCGGGCGAAAGAAAAATGACACCTAATGCGGTAGAAAGTGTATCGACAGACACCGATCCGAACGCTGGTTGCGTTCTTACAGCAAACATGGACACGGAAACGCTTCGGAAAAGGAAACAGGACACCCGAAGTACAATCAGCGACCAAAACAACAACAGTACAGGCAGCGACAGTGGTGGTGGTGTTAATCACTGTGATCATGACACGGGCACACCCTTTCGTGCCCAGATACGGTGGCCCGACTTTTTCGCCCAGCTGTTCGTGCACGTTGGCTTTCTGATTGGAGTTTACTATTTGGTGACATTCCGGGCCAAGTTCTACACATACCTATGGAGTAAGTGTCCTTGTTGTACATGTGTAAATCGCTTGCAAACAGTGATTGTTTTTTTGTTAAAGTAAGAACGTCTCTGTCGCTTCTGGCTTCTATTCCAAAATAAACGGGAACGATTACAGGTAGAACTGGAAAATGAAATCAAATCAATTTGAAATGGATTCCGTTGAAAGCTGTAAGATTTGTGGTTATATTAATCAACAAAGCGTACAACAGAATCGATTTCAACTTGTACAAGTTCCAGAAAGTATGAAGAAGTCCAGCTCTACCTAAACACATTCTAGTTCAACTTGAACAGAATTATGCAATTGTTCCAGCTTTTATTAATTTTTCAATATATTATCCTTTCTTCGTTTAGCCCTGGGATTGGTGTGGGCCACCGGATTAGGTATAACGGCCGGTGCTCATCGGCTTTGGTCCCACAAATCGTACAAAGCCCGTTGGCCGTTGAGATTGTTACTGATGTTCTTATTCACGATATGTGGCCAGGTATGTGTCTTTGATTGTTAAGTATTTCGACATGTTTTATTACATTTGAGGTCCTGCAATAGGCTCAATGTAAACGAGTACGTTAAGTATCCCAAGAAACATTTCCTAAGATGCTCTTTAATGTTAAACATGTTTTATTAAAGTTTTACCAATGGTGTATTATGTTACTTTTCATAGTAGATTTTACATGTTCAACATCTTTACAAAATTTTAAAGGATAACAAAAAATCTGGCTTTAAAAATCAAAAAGGATGTTACGTTGGAATCACAGTATTAACGTGATATAAATTGCATCTCAAAGCTTATTTACAAAATTAGTTGAAAATTTCACTTTTTAAGAACAATTAATCTTTACCCTACCGAATATTTAGATCATAAGGACTTTGCCGTCTGATTATTAATTATTTTTTTCTTCATTAATAATGACAATGTAAGAACATTTGTTTGCGTTAGGTAGATGTATTAACAGAGCTGTACTATTATTTTATTAAAGTTTTAAAACAAACCATGAAATTTTAATTGCATGACAATAACAGCATCGTAAGAAGCATGATCAACGTCGTTTTTTATCGTTATTTTGTATTCCGCGTTTCTTAATTGTATTGTATTGTATTAAATATTGTATATTGACTGTTAAATATAAAGTTCTGATATTTGTTAACAAAACTTTCAATAAATAGCCATGTATACCAAAAAAGGCTGCAAGGGCCCCATAAGATCTGTTAAATATAAATAATAAATATAAAATAATCAAAGGGAAAATGTTATTCACAATCAACTACTTGATTTTAAATGTAGGATAATTTTAATACAAAAAAACGATCTTTGTTTTTCACATAATAAAACTGTTACTTTGCAGTTACAATCAATATGCCATTATGTACTTAAAACGCGTTTTAAACCACGGATGCTACCACGTGCTATTAGTTTTAAAATTTTGCGCCTAAAAGTAGGCAATGTTGTATTGAATTTTAAATATTGCTTTCTCACGCACCTTTTTTATCCGTTACCCTTCCTATTTCCAGCGTGATGCATACACGTGGGCACATGATCATCGCGTACACCACAAGTACTCGGAAACTGATGCCGATCCGCACAATGCCAAGCGTGGCTTTTTCTTCGCCCACGTGGGCTGGGTGTTCCTTACCCCACATCCGGAGGTCGTCGCTAAACGGAAAATCATCGACATGAGCGATCTTGAGGCTGATCCGATCGTTATGCTTCAGCGACGCTTTTACATTCCACTGTTTGCGCTGCTCGTCATTGGATTGCCAGTGCTGGTACCCTGGTACTGCTGGGAGGAGCAGTTAACCATTGCGTTCTGGGTGTGCTTTACGTTGCGCTTTACCACCACGCTCAACATTGCGTTCTTCGTCAATAGTGTAGCGCACATGTTTGGCAACAAGCCGTACGATAAGAGCATCAGCCCGGTGGAAAATTTGGCCGTTGCAATCGCTGCAATGGGCGAGGGTTGGCACAACTACCACCATGTGTTTCCGTGGGACTATAAGACGAGCGAGCTGGGAAGCTATCTGTTCAACGTGACCACGGGATTTATCGATTGTTTTGCACGTCTCGGATGGGCCTATGAACGTAAGTGGGTTTTTATTTCGATGTTGAATTCGGCGCACACTAAACTATCCTGCTTCGATCTCTTCCAACAGGTAAATCCGTGCCACCCGAAGTGGTCGCTCGACGTGCGGCCAAGTGTGGCGATGGTACACGCTTTCTTACCGATGAGTACGCACATCAGGATGCCGTGTGGGGTTACGGCGATCAGGACATACCAAAGGAAGATTTAGATGCTATTGTAAGGACGCAGCGCTGATCAATGAATGACACAGTTGACCTTGACATTCAACAAAACGAGATCATGGGAGTAACGGTTTTGTAGTTTGTTTGTAATACCACAATCAGCTTTACAAGAATGTGTTGCAGTGTTAGTCAGTTATTGATTAATGAATAAACAACTTTTTTCATTTAAAATTGAATTGATTTTTATGCTTTTACTTGAGCAAAGAACGCATTATAAAGTGAATAACTTTTGATACGATTTTGGAAGATTAGTATGCTTATTTACGGAGAAGTTTTGCTTCGAAAAGATAATAAAAAAACAGAAACAATTCTAATAAACTGTCCAGCAATAATAACTAACAGCAGAGTAAAAAGAAAAACAATAATCTCTTTGTTTCACTTCATGAAAGAGTCGTCTGTTTATTTAACTGTTTTTTTTTCTTATGTAATATGAAGCTCTTCATTATCTATATATTTGTGTGTTACTGTACCAAACCGATAGCAAAGTTTTACCCCGGAGGGCTGAAAATAGCACAAACAACCCCGCACACGTCCTTCGTCTTGATGTAATATTTAAATTCATACTACAAATCTAGTTTTACGAATCTGGTTTAAACGCATATGGTAAAGTAAGCGTAAACAATCCCACAAACACCACAAAGCACACCTCTATAGTGCCGAAAACTAAAACTACTACAGAAAGGAAACAACCGCTCACACTAAACGGAATCCGACCTCGAAGTAATCGGATAACGCGTCCGGCTTTTGAACTTCAAAACTACGATCCGTCTTGCGTGTGTTGAAGTTGCGCACAAACTCAAACCCTGTGGACGGATTCGCCATCCGTGTGTGTGTGTGTGTGTGTGTGGATCATGGAAGATTTCCGTTCAACGGTGAACTTAGCGACAGCGATATTACACCGATAAACGATTACGTTATTCGTGGTATTTATCGCTTGCAGCAATACTGCAATACAGCAAGGTCGGCCAATCAACCGGAGCCAGTGTAATGCAGTGTCTCTAAGATGTCGCGCACCCCGAACGTACGTTCTCTTCCGGTTGGGGATTTAAAAAAAAAAAACAACAACAACAAGCCACCATATTTCCCAGTTCCAGTGATCTGGAGTGCAGTGAGTCGCGGTCAGCACTAGTAGTCCCTGTAAGATGGAATTCCCCATCGATCGGCCGCATGTTTACAGACTTAAATGCGCTTCAATTTCTTCCAGTGAATTCGATTCAGCCGTCATCAGAAGGTAGTTCAACGTAGTGAACGTTCCCGATACTGGTTGTGGCGCAGTGTGAGAATAATATTTACATTTGATTGCATAAAAATCATCTTTTTTCTTTTCAATTCCACTCTCCATCGAACGCTGAGCTTCGTCTGTGCCGTTTAGGGTGGTATAGGGCCTGCACGGGTAATGCCGGTCACGGTTGGGCCTAGAATGGATGAACTGTTTGTGAACGTGTTTTATCGGTGCGGTACGTAGCAAAGAAGTGTGATAATTTCTTTACGATGCGTAAAGCTTGCAGGGTGGTTGAATATTCCAGCAGGTATCACGCATGGGGTCAAGTTTTCCGGGTTACCGGTGTGTAAATGTTTTTTTTTTTTTTTTGCTGCGGGATCGCATGTGTAAAACAATGTTTAAAATTTTCATTTTATTTTAGAGAAGTGTTAAAGAAAAGGTGTAATAAAGATAAAATACGACACATTAATCTAGATCATTCTGGCACGTAAGTGAAACCCGGTTTATATCATCTTTGATGACAAATTGCTTGAAATTAGTAATTTAAAAATGATTAATTATAACACAACAACATTAATTAATTTTTTTTTTTGTAACTTGAATTTAATTTCATGTTTTGCAATCATAAAAACTATTTTATTAAGTGCTCTTTATGCTTATTTATACCTTGCCACTAAAACCATACAGTACGATCGTTAACATAAAGGAAACGAAAGGGCAACCTTGGCCCGGCTACCCTTTTTTTTCTTCTCCTTCCGATCCGATCGCCCTCTTTCATCCTGTCCTGGTTAGTGTATCACTGCCCTTCCCTCATCCTACCCCATGTGGCTTTTCCTTCCTTTTACCATACGCTGCGAAGCGCCGCGAACGCATTTGGTGGCCTTACCTGCCGGCTCGCAATAATCCAACGAACGCACCACCGTCAACGTTTATTCGCTATCGAACACTCGACCTGTACGGAGTGTGTGGGCTGCCCGCGTCATCCGTATCAGAACAGGTAGCGCTTACATAGCGGTGCTGCTCGGGAACTGCTAGCGTGGTCACATATAGGCGCATGTGCGCGCAATCGCCACCACACAGAGAGCTGAAACCATCACGGTGACTTCAACGCAGCACGGACGACGAACCGCGGATGGAATACGTAGAATATCACTTCGTGATTGTCATCTGCCTTTAGAAGTAGCTAACTGAAGGCATTAACACCGGGATACAGTACCGGGAGGAAGGCACACACAAAAAAAAAACAATACAGGGTAACAGCGTACGGAAGCGCTGTTGACGATTTTCCGCAGTTCGCGATTCAAAGTGAGTGAATTTTAATCGATCGTAATGGAAGGTTTGATCGTACAATCGTATTGGGTTAGGAAAGTGGTGTGATGTTGTGCATGTATTAAGCAAAAAATATTTCTTTAAGTGTGTGTGTGTGTGTGTGTGTGTTTGTGTGGAGCTGTAAGTGTGCTTGATAGGAAGGGCAAGGTTGGATGATCTCGTCTCGATTGCTGCCCAGCAATACCCGCCGATCACGCACAGTTCGTTTATTTTACCTTACATTACTAAAGCGCATTTTTTTTTCAAAAAAATCGTTACCATGTTGTAATGCCATTGCTAAAACCACACTCGCGACGTCCAACAGTCGATCCCACCATGTGTTTGATGTGGATCTTCACGGCGTGACGTTAGTTCGAGACTCTAGCGTGGAGCTTCTTTTACGCTAATCAATTCGATTGTTTTGCACGTGCGTTGCGACACTCGTATGTTTGCATTGGTGATCGCCGTGCGAAGGATGAAATTATAATGCCGCGAACGCTAAGTGGACAGTGATAAAACCTGTGCCCAAAGAGACACGCACGAATTAGAGCTAGAAAAAAGCACCCATTTCCCCCGCCTAATTGAGGCATCCAGCAAAGACAAACATCAACAACAACAGGAACTATAAACACACATACTATCACTCGCACACAGGCTTAAGCTGCGCGCTTGGTCTGGTTATCAACTGGTGTAGCTGGTCACCAAAGCATGGCAAAGTTTGGCTAGTCGTTTTAGTGTCACAACATTAGTCAAGGTTAGCACAAAGTCTAGCGGTTCGGGGTTTTTTTTTGTTCACTCTTCTTATAAGTCGGTAATAGTTTAACTGAAACTACTTTACATGAGCTTATTACCGCCTTTGAAGACTAGGGCTAGGGAAAACGAGTGCTTCAGAAGGTCGTTGAGGTTTTAAACCAAAGCACCAAAATTAAAAGCCGTTTGGACCCATTAACCGGTTAATGTTTCGCGGAACAGCAAATGGCTAACTAAACATTCAAATGAGACTAAGCAATGAGCAACTGAGGAACCACCGACAAGGGTTTTCTAATGGATTGCATCAACGCAGATTACGCCACAGGCTGAGCATTTTCGGTTGAGAAAACAATTGCTCGCATTATTTGCAAGTTGGTGGTATTTTCGTTTTCCCACCGATGTAACATCAATGAGTAACAAATGCGTGTGGGTTTGCCTTCATTTTTCCCTCCCAGCCAGGGTGGAGGGGGTCGGGAAAATCATTAACAATGGGGCGCGGAACCCCAACCCAACTGCAATGACTGGCAGAACTCCCGGGAAAAAGGTCAATTAAAACCCATGGACAGTTTTGCAAATGGATGTGTGTACGTGCATCAACGAATATGCGCGTGTGTGTGTGTGTGTGCGTGCGTCTTTATTACAATTTTAATTGCGTATAATGGTGTAATGGTTGTTTTTGTTTGCGTTCTATCGAAAAATTAACCGCTTGGCTGTTGCTTCACTAAAAGCACAATCACCTTAGGTGTGTATAGTCTAGTTTTACAGTGAAGCATTCTTCCGTCCTTTACCGTTTCGATGGTTTAAACAGTGCCGGAAAGCACCATGTAACCATGAACCAACATCCGTCGTGGGCTTTGCCATTTCGATCACCCATTGAATTATGCATACTACACCGATCGATACGGACCTGAAGACGCCACAGTTGTCCAACGATGTCAACGAACCGTACCAAACATTCGAATTCCAAAAAAAAAACGCGGAAAAAAGTGATGATCGTGCGTTAGAACGTATATTAGCGTATAAATCTGAACCCGATTTTAAGCATACTCCTGTCTAGGAAACAAACCAGTTTAACCGGTACCGCGGTACCGATTCGTCTCCGTTAAAGCGTTTCCACGTGCGTTTCCCGAATTTCATCGCTATTCGTCGTACGACGTATCAAACAATGGCACGCATGATAGAATCTCTCTCCCGAAACGGAAACGGTGGGACATTCGTCTAGATCTTCATGTTTATCGCAAAATTGTAAACTCCACCCAAACCGATCGTGAGTTTCGTTCGATAAAAAAAAAGTGGCGTTTTAAGTGCGACTCCACTACGATTGCGTGATTGCATATTTAATGTGGATTTAGATTAGTTTTTTTGTTTGTTGCTTACATTACGCGCCAGTTCAAGTGTGATTTCAACGATTTACACCGCGTACGGCGGTTAGTTTCGATTCTTGAAAGTTTTCGCAGAAGTTTAATGTCTGAGGTTTAGCTTTACATACGATTAACCTTTAACCTTCCGTAGTCCACTAACGATGCGATTGCGTATCGCTACGGGCGTATGGGGGGTTTTTTTTTGGTTGCTTTTTACCCCATAAAAAAGTCATTGCCTATCGTAGCGGACAGTTAAAAGGTAACCTTATCGGACCAAAGTCCTTCCAACTACTGCCGACTGGAGGTCATGTTGTGTCCTCATTAAATAAAAAAACGACAAACCAAAGCATCGGTAAGCGGACGGAGGAAATTTGAATTTGTCCACCCTCGGAATGCACGATACATCGTTCATATCTCAAATGACTCCCTTTATACCATCATTTGTCTTCAGTACACTGTTCACGGCCACACCGTGTCTTACGGTTGGGAAAGTGAAAGGATACGGATTGCACACACCATTCGACCATTCCAGATTGTTGTAAATCTGAAGCGAAGTGACTTCAATGCAATCCTTGTAATTATATTTCACGACCTTCAGCGAGAGCAAGTACACCCTATCCTTCCCGCCGTCGGGCATTGGCGAAACGGTTTCAGTTTTGCGGCACGTTGTGTACCTACCAAGTATCTGTTGTAAAACTTCATGACCCATAACAGTGAGCATGATCTTGGTTAGTGATGGGTACCATCGTTTATTTGCCCATGTCTTCACTGTTTTCTTGTTCCCTTAATTACGTGCAAGGTGAACCACTGTAACACAATTTTCACTACGTATTATTGCCCACTAGTAACTCATAAAAACTAGAGTGAAAAAAAAAGACTTTACTAGATTGCGTTTTTCTTTTTTCAGATATAAAAACGGACGGACGTACGCGGACACGAGCAACGCTCTCTACCAAATCACAATGGCTGATCACAATGAAAACTTTGCACCAAATGCGGACCTGGGTGGCTCATCGGATCACACCAAGCAAACACAGCAGCCACCAACCACCATCGGTACGAAAGGTGATCAAACGCAACCCACCGGAAGCGTCAGTTCCTTCTCGAGGGATACGAAGCGAGAGGCTAGCTGGCCATCGGTACTGTTCTACATACATCTAAACATTCTAGGCGTGTACGGAATTTTCGTTTTATTTTCTCATACCTCAGTGATAACGTGTGTCTTCAGTAAGTGTGACTGGTCTGGCCGGCCGCAGCAATTATATTGATATTGATTGTATCTCTTCACTTTATTGCAGCATTCTTGCTCACATTATGCGGTATCTTGGGCGTCACGGCTGGGGCCCACCGTCTATGGGCGCATAGAACGTACGAAGCCACCACATTGCTCCGCTTCACGCTGATGATCTTCCAAACACTCGCCGGACAGGTGCGCCAAACGCCTAACGCTACACCCGTTACTGCTCGACTGCTCGACTTCAGCACGGGTCGAAAGCTGGCACGATCGCGAAAGCTCAAAAGCTCTTTTTTTTTCTCTTTCGTGTGCATATTTATGTAAATTCACAGGGCTCCATCTACGACTGGGCACGCTTACACCGGCTACATCACGAAAAGTACCGTACCGTGGACGATCCTTACTATAGCGATAAGGATTTCCTTCACGCCCAGGTGTTTGCCAACATACGCAAGCTAAGCCCACAACAGGAGAAGCTGCTGGAAAAGATCGATATGAGTGACCTAGAGTCAGATCGGATCGTTATGTTTCAGCGGCGCTTCTACTGGCTGCTGTATTTGGTACTTTTCGTACTGCTGCCGATCAACGCACCGCTCGAATACTGGGGCGATACCGTACAGGCGGCCATCTTTGTAGCATTCTCGTTACGCTATCTGATCGTACTGAACGTTGCCTGGCTGATCAACTCGTCCCACTTTGTCTGGGGTCTCGACAAAAGCCATAAGCAGTCGGATTCCAACATGGTGTTCCTGGTAACGAAGAGCTATTGGCCGCAGTATCACTATCTGCTGCCGTTTGATTATCAAAGTGGCGAGTTTGGGAACTATGGTAAGTACACCGAAAAACGCAATCGGTTCCATCTTCCAACACAACCGCTCATTCCTATGTCTAATCCAGGTTCCGGGTGTACTACCGCGTTTATACGCATCTGTGCTGCTACTGGACAAGCTGAAAAGCTGCAAACCATGACCACCGAGGCAGTCAAGCGAGGGCTCACGATGGCAGTCAATAGTGGCAAACCGATCGTCGAGTGTCTCAAGCAGGCCGGTGCCGAAGATATGTGCAATCTGAAACGTGAACACTATCTCCAAAGTGAACGACTTCACTAGCAACCGGGTTGGGGTGACAACTATTTTACCTTATAAGTGCCTTTCCCTCAGGTCCTCCCACCAAATACCAGTGCATAATGAAAGATTAATAATTTATTGCTTGCTCATCAAAGCACATTGGCTTACCAGTTGCCATATGACAGATATGTTATTTTGTTCTATACAATCCCTTCGGTGCTGATTGCATCGGCACTTTGTTGCAACTTCATCTGCAATGTCGCATTGCAAGTGAATGTTCTCGTATCTATTTGTAGTTAAGCTTCTGGTTGGCGTTAGGTCTGATGTCATTCCATTGCGGACAGAGAATCAAAATCAAACGCTTCTTGTCAGTGGCGGATCAGGCCCTTTGGAGGCAATAGGCGGAAGAGTTATTCGGAGGGAGTGGGGGTGGTCTATCAACACAAAATTGCTGATCGGGAGGGGAAGAGGGCGGGGGAGAAGTTTATAAACTGACGACTGCCAGAAATTGTTGTATCAAATAATTATATTAAAAATATTAATTCAGATATTTGTTATGGAACGTGGTTCACTTTCCTGTGGATAAACGATAGTTTGTGCGCAGGAGACTTTACTTTCATAAACCACAGAACTTAATTTACTTTAGAAGACAATACTTCTTCTTCACGGCCCCTTTGCTTTGACTCATTGCCATTTTCTTTTTTTCTCTCTCTGACATACACACGAATTAAAATACACAAATTCACGTAATAAGCATTAAGCTCATTCAGAAAAGGACATAATTTTCTTTCACCAAGAAAAACGGCCGACACTTGCATTTTTTTTTCTGTGCACAAAAGCACATCCACACTTCGACACGCATTTGGCACATTTAAAACTCCAAACTTGCCTACCATGGCTACATTTTTCAATACACACATTCACAAACACAAACGTAAATAATTTGCGAGCTTAGTACACGCACTGAGTTTAAATTTCCTTACACTCACACACGTATCCTCGCAGCGTTAGCGTACAACAAACTTCGCTGACCACAATGATGGCCTTAACTTTGGTGTAAGAACTCAAGAATGTATATTGCCTGCGCAGGTGCGCGAGATGGAATAATCTTGTTTGCGCTTAACTTATCAACTTTACTTATGACTTATTAAATTTTCGAAAGAGTTCATAAGAAGGCAAACACACTACCTCCTTCTTCATTAGGATCCTTCACTTTGCTTAATCGTTTTTTTTTCAAGCTTTACCGTTTTCGTACCTTTTCCTTACAAAAAAAGACATAATTTAATTGATTTAAATTACAAAGAGCGATGAAAATTTTGCACAATTCGTACACGTGCGATCACAATTGTCACTGCTTTACATCACATCAACACACGAATTGATATACTAACCGTTCTTTGTTAGTCAGATCAAGGAATAAGATCCACGAGGATCACTTTTTGGCACCCAGGAAAAAAAAACTCTTGCAACATTTTCTGTACACAAAGGGCGCTATCCACACAGTACCGAAAGCTTTTTTTTACAACACGAACGTATCGCTGTACGATCGCTACTGATCACACTGTCCCCTTATCTCATGATCATTATCGTTATCTGCTTCATTACCACGACACTTCTCTCATTCTTTCACAAACACACTATGTGCTCCTCATTTAGAGACGAATGAAAAAAAGCTTCGTAAAAACTAATTCACCAACTCTCCGTTCTTCTCGATCAAATCCGTTCTTACATTTATGGCTTGGAAAATGTAGGCATATGAACTCTTTTTAAGAACATCCTGTTGTAATAAACCCTGTTGCGGTGATTAGTAGGAAAACTCTTTAAAGGAGCATAAGTTCGATCTTGTGCCAATGAATTGCTTAACAAAGGGGCCCCTCTTCCATATCAGCGTGTAAGTGAGTGTGCCGTAGCTAGAAGAAAGTACTCCTTCTGTTACCAAACGTTCATACACATTTCCGTTCTTGGAGGCATCCCTGACCGGCGGCCGCCTACTCCGCCTACCGTTAGATCCGCCACTGTTGCGCGCGTGTGGATACTGTATAAACGAAGGGATCCAACATCCAGATACGATTAGATGACAATTTATGCATGGGGAGGACTAGTTGTGAAATAAAATAAACCAAATTAAATTACACCATTAGCTATTGTTGTTATATTACATGTTTGGTACTTACAGCGCGCATTGGGGTAAGCTGTGTATTGTTTGTTGTTTTAAAACTATAACGATTTATGAACAAACATTTCTGAGGCATTGTTCTGAAATAATAAATTATTTGTGTATGTTGGTTTTTAATAGCTTATAACATTTATATAAGTAAATGATCTCCTTCTTGGCGTAACGACCTCTGAGGTCATGCCGGCCATTTCTGGCTTACGAGACTTATTTTATGTGATTTATGGTGTATGTGATAAACGGCGCAGGTTCCACACGACAGCACTGGAGATCAAATCCTATCCGGAACATTCCTAGTTAAGCCAGAAATGGCCGGCATAACGTTAGAGGTCGTTAAGCTAAGAATAAGTTTGAAAAAAAATATATAACGACGCTCTCTCACGCTAACACGCCTGCAAAATTATTTCCGGTGAAGACAAGGTTTTGTTTTTGTTTAATTTAACATTTTATCGTCAAGATAGTTTACACATGTTTTGTTCAATCAAAAAAAAAAATAGATTGAAAACTGTAAAAAAAATAATGTGTCCTATCAGCGATTCATTGAACCAGGTTTTATGTATTTTCTAAATGCTAGGAATATCTGGAAATATTTTGAATATTTTGTAATATTTTTAAATCAATATACAAATAAATAACTAAATTACAGACCGAAGACGCTGTCAAACCTTCAAAACTCAAACGATCTTTTTCCAAACCATCTTTATGTACAAACAATTTGTAGATTTACTCGAAAATACACGAACCATTTGACTACGCCATTTACTAGAAGAAAACGGTTTTTTTATTTGTTTCCCGTTTAGTTACTTTCAGAAAGGAAGGTCTTCGTTTTTTGCTTCCTTGATACTTAATTTATTAATAATAGTAAAGTGAAATTGTATGCAGAAAATTTATTTTAAAGTATTTTAGTTAAAGTATTTGCAATCTATTTTCGGAAGCAACTTCGTCGTAATTGAAGAAACACATTATGTAAGTCAAGAACCTTTTATTTTTTCACATTTTTTTTAAACATCAATAACACGTTACAAGTGTATAGTGATTTTTGAACGAAACGTGCTCAAAATACGCGTGTGTATGTGGGGGATTTTTTATATTAAAATCGTAAGAGCTTAACTATAGTCCTTTTCAACCAGTATTGCACAATGCGTATATTCTCATAGTACTAACTGTGTTTTAAAATTGTTGACTCCCATGGATGCGAGTTGATTGTGCGTAAAGTGTACATAAGCTGTTATTTTATTCCAGTATAACGACTAAATGTCGTACGGTTAACACCGCATGTGTTGACTAAATACAACTTTCACAAGGCAAAATATAAGTTGTTAGATGAATTGAATTGTACCATAACTTACATGTTCGTACGTTTTTTAAAGTGATAACACATTAACTCGATGCCGATAAAAACGATAGCTAATGCAGAACCCATGAGAAACAAGTAAAGCTGAAATGTCGTACTGCCCGTGGAGATGCGATGAAATTGTTTCTGTTTGACACATTTGCTTCGACGTCGAGCAATTGCTTCACTAATTCGATTGTTCAAGCCGTTCGAATAGTAGCGCAATATTCTGTCAATGAGATTCAGTACAATGTGGATTGCGATCGTTTAGTCTTACCCTAGAATCGTACTTTCCCAAAGGTACACTTACTCATAGTTAATCATTTTGCGGTACGCATTACTGGCGGGCATTATAAGTGCAACCATCTGTTCGATTCCATCCATTTGTATTTCGGTAATCTACAAAACAATTGTAATATGTAGCATATAAACAAATTTGTTTGGCTTTCGAATTGGTTTACTATGACCGCAACGATACTTACGTTACATTGTTGCTCCTGATCTAGATCTTCCATTGCCTTGCGCACAGTTCGCGAGTTGCCGATGAGTACATATTTCGAACCAAGTACACGCTGTAACCCATCTGCGTGTGATGAAACGTACAGCGATTCGTCACTTTGCATTCGTTGTATTACCTCATTCATTACGGGATCGTAGCGTTTCTGAAAGTTTGCCAAAGCAATTCGGTTAGCGTTCTACTAATGGTCTGGTTGTGAAGCATCCATTTTTCAAATGGATTGTTGATGAGATCTTCATTCTTTGTTTTTAGGGTTGCATTCAATTCACATTAATAAGATGCAACTTTTTGTCGAAATTTGACCTAGAAACATAGAAGAACATCTTATACACCGGGAAATACAGGAAGCAAACAGTTTTTGTTCAGAAAAAAACAGAAAATTGAAAATTTGCAACAATCATTCAACCGTGACCGTCGTGGAAGATATTGAAAAGTACCCACCATTTAAGATGTTTCGTTTATTGTCATGGGATCATTGGCCAATGTTAAACGCCAAACTATTCAACCGTAGACATAACCGTAAGAAATAATTAAACATTGATTGGAGGAACGCACAATTTTCAGTTCGAGAAAATCAATCAAATTGTTGTATAAAATCAAATCAAAACATCTTCATAGCACATAATGATCAATATCTTTAGAATTACATTAAAAAAAAAGTTAACTTCATCATACATAAACTTCCATTATAATTAGTACTAACACTAGTTCAACTATAATACGTAGAGGCAATTCTACGCGGTTTCCAAGTCACCTTTTTGAGCGAGGCACAGTGGCTGTATCCCAACGCAGACAAAAAGAAAGTACAACAAGAAACCTCAATAATTCAGTCATTCAATGTTTTTTTTTTGATAACCTCGGTGCTCTGAGCCTTTTCCAGCTCGGGGCTCCTTTCAGCTCGAGGTCACCGCAATCTCTTCGCTCTTAAGATGGTCCACATTGTACGAGGCAAAATTGATTTTGTTACGAAAACCAAACCAAGTTTTCGTCCTATCACCAGTCCTATCCTATTTCTTGCACAACAGGAGTGTCATACTTAACGAATTCTGCGAGGCAAATTCAAAAAAAGAAAACTAAATTCTAACCGACTGCCCTCAACTTTACGCCTGATTGATTGTATTGATTTTGTATTTTCTAATTTGTATTTCATGTAAATTTGCAGAAAACATGTTGATTTCCAAAAAAAAAAACTATATTAAACATTTCAAATGTTAAAGCTTTAATGAATGAATATTCATTTATATTATTTAAACAACGTTGCATAGTATATTGTATTAGAACAGGTTGTTTTGTGTGCCTGGCAGCAAAACTGAGCTAAGATGGTGGCGCACTTTTGGCACCCATATTGTACAGCAAAAACCCCCCTCTTTTCCCCCCTTTCCCCCAAAATTAGCTACAACTGTATAGCACTTTACATTTCCTGTTCCAAAAATTTACACATGTTTTGGTTAACAATTCACCACCATATGCAAACAAACCACTGAAAACACACTCAAAAATGCGGAAACTATTTCACCCGAAAATATCGACCTTCCAACTATGGGTTCTTATCTTCCTGCTTAAAAACTAACCTTTACGATTAAACAGGTTTTCGATGCCATTATCAGCTCGTATAAATGCGTACCCGTATAACAGTTTGATCGGTCGTAAAGTTGCCCACAAAACCGATGCGGTACTGCTTTGCCATCAGCAACGCTTCCAGATCGTTATCCACATCCACGTCTACCGACAGCTGGGAGGTGATCTTCGTCAAGTACGTGCAGTACATGATGGAGGAAAAGTACAGCGCTACCAGTATGATGATCATGCTGGACGAAGAATTCGGACGTACGGAGCTACCCTGTTGCGCAAAAACACCAACGAGCCAAATGCAGGCATCGCCGAACGAGACAGTTGAACGTGCGGTTCTGCTTGTTGTTCGCCGACCATTTGTTACATTGAACGCCAGTTGCAAAGATACGCACAGTAACGTTCCCAATGCTAAAATCGGTAGCAGGATTATGACCAAAATTTTCCACGCTCGCTCGTGGTAACCTATATTTGCCTGGTGAATGTATAAGCCGAGACTGTAAAGTAGCAATATTTATGTGATGGAAGGGAAGACAAGAACGACAAAAATCGTAAATAAACATCATGCAAATTTTGTAGCCACTTGCAGCTACTATTGAAGGTACTTACCGTTCGTGAAAAATAGGCAAAGAGTAAGCAAACCACCCATGCAAACGTTTGTTGAAGTGATTGGTAATGGTGAGTTGAAAGTGAAAATCGGTTTCGGTTTTTCGGCTTCTTCTTAGTTTGTACGTCTCCATTCTGATTCTATACGAAAGAAATAGCATTTATCATCACGCGATGAGCTGATTGTTTAGTACTTCTTCGTCTGCATGATAAACGATCTTCGGGCTCACCTTGCGTTACGAAACAACGGTATGCTTTGGGCAACGTAGGTAGAGTTTATATGTTTGGCTGTGCTGGTGTGCACCATAATCATGAGATCCGTCTGATCGAAGAAGTCGTTCCGTTGCTCAGGTGTTAAGGCCTGATGCAGTACCATCTGCCCCGTATCGTTCATTTCTGCGGTGTGAACGAAACAAAGAGTGAAACCAAGTTATAAAGAAAACAGTCTTCTATTATGGTCTTCAGATGAGCTAAAGCTCATCCATTAAGAACTCAACACAGCTCCATCCTACTGCTTCGCAAGATCCTATCAGTTTCACCTATTCGCCCAGAGGTCTTCGAAAACCTTTGAATGATGTCACCGAGAGTAGGACACACCCCGTATTCATACCCTTGCACAACGGCACAACGGCGGATCAATGTTTGTTTTCTCTAACGTTTGAGTTATGACCAAAATGCATGTCTAGTCCACGATCCACCATCACCAACACTGTCCCGAGGGCAATCCCCGAGCGAAAGTTTTAACGTCTGCATCGCCACAATGCCCAACTCTCAATTACCTACCGCTCATACGTCCGCTGGCACAGCTTCAAAATGTGCTGCATGGATGGTGGCATGGAGTCGCAGAATCTTCACCATATTTTAACGTTCACCTCCCGATCTACTCCCGCCAACGGTTACACATCGTTCATTTGCCCCGTGTACACACCCTGGCTCACACAACCATTAGTGGTCGGTTGTGCAATAGTGGAGAATACCGAATGGCGTTAAAACGGTTTACGGCGTCATATAGCCACACAGGTACCGTGATTGTCCTTTTGTTGAACTTTTGCCGAGACCGCGAAGGTTCAGTAGGTCAGGCATATGAACTACACCGGGTTTGAATTTGCGCTAGAGAAAAGATGAGCTCCGTGAGCTGTGAGCGTGTGGGACACGCTCATGAAATGCCCCAGTACCGATCTAAGTACAATGTGAGCAATGGGCAAGTATCCATTAAGAGAGCACAGGGTACAGTTCGGTTGCCTGTGGGGAGACCTCATTTTTTGGACGACGTATTACGTCAGACGCATAGTTACTAGGTACATTTAATGAGATGCTCACTACTGGTTAAAACGGGACGCTAAGACATTCAAATCACCACGACGGAGGATCGCGTCAAAGTTTTTATTTTCTTTTAGCCTTTTCTATTGGATCTTAACTTGCTTTATTGTCCATAAACATATTCTTCTACTTTATTCGCGTTGCCTGCCAATGTAAGCCCTGTAAATTACGGAGGTAAAAAAACGATTATTACGCCTCAAATGCGAGTCCTCCCCGTCATAATGTATTACTAAACATACGCCCATGTGAATGATTTCGTTATTCATTTTTTTTTGCTCGATTGCGTAGTTTTGTTCCAACTCAATCCATACGCACATTCTCAAAAAAAGAACCAATACTCAAGCAGGCAGCGCACAAAACAGACAATTTCAAACTTTTATGCGATCGGTTTCACGTTTACATTCCACCTGCTCACCTTCATGGAAGTTAACCATGGTTATACTAATTCTACTGCCTCGATTAACCACACAATGACTGCAAGCCGGAGCAATCTGCCAAAATTGGTGTGTGTATTTCGGATAGCTTCCTTTCGGCCAGGGCGAGAGTGTCAAGATCATTTAAGATTTTACGTGCTCGATACCTACCTAGCAGTTCGACCGCAACGTCAATCGTTTTGGTGCGTGTTTTAAGCCGATACAGTTGCCATACGGCGACGTTGCCTCTGCCAGTGTGCCGGGTCGGTAGCATCAGTGTAGCCACCGTTCGGTTGGGTGTTTCCGGGTGAGCCGTAATCATTTGCATGCGCCGTACGAATCGTTCTATAGGCATCATCTTCCGCTCAAGGTGAATCGGACGATCGAAGGGATGCGTCTCGCCGCTTCGAACCATCACGCACCAAACGTTCGAGTCCGCCTGTATCGGCAGGTGTTGAAGGGCATACCAAACGTTGTGCTCATGGGCAGATAGAAACAGAAACATCCACCGATAGAATTCAACAAAGTAGGATTCCTGAGCGATCTTCGAAATAGAAGGCAAGATAAAAAAATGATCAAGAAAATCATTAAAAACCTCTTTGCCATGGTACGTGCTGACAAATGCAACACCATTCCATACAGCACACACTTACGAATTAATGAAAAACGCTTAGTGTCCTACCTGTCCGAAAAGGTTCGCCAGCTCGTCGGTGTCCACCATTGATGGCTTCATTACGATTGGCACGATAATAGCTAGCCGATGCGTTGCCAGTGGAAGCCGTTCACCCGTTCGCAGGTGACGTCGTACCGACACCCGTACGCCAACCACGGTCAGTCGAGCAAACAGCTGCCTGGCAAACGTTGGCCGATTGGCTGCGGTACAAATTGAGATAGCAACGAATCATTTACAACGCTTAGCAAACTCGGACGGCCACCGTTTCACGATGAAAGTTTCAAATAGCATATATCATTAGCAGGCCTAGACCGTTTACATAGAACCGCAGCGACAAAAAGCAAAAAAAAAAAAAGATGACGTACCGAAGAACTTGAAGCTATCCAGTAGCACCACATGGGAGCAGTCAGTGTATGCGATCAGTTGAGCCCATAAATCGATGCCGGGCTCGTGCGTTAATCGATGAACGTGCGTGCTGGCACGATCATTTCGCCGGAACGCGGTGGACTGCGTGAGTGGTGTGAAAATTAGCGTCAGCAGTGGCAGACACAAAATCGCCAACGAAACTTTACACATTGTTCTCTTCAATGCGGATGGTAGCTGTAGATGTTTGTTTGCAATCGATACATTTTTTTAATAATCGCAAACTTTTTCTTATATGATAGGGGTTTACCATTAAACTATGATTGAAATTTGTTTATAAATCTTAGCGATATATTAAGGTTTGTTTTGTTATATTCTTCTTTTTTCGCACTACCAACTCCGGAAATCTTGGACTACCATTTCTAGCTTTCCTTGACATTATTCACCCATAGCAGAATAGTAAGTCCTTGTTACAGGGGGACGGTCCGGATAAAATTGGATACCCGATACTGTCGTGTAAGACCGACACCTTTGAAAGAATGTTAAATTCGCCAACAATAATTCTTCTAACTATTTAAAAAAAGCCATTAAACTTAATGGTGTTGAAGCTTCATCACTGTTAAAAACTTTGAAAAATTTGATAAACGTTAAGAAAGCACGAAGATCAGTCAGATCAGATCAGTCAAAGATTGCAAAAACAGTAAAAAATAATTCATCTTGACACGGAAAGTCCTTATGGTTTTAATAATGACAAAAAAATATTGTTTTTAAGACGAAAATTCTTCAACTCGTCCTCACCATAAGCTTAACAAAGTTTTCAAGTTCCAGCTGTAACGTTGAAGCTCGAAAACCCTGAAAAACTTAACACCGGCATTATAGAAGGATCAGTCTACAAGACTCATCTTCAAAAGTATTTTCAAAATAAAAACCTGTTCAGCACCGTAAATAGTAATAATAAAACTTATATTAAACACATGAAATAGAACTTTAACAAAACATGTTAAAGACTTAAAACATTAGAAATTATATCGTGGGAATAAATCATAAAAAAGATCATAAAAGAAAAATAATTAATATGAAAAACTATCAAGATAAGATAAAAATCGTAGAAATCGCACTGTTATTTAAAGCATGATACTAAAACACATGCGTAAAAATCAATTAAAAAACTGTTAAAATATCTATAACGCCCTCGTTTTCAAAACGACCAGATTGTTTAGGGTCTTTGTTAGACAAACTAGTTATAATTAAAATTAAAACGATCCTTCTGTCGAAACAGTAGACGATTATGATCGTTTCAACCTTCTCGTCGCATACCATACCAGACTGTTAGCAGACCTACTATCTGTTGCGCTGGTAGTTCGTACGATCTACGATCAAGTTGACATTTTTATAGCCACCAAACCTTCCTAAATTTCGAACCATTTCCATAGAGCGTGTAAAGCTGGTTTCAAACTCCAAAAACGCAACCCTGGACGCATAAATGCACTGTATTGGAACCAGCGCTAAACGTCCCACCGCGATTAGATCGGTTTGTATACCGTTCATAAACGTTCGCTTGAACGATCTATTCCTACGCACCGAAGCACGTTCATCTGCCCCTCCGTCGATTAAACGTGTGGACACCTTTCACCGAAATCGATTCCTCCAATCGTCCAAACGCACCGAAGCTACCTTTCGTGTAGGACAAGTGTGTCTATTATGTATGTCCCTGCGCTAGCCCAATATACGTAATCGACGGACATATGTCAACCTAGCGGAAGCTTTGACGATTTCCATGGTGAGCAACCTTGAGTTTTTGGCAAACGTTAATCAAGGAAACGAGAACTGAAATCCACTCTCGCTATAGCCGATCGGTCGCACAAACGTTACTTCGTGCTTGACGCTAACGAATCTAGCCCAATCGATCTGTTTTGCGTTTTGTGCCGATTTGAAAGTCAAAGTGGCATGTCCTGTACTGGTTGAGAGTTGAAATTTTTGTTTCATTTTGCAGCTATTTCTATATGTTCAAAATATCTTAACGTGTTGGATATACCTCATGCAAGAAGCTTGCTTAAACCTTATCTCTGCGTTAATGCAAAGCGACGAACCTTGATAACGCATATTCGTTTGTTTCCAGTATTCTCATATATTGAACTCTCGTCCATTCTCAAACGATGCACCATGTTCAAGGAAATCTTCAAACGAGACAACCTTGAGGTTATAAAAATAGAGCTTACTCAGTGGTTCGTTCACAATCCAAAAGTCGGTACATCCATTCCAGAGCTTGCGCTGTTTCACCTGGCACTGGCTGGTGAGGCTGGGTTGGCGACCCAGGAAAAAAGGGATTTAAATACGTGTTAAAGTGTTATATGAACTTTTTTGAACTCAGAAATAGACAAGTGACCTATCAAGGAAGGAAAGAAAAGAGGCTCTTATGGAGACGCAATGCTCAGTCTTCTAAGCTAAGTTTGATTTTTCAAACATAACAAATAACAAACATTTTGATCAGCTTCTAATGTAAAACAAAAGCCCCCAAAAAAGGCAAACTCATAGCCAAAATAGCGTTGTATCTTCAGAGATACAGATCGAAATCTATGTTACGATTGAAAGTAGATCGTTTGACGATCTCAGACAAACCAAAGTTCACGCGAGACAATCCGCTCATTAATCATGTGCCCTCCGTCATTGACAGTCGCAGAATTGAAGGTAAAATAGTGATTCGGGGTTTGACTCGACGTTATTGTATTTGATTTACGACATACCCTCGCGACCGTCCATGCTGTGTGCATTATTTCGTTTATAGCGTTATAAAGAACTATATGCAACACGTGCCTTTGCCCTTGAAAATAGACTTTAACCATGCTCACGGTGCAGTGAGGACAGGACTCACTATTCTAGTGCAGCGTAACGAACCTTCAAGTGGATGGCTACCAATTGCACGTGCGTTATGATGGCGACTATCCGGCAACCGATCGTCAACTACGGCGAACGATCGTCGGAAGTACTGAGAATTTATTGTCCTAATATTGATTTTCGTGATCACTCGCAACCATGCCACTTTGAGTTTCCCTTTTTTCCGTGACAATCACCTTTAGTCGCAGTACTGCTCACTAATTGTGGATAATTAAACTTTACCCTAGCGACCAGTTTCCAGCAAAAACGATACCACCTGGCGAAGGTGCTATTTACCCATAAACAAACGGAGGTGATTTGTTCGTTTTGTACCTTTACCTATCCATTACACTGGCTCCATCTCTTTATGAAAATAAGGTTTGAATCTCCTGTACCTATTTTAGCAGCTGGGACGGAACTAACCAGTTAGTAGCAATGCAATGCTGTATGTCTAGCAGTGCGAATGTATCGCTTAACTATCGTTCACTCTCCATTGATCGATCACTTCAAATCGATAGCTCTTGCGCTCATAATACGCGCTAGTGACGATACTTTGTTACCCTCTCCCATACAACGACATCACCAAAAGTAAGCTCCATCTCCATGCGGTTTGCATCCCCCGGATGAACGTCCTGTACGACGTCACTGCAAGGAGAATTTCAACGACCGTTCGTACACCGTTGGGTTTTCCTCTATTTTTCGGCTACACCGCATCAGACGTGACGCAGTACGTGCGAGCATGAGAGAGGTGACCGAGGTAAAGCCGAAAACCGATATAAAACCATCGGGACTCGGGGCACCACGCTTCTGTCTGTCATCGTGCCGCGAGACAAGCAGACAACACCGTGCGTGCTGCATTACAACGGAGCGATCCTACACCCGGTGGTCCAAGCTTTCGGTGCTGCCTTGATACCGCGGCCAACGCGTATTTCACGCCCGCCGTGTCGAGTAAACCGCGTCTAAAGTTACCCCGTTCGTGGGTCTGGGAAAGGGAACAAGCGAACGGACTTTTTTTTTTGTTGGTGAGTTTTATTTTCGGGATTGTGTAATCCAAAAAGGAACAGTGAAAAGAGAAAGTTCAAATGCTTTTCGAAACCTACCCCACGGACGGTCCGATCTCGAAACATTAAAATCCAGAGGTGCAGAAGTGATCATTATATCCCAGTGAAGGTGCGTGTACTTGAGGCGCGCGCGTACGTGTGCGAGTGTAGAAGTGAATGTATGTGCATGCGCATTTTGGTGCAGTTTGCTCAAGTGCCCAAAAGTGTTGAGTGCGGTGATTAGTGTGGCCAAGATGACGGTGGGCATCACCAGCACGTTACAGTTCATTGCCGGTAATTCGGCCCAGTACATGAAGCCGGGATCGAATGATCAATCACAGCAAGCGGCGGCAGCTACTAATGGTGGTACCACCAACTTCCCGGACACCAACAACAACGAGCTTGAGGATGACCGTAGCGTAAGCAACAAGGATATTGACAGCTATCTCAAGCACTACAACCGTTGGCAGCAGTCTGGCTGGGGCCGCACACTGTCGAAGTTGCTAAAGCAGTACGTCGGTTACGAGTTTGATGCCGAAATCAAGTGGAACAATGTGCTCATGATCGGGATCTTTCACGTGATCGCTGTCTGCTCCTTTGTGTACTACGTATGGCAGGCAACACTCGTCACCTATCTATGGGGTAAGTGAACGAACGTATCTGGAAACATTGGTATTGGAACAGGCACAGAGACAGGGAGAGAGAGAGAGAATACGAAGGGAGATAATCGTGATAAGTTTGTTTCTGTTTCACGAATTCGTTATATGTCTGCAAGTCTTAGGGCTAGCAATTCCATTCACTTTAAATATCCCACATACATTCATCCCGACTTACCTTGACCATTCCAGACCATCAGTGTCTATGATTTTTTTAAAGTTTTTATTACTCGCCAAAATTCTCCGCCAAGTAAAACCAAGCACAAAACTTGTTCTAGAAATCCAGACAACCACGGTATCAAAACACTCTTTTAAATTCGTTCCCAATTAGCTTAAAATTCGCAGACAATAATTGAGTTAAACACCTTGAAGGGTGTGCGTATTGAAGCGTGTTTCGGCAATGGTGAAGAATACAAGCGGGGCAACCCATTGTCAGTATTTAGGCTGCAAACAGCAAAGAAAATAAAAACCCAATCCATTGCATCTAAATTAGAAAGTTGTTTCACAAACCGACCACCGCCAATTGAATTCAGCCAGTACATTGTGAGTTCGAAACCTTGAACGTGCATCGACCAGGGGGTGTCTTTGTACCGTGGAGTCCGTTTTAATCATGTCGCTTCTTCCAAAAATTGAAGTTTTATGCAAGCTACGACTAAAGTTGCTAACTAGCTTAGATTGAATGCAAAAGCCATCATAATGGAGAGGTCATCCACTAGTCGATTAATCATCCGCTACAGTTGTTCACTCGAAAGTGTCTCGAATTGAAGCTGATGAACCGGGATCAAAAGCCGCATGAGTCTGCATGAGATGGCAAACGCAAAGCTGTGCGTTTGTCACGATTTGGAAGTGGGACAAAAAAAATCCCTTTCTCCTGTTGTGCAAGGTCAGAGAAGCAATAAGTTATGAGTTTGTTAATTTTAAGCTTGCAAAAAAAACACGACCAAACCAAAAAGTTGTTTGTTTTGTTGATCACTTTGGAAAAAACTCCTTGCGTTAAAACAAACGTGTTTTAAAAGGGTTTTTCATTATTTTATCATAATTATCTATCATGATTTAAAGCAACTTATAGTTCCATTTAGCCAAAAGTTACGCTTTCTAGAAAGAAACAATGCTTTACATAAATTACACAATAGTACATCGCAGTTGAATCATATTTAAAATTTTAAAACAATTAAAATTTTAACACACACCACTCTCTTGTGGTCGGTGATAAACATATCGGAATCCTTTTTAAATTAATTCGATGCTAAATGTATTTTAATCACATTTTAATACATTCAGCTAAAACAGAGAACATGATCCAACTTGCACAAATTATACAAATGGGCAAGGATAACGCACAGTCAAATATCCTGCTACTAATTTTGCATAGCGTTCCGTGCGAAATTAGCATAATAGTGAATTTTTAGCACAAATTAACCGGTTTAGTACACAACAGATGCCGCAAAGTCACGAATAACGCTTCACCACTCAGACATGCGTAACGCCAAACGAATAAGGAGCCGGTAAAATGTTTGCATATTGTCATCAGTTATGTTATACCAAATTATACATTTTCTGGTATTTCGTTTTTTTTCTCTTAAATATTGCATCAATTATGTACACAAACGTGTCAAAGTTTGTGGTCCAAAAACAGTCTGCAAAACAAGACGCATGAATATTAAAATTTGTTCGAAAAAGAAAAAATCATTTCATTATCGTCCCAGACGAACAGTTGTTCGGTTTGTGACGTAGCGACAGTTGAAAACACCTTCGCTTAGACTTTATCGATTACATGACTCGTATCAGGGCGGTGAAATCTGAACAAATGGCACGAGGACTGCAGGATCTAGTGAGGCCCAGTCAATGATACCTGTTAGGTTTCGATGCGTCTCCGACATTTGTGGTACCGTTTTTTTACAAGATCCACCTAAGGGCTTCATATTTCCACAAAAAGATGATAATTCCCGAGGAAAACAGATGCTAGATCACAACAATGTTGCAACAGCAAAAAAAAAACCTGTTTTAATATACACCCTTTTGTCTTCGATTGGAAGGTTACTGCTGATATACAAACAAGAAATTTTTTTAACATATCCATATGGTGGTACCATAACGTTGCCAGCCATTGCCATGAATAATCATAATAATCACCAACAGAAACTATTTCAATATGCAACCTAATCACGGAAAGTCCTCAAACGTGCTGCCAATGTCGATGCCCCAATATAACTAGATGCGTACGACTGTGTAAGCGATCCCTTCACAACACGGAAAAGCGTAGGGAGGCCCTATCTCAACAAAACTCGTTTCTTTGAAGGTGAAAAAAACACAACATACAAACACACCCCATTGATGGGTTTTCGCTTCGATTTCTTTGCCCTCTTTAGTGTGGGGCTCCCAAAAAAAAAATCCAAAAAATTAAACACAATGCACGGCTGTAACCTGCAACGTAACGCAACAGCTGATCATGTTTCGAAACCGCGACATAAATCATCGTCAGCTGAACAAAACGCAAATGAAATCGAAATCGCACAGCTTCTTTTTGCCCTTTCTCTGCATTTGATCGATTATTTCATGTGTTTTTTTTTCCTTACTTGGGGTAACTTTGTGTAGGAAAAAAAAAACGTATAAATACACTTACACAAACATGCGCACAAATACACTTGCTGTGGATATTCAAAGTGAAGAAAACGGTATGCATAACTCAAAAAAAAAAAACACACTCACACACTCCTCAATAGCTCTCATAAAATTGATGCCATCTTCAGATGAGTGGTCAGCATCTGCGCATCAACATATCGACCCCTACCTTTACTTGAGTAGTTGCAATTTTTGACCGATCTTTTGGGCGTAAGAAAAATAGCTTTCGATTAAGACATTCGTTTTTTGGCTGGCCGACAAAAAAAACACTACCGTAAGTGCCTATGTAACGTAACCCTCAGCCCGGTATGCAACACCAGCGGCCGAAATGGATACGATGGATATGGTAATAGTTGGAACCGGAATGGTGGAAGAAAGCAAGGTTTGAAATTGCAGTGACTCAGTTCACGTCATCGACAGAGGTATCGCTTGAGATTCAATGCCCGTGGCTGGAATTTTCCTCTCCCGCAAATTCCCGAAATCGGAATTTCCTAACCGCAACCCCGTGTGCACGTGTTTCCGTTTCGCGCTCACTCTCCACTCTTCTTTTGTTAATCTTTCTTTTTTTTGTTTTCGTCGCTCTTCTCTTCGACAGGTTTTTTCGTTGGGGGCTGTGCCGGGTTTGGGGTAACGGGTGGCGTACACCGGCTCTGGTGCCATCGGTCGTACAAGGCCAAGCTGCCGCTGCGCATCATTCTGATGTGCTGCTACTCGATCGCCGGCCAGAACACGATCTATGACTGGGTCCGGGATCATCGCATCCATCACAAGTACTCGGAAACGGACGGTGATCCACACAACGCGAACCGGGGCTTCCTGTATGCGCACGTCGGCTGGCTGATGCTTCGCAAGCACCCGGAATGCATCAAGAAGGGCCGACTGATCGATATGTCCGATATCATTAGCGATCCGGTCGTGAAGTTCCATCACAAGTAAGTATAAACAGCTTTGCGCCTACCGGGTATGCAATCGGTTTTGCAGCGAGAAAACGCGCGCGCTCTCGTTCCAGACACGGTCCGGTGCACACCGTGGCACGAGACAGCATAAACTGAACATGCAATTAAGCGTGACCATTGCTGTCGGCCCAACGATGATTATAGCTGCGACGGTGGTTAAAATGTCATTTACAATTGAAAAGCGAACTCATCAATATTAGACGAGGTGGAGCGTTAAAGCGTTAGAATTACACTGAAGTTGACCTCTGAAATCAATGGTTAAAATGTATTTAACACCACTCATGGACGCTATTTAATTTCTCTTTTATGAAATTACAGTACGAATCAATAATATTCACAATTATTATTCTAATCAATATGAATACTTGAATAGCAAAAAAAGTAGTTGATTCCCAGTATCGATTGAATGAAAGCCAGCTGTGTGTCAATGATTTTCAAGCAATCAACAGTATTGATGATTTATCTCTACTATCACATTACTCTATGCGCAACTCCTTCGTGTAACATATTCTTTTTCTTTTGCCATTTTCTAAACAAAGCGACAACATTTTTACTGTGTATTGCGGATTGCATATCCCGTGAGAAATCATCCGTACGGTTGATAGTGTTTAGTACATAACGCAAGTGGTCACATTGTATTATGTTTACCATTGTCAAAAACAGAATAACAGATTTTTTTTATGTTGAATTGTAGTTAGTTCGTTATGTTTAAAATTATTTTTTTCTATTTTCATAATTTTTTAAATTTTTTACATCTACGTTTACGTTACGTTAATTTTTTGTATCTACCAATACGTTTTACAACTACATATCGTTGCAACAAACCTCTGCAAAATGCTACACTTCTTCCAATTAGCATATGTATTTGAAAGTTAACCATCATTTAACTGTTCCAAAGTTCCAAAGTTTTTTTATTAGTAGAAAAAATCGAATCTTATGATTTTATTAGTCAACTTATTATTATTTACAATTTTCCACTAATGGTAAAACTCTATTTAAGTTGCTCAAAGCACCTCACAAGCTGCAAAGAAATCTAGATGGAACATTTGGATTTCACACCTTCGACCATTATCGATCTGCGATATCAACCTTCGAGCAGGCGGAAAAAGCCACCCCTGTTGACAATACCGGTTACGCGTTAAAGAAGTCAAAGCGAAACGACCGCGTATAGAGTGTTTGCTAACGGGCAACGTAGCCACTATCACCTCTCCAGGTCATTTCGTGGCATATGTGTCAGCCTGGTTTACCTTCCCATACAGGCACACGAAGCGTTGAGCAAACATTTCCCGTCCACGCTGTACACCTTCAAGCTACAACTGCTTTTTTGGTTGCAGTTGGTTGACTCTTTGCCTTACACCCATGATTCATCGTGTAGAGTGCGTATCTGGTCAGTTCAGGCGAAAGTAATGCCATTATTTTGGCATCCTTCCAAGGTCACGTAGATGGGTAAACATAAGCATGGAACGTGTTGCCGTGTCGCGTGCCGTAAATACAGTAAAATGGCCACCAGTGTTAACATTAATTTTCATCGAACTCACATTGCATCCACACCTTTTATACGCCAAGCGCACAGCATTGCACAATATGAGTAGTTTAAAGCGTTAGCCCTTGACATCTTACAGAGGTGTGAATTTTGCACCGTCTCGGTTAAATAAATTAATCTTGCGTGCTCGTCGATTTGTACTAATCAAACCAAGGAGAGATACGTCTTCATGGAACATAGGATCTTACCGGATCTTGTATCAACAAAACCGCAACCGTCCAACCGTTCCCTGATGTATTGGTTCATTTTGTTCACTTTATTGCAACACCACAGCTGTAGTATGTGCTTAGTTTTATTTGATCATACTACTACAGTATGTGAATGCTTTTCTGCTTGTGTAATGCAAATGTACTAATATTCTCTACGGAAACTTTAACTCTCGGTTTTAGATTATTCCTTTAAAAAAATAATCTCGTTTTCTTATGAGTATCAATCTTCCATAAAATTATTGCAAACTTTTGTCTCACCTCTTAATCCAAGATCAAAATGTGTTTTTATTTTACATGGAGTAGACATGCTGTAGAATTATTAAACTGAAATTTGTTGACTTTGCATACTTTTGGGCGCTGTGGAGTCTTCTCACCGGAAGGAATTGTAATGTGCTCGCGCGTACAATTGCTTACTTCGCGTTTCCGTTCGTACCCGCGTCACATTTATCGATTTGCGCAAGGTTAATCATATCACGGTATCAACGACTTTTCGTTCGGACGACATACTTCTTCATTCGGGCGGACTTGATCGTCCAGGCGATCATAGAAATCTGGAAGAGATTTCCCTTACTGGATTGATGGAGACATCGAGGCCTTACCTTGGGTAGGGGGACTCTCGAAGCTCTTGAAATAAGAACACAATATGGTTTTGGTTGGTTATAATTTCCAACCTGACGGTTAACACGCACTTTGGCGGTTCATCTCGGACTCTTCTTCGTCAGGTTAAACTGGCTTTATTTATATCCCTTTTCCAAGCTTTTAGTTTGCTTATTTATCTATGGATGTTATAAAAATATTAATAAGTAGTTCATATTTTGAGTTATAACTTAATATAATAAATAGCCATTATTTTGGTTTCTGTCGCAAACATTTATCTTCAGGCTATAACGAAATCGGTGACAAATAACGATGGTGCTATTTGTTATTAATTGTGCTTCCGTTGCTGTTTTTTGCTGTTCATGCAAAAACGCCTATTAAGCTATCTTTACCGGGTGGTTATGAAATTGATTCTCGTTGGTAACCCTAAGTGTGTAAATTTACGTTTATGCGTTGGTCATCGGTTTTTTGCAGTTGCCGATTTAATAATGTGGGTTACTGTGTTTTTTTAAATCTGACCTCCTTTTGATTTAGGTTAAGTGGCTTTTTTTTGAGTGGCGAAATGTGTTGAATTCTGTCACGCGATGAACCTTCTAACTTTATACTGTATAACATTTAAATTATGATAAGATGTTTAGCAGATATGCTACACCTCCCCCGTTTAAGAGAATAATATTATGATTGAGTTCAGTTTTACGAAAGAGTAATATTATTCCTTATATTTTTTCTTGTGTTACTATATTTAAAAAAAAATGGATTTGAAATTCGAGTACTAATATATTTCAAAGTAGCTGTTTAGCAAATATGCTACACCTCCTCCCTTTAGAAGAATAATGTTATGATTGAGTGAAATTGTAATGAGCGAAAAAGTAATATTATTCTATTGTTTATTCTTTCTTTTATATATTATTCTGTTACGTTTCAATCTAGTGCTATGTTATAAAATTTCTTATGGAGGATAATATTTGATGTGCATTGATTTGTTGACTAGAGATATAAAATTGGGAAATTTGTAATCTAATGTATGAGGTTTGAACTTGATTTTTGAGAATTTGTTACATTCACAACTAGATGTGAGTTTTTCATCATGCTTTTCTTCGATTCTTTGTTTCATTTTAGAAATCAATGTATGCAATCTTGTCCGGAGAATCTGTTTACATTTTTCTTTAACTTTGTTCATTATCGATGCTTTGCGCAATTCTTCACATACAGTGGGATAATTTGTATTCCATACTTCATTTTTAATGCATTTAGCCTCTCCTGTGGGGCAATGTTTATCATCTTCATTATCATTTATTCCTTTTCTGAATAATTCATTTTTATTCTTCATATTTGCGCATTGAGGTGCATTAATTGCATCATTTTGTTTTTTGATTGCTTTGTAGTATACATCAATGTATCTTTCTGTGTCATGTGTAACTTTCATGTCTTTTTTAAATAGTTCTTTATGTAGCTCATCATTATATACTTCATTATTTTCTTTTATCTCTTTGTCGACATCATCATCCTCAAATATTTTTTCATTCATAAATTGTTTACTGACATTGTTATATTCATAACTTGATTCAACATGTACTCTTTTCCTGAGGTTTTCTTTTCTAGTGTAATTTTCATTTTTATCATATTTGCTTTCAAACTGATATTCTTCATAATAGTCATTATATAACTCGTTTGCGCTCATGTCGTTTTTAAAATATTTGTTTGCCTTCATGTCATCATTATAACATTTGTTTGGTTTGATCTTCAACATTTGTCTGTTTTCCTGATTTCTTTCTTCAAAGTTAAAACTTGATTCGCATGTTTCTTTTTTTCTTATATAAAGAATGCTCTTTATTTTTCTTTTATCTTCACATTTTGATGTGTTAGTAATATTCATACGCTTTGATTCGTCTTGCAAATTCAATTTGTTTCTATGACGTGTATTTTCATGAATTCGTTTAGTTAAGTTTTCATTAGTATTATTTATGTTCGTTTCGTATCGTATAGGTCGATATCTGTGTGAGTTATTCATTTGAATTTTACTGTATGTATTTTTTTCGAAGGTGTTATTACTGCTACGTTGGAATAGTCTATTATTTCTCCAGTACGGTGTGTTTGTTGCTTGTGTTGGATAGTCACTTCTATTAAAGTATTTTCGATTGTCTAAATCAAATTCCGTTCTGTTTTGAATGTAGTTTATTTCTACTCTTTGGGATGCAAGTTGTAATTCAGCCTCATTATTTGTACCTAACTCGATAGCCTTTGCAAGAGATGTACAATTACTGTATTTGATTGTATTTTTAGTATCGATGTGTTTTGTTCCGGCTATTAATGCTTTCATTGCAGCTCTCATAGCTAACTTTTTGGCTCCTTCTGCTCCTATATTATCTGAGAAGTATGCCCTTTCAAGACGTAACTTAAGATCGCTAATTTCGTCAGCAAAACTTGAAAAATCGTCTTTTTGTCTTGTAGCATTTAATTTCGTTAAAATTAAATCTGATCCAATAATTTTTTCACAATTAATTTTTAAAGCTGTTATGATTTCATCGATCGTTTGTGGAGTTTCTAAAATTGCATTTCTTGCTTTTCCTGTCAGTCTAGATAAAATTGCCTGGATTGCAATGGGTTCATTTTCTGTAGTTGTAACTGATTTACAGGTTTTTAATGATGATAATATATGTTCCAGATTGTCACTATTACCATTGTATACTGGCACATAACTAGCAATTATGTTCAGTAATTCAATTGTTGTAGCCATTGTGCTAGTTGTCGTTATTTCTACTTTAATTTTCAATAACTGATTTTGTCAAAAAGTCGTAGTTAAATTAACTGAATGTCTTTCATAATGTATCTGTAAATTTGTTTTTGTCAATATGAGGTTTTGTCAACTCGTCATTCCTTACTTTGTTAGTATTCATTTATCATCTTTTACTTTGTCTTTCGAACATACTGGAAATTTTTTGAACATTTTTAGTGTATTAGGTTTGACATTAAGCATTACTTTTAACCAATATCGATGTTTCAAAGGACAATATTTTGTATATTTTCTTTCTCTTTAGTTATATAATTTTGTACCTTCTTTCTTCTATCATTCATGTCATATACGTATCATATACAGTTATTTAATACACGTTTATCGTTCAATCGTATGCATAATAACATTGTAGGTATTACTTATCTTGCCGTTGTCTCTTTCGTTGGGACTTCTGTTCGTAAGTCATCATGATGCGACTCCTGTCCGTAAGCATCCTTTCGGAGGTTCCTGTTTGATATCTTCCACGTTGGAGACTCCTGTCTCTTGGGATCCCGCCGGTCAACATTTGTGATCCGTGGTCTCGCCTTCCACAGATTTCAAATTTCTGTTCACTTGTTTATTTGCTTCATTGTACTATTTTCGCGATGTGCATTTGTGCTTTCGTGCGATGATTCTTTAACATCGCTAGTAATCAGTTATTAGGCGAAAATTGAAGAACACTGTCTCTTCCGCACTTTATACCTAAGTATAAGTGAAGCTTTCACTGTTCGATTCGCGAATTGATTCATAATAATCGAATTTGTTGTCTGATACTCTCATTCATAAATATAATCGAAAGCTTGATTCTCTAAGAGCTTGAAATACCTTGAGCTTGAAAATATTGTTCGTTGTGAATCTTCAGATTCTATATGATCGTAAAATATTAATCTGCGTTCGAACTACTTCTTTGGGTACTGAAGAGTACATTTCGTCGCAGGTTTTCATGAACATTTTTCTGTGTAACACTTTAACTACGCACTGCCAAAAATTTGCTTTATCATCCACTTTTCACTTACTTATTGTTTTCTTCGTCATATTTGCATTCGGCATTTTTGTGTAGCTAATCATCACGTACTACGTTTGGCTCAAATGTTTGTCTCTTTTTCCATCCATCAGTCACGAGAATTTTCCACTCGGGATCAGTTCTAAATAATGAAACCATGCTGCGATGCATATTGTTTAGTTCTCTGATCGTTGCACTTTTTAACTGGTCATGTCGATTGTATTTTTATCGTTGCTATAACTGCACTTTTTCACTTTTTCTAACATTCTCTGTTCACGTATCCGAATTTTTGCAGCTTATGGTCACGGTCGCCATGTAATGTGCTCGCGCGTACAATTGCTTACTTCGCGTTTCCGTTCGTACCCGCGTCACATTTATCGATTTGCGCAAGGTTAATCATATCACGGTATCAACGACTTTTCGTTCGGACGACATACTTCTTCATTCGGGCGGACTTGATCGTCCAGGCGATCATAGAAATCTGGAAGAGATTTCCCTTACTGGATTGATGGAGACATCGAGGCCTTACCTTGGGTAGGGGGACTCTCGAAGCTCTTGAAATAAGAACACAATATGGTTTTGGTTGGTTATAATTTCCAACCTGACGGTTAACACGCACTTTGGCGGTTCATCTCGGACTCTTCTTCGTCAGGTTAAACTGGCTTTATTTATATCCCTTTTCCAAGCTTTTAGTTTGCTTATTTATCTATGGATGTTATAAAAATATTAATAAGTAGTTCATATTTTGAGTTATAACTTAATATAATAAATAGCCATTATTTTGGTTTCTGTCGCAAACATTTATCTTCAGGCTATAACGAAATCGGTGACAAATAACGATGGTGCTATTTGTTATTAATTGTGCTTCCGTTGCTGTTTTTTGCTGTTCATGCAAAAACGCCTATTAAGCTATCTTTACCGGGTGGTTATGAAATTGATTCTCGTTGGTAACCCTAAGTGTGTAAATTTACGTTTATGCGTTGGTCATCGGTTTTTTGCAGTTGCCGATTTAATAATGTGGGTTACTGTGTTTTTTTAAATCTGACCTCCTTTTGATTTAGGTTAAGTGGCTTTTTTTTGAGTGGCGAAATGTGTTGAATTCTGTCACGCGATGAACCTTCTAACTTTATACTGTATAACATTTAAATTATGATAAGATGTTTAGCAGATATGCTACACCTCCCCCGTTTAAGAGAATAATATTATGATTGAGTTCAGTTTTACGAAAGAGTAATATTATTCCTTATATTTTTTCTTGTGTTACTATATTTAAAAAAAAATGGATTTGAAATTCGAGTACTAATATATTTCAAAGTAGCTGTTTAGCAAATATGCTACACCTCCTCCCTTTAGAAGAATAATGTTATGATTGAGTGAAATTGTAATGAGCGAAAAAGTAATATTATTCTATTGTTTATTCTTTCTTTTATATATTATTCTGTTACGTTTCAATCTAGTGCTATGTTATAAAATTTCTTATGGAGGATAATATTTGATGTGCATTGATTTGTTGACTAGAGATATAAAATTGGGAAATTTGTAATCTAATGTATGAGGTTTGAACTTGATTTTTGAGAATTTGTTACATTCACAACTAGATGTGAGTTTTTCATCATGCTTTTCTTCGATTCTTTGTTTCATTTTAGAAATCAATGTATGCAATCTTGTCCGGAGAATCTGTTTACATTTTTCTTTAACTTTGTTCATTATCGATGCTTTGCGCAATTCTTCACATACAGTGGGATAATTTGTATTCCATACTTCATTTTTAATGCATTTAGCCTCTCCTGTGGGGCAATGTTTATCATCTTCATTATCATTTATTCCTTTTCTGAATAATTCATTTTTATTCTTCATATTTGCGCATTGAGGTGCATTAATTGCATCATTTTGTTTTTTGATTGCTTTGTAGTATACATCAATGTATCTTTCTGTGTCATGTGTAACTTTCATGTCTTTTTTAAATAGTTCTTTATGTAGCTCATCATTATATACTTCATTATTTTCTTTTATCTCTTTGTCGACATCATCATCCTCAAATATTTTTTCATTCATAAATTGTTTACTGACATTGTTATATTCATAACTTGATTCAACATGTACTCTTTTCCTGAGGTTTTCTTTTCTAGTGTAATTTTCATTTTTATCATATTTGCTTTCAAACTGATATTCTTCATAATAGTCATTATATAACTCGTTTGCGCTCATGTCGTTTTTAAAATATTTGTTTGCCTTCATGTCATCATTATAACATTTGTTTGGTTTGATCTTCAACATTTGTCTGTTTTCCTGATTTCTTTCTTCAAAGTTAAAACTTGATTCGCATGTTTCTTTTTTTCTTATATAAAGAATGCTCTTTATTTTTCTTTTATCTTCACATTTTGATGTGTTAGTAATATTCATACGCTTTGATTCGTCTTGCAAATTCAATTTGTTTCTATGACGTGTATTTTCATGAATTCGTTTAGTTAAGTTTTCATTAGTATTATTTATGTTCGTTTCGTATCGTATAGGTCGATATCTGTGTGAGTTATTCATTTGAATTTTACTGTATGTATTTTTTTCGAAGGTGTTATTACTGCTACGTTGGAATAGTCTATTATTTCTCCAGTACGGTGTGTTTGTTGCTTGTGTTGGATAGTCACTTCTATTAAAGTATTTTCGATTGTCTAAATCAAATTCCGTTCTGTTTTGAATGTAGTTTATTTCTACTCTTTGGGATGCAAGTTGTAATTCAGCCTCATTATTTGTACCTAACTCGATAGCCTTTGCAAGAGATGTACAATTACTGTATTTGATTGTATTTTTAGTATCGATGTGTTTTGTTCCGGCTATTAATGCTTTCATTGCAGCTCTCATAGCTAACTTTTTGGCTCCTTCTGCTCCTATATTATCTGAGAAGTATGCCCTTTCAAGACGTAACTTAAGATCGCTAATTTCGTCAGCAAAACTTGAAAAATCGTCTTTTTGTCTTGTAGCATTTAATTTCGTTAAAATTAAATCTGATCCAATAATTTTTTCACAATTAATTTTTAAAGCTGTTATGATTTCATCGATCGTTTGTGGAGTTTCTAAAATTGCATTTCTTGCTTTTCCTGTCAGTCTAGATAAAATTGCCTGGATTGCAATGGGTTCATTTTCTGTAGTTGTAACTGATTTACAGGTTTTTAATGATGATAATATATGTTCCAGATTGTCACTATTACCATTGTATACTGGCACATAACTAGCAATTATGTTCAGTAATTCAATTGTTGTAGCCATTGTGCTAGTTGTCGTTATTTCTACTTTAATTTTCAATAACTGATTTTGTCAAAAAGTCGTAGTTAAATTAACTGAATGTCTTTCATAATGTATCTGTAAATTTGTTTTTGTCAATATGAGGTTTTGTCAACTCGTCATTCCTTACTTTGTTAGTATTCATTTATCATCTTTTACTTTGTCTTTCGAACATACTGGAAATTTTTTGAACATTTTTAGTGTATTAGGTTTGACATTAAGCATTACTTTTAACCAATATCGATGTTTCAAAGGACAATATTTTGTATATTTTCTTTCTCTTTAGTTATATAATTTTGTACCTTCTTTCTTCTATCATTCATGTCATATACGTATCATATACAGTTATTTAATACACGTTTATCGTTCAATCGTATGCATAATAACATTGTAGGTATTACTTATCTTGCCGTTGTCTCTTTCGTTGGGACTTCTGTTCGTAAGTCATCATGATGCGACTCCTGTCCGTAAGCATCCTTTCGGAGGTTCCTGTTTGATATCTTCCACGTTGGAGACTCCTGTCTCTTGGGATCCCGCCGGTCAACATTTGTGATCCGTGGTCTCGCCTTCCACAGATTTCAAATTTCTGTTCACTTGTTTATTTGCTTCATTGTACTATTTTCGCGATGTGCATTTGTGCTTTCGTGCGATGATTCTTTAACATCGCTAGTAATCAGTTATTAGGCGAAAATTGAAGAACACTGTCTCTTCCGCACTTTATACCTAAGTATAAGTGAAGCTTTCACTGTTCGATTCGCGAATTGATTCATAATAATCGAATTTGTTGTCTGATACTCTCATTCATAAATATAATCGAAAGCTTGATTCTCTAAGAGCTTGAAATACCTTGAGCTTGAAAATATTGTTCGTTGTGAATCTTCAGATTCTATATGATCGTAAAATATTAATCTGCGTTCGAACTACTTCTTTGGGTACTGAAGAGTACATTTCGTCGCAGGTTTTCATGAACATTTTTCTGTGTAACACTTTAACTACGCACTGCCAAAAATTTGCTTTATCATCCACTTTTCACTTACTTATTGTTTTCTTCGTCATATTTGCATTCGGCATTTTTGTGTAGCTAATCATCACGTACTACGTTTGGCTCAAATGTTTGTCTCTTTTTCCATCCATCAGTCACGAGAATTTTCCACTCGGGATCAGTTCTAAATAATGAAACCATGCTGCGATGCATATTGTTTAGTTCTCTGATCGTTGCACTTTTTAACTGGTCATGTCGATTGTATTTTTATCGTTGCTATAACTGCACTTTTTCACTTTTTCTAACATTCTCTGTTCACGTATCCGAATTTTTGCAGCTTATGGTCACGGTCGCCATGTAATGTGCTCGCGCGTACAATTGCTTACTTCGCGTTTCCGTTCGTACCCGCGTCACATTTATCGATTTGCGCAAGGTTAATCATATCACGGTATCAACGACTTTTCGTTCGGACGACATACTTCTTCATTCGGGCGGACTTGATCGTCCAGGCGATCATAGAAATCTGGAAGAGATTTCCCTTACTGGATTGATGGAGACATCGAGGCCTTACCTTGGGTAGGGGGACTCTCGAAGCTCTTGAAATAAGAACACAATATGGTTTTGGTTGGTTATAATTTCCAACCTGACGGTTAACACGCACTTTGGCGGTTCATCTCGGACTCTTCTTCGTCAGGTTAAACTGGCTTTATTTATATCCCTTTTCCAAGCTTTTAGTTTGCTTATTTATCTATGGATGTTATAAAAATATTAATAAGTAGTTCATATTTTGAGTTATAACTTAATATAATAAATAGCCATTATTTTGGTTTCTGTCGCAAACATTTATCTTCAGGCTATAACGAAATCGGTGACAAATAACGATGGTGCTATTTGTTATTAATTGTGCTTCCGTTGCTGTTTTTTGCTGTTCATGCAAAAACGCCTATTAAGCTATCTTTACCGGGTGGTTATGAAATTGATTCTCGTTGGTAACCCTAAGTGTGTAAATTTACGTTTATGCGTTGGTCATCGGTTTTTTGCAGTTGCCGATTTAATAATGTGGGTTACTGTGTTTTTTTAAATCTGACCTCCTTTTGATTTAGGTTAAGTGGCTTTTTTTTGAGTGGCGAAATGTGTTGAATTCTGTCACGCGATGAACCTTCTAACTTTATACTGTATAACATTTAAATTATGATAAGATGTTTAGCAGATATGCTACAGAATATCATATTGTGATGTACTTTGTTTCCTCCGATCATACCCAATTCAATATTTATAATACTTTCTCCTTTCTCCTGCTATGTCCTACTTTACATAATTATCATCCCCTCGACAATTAGGAGCAAACGTTGAAGCAGTACTGCAACAAAATGGACATTGTTCTTATAGCTGGTCAGTCGACCAGACTAGGTATCTGAATTGTAGGCCATCTCCCAAAAGCAGCGGCTAATGAAGCTCGGCGATTCATTTTTCGGCATGGCGATCACACTGTGCTCCAGAAGAAGATTCTTCTTTCAAAAAGTTTTCTACAAATTGTTGCTCACATTCAAGAACACAAAAGAATATGTGAACTTTAGCATTGACCTGGTAACCACCGTTCATGCCAAGAACTCACTAGACGAGATAAGCTGTATCCTGCGATACATGAACGTTTCCCCCAGTAGACATTCAAACCTACCCAAGTTTCTCAAATACTGGCGTTCGAACATCCATGACCATACCTCAAATTTTGTAGAAGAATTTCATCCGTTGGTTTGCTAAGGTTCTAGCTAGATGATTTATATTAAACATCTTTACAAAAACACAATCTTTATAAAAAATAATTTCATTTCAATAATATACATATTAGCTACAAATATTTTAACCGAGTATGCCCGGGATAAGGTAAAATACAAGGAGGAAATGCCTTGTGAAAAATGTACTTCTTCAGCTTCAGAGGCTGACAATACGGCCGAAGCCGTAATAATTAATTATAAATAAATAAAATAAGTTACGAATATTCTACAATTAATTGCCGATGGTTAGCTGAAATAGAAAAGATTATTCTTAGGCACAAATCAATACCAATTAAGAAAATTACTCAACGTAAAAATCGAATTCAAATAAAAACTAACAAATAATCGTAATTCCACAAAATTCAAATGTCGGACAGGGTGTTTTTTTTCTAAAGTTAGCAAAAGCTAAAGTTAGTAAAGCTGTGTCATGTATCTTATCGGGGTGCCAATAAATTATTCTAATAGCCGAAAACCATTCAACAAATTAGAAGTTAGAGAAAAGAAAACAAGTTGAAGCCTTGTTTAAAATTTAAAATTTAAAATCTGCAAAATACATATTTCCTTATATTCAGTCAAGAATCTCACGGTGATAAGAAGGTATAATAAGCGGTCATTATGAACCAACATACGAAATTTTCGTACGGCTGTTGAAACCGGTTAATGCATACCACATTTGCATAAACTTTAACCCTAACACTAACTCGCCACATACACGTTTCATTTGCAGGAACTTTGTTCTGATGAAGCTGCTGTTCTGCTTTATTCTACCGACATTCATACCATGGTATTTCTTCGGCGAAACATTTGTGATGGCATTCTACAGCCAATGTTTCATCCGGTACGTGCTAAGTCTTAACTTTACCTGGCTGGTCAACAGTGCCGCTCATCTGTACGGCAACCATCCATACGATAAGTAAGTGTCCGTCCATCTCATTTCTACTTTGATTGAGATTCTCCACATGGGACTGTGAATTTAATCATTGTTTTATACACCACAGGCGCATCAATCCAGCGGAAAACCGTGCTGTTTCCGTGGTGGCCATGGGCGAAGGATGGCACAACTATCATCATGTGTTCCCGTGGGATTACAAGGCAGCAGAGCTGGGCAACTACTCGGTCAATGTGACCACCTTCTGGTTGGACGTGTTCTCCAAGATCGGTTGGGCGTACGATCTGAAAGAACCGTCCAAAGATCTGGTACGGAGAACGATCGAGAAGTACGGTAAGTCTAATATGACGGTATAATTTTAATTACTTTTATTAAAACTACTATTTTATTTTATCAATTTTCCACACTTCAATAACAGGCGATGGTACACATATTACAGCCCGGATCGGGCACATGGAAGAGGTTCCTCCACCTGCAGATTCATAAGGATTCCATCCCCAGTGTACATCGCAAGCCAAAGTTTCTGCCTATTTCCTCCAATACGGTCAGGTTTCTGTGTATTGTTTTAACCTTACTTTGTAATAAATATCACCTTCTAAAAACGAACCATTCTGGAGCGAGTTTTCATCTATTTTGCTACGTATTTTGAGCGTAACTTCTCGCATCAACCGGTTGAACCATCAACATTGGGAAGTTTTTTTTGTGTTGTTGGTCGAAAGATTATTTTTCTTGTACTGAAGATCGACTTTAACATTACAATATTAAACCGCTTACCATTCTTTGCAATCGTTCCACTACGAAACCTCCCCGCATCGTTTCGGTAGTTTACTGAAGCGAACCTTTACCATTATCTAAGCACCTTATCGTTGGAATGTCTCGCGTGTGAGTACCTTGTTCGCCAGATGCAGTCAACTGTGAGACACACAGTCGTCATCAAAACAAAAACAGGTGATAACTCCCACCTTACCGAACCTGGCCGAACGAAACTAGTTGCTTTTTGGGGTGCCTTTGCCAGCAAATGAGTGACAAAGCGTTGAAAGAAAGGTAGAGAACAGATACAGTTTGCAACGGTCTGTGTGGCACTCACCCCGGTGCCTTAGGATAAAGTGTTCCAACAGTGTGATGCGACACCGTGACGCAAATCGGGTGGTGAGAAAAATTGTGTGCGCACCGACGGATGTGTTTGTTTGCGTTCGGTGGCCCAGTAGTGTGCGTTTGGGTTTTTGGACAAACGCCGAAAATGTTATATATAAGAGCAACCCCGATCAAACACGAGCGAAGACGTTGGGTAGAGGTTGTAGGCTGCCAAACTGCCCATAAATTTTGCGCGTGCTGATACGCGAGAAATCAGCCATTTGGGAAGAACGGTTCGTAATCAACAGTTGAAAAGATTAATACGAGCTAAATCGCAAAACTCTATCTCCTGCTAAGTGAAGCCAGTGTTGTGGGGGATTTTCACTAACGCGATCGTAACCGTCAACTTGAGTGTGTGTGTGTGCTTGTTCGTGTGCCTATCAAATACCGGAATATCAAGAATTCCACCACCAAAACCACAGTTCCGAAACTTCTGCGTTCGTATCGTAGACTTTTTTGTTTTTGTGGTAGGGCGACAAAAGACAACAGAAGTGCGAAACCAGAAGAACTTCTGACTCAAGTTTGTTGCATTAGTGCTCATCGCCTGCAGGCGCGTGGACGTTAAACGATAGCGACTATTAAAAGCTTCGTGGTGCAATTGTTGTGTAGTGACGCACAATGACGGTCGCAACCACAACGGAAACTGTCCCCGGGACAGTACTGGCGGCACACGATGTGAACCTGAAGAATGCATCGCCAGCAAGCGCTAACGATCTGAACAACAACTTCAACGGTATGGGCGATAGTAAGGAGATCACGGATCAGGATCTGGACGACTATCTCGATCATTACAACAAATGGCAACAGAGCCGTTTTGGGCGTGCCCTGCAGGACTGGATTGCGGACCATCTCGGGCTAAAGTTTGATGCCGAAATTAAGTGGAAAAATGTGCTAATGATCGGTGGGCTTCATCTGACCACGGTGGTACTGTTCTTCAAATACGTCTGGTACTCGACACTAACGACGTGGCTGTGGGGTAAGTTTGACTTTGTGCGGTTCAATGCTAATAACGTTCGGTGATAGAATGTTCACGAAAGCGAAGAAAAGATACTGGAGTGTATGATAAACACAAAAGACTTCAACGGAGAAGCGACGAACCTTCGTTTCGGAACGCGGAAGCTTATCAGGCCAGTTGTGCTCAAATTTTCAAGGAGGCCAAAAAACAACACATTAGTGATTTCAAACCACATATTCTCTAGCAGATAGACCCGTTCGTAACCTTCACGCATCTATGATCAGGTTCCGCTCGCTAAGCGAACTCTCTAGATCGCTCCGAAAACCGAAACCGTGCTTTTTGCCGTGAAACAGTCTAATGGACGTGAAGGTAGTTTTACATAAATATTGATCACTAAAACCTTCCCGCAGGCCATCGTACCATCGGTCTAACGGGAAGAATCGTATGCAAATTTGTGTGAGATTTTGGAATTTGGAATTTTGTTTTGTCTAAAGGGAAGTTAAAGGCACACCGTGCGAATTATCAATGTTACCAATGTGAAGGAAGTTGAGAGGACATCACTGTTCTTCACCAGCATCACTGTCATTATAAAGTCAAATTATTTTATTTTATTTCGTTGCCTTCGGGCACAGCAGCACGTTGATCCCTCCAAGAGTAAATCTAGTTCATCGTAGTAAAGCTTGTTTAGAAAAACGGGTTATTATTCTGCTAGTCAACGTTACAACAAACAACACCAAACGTGAAGTGAAGCAATTAAACTGTCGTTAGCTGTTTTGGTTTTCTAATCTAAATTTTTAAAAAATCATTTGGAAGACGTAGTAAAGTAGTAAATATCAGCAAGAACACTCAATTCTATTATGCGCAACCCAAGGTAATAGCAGTAACTTCCACAAAACAAAATCTCTCATCTAACAACGCAATAAGAAGCGCAAAAGAATCGCTCTATTAAGTTTGAAAATTTCGAGGTCATTAATGTGTGTGTATGTGTGTGTATGCGTGTGTGGAAATGATCTAAATCTTTATCTAACATGCCCAAGTTAGAAACGAAAACGGTACGTCACCTGTTGGCCATGATAGTTTAGTCGACTCTCTTATTTTCTTTTCTGCGTTACGCGCATGTTACACGCTGCATCCGGCGTGCATGTTTGGCTATAATATATGGATTACCCAAAAACGTGGTTACGTTACCTTTTTTTTTGATAGAGTGTGACCCAAATCAATTTATTTTTTGTTTTCATATCTATCATCCTACCTTCTTACCCTGTTCACTTATTAATTGGATTACGTGTTGCGTCCACCTTGACGTAGGCATTTTCGTGGGTGGCTGTGCAGGATTCGGCGTAACGGGCGGTGCCCATCGCCTTTGGACGCACCGAGCGTACAAGGCGAAGCTGCCGCTCCGTATCATCCTGATGTGCTGCTACTGCCTGTCCGGCCAGAACAGTCTGTTCGATTGGGTCCGGGATCATCGCATCCATCACAAGTACTCGGAAACTGATGCCGATCCGCACAACTCTAACCGGGGCTTTTTCTACGCGCACGTCGGTTGGCTGCTGATCCGGAAGCATCCGGAGTGCATCAAGAAGGGCCGGCTGATCGACATGTCCGACGTGCTGGCTGATCCGGTAATACAGTTCCATCAGCGCTACTTTATGGGCCTCAAGATTCTGTTCACGTTCATCGTACCGTCGATGATACCCTGGCTGTTCCTGGGCGAACCGCTGTATCTTTCCTTCCTGGCCAACTGTTTGCTGCGCTACGTGCTGACGCTAAACTTCACCTGGTTGGTTAACAGTGCGGCACACATATACGGCAACAAACCGTACGATAGGTAAGTGGACGAAACCCGTTTGGTTATCCTTTCCTCAAATACTGAGCCGGGGAAAAAAAATCTTGCAATCCTTTACAGCCGTATTCGACCGGCAGAAAACCGAGCCGTATCGATCGTGTCGATGGGTGAAGGATGGCACAACTATCACCATGTGTTCCCGTGGGATTACAAGGCAGCCGAGATGGGCCATTACTCGGTTAATGTGACCACATTCTGGCTGGATGTGTTCTCCAAGATCGGTTGGGCGTACGATTTGAAAGAACCGTCCAAGGAGCTCGTACGTCGAACGTTGGAAAAATACGGTACGCCACACTCTACACGCCCTTACAGTACCAGATCAAATCGTGCTTACTTTCTACACTTCCTTCACAGGAGATGGTACACACATTACGGCACCGATCGGACACCTGAAGGAGGTTCCCGAGCAGGAATCGACCAAGAGCAGATAGGCCCGATGCGCCGATCTCCGTGGCCGTGGGCAAATTTATGTGCGAAATTCGATTTCACAACCGGAAGCAATTCTGCTGGTGCTGCAAACACTGTGACTTGTCGGCACCAGAATCCACACACACACACACACACATACACACATTCGCAACGATCGCCAACCAAATTAATCTCATGTGATCGCGCGTGTTCGGTGTCGTTTTGAGTCGAGCTCATCCGCAACTATCGGTACCTTAGGAAGGGAAGTTGGTTAAACTACAGGGTTTAAGCTGTTTTTAAAATAAACGAACAACAGACTGGTAAAAAACACACACACACAAATATAAAACTTTTCTTTTCTTTGGATTCCTTTCGACTTGATCTCAAATCGAAAGGGAAAGGTTAGTATGTGTATTATTTATTTTTTATTTTATTCAGCAAACTTGTAGTTTACCCTTAGCTGACCTAAAATTTTCATCCAGCACGCTTGTTGACGACCTTCTACCGTACGAGATAGGCACAAATACTCGGGCAGGTAGCAAATACGCACACCAACCTATCAAAAGCACACCCCAAAAACGATGGATGGATGGAAAGGCGACTTGCAGCAATGACAGGGCGCAAGACAAAAGACTCGTTTTTGGCCAGATCGGTCAACCATTCCATGCTACCCAATGTTGTCTACGCGGATTTTTGAACGTCCGACGTAATCATTACCGTACGCCCTAACAGCCTAGACAACGTACGGGGGGGAGGTGAAGCGAGACACCTGTAGTGTTGCGCAAAACCCAACCATTCCACCAAAAACTACCTAAAGACGAAAAGTTTTAACTCCCTGTGCAAGATTCGGCGCTGTGATGAGATGGTGCACATTAAATATTGTGAACGCGCTGCGTCACTAGGCCCCACCAGGTTTGGGAAGATTGGCTCAAGAGATCGAAAGAAATACACTGTTTAAGGCAACGAACTGAATGTTAGTTTTGATTAAGTCGCGTTTAACTTGCCGAGAGAGTGGGGGGGTTTCGGAATATCCGCCTCTGTCCGGGGTGACCTTCAGCAAGCTTTTCGGTTGTTTTGTGTGAAAGAAATCTGTTTTTCCTCAAGCTTAGTGCAAGGTGAAATACACCGATTGCAACGTGTTTTTTTTTTGTTAACTGTAGCAGATGACGGTTCATCGTTTCGGTAAGCTAAAAGATGAAGTTATCATTCAAACCGAAATAGCCGAATGAAAAGCATTGGTTCGTTGCGGTCATTTAACTTGCGGTAGCCTTCTTCCATGTTTTGATCCTTGATGCATTAATGCAGCGTTAATGATTTCCTTTCTGCATATGATGAAGGTCAATAGCATCGAATAGAAAATGAATGAAACATTTATAGCTGGCGTTCAAACAACGAAATGGCAAAAAATTGTTTAAAAAAAGGAACTTTAACGTTTAGAAAAAATATAAGAAAAATACCCCTTTTTTCCTTCCTTGTTGCTACGACCACTTGTCCATGTTCAACCGCAAAAGCATGAATGAACGTGCCTCGTTTTTACGCTGCCTTCCATCTGCCACACATCTAACTGCACGGTTTGAACGACACCAGCCCGAAAACGTCCGCCACAATGTCTAGTGCTGGCCAACCCTCCATCGAATTACCAAAATAAATAGCTAAAAAAACATGTCTCGTACGTACGTGTGCTCAACATGCGGTACTCGTTGTACTTCCATTACGTCGCACTTACGCAGGCCATACTGCATGAAACCGGTTTCCGAGACAGGCGCCGGTGGAGCTTCGCGGCTGGTTGAACTTAGTGGTACTGTTTACGGGGTTTATTTCACGAGCAATAGCAATTATCGGTCATTACTCGGATCAAGTGATTCATTCAACAAAACTGTTTACAATTGTCGATCATTGTAAAGCGATAAAAAAGATTTTTATGGAATTTTGATTCATTCAACGGTACTGTACATTTTAATGGAGAAAAAAGAGCATTTTGTCTAACTAGTTTGAAAGATGTATCCGTAGAAAGAGCTCTTTGACCGTCATCATATAAGCGTGACGAAGTAGGGTAGCCCTTTGAGAATGTTAAGCTCCTGTAAACCTATTGTAAAACACTTGTTCCACAATGTCTGTCGCGTGGTAAAAAGTGTAAAAACAATGTAAACTGTTTGAACGAAACATAGCTCATCTAAATATGATAGCAACATGAAGGGATCATCAGTTTAACTGTCGTTTAAGCACCTCATGTAACACATTTTAAATACTATTGTTTAGTAGAACATACAAAACTTTGAGTTGTTGCCGATCCTAGAGTAGATCGTATCTAAAACAAAAATTTTGAGAGCTTTGAAAGCTTTCCCATTACCAAACTGAGCTTTCGGCGTTACGTCGTGTAACGCTCCGTTATTCATCGTACTGGAAAAGCGTTATCACGCTCCTAATTCTCACATTAAGGATTTTTGCTCGATTGCTATGATGGAATTCAGTTTTGAGTTTATTATTACCTGCCGCGATTCATTCTCGCTCATCATTCTTCCCCATTGTCATCGTCCATATTTTCATCCCCCTCAGCGTTCGAATCGCCATCCATATCTTCATCCATCGAAGCGTCCGCATTTGCCGAGTTTCTTTTCTGCTTGTTCAGCTTCTCCTGCCGCTTCTCTTCGGCCGTTTTTCGCAAACCCTTCATCTTCCTTGTCTGCAGTACGTTTATGTCCTGCTTGCCAACGTGCACTCGGCCATGCACATTGCCCAACTCGTCGCGCGTTACGTTCTTCCTCTTGGCCACCTGCAGCACAGCCGGTTGCTTCATTGCCAGCTTGTACAGATTGTCCGAGGCAATCTTGGTGCGGCGTACGGACAGATCTAGCGAGGGTCCCATTTCAACCAGCTCAATACGGGGCGTTCGTTGTCCACTCTTCTTCAGCTGGATCCGATATGAACGCACCAAAATGGTTAGATCATCTGCAAGCGTAAAACTTAGCACGTGTTCGATTCCCTGCAGACGCATCGTATCGATCGCATCGACTCGGAACATGTCCAGCAGCAAACTCTTGATGCGCCGCAGCTCCTCCGTTAGCTTCCATTTGTAGCCATTGAAAATGATGACCGGCTTGTTGTATTGTGAAATTTTTTCTGTCTTGAACTTCTCCAGCGCCGTGTAGTGCTCGATGCCGAACTCGATCATATCCAGTATCTGATCGTCATACCGCCGTCCCATGACCAGATTGTTTGGACGCTTTTTCGATGACGATCCGAACAGAAACAGATGGCAATCGTTTATTTTTGCCAAGCTGAAAGACAAACAGTTGTAAATCGATCATTTGCTGATACCGTACATCGTGGCAAAGTAGAAGACGTACTGTTCCAAAAGGGATGCATCTTCAAACGGACTAACGTCGTTGTTTCGTCTCATCAAACGCGTGTGGGGTTTCTTCAGCAAATTGAAATCCCTCAACGCTTGCCGAATATCATTCGAAGTCTTTCGTCCTTCCATGATGAGCGTTTTCTTTAGATTTTCTATCGTTTTTGGCTCTCGTTCTTCCAAAGATTTTCTACCCCGGCGTGTGGTTGGTTTTCTGAATGATGGGATACAACAAAAAACAGTAAATTAACCCATTTACTCGGCTTACAGCAGCATGCACATGATCCAAACGTACTTCACGCGTAAAGATGCCATTGTTTTGTCGTTTTTTTAAATAGATTTCAACCACTGCAATACGAATAAATGCCAATAAACACGTTTCTAGATTTTCTGCTACCTTTAGCTTACAAATTCACAAAACACATGTCCGCATAAACAACAAATGTCAAACCTATGGGGCGAAAATGTGACTTTTCGCCTGACATGTGGAGTCCGTCCGTCCAGTACAGGGGCATGGTCGCAACACTCACGAAGCACTGTTGCCAACTTTGACGCCTTTTGGAGAAAACTCCGAACTGTGGAAAAGAACGTCGGTAACGTCGTATCCGTTTTGTATGAGCGAAAACCTACGTTAAATTGTGCAAAACCTCATTGGAAGTGCATTCTACGTGGTCGCCAACGTTTTGGCATCGGTGTCGGTGTGTTTGCAGGGACTGGCAGTGCTTGGAAAGGGTAAAAAGTTGCGATTAAAAATTGCAAATCCGGTGCGGTTTCACGAAATTGCTCAGCTCCTTACAATCCCCTTCCGCCCTCCCGCCCTCTCACCTCCTTCCGTTCTCTCACGTACGGTGCCGCGTTTCATTCTCTCACTCCCCGTAGGTGAACCAAAAATTCGTCGTGTGGTCTTACTCTTGCTAATGGCTGCGGCCCGTTGGTGAGAAGCCTTGTCTTGTCTTCTTAGTCTTCTTTTATCGGTTCTTCCGCTCGCCACGACGCTGCGTGTAGTCTCTCACTTACACCGCTTCATTGAAACGCGCGAACACACGCACACACAGTAAAGCGGTGAGCCGGTGTATTCGTGTAAGATCACGTTCGCATTGAGTGTGTGTGCGTGTTGTGTGGTGTGAAGGAGGTTATCCAAACGCAAAGTCGTCTGGCTACGGTGAACAACGGATCGAACGAAACGGGCAGACAAGAAAAGCTGCATAGTAGCCAGGAAAACGGGAAAGAAGAATCAGCAGTGTTCAGCACAATATACATAGAGAAAGAAGAAGCTACGGTAAAAGTTAACGCTTAGAGCAGTCGTAGCAGAGCGGTACGCCGCGTTTGACCGTTATTATACAATTCTTGGGCAGTGCAAAGTTTGACCAAGATTTTTTAAGGAGTATCGTTACCTAATTTCCACGTTAGGTTACATTTCTAAGAGTCATATAGGTAGAGTTAAATTTTTTAAATGGAAAATTACATCGTAAAAACTCAAAGGCTAAGCGATGATTCACTCAGTGAGACACAGCAGAAGTAGTGACTGTGTGTGACGACATGGCCTTGTTTTCTCAGTAAACCATTTTAAACAGAATTGTGCAATAATTTGCTTCTTTTACCAATCTCCTAAATGTTGTGATACATAAGTAGCGCGTTCAAAGCACTACTGAAAGCGCCCAACGAACAAAGAAAAGATCTCCTAAATAATGAACCAGTGAAATGATAAATGCTTTGTGTCTGATTTGTGGTGTTAATTTTGTTTTAATTTCAGCAAATTGCAACGCTTTTCCACCGATCGTCAGTAGAAGAGGCAACATAGGCAGAAGAGGAGAGATAAAAAAAAACAGAAGAAGCGGAAGCAGCATCAGCTCAGTAGCAGCAGTATCCATTTCTTTCATTTGTGTGTTACAAGTGTGTGCGTGTGTATGTACCGTGTCTGGTGCAACGAAATCAAAGATAGCCGTGACACGACGCCCCGCGTGTAGTGTGTGTGTGTGTGTATGTGCGCGCACTGAAATTAGAAGAGTGAAAGCAGAGCAGAAAGTGTGCGGTGTGCGTGTGTGTGCAAGTGGTGGTGTAACCACGCCGTGAAAAGACAGAGGAAGAAGCAGAAAAAAAAACAATTTGTGAAGCGATAAAATTACTACAAATTATTGTACTTTTGAATTTGCACCTTTGGTTTAACAACTTTCTCGAAACACCGTGTATACACGCTCATGAGTGTTTGTGTGTGTGTGTGCTTAAAAGGAGTTACAAAGTGAATTGAAAACAAACTGTTTCCGGTAAAAACTTTTTTTCTGTAAAGAACAATTACACACTGCAACTATTTGTGTCCCAAAACCTACGGTGGAAGGAAGACAACAAAACCATACGAACGCTCACTGTAATATGAGTAATGCTATTAACCAAAATGGTACAGGTCTAGAGCAGCAGGTATGTACAAAAAGTGGTTTGGCTTATCATCTGTTTTACGTTCACATGGAGCAATGGTGTTGTTGTTGGTGTTGCCGCCGATGGATTACGGTTGACGGCGGTTTAGTGCGTGCGTGAAAAACCCCCAAACCGAAGAGCTGAAATGAGAACGCGATGGCGTTTTGTGTCAAGGATTCGTTCTCGCGTACAGGCAGCATCATGAGTTTTTCCACGCGCTGCATGACCTACCCACACAACCAGACACTCGGTCGGTCGGTGTCGTGCGCGCCTTTGTTAAGTGAATGGCTATGTGTGACGACGGTGCACCAATTGGCTGTGTGTTGTTTCTCGTCTCGTCGACCTCTACCTAGCGTTCGGAAGGTTGTTTCCGACCGAGCGACTGTGTGTCCCCTCTAGTCGTTGGTTTGTGTCGAGTTGCACACATTAATCATACAATATCATCATAAACTGATATTGTACAAGTGCAAGAAAAGACGGGTTTAAATAATGTTACCACAATTGCGCAACATATTTCAGAGAAATCAATAGCGCACATGAGGTGTAGAAAATGTTCCTTTATATAAGTCCCATGTAATACGCGATCGTACTTAAACCCGTCCTGCACATGTCCACTTTGTTAGAACATAGCTTTTTCAAAGGGTTTTCCACAGAACAATTACGACCCACAAGGTTATGAAGCAAAAAGCGAGGGAAAATTACGTTTAAATTGTAAAAATTAAATCTGCAACTTAGCATATGCAATGGAGATATGGCTCTTTACCTTAGTAAGGGTGTAAGCTTGGATAATGATTAAAGTAGTGTATATACATGGCACACCGTTGGATTATGGTTTTGATCATCAGTAGTAGTAGTAGTGATGTGTGATGCAGCTTTCGCGAAAACATATGCAATGGTGTGTGCTGTTGTAAAGCTCTCACATTTTAAGACAAGCTTTTTGTCTGATTTCGCGTGAATAAAGGGAGTTTTTTTTGTGCCCAAGTCCCATGTGCCCTTTTTCCCTCGTGCTATGCTAAATGGCATTTCTTAAGCATTTATGTAATGCCGTTTCAGTCACACTGGTCGGAGTGGTGATTCATGATTCACGTGTCTGTTTTTTTTTTTGAACCACCCTGTGTTGTATAAACCGCGGATGATGATACGGTTGTGTTGCCGTGTGTGTCACTATTTCTCATTTATACCACCTTCTTGATTCCCTTCGTAAATCTTCCCTAGTTACGGTAGCAGCAGAGCATGTTCCAATTGGATTTTCCCGACTGCTAAGATGATATGATTTTGTACTGTTTGTCTTACAAATAAAGAACATTCGGTTCTGTTTCTAGACGTAAATATGATGAAACATATTGAACCTGTGTACGATTTTCATTGTTTCTATTGTATCAAAAATTCCAGCTGAAAAACAAACAAACATTTGCTGACTAATTGTGATCGATGAATCAACACATATGATGCTGTGCTACAAACAAACACACAAGCGGATGTGAAGCAAGTTGTAACCTGTAAAGTGTTACCACGTCCAATGTGTAAATTGCGACTCGTGTGATTCAGCGACTACTTGTCTGCGTTTCAGTTTCTTTCTTTCCATTATAAAACCCAACCAATCAAGGTGTGATGTCGTCGTTTCGTCGACAATACTATACTGCGATGTTGTCCCAGTTATTTGAACCCTAAAGCGCATTTTATTGTCCGATCTTGCCGACCATTGTGTGCTTGTTTAATCCGGCAGTGCAATGCGCGATGTATGCAGTTTCAATTTCTTTAAATCATGAAAATAGCAACCGTTTTTCTTTTACATTTCTACTAGGTAATCAAAGTTGTTATTGGCCCAACCTTTTACTTACCATCTCGTTTAGATTTGATTATGCCCTTTCTTACCTTCAATCCACATAGCTGCTAGCGTGTCTGTGTGTGGATCAAATTCTGAAGCGCAGTTCTAGGTCAAAGCCAGGTCTTTCTGTGTGTGAGATGGTCACGCGCGAACGCCTAACCACACGAAATCGTGTTTTCAAGCGATCAAAGTAACACGGGAAAGGATCGTGATAACGGTCGCGTTCCATGTATGGGTGAGCGCGTGCGTGCAAGTCACGTTGCGGAAATGTAATGAATGAACGCGCTTAAGAGAGAGTTCCATAATCCAGCTTCGACACTTTGTCGTCTGGTACATGTGTGAAGCAATAAAGTTGCAAAGCTAATGCCTTGATATGACGTTTAACAATTTAATATTTTTTATAACAAGCAAATCAAATCATTACTTTTAAACATTAGAATTTAATATTAAATTCATTTTCAATGGTTTGTATAAATCACTTTTAAGCTCTTGTGATAAAAGAGATGTCTTTTTCTAACAATAAATTATCAGCATAAATATTAATTTTAATTGAACAAACAAATCAACTAAAACATCTATATTGCTCAAACATGCTACATTATACATGAAGATCGTCATAATTCTTCTGTTTTGCGCGTCTAAAACAACGCCGCACTTGTGCCTGGTGGATATCAAAAAGAACTTCCATGAGCGTGTGTCGTCGTCCTGCCTTGGTTGCTTGCGTAGCGTTTCCCAAGTTGAATGACCTCATTTTGTTGGCGTTGCTTCGGTGCCGCCGGTTTGTCGGATTCGTTGCGCGAACGAACGGGCGGACAATGAACGCAAAAAAAGGTATAGCATATTTGCGTTGTTTCTCCATTTCATGTTGGCCGTTTTTTTTTTGCTCTTCCCTTTATGCCTTTATTCCCCATTTCGTTTCAATTCCTTGCGTTTCGTTTCGACTTTAGTGCTGGTGTGCTTTTGTGTGATCTTCACATCCATCGGGTAAGTGTTGCGCACACAATGGTACCATGGGTCCAAACTATTCAATCTTACCGAAAGGTGGTTTGCTCTTCTCCCACTATCGGGGTCCCCAATCACAAACTGTAGAAGGGCCGGTGGGTTTCCTCTTTAGCAACATTGCCCGATTTTTCTTGTCATGCTTGGCAACATTAAGGTGAGATTTTTGCTCATGGAAAGAACTGATCATTCGTATCACGATGTGTGTTTTGATCGAGACTCGCAAATATTTCTATATCGAACATTTTCATTTTGATTGAAACGTGGTTTTATTATTTTTCAATGTTGTATTTAAACATCCCATTAAAATTCTGGGACTGTGGTGAAAAATAAAACCCGTTTTAAAATGGAAGATTATTTGCCGTGAATGAACGAACAGTTAAATATGATCTACAGTTGCACATTCACTCTTTTGCGGTTTATAGTTTGTCGTTTTCTGGTTTGCTGGTTTTTTTCTTTTCATTTGCCATATCGAGAGCAGTATGAAATATCATTCAATAATTTGCCAAGTAGTACACAGCAAACCAATGAACCTAGACTAGATGAAACTAGAGATGATCTCGTCTAATGTAAGGTTCTCGCTTATCTGCTCAACATTTCTGTACATTAGGCGACAGTGCAAAGCTCTACATTGTAGTTATCAGAAATACAAATATAAACTGAACTTCAAATATTAGGAATGTCGTTTATGTATATACTCCCCACATTAATTTGGGTTAGGTGGTCCAATTATGGCTATATTATGTTACCAATATAGAGAATTACCTGATTTTAAAATTTATCTTGGCAAATTATCGTTGATGCTTCATGTTTTCTAGAAGCCTGAAATCTGTACTGCAGGAACATATTTTATTGTTAAAAGATATTTGATCGTAATCGCTTGAAATTACTATCAATAGTTGCCTTGAAATGTTCTTCATTAGGGCTATACTGTTTCTAATATTTCGCCATAAGTGTTCGTATAATGGCAATAAACTACAAGTCGTTTATATTTTTAATAAAAAAAGGAATGATTTACAAAGAAAAGCTAAATTAATTTAACCAAAAACATAATTGGATAACAAATTCCGATTTATTATCAATTGTTCGAAACATAATCGGTTTAATCTACTTCAACAACACCAGCGCACACATGTTGAAACGTAAAAAATATTATTTCAATGAAAATTCAATACGAATCGATATGTCGTACCGTTGTAGACTATCAACAAAAATATTAATTCAACTTGTTTTTCTTTCCCTGCTTTTCCTACAACACAGTTTGCTGGTCTGGACTTGCAGCAGAAGCAGCAGCAACTTGGCGGCGGCGGAGGCAGCAACCCAGAATCCGGAATTCCTAAGCATCCGGCCGGGCGGTACGTTCCACCGCAATTGCGAGAATGTGCTGATAGTGGCGGCGACTTTCAACCCTCTGAATCCGGTGCCGGCGGTATACCAGTAAGCGGCGGCGGCGGTATCGGAGGTGGAGGTGGCAGACGAGGATTCGGTGGCGATTCGAACCGGAATCGTGGTGGTGGCGGTGGTGACTACGTACGCTACGGCGATCGTGACTATCGCGGAGGTGACTACAATAGACGTAGCGGCGGTGGCGGCGGAGGTGGCCGCTATCAGAACGATCGACGCGGCGGCGATTATGGCAACTATGGTCGAGGCGACCGGGGCTACAACAATGGGCGCGACTTCCAGCGCGGCGGGGACCGCGGGGACGGAGGCTATCAGAATACTGAAGGTTACGGAGGCGACCGCCGGGATAACTGGCCAGCGTACGGTGGTGGCGCTCGTGGTGGTCCGGCTGGTGGACCACCGGCCGGTGGCCGTGATAGGCCGATGGATGGGCCACCACCACAAAACGATCGCTGGCAGGAGCCAGGACCGGGCTCGATGGGTCCGCCGGGACCGGGCAGTGTCGGTAGCGGTGGCGGAACGGGACCCGGCGAAGGTGGAGGTGGCGGCGCCGGTGGTCGATCGTTCTACGATCGGGGAACAAATGGCGGGGGAGGCCGTTGGACGGGTGGTTCCGATCGGCGCGACGGTCGAGGAGGTGGCGGAGGCGGCGGAGGAGGCTACGGATCCGGACGTGGGCAGATCGACTATACGGTTCTCACCGAGCGGGACGAGCGTCTGGAGGCGGAGCTGTTTAAACACGGCAACACCGGTATCAATTTCAGCAAGTACGAAGATATTCCCGTGGAGGCGACGGGCGATGACGTGCCCGGGCACATCAGCAGCTTCGACGACATTGAGCTGACAGAGATTATCGAGAATAACATAAAGCTGGCACGCTACGACAAACCGACCCCGGTGCAGAAGTACGCGATACCGATCATTCTGTCGGGACGCGATCTGATGGCATGCGCACAGACGGGATCGGGCAAGACGGCCGCCTTTCTGGTGCCCATCCTGAACCAGATGTACAAGCATGGGGCCGCACCACCACCACCGAACCGGCCGATGAATCGTCGCAAGCAGTATCCACTGGGTTTGGTACTGGCGCCGACTCGTGAGTTGGCAACTCAAATTTTTGAAGAATCGAAAAAGTTCTGCTATCGGTCGCGTATGCGCCCGGCCGTACTGTACGGTGGTAACAATACGCAGGATCAGATGCGCGATCTCGAGCGTGGCTGTCACTTGATCGTGGCGACACCCGGTCGACTGGAGGACATGATCGGGCGCGGAAAGGTAGGGCTGGATAACATCCGTTTCCTGGTGTTGGACGAAGCCGATCGTATGCTGGACATGGGCTTCGAACCCCAGATTCGGCGCATTGTCGAGGAAAGCCGCATGCCGGTGACGGGCGAACGTCAAACGCTCATGTTCTCGGCCACCTTCCCGAAGGCAATCCAGGAGCTGGCGAGTGATTTCCTTTATCGCTACATTTTCCTTGCCGTCGGTCGCGTCGGCTCGACCTCGGTTAACATTACGCAGACGATCTTCTGGGTGGAGGAAAACATCAAGCGATCGCATCTGCTCGATCTGCTGTCGAACATAACGGCACAGAACGACGACGATGCCGAAAACTGTCTTACGCTGATCTTTGTCGAAACGAAAAAGGCGGCCGATTCGCTGGAGGAGTTCCTGTACAACCACAGCTACCCGGTCACCAGCATCCACGGCGATCGTACGCAGTCCGAGCGTGAGGAAGCGCTCCGTCTGTTCCGTTGCGGCCACTGCCCAATTTTGGTCGCGACAGCGGTGGCCGCCCGTGGTTTGGACATTCCGAACGTGAAGCAGGTGATTAACTTCGATTTGCCGGCCGAGGTGGAGGAGTACGTGCATCGTATCGGTCGTACCGGCCGTATGGGTAACCTCGGTACGGCAACGTCCTTCTTTAATGAGAAAAATCGTAACGTTGCGAACGGGCTGGTGCGATTGCTCGCCGAGACGGGTCAGGAAATTCCCAGCTTCCTGGAGGATATGACCAATAGCCGTGGATATGGTGGAAGCCGCCGCGGCAGGGTACAACGCGGAGGTGGTGGATCAACGTTCGGATCACGAGATTACCGTCAGCAGAACAATCCCCGTTCGGGTGGTGGACCGCGCGATCATCGCCCAATGGGTGGTGGTGGTGGTGGCGGTGGCGGTGGCGGCTCCCGTGGTTACGGTGGCGGCGGTGGAGGTGGTGGTGGCGGCGGTGGATATGGTGGTAAGTTGTTTTTGCCTGCCATGCAAGCAAAGTAGTAATGCTCTTGTTGCGGTAATATAATACTTTGCCTTGTTTGCCTTCCAGAACGGGATGACGGTTACGGACGCAACGGCATTAGTGGAGGAAGCTATGGCGGAAGCTACAGCAACAACGATGGAGGCAACGGTGTCGACTGGTGGGGCGATAGTGGTTACTGAGACGCACAACAGCGTCCAGCAACGCACACTACTAGCTACTACATGCACCGTAACCAACCACGCTACGAAGTAGTCCCGGTCAGAAAATAGCATCAGCAACAGTAGCAACAGCAACAACATAAATAACACTTTGCTCTAAGTAAATAAACACTCTCACGCGCATTATACACGAAAACACAAATAATACACTTGGAAACGTATAACAAATCTGCATCAATTCATTAAAATTCACACTAAAAACAGTGAACGGGAAGAAATGAATGTGTTGAGCGTAGAGGGAAGCAGCAGTGAAGAAAATAAATGTAAAACATTGCTGCGTGGTAGAAGCAAGCCCCCAAGAGTAGCGAAAAGATGGACGGCGCCAGGTATAGAAGAATATGCAAGAGTCTCACTAATACACTTCGATCGCTCTGGAAGACGGTAGGACAAATTGAGAAAGAATATCCGCGACTGGTACGCGCGGATGAGGAAGCTTGTGTATGTGTGTGTGTGTGTAGGTGTATACACTCTGCGAAACAATGGTATTGTTCTCTTATAAGGCATGCTGAAGCCAGTGGAGCAGCGAACAGCAGTAAGCAGCAGAACTGTTAAACGAATGATAATGGAGAGTGTTTAGCAAAGCATAATAGGCACATAACCTTTTATTTCTTCTTCTTTTTGCTGGAACATTGTGTGGGCGCGAGCTTGCTAATTATGAAGAGATCAAATGTGAGAATTCACTAGCGTATGAAGAAAACAAAATTGTCGGTGTGAGAATATATAGGTAGTAGAGGATCCAGCAGCAGCAACAACAACAAAAAAGTAGCTAAAACGACGGTAATTGATAACACGATGTGGGCGCGAAAAAAAAAAACTTGGAAAACCCGATGGCGCTTAAGTTAAGAAACGCAAATTGTGTGTGAAATTCTATCGTAAAATATTGCAACAAACAACACAAAAATGAAAAGAACTTGGCAGTGAGCCTCAACTAATGAACTTCCCGTAATAACTTATGTTTTACACTTATTACACAAAATGGATCGCTACACCGGAAACTGTGGAATCTATGAAAGGAAAGAACAATAATCACACTACTACTAGTAGCTAGTGGTACGGCCAGACTTCCTACTATCATCTGGAATGATTGTTTTAAACTCTCTAGCTCTGGATCACAGATGGGAATCTTTTTCAAAAAAAAGGAAAAGACTTAAAAATGCATTCTCGTCTCAAGTGCTACAAGCGCGCAACAATGGTTCAGAATGGCAAACACCTGTGTAATCTACAACAATTAGGTGTAGCTGGTGTTAATCTCCATTCTTTATATCCTTTTAACCGTAAGGACATGCCGAAGAACAGGGCACGAATGACCATAATATGGTGAGAATGCGGAAGTAATGAAAAGAAGAGAAACGTCTGGTACAGATGAGGGGGGGGGGGAAGAAGATAAGCGGGAAAAGGGGATCAAATATTTCTGAGAGAATGAGACTATAGGAACACATTAAAATAATGAACATTGGCATACGCTTCCCATTTTTATGAAGGAATGCTATACTGATAACGGTCCCTTCGCAGTAAAGGTATGGCAATCCATTTCGGAGATCTTCGCACACAGAGATAATAGGTTAAACCCTATTGGAAAAAAGAACCCCCATCTATGAGAGGTAAAGGATAGCAAGCACACTTTACAGTAAGAATGGAGTTAGAACAGATGGTAACAGCTCACATTAGGAATCGACCATACTAGACAGTAGTGAAAGGAAATAGAAGATAGTTCCCATTTCTCGTATTGTACTGCTGGTGTTGTGGTGTCAACAACAGGCCCTCCTCCCTACCACCTAAGGGGCATTTGCTTCAGCATCTGATTATATCCTGATGCTGCAAAACCCGTTTAACCCATGATCTGCAAAGCAGGTGGAGGAGGCAAGTACACGAAAATGAAGCACAGAATGATGATGTGGCCACCCTAGAACCGGAACACTTGTACTAGAACTTGTAGTGAAACATAAATACAATATACTTGGGAGATAGAGAGAGAGAGAGAGAGAGAGAGAGAGAGAGAGAGAGAAAGAAAGGTAGTAATGAACCGTATTACAAGACTTCACGCATAATTAACAACATAAAAAAAAGCATAAAGTAAATCGAAAAAGAAAGAAAGTAAGGGAAGCAAGAGCAGAAACACTTGCATATAGACAAACTTCTTTCCCCATGATTCTGAGAGAAGTGAAAGCATTAAGTTTACTACGTTTGATGCTAGTAGAGGCAAATGCAAAAATTAATGAAAGTTAAATAAATGTAACAAGCCGAACGGTATACCGATGGAAGCGGTTCATGTAACATCATCGAACGAAACCTTAACCGTGTGCTAAAGGTGGCTTTTGAAGGGTTGGAGGTAGTACTGCATGAACCCCCCTCCTGGACGTCGGTGTATCGGCGGCACTGGAAGTGAAAGGCAGAAGAAAACGGAGTATTTTTTTTTGCAAATATACATATTAAGGAAAGAAATTGAAGGTCGTGAAAATGGAAACTTCTAGGAATTTGCGTTTTTTTTTGCATTGCCAACAATGCAATATGTTAAAGTGAAATTTATTAATTTTCTCAACATGTTTTGGGTTGTCCAATTTGTTCGAACCAAATTTTTTCATCATTTCATTTCGTAAATACCACCTTCTTTGTGTAGAATTCTTCCTCCTTATTTATACATAAAGCTCTAGTAAATGATTTTCGAAATCTTCTTTAAATCGCAATTTATTATACTTCGTGAAAGTTTCCTATACAAGAAAAGGGTGTTACTTTACTTACAGATTACAATTACTTACAAAACCACTACCGAAACTTAACGATTAATGCAGAAAAATTTCACCAAACTGTTGAAGATCGTGGCGCGTATTTCCCTAAAATCGTGTATGGTCTGCCGTCCTTCGGATGGAACACAACACCTCTTCTGTTTCTTGGCCTTTCTTGTCAATCGATAGCTACAAACGGTCCAGTTGTAAACAGGTTAGATCTGAATTTATTGTTCGGTCATACAAAACCAAACTCATAATAAATGATTCTATTTGAGTTCCACCAACAACACAAACAAATCTTTCAGGTCATTAGTCCTTGGTTTGTTATCGTTTGAGCTGCTTTATCAAATTTTGCCCTCGATCATTTTCGTTCATTATTGTGATATTTGAACCATTTCTCACCGTTAGGCACCATAACTTTTGTCTTAATTGGTGTAGCAAACAAACATCGTTCTTCATGTTTTGGACACAAAAACACAAAATCGTTTTATTCTGCTCAATGGTCAATGTTTAGATCCTGGGCGATACTACGACTATTCGCATACCGCTCAACTTCGATTATTTGTGTGATTTTATCAACATTTTATACACAAAAAATGTGTTTATTTTTCAAAATTTTATAATTAACGTGATATTAAACATTGGATATGTAGAAGATCGTGATCATTAGCTCGCTAATCATGATATACTAAACGAAAAGAAACAACGAACAATGTACCATTTCATCCAACAGTACTCATCCAACAGCATCGGCCTATCGGATTTACAATCGAGCAAGATATTCCCTCTATCTTAATAGACTCTAAATCCGCTTCCCAATTCAGATCTCCCAAATCCTTTTGGACGTTTGTAAAACATCGTCGCAATTCCCCATCCCTTCCTCCTGTTATGTCTCTCGGCGATGTCTCTGCTGCTAACAGTACCGACGTTTGTGCCCTATTTGCAGAGCAAATTTGATTTCTCCAGCAAATTTCTCTCCTCCAGCGAATGGCCAGCCTCCACGCTACACACCTAGCTTCCACCATCGCGCATCGGTCTGATCTTGTTGTGTCTGCGCTTATTGATAACGTCGCGGTTCTCAATGTGATTGTCAATGTTAAAATTATCCTTTTTCCCCGGGACCTGATGGTATCCCTGCTGTAGTGTTAAAAAAATGCAGCACTGTGTTTGTCCCTTTACTTGTAAAATTATTCCGTCTTTCCCTGCGTTCGTCTACATTCCCCTCGGTATGGAAACAAGCCTGGCTTGTCCCTATCCTATAAAAAGGGAAATGCGCCTGTTTGATGCAAATTACCGCGGTGTTGCATTGTTATGTGCAATTGCTAAAGTGTTTGAATCTGTCATTCATCAATGTATCCTTACTAACAGCATGGTTTTGTCCCTCATCGTTCTACCTCTTCCAACATCATGTGCTTTCTGTCGTTTGTCACGAACCCACCTTGAACTGGCTCCTCAAGTGGACACTATTTACACGGATTTTAAATCCGCATTTGACGGTGTTCCGCATGCGTCACTGATTAAGAAACTGTACAGTCTTGGGATCAATGATACAATTGTTTCAAGGGGTACAGTCCTTTCTCTGTGATCGTGTATACCGTGTCAAATTAAAATCTACCTTTTCTGTGTCCTTCTGTTCTGGGGCTGGGGTACCCCAAGGTAGTGTGTTTAGCCCATTACTGTTTGTCCTGTTTATGAACGACGTGATTTCCGTTCTTCCCCATGATTCGTTTCTATGTTATGCCGACGATTTGAAATTTTTTTTCCCGATCTCTGATAAGTGTAAAATTATCTCTTTCTCCCGTTCCCGCTCTCCTGTAATATACTCGTATGTCCTCGATCAGGTCCAGGTCTCCCGTGTCGGTGTAATCAACGACTTGGGTGTTTGGCTTGACTCTAGTCTCACCATGAGACCTCATATCGATTCCGTGGTGTGCAGGGCTTGGAGAACGCTCGGCATCATAAAGCGCATTGCTCGAGATTTTTCTGATCCGTTGTGTCTGAAGGCACTGTACTGCTCGCTGGTTAGGTCGTTGCTGGAGTATTGCTCTGTAGTATGGGCCCCGACTGCTCGGATTCATATTGAGCGCATTGAACGGGTGCAGAGATCCTTCACCAGGTTTGCAGTTCGCAAATTTCTGGGTAGTTCCTCTGCTGCCCTGCCCAATTAGGAGTCCAGATGTCGGCTGCTCGGTATCGACTTCCTCGAGAACCGCCGCTCTCAGGCCCAATCCTTAGTTGTTGCTTCCCTCTTGCTCGATTGCATTGATTCTCCAATGTTGCTTTCCTCGCATCCCCCTCTATGTTCCCAACCGTTCACTCCGTATTCGTCCTCCCTTAATTATCCCCAGACTTTGCACTGCCGCAGGTCGTTCTGACCCATTGTTGCTTGTTCTGCGATCGTTTAACTCCTCGTCCCACTTGTTTGATTTCCACGTCCCTTTATCTTCCTTTCGTAATCGTCTTAGATTTCCCTTTTAGCCTCCTCATCATACTCAATGACCTTCTATTATCTTCATGAACTTCCTTTGGCTGAGTTTTAGTTTAGTTTTTAGGTATATATTACGGTTTAAGTTAAATTATTTTAAGTATTCTATGTGTAGCCTTACGGCAGACATAATATAATAATAAATTGAAATTGAAATTTATCGCTGTTGTGTTGGATAATAAAATAATATTGATAGTTAATGCATAAGAATTTCTTCACGATCCATGATCAATGACCTTTTTCATACTTTATATCATAATAACAGAAATGATTATTTTGTTTTTCCAATTCTAAAGAATTACTTTATCTCAGCCGATGGAGCTGAGGCGATTGTAACATTTTTGTATACGAAATAGCTATAAAAGTTTTTCTCAATTTTACTAAAAAATAACATATCCAAAATGTATAAAATCTTGATCGACCATTCCTAAATTTGTGGTTTTTGTTCTGTTGTAAGATGAAGAGATGAACAATACCTTTTCGGTTCAAAGTTTACAAAAATTCTTTTTTCCACTAACGCGTAGATTAGTTCACAACAAAGTTCGCGCAGCTATACCCAAGTGTAGTTATATTTTGCTCACAGAATATAGGTGCAGACTTCCAGAAAATCAATCTATGATCCAATCTTCGAGAGCAGAATACTCAGAACAGGATTATGGAGGAGCAGCAATTATGACGAGCTCTACGATTTGTACGATGAGCTCTCACTGTCATACAGCGTATTTGTCTTACCAAAGTCTGTTCATGTCATTAGAATAATACCGTACAACCCAGCCCGTCAAAGTATTTTTAGATCGTCCACATGGACAGCAAAGGGATGGTAGTAGGCTCTATTTGAGATTAAGTAATCGAGAGAAAAAACCCACGGAATAATGGATTAACAGTCGAATATAAAGTAAGTATTTTGCACACAATCAAATAAATGCTATTTTAATAATAAATGTAAAAATGATGTAATATTTATTATTGTAGTTTCTTTCCTTCAATTGTTCAACCCAACCACCAATCGGCTTCGTGGGCCATATATTGTTCTGCATTTATTCCAAATTTTCCGTTTGCGTTACAACAACGGGTTTGCGTGTCTCGCCTCATCTTAACCGCCGCTTTGTTTCGTTTCTACCCTTCTCTTATACACAATCATCGACCACAGCAAAAACCAACAGCAGACCATCCGTACCAAGGTGTGAGGACGTATGGGTGGTGCTAACGGCCTGTTGCCCGTCTTGTCACCTCTTCTGTGTCTTTCCTGCACACCATTCCTACCTACTACTTCTGGTTTAGTGCTGGCGCTCACTTCTTCTGTATTACATAGTAGTTTCGTCTCTAACCTCGCACCATACCTCTCTCGCGCCCCGGTATATGGTATACTTAATTTAACCTTAAAGTGGAAGCATGGACTGGATACGTGGAAAAATTGGGGAGTGTTCTTTTCTGCTGCTTGTTTGTTTGCTATGTTAACAATATGTTCCGTTTCATGATGTTGACAGCATGATAACAAGGACAGCAAACAAACAAAAACACACGGGAGTTTCAAAATGGTGAACAGAATGTTATTTATGAAAACGTAAGTAAAGAAATAAAATAAAGTTATACATAAATATTGCTGTTTGATGTTTTTTTTTAAACTTGTTTTCTGTCTTTTTCGTATTGGTTTTTGTTGTTGTTGTTTGAAACTATCTCAGAATGTATGTATGCTTTTCCGCTTCGAACCAGAGTTTTATATTTTGTTAGATAAGCTTCACTTCTATAGATTATCTGTTACTGTTTTTAACCCTTCGTTTCTATGATTCCATTTTACTATGAACCTATTACATACTCTTTTACTATGTTTGCTTCACTTTTTCCCCCTTTTTATACTCTGTCCCTATATTAATAATAGACTGTCGTTGACCGAACAGAAGAAAAAAGAAATAAACAAAATATGCGTAATGTACTTTCTATCTCTCTCTCTCTCGCGCGCGCGCTCTTCACCCTCTTCCTACCCTCTTTTTTCTCTTTTTCTGGTTTAATAAACTTATTGAGTACCGATTTCCTAATTCATTTCACTGCTGTATGCGCCGTAGGAGGATTCATCATGTTCAGTGCCATATATTCATCGCCAATCCTTCGCTCGTATTTGCGCTTACTAATCGTTCTAGGTTCGTGTATCGAGCCATTAATTATTCGCACTGTTGGAGGAGTTGAGAAAACGAATCCGGAGCGAACGGAACCGTGAGGATTAGTAAAGTAGGGATGTTCCGAAACCCAAGAGCTGGAAGGCATCAACAACAGTTCATTCGAAAGAAGCGCAAGGCCCTCAAACTGCAGCAGTGAGTGCAGCAGCAGCAGCAGCAGCATCGAACAGACGTCAGAATGATAAATGCTTATAGTTTTGTGCGCGTTGCTACATACACTTATATATTTAATCGAGCACTTTCAAATAATGTATGGTAATGTTTTGGAAGGGTGGGGTAGGGGGAAGGAAATCTTAAAACATAAAATTTGTCGATCCTTTTTCACATGCCCAGCAGTACGCTCTTACCATTTACATATGCACACACACACACCCTCTCTCTCTCACACACAAACACACAGACACAAACCAACTTTACCCAATTCCCATTTCCATTTGTCTTTACAAACGTTCTTTTTTTATCCAGTTTCAAAAACAAAAAAGTCTTGCAAAAAGAATGTATTTTACACAACTGTCCCAAAACAATTGTAAAACATCTATTGGCCACAGATATCAATGTAGGACGTATAAATATATAAATATATACACACACGCGCGAATGCGGGCGCGCGCGCGCGCAATACAGTCGGAAACGATCGCAGCATCAACATGTACTCAACTCACAAGACTCACGGAGAACACGATTGCGTACACAAAACGCTTCCACAAACCGTGATAACCGATTTGAATGCATGGAAATGGAAAAAAAACACAACCCTAATAAACTGAATGTATAAATGCACGGTAGGTTCAGTTTCCGTTTCAATTAAACAGGATTATTCAGCAATAATTATCCAATCTGTCATGCAACCGTCTTTGCAGACAGGACACTCTTAACGTAAAAGGTATAAAAACAACCAAAAAGGTAGAACAATTAATAGAAACCAGTACAAAACACACATGCATGAGATTAAGCTAATCAATTACGATAAACACATTTTAAACACATAAATTCGTTTCTACGTTTCGGCGGCCACAGTAAAGTCTTCAAATTGGTTTGCCCAATGCCATTCCGAACGGAACGCGCGTGTGTGAAAGTACAAGCATCTTGTTTGTTGTGTTGGATTGTCTCTCTGGAGGAAGAAAAGCGTACGGATAAGGATTATACACGAAAGAAAAACGGCCATGTATGCGAGCGCTTGTTCGTTTGTGTATGTGTGTGTGTGTGCGTGGATATATGTATACAAATATAAATATATTTAATCGAGGACTTCCGGGTATGCCTATTCTCCTACTGTTGTTGTTTCGTAAAGGGTGGTTTATTACACGGAAACTGTTGCATGTGTGTGTGTCGGTGTCTGTCGAGAGCCGGTGGAAAATTCCGTCCTACTTCGTGACGAATGTGTACTCGGTACAAACCGAACATTTTAAACCATCTGCCATCACTATGTAACTGATTTTTGTCTAAATGATTGAATTTTGGGTTTCCTTCTTTTCTATCGTTTCGATCCTTTCGATCGCTTCAATACGCTCACGATCTTTACGCATTCTCCAAAGTTGTGTGTTCCTTCCCCGCTTCATGTAAATTAAACATTGCGCCAATTTTATCCTGCATCCTTCGTGGTTCGCATTCGCTGCTGCATGCACAGAGTTGGGACTGGGACGTACGGTGAAATATGCAAACCAAAGATATAGAACATCCTGCTTTTTACCCCCTTTCCCTCTCCCTTCTCTGCTATCTCACACACCTGTTCCACACTCCCGTACCCATTTGTGAGTTCTCCTTCCGAACGATTGCACCTTAAAGGGGAGATTGTAGTATTCATTCCATTTAACATCTTGCGAAAAAAAATGTGCGAAATGTTCGCTTCCTACTAATTTCTGGCAGGTTTAGAGGAACATGCGGCCAAAATGTTGGACGACCCGTTTCTACTGCTCAACGGCACCGGCAGATTTGAGCAGGCTTAGTTCCTTATCCTTCGCTTGCACCACCGTACGCCAGTGGATGTCCTGCTCGATCACCTTCGCTTCTAGGTTTTTCAGCATGTTTTCCTGCACCGAGAAATGAACGAACAGGTAAACACAATTAGCTTAAGACCGAACTGTACCGAATCGCCGCACTCCTACTTACCGTATCGGCTATGATAGACTTATACTGATCTACGGTTTGCTGCATCTGCTCGTACCGCAGCGCCATTGCCTGCTGATCGTCCTCGGAGCCACTGTCGCTGGTGGCGCCGTTCTTGTTCGTGATCACGACACCGTCGTTGCTATTTTCGTGTAAACTACTATTAACGCTGTTGTTATTGGTATTAAGATTATTATTAGCGATTATATTGCTGCTACTGTTAAGCCTACTGCTGTCACTGTTGCTGTTGGCAGTGCCAGAGCTTTGCTCTGGGTGGCTGTTCGTGACCACCGCGTTATTGTTAACGCCGCTGCTAATGGTACTACTGCTGTCGTTTGCGGTGCTATTGGTGGGGTGCGATCGCTGCAGACTGTCGTACTGCTCCTTAATGCAGCCGACCGTTGCCTCGAGCCAGCTCTGGAAGTCGGTGGCATCGACGGGCAGGGCCGACACCACCACACCGGTCGGCTGCAGTAACTGCACCAGCAGATCCTTCATACGGTTTTGCTCCTCCAGCACCACTTTACCGACGTCCACCTTTTCCGCACTACTGTTGATCAGCTTCTGTTGTTGCTCCTACGCCATGGAAACAGACGGAAGAAAATCAAACATAACAAGAGCACCAATTAGTCAAAACGCTACTTTCTTGTGTAACAACAGTGCGTGATTCAGATGCGCTAAATGCCCACAAACTTCCCTTCGTTGCGGGGCACCCATTAGGGAATTGTTTTCCACCTTTGGCACACATCCATCACTTACAACTTGCTCCGTACCCGCTATCGCTGGTGCCGCTGTCGTCTGTCCTCGTCGGCGTTCGGCATCTTGCAATGCCTCCACCAACTTCCAGTTTTTCGTACGCAAATTCTACGCGAACGTGTTAGGGGTTTTTTTTGGTACAGGTATTGTTTGCCACGAACCGTTGGCACACAAATAGCAAATCAGTGGCAAAAGAAAGGCAATGCATGGTGCCGGTTGTGTAGGTGGTTGTTGGTAAAAGGAAGAAGGATGCAGAAGATCATTCCAAGCAAATCGAATGCGCGATCGGTTTTTGGTGTGCGTTAGGAGTACGTTAGCGCAACGTCAATTGATTGTGTTGTGTTGTTAAGATCAAATGTTCAAAGGCAACGGAAGTAACGGGACACAAACGCGCGTGCATTAGAACAAGAACGAAAGAAAAGAAGAAAAAAAAACAACGTAAACGGAATGAGCTAATGAGCAATATATCTTTTTTCTTTAGTTGTAGAGGAATGTCGTTTAACTGTACAACATGCTTTTTGGGTTTGTGCAACATTGCCTTTCACACGGGTGCGCTTAAACTAAATGTATAGTGGAGTACGTGTTTGATCGGTACAGCAGCAGTGCAAAACTGCTCGACTCATCATTTTTTTCACATTTCATGGTAATGGAATCAAATTCAGGGATCAAATCCATCGCATAAAACTTATGTGTCATCACATAAGGTACGCTTCGAACCTCCATCGTAAACATATACTGAAAAACAGCATTTTTAGCTATCAATTTGCCGTCCAATTGCCCTTTGGTGAACCGATTCTTACGGTTAAACGGACCGTAAGAAATGCAGACAGACACAAAACATCTCGATCACAGCGTTACTCTTATTTTTAATTTATCGATAAAATACGATTTTTACCAGTATGATCGTACTTTTTGATTTAAAGAAAAGCGTTTTCATTGCCATTCAATTTTTACAGTAAGGTGTATGCTTTACGTATGCACCTTTTTATTAAATTACAGTACAATGTCATTTATTCGTACGATTCGACAGTTCAACAGTTGAGAGAAAGGAAAGTATTTTGTTGTGGAAAATTTTGTTTATTTTATAGTTAAATTGGAGAAATATTGCTTGATCGAAAGTATGTTTGGAAAGTTTTGCCGAAGAATTAGGTGTTAAATAGATTTAAAAGATTTGAAAAAAAAAATAATTTAATCTTTTTCCAAACAATGCCCAATATACTTATTTGGCATCTTGTGAGGGTTCACCCAGCCGGGGAAGGGCGTCCATATAAAAGCAAATATTCGAGTACCTGTATTTATTTTGCGTTTGTCGAATCCGGGTGCAATATTGCTTAGGAAGTTATAGAAGTGCCTTGCATATTTGCTCGTAATGCGTTCAGCATTTTCAGTTTGTATGTATTAAACCGCAAAACAGATTAAATATGTACTAATAAAAAAAAACAACTAAGATCCCTGTTATAAAAACTGACGAACCATTTATACGTGATATTCCAATATTTGGCAATATTCGAATTGCCATCAGTCCAGAATAAACGGTACTGTTCATATAAACATTTACAGATTTATGTACAACAATGTGTTGGTGAAGAAAGCATTTGCATTTAATGCCACATACAAGAAACACACAGAGATACACAGAGATATATTAAGCATTCGTGTTAACAAAAGCCACTAGAAACCGAAGTTGACAATACATATCTCCAACTAAATGGAAGACGAAGAGAACAACCCAGTATGGATAGTAAAAGCAATTTTCAACGCTTCTTGACTTACATCATTCTTTTGTCGTTGCTCCTCGAGCTGCTTCTGCAACTGTTCCTCCTTCGCCTTCAGCTCGTTCGTCTGCTGTTTGTAGTCCGTCATCAGGCTCTTGCACTCGACCAGCTCGTTCCGGTAGACCTCGAGCTTCGATTTGGTAGAGTCTAAGGCATTCTGGAGGTTGCGGATTTCGACGCGGTTGCTTTCGTCCGCCTGGCTGGTGGCGTGTGCCGCAGCTGCAGCGGCCGATGCAGCTGCCACTGCCTGTTTTTGCTTCGCCTGTAGTTCAGCCTTCAGCTGCTCGATTTCGTAGCTCAGCTCGTCCTTCTGGGTCAGCTCCAGCCGCAACTGGCGTAAATCGTTCTCATAGGCAGTTAATTCTACAGAGAGCAAGCAAGCAGGAAAATAAACACGATGCACAACAGTTGGAGTTAGTGAGAGTGTTCGGCGTAATGCGCGCGCACGCTATCATAAACCGTTGCAATCAGCTGACCCTTACTCACCCTGTACACGCTGTCTCATGAGCTCCTCATTGTTGTGTAATAAAATTTCGAACTCAGTCTTTTTCTTCATCATTTCCTGTGAAGGTGAAGCAAACACGAATGTAAATTATTCTAACCCATCCTTATCAATTGCAACCGAGCGAAAGATTAAAATCTTAGCGAGAGACAGAGATCTTTAAGGGTGGTTCGGCACCACCGATGATGCACCACCAAGCTGTAATCGAACTCCCATCTTCCGTACAATGAACTTTCAACTGACCTCCTCGGACTGTAGCTTTTCATTCAGCAGCTGGCTCTTTGCCATCAGCTCCTGCTGCAGTAGCTGCAGATCGTTGTTCAGCTGCGCAATCGTTGCACCGTGGTCCTGCATCGAGGCATGCTCCTTGGACAGTTGTATATACTTGGCCTGCAGCTGCTGGAACTGTATCGACATCGCCTGCTTATCATTTGCCTGCTTGTCTTTGATCGAGTTCAGCTCCTGTGTCAGATTGTGAACCTCCTGCTTTTTGTTGTTCAGCTCCTCCACGTACGCCTTGAGCACAGCTCCGGCCTGCATCTTCTCACCATTCAGCTCCTGGCGGAGTTCCTTCAGCTTGGCATGCAGCCCGGCTGCAGCCTTCTGCTCCTCGACCAGTGCCGACTCCTTTTCCTGCAGCTGCTTTTTCAGCTTCTGCAGCGGATCGGACGGATCGTTCCATTCGGAGGGATCCTTCGCCAGCGTATCCTGCTGTTTGTTCAGCAGAAAGTCGATCAAAATCTGGATATCGTTCCGTGGCAGATCCGCCTTGTTGAGGATGTTCACTAGCGAGTGCACGTTCGCAGCGTCGGCCATCTCAACCGCTAGCTCTTGCGTGATCAGCTCGTTTTTCTTCCTCTTGTTCGATTTGTCCTTGTGTGCCGAACCGGCGTTAGATTTGTTATCAGCGTTTGTTTGCTTTTTCGGTTCAGCAACGTGCGCTGCATTTGCGGAATGATGTTGATGATGCTGCTGTTGCTGCTGCTCGGTAACATTAGCGGGGACATTGTTCTTAGGGGACAGTTTCGATTGGATGTCCTTTTTGTTCTTATTTTGCTGACGCTGCTCTTTCGGTGTCTGATTCTTTCCAACCTTGGTATCATCCTCGTGTTTCTGTGTGGTGATAAAGCAAAAATCCCGTGAGCATATACTTTGGTGCAATAGTAAAACCTTCCATCGCCATTTACCTGTTGACGTGCGATTTCCAGTGCATCCTTCGGGTGTATTTCTGCAAAGTGATTCATCTCTGGTACGGTTTCTACCGACTTTACCAGAACCGGTTCAGATTTGTTCACCAGAATGCCACCAGCTGCCTTTTGCTTGTTTTTCTTACCACCTTGTTGTTTGTTATCTTTTTTCTGCAAAAATAAACAAGCAACATTCAAGTTATGTCTTCTAAAAGATGAGAAATAAAGCACCTTCCAGTACCACCAACCTTATTTCCAGCGGCATTTTCACTCAATGGAAATGCTTCAGTTTCTGCATATTCCACCGTCAGATTGGTTGTCTGCCCAATACGCTTCTTAGCACCGTACGTCAGCGGATTGATTTCCTCCTCGAGCGGACTCTCAGATGAATGTCCATCACTTTCCGGTTCCACCACTTCGGCCCGCTGGTGCTGCTGTTGCTGTTGGTGCTGCTGCTTTGCACCACGATTCTTCTGGTTCTGGTTCGCATTGCCACCAGGATGCGTTTTCTTCGTCCGCTTGTTTGCCGACTCCTTGCTCGACTTGGTCGGCGCACCGGACGATGCCGGGGACGTTAGACCGAGAATCTTTTCGCGCATTTCACGCTTCTCCTTTAGCATTTCCTCAAAGGATTTACCCTTGGGCAGAAAGCGACTAATAAACAGCATCGACAGAAGGGAAAAGAACAGCACAATTACGATGAACGACAATGTAGTCAGATCCATTTTTGCATGATTTGCTGTACGCAGGCGTTCGGCGGTAAAAGCGTTTAGCTCAATGTGTTATCCCGTATCAACGGACAAGTGTTTGTGGCAGCTGGTTGACAAATCAACAGTATTTAGAGCTGGATCGCTTTGCAAGCCCTTACTCCCTGAGTTCCTCGCTTTTCGTGACGACAGTCAAATGAAGCTGTAAATATGGAAGTGAAACAAAAAAAAAAGAGAACAATGATTAGAGTTGATGTGCGGAGAATTATAACTATAGCAGTTAATTGTACATGATACGGGTACGCGCACATGCTTGAATCGCTGGCTACCAGCAGAAATTAATAAAACAAAAATGCTCCACTACTGTGGCGTCGGGTGCAGGGGTGTTAGTTGAAACATTCCTCAACACTGAGTCGAACGCCGATTCGAAGCGCCTTTCGATATGACACGTTAAACGGAGAAAAGAACACTATACGCTGATGAAGCGTGTATTCTCGTCCATCTATCCTCATAATAAAATTCGGAACTGCGATGCGTGCTGAACCAAGTGGACAACGTGTCAAAACAGCTGTCGACGTGGCATGGTAGACGATGGAGAATGGCGCGCTTACTAATGCTTTAAAGCCTGTTCCGTCAGTTGCCGGTTTGTGCTCAAGTGATCGTTGTACTTTGGCCACCGGGTAAGCAACACTGCCACTTCCTGTGTCGGAGCTTGAGCCCGGACTTCCCTGTAAAGCAACGGATCGTTGATAAGTTTCACGCCTTTTGATTAAGTACGCGCACACACACACACTGAACCCTTTTCTTTCGAGATTCAACGGTTTCAAAATCATAGAGCTTGTCTCCGCTAAAAATGCTTCTTGTGAATGATTGGTGCTCTTTTGTTGAGCTGTTATTGTTAGTTCACTTAATCAGATCGCTTGCAACATATGACAGACCTATATTGATTCCGTACGGCGCGTGTAGATCGATCCCCAATCTGGTGTTGATGATGATAAACGTCACACTGTTTGCTCATCGAAGTAACCACTGCACAGTTTAAGATTCTAGAATATTCGGAACCGAATGATAAGACAACTTTGGCACAATTAATTGTCTATCAGTATAGGCTAAAATTAGAGACGTGCATAGGTTTTAGAAAAGTTTTATTGAGCGATAAAATGAAGTGTTCTTGGAATGTGTCTATCAGTTGCAAGTTGAATCAAGATAGCAAATTCCACATCTCTCAGTCATTCTTTTGTATCTTTCTTTTTCTACTCTGACGGGGTTTAATCTTCCGCCACCACGCTGCAATGCAATGGAACGGTACCTAGTGTTAGAAGCAGGTAGGACATTTCTATAAGATCAGCAATAAATAAGCGTTTCTTAACAGATCTTCAAACCCTTTCGCAAGCGCTGCGTCCATATTGAAGCGTGCTTTAGCAACAAAAGTCTGGCGCAATAAACGTGTCATAAAGATGTGACGTTCATCGCCACACAATCATACTCTCACTTTTTGTCACTACAAAACAAAACAGATGGGGTTTTCGTGTAGTTAGAGGCAAAACCAATAAGGTTTTCCGTACCCATTCCCCGGACTGTTGTGGAGTGCTAACGTACCCGCGCTACTGTCACTACCGACCGATTTCTTATCACGCAGCGAAGAAAAAAAAGCATAAGTACATGAAGAAGATGGTTGAAAAAAAAAATGGAGGTGTGCCAGAAACTACGAAGGGCTGTTAAGAGGTAGGCGAGAAAGCACTACCCCTGTGGCCTTTATCAAGCAATTCCTTTATGAATGAGCCAGCTATCACCAGAGCAGCAAGTGCGTGGCTCTACCGAAATGGACGATCCTGCTCTGTTGATGGACCGCAGTGCATAGTCAGTTCGACCGATAACAGATAAAACCGATGTGTTTGTCCGATGTTTGATCGGGCAATTGACTTTGGGGATTTAGAAGCGGACAACGAGACTTGGCCCACCCGTGATAAGAAAGCACACGGTTGTATCGCTGCGATGCTCCGATTATGCAATGTTGCAACCCTGCAAAAAGTTAGAATTTTCTTTCCTTTCTTTGAAATTTACCTTCAAATCCGAAACATTAACGAACTTGGAAAAATCGTTTGCGTTTGATTAATCTGGTATGAAGGGGATCTGGCGTTCACACACTCGCGCAAGTGAGAGGAAATTTAAAAGCATTGGTTACGCTGTTTTTTTTTATTTCGAATGCCACTAAATCAATCATCGCCTTTCGCCCGCCGGTCGGCTTACTTTGATGTGTGTTTGCGGTGTAAAATCAATGCTGTGACCATTGACGAATTTCTTACCGCAACGCACCCCATCATTTCGTTGCGAGGGGTTCAACTTTTATTTGTAGTTTTACATTTCCGCTCTCTTTTTTTATTTAAAAGATTGATTTAAGACACCGTCGACCGTCGCAGGAAATGAGTGGAAATGTGTTTTAATAACGTGAAGAAAAAATAAGTTAATTACTAGTTTGATATTTTTTTTTACGGTCTCCACTTCGCTTGGACATGCATACTCGGCTTTCTTTGTAGGCCATAAAAAGAAAACGCAAACCGTTCGAACAATGAAAGTATATGAAACGCACCGGCAAAACGGTGCAGCATCATAGCCTAAAGGCGAAATCAGGGAAGTTCAGTATTCGCACAGCTTCGTTCGTACAAAGCGAAGATCGTTTCGTGCAGTAAGTGCCACGTGCAACAAACTTCAAACAATACTGCTCGGTGCAGCATTTAAACGGCAAGAAAATGGTTTACTGAGGCAAGCACATATTCGTCCTCCACATTATACCCATCACGGCGCCACAATTCCGAACCCGTGGTTCGAGGGAGAAAGGTTACGTGGCAGAAAGGAGTCACTTGCTAGGGTCAAACAAGTTCCCCGTGTACGTAGGGTAGAAGATGCTCCCACTAAAAATGCATTTCCACAAACACAACCAAATTCGAGACTAAAATGAAGGACTACTCGCATGGGGAGAGGGTGGGGGATGGTTTGGATGCGAATGCCCGGGGAAACCCTCTGAAGGTCACAGATCCTCGATTGTGGCAAAACTGGTCCCGGTACGCTTAGAAAGGAGGTTTGGTGTAACAGGGCGAGGCGACATGTTGTGAGAGGGATTTTTTTTAATCAATGCCAACCGTACTCTTCTGTGGATTACAGTCAATTCGAGTGAGAGAAAAAAAAGCGTATTTCGAAACCTTCGGACGTACACCAAACCGTTGCCGGCCTACGATCGTCTTCCTGCGGGACCAAGAAAGGAAGAAACCAAACCAGTTACAAACCAGTGTACGTGCGTGTGTGTGGATGTGTGCGCGTTGTTTCCGCGTTTGCTTTTCATGGTCGTTCGTTCCCTAGCGCAGATTGTGACGATCGCAGATAGGTCCAAGACGCTACAACACCGCTGACTGCTGACGGTGGATATAGCTGATTATCCCACTAGGCAGCTCACAAAACAAGGGCCAGACAGATCAACCCGATGCTGCGCGCTGCATGATATTCCAGAAGTAAAGGAGTGTTCCAGAAGTAGAGGAGTTTGCCAGTGATGGGAAAACATGGCTCCGGATCGACTCTAGATTTGTTTTGTAGTCGGCTCTGCCCAACCAACGGCTTTGGGACCGGCTTCAAACTATGACTTCGACGTCGTTTTAAAATTACATGCCGAGATGCGGAGAGTACATCAGTAAGTTCCGACCCTTTGCAATAGAGGATGCAACGCGAAAAGAAGCACAGAATGTAGTAATGATAATGGTGGTATTACATGCCCACAACACTTAGCGTACACCATCGTTCGTCACGGAAAGATCATGGATAAGTTACACTGCGTCGCATTACATATATTACGTACATATCGTATGTGTGAGTTGGTTGATCGTATCGGTGGATGACGTACGCCGACAGTGGTCATAATCAAGAAATTATGGTCCTGCGTACAAGACGATGAATTAACGATATGCTAAAACCGGGTACAACGACAACACAGAGCGAACGTCCGCGATCTTCAGTGTGATCTCTCGTAGCTCTGCGAAACGATCGCCAGACAACCTTGTACGCATCTTTGCTTCTTTGTGCATCTGTTAAAGTCTATATAGTAACGTATCTTGAGGTTAAGGACACTCCCTGCTGGGTGTGAAAAGCCTCACACACCAAGATCCAGTGTCCTAATCATGCCTTAATCCTGCTTAAACTATTATATGTACATACAATTCACCTCCAAAGATGGTATAATGTTTTAGCTAAAAAGAAAATGGATTTATAGATCCCAAATTCGCTTTGCCGAATCGTTTGTTTCGTCATATTCTCCAGCGGAAAAGACTGCGATGTACCGTGGAGCAAAGCAAACCAAGTACTCCACCGTCTGGCCATACTCCACGAGTTCATTCGCGTCTCTTTAACTGCTAGGCTAGAGAAGGCACAACTAATTACGAATTCAGCTACAGAGATCCGACCTCGACGGTAAACGGCGCGGGTGTACAGTCTATCAGTTCCCCCCTTTAGCGCTTTTCCGCTTGGATCAAGCTATTCGCTCGCAGCGCCGCACAGCATAACCACGCGGCGTTCGTGATGAGTTCATGCCCATTTCTCACTGTCTTATTTCTCCCGGTTAAGAATTGGTCCACGTCGCCAGGCGTGCAGCGAAGAAGAAAGAAACCAACGCAATCTTCCCTCCCCACGTCAATTGGCAGCTTGAATCTCGATCGTGGCTTAGTGCCAGGGCGGGAACTGAGTTGTGGCATACCGCAGAATGTGCATATTGAAGGGTATTCATCGTCACGGTGGTCTCTTGGACGTCTATTCTCTAGCTTTTTACATATCCGCACATTCTTTGGAGCAGCTTCGGGTGAGCTCCCCGTTTTTTTTTGGCCTTGTTTTGTCTGGTCTGATGGTGATCGCAGATTTCGTTCTTTTCTCAAAAGATCTTTTAGCTTCATATCTGATGATCTCTCTTCGCATTGCAAATTAACAAAATATTATCATGGGCTTTTTGTTGATTATAAAAGTTGCATTTTTTTTGTCTCCTCCACATTGATTTTCAATTGCTATCCAACAAAAGTCTATCACAGAACCATACAAACGTATGATGAAATCCCAACATTTCGTCACATCTCGGGGTTCGCTCGCTCTTTTGCCGGTTCGAAGAGCGATGTTAAAATCGCTACTAAAAACATCATCATCGAAGAGCTACGGGAATTTTAGAATGCTCTCAATTTGCCCACACCGCTAGTTTTCCCCTTTTTACTGTGGCTGGGCAAACCGCATCTTGAGACATGATCAAATCCGCAGAACGGTTTTCTAATTTGCTTATTCAAGTGTCACTGACAAGTGAACAACAACTACCCCAACGGTGGCGATACGTTCCGCGTGTCCATTTGCGAAACCCCAGCGGAATGGATAAACCGGGGAACGCGCGTAGGACAGATGGTACACAATACATCAATGGTGGCAATGATGACGGCGCTACCGGCCACAATACTCACGCACTCGCATCATCGTAAGTATACAAGCATAATGGCAGCTAGTAGCAACACATTGTAATAGATTTATGCGCCCAGCGCGTACAGGACCCGGTCACAGTCGTGTGTGTGTTTGTGTTCGCCAAAGCGTACCAAAGCTCATCTAGAACTCGGCACTTGCTGATAGGCTTTATAAACCGGGGTAATCTATTTTTTCTATCTGCTTTCCTAGGGTGGAATTTTGCCCTCCTGTGTGTGTCGCACTGAGAGCAGCAATTTTGGTAGCAGATCGCGGGGAAACCAAGGAAAATCCACCATCCATCAGAGGCGTTCTATTCAATTGTGTCTGGGCGGCGGTGTTTAACCGTTTGTTTGAATGTATGCGTTCGTATACATATTTCTGCTCGTACACACACACACACATCACACTTCTATTTGTTTGTCCTTTCATTCTGTTTGTTAACCACTGTGCCTAATTTCCAGTGTGACCAAATTGTATGTATAAAAATCTGTTTTTTGACGTGGTTTTCAGTAGCCAAATAATTATCCATTCGCATCACAGTGATCACGGTAGTAAAGCATATTTTTTCATATGTTTTTGCGGTGATTTAATATAAGTTAGCTCTTGCAACGCACACGCGCTACTCATTTTTCTCACTGCCTGATGATACTACACCGTACACGCGTGTGTTCTGGTTTCCCTACCATCCCGCGGTCGCACCAAAAACCATCTTTTCCCGTACCACACGTTGGAATATTATTTCGATGGGAAGTCGAAGGTTCCCAAGCTTTCGCACCGACTTCGGATGGATGCAAAATAAGGCAAGCAAATAAACCTTCCAGCAGCCACCAGATCCAACAAAATGCACAACTGCACTGGGGTGGGGAACCTTCTACTGCGTGGAAGAAGAAAAAAAAAAACGTTCCCTCTCCCGACTCACCGACACAATAGGCCCAATGAGCAGACGGGCAAAACGTTGTCCACGTAGCACACTCTTCTGGGTTTCGAAGCATCGAAGCTGTTCGACAGATCCGGAAGCATTAATTTTAGTGGCAGTTTGGAAGACGGTCTACACAAATCATTGAAAGCAAATGCAAATTTGACACTTTTGGAAAGAATTGTGCATTCGTAGCATAGGCAACGAAATGTACAATATTTTCACTAGGCGTCATGTATAACACAGGTAGCTGATGTTGTTTGATTGGACTTATTTTTTCTGCCCCTGATTGTTCGTTTGTTCATTCGATCTAGTAATTTGTTTCGCTGAAGCGCACGCACCCGTACGGCGACGACTCATACAAAATCACAAAAGGCACATACTCACATACACGCACACATACACACACACTAGCGGGGTAACGGTAGATTGGATACCGAAGCGAATACCTCTTTTTAGCTTCCTTTCTGCGACTAGCACCCAATCAAGCTAGATAAATCTAGTCACCAGTGAAAACCAGCTTCGGGTGCGTTGGAACCGGCCGCTGCAAGATTATCCTTTTAATTTTGCACCTCACCACGTCTTCTTCTGGGTAATGCTCACACCCCGGTGTCCAGAAACGCTTGCCTGGCCAAGTGTGGGATGGGACACAGACCCAACGCCAACGTCACACGGTACCGAAGAAGAACGGATGCGAGAAGAACACACACGCGCACGCACATATACACACACACACACACACGCACAGTCACTTACTCACGCACGAACCGGACCCGCGGGCACGCACTCCGTGGCGGGGTGTGTGACCAAAACGGAAAAGATGGAAAAACGGAAACCAAAAAAAAACGCTGGACACAAAAGCGCGACACAAACCCCCTCCCGGGATGTAACCGGATGGAAGAAAAACGGGACCGATTTTCCGACACGCAAGACTTCCACGACGACACCACGGAAACGAGTCGGGCAGGCGTGAGACGTGAATGTGAATCGCGAGTGACAAATTTCTCTGTAAATTGAACACGTAGGAACAGAATGGAGTGAAATGAACAGAGAGCAGAAAATTGAACCGATTGCACACACACTAGCGACGCACTGATTCGTGTACGATATGTGCGAGCGAGCGACAGCGATAGCGGTGCAGGTGGCCCGACTGCGATGCAGCAACAGAGCGTTCAAGAATGGGGATGTGTTGGTGAAACGATGAGGTCAATGAACATGCACTAATGCAAGGTTGCGTGTGTGCTTTTGCCGTCGGCCATCTTTAAATCGTGCACTGACATACCATGGTACGAACCTTTTTTAATTAACAAGGAATTGTTTTCTTTTGGAAAACATTTATTCCGAGAATACGCAAATCGGAAGGAACTTAATTTCGAATTAATTAAATTCAATTACTTAAAATAAAAAGATTTCATTCGTATTTTTGTCATTAGCAAATCTGACAATAGGGATGAAACAGGAACAATATTTAGGGGGTTATTAATACTGGAGTTCATCTTGATGGGTTGTCTGTGCTAAGCCAATCCAATTCCATATATTGTTTCTGAATACAATCAGTTTTGTAGTTTAAAATCAGTTTTGAAAAGAAAATGGTGTAAACAAAATGTCAAACCTCAAATGACGAAATGAGCATAAAGGTTAAATTGGGTTTGGCAGCTAAAAATACCACCGTGCACCGTGTGTGTATAATCGTAATTTAAATTGTATTCCTATTTCGGTATTATTTTTTATGTAGAACTGGCAAATTTCGATTGCATTAAGCAATTAAAAGATAATAAAAAAATGCAACGATTTATAAAGATACAAAATAAAACATCGCCCTAAAACTCGTAAGCTGGCAACACTGCGGAACGGGGTGTTTGTTTTGATTTTCATATTTACACGTAGCATTAGTGCATAACAATACTCCAAGAAATATGATAGAAATTAATGCAAAACTGCTGAGAGATCAAAGCGCCGTATTTATGTGCGGTGAAGTTGTGGAATGTTTAATCGATTTTATCCATCCATCCTTACCGGAGCACAAAATTTCTCAAAGCAATAGGTAAGGGCCCGTAGAAGATTCTTCTAACCAAAACAGATGTGTAAAATGGGGTTTCGTTTTTCCCATTTAAGTGATATTTTGGAAAATCTTGCATGGGCAACGGTGCAACTGCACTGTTACTGTAATGCTTCCTTCAACGAGAAATCATCAACGGATGCTGCTACGAACCGAAATGTTGGTGGAAGCACTTCGCTAAACGCAAGTAATCAACTCAAGGGTGAGGTGCTACATTCAACCGAGCCGAAAATTCTCTTCTGTGACCTTAGGTTATCCCCAGGGGAAGCAAAACAATGTGCGTGATGATACAAAACTCAATTTGTATTTTAATAATTATCATTACCCTTTTATGTCCTCTACGTAGTTCTTTATCGTGAAACAGTTCCACTCAGTACACCGCCCACGTACCGTGGCATCCGTGTGAAGCATTACTACAAAATTACGGTCGCTACACAGCGATTAGGTTCCACCGTGCAGGCACTTAACATTCCCATCCGTGTGTTACCGCTTCCGCTGCCACAGAGCGATCTCGATGAAGCGATCACATTGAACGATGAGTCGAATGAAGATTTGGCACCGAACAATCCGTTTCTCGAGAAAAAGCGCCCACCGTCACGGATTGAGTATGCGCTACACTACTTGCGAGGTGTGACCGCACGCCGCCGTCCTAACTTCTTTATGATTAACAACAAATGGGGCAAGGTGGGCCGGTTCTGTCTGTTCAAGTCTGCCTACAAACTAGGGGAGGATATTGTGGCGACGATCGATTTTAGCTGCGGAACGATCAAATGCGTTCAGCTATCGGTAACGTTACAGTGTGAAGAAACCGAACTGAATAGCGGTAGTTCATCGTCGCTCACTACCGGCACAAAGCATGAACTGGCCGGTTCAGATGCTGCCGACACCGTGAACTCTTCGGAAGCAGCGAACGAACCGGAACGTCCCAAAAACATTTCGCGCATTACGAACTACAGCAAACACCACGAGGTGTGTCTGGGCATGCTACAAACGCAGGTGATATTGCCCATCCCGCTACACGTGACACCCACTTTCCGCACGGATCTGGTAGAGGTGAGCTGGCGATTGCACTTTCAGTTCGTGACAAGCACGAACCCAGAATTGGGCAGCGAAATGCTACTGGATCGTACTACCGAGAACGACGAGGAGCTGGAATGGGTCGCACCGACCGACATAGCAATCGAGACAATGATATGGAGTCTTCCCATTACGATCTACCCAACGGCTCCGTTACAAATACCGCAGCCCTGTGGAGAATACAAGCTGAACATAAAATAAAGCCACAACATTATTTTGTGATCGTGCAGTAAGCGACCCAGTACGTATGCCGGATGTAAATGTGATAATTTATTCTACTCCATGTCCGAATCCGACCCCAGATCGTCCGGTACATTCGGTTCCTCCTGGTCGTCCTCTTTATCCCAACCCGATTTTTTCCCCGTGAGATAATCGGCTCGCAGTGCACCCCACGTAGATTTCGGCTCGTCTTCCGAATCCACCTCCGATTTGATATCATCCTCTTCCTCCTTTTTGACCAAATTGTCTACCAGCTCCGATTTTGCCCGTGGTCCGTTCATGAGCACATCCAAAAACTCCTTCCTGTTGAGGCTTTTGAGCACCTTATCACGCTTGTATTCCAGTTTGCCGGCATCTTCCAGCTTTCGGTTCACTTGCTTCTGTTGCTGCCGGACGGCATTGAAAAGTTGCACTGTACCCCTGGTGGCCACCTTCCGTAGCGTTCTTTCACGCTCATGATCATGTATGGATGGTCGCACCCGTAAGCCAAGAATGTCTTTTTGTCGGACCTTTTTAAGTGCCGCTTTCTGTCGCAATAGTTCTTGTGCCAATTTTAATTCGTTCGGCTTATCTTCCGTGCCGTCACCATTGGTAGAGTCGGTTTCCTTCTTAACAGTACCCTCCGCACTTACCACGTCGAATACGTGCTCTTTGCTCTGTTTCTTTTTGCGCTCCTTCTGTTCGTCTGTGGCCGCTTTGGAGAGAATGTTTTCTTCGGTAGCTTTGCGCAGGAACTTTGCCATGGCTTTGGCCCATTTCGTGGGCTCACCAGACTGCTCCGTATCGTCCGCTGCGTCACCATTTTCATCTTCTAGCTCCATCTCATCTTCAGACATTGGGTATTCCTCATCGGATAGAAACTCATCTTCGCCGCTGCTGTCGCCTTCCAGGGAATCACTATCGCTGTCATCAGCAGGAACAGGTTTCACTGTAAAGCAAATTAATTTGTTACCTTTACCCACATTAAACACATCGTTAACGTACTTACATTTTGTGTTTGTCGCTGATTTCAACATTTTGTGTGATTTACATAAAACTTGCTACACTTAACAAGCGGTTTATTATAAACACGTGCAACGCACCACCAAAATAAAGCGTATTTCACCTCCCCCTTTTAATGACAGCAACGTAGTACTTCTACAAACTGTGTGTCACAACAAGTGTGTGCATCAGTCGTCCATGATTGTTAGTTTGACAGTTGAGGGGTAATCATTTATTTGTAAATAAAAAGTAAAATTGCTTTCGAATATAAAGCAAATGGAGTAGAAATAGTTGCCAAATAAAAATGTTACGAAAAAAGTAAAATATCGTACAAATTCATACAATCACCCTTGTCAACAGCATGCCGAAGAAATACATATTTGTGTCAAATGATCTGTCAATCGGTTGTCACTCTGCTCCGGATGGAATCACCTGCTCCTTTGGTGCTCTTTGGGTGCGTGCATCGTTTTTCACGAGATTGTGTATGCCCTTGTTCTTGTCCTATCACTCACGTCGACTTTGTTGCTGTAAATCGCTATCAATCACAGCATCTTCCGCAACGGAAGCAAGTTCGAGCCGTTTCTTTCGCGAAACGCCTGTTGTTTTAAGATCGGTAGGCGGTTACGTGTGAAAGCTGCAGCAGTTTGGTGTATCCGACTTGATCCCGTGCTCCACCGTTCGGGCGGTTGATGGGCGGTTGCCCGTGCATGGGTGCAAACTAGCAGCAAATATCAGCAGCTGTCTCCCGCGCAACAGGAATACCGCGAACTGTGTTGCCGTCGGTGTGCATCCCCGTCAAATAGCGCATCATCATCATCGTTGCGTTCGCGTTGGCGCATTATCATCACTAAACCATCCTGTCGTCCTTGCAATCTTGGGCATAGTGTTGGTTGCTTGCTTGCGAAGCAAGACTGCTGAAGCAAAACCCTAGATTCTTAGGCTGGCCCGATTTCCAGCAGCAGTCCAGGCAACATTTCAGTTCCGGTTAACAAGCGTGCCATCGCGTAAAAGTGCCGTACGGTGAAGATGCTAAATGTCTTGTAGAATTCATATCGTATTTAAGAAAAAATTGATGACATAAATCATTTATGTCTACCAGCTTCCCATCGAATCGATCAGTGTGAAGCTCACCGTCAGTATGTTGTTTGATGTGATTGCTTTGATTTAGCTTAAATGTAAGCAATTTGCAAATCCCCGTTGATAGTGAAGCAAATCGATCTAGTGTTTCGGTGTGTTCGTTCCAAAGTGCGCCCAGTGTGGCATGGTTGTGTATCGGTAACGGTGTTTACCAGCAGATAACAAAAAAAACCCCATCGAAGCTCGCCTAATCTCCGGCTGGTTGAATCTGGTCGCCCAGTGTTGCTCACTGTAGAAAATTCGTATTTTCAAGCAGAGAACTAGGTCATCGACCGTATCCGCTGGGGTGTAAATACGGTCCAGGTGCTGGTAGCGCATGTAATTAGCCTGGCCAGCCCAGCTGTTAGAAAGGGTAACTGCGGTGTAACTCTTTCACCAGTGCGAAGCGGAAGATAGTGCCCAGCAAGGACATCCCGTCAGCGGCAACAAACGCCCCCTGGTCGAAGGACACACGCTCGATATCGTCCACCTTCCTTGTTTACGCTTCAAAGCTGGAGAATGCCGCTAGCCAACTCGATCGACCCATGGAGAGAGAAAGTCCCAATCAGTATCGTCGGTATCGAGGTACGTTGTTATAGCATCCTGCCTGGTCACTATGACCACCAACAACCGTGTGTCTATATTTTATTTATTGTTCTTTATCGAGCCTTTATCATGGGATCGGATCGGTTTGTTGCTGGTTCCGATTTCCACCACAATCTCCACCACCTCCCACCCACCACCCTCCGTCACGAGTTAATTAAAGTCCCTCCCAGGTTCTGTCCCGGTATCCATCCCAGTTACTGTATGGTTTTTTTTGCCGCTTGGCTCATTTCTATACGCTGTTAATGGTATGATTTGTTCCGGATCTTCTGTTTTGTGATGCGTTTGCTTTGATTGTGTTTTTTTGTTTTACTTTTGCGACGTTTCCGACGACATTAATTGTTTGCTAGTTCGTACTCTATCTGATCTCTGAGACGTCTGCAGTTATCATCGGATGCTTGCATTTTAGAACTACATGGGCGATTGTATGGCCCACAGGAAATCAGAATCGTGTTTATGGTTGCTTTTAATTGGTTAGTGTTATCGAATAATTCATGTTTACTGTCTCTTGAAAGTCATACATAAATATCTTCCGTTTATTGTATGATCTGATTCGTAACATCTCTGTGTGGTTTTTTTTTGGTGTGCTATAATCAAAGCATCTCGTTTTGTTTTTCGTTTAGTTGTTTTTTTTCAATCTGATTCGGAGTGTTTTGTAACACTCACCCCAAAAAAAACACACAAAAATTCATGGCTTTTTTTCTTTGGTCATCATCAAAATCAACCCTAGCTCGAACGTAATCTCTTATCACGTATCGATTATCTGTCTCGTCTCGTATCACGAAAAAAAAAAACGAATCGAACTGATATTAACACTAATAGCGTGAAATACAATAGTTCGGCTAAGATGTGTTTTCGGGTACTATTTGCCTATTCATGTTTGTTTGAGCTTTTCCCCTTTTTTCATATCATCACATCATTAGAACAACTTTCAAGGACTGCTAATGGAAGCTTAACGTTTGGTCGTCATGGTGTTAACGTACCCATGAACTGCTAATTTAATTTGTCATTCATCTAGCCAATGCTTACACACATCCGTCTATGGTTGTTTTTTTTATTTATTTACACAACAGCATAACGCAACCGAAGTCACATAACTATCACATTTATAGTTGTCCAATGTTAAATGAAGTCCAATGTTATTGAAGATATTCTTTTCTTGTATTTATACAAAATGTTTTATATTTAACTGTCAAGTTTGTTCTTACTTGCGAGATCAAAATACGTTTTTGTTTGTTTTATTATGTTTTTAAGCCTGTCTGCAGGACTGTAGAATTTTGGAACGCTAATAGTAATGGGGTGTGGCGTTGAAGTATTTTTTTCCTTAACCGCACCAAAAATATGTACGGAATTGCTTCTGTCGAATACAATTTTATACCCTGATTTTTAAATAGTACCTCTTCTAGACGCAATCGATCCATTTCGTTTGTGGTAAGTGTGGTGAGAAATGCACGAACATGCCTGTAGCCATTTTCACTTTCACAGCCAATACCTGTGAGGTTACAACAGCCTTTCGCAAAGAAAAAAGGGATACCTCACCACGATTTTCAGTGCTTCAGTACGGGCCCGTCTCTACTCCGTAGGCGTACGCGAACTGTCGTACTGGTTGCGTGTTTCAATATTGATTTTTTTCCTCCCACCAGCTGATGCCAGTAGGTGCTACATTTTTATGTTTGCGAACTTTTGTTTAAAATTTCTTTTAAAGAAATTTTCTGCTTCTGTGTGGATTGTTTTAAATTATGATTTAAAATCAGTAGGACGTAATAGGATTTGAGGGTCTATTAAGACAATTTAAGGGTGACTATAAATTTAAAGTTATTTGAGACAAAAATCAGCGTACAAGTATTATACGATCAACCCTAGCAAGTTCATGTTTAGTTCAGTTCAGTATTGCAGCAAAACTGAAGTATAAACCAAATTAATCCAATATGTTTCGTTCTTTATTTATTTAAATCAAATTGTACGTCAAATTAATGAATATATAATCCCAAAACCATTATGACGAGTTGCGATTTTGTTGTACCTACTGTAATTAGTTTGTTAAAATTTTCACATAAAAGTAATTGCTTTTTTTTTTGCTTTACATTTTTTTATTTGGGCTTAGTATATACATTTATCAATTGATTTGTGTGATATTAAAATGTCGGTTAATGAAATGAAATATGAAAAATTTTGCGCACAAATACTTTGAGGATTATAATTTAGAAAGATAATTTTCTAAAATATCATGCGTCCAATATCCTAGTAAATATGGCTTTGGTTCTTCTCGAAATATTTGTTCTAATGTTGTATTTAAAATGCTCTTACTGACGTTAGTCTAGGAGCAGATTGAAACTTTAATTAGAAAAATCATCTGAGTTTAATTTGACAGATTGCTAACTAAAGAAATTACTTTAAAAACTTGTGCTAAAAACAATTCATGTAACGAAATGACACGAAAAAAAAATGTGTAAAAATGTGAAAAAAAATCTAGTACGAAAAGCGTACTAGAGAAATAAAGAAAACCGTGATAAAATAAGCCAAAAGAAAAGTAAAAAAGGAAGAAACAATAAAAAAAGAAAAGTTATGAAAAACAAAGATAGGTAGACAGAGAGAGTAATAGACCACCAAGTCTGTTCTACATAATTCATGAATGAGTTAATAGTCTCCGCAAAGAATTCAGTCACAAACTAACTCACTCATGAGTTAAATAGCTCGTGAATGATTTAAATCACGAGTGAGTTGATATTTGCGGCGAAGAACTAAATCATTATCAGTGAGTTAAAATGTTCATTTCTTTTAGTAAATCTACTCACCCCGTTTTAATTCCCCAAAGTGAGTTGCTATTCGCATCTTTAAATAAAAAGTTTTGCTCTTTGAATGGACGAAATCCTCCATGATCCAGTCTACGAAACGATTGCAAACCATGACCTATGCTGTTTTGATGTTCATCGACACACATTCTGCTATTCACAGTTAGTGTCCCACGGTTACGGAATCGTGAAAATCAATCAAAATTAACTGTTAGATATTTCCGTCCGTCTGCAGATTTTAGTCACCAGTTTTCCACCGGTCCCGGCACGTTAGAGACACATAAGAGCTCGTCTGGCAGGATGAGATGCCTGTGGAAAAGGGACGATCCTGCAGGATTGCTAGTCCATGGCACAGGATGGGATGAAAAATGGACACGTTCCAATAACTCGAGCAACATTTTTCCCGTTTTGTTTCTCCCCCGTGACGGTGGTGGCTTCTCTTGCAAAAGCACTTATGAAACGATTCGTTTAGGAGATCTGTAAGGCAAAAAGGCTATGACGGCAGTGATGTGGAACTGTCTGTTCGCACCCTTACATGATGCGGATAGTAGAGTTATTGCCTACATTATATTGCTTTACGGTAAAAGTCACGTTCGAACGGACACGAGCTTTCTTCTGGCTTTCATCTCCATTTGTTCATTTCGTTTTCTCGTGACGTAAATTAGTTTATCTGTTGAGTTGATTAGAATACTTTGACACACGAGCGCGCGCTCGCAGATGGAATTTGTACGGATACACAATAATGGCCTGTAGACGAGTTTTGCACGAGGTTTTACTTAGCATAACAAGCACTTAAATTAGTTACATTTATTATTGTGTGTGTATGATTTTTTTTTTCGAAAAGAATATAGTAAGCTCAATTAGTTTATAGCATAAAAATCTGGCAAAACATAAAAAAATTGATTGATAATTAGTTCTAACTAAATATGTACGATAGTTTTGTTTTAAGTTTTCTTCATATTTTTGGTGCAAATAAGGAAGTCGACTCTTTAATATTAAAGTATAAACGATTCGAAATACTTACGACATACGACAAGCGACTATCATTCGTGTAAATCGATTAACCGGCATCAATCCGGTCCCGAGTACCACGGATAATTGACGTTCTACTGTATTCTTCTTCTTGGCTTAACGACCTTAAATGTCACGCCGGCCATTTTTGGCTTACTAGACTTATTTTTACCTCGTAGTCGGATAGCCCGTTCTTGCTACGAAAGGACGGTCCGGATGAGATTTTAAACTCGATTCTGTCGTGTGGAACGAGCGTCGTTTATTACACATACCCCCGAAGAGTTTCGGAATTCCTGAATCTTCGTTGTCCGATTTAATACTGTACCTCGGAGTCTAATAATATATCTTTGTTAATTAGGGTAAGAAATAATTCAGATTCAATTGGTTGATTGATGCCTGTCATAGAATGGCTTCTTAGTCTTGATGGAGACCAGTCTAGATCAGATTCCATCCGTGACTATCGTCGGCACCATAGGACTTTCTAAAAATACTACAATCAGTAATGATTACTCTTTAAACAGCCCTGCTAAAGACTGTATTTCACTAAAACTGGTACACAAATCCCTTAAAGCCTTAATTCAATACCTCACAATGGTGGTAAACTTTTCGCCATATTCCTTGTTCCGTTCCATCTTATTGCTTGCCAACGGTTATTTAATTTCAATTTTCCACTCTTAAACGATCGATTGCAATACCCATCTAACTTGCCTTGTTTATGTTGCCTTTATCTACGCCGTGGTAATTGTGGCGCATTATTAGCAATTATACGCCCTTTCATTTATTCGGCGTGGCACATCAGTATCAACGAAATTTTCGAATCGATTCGTGGTGCAGAGTGTCAGTTCCTCCAAATTGCCTTAGGCTGTGAGGTGTGAGGCCCATAGGCCCGACCCTTGACCCAATGGAGTATGTTCAGCATGATGAAACCGTGCTGTTAATGAAAACCGACAGTCTAATTGCAATTTGCTTGAGACAGAATTGGTGGTTATTGGTGGAAGAAAGTTAAGATATGCTTTGCTACTTATTTCTCTGAAGTTTCTTGAAGAAGCAATTGATTGTGTGGAAGTTGCTCTGTTTATCTTGTGGATCCATTCAAGCTATCAAGTGGAAAACGTTCCGATCGTTAGTATGTGGCTCTAAGTGAAAGATCTCTCAGTGTGAGCGTCAGTTGTTTCCCAGTTGCGTGTAATTGAGTCAAGCTTTTCTCTGCCTAAAGTGCGTCCGAACATAGTGAATAGGGTCTTGGCCAATTGAAAAAAACAAACTCTATCGTATGCTGGTTTGGGCGTGCTTCGTTAGCAGTTCAAAGTGACTTTACATTGGTGGATTAGATTGATATCAGCCGCGTACAACCGTCGGGTACGCTGTCATGCTACCATCGATGTAACTTGCTACTAAATGGCCTTTGCCCATGATCTGAGGGAAGTCTGTAACGAACTGTAAGAGCGATGCGTCAGAAGCCATCAGGTCATCGCTTTACGATATACTTTGGTTTACTGCAGGTTGTTTGCACCAACACAAGGATATTTAATGTCTTTACAAGGGAAGAAAAAAAAAACATGAATATTTGCATACATGTCGTAAAGAGACTCCGCTGAAAGATATTTTACGTATCTCTAGGATATACGGAAAAAAAGTATTGTCTATGTACAACGTAAAGAGCACTTGCATCCCATTGGAATTTTCCATCACCGGAGTAATCTTTCCTAACCTTGTGGCTTAACTTTTCTTGTTTATTATCTTAGACCGACGATGGCTAGTGATAACTATCATAAAAGTGTATTCCAGTTAGCTGCACCCTCTCGGGCTAACTGCCAATGATTGTGATATCCGGCCCTTAAGCCACCGGGCAGTAAGTTCGTGCCTAATCATTTAAACTTCGCTCTTCACTTGTCTGTTGTTTTGTAATATTGTTAAAGCCACCAACGATAGCAGGATGAAAGAAACACGTTGTTATCGTTAAGTACGCTTGAGGCAATGTGATAAAAATATCTCATACATTGCCAAGTGTAGAAAATGTAGCGTGCGGTTAAAACTTTATCATAATACGAGTTGATCTTGTCCGGGATCGCTCAGTGACATCCTGAAAGTTTTGCTAACTATTAAATGTGTATGTGATTTATTTTAGTAACATACCTGATTAAAGCTTAGGTAAAATATGGCTGTTGCTAATCGAATCGAAACGATTAACGCTTTTTCATTGGAATATGTTTGCTGCTTTGGCTTGAAAGGAAAATTTTAAAGCATGCATTGTGTTGGTGATGAATTTCATACTGTACGAAAAATTTACATAATAACTGCCTTGCTCGGATGCAGAAGCAAGGTGTGCAAGCTGTGGAAGGAAGACGAAACTGTTACGCAGTTTGCTACTTTTAGCGATATTTTTGTTATCATGACACCGGTATCAAATCAGGTTTGGCGTATAATGAAGCCGTGGTAGCGAGCATTGCCACGTATCAAACACGGACGCGACGATATTGTGTTTAGAGGTTTCGGATGGAAGGTTAACCAGGTTTTCAAAAACTCCACCAGCTTGATTCATGGCAGGATGCACCATACATCTTTTGTTTTTTTTTTT